>NW_026712172.1:4419293-5832155 GCF_030504385.1 Musca domestica | reverse complement strand
TAAAATTACAAACAGCTATTTCTGGGCTGTATCTTATATCTGGTACCAAATATCATTCTTGTGGAGTGCATATTACGAATGTGAGAGGCTTAAACACCAAATCGGATAAAACATATATATGGGAGCTATAGCTGTTTCTGAACCGATTTTCTCAAAATTTGTTGTATTTTCTTTAAGGCTAATCTCGGTCACATGTGCCAAAATTCGGGCCATTTGGGCTGATATTGGCCATTTGGTGGTCAATTAACCCGAAATCAGATGAAGATATATATGGGAGCTATATCCAAATCTGAACCGATTTCGATAAAATTTAAAACAGCTATTTCTGTGTTCTATCTAATTCCTGGTACCAAATATCACGGTTGTGGAGTGCATAGTAGGAATGTGAGGGACTTAAAGATCAAATCGGATGAAAGATATATATGGGAGCTATATCCAAATCTGAACCGATTTCGATAAAATCTAAAACAGCTATTTCTGTGCTCCATCTAATACCTGGTACCAAATATCACGGTTGTGGAGTGCATAGTAAGAATGTGAGGGGCTTAAAGATCAAATCGGATGAAAGATATATATGGGAGCTATAGCTATATCTCAACCGATTTTCTCCATATTTGATATACTACTTCTAGGCCGAACTCGGTTGGGTGTGCCAAAATTCAGGATAGTGGACATTTGGTGCACATTTAACCCGAAATCGGATGAAGATATATATGGGAGCTATATCTAAATTTGATCCGATTCTCACCAATTTCAATAGGGTTCGTCCTTGGGCCAAAAAAATATTGTTTGGAAAATTTCATCTCAATCGGATAATAAATGCTACCTGCATTTTGTTCACAAGAATACATGGACAGACGGACGGACGAACGGACGGACAGACGGACTGACATGCATAAATCGACTCAGAAAGTGATTCTATGAAGGTTCTCAAAAGTAACTATGGGTCTATCTCGTTTCCTTCTCCATGTTACAAACAAATGCACAAAGACATAATACCCTTACCACTATGTGGTGTAGGGTATAAAAATGGCTATGGCAAAAAACAATTTAAATTTAAAAGCAATGACGGTAAATGTGATTTGTGAAATGAGATGCAATTGCAGAACAATCAACGATATCAAATGGCCGTTGCTCTGTTATTTAGCATTTTATTGTTTTGCAAATTAAATAATTTCAATTCATCATCAACAATTGCCAGCACTGTATTCTCTATTCATCTGCTTGACATAAGCTTCTCTTAGCCCATTACAAATAAAACGGAACGCTTGCATTTGGAACTGAAAACAACAACAGAATGATGATTACTCGAATGCCAGATATGAATTACTTCATGTCGATTGTGATTACAGCAAAATGGCATTCAAGTTGAAATTGTTTCTTGACACGACACGCCAATTGCATGCATTTTTTGATGTACCTTTACTGGGTATTACGAAAACAGTGCTCATTCTTTAAAACGACCATGCTTTATACATAGACATATATTCAAAAAGAGTTCGCAACACCATGATGCCTTCCCATTTGATTAAATTACTGTCTACCGCCTCGTGTCTGTGGCTACATGGAAAACAATTTACGTATATTTTTTTTACATAAAACGAAAAGGAACGCAAATTGGTAGAAAACTATTTTAATATTGAATTAAGTCATTACTTTTGTCTCTTTTGTATTTTTTATTTATTTCCACATTATAATGATGTTCAATTGACAGGAAAACGATAGCATGTCATGCCAATGGCAAAATTTGCAATATGCACTGCGTATGGCATAGAAAGATAAAAGTACATATGTATGTATGAATATGTCAAATACATCAAAGCAAGACATTCGGAATTAGGAATTAGCATCAACATTTTTGCCGGAAGTGTGGCATAGGAAACAAAATTGTTCAATCAGAGTATAACAACATATAAATATTCAAAACAAGTAAAATAATGAACATTATTTGGCGGGGTTTTCTGGGCACCTTCGGCAAAACTCAATACAGACATACGAAACGATCAGACAAAAGTAGTAAATTCGGCCGGGCTGAACTTTTGATCCCATCCACCATACATAAAAAGCCAAAGTGAGGACCTAATCAACAATATTTTGTAAAGCAGTTCGACACTAAAGTCTAACTAGGAATGTCCGGCAATTCCGTTGTGAAATATGTAGCTATATTAACTGCTTTTTAAAAGGGGGTTAAAAACACGTAACAACTTTTTAACTTCAAATTCCACACAGTTCCGTTGAAAAATATGCAGCAACTCACTGTACAAAAAAATTGTTCGATATAGCCCATCTTCGAATTTGATTTAAGTTCAGACCTAAAAAAAAAATTATACCAAATTTCAGCACTCTATCTTAATTCCATGATTACAACAAACGGCTAAATAGGATTAGAATTTTACACTGATCATGAATATATACTTTGAAAAATATTTCAATACTTTTCAGAAATTCAGAATATTTGATACACAAAAATTATCTAAATTTCATAAAGAAAAAAATGGTTTAAAAATATTTTTAGATAATTATTTATTGTTGCAAAAATCGTCAGGCTTAATCCCATTATTGTTGTTTTTATAAAACAACATTTGTTTATTAGTGGAGAACGGTGGTAATGTTTACCAGGGGGTAAGGCAGGGAATACCTAGGTTTCGGAAAGAGCCACCAAACCTCATCAGTTCCCTTGTTTTTTGCCTGGGATATTCTCCCCAGAAGTTATTTTAAAATAGCTCTTATGACAAAAAAAACTTTTTTATACCACATATACCTATATTTGGCTACACGGACATGGCAACGTCACTCCGACCTGAGTTCTCACCTTCAAAACGAATCATTCGAATGTGTGAGGGAGAACTGAAGGCGCAAAATTAAGGAATCATTCACACCTGTTACAGCCAACGCCAAGACTCTAGCTCCAGCTGTCGCGGTTGCAGTCACAGCTCGCGGCTTTTCTCATTCAAGAAATAATCTGGCAAAAAGGCCTGCATGCAGCCTAACAAACCAAATTCACTTCGAACGAGATTGTAAATCTCTCTGCCACTTTTGTAAACTATGTTTTTGTTGTAATTTGAATGTCCAATGCGTTGTGAGGGTGTGTGCGAAGGAGTTACCTCTCTAATTTATTGAGTTGATGTCTGTATTACAGGAATAGTTTTTAATTTTATTTTTCAAGCTTTTTATGATTTTTGGTTTTTTAATGGAGAAAAATAAATTGGGTATGCACCAAACCTTCAGAAATGCTTTACTTGCATACTAGCGATCAAAGAAAGTTGAGAAAGAGTAGATAAATCAACACATCTCTGAATCATTAAAAAAAATTATGACACACTTCGCTTGTGCATATCCACGACCAATCTAACTCACTCAAGATGTTGTTTTTGAAATAATGTCAAAGAGCACTGCCCAGATGTTACGTTCAAGTTTTTAACCCGCGAATTCGGCCAATATTTACGCACTCCATCGCGTTGTTAGGTATTCAAAACAATTTCACACGAAAGTGGTGATCCATTTTACAGCTAAATATCATCCAATGGTCATCCAAAATGGTAGACTTCTCCTAGATTCCATGCAATTTAGAAAATTTACAATTCAAAATTGTAAGTCATATAGAAAAATTGCATGCAATAAAAATATCACAAAATTGAGTAAAATATATTCACTTTTTTATACCCTCCACCATACTATGGAGGGTATATTAGCTTTGTCATTCCGTTTGTAACTCCTCCATATTCGACGGACACATCTGGCAACGCCATAACTTTTGAGAGAGATGTCACATCGCTTAATGACATACCGCGTTTGAAGCGTCAGTCCAAGCAGATTTTTACCATGAACTAATACACGCCACGCGAGCGCTCTGAAATAGTTGAAATTTACATTCAATAGAAGAAGTCAATTATGAAAACTCAACGTGCTTTTAAAATATTAAAAAATGTGAGAAATGCGCCTTCTAAGAACACCATTAAGCGTTTATACGAAATTTTGTCGACTGGTAAGGCTCTTTCTAATCCGAAGAGGCCATATAAAAGTCGACCAAGGCGTAGGAGCTAGTGGTCCCCAAGGTCCCCAAGAACATCCCAAAAACGCCGTTCTCAGCAGTTGGGCATGGTTCGGTCCACTTTACAACGGATTATTTGCATTGATTTACATTTGTTCCCGTACAAAATTCAATTGACGCAAAGAATGTTGCGTGCGGACAAGCCTCGTCGATTAGAATGGGCCCAAAGGTGCGTCGAATATGGGCAACCCTGTATTCTTGATCAGCGTAAAATTCTAGGTCGATTTAGCTACGTTGGTCTGTCTGTCTGTCTGTCCGTCTGTCTGTCTGTTGTAAACACGCTATCTTTCGAACGTGTTTATTTTTCCAGTAGGCAGGTTAAGTTCGTAAATAGGCCATGTAGGTCCACGTTTTCATATAGCCCCCATATAACAGTACCTCCCGATATAGCCTATGACAGAAAATTATCTGGGCAGGTCCACGTCTTCGTATAGCCTCCATATAACGGTACCTCCCTATATTCGGTATTTTGTTGATATTAGCGACATTATGCACCGGAATTGTTTCAAATTTGGATGATACAGCCTATGACAGAAAAATGTCTATGCAGGTGCAGGTCTTCGTATAACCCCCATATAACGGTACATCCCTATATTCGGTATTTTGACGAGTTTAGGTACAATTCCCACCGAAATTGTTTGAGATATCGTATTTGACGTTCGTAATGGATGCTATAGCCTGTGACAGAAAATTGTCTATGCTGGTCCAAGTCTTGGCACAGCTCCGATTTAATGGTACCTCCCTATATACGATATTTTGATGATTTTAGCTACATTATTCACCGTTTATTTCAAGTTTCGAATTTGAATATGGTAATGGCTAATGGCAAACAATACCTATGTAGGTCCACGTCGTATAGACCCTAAGATAACGGAAATATTCGGTATTTTTAAAATTTAACAGCATTTTTTAAGGATTTTATTTTTTTTTAATTTCCAAATTCGTTCCAAATGGTGGAGGGTATTCAAAATTTGGCCCGGCCGAACTTACTGCTTTTTAACTTGTTGATATATTTTTCCGCGATTTTCTTAGATTTTACTCTTTTCTGGCAAGAGACCATTCCGACTCAGTCCTAAAATCTAAATCTATAAAAATTTCTGCGTCGATTGGTTCATAATTGTGGCCTATAGGGCAACGGCAAAATCAGGAAAATTGTCTGCTTTGGTCCATTTCAACCCCTAAATATTTTGCAATCATCTCCAAAAACAATAGGGTTCTGACCCTAACCCCACCTACATTTTCAATTTCGTGTGGATCGGGACATAATTGCGATCTGTAGCTTGATTAATAATTAACGTGGACAGACGGTCGGACGGACATACTTAGCTAGATCGGCTCAGCTCGGCGAGATAGGAGAATCCATATATAGTTATTATAATTGTGACCAATATTTCTAGGTGTTATATAATTTTTGGCTCAATCAAATTTATAATACCCCCAACACTTTGTGATGTAAGGTATAAAAATAATAAGTTCATAATTTAACCCGTATCACTTGGATTCAGGGTTTTAGACGTTCTATCCGTTCTCTATACCTTATCTTATTATAATGAAAATATTAAGATGCGTGAATTTTTAAGAAAATCGCATGCTTATTTTGCAACTTTTGAAAGCTATAACTATTTACAATTTTATAGACATAGTTATTTGCAACTAGCTGCATATTTAGAATTGAATTATGTAAGCGGCACATTTTTTATAAGAAATGACTCCATAGTAATTTCTAAATATAAATAAATATTCATGGCACAAATTAAAATAGATATTCACCCATTTCGGTTTTCAGTATTTTGAATAGCCTGATATTATTTTTCAGCCATAGACTTTAATTTGAGTGTTAAAAACCTATATGATATATAATATCTATTTTTGGTATTGTAAAGAGCTTAGCAAAATTCTCCAATTAAATGAGTTGCAATTTGGAATTTGTATTTGCAATACCGTTCTGCATGGTATTTAGTTTTGTCCACCTCATAATTGAAGGCAGAATGAAAATCCAAAATTTCATGAGAAGAGGGTTTCTACCCAATAGCAAAAAAATATCAAATAAGGGCAAAAAAAAATTAAAGAAGTGGCCAAGACACCAAAAATAGGTAGATGCCAATTTTAGATGAAAGATCGCTATTTAATATCGTACTGCGCACTCATTTAAAGAAAAAATATAAACACATTGAAAAAAAATCTTCAACTTGTTCGCGGATTTTTTACAGCAAATGTTTAAAGGCCTCTACGAAGTTTGTGAATAGAATGTACATTAATTTTGAAATTCGATTCCATTGAAAAATGTTTCTCGATTTTTCCCGGGTTTTAGAATTTTTGCATTTTAGATTTTTTTTGATTTTTTAGCGATTTTGAAAAAGTAATTATCCTTTTACTATGGTGTGACCGCGTTAAATTATTTCCACATCATATATTCAGTTTCGCCACCACATGATTCGGTACTACACTTCTGTGTAGGTCGCCTGCAATTGTTATACCCTACAACACTATGTGTTGGGGGTATTATAAGTTTGATTGGGCCAAAAATTATGTAACACCTCGAAATATTGGTTTCCCACATAGGAAAGTATATATGGATCTTCCTAGCTCGCCGAGCTGAGTCGATCTAGCTATGTTTGTCCGTCCGTCCGTCTGTCCGTCTATCCGTCTGTCCATGTTAATTTGTAATCTCTCTATAGGTCGCAATTATGGTCCGATCTTCACGAAATTTAGAATGTAGGTAGGACTTGAACCAGAATAGAACCCTATTGCTTTTGGAGATGATCGCCAAATGTTTAGGGGTTGAAATGGACCAAATACTGAAAAAATGTCGGATTTTGCAGTAGCTATACAGGTCGCAATTATAGACCAATCGAATTTTCGCATGTAGATAGAGTTTAGGGCGGGGAAGAAGCCTACTAATTTGGGTGGTCATCGGATAATATTTAGCGTGTAAAATATACCATATCTTTAGTGTTGAAAAAAATCAAAATTATTCATTAAACCGCGTTGACGGCCCGTAGTATTTGTCTATTGTCTCTGATATAAGTGTACCCATATTTAAGCCGTGGGCTTCAAAATTTAAACCGTGGACTTCATATATGTGGATGTGCTATACAAATCCATTAAAAAGAATATATCAATCTTATCCCAATTTTAGGGGAGCAAATTAATTTTTAGTATGGTAAAAATCGTAGTAAAATTTTCTAGTCAAATGAGCAGTAATTTGGAATTTACTGTATTTTGTACACCTCATAATTGAGGGCTGAATGATTTAAGATTAGCCAAAGTTAATTTCTTTTTTAAACCCATTAGCTCCTCAGTTTGTGCATTAGAGTCCTCATAAGTCCCCCTAACCATGTCGGTCTATTTGTCCGCCAAAACGTGGACTTGAGGGGGTACTATTATATGGAGAAAATTCTAAAATTTGTAGATATGTAGAAATTTTTGTGTATGATTTCCACCCCAAATATACATTTGTAGACAAATCCTTTGAAATATGGTAAAATCAGGGGGTACCTTTACATGGGCACTATTCCGAAATATCGACCTACATTGAAAACTTTCTTCTACCCCCTATAATCCAATATGACAAATAGATGTCAAATCAAAAATATAGCTTGTTTACACCCATTACCGTAAGATGGAAATTAATTTTATTTGCCATTAGTTATCCATATTTTTGATCATAGTATAATTCAATCGATTCAATAAATATTCGTTCCCATGCTACTTTCTTATATTTGTAATTTGTTCATGTTTTCACAATTTATTTCATATAGATGTACATCCCAAATCTACGTTCCCAACCAATATTCTCTTGGGGGTTACAAATTCAATAGAATACAAAATTGTGTTTTCTGACCACACATTAGATGTGAAATTGGACTTGGGGATACTCCAATGTGGGGACTTTACTTAAATAAATTCCTATGGGGAAATTATCTGTATGATGGTTCCTTACCCCAAGGTAACATATATACAATTTTTTTTGCCAAATCAAATGATGAATGTGGTCAAGACCAATATGGGCCCTATTCCAATAATTTCAAATTTTATGAGAATAGGTTCTCTACCCCCTTAGAAACAAAGATGCCAAATAAGGGCAAAAAAAAATGAAAAAAGTGACCAAGACCCCAAAAAATAGCGTAAATCATAGGATGGTTATATAAATATGAAATCGGGTTGTACCCTTATCCGTGAGTTATGATCGATATCATGACATGTAAAAGCGATTTAAGATATCTTGAATGTTTGGGAAGAATTTCTGGAAGGATAGAAATCCTTTTCTTACTAAGAGTCTCATTCGCTCTGCTATTTTCCACCCTTTATATTTGGTATTTTACTGATTGTACTCCCAAAGAATTTTGCATTTTGAGACCTCATTGGACGGATTATTGTCACATGATAGAAGTATGTCCACGCTTTGAAATGAGGTCATTTTTGTTTAAATGTGTTCGCATCTTCCACTTTCGCACTTATTTAATTTTTTGTTGAAAAACTGTATATAGTGAAAAATTTTTCTTCATTTTGTTCACAAAAAATCCACTTAAATCAATATGATAATACAAATTGAAAAAAAAATTGACAAAAGAAGAATAGCAAATTGAAAAAATCTTCAACTTGTTCTTTTTTTTCTACAGCAAATGTTTAAAGATCCTTACAAATTTTGTCAATAGAATGTACTATTATTTTAAAATTCGATTCCATTGAAAATTTTTTTTTGATTTTTTTCCCGATTTGAGAGTTTTTGCAATGAGATTTCTTTTTTCGTGATTTTTTAGCGATTTTGAAAAAGTAATTATCTTTTAACTTTGGTGTGACCGCGTTAAATTATTTCGATATCTTCTATTCCGTTTCGCCAACACATAATTCGGTACTACACTTCCATGTAACCCGCCATCAATTTCAGTTCAATTTAAATAAATTGGTATTAATATTCGAATTCAAAAATAAAATATAAAAAACACTACAAATGTACATTAGAAAAAAGTAAGTCAAAATGGAAATAATCATGCAAAATAAAACATTACTATTGTACATTTCAAAAGTCAAAATAAAAATGTTTACATATCACATTTTTACGCGATTTTTTGGATATTATCCTTTTCGGATATGAGACAATTCCGAATTTGTATGAATCATTAAAATCAGTTCAGCGGTTCTTAAGTTATATGCGTAGTAACTAACACAACTTTTTTTATATATATCGATGTATAGATAGATTAAAAAGTATGCGTGGTTAGTTCCTCAGCCCTCAAACAAATACTTAGGGTTGGAGGGAAGGTCAACAGTATCTCGTGTAATAATTTTTAAACCAATATCTTCATTATTTGGGAAATATAAGGATTTCAGAAAAATCGAAATAGTGGGCGTAAATGGAGGCGTGGTCAATATTTTTTTCTTTAAAAACCTAACTCGGGGTATGACAAACGTTTGTACAAAAATTATGCAAATCGGTCCAGCCGTTTTCAACTGATTCCGTTACCAACAAACAACAATTGATTTTTATATATATAGAAGATATATATCTATCAAAGGAGATATGCTTGAAAGATCTCTTATATGTCGAGAACGGCTGAACTGATTTCGACAGTTCTCATTAATTCAGAATGGCCTCTTGGCAGGAAAGAAAAAACGTCTAAAAAATCGCATAAAAATATCTCTCTAAAGATGAAAATATTGATTTTGTAAAATTTTCTCATATTTTTTTCAATTTTGTCATATTTTTGGCATATTTTCATTTTGAATTAAACATTTGGTAATATTTCTACAGCTAACAAAACTAAGTAGTTAAGATATCATATACAGATCTCATTAATGGCCCGATCCTTACGAAATTTTGCATGGGGATAAGATGAGGGTCAGAATAGAAGTCTACTCTTTTTGGAGATGATCGCCATATATTTAGGGGTTGAAATAAACCAACAAATTGTCGGCAGATTGTAATTATCGCCCGATCCTCACGCACATTTGAATGGGGGTTACCGCATATTGCAAAAGCCAAGCAGTTTTGGATGGCCATCCAAAAATATTCAATGTGTGAAATAGTTTGCCAACTTTTGTAGACAAAATACGAAAATGTCTATTCCAGTGACTTTTTGGAGAATTCACAAATACAGGAAAGACGCACTTCCGACTATTTCGTTAACGCTGATTTCGTTGAAGAATATAGTCAAATGTCTGTATCTCATATAGATGCGTTTCAGTCAAAAACCAATAATAAATGTTAATCTTTTGCCACTTCTGAGAGATTATAGGTCTTTGGGAAATATTGGTTCAACAAATATTGGTTAGTTTAAGTTGCTATTATTCGAAAATTAGAGAACGAAACCTGATGGTTTTCTTTTATATTTTGTCACTTGTCTTGTAGAATTCTTTCGAGTATCTTGCCTATATAAACTGTATGGTTTATTATAGTGTTGTAGGGTATTCAAAGGTCGGCCCCGCTCGACTGTAGCCTTTGCTTACTTGTTTTGTTAATAGCTTAACCTCTTCTGAAATGATTTTATTCGTATAGATTAAATTACCCAATAAATACACACAATCTATAACAACCAGTTTTGTCCGTTGCCGCTTTAAACTCCCCAAAAAGACACATCATATTAGAAATTAAAAAAAGCAGTAAATAAAGTCCTAAAGTCGGGCGGGGTCGACTTTATGATACCCTACATCACTTTGCAAATTTTGTAGAGCTCCATATATCAATTAAAAGATTTTATGGGAGAATTTAATCATACACGCTATGATTATAATTGTAATTTACAGTTCAAAGGACTAAATATGCCGAAGCATTTGTATCTTTTGAATTCGGACTTGTATTGCCCATTTGGTGCAAAATTAATTTGTAATCAGATATGGGAGCTATGTCCAAATCGCAACCGATCTCGATAAAATTTGGCAAAGATATTTCAGAGCTGTATTTGATATATTTCCCTGAATATCGTTGTTACGGAGTGCATATTACGGATGTGGGTAACAAATACAAAAAATCGGAGGAACAAATTTGGCATACTAGCTTCTAGACTCAATTCGGTCGCATGTGCCAAATTCCATACCATTTGGGCAAATATTAGATGTTTGGTGTACAATAAAATGTAAATCGGACGAAGTTATATATGGGAGCTATATCCAAATCTGAATCGATCTTGATAAAATTTGGCCCATTAAAGGCACAGCCACATTTTAGTATATTTATAGTTTTTTTAGATAAGTGATTTCACCATTATTTCAGTACCTAAACAGAGTAAGTTTCAAAAAAACTCCGTAAAACGCTTAAACTATAAACTCTCGGTTTCTTGGGCTATAATGTGGCTTTTCATGTCCTCAACAACCTTGTTATACCCTACACCACATAGTGGTAAGGGTATCATGTCTTTGTGCATTTGTTTGTAACTTGGAGAAGGAAGCGAGATAGACCCATAGTTACTTTTCAGGATCTCCATAGAAACACTTTCTGAGTTGATTTATGCATGTCAGTCGCATAATTTCCGCATTTATTATCCGATTGAGATGAAATTTTCCAAACAACATTTGTTTGGCCCAAGGACGACCCCTATTGAAATTGGATATAGCTCCCATATATATCTTCGTCCGATTTGGCTTTTATTGTGCACCAAACGTGTAATATCAGGCCTAATAGTATGGAATTTTGCACATACAACCAAATTAGGCCTGATAATAAATATGCCAAATTTGATCGAAATCGGTTCAGATGTAGCTATATATTGTTCATCCGATTTGTCATTTTTTCCTCCGCAGCCGTAATATGCACTCTATAACAACAATATTTCTGGAAATATATCAAATGCAGCTCAGAAATACCTTTGCTAAATTTTATCCAAATCGGTTCAGATTTGAATATAGCTCCCATATATATCTTTATCTGATTACACATTAATTTTGCACCAAATGGGCAATACAAGTACGAATTTAAAAGATACAAATGCTCCGGCATACTTAGTCCTTTGAACTTTAAATTACAATTATAATCATAGCGTGTATGATTAAATTCTCCCATAAAATCTTTTAATGGTTATGTGAAGCTCTACTAAATTAGTAAAGTTGTGTAGGGTATCATAAAGTCGCCCCGCCCGACTTTAGGACTTTCTTTACTGGTTTTTTATGTATTTGGTAAAGTTTGAAAAATATACTGCCTGATCGAAATTTACTTATTTCAAGCTATATTTAAGTACATTCATCCATTTCAAAGCCATTGGTATGTAAAAATCAATAAATGCAATTTTGTTTTCTCAATAACATTTTTTTAATAATATTTTCCACAGAAAATGTCATTAGAATACTAAGATTTTTGTTTAAATCATAAAATGAACTTTTTACGCTTCGTTTCTATTTGTCACAACTTGAGACTCTAAAACATAACCTATTTTCAATGTTCTCATACTGATCTGATAAACATGTCATAAAGAGTGAATTACCATGGCCACGAACACATTGCCATAATTCTGTTAATGGTTTCATAATTTTTCAATTTCTCAAGTTTTGAGAAATCTCACTACTTTATAGGAGGCGTTTGAATTGAAATCAAAATATATTAAAGTATCAACCACAAGGAAAGCAAGACTTTGGTTTTAGCCTTGCAAAGATCAACATATAGAGAAGAACTAGGACGGACATTCCAACTTGTGTATCTTAATCCGCTTGGTGTTAGCACTTTGAAATTTTACGATCCTCTGTATTTTGTGCTTACTTTGGGTGGGCGTTACCTAGCTTAATATATTTATTACAAAACGACACAAAAACAACAACAGGGGGACATAGTGTTGAAGTGGTTGAACCAAGATGTACTGGGTTAGATGAAAAAGCTGCAACCAACTTCAGACTTGATCGAAACCCGCGTCGCAGTAGCCCAAAAATGGCTTGTCAGCTGAACCTACCGCAATATTCCATTCGGCAAATATTGAAAAATGAGCTCGGGGTAAAGTCATTGAAATTCCGAAAAGTGCAAGAACTTACACCCCAACCGAAAGAAAATAGACTTAAAAGAGCTAAAGAGTTGCTTCGCTTGGCCGAAAGTGAGGAACTGCCGAATTTGGTTTTCTCCGATGAGACAAAATTCGTTGTTCAGCAGTTTGTAAACAAACAAAATTATAGTGTTTATTTGCCAAAAAGGTCAGCTGAAATGTGCACATTCGGTTGGCCACCAGAACTCAAGCGTCGGCCATGGTGATGGAGTGGGCCGCCATGACTGCCAATGGTCTCTCTCTGCTCGTATTAATCGAAAAATATTCTGTAGGGTGTATTAAAGCCTTGGGCACGCAAATATTTTGGCCGCAGACCTTGGACATTCCAACAGGACTCAGCACGCTCCACCCAAGAATGCGTACAGAATGAGGTTCTTCTCTTCAAAATCTGCGGATACCAAACCGTTGGACTATTGTGTCTGGAGTATTTTGGAGAGGAAGGTTGTAACTAAAAAATACCAAAGTGTCGATCACCTCAAGCAAGCGCTTCGCCGGGAATGGGCCAAAATACCGCAGAGGAACATTCGAGCAGCATGTAACGGTTTCATTGGCTGTTTGAAGGGCATAATTCGTGTCAAAGGTGACCAATTCGATCAAATCTAAACTTATTCTAAAATTTGACTCTATTTCGACTTTGTTGCAATTTTTTATCTGACCCTGTATATAAGCAGGGAAAACGTAATACTAACATTTGGTTGGCAATAAACAAAGCCAGTCTCCCAGAGTTAACTTATAATTATGCTTTGTGTTGTTATCCCAATTTATGCACACAAGAAACCTGTGAAATATTTTTGCACAAAGCGATAAGCCGAACCAGCAAAGATGCAGAGAGCAATCATAAGTTGTCCAATCTGAACAATGTCTTCCTTGGTGAATTTCCGAAATGAATACTCACTGGCTTAATCCGACAGAGTAATACAAAATTGCCCCAAGGGCTCATAACGAGGGCAAGTCATTAAAAAGCAAAACAGACAGTCGCAAACACTTCTGTCTGTTTTGTGGTCATATTTCTGGATGATGTTTTTTACGATTCTCTTGCTGACTTGATTCTCTGAGGAGGATCTTGTGGAGAATATATGACGATGTTATAAGGAACAGTGTTTGCAGAAAAAACAAATAAAATCTGATTGTTTGTATCTTTAGTTGCAATTATGGTTAAACTTTACCAAGCCTTGTATTAGTCTCTCTCATCACTCGCTACAAAATTAATTTCATTAGAGTTTGTCAATTCACACAGCTAGTGCATAAATTTTCTTCTCGAAATCCTATCAATGTGCTCTACTTCTTGATGTAGTTTCCATTGATCTTCCACATACAAATATAAACAAGTAAAAAAGCAGAAAGTTCGCTCGGGCCGAACTTTGAGTACAATCCATTTGCAAGGAGTTAAAAACATAAAAATACCGTCTAAATGCAGCTCCGTTATGTTGGATTTGCCTAGGGAATTGTGTGTCACAGACGAATTTGATTTAGGGCCAAAATAGTATATTTCGAGGTGTTACAAACGGAATGGCAAACTTAATATACCCTCCGAATCTCTTGAAATCTTTCTTATGACACACTTCTCCGGTTGTACGTATAGAGCCATCGAAGAGCGAACCAATGCAAATTTAAATAATTACGTCATTGCAGTCGATAAGATATTAAGTCCAAGAAAGCCACATTGCCTTTTAACAGCTTCTCTCTCCCTACAAATATCCGGGGCTAGACTATATTATATCAAAATAAGTAAGCAAAGGCTATAGTCGTGCAGGGCCGACCATGTAATACCCTACAACACTACAATATGTTCGAAGTCACTTTTGTCCAAATCAATTTTGGAAAATTTCGGTTTTGAAAAAAACTATTCTTAAATTCCGTGTCGATAAGTTTTCAATTGTGGCCTATAGAGCGACTACAAAATTAGAAAAAATAATTTTTTTAGTCAATTTGCACCTCTAAATGTCCATCTTAAGAATAAGAGGCTTAAATTTTGACCCCATGAAAAATTTCGTGAGGATCGGACGATAATTGCGACATGTATATAATACCCTCGACACATAGTGTTGGGGGGTGTAAAAATTTAGAAAGTTTACAATTCAAAATTGTAAGTCAAATTGAAAAAATCGCATGCGATAAAAAATATGACAAAAATAGAAAAAATTCGACAAAAGATATTCACTTTTTATTGGTATATTTTTCCGCGAATTTCTTAGATTTTATCGTTTCCTGGTAAGAGACTATTCCGAATTTATTGGAATTGTGAAAATCGGCCCAACGGTTCTTGATTTATATGCAGAATAAATAAGATCAATTCTGTTACATATGTATTATACCTATTTTGCTAAATATCCGATTTCTCGGCTATTAGCATCACTGTAATGGTCAGAAGTGCTCTTTTAATGTATTTGTGATTTGGCTGGGATTGAAAATATTCGCGGTTTAGTGTAAATTTTCCTATTTTCTTACATAAAATTTAGCGTCGCCCACTCCAAAACTCTAACTCCATGTAAATTTTCGCGTCGATTGGTCCATAATTGTGGCCTATAGAGCAAGTACAAAATCAGGACATTTTTCTGTGTTTGGTCCATTTTAACCCCTAAATATATTGCGGACATCTATGAAAACAATAGGCCCTTTTCAGCCTAACCCTAACCTTTCTCGTGAGGATCGGACGATAATTGCAATATGTGTATAGTATAAACATATGTGTAGGGTATAAACATGCAGAAGGCAACGGAATAGACTAATTCAGCTCATTTTAACGATGTCCATTCTGAGTCGATTCATTCCTCTCCATCCATCTACATCCTATTGAAATTGGTGAGAATCGTCCAAATTTAGATATAGCTCTCAAATATATCTTCGTCCGATTTCAATTTTGTCGTGTGTCATATTTGTAATATTCATCGAAATAAAATGGTTTTGAGCTTATCCGACCGAATTCAGCATAGAAACAAATATGTTGAATTTGGTGAAAATTGGTTTAGCTATAGCTATATATAAAAAATTGCAACAAATAACAAGTAAAAAAGCAGTAAGATCGGCAGGGCCGAACTTTGAATACCCTCCATCATTTGGAACGAATTAGAAAATATTCAAAAAAAAAAATAAAATCCATTGAAAATTCTTTTAAAATCTTTAAAATACCTAATATCGGAAGGTGCCGATATATGGGGGGATATACGCTATTTTGGTCCTATATAGATAAATCTATGTCTGAGGGTAAAGTACTCACAAGGAACTCCCTTTTCAGATAATTCCATTGGGAAATGTGGCTAAAATCATCAAAATCCCGAATATCGGGGGTACCGTTATATGGGGGATATACGATATTGTGGACCTATATCGACAAATACCTTTCAGGGGTTAAAGTGCTCAAAAAGAAATCCTTGTGTGGATTTTCAGAGAATACCATTGCAATATAAAACTAAAATCATCAAAATACCGAATAACGGTTGTACCGTTATATGGGGGCGATATGATTTCGTAAACCTATATAGAGATCTCTATGTCAGGGGGTAAAGTGCTCACAAAGAACCCCTTGTGTGGAATTTCAGACAATTCCGTTGAAAAATGTGGGTAAAATCATCAAAATACCGAATATAGAGGAGTACCGTTATGTGGGGGATATACGATATTGTGGACATATATAGACAATTCCGTTTCAGAGGTAAAATGCTCACAAAGAACCCCGTGTGTGGATTTTCAGACAATACGATTGTGAAAATGTGGCTAAAATCATAAAAATACCGAATATCGGACCTATATAGATAATTCTCTGTCGAGGTATAAAGTGTGGGTACTCCTTATGTGGATTTTCAAACAATTCCGATAAAAAATATGGGTAAAATCATAAAAATACCGAATATCGGGGGGTACCGTTATATGGCGGATATACGATATCGTATAGACCTGTATAGACAATTCTCTCTCAGGGGGTGAAGTACTCACAAGGAACTACTTGTGTGGATTTTAAGACAATTCCATTGAAAAGTGTGGCTAACATCATCAAAATACCGAATATCGGGGGGTACAGTTATATGGGGGATATACGATATGGTGGACCTATATAGACAATTCTTTTTGAGGGGGTAAAATGCCCACAAGGGACTAGTTTTGTTGAATTTCAAACAATTCCATTGAAAAATGTGGATAAAATCATCAAAATACCAAATATCGGGGGTACCGGTATATGGGGGCTTTACAATATCGTGGACCTATATAGACAATTCTCTTCCATGGGATAAAGTACCCACAAGGAACTCCTTGTGTGGATTTTCAGACAATTCCGTTGAAAAATGTGGCTAAAATCATCAAAATGCTGAATACCGGGGGGTACCGTTATATGGGGGCTATACGATATCGTGGACCGATATACCCCATCTTCGAACTTGACCTGCCTGCAGATAGAAGAGAGATCTGTGCAAAATTTTAGCTTCCTATCTTAATTTGTTTAGACTGTAGAGTGATTACAACAGACGGACAGACGTACAGACGGACGGACAGGGCTAAATCGTCTAAATTTTACGCTGATCAAGAATATATATACTTTGTTGGGTCTAAAATGATTATTTCGTTGAGTTACAAACGGAATGACGAACTTAATATACCCTCCATACTTTTTTTGGTGGAGGGTATAAATACGTCTCCCAAATTTAGTGGAGATCAGTTCAGATTTTATTACGGCTCTATATATATCTTCATCCAATTTCACATTTTTGTGCACCAAATGTGTAATTGCAGCCAAAAATGGAACGATTTAGAGGAATTTAGTGTATAAGCAAATTTGTCGAATTTAGTGTAAAACGGTCCAGATATGGTTAAAGTTCCCATGTTTTCCATCCGATTTGATATTAAAGCCTCACAAACCATTAATACCCACTCCATAACAGTGTTTCCATGTACATGGATATATCTCTCTTATATATCCTCGCCCGATTGCGAGTTCATTGTACAACAAATTTGGTGAAATTGTCTCAGATATAGGCATAGCTCCAATATATATATATATATTTCATTCTATTTGGGGTTTTAAATCTTCTCAAAGTCATAACATGCTGTTTATATCAATGATAGATACGAATTTAGATGTTTAGGTAAAATCGATTAAGATCGTATCGCCCCAATGTAATATATTCGGTATTTCGATGATTTTAGCCACATTTTTCAACGGAATTGTTTATGTTCATGAGCACTTTACTCCCTGGCAGAGAATTATTTATATAGGTCCACGATATCGTATATCCCCCATACAACGGTACCCCTTAATATTCAGGTTTTAGATTACTTTAGCCAAGTTTTTCAAAGGAATTGTCTGAAAATTCACACAAGGAGTTCCATGTGAGTACTTTATCACCTAGTAGAGAATTGTTTATATAGGTGCACGATATCGTATATCCCATATATAACGGCACCTTCCGATATTCTGTATTTTGATGATTTTAGCCACATTTTTCAATCGAATTCTCCGAAATTGCACACAAGGAGTTCTTTATGAACACAACCTCTTGGCGGAGAATTGTTTATATAGGTCCACGATATCGTATAGCCCCCGTATAACGGAACCCCCCGATATTAGTCATTTCGATGATTTTAGCCATATTTTTCAACAGAATTGTCTGAAAATTCACAAAAGGAGTTCCTTGTGAGTACTTTGTTCTCTGGAAGAGAATTATCTATATAGGTCCACGATATCGTATATCCTCCATACAACGGTACCCCCGATATTCGGTATTTTTAAGATTTTAACGGAATTTTTAAATGGATTCTATTTTTTTAAAAATCCATTTCAAAACACAGTGCCCTTTGTTGTTGGCAACACTGTCTCAGCGCCATAAATTTGTTTCTGTTCGATTATAATATTGTTCAATTCCTTTAATATTTGCCACATTGTCGGGACAAAAAGAGATCTGGAAAATTGATTTCTCACCTGGGATCACGTTTACATTTCGTCTCTTGCCAATAATGACTTTGTTCAACATTCGAAAAACCTGGTATATAGTCCATCTACTAAATATATATTGTTTAGGTTGTTACTATAATTAATTAATACTTAGCCCTTTTATCTTTGATCTGCCATGAAGTCCTGTCCATAAAATGTGATAGCGAACCTACGTTTATGATTGCTTCATCGTTCTTACCCCTTAACCATTTTCAGTTTCTTTCATAGAAATAAACTTTTTATCATCTTAAATATATTGTTCAAAGAAGAGATTCATTATACTCTACGTCACTCCGTAGAAAGGGAATTATAAGTTTTTTGTCCAGAAAGTTTATAACACCTCGAATTATTAGTATCAGGATCAACTTGTAGTAGACCGATCACGGTATCCCGAGAAGTTTCAGCGATCTAATCATGTGTGTCCGTCCATCTGTGCATTATATTATGTTATGAAACTCCATGCCACAATTATAGACGGATCACCATTAAATTTTTCATGGAGATCGATTTTCCATATATTTAAGGAAATGAAATAGTCCAAAGACATATTTATACCCTACAACACTATGTGTTTTGGTGTATTATAAGTTTGATTGGGACTTGGGCCCCAGGAAAGTATATATGGATCATCCTATCTCGCCGAGCTGAGTCGATCTAGCTATGTATGTCCGTCCGTCTGTCCATGTTAATTTGTAATCACTTTACAGGTCGCAATTATGGCCCGATCTTCACGAAATTTAGAATGGAGGTGAGGCTAGAGTCAGAATATAAGCCTATTGCTTTTGGAGATGATTGAATAACAATACACAAACATAGTGTACCGCACCGCTACCACTAAAAAATATTAGTGATACTGTACCGGAACACAACGATGATCTTAGTGTACCGCAGTCGGAGGGCTAAAAAATCATAGCCATACTTTTTTAAAATATTTAGTTTTTACACCTACATTCATTGATTTTTCGGTACCACAAAATATCAGGTAAATTATTTGCATAATAACCCATTACAACGCAACCACTAAAATACCCTTTTTCGTGGAATATTAAGAATTTCAATTTTCTATGGTCAAATTCAAAATATCACTTCAGATTTTGTCCTTTTTTATTTTTTCTCCCTATTCCCATATTTGTCTACTTTCATCAATTTCGCAAGCAATCTAAACATACATGACAAATAATATAAATTCAGCTCTTAATTTTATAATATTGAATTATACTAGAATTTTTTACATTATCAAAAACACCAAACATCTAATTTTTTGTCACAAATCGTAAACAACACATATGTGGTACACTACCGGTACATTATATTTTTAGTGTTCCGCCATGTGGTACACTACGATTTTGTAGTGCTCCGACACTACTTTTTTTACCCTCCACCATACATAGTATGGAGGGTATATTAAGTTCGTCATTCCGTTTGAAACTCTTCGAAATAATCATTTTAGACCCAACAAAGTATATATATTCTTGATCAGCGTAAAATTTAGCCATGTCCGTCCGTCTGTTGTAATCACGCTATAGGCTAAACGAATTATGATAGAAAGCTAAAATTGCCCAGATCTCTATTTTGTCTGCAGGCAGGTCAAGTTCGAAGGTGGGCTATATCGGTCCACGATATCGTATAGCCCCCATATAACGGTACCCCTCGATATACGGTATTTTGATGATTTTACCCACATTTTTCAACTGAATTGTCTGATAATCCACACAAGAAGTTTCTTGTGGGTACTTTATCCCTTGAAAGAGAATTATCTATATAGGTCCACGATATCGTATAGCCCCCATATATATTATATATTTTGATGATTTTAGCCACATTTTTCAACGGAATTGTCTGAAATTCCATACAAGAAGTTTTTTTGAGTACTTTACCCCCTGGTCCACGATATCGTCTAGCCCCCATATAACGGTACCCCACGATGTTCGGTATATTGATGATTTCAGCCACATGGAATCCCTTATCTTATCCCTTGGAAGAGAATTACCTATATAGGTCTACTATATCGTAAGCCCCCTATATAACGAAACGCCGATATTCGGTATTTTGATGATTTTAGTTACATTTTTCAACGGAACTGTCTGAAATTGTACACAAGAGGTTCTTTGTGAACAGTTTACCCCCTGACAGAGAATTCTCTATATAGGTTATCGATATCGTATATCCCCCATATAACGGTACACCCGGTATTCGGTATTTTGATGATTTTAGCCATATTTTCCTATGGTATTGTCTGAAAATCCAGACAAGGAGTTCTTTGTGAGCACTTTAACTCCTGAAAGATAATTGTCTATATAGGTCCACAATATCGAATATCTGTCCATATATCGGCAACTTCCGATATTAGATATTTTAAAGATTTTAACGGAATTTTTAATGGATTTTGTTTTTTGAAAGTTTTCTAATTCGTTCCAAATGGTGGAGGGTATTCAAAGTTCGGCCCGTCCGAACTTACTACATTTTTACTTGTTAGCGCTCCGACTGCGGTACAGTACGATTCTTGTTGTGCCTCGGTACAGTATCACTAAAATATTTTGTAAGGGTTGTTCTCCGGTGCGGTACATTATCCTAGTGTACCACTCCACCTCGGAACGGTACAGAAAACTATGGTACAGTACCATATTTTTATATTCGAACGCCGGTTGAAATGTACCAAAAACTAAAAAAATTCTGATTTTGCGGTCGCTCTACAGGTCGCAATTATGAACCATCGACGCGGAAGTTAGCATGGGGCTTAAGCTCACGGCTGGGCAGCAGCCTTCCAATTTGGATGGTCATCATATAATATTTAGTGGGTGAAATAGACCATAACATTTGTGTTAAAAAGTCAAATATTCCAGCGAATATTTTTAATCCCGGCGAAATCACAAATATAAAAAACAGGTCAAGTCTGACCGTTACGTTGATGCCGTTAATAAATATATCGGATATATTAACGAAATATGTACAATGTATATATACAAAGGAAATAGATGTTAGCTTGAATGGAGTAAAGATGTATATGGAAGCTATGTAGAAATTTGAACCGATCTCGATAACATTTAGAAGAGATATTTTCGAGATATATTTGATATATTTTCCGGAATACCGTTGTTACGGAATGTATATTACGACCGCGGCTAAGGCAATCGAAAGGGAGCTATATAAAAATTGTGAACGATTATTTCCACTTTCATCCTTGGCCAACAAATGATTTGCGCTAAGTTTCATCTCGATCGGACAATAAATGCGACCTGTACTTTGTTTACGAAAATACATAAATCGCCGTAGAATGTGATTCTATGCAGATCATCAGAAGGAACTTTGGGTGTATCTCACCTCCTTTTTTATGTTAAAAACAAGTAAGCAAAGGCTACAGTCGCGCGGAGTCGACCATGTGATACCCTACAACACTACAACATGTTAGAAGCCCTCTCGCAGATATTACGCTTAGCATTATGAACAGGGACATTTGCCCAATATTTTCAAACTATGTCGTGTTGTTAATTGTTGTGCAAAAATGCTAGAATTCTTCCCTGTCCTTATCGCTCTTCCTTGCGAATGGCTTCACTTGTGTATCAGGATTTTTTTCTGTTTTTGGTTCATGAGGATCGGACGATAATTGCAATATATATACAATATCCCCAACCTGTGTTGTAAAGTGAAAAAATATTACAAAATATACACTTTAATATTATAAGTCAAATTGAAAAAATCGCATGCCATAAAAAATATGAAAAAATAAAAATATGTCACAAAATACTAAAAAATCTATATTAACATCATTATAGGCGTCTTTTTATGTGCTTTTTTAGATTTTATCCTTTTATGCCATGATGGCATTCTGGATTGACAAAATTTGTCAAAATCAGTCCAGCCATTCTGGAGATATAAGCATTTTAGCTAACATCTCCTTCCTTTGTATATTTACATTGTATATATTTCGCTATATATATCCGATATTTTTACTATCGGCATCTCCATAACCGTCCTGTTCATCTATTTGTGATTTCGCCGGGATTAAAAATATTCGCGGTTTAATGAAAAATTTGATTTTATTTAACTCGAATGTCATAGCCCTTTTTATAAATATTACCCGATGACCATCAAAATTTGAAGGCATCTGCCCAGCACTAAGCTCTAGCCCCATGCAAACTTCCGCGTCGAGTGGTCAATAATTGCGACCTGTAGAGCAACTGCAAAATCAGGAATTTTTGCAGTTTTTGGTCCATTTTAACCCCTAAATATTATGCGATCATCTCCAAAAGAAATAGGGTTCTATTCTGACCCTATCCCCACCTTCATTCTGAATTTTGTGAATATCGGACCATAATTTCGACCTGTAGAGCGATTACAAATTAACATGGACAGACGGACAGACGGACGGAAGGACATACATAGCTAGATCGACTCAGCTCGGCGAGATAGGAAGATCCATATATACTTTCATATGTGGGAAACCAATATTTCGTGGTGTTACATAATTTTTGGCCCAATCAAACATATAATACCCCCAACACATAGTGTTGTAGGGTATAACAAATGCACAGAGACATAATACCCCGACCACATTGTGGTGTAGTGTATAACCCCATTCTACATATTCAAATGTTTCGAACTTCAATTACCACCAGGATAGGTTCAAAGGCTTTCAGGTCAACGGCCATAAAACCTTTTGATCTCTTGTTTCGATTCAATAACATTCTTTCAATTTGATCTGAAAAAAATCAAGAGCATTCTTCAGAACTTTATCCCTTTTCCCTGTCACATGGACAAGCAGGAGGGATTTAACACAACAACTTGGCCAACTTACTCGCAGGCTCCAGTTAATAGCGATTCAATGAGCAAGGCTATATTAGCGAACGAAGGTCATGCTTCTCAACTTATCTTAGTACTATTAGCAGCTATATTGTCATAACTAACTAGCTAGGAATCAGCTTCACGAGAAAATCACCGACCGAAGATGTTCTTAATTTGCCGTCGTTTAGCAACCAAAGATATTGATGCAATGCGTTGGAGCGATCAAAACCGGGTCGAACTTTGAACTCTAGCATGGCAGACGGACAGTCGGGAGAACATTTATACTTTGTTAGGTCTAAAATTATTATTTGGATGAGTTACAAACGGAATGAAGAACTTAATATACCCTCCACACTTTTGTATGAGGGAGGGAATAAAAATGTATTACCTGGAGAAGGAATCGTGTTATTTTTTTCGACTGGGACTCTGAATAAAACACTCTGGCTCCGTATCGGCAAACCGGTTTCTCACACACACCTTTCAATAACTCTAAGTTTTCTGAGGTAGTTAACAAAGTGATCGCATTTCTCGTTTGTCTATTTTAACAGTTTTTCATTTCGAAAAATTAAAACGAAACATGAAAATATTACGGAAATCGAATTATTAGTTTGCTCTTAAATTATCTATTTTTTATTGTTTCCAAACTCTGCAATAAACTCGCAGTTCACGCTGTCAACATTATGATAGCATTTGCGCAAAATATTTTAACAACCTTAATCAAATTTATGAGTGGCATTTGTTAAAATTGAATAATTGAGGCGTGTCTTTAATATAGATATTTATCTAAAAAAAACTTGGGTTTTTTTTAAACGGGGATAACATCCTGCATCATGTTCGATTGATTGACTCTGGGCCATATGTTACAGTCATCATTTCGATCTTCATCTTATGTTGACTTAATAACAAAAATAAGATCGTTAACTTACATATTTTCCAGTCAATAAGTTTGTCGTTTTTTACCTTAAGGTACGAGGTGCAAACCATAACAGGTGCTGCAATTTGCTCACCTTTGTTCAACCTTTGATGCCGGATATTACTTTTACGAAAGTCGAACAGTTGGCAAAATTGAATTGAATAGATATTGACGTTTTTGTTATAATTCTTTTTTTGTTTAAATTGCATTCAATTTATTAAATTGAATTGTTATTGGTCATGTGAAGCACTTCACATAATACACGAACATTCTGTGTGAATACGTACGTAAATAAAAAAAGATGGTGACAAGAGCAGACAACCAGTTCGGTTAAAAGAGACATATAGTTAATAGTTTAATAGCAGAAATTTACTGTGCAAATATTCACTGTTGCAGGTCACCAATTTTAGTTTTTTTAATTCTTTTCGAAAGCTGTAAATTTTTTCAGAAGATATCATAACCAATAGATAAGGTTTCCTGTTTAGACCAACCTAATTCGAACTCTGGATGTGAGCATTCATCAAAACTTTAACGGTACCTCCCGATATTCTCCGATATATATGACTAGAGAGAGTATATATCATTTGATACGACCAAAACGTGCCTCATCGAAATAGCGGTTTTAAAACATGGTTCTCTTTGGGCATTTGGAGTCGATCTAGCGATGTCCATCCGCCTGTCTGCCTATTTGGCTGGTGCGCACGGTAGGGAGTATCCGATTTCATTCAAACTTGGTACATCGTAATATTATTGTCAAACTTAGATCGAGTTCTGAGATGGGCAATATCGGTCCACTCCTTCTGGTACCTCCCCCACAAAAGGTCAACATTTTCAAAGAAACTATTTTGTTGCACAGAATGAGAAAGGATGATCCGATTTTGCTCCAACTTTGCGAATCCAAATATTTGCATCAGCGCAATATCAGGTACGAAAATGAACAATGGCGATTCACTCCATCAAGTACCTTCCCCCCAAAGAGTCAATAATTTGAATAAATATAATTTTTATAAAATATGATGTAAGAGTCCGATTGTGCTCAAATTACACACATCACAATGTTTTATTAACCCAAGGTCTGGTGTGAAGATGGAATATATATATATATAATATATATAAAAAAGATCATAAAATCCGAAATAAGCATCAGTACTTTTATCTGTCATAACTTGTCAAACAAGTCAGCGATTCTTTACAACTTGCTATTTATAAATATTTCTCTCAACCAGAAACCTGAAATGAATATAGAATTTGTGATGTCGCATAAAATTGGATATAAAAGTTAAATTTTCTTATTATTTTGCCCATATCAATATTTATACCCTAGACCACAAAGTGGTAAGGGTACTACGTTTTTGTGCATTTCTTTGTAACATGAAGAAGGAAGCGAGATAGACCCAAAGTTACTTTTGAGTATTTTCATACATAGAATCACTTTCTGAGTGATATATATATATATATATATATATATATATATATATATATATATATATATATATATATAATTACGTTTGTAACTCATCCAAATAATCATTTTAGACATAACAAAGTATATATTCTTCATCAGCGTAAAATTCTGAAATGATTTAGCCCTGCCCTTCCGTCCGTCTGTTGTATTCGCGCTACAGTCAATCAATGGAATTGTCTGAAAATACACACAATGACTTCTTTCTATGCACTTTACCCTCTGCAAAACAAATTTTTACATAGGACCACGATATCGTATAGCCCCCATACAACGGTTCTACCCGATATTCGGTATTTTGATGATTTTAGCCACATTTTCCAATGGACATGTCTGAAAATCCACACAAGGGTTTCTTCATCAGTACTTTACCCTCTGGAAGAGAATTGTTCATATAGTCTATGATATCGTACAGCCCCCATACAGCCCCCCGATATTCAGCATTTTGATGATTTTAGCCACATTTTCCAATAGAATTGTCTGAAAATCCACATAAAGATTTCCTTCTGAGTACTTCATAACCTGGAAGATTATTGTCGATATAGGTCGACGATATCGTTTATTCCCAACATAACGCTCCCTATATTCGGTATTTTGATGATTTTAGCAACATTTTTCAATAGAATTGTCTAAAAATCCATACTAGAAGTTCGTTTCAAGCTATTTTCTCCCTGGAAGGGAAATATCTATATAGATATCGTGTAGCCCACAACAACGGTACTAAACCCCCCCCCCCCCTATTAGATATTTGGTGATTTTAGGGACGTTATTCGCCGGATTTGTTTCAAATTGCGTACCTAGAATTCGTAATGGGTACTATAGCCTATGCCAAAAATTGCTTATGCAGGCCCACATCTTCGTATAGCCTCCATATAATGGTACAATATTCGGTATTTTGATAATTTTAGCGACATCATTCACCGGAGTTGTTTCAAATTTCGTATTTGGAGTTCGTAATGGGAATAACAGTCTATGACAGAAAATTGTCTATGCAGGTCCAGGTCTTCGTACAAGCCCCATATATCACTACCTCCCTATATTTAGTATTTTGATGATTTTAGCTACATTATTCGCGGAATTTCGTATTTCAATACTGTAATGGCTTATGACAAGAGTTGCCATAAGCCACGTCCACGTCTTCGGTATTTTTAAGATTTTAACAGAATTTTTGGCGAAAGTTATTTTTTGGAAATTTCTAAATTAGTTCCCAATTGCGGAGGGTATTTTAATTGAATTGTAATTGAAATTATATTTTAGGTATTCATAAAAGTACATATCTTTTATAGAATGAATTTAAGTTTGTTTTTGTGATACATATGTAATTTTTCCCCAAATGTGTAATTTTTTCATCCTCAATGTATTATCCGTAGTCAACGACTTAAAATGGTAAAGACTAAACAAAATGTATACTCTTAAAATGGTTTGTGGCTATACTATCTAGAATAACAGCTCATGAAAAAGGTATGTTAATATAAACAAGTAAAAAAGCTGTATATTAGGCCGGACCGAACTTTGAATAGCCTCCACCAAATTTAATGGTACAAATTTAACAATTTTCAAAAAAATAAAATCCGTTAAAAATTCTGCTAAAATCTAAAAATACCGAATGTAGCCGTATATTAGGGTCTATACGACGTTGACCTGCATAGGCAACTTTTGTCACAAGCTATTGCAATATTTAAATGCTACACAAAAATCTGTTTATAATATAGCTAAAAACATCAAAATACCGAATATATGAAGGTACTATGGGGGTTATAAAACGTCGACCTGCACAGACAATTTTCTGTCATAGGCTTTAGTATCCATTAAGAACTTCAAATGCGAAATTTGAAACAATTCCGGTAAATACTATCTCTAAAAACATCAAAATACCAAATATCGGGGGGTACGGTTATATCAGGGCAATACGAAGACGTGGACCTGCACAGACAATTTTCTGTCATAGGATTTAGTATCCATTACAAACTTCATATACCAAATTTGAAATAGTTCCGGTAAAAAATGTCGCTAAAAACGGATAGACGGACAGACGGACGGACATCGATATATCGACATAGAATTTTATGCTGATCAAGAATATGTATACAATTTGTGGGGTCTAAAATGTATATTTCGAGGTGTTACAAACGGAATGACAAACTTAATATACCATCCATACTATGGTGGAGGGTATAAAAACCCAATTATAGAAAAGAATGACAAATAAAAGTTCGAATAATAAAAACAATTGGTTTCAAAGTTATAAGTCTCCCGAAAACAGGCGATTAGCAGGTTTTTTTTTGTACAAAAATGAATAGTTTCATTAAAATTGTTCGTATTTTAACGTTTTCCGCTAAAAATGTTCGTTTTAAAAACATTTTGAAAGATTTCGCCCACATCCGAAATGCTTTGATCTTTCATTACTTTGTGATTTTTTTCAGTTCATTAGGAATTGTGTTGGTTGTGACAACCTCAATAAATTCCCAACCCACAAAATTTCAGAATTACTATCAAAACAAATGCAACTTGTTGTATTGATTTTGAAGAAATATTTACAAAACGCGAAAACTGATTGAAATATCATACTTTCTTTTTAAAATCATGTTTTACATATTTATACAGATTAATTAATTTGTTTTCCCTTGCATACGTTGAAATCAACTAAATTTGTATGTTTTCTGAACAATTTTCATAAATTGAAACTAATACACACGCGACGTAAAAAAGTTGACATGTTAAGCTAAGAAAATGAAAAAATAAAATCACATGGTAGTTCTGCCCTACCATGATTTTATTGTACCACGGTGATATATTAACAACGAAACATTTAAAACATTTTTGTAAATAACTTTGGTGGCTTAAAAATCACAACATATTTCTTGCACTTTTTTGGTTAGCCATGATCATAAAATAAGAGTTCCACAGTGACAAGGAGTCTTTACGACAATTACCAGTGAAATAGCAAGTGTTACTTCGGTCCTTCGTTTTATTTTCTTTTTGACGGAGTTTAAACAATAAGGAGTTTCCCTTTCACAAAGAAAACCCAAGTAATTAAGGCATTGATCTCAAGCCCTAAAGCTGATTCCGCTGTAGATTAACATATTTGTTTGCTGTTACATTTTCTGTAGCGGTAAACCAACAGTCAATAGCCAGTAACAAACTCACCAACCAAGAAGAGTTCCCCATACAGAAGTTACTAAAGCTGAGCTGCTAATTTCGAAGAAGTTTAAGGTAATTAATATTTTTTATTTAAATGAACTCTGTGGACATCTTCATTCTGGGTGATGGCTGGTCCAAACAACGGACGAGCGGACTTACCATTCATCTTGTGCATTCATTCGTTCATTTGCAAATTTGGAGTTGTCGCCAGATGAATGTGCCCGGTCGATCTGTGGTTGGAATTCCAGCTCTGGACCCACCTACTGTAGAAAAAATAACCGTAAGCAATTCATATGTTACTAATGACTAAAACTGAAATAAAGAAAAATGAATTCATTTGATTACATCATCATCTAGCCGACAAAGAAACAAACCGTTGCAAATAAACAAAGTTAGAAATTCATTTTTATTAGTTTCAATTAAAATTAATCCATGGGTAATGGAAAAAAATGACACAGATTAGATTGTAAGATCCTGTAAAGGATTTTCATTTCAATATTCATTTTGTAGGTTTGACTCGAAAAACAAGCCAAGGATTTATCTACAAATGTTGATAGAATTTTTTTAACGTATAACTAGCTTTATATTCATCGTGCATCGTTTCTCAAAGTGAAAAGTGAAATAAATTTAATAAGAACACACAAATACTTATGTATGTAAATGCATACAATAAAGTCATTTAGTTCCTGAACTTCTGTTCACCAAACAAATACAAGTGGTGTCAACCAAACAATTCAAAAGTGAGTAGCTAAAACCAAAAAAAAAAAAAAAAAAAAAATAATAAATAAATAAACTTAATATGCATTCAGCCATATAGAAGAGTACTATGCAGCAACGGATGATAACAGAATTTTGCTGGGCTTACATTTCTGCATAATTACAGAGGTAATAAGGAAGTCTGTCTTTGTCTTTGCCCCATGCATATGTTTCACCAATTTATTTATAACGAACGTATGTTTAAGCCAATCTATTTTAAATTTAACGTAGCTGGTGTTCTATTGTGTCTCGTACCATCGCTCGTTACTGGTAGCATTAGCCCGACGTTAAGGAAGTGGGCGGAAGAAAACAGCAACATCAGCAGAAATGGTTCGAAAAGTAAAGAAGCGACTTGATCGAAATCAGCGTCGAAGTGGCCGAAAAATGGTTTGTGAGCTGAAAATTGCAAATATTGAAAAAGTACAAGAACTTACTCCGCAAAAAAATAAAATAGACTCAAAAGAGCTAAAGTGTTGCTTCGGTTGGCCGAACGCTTGGTGAACTGACGAATTTGGTTTTCTCCGATGAGAAAACATCCATTGTCCAGCAGTTTGTAAACAAACAAAATGATCGTGTTTATTTGCCAAAGAGATCAGCTGAAAATGTGCACCTTCGGTTGGCCGCCATAAGAGCCGATGGTCGCTCTCTGCTCGTATTAATCGACCGTGGCATCAGAATAAAGGCCGAATAGTATCTCGAAAATATTCTGGAAGGTGTATTAAAGCCTTGGACACGCAAACTTTTTGGCCGCAGACCTTGGACATTTCAACAGGACTCAGCACCACCGCACTCAGCACTATCGCACTCAGCACGCGCCACCCAAGAATGGTTACAAAATGAGGTTCTCGCTTCATTTCCAACGGATAATGTCCACCAAAATCTCCGGATACCAATCCGTTGGACTATTGTGTCTGGAGTATTTTGGAGAGCAAGGTTGGCACTAAAAATTCCAAAGTGCCGATCACCTCATGCAAGCGCTTTGCCGGGAATGAGCCAAAATACTGCAGAGCAACATTCGGGCAGCGTGTGACGGTTTCATAGTTCGTGCTTGGAGTATTTTTTAAAGCAAGGTTGGCACTAAAAAATACCAAAGTGTCAATCACCTCAAGCAACCGATTCGCCGGGAATGGGTCAAAATACCGCAGAACAACATTTGGGCAGCGTGTGACGGTTTCATTGTCCGTGAAAGGCCATAATTCGTGCCAAAGGTGATCAGTTCGAACAAATCTAAACTTATTCTATAATTTGATGTTATTTCTCACATTTTTTGCTTTTCTATATCTATAAAAGAGTAAAATGGTTGTATGTTTGTTTGTTTGTTTGTAATTTATGGACTCGAAAACCGCTGAATAGATTTTCCTGAAAATTTCCATATATACTGCAACATCGCCTGAAAGTAACATAGGCTATATGCATTTTTGAATTTCCACTTGGAACTGGAGATATAGCATCAGAATCGGAGGTACCTCCCAAAAATTTAGATTTTATATGCACATATCTATTGATTGGTTGAAGATACAGTCTCCAAATTTGGAATACGTAACGGAATTTGGAACAAAAATAAGTTTGCCAAATTATATTGTAATCGGTTCAGATTTGGATATAGCTCCCATATATATTTTCGACCGATTTCGTTCATTTGATGCCTCAAACACAATATGAATGTTCGATTCCAATTAAATTTGGAATGTGTGACGGGATTTAATCCGAAAATAAATTTGTCAAATTATATTAAAATCGGTTCAGATTTGGATATAGCTCCCATATACATTTTCGGCCGATTTCATAAATTTGGTGGACCAAACACGACATGTATTTCCAATTGTAATGAAATTTAAAATATGTAACGGAATTGGGAGCCAAAATAAATTTGTCAAATTAAATTGAAATCGGTTCAGATTTGGATATAGCTCCCATATATATTTTCGACCGATTTCATACATATTATGCACCAAACACGATATATATGACCGATTCCAACGAAATTCCGAATGTGTGGTGGAATTTGGTTATAATAGTAAATGTGATAAATTAATTGGAAATTTGTTAAGATTTGGATATAGCTCCCGTATATATATTCTCGGCCGATTTCACACATTTGACGCACCAATTTCAATGAATTATGAAAGGTGTGGCGGAGTTTGGTGTAAAAGTAATTTTTTTAAAATTATATTTAAATCGGATCAGATTGGGATATGATTTTAATAAGAACCATTGACCCACAACGCCTTAGGCTAACACTAAAAAACAACACAACAATTTATTTAAAATACGCTTATTACAGGGAAGTATGTTGCTACCTCGAATTCACTAATTGCAATAGAAATGCCACTCAACTTCAAAAGATTGCAGTTTACTGCACGCTTGGTATTTGCTATGAAATAAATAAATCCGAAGGACAACCCCTTTGTGTATGCATGTCATGTCACTGCTTTTCTAATGGTTTTGTTTATTTACACATTATGCACACCAAAATATATTCGTTAATAAAATTTTGAATGCATATAAAATCAAAAGGAGTAGCGAAGCGCACCGGGTTCAGCTAGTATTTAATAAAATGTAAAACAACTAAAAAAGCTGTAAGTTCGGCCGAACTTTGGATACCCTCCACCATTTGGTGCAAATTTGGCATTTCTCAAAAAAGTAAAATCCGTTAAAAATTCTGTTAAAATCTTAAAAATACCGAATGTAGCCGTATATTAGGGTCTATATGACGACATGGACCTGCATATGTAACTTTTGTCAAATGTGAAACTTGAAAAAAATCGAATTAAAATGTAGCTAAAATAAATAAAATACTGTCCTGCCTGTTTTAGGCCGTAGTATCAATTACGAACTTCAAATAACAAATTTAAGACAATTCCGGTAAATAATATCGCTAAAATCATCAAAATACCGAATATCGGGTGTACAGTTATATGGGGGATATACGAAGTCGTGGACCTACATGACCGATTTTCTGTCTTATATTGTAGTATCCACTACGAACTTCACATGCGAAATTTGAAACAATCCCGGTAAATAATGTCGCTAAAATCATCAAAATACCAAATATCACGGGGTACCGTTATATGGGGGCTATACGAAGACGAACTTTAAATACAAAAGTTGAAACAATTCCGACAAATGTCGCTAAAATCATCAAAATACCGAATATCGGTAGATACCGTTATATGGGGGCTATACGTAGACGTAGATCTGCATGGCCCAATTTCTGTCTGAGGCTGTAGTATCCATTACGAACTTCAAATACCAAATTTGTAACAAATCCTGTAAATAATGTCGTTAACATCATCAAAATACCGCATATCGGGAGGTACCGTTATATGGGGGCTATACGAAGCCGTGGACCTACATAGCCCATTTTCAATACCAAAAGTCCTGCAGACATAATACACATTTAACTAAATTTTTATCAACGTACTTCATTTCGTTCGGAAGCTAGAGTGATTTCCCCAGACGGATAGACGGACGGACATCGCTAAATCAACGTGGAATTTTATGTTGATCAAGAATATATATACTTTGTGGGGTCTAAAATGTATATTTCGAGGTGTTACAACGGAATGACAAACCTAATATACCTTCCATACTATGGTGGAGGGTATAAAAATGTAAAAGTTATGGCGTTTGACTTTGTTACAGTTTTTTCATCTCACCCTGCAAACTACCTTTATACGTTAAGTACTATAACCATAGACAAATTAGGTATAGACTAAAAATATAGACAAATTAAGGTATAGACTAAAAAGTTTTAAAATTTACCCCTTCCGGCAGATGTCACTATTGTTGATCTTTGGCCAGTCAAGTCACTCAGGGCTAGTGAAGTCACTCGACTTCGAACACAATTTATTCATTTTTCTGCTATTTAAGTTCTATATTTTTATATTTCACGTCATATTTGGATAATGTAAAAATAAACAAAGTCACTGTTTCGTTTTTAATTGATAAATAATAAAGAATCATAAAAATATTCAATATTTTGTATTTTGAGAGAATTGAGTGAATAGACTTTTGCTCTCTCACAGCATGAACGACATCTATTGAAGCACTTTTTTCGAAGATAACAGATGAGACAACTTTTTAGTCTATACCTTAATTTGTCTATGCTCGTATTCAGATCTGTTTGCTTTGGTCATAGGACTTTTAATGAGGATGTATGAGAGAGTTGATTATTCCACTTTCCATTGTTTGGATCAATTCAATGTGATAATATGAACAAGTTTAATCTATTTCTGGTGGTGTTGTTCTTTTTATCTCCTTCTTATTTTTATTTCCGCGTATGCTTGATGTAGTTTTTGTGTGTATGCCATCATAATTACCAATGGTTTTATGTTCGTTCCATACAATTTCGGCTACTGCTGCAGATTCCTGATGGCGGCGGTGTTACTATTCGTCTTTGTTGTTCTTGACGGCAATTGAGTCATTGTTGTTGTTTTGTTTTGAAAATAATTTGACAATTACTTGATTTTATCGTGCTTTTATGGGTTGGTCACGTGCACATCGATCTCCGATGAGCTGAAGATAAATAACAAAAAATTGAGAAGTATTCGGATATCCATTATACTCGGAAACAATTAATTCATATCTCTTTTAAAGATTTAATCTACCCATTTTTTATGAATGAGAAGAGCTTATGTTTTGTAGTTCCAAATTAGAATAATTATAAATTTTTCTGGGATAAATATAGTATTCAGTTTTATGCTATAGATCCTATATACATATGTAAGGAACAGAGAATGACTGTCTAGATGGTAATGATCTGCCGCGTTATAAGCACCTATCATCAGTCACTTTAGTGAAATTGTTGGGTAGAACAATATTCATGGTCACCGCATTCAATTTTGTCGATTGATCAAAATAACCAAATAGTACAAAAACAAACAAGTTAAAAACTATCTGTTGGTTTTGCCGACAGATGTATACCCTCAGCCAATGTACGATTATTTAAAAATATTTTGACTTCTGTTATGATTATTCAAATGTTTAACCCCTTATGGAGTAGGTTCCGAAGGAATGTGCCAATATTGGTGATTTTTTGTTGGACCTAAATAAAAATTATATATTTTGCGACGTGTCAGGTTTGGTAACAGAGATGGGCATAATGCACTGTATTTTTAGTTCACTAATAATTTCACTATCACTGTTCATTTAGTGGTAATAAAGTGTTAGTGGTAGTGAAAAATAAATTGCACTACCACTAACTCTTTAGTGATATTTAAAAAAAAATTGCACTACCACTAAATTTTAGTGGTAGTGAAATTTCAATAGCACTACCACTAAATTTAGTGGTATTTAAAAAAACTTGCAATATACCCAACCCCGATTGGTAACTTCCTTCACTTTACATGACAAATATGATACTTTCTGGAAAATGTTAACATGTGCGTGAGGTAAGTTGACCGAAGCATTCCATTTTCATGCTTCATCTAATACATATAAAAACATTGGTATGGGCAATATTACAAGAAAATCAAACAATTATATCCAATTTATTGAAAATCATAATATAATTTAGATATAGCAAGTTGTAAAGAATCGCTGACTTGCTTCGTAAGGTATTACAGTTAAAAGTATTTAAAATTGTAACCCTTTGCTTATATTTGCTTATTTCGCTTTCTTTGATCGTTTTGTCTTTCATAATCTTAAACCCTATGGGCAGGTAGCAAAAGAAATGGTCCGATCTCTACCATCTTTATAACAGATTTTGTGTTGATGGAAATATTGAGTTATAACAAGTCTTGACTGGAATCGCTTTTTATGAGCTTCATGGATATTTAATTTTTTCAGCCTTTGTGGGGGAGATACCAGAAGGAGTGGACCGATATATCCCATCTTCACAACAGATCTTTTGTTAGTGGAAATAATGGGCTGTGTGAAATATACCAACCCTTTGTGGGAAATGTAATAGAAGAAGTGGTCCGATCTCTTCCGTTTTAATAACACAACCGGTGTTGATAGAAATATTCAGATGTGCCAAGTCTAAATAGAATCGGATATTAATTTCGCGTTTTATGAGCTCAATGAATATTTAAAATTTCGAACTTTTGTGGGGGATGTACCAGAAGGAGCCTACCGATATATTCCATCTTAATACCAGATCTTGGAGTTATAAATATATTGAGATGTTTGAAATTTTAAGACAATCAGATTCTTACATCGCATTTTTTAAGAGTTATAATTATTCAAAATGTTTACCTTTGTGGGGCAGGCACTTGATGGCACTTGCACCTGACCTAGAAGTGAAGCAGATATTAGGATTTGCAAAGTTGGAACAAAATCGGATTATTGATTCTCTTTCTGTTCAAAAATATTTTATTTTATTTATTTATTTACTAGCTGGCCCGGTACGCGTTGCCGGCCCATAGTTTTTGCCTATTATGCATATTTGTCAAAGCATAATTATTCAAAGATATGAATGTTATAAATGTTCACGTACTGGTCGATTAGTTTTTAATTTTTAGTCAAATGAGCAGTAATTTGGAATTTACTGTACTTTGTACACCTCATAATTGAGGCCTAATTGATTTAAGAATAGCCAAAGTTAATTACTTTTTTAAACCCATTAGCACCTCAGATTGTGCATTAGAGTCCTCATAAGTCCCCCTAACCATGTCGGTCTGTTTGTCCGCCAAAAGGTGGACTTGAGGGGGTACTATTACATGGAGAAAATTCTAAAATTTGTAGATATGTTGAAATTTTTGTGTAAGATTTTCATCCCCAAATACTCATTTTTAGCCAAATCCTTTGAAATATGGTAAAATGCGAAACATCGACCTACATTGAAAACTTTCTTCACCTCTTATAATCCAAGATGACGAATAGAGGCCAAATCGAAAATATAGCAGAACAACATAGCATGACCACATAATTGAGGTCAGACTGATTTCAGAATAGTCAAATATAATTACTATTTTACACCCATTACCGTAATATGGGAACTAATTTTATTTGTCATTTAAATTGTAAATTGGAGACCCCATAAAGTCCATATTTTTCATCATAGTATAATTCAATGACGATTCAACAAATATTTGGGCCAGTGCTACTTTCTTATATTTGTAATTTATTCATTTTTTCACAATTTATTTCATATAGATGTATATCCCAAATCTACGTTCCCAACCAATATTCTCTTGGGGTTACAAATTCAATAGAATACACATTTTTCTTTTCTGACCACACATTAGACTTGGGATACTCCAATGTGGGGACTTTACATGAGTAAATTTCTATGTGGCAATTATCTGTACGATGGTTCCTTACCCCAGGGTAGCATAAATACAATTTTTAGTGGTCAAGACCAATATGGGCCCTACTCCGTAAATTTTATGCGAAGAGGTTCTCTACCCCCTTAGAAACAAAGATGCGAAATAAGGGCCAAAAATAGAAGAAAATGGCTTAAATCATACGATGATTATTTATGATCGATATCATGACCTGCAAAAGCGATTTAAGGTATCTTAAATGTTCAGGCAGAATTTTTGGAAGAATAGAAAACCTTTTCTTACTAAAAATCCCATTCGCTCTACTATTTTGCACACTTTATATTTGGTATTTTACTGATTGTACTCCCAAAATTTTTTGCATTTTGTGCACTCATTGGACGGATTCTTGTCACATGAAAAATATAGGATCACGCTTGGAAATAAGCCCCATTAGTCTTTTTCGGTCATTTTTGTTTGTTTAAATGTTTGCGCATCTTCCAGCTGAAGCACGATGTAGGCCCTGGAGTTGAAAGGTAGATGTCAGTTACCATCGTATTTCGCACTTATTTCATTTTTTTGGTGAAAAATTGTATATAGTGAAAAATTATTCTTTATTTTGTTCACAAAAAATCCACTGAATTCAATAAAATATTACAAATTTAAAAAAATTGACAAAAGAAGAATAACAAATTGAAAAAGTCTGATCGCTGATTTTTTACAGCAACTGTTTCAAGATCCTTACAAAGTTTGTCAATAGAATGTACTTTTATTTTAAAATTCAATTCCATTGGAATTTTTTTTTTCGATATTTTCCCGTTTTGAGAATTGTTGCAATGAGATCTCTTTTTTCGGAATTTAAATTTTTTAACGATTTTGAAAAAGTAATTATCTTTTAACTTTGGTGTGACCGCATTAAATTATTTCGGTATCATCTATTCCGTTTCGACACCACATAATTCGGTACTACACTTCCATGTAACCCGCCATCAATTTCAGTTCTCAAGAAATCAAATCAATTAAATAAATTGGTATTAATATTCGAATTCAAAAATAAAATATAAAAAACACTACAAATGTACATTACAAAAAAGTAAGTCAAAATGGAAAAAATCATGCAAAATAAAACATTACTATTGTAAATTTCAAAAGTCAAAATGAAAATGTTAATATATCACATTTTTACGTGATTTTTTGGATATTATCCTATTCGGATAAGAGACAATTCCGAATTTGTATGAATCATTAAAATCAGTTCAGCGGTTTTTAAGTTATAAGCGTAGTAACTAACACAACTTTCATTTATATATATAGATTTATTTATTTATTTATTTATTTTTTTTTTTTTTTTGTTGAAAATGTCGACCTTTTGTGGGGCAGGTACCAGAAGGAGTGGATCGATGTATTCCATCTTAGCACCAGACCTTGGGTTAATAACATTATATTTTACAAGAGTTATTCAAAATTTGGACTCTTTGTGGGGGAGGTACCTGACCGTGGAGTAGTGGACCGATATGGTCCATTTTCGCACATAACATAGCACTAATGAAAATATTAGGATTTGCCAATTTGGAGCAAAATCGGATTATCCTTTCGCTTTCTGTGCAATGAATTATTTTCTTTGACATTTGTGTGGGAGGTACCAGAAGGAATGGACCGATATTGCCCATCTCCGAACTCGATCTAATTTGACAATAATACTACGATGTACCAACTTTGGATCAAATCGGATACTCCCTTCGAGAGTTACCGTGCGCAACAGCCAGACAGACAGATGGACGGACGGACATCGCAAAATGTGACATAAATCATCAAAACACTGAATACCTAGATTTACAGTTATGGACAATTTTCTGCCACAGAAGGTAGAATCTAATACGATCTCTAAATACCGAATATGAAACACTTCTATTAGAAAATGTGGCTTAAGTCGACAAAATACCTTATATCGGATATAATATTTGGTCGACGAGATAGTAGGCCAACACAAGTACCTGTACCAAAATTCATAAACTTTTGCGAACTCCTTATATTTTTGGCCATACGAACTCGCGATATGGTGCAACGCGGACTGGGTCAGCTAGTTTTTTTAAGTTTATTCCTAATCATTTGTTCGGCAAAGTGAGTGTAAATAAGTAGTTTTTTAGAATTATTTTGTTAACGAATGAATTAGAAGTATTTCATATTCACAAGGAAGTGTTTCATCATTAAAAAAAAAAAAACAAATAAAACAAGTTAAAAGCAGTAAGTTCGGCCGGGCCGAACTTTGAGTACTCTCCACCATTTGGAACGAATTAGAAAATTTTCAAAAAAAAATAAAATCCATTAAAAATTCGATATGGGGGCATATACGATATTGTGGACCTATAAAGACAAATCTATGTCTGCGTGTAAAGTACTCACAAGGAACTCCTTGGGTGGATTTTCAAAATACCGAATATCGTGGGGTATCGTTATATGGGAGCTATACGTTATCGTTAACCTATATAGAGAATTCTCTGTCGGGGGGTAAAGTGCTCACAAAGAACCCCTTGTGTACAAAGAACCCCTTGTGACCATTCCGTTGAAAAATATGGCTAAAAACATCAAAATACAGAATATCGGGGGTACCGTTATATGAGGGTTATACGATATTGTGGACCTATATAGATAATTCTCTGCCGAGGTATAAAGTACCCATAAGGAACTCCTTGTGTGGATATTCAGACAATTCCGATGAAAAATGTGGGTAAAATCATATAAATACCGAATATCGGGGGGACCGTTATATGGGGGATATACGATATCGTGGACCTGTATTGACAATTCTCTCTCAGGGGGTAAAGTACACACAAGGAACTACTTGTGTGGATTTTAAGACAATTCCATTGAAAAAAAATATGGCTAAAAACATCAAAATACCGAATATCGGGGGTAACGTTATATGAGGGCTATACGATATTGTGGACATATCGTACAGCCCTCATATAACGGTATAAATTACCCACAAGGGACTCCTTTTGTGGATTTTCAGACAATTCCATTGAAAAATGTGGCTAAAATCATCAAAATACCGAATATCGGGGGTACCGTTATATAGGGGCTATACGATATCCTGGACCGATATAGCCCATCTTCGAACTGCCTGCAGACAAAAGAGAGATCTGTGCAAAATTTTAGTTTCCTATCTTAATTCGTTTAGACTGTAGCGTGATTAAAACAGATGGACAGACGGACGGACAGACGGACGGACAGGGCTAAATCGTCTTAGAATTTTATGCTGATCAAGAATATATATACTTTGTTGGGTCTAAAATGATTATTTCGATGAGTTACAAACGAAATGACGAACTTAATATACCCTCCATACTTTTTTGGTGGAGGGTACAAAAACATTAAGTTCGGCTGGGCCGAACTTTTAATACCCTCCACCTTATGGATAGGGTAAAATGTGGCAAAAATTGTTAAAATACCGACTATTGGGATGTACCGTTATATGGTACCCATTACGAACTACAAATACCAATTTTTAGAGAAAGCCGTGGCAAAAATCATCAAAATGCCGAGTATGGGGAGGTACCGTCATATGGGGGCGATATAAAAACGTGGAACTTTACATACAATGTTTCGCCATATGAGCTAGAACCCATTATGACCCACTGATACTAATTTTTAGACAAATCCGAGAGAAATAGGCAGTATTGTTATGATACCGAATAACGGGAGGTACCATTATATAGGGGCTATGCCAATACGAGCTAGAACACATTATGACCCACAAATACCAATTTTTAGCGGTAAAATCGTCAAAATAGAGAAAATCGGTAGGTACCGTTATATGGGGCTATACCAAACCGTGGGCCCATACAATGCAATGTTTCGGCACCGGAGCTAGATCGCATTATAACCTACAAAAACCGATTTTTAGACAAGTCCGTGAAAAAAAAATGTTGCAAAAGTCATCAAAATACCGAATATCGGGTACCGTTATATGAGGGATATACCAAAACGTGGACCGATACATATAATTTTCAATACCAACAATCCTAGGCACAATACAAATGATTCTGCTAAATTTAATCTACTAAATACGTCAAATAATGCGGGCTATATCGAGATTCCAATAGACAAACAGACGGACAGATAGGTAGACAAATAGACGAAAATCGTTAAATACACTTAGAATTTTATGCTGATTATGAATATATATATATACTTTAAGGTCCTATGACGATTATTAGGGATGTTACAAATGGTATGATGTAAATGTGGAAGGTAAAATAATTAAGTCATGTAAATAAGATGTCAGCACTTTGAAACAGTAACTCACACTTTTAAAAATAATTTCGATAATATTGTCTCTTGCTTCAATACACCCTCTGCATTTTTCAAAGGCAAAAAAACTAAAACATTCCCACAACACAAAAGGTCGAAGGAATACAACATTATTTACAACCGATAATTACGGTGTACCTTCTCAACGGTTTCGATTTAATTAATGTAAACCTACATTTTGATTAATTGAAACATTAACACCCAAAAGACTTAAATAACAACATTATTTCGTTTTAAAACAAGTATTTCTATCAACGAAAAATTGAAACTGAAAACACCTTTTGGTTGTAGTCATTGCTGACCATTAGTGACGCTGATAGAAATTTGAGTACGAATGGAAACACATTCTTATTTACATATTTCTCTATGTATGCATTAACGTCAGTGTGTCGACTATTTATTTTTTTATCGACTGCAACTTCCTTTATCAACGAAGAAATGTAGCAAAAATTTATTTCCGAAATCCTATGTATAGCATTTAGCTTGTGTTTCTTTCAAATGCAATAATAATAATAATGAAACGTTGTTATACAGGACAAAATGTGTTTTCGTACTCAATTAATCCTTGTTAAAACAGCTTAACATAGAGTTTGTGATAGCCGCAGCAGAGAATAAACGACGCTCTTCTAATAGATTTAATACTTTAAGTCAGATATAGAATGAAATGGTGCGCTTTGCTACCCCTGACTTTACATGCTTTCAAAATTGTATATGGGAATATTTTGTGATTTTTAAATAAATATAAAACAAATTCTAGAATTTAACAAGTAAAAAAACATTAAGTTCGGCCGGGTCAAACTTTTAATACCCTCCACCTTAGGGTAAAAGAAACATTAGAAGAAATGTGGCAAAAACCATTAAAATGCCGATTATGGGGAGGTACCGTTATATGGGGGCTATACCAAAACGTGGACCTATAATTACAATGTTTCGCCACCGGAGCTGGAACCAATTATGACCAACAAATACCATTTTCGAACACATCCCTGAAAAAATGTGGCAAAAATCATCAAATTACCGAATATCGGGAGGTACCGTTATATGGGGGCTATACCAAAACGTGGACCTATAATTACAATGTTTCGCCACCGGAGCTGGAACCCATTATGACCAACAAATACCGATTTTCATACAAATCCGTGAAAAAATGTGGTAAAAAACTAAAATACTAAATATCGGGAGGTACCTTTATATGGGGGCTATACCACAACGTGGACCTATACATGCAATGTTTTGCCACACGCTCAGGGACCCGCTATGACCTACAAATACCAATTTTAAGACAAATCCGTGAAAAAATGTGGCATAAATCATCAAAATACCGAATATCGGGAGGTACCGTTATATGGGGACTATACCAGAACGTGGACCGATATATCTCATTTTCAATACCAACCATCCTAGGCACAATGCAAATAGCTCTGCTAAATTTTGGAGCTCTACGTCAAATAATGTGGGCTGTATAGTGATTTCAACAGACAGACAGACAGACGGACATCGTTAAATCGACTTAGAATTTTATGCTGATTATGAATATATATACTTTATGGGGTCTAAAACGAATATTTAGGGATGTTACAAAGGGAATGACAAAGTTAATATACCCTCCTTTCCAAGGTGGAGGGTATAAAAAACGTATTTATTGTAAGGCTTTAGGATATACAATATTTATACCCTACACCACAAGGTGGTCAGGGTATTATGTCTATGTGCATTTGTTTGTAACAGGCAAAAGGAAACGAGATAGGGCCATAGTTCCCTGTAATGATCTGCATAGAATCACTTTCTGAGTTGATTTATGCATGTCCGTCCGTCTGTCCATGTATTTTTGTGAACAAAGTACAGTTCGCATTTATTACCAGATCCAGATGAAACTGCACACAAATCATTTGTTTGGCCCAAGGACGAACCCTATTGGAATTATCGGTAAACATTTAGATATAGCTCCCATATATATCTTCGTCCGATTTGCCTTTTATTGTGCACCAAACGTGTAATGTCAGCCCGAATAGTATGGAATTTTGCAAATACAAATTAGGCCTGAAAATAAGTATGCCAAATTTGATCGAAATCGGTTCAGATATAGCTATAGCTCCAATATATATTGTTTATCCAATTTGTTATTTTAGTCCTCCGCAGTCGTAATATTCCCTCTGTAACAACAATATTTGGGGAAATTTATCAAATACAGCTCAGAAATACATTTGCTAAATTTTATCGACATCGGTTCGGATTTGGATATAGCTCCCATATATAACTTCGTCCGATTTACATTTTATCGTACACCAAACGTCTAATATTTGTCCAAATGGGATGGAATTTGGCACTTACGAACGAATTGAGTCTGGAAGCTAGTATGTCAAATTTGAAGATCGGTTCTGATATAGCTATAGCTCCCATATATACTGTTCATCCGATTTGTTATATTTGTCCTCCACAGCCGTAATATGCACTCCGTAACTACGATATTCAGGGAAATATATCAAATACAGCTCAGAAATATCTTTGCCAAATTTTATCGAGATCGGTTCCGATTTGGATATAGTTCCCATATATATTTTTATCCGATTTCAAATTAATTGTGCACCAAATGGGCAAGACAAGTCCGAATTTAAAAGATACAAATGCTTCGGCATATTTAGTCCTTTACTCCTTTGAACTTTAAATTATAATAATAGTGTGTATGATTATGCGGATTTCTACTACAACCTACAGCCAGAAAATTGTCTCTGCAGGCTTATGACAAACGTTGCTTATGCAGATCCACGTCGTCATATAGACCCGAATATAACGGCTACATTCGGTATTTTAAAGATTTTAACAGAAATGTTAACGAATTTAATTTTTTTGAAAATTGCTAAATTCGTTCCCAATGGTGGAGGGTGCGCAAAGATCGGCCCGGCCGAACTTACAGTTTTTTTTTACTTGTTTTCCTTAAACGCTTAATCAAACAAATCGCCCGGTCTACCCTCACGTGAACATTCCACATACAGCTGACCATAAGAAAAGCAGGAAAAGGCTTCATTTAGTCCGCATACACAAAGATTTTGTCTTTGGATTTATTAATTTCAATAGCAAATGCTAACCGTACAGGAAACTGCAATATTTTCAATATAAATAATAATACATATTACCCTTCATACTTCCCCGTAATAATCACAGCCTCAATTAAATTGTAGTGAAGTTTTTGTTTAGAGTTAACCTAGTACCATAGCCAAGGTTTTGTGGGTCTAGGTTCCATAATAAAATAATATCCGAATCCGGTTCCAATATAAATTGACAAACTTTATTGTTATACCAAATTCCGTCACACATTATATTGGAGAAGAAGTATGTTCGGTGCATCAAATAAATATAAACTCAACCGAAGATAAATTTCGGAGCTATATATGCCAAATTCCGTCACTTTTTCTAAGTTTCTGTTACACATATCGTTTTTTGTGCATAAAATACATGAAATCGGCCGAAAAAAGTATACTAAACTAAAAACTATACTACTATAAAAACTTATTTTAATCCAAATCGTAGAAAGGCAAAATGTTTCACAAAACTATTTGTCATAAAACACTAATAAGTCTTACCTAAACACATTTTAGGGTTAAGGACGCACTTTGTGTGAGTTCAAGCAAAATTCTCCTACAAAGCATAATCTTAAAAGTAAAGTGTGAAAAAAAAAACATAAATATACATATATACAACAATTCATTAGAGAAAATACTTATATTATTTATATTATAGAATATCCCTTTCAATGTCAACGAAAGTTTGTTGTTTTGTTTTTTTTTTTTTTTTCGAGATAGAAATCTGAATTTATGTACCTAAGTTCATTTGATAGCCCATAATTCAGGAAAAATATTAATTTTGAAATTACCTGACACCCAAGTTCGATACCGAATGTCGAATATATTTGCCATCGGCATTCAGAGACATCTGTTGCTGTTGCTCTTCACCTTACAATAATAACCATGTTTATCGTGCAATATTATTAATTGTTATACCCTACAACACTATATGTTGGGGTATTACAAGTTTGATTGGGCCAAGAAATTATGTAACACCTCGAAATATTGGTTTCCCACATAGGAAAGTATATATGGATCTTCCTATCTCGCCGAGCTGAGTCGATCTAGATATGTCCGTCCGACTGTCCATGTTGATTTGTAATCACGCTACAAGTCGCAATTGTAGCCCGATCCTCACGAAATTGTGGTCAGAATAGAAGCTTATTGTTTTGGAGATGATCACATAATATTTAGGGGATAAAATGAACCAAAAACATTTCTTGATTTTACAGTTGCTCTACAGGTCGTAATTATATACCAATTGACGCGGAATTTAGCATGGGGCTAGAGCTTAGGGCTGGACAGAAGCCTTTGGATGGTTATAGGTTAATATTTAGTGGGTGAAATAGGCCATAACATTTGTGTTACATAAAAGTAAAATTGTCCATTAAACAACGAATAGGCAAGAAAGTCAAATCTGACCATTACATGGATGCCGATAGCGATATATATCTGATATATATAGCGAAATATATACAATGTGTTTATACAAAGAAGGGGATGTTAGCCAGAATGTGTATATCTCAAGAATGGCTGGACCGATTTTGACAAATGCGGACAGTTCATTAAGTTGATCGCGTATAAGCTGCAACTGTACAGCTGCTATACTATCAGTAGAGCAAAATTTGGACAAAAAAGGAATCCGCATACTTCAAAATACTTTGAATCGGAAGGGCAGTTTTATAGAAACTACTCACGTGTAATTGCAAAGATAGATTTCAAATTTCGGAATGAGAATTTGTAGCTGACTTGAATAAAAGTTTTCTTCTGAAATGCTTAAAATACATACAATCTTAAGTTTCTTAAATATGAGGATTAAGCCAAAACGTGGATCGGAGAAATAATTTAATATTTGTTGTTAAGTTTCTACTAGTAATTAAAAGTTCATTCTGTCGGCAGTTCTACAATTTTTTACAAATTTCTGGTAGCTTTACAATATCTAACGTATAAATCTTAAACTTTGTTTTATTTTCCCTGCATCTGAAAGGCACTCCAATATTGTCAAATTGTCTAGTAGTTATTCTACATTTCTTTAAATGCCACATCAATGGTGCAATCAATCAATGGTTAGTTATTGTATATTAAAGCACAGTAAGGTTTGGGGATGGTTAGTGTATAGAATTATCAACTTCAGTTTCTATTTCGATTCAAAGTACAAATCGTTGTATAAATAGATTTTGGATTTGTTACTTTTGTTGTTGCAGCTGCCGCTCCTCTTGTCGTTGTGATATTCCAATGGGTGGATGGATCGATTCGAATTTATTTCACTTGGAGTTGACTAAGTGTAAAAAATGTAAACATATCCTTATACAATTAAGTAAAATAACCTGTTTTGCGTCTAGAGCGGACTTCTGATGATGTTTTGCCGTATTTTTCAGCAACATTTTTTATTGTTGTTGTCGAAATACTCATGTCAGACCCAACAAAGTATATATATATTCTTGATCAGCGTAAAATTCTAAGTTAATTTAGCGATGTCCGTCTGTCTGTCAATCCACGTCTTTGTATAGCACCTATATAACGGTACCTCACTATATTCGATATTTTGATGATTTTTGCGATATTGTTCACCCGAGCAGTGTCAAATTACGTATTAAGAGTTCGTAATGGGAACTACAGACTGTGACAGAAAATTGTATATGCAGGTACAGTTCTTCGTATAGGCCCCATGATATTCGGTATTTCATGGTAATGGCTTATGACAAACAAAGCCTGTGTAGGTCCACGTCGTATAGACCCTAATATAACGCCCATTTTCGGCATTTTTAAGGTTTTAAAAAAATTTTTAACTGATTTTATTTTTTGAAAACCGCCAAATTCGTTCCAAATGTTGGAGGGTTGTCAAAGTTCGGCCCAGCCGAACTTACTGCTTTTTAACTTGTTTTTAGTTCACTGTTTTCATGTGTGTGTGTGTTACACCAAAACATTTATCTCTCTTGGCAAATTGCAATAATACATCGATTCAATAATGTACGGTCGAGTCAATGAACCCATAAGTATCATGTCGTTCTTATCTAAAAAAATACTTATCTAAAAAAATAAAACATATTTCAGTTAATCAGGGTTAAATCACACCAAATTGAATGGATTTATTCGGAAAGGAAAATCTTATCTTCCTTCCTTGACAGAGAATGAGAATTTCGTTTCGGGATTTAGTTCGAAATTCATTAGTTTTATACAAGTAAAATGTGTCAAAGCAAAATATAAATAAATTAATTTTTTATATCAAGTGAAAACGAGGATGACTGTAGTACATTATTGCGAAAATCTAATTATGACTCAAATATTATTGTTTTCTATTAATAAGATAAGGTATTCAAATCCATTTTTTGGCTTAGGAAGTATCATATTGAAATTGGCAATAGTCGATTCAGATTTAGATATAATTCCATGTCTTCGCCCGATATCAAGTTTATGTTGAACAAAAACTCAAATATAATTACTCAGTTCAGCCTAGAAACAAGAATTTTGAGAATTTTGGTGATAATAACTTGATGCCGGTTTAGTTTTCGAGAAATTGCTCCAATTTTATACTCTCCGCCCTACTATGGAGCGTATGTTAACATTAGCTCGTATTAATCGACCGTGGCATCAGAATAAATGACGAATATTATCGCGAAAATATTGTGGAGGGTGAATTAAAGCCTTGGGCACGCAAAAATTTGGCCGCAGACCTTGGACATTCCAACAGGACTCAGCACCATCGCACTCAGCACGCGCCACCCAAGAATGGTTACAAAATGATGTTCCTCGATTTAAAATCTGCGGATACCAATCCGTTGGACTATTGTGTCTGGAGTATTTTGGAAAGCAATGTTGGCACTAAAAAATACCAAAGTGTCCATCACCTCAAGCAAGCGCTTCGCCGGGAATGAGCCAAAATACCGCAGAGCAACATTCGGGCAGCGTGTGTTTCATTGGCCTTTTGAAGGCCATAATTCGTGCCAAAGGTAAACAATTCGAACAAATCTAAACGTATTCTTAAATTTGATACTATTTCCGACATTTTTTACTTTCATTCAATAAAATTTTAAAAAAGTGTAAAAAATATGGCGTTTGACTTTGATGCAGTTTTTTATCTCACCCTGTATAAGGATCGGGATGAATATTGGGTCTACTTTTATTTTTGCTATTGCAATCGGTTGGTAAATAGTCTTAAAAATGCTGTAAAATCGATGGTACCGGCTTCCTGCTATAGTGGTTGTCAAAGAGTCAAACACCATTTGGATTTTCGTTACTCCATTGCTCTCCGGAAAATCATGAGAACTCCAAATATAGGAAAATACTGAAACGTGTGGGGCTATAGCAAAATATAAACCTATTGGCAATGGCCTCCTACAGGATGTAGAACCCATTACAAACCCTATGTTCCGTTTCAAATTGAAAATTAGATTCCTAAAATACCTAATATTTGAGGGTATATTGTGGACCTATATAGACAATGTTCTGCCACAGGAGGTGGAATCCTTTAAAAACTCTAATCCCTGAATTATTAAACAATTTCGTAGAAAATGAGATCTAGATCGTCCAAATACCAAATATCAGGAGGTACATTAATATGGGGGCTATAAGACACCATAGACCCACAAGACCCTTTTATGAACTTAAACTGCCTACTGACAAAATAAACATGTGAGCAAAATTTTGACCTTCCATCTCAATTCAAAATTCGAAAGATAGAGTGATTATAAAAGACGGGCATCGCTAAATCGACATAACATTTTACGAATATCCATATGCCTAACTAACCATAACATAATTGCTGCATAGAGGTGGTAATTTTAATAAAGTTAGAATTTTCTTTCTTGCATTTACCATTCGTGTCGGTAGTTAATTACACTTACTTTTGGTCATTATTTATTGGATTGCCAATAAAAATCATAACGGGATATTTTTGCCACAAAAAGGAAGTGATGAGCAGAAGCACTGATGACGTTTGTGGTGGTGTTTATGATTTTCGTGAGGCAAGCTCAATGTCAACCAAATGCAGGTCACGTACCTGCGAGAACATTAAAAGAAACCCACACCGTTATAATGCGTTTTTCATCCGATATAAAGAGGGGAGAACAGTCGTCCGTACGTGATTTTGTTTTATTGTCCCGATTTTCGTATTAAACAGGAAAATTGCGGTTTTAGGGGATGATTTGCTAAAAATAAACAGAACAAGTGGCTGTTTGGTCTTTTGAGCCCCCACACAATGCGACAAACAATAACCATGACTAATCGTTTATTTGTGGTGGATTCCTATATATCTGTTTTTTGCTTGTATTCCTTCATATAAATCGGTGGTAAAGTGGGGTATCAGATACTATTGCTGACAAGTGGGCGCGTCACACTAATATTGCAACAATTCAAAGGTTATGCCTTTTTATACCCTCCACCATACTATGGAGGGTATATTAATTTTGTCATTCCGTTTGTAACTCCTCGAAATACTCACGTCAGACCCAACAAACTATATATATTCTTGATCAGCGTAAAATTCTAAGACGATTTAGCCATGTCCGTCTGTCTGTCTGTGTGTCTGTCTGTCCGTCTGTCCGTCCGTCTGTCTGTCTGTCTGTTGTAATCACGCTTTCGAACAATCTTTCGAACAAATTGAGATAGAAGGCTAAAATTTTGCACACATGTATATTTTTCCAGTAGGCAGGTTAAGTTCGTAAATGGGTCATGTAGGTCCAAGTTTTCATATAGCCCCCATATAACGGTACCTCTCGATATTCGGTATTTTGACGATTTTAGCGACATTATTCACCGGAATTGTTTCAAATTTGGCATTTGAAGTTCGTAATGGATACTACAGCCTAAGACAGAAAATTATCTGTGCAGGTCCACGTCTTCGTATAGCCCCCATATAACGGTACCCCCCGATATTCGGTATTTTGATGATTTTAGCGACATTATTTATCGGAACCGTTCCAAATTTGGTATTTGAAGTTCGTAACAGATACTGCAGCAGAAAACAGAAAATGGGCCATGTAGGTCCACGTCTTCGTATAGCCCCCATATACCGTACCCCCCGATATTCGGTATTTTGATGATTTTAGCGACATTATTTAACGGAACCGTTCCAAATTTGGTATTTGAAGTTCGTAATAGATACTGCAGCAGAAAACAGAGAATGGACCATGTAGGTCCACGTCTTCGTATAGGCCCCATATACCGTACCCCCGATATTCGGTATTTTGATGATTTTAGCGACATTATTTACCGGGATTGTTTTAAATTTCGCATTTGAAGTTCGTAATGGATACTTCAGCCCATGCCAGAAAATTGTCTGTGCAGGTCCACGTCTTGGTATAGCCCCCATATAACGGTACCCCCTATATTCGGTATTTTGATGATTTTAGCTACATTATAAACAAATTTTTCTTCATGTTTCGCATTTAAATGTTGTAATAACTTATGACAAAAGTTGCCTATGCATGTATACGTCGTCGTATAGACATTCGGTATTTTTAAGATTTTAACAGAATTTTTAAAGGATTTTTTTATTTTATTTATTTATTTATTTATTTATTTATTTTAATTTTTTTGGAAATTGCCAAATTTGTAATAAATGGTGGAGGGTATTAAAAGTTCGGCCCGGCCGAACTTACAGCTTTTTTACTTGTTTGACCTAGCATTTGATGGGGTGCAAGAGGTTCATCTTCAGGGGAGTTGACAAACACATGTTCCACATTTCGTTTTCAGTGTTCTATGGGCCGCCTTTGCTTCCTTAGGTTGTGGCCGTTGTAGCATGAACTTATTTGGTATGTAACACGTTACAAGCTGCATGTGTTGTTTAGTGTCATTTGAGGTGTGAAATACCTAAGCGAATTTGATAATGCATCAATTGTTCACCATCACAAACAATGGATATAATATGTGTTGTTTTGTCAAGCGATATTGCAACAAATTGTGGCAATTGACACGCTTGGTACGGTTTAATTAAAATGCCGACTGTGGCGTACATTATTACCAAAAAGAGATTTGCATTAATACTGCATCAAAGATAACCAGTAAAGAAAGTCCTAAAGTCGGGCGGGGCCGATTTTATGATACCCTACAACACTTTGCAAATTTAGTTGAGCTCCACATAACAACTAAAAGTTTTTATGGGAGAATTCAATCATACACGCTATGATTATAATTATAATTTAAAATTCAACGGACTAAATATGCCGAAGCATTTGTATCTTCTAAATTCGGACTTATATTGTCCATTTGGTGCAAAATTAATTTGAAATCAGATAAAGATATATATGGGAGCTTTATTCAAATCAGAACCGATCTCGATAAACTTTAGCAAAGGTATTTCTGAGCTGTATTTGATATATTTCCCTGAATATCGTTGTTACGGAATGCATATTACGGCTGTGGGTAACAAATACAACAAATCGTATGAACTATATATATGGGAGCTATAGCTATATCTGAACCGATATTCACCAAATTTGGCATACTACCTTCTAGACTTAATTCGGTCGTATGTGCCAAATTCCATCCCATTTGGACAAATATTAGACGTTTGGTGCACAATAAAAAGCAAATCGGACCAAGTTATATATGGGAGCTATATCCAAATCTGAACCGATCTCGATAAAATTTAGCAAAGGTATTTCTGTGCTGTATTTGATGTATTTCCCCAAATATTGTTGTTACAGAGTGCATATTACGGCTGCGAAGGACAAAAATAACAAATCGGATGAACAATATGTATGGTAGCTATAGCTATATCTGAACCGATTTCGATTAAATTTGGCATACTTATTTTCAGCCCTAATTTGGTTGTATGTGCAAAATTCCATACAAGGCAAATCGGACGAAGATATATATGGGAGCTATATCTAAATTTTTACCGATTATCTCCAATTTCAATAGGGTTCGTCCTTGGGCCAAACAAATGTTGTTTGCAAAATTTCATCTCAATCGGATAATAAATGCGACCTGCATTTTGATTCTTGTGAACATGGACAGACTGACAGACGGTCTGACATGCATAAATCGACTCAGAAAGTGATTCCATGCAGATCATCAAAAGGAACTATTGATTTATCTCGTTTCCTTTTGCCTGTTACAAACAAATGCACAAAGACATAATACCTTGACCACCTTGTGGTGTAGGGTATAAAAAATTTAACGAATTCATAAGGGACAATGTCAAAACGGTTAACAAAATTATATGTCTGTTTTCTACATCGTTTATACAAAATTGTTGATATATATAGATGCTGTTCTAGTAGGATTTTAGTTTTCGAAGTTTTACTTATTAGATCTTTATGTATCCTCACAAAACCTTTTGGACCCTGGAGGGTATACTAAGTTTGTCATTTCGTTTGTTATTACCCGAAACATCATTTTTCAGGTCCCACAAAAATATATATTTTTGATCAGTGTAAAATTCAGGTGTATCCTAGGTCCGTTGCATTTTCGGTATTGAAAATGGGCCATATAAGTCCACGTTTTTTTTTTACTTTACTTTTCGAACCATTTCTGCTGATGTTGTTGTTTTTTTCCGTCCACTTCCTTGATGTCGGGCTACTCTACCAGTATCACGGTAACGAGCGATGGTACGAGACACAAAAGATTTATTCACATTTAAATGCTGGAGTGCTTTAACGATAGCCACTTGTGGTTTTCCAGCCAAATATAAAGAAATAACACTACCACGCTTGAATTCCACCACGAATAACTTTTTTTCTGGAAAATTCTTACCAAAATGCTTTTGTACGCTTGTAAACAATATAATGAGCTGTCACTGAAATAATTTTAGAAATGACAGCAGTCAGAAGTTGGTTGCAGCTCTTTCATCTTACCCTGTATATCAAAGATGCACAAAACAGTACATTTGCGTTTATCTCTGTCGTTGCTGAGACTTCAATGAACGTAGGCGTGTTTGAGGGATTCGAGCATTGTTTTTCCGTCAACATTAAGAAAACAAATGATAGATAGCTTTTGCAAGAAAATATGAATATAATGTGCCTATATTCAATATTTTTTAAACCTTTTTTTTTTTAACAAAAAGTGTGTTTCTTGTTACAAACAAAGAAGAGAAATATTTTTCACGTGCTTTTCAATTTCTCTCACACACCCAAGCGCAAGTTACCATTTTGTGCATCTATTCTATATATCGTGTTGTTAGGACATCACATGTTCTCTCTGTTTCTCGACATTGTTTTTTTCGGAACACATTGGACAGCCATATTGCTGTTCGTGTGTAACAATGGTAGCATAGCATTTTTAAATGAGAAGTAAGATTGAAGTTTAATTAAATGGATGGGCAAGTATGCAAGCTAACGCTTGTGTCTCTTATTCCATGAGTCCATGAGTAAAACATAAACAAACAAACAAATATACACAATTTTAAAGAATTGTGTTTAAAAAGTATTAGTTAAGTAAAAAATCGCAAAAAAATAAAATTCTCTTAAGAATATCTCTTTCCTTATTTTGTCCATCTATGAATTAAACGCATTCCCATTGATTTTATGTAGTAATTTATGAATTATGAAAAGCAAGAGAATTCATTTATATTTGTCTGCGTTCTTTTGACGTCAACAACGGAAGTTTCACCCCAAACAAAGTTCGGTTCTAGTTTAAGAAAACATCAACACTAAATTTCCTTGGCTGAACAAATACACAACCGAACAATCGTAACTTTTTATTTAGTTAATAATTTAGCATACTCTCTCATAATATATACATCTATCTCTCCCTTTCATACTTATAAGGCATTTGTTTACCAAAGGCTACCTTAAGGCGATGTGATATATACACAAATACTTAGCTTAAGAGAACTGATAAATGAATATTTGCGTGGGTATGGAGCAACAACTTATTTATAATTTTATAGTCTTCATCCGCTCTAGACAACAACGCCTACTATACCATTGTTCCGAGTTGAGCTACCCCTTAAATAATCAACCATGCCTTTCGTTTCAATAACTCAGTTCTAGTGGTGATTTTATTTCTCCTTGTTCAACTTCTCCTTCTCTCACAATCTACATAAGGCCCCCCCCTGGCCGAATTGATGGTGGAAAACATTGCATTAGCCCATGCGCGATACCATAATAACGAACAAAACTTGTTCTTTATTTTCCTATGCATGCTGTTGCTTAGCAGGAGAATTACTCTCCCATATACATTTTCTCTCATATTTTTAGACATACTGGTGGTGGTGTTTTTGTTCGTCCGTGCGGTTAGTTTGAGGTTCGATACATACAATTTGTAACTCCCAAAGTATGGTCGGCTTCAACTCGCAGTTCAAATTGAATTTTCATTGTGCATGTTCGATATTAAGTTTATCGCTCGAAATTGCAAATTTATTTTTACCGGCGGCGGTTTCTTCCAATAAAAAAACAACTCAAAAGCCGTAGAGAAAAGCATGAATTCCTTATACAACTAAAAGTGAGTGTTTTAACCGATCAAAAGTCAATATTTTGATTTGAACCAAGTTTTAAAATCAATCCGACCGATGTGACAATAAAAGATTAATGAAGCTCAAGTCAGGGCCCTTTATAGTTAGTTAAATAAAAAAACAGCTATTAAAGATTGTGCTGATTTGATAAAGCGACAAAATTTATTGAATTAATCTTTTGCCATTGCGAATATTGGCATTATTTTGATTATTAAAAACTAAAACGGATTCTCAATTCACTGTATATATACATGAATGAATACAACAAATTTCAATGGACTTCACACTGTAATGAAATTTTCAACATTGTATAGTAGTTAATTGGAGTTAAAAATTAAAAGCGCCCCGTTTAAAGTCTACTACATATTACTCCATTTCGCAACAACAAAAACATGGTGCAGCAATTGAAGTATTCGCCACGAGTCCGACAATGGTCATTCGGCGGTGAAACGGCCAATATTGTCAACAACGCAAAAAGTAACCCCTGTTTTAGATTTGCTCCTATCAGTCTTGGAACTAACGGACAAACAAAATTATGCATCTGCAGCCCTTATAGCCGCAAGTTACCCACTAATTAAAGCCCTTTACGAGAACAGGTTTAATGGAACGAATGCAGTAGTTGATTGTGCCTGAGAGAACGTGTAGTATTATCTTACGTCCGAAAATGAGCAATATATGCCACCGTTAGCCACCAAAAAACGAATCAAATGATGATTATGGTAAGTTGATTATTAGAAATATGCGAAACAATTTTTATTTGGGAAACTTAAAAACTTAGCTCATGTAATAAGCTGTAATAGCTCTCACTTAGTAACAAAAAGTGAGTAAAAAAGAGCGAGAGAAGGGGCAAATTTTGCCAGTTGATTAAGTGCGAGTTTGCATTTTTTCTTGGAAATTTTGACATTAAAAACACTTAGTATAGTCCACTAAGCAGCTTTTTTATACCCTCAAGTATACATAGTATGGAGGGTATATTAAGTTCGTCATTCCGTTTGTAGCTCTTCGAAATAATCATTTTAGATCCAACAAAGTATATATATCCTTGATCAGCGTAAAATTCTAAGACGATTTAGCCTTGTCCGTCCGTCTGTCCGTCTGTTGTAATCACGCTACAGTCTAAACGAATTAAGATAGGAAGCTAAAATTTTGCACAGAACTCTCTTTTGTCTGCAGGCAGGTCAAGTTCGAAGATGGGCTATATAGGTCCACGATATCGTATAGCCCCCATATAACGGTACCCTCCGACATTCGGTATTTTTAAGATGTTAACCACATTTTCAATGGAATTGTCTGAAAATTCGCACAAGAGTTCCTTGTGGGTACTTTATACCTCAGCAGAGAATTATCTATATAGGTCCACGATATCGTATAGCCCTTATATAACTGTACCCCCCGGTATTCGGTATTTTTACGATTTTAGCCACATTTTTCATTGGAATTGTCTGAAATTCCACAAAAGGAGTCCCTTGTGAGTATTCTACCCTCTGAAAAAGAATTGTCTATATAGGTCCACGATATCGTATATCCCCCATATAACTGTACTCCCCGATATTCGGTGTTTTGATGATGTTAGCCACATTTTCAACGGAATTATCTGAAAATCCATACAAGGAGTTCCTTATGGATACTTTATACCTCGGCAGAGAATTATCTATATCGGTCCACGATATCGGTATTTTAATAACTTTACCCACATTTTTTCGACGGAATTGTCTGAAAATCCATACAAGGAGTTCCTTATGGGTACTTTATACCTCGGAAGAGAATTATCTATATCGGTCCACGATATCGTATATCCCCCATATAACGGTACCCTCCGACATTCGGTATTTTTAAGATGTTAGCCACATTTTTCAATGGAATTGTCTGAAAATTCGCGTTCCTTGTGGGTACTTTATACCTCAGCAGAGAATTATCTATATAGGTCCACGATATCGTGTAGCCCCCATATAACGGTAGCCTCTATATTCGGTATTTTGATGATTTTAGCTACATTTTTCAACGGAAATTGTACACAAGGGGTTTTTTGTGAGCACTTTACCCCCCGACAGAGACTTCTTTATATAGGTTAATTATATCGTATAGCACCCATATAACGGTACTCCCGATGTTCGGTATTTTGATGATTTTAGCCACATTTTCAAATCGTATTGTCTGAAAATCCACACAAGGAGTTCTTTGTAAGCACTTTACACCCTGAAAGGGAATTGTCTATATAGGTCCGCAATATCGTATATCCCCCATATAACGGTACCCCCGATATTCAGTAGTTTGATGATTTTAGCCACTTTTTCCAATAGAATTATCTGAAAATCCACACAAGGAGTTCCTTGTGAGCACTTTGCACCCAGTCATAGATTTGTCTTAATAGGTCCACAATATCATATATACCCCCATATATCGGCACCTTCCTATATTAGATATTGTAAAGATTTAAAAAATATTTAACGGATTTTATTTTTTTTTTTGAAAATTTTCTAATTTGTTCCAAATGGTGGAGGGTATTCAAAGTTCGGCACGGTCGAACTTACTGATTTTTTACTTTTCTTTGCTTACATGTAAAAGCTTAAAACATTTATATTTATCATAGTATGGAGGGTATATTAAGTTTGTCATTCCGTTTTTAACACCTCGAAATATACATTTTAGACCCCAAAAAGTATATATATTCTTGATCAAATTCTATGTCGATTTAGCTATGTCCGTCCGTCTTTCCGTCTGTGGAAATCACTCTAGTTTCCGAACGAATTGAGGTAGATTGATAAAATTTTACTCAAATGTATATTATGTCTGCAGGACTTGAAAATGGGCCATGTAGGTCGACGTTTTCGTATAGCCCCAATATAACGGCACCTCCCGATATTCGGTATTTTGATGATTTTAGCGACAATATTCATCGGAATTGTTTCAAATTTTTCATTTGATGTTCGTAGTGGATACTACAGCCTATGACAGAAAATTGTCTGTGCTGGTTCACGTCTTCGTATAGCTCCCACATAACGGTACCTCTCGATATTTGGTATTTTGATGTTTTTGGCGACATTATACACCAGAATTGTTTCAAATTTGGTATTTTGAAGTTCGTATTGGATACTACAGCCAAATACAGACAAGTAAAAAAGCCTAACTTCCCCATCAGTAGTTATGCCTCAAGCAGTTTGAAGTGTTTAAGTGTCAAATCGGATAAAACGTGTATATGCGAGTTATATCTATACCCGAATCAATTTGCACTACAACTACTTCTAATTTGAATTCGGTCGTTTGTGCCAAAGTTTATTGTAGTTGGTCAAATATTGGGGAATTCTAAGAATGAAATCGTGTGAAGATGTGTTGGGAGCTATATACAAATATCGAATGATTAGCCTCAATATCAACAGTGTACGACCTCGGGCAAAAAAATTAGCTGTCCATTGTTTAGTCTCGATCGGATAATGCATGTGACCTGACATGCCTTGAAATGAATTGGTCGGATACAGAGCATGCGTTTGAAAAGTACCAATCAATGCGGATAATATGATTTGCTGAAGTCCATATAAGCGTGGTTTAAGGAATGGATAGTCAAAATTCAATAGGATTCGGAGGTAGTTCTTGATCAGAACTTTAAAGTATCGCAAACGGCTATATAGGATGTTACTTACCTGAATATGGAAATAGTTCAATGAAATGCAGGTTTAAGTAGATTGTACTACAGTGTTATGCATACAGCTCCATAGATAAATCAAGGATTTCATACCCATGAACATCCTCTTCTTATTCCACCTTTTTTAATTATATGAATAGATGCTGTTCAAAATAGTAATTTAATGAAATTTCATTTATCAAATTCAGTTAAAAAGTTTGAAAGTATCAAATAATGAAATTTTGCCTAGATCTATATATATAAATGTAAGTTGTGTTAGTTACTACGCTTATAACTCAAGATCCGCTGATCTGATTTTAATGATTCATACAAATTCGGAATTGTCTGTTTTCCGAAAAGGATAATATTCAAAAAAATCGCGTAAAAATGTGATATATTAACATTTCAATTTTGACTTTTGAAATGTACAATAGTAATGTTTTATTTTGCATGATTTTTTTCCATTTTGACTTACTTTTTTCTAATGTACATTTGTAGTGTTTTTTTATATTTTTTTTTAATTCGAATATTAAAAACAATTTATTTAATTGACTTGATTTCTTGAGAACTGAAATTGATGGCGGGTTGCATGGAATTCAGTCAGATGATATCGAAATAACTTAACGCAGTTAGACCAAAGTTAAAAGATAATTACTTTTTCAAAATCGCTAAAAAAAACACGAAAAAAGAGATCTCATGGCAAAAATTCTCAAATCGGGAAAAATCGAAAAAAATTCAATGGAAATTGACTAGATATGGAAATAATCCATCCAATGAGAACTTAAAATGCAAAATTCATTGGGACTGCAACCAGTGAAATACCGAATATGAAGAGCACTGTTATATGCGAACTATACAAAATAGTGGAGCAAATTGAAAATTTAGAAAGAAAAGGATTCATATCCTCGGGAAATTCTTCCGATACCTTAAAAGTAACCTTAACTCCCATGTAACGTTATACGGTGACTATGCGCTATAATCAGTAATTACACTGCGGGAAATTACACTTGGAAAATTGTTTGGTTGGTACATAAAAATCCCAAAAAGGGGTTTCGGATCAAACGTTTTTAGGGTCCATTTTATATAGCTTAACCAAACACAAAGGGTCGGCCTAAATTGATGTAGTCCCTCAAATGATGTAGCCCCTTTCAAATTCCTCAAATGTTGGTAATTTGAGATTTTAGGAAGAACAACACATTTTTTCAAATAATTATAAGAATAGGACAATGCTTTGGTATAACCCTTATATGTGGACCTATTTCTTTCATATTACAATAATCCGCCCAATGAGAACTCAAAATGCAATCCATTGGAACGGCAATCAGTGAAATACCGAATATAAAGGGTTCAAAATGGTAGAACGAATTGGACATTTAGGAAAAAAAGAAAAAAACTTCCTAAACTTTCAAGATATCTTAAATCGCTTTTGCAGGTCATGATATATGACCCCCGGATAAGGGTACAATCCTTTTTCAAGTATAGTTTACATTTTAACCATATTTTACTCATACGCATTTTAGCAAAAGTTGGTAATTTGAGAAGAAACCATCCTCGCAAAAAATTATCACGTTTTGGCATAACCATCATATAATTTAAGCTATATTCGGGGTTTTGGACATTTTTTTCATTTTTCAGGCCTTTATTTGGCATCTTTGTTTCTACGGGTGTAAAAAACCTCTTCTCATAATATTTTGACTTTTGGAGTGGAGCCCATCTTGCTCTTGATCACATTCATCAATTGATTTGGCTAAAAAATTGTATTTAGGCTACTCTGGGTTGGAGAATCGTCTTACAGATAATTGTCCACATAGGCATTTATTTGAGTATAGTTCCCACATTAGTGTACCCGCAAATCCACTTTCCTAACCAAGGTTTGGTCAGAAAAGAAAATTTGGTATACTATTGAATTTTTAACTAGAATATTGGTTTGGAACGTAGATGTGGGATATACGTCTACATGCCATAAACTCCGAAATATCAAATGGTGGCAGAAACATGAAAAAATTACGAATATTATTTTTTTGGATCGTTATTGAATTATACTATGAAGAAAAATATGGACTTTATGGGTTCTCCAACGCACAATTTTAATGACAAAAATAAATTAATTCCTATATTACGGTAATGAGTGTAAAAGACCAATTATCTTTGACTACTTTGAAATCATTCAGATCAGTGTTCTATAATGCTTTAAAAAATATGCATTAAAAACTAAAAGTAGGGGCCGGCAACGCGGACCGGGCCAGCTAGTATACTATAAAATAAAATTAGCCAAAAAGGGAAATTCACTAACCACTTCCGATTTCAATGACTTTACTATGAGATTTCATTAATAGCGATTATTTACGGTGAATTAGATGAAAACTTCCACTTCGAATTTTTGCATGAAAGTGCCAGTTTGGTATAGGCACTAGTCAGAACATTGAGAATTAATGAAGTAGACCCTCTTTACTTATTCTTTTTCATCGTTTTCCAGAACATTTTACAAAGCTGTTAATTATTTCATAAATATTTTCGTGTTTATATGACCGATGCTTGCTGCTCTTCTTGTTGGTCATTATAATTAAATAAAAACAAATAACATAATTGGAAATGAAATAAAGCTTCACCCCTTTTATAAAAGAATTAACAAAAACATGGGCAATATTGTTCAGCAACTAACTAACTGACAAACGAATGTACGAGAAGACCCTCCAAGAGAAATTCTCCACGACGTTGGCATGTGACGTTGCCATTAAGTCATTTGACATTATGCCATGCGATGTTTGATTTAATATCAAAGGCAAAACCGAGAATCAAGCGTTTCTTCTAGAACTTGTCTTTGTGCATTTGTTTGTAACATGGAAAAGGAAGCGTGATAGACCCAAGGTTACTTTAAAGGATCTTCTTAGTCTGAGTCGATTTATGCATGTCAGTTCGTATGTCTGTCCGTCCGTCCATGTATTCTTGTGAACTAAATGCAGGTCGCATTTATTATCTGATTGAAATGAAATTTCGCAAGCAATATTTGTTTGGCCCAAGGACGAACCATATTGAAATTGTTGATAATCGGTTCAGATTTGGATATAGCTCCCATATATATCGTCAACCGATTTTAAGTTAATTGTGCCCCAAATGGCCAATATCAGTCCAAATGACATTAATTTTGGCATATTCGACCGAATTCAGACTAGAAGCAAGTACATTAGCTATAGCTCCCATACATATGTTTCATCCGATTTGGTGTTTAAGTCCCTCTTATCCGTAATATGCATTCGACAAGAATGATATTTAGTACCAGATATCTTATAAAGCTCGGTAATGCATTTGTCAAATTTTGTCGAGAACGGATATAGCTCCCATATATCCTTAATCCGATTTCAGGTTTATTGTGCAAATAATGGCTAATATCAGCCCAAATGGAGTGCCGTAACCATTTCTTTTGATATTTCTTCATAGCTTGATTAAATCAAATTTAATTTAAACAAGTAAAAAAGCTGTAAGTTCGGCCGGGACGAACTTTTAATACCCTCCACCATTTGTTACAAATTTGGCAATTTCCACAAAAAAAAAAAAAAATAAAAATAAAATCCGTTAAAAATTCTGTTAAAATATTACAAATACCGAATGCCTATACGACGACGTGGACCTGCATAGGCAACTTTTGTCATAAGTTATCACAATATTTAAATGTGAAACTTGGAGAAAAATCTGTTTATAATGTAGCTAAATTCATCAAAATACCGAATATAGGGGTACCTTTATATGGGGGCTATACGAAGACGTGGACCTGCACAGACAATTTTCTGGCATGAGCTGAAGTATCCATTACGAACTTCACATGCGAAATTTGAAACAATCCCGGTAAATAATGTCGCTAAAATCATCAAAATACAGAATATCAGGGGGTACGGTATATGGGGGCTATACGAAGACGTGGGCCTACATGGCCCATTTTCTGCTTTATGCTGCAATATCTATTACAAACTTCAAATACCAAATTTGGAATGATTCCGTTAAATAATGTCGCTAAAATCATCAAAATACCGAATATCGGGGGGTACCGTTATATGGTGGCTATATGAAGACGTGAACCTACATGGCTCAATTTTTGACTTAGGATGTAGCATCCATTGCGAACTTCAAATACCAAATTTTTGCAAACTTCAAATACCAAATTTTAAACGATTCCGATAAATAATGTCGCTAAAATTATCAAAATACCGAATATCGGGAGGTATCGTTATATGGGGGCTATATGATAACTTGGACCTACATGGTCCATTTACGAACTCAACCTGCCCACTTGCAAAATATACACGTCTGCAAAAATTTAGCCTTCTATCTCAATTTGTTCGAAATATAGCGTGATTACAACAGACAGACAGACGGACAGATAGACAGACAGACGGACATGGCTAAATCGTCTTAGAATTTTACGCTGATCAAGAATATATATACTTTGTTGGGTCTGACATGAGTATTTCGAGGAGTTACAAACGGAATGACAAAATTAATATACCCTCCATAGTATGGTGGAGTGTATAAAAAAACGCTCCACCGTTTATCTTCGACTAAAAAACAAAAAAATGAAATAAAACAAATCCGATCAGCAGGTGTCGGCTATGTCGTCTTAGGAGTTTTATGACTGAAAATATTGAAGTAACTCAAATCTGAAATCTTTAAAATATCAACAATAGAGTTTGAATAACATTTGTCAAACCATTGGGCGCCACTGTCAAATTGTAACAAGTAAGCAAAGGCTACAGTCGGGCGTGACCGACCGTTGAATACCCTACAACACTATAATAAACGATACAGTTTATATAGGCGAGATACGCGAAAGAGTTCCACAAGATATTGTGACAAATAATAAAAGAAAAACATCAGGTTTCGTTCTCTAATTTTCGACTAATAGCAACTTAAAATAATTTGCTCATTTCCAATTTATTGGTAGATGTTGCACATAAATGGTCTTCCTAGATCTGGAACCAATATTTCCCAAAGACCTATAATCTCTCAGAAGTGGCAAAAGATTAACATTTATTATTGGTTTTTGACTGAAACGCATCTATATGAGATACAGACATTTGACTATATTCTGCAACGAAATCAGCGTTAACGAAATAGTCAGAAGTGCGTCTTTCCTGTATTTGTGAATTCTCCAAAAAGTCACTGGAATGGTCATTTTCGTATTTTGTCCAAAAAAGTTGGCAAACTATTTCACACATTGAGTATTTTTGGATGGCCATCCAAAACTGCTTGGCTTTTGCAATGCCCGGTAACCCCCATTCAAATGTGCGTGAGGATCGGGCAATAATTACGACCTGCTGACAATTTTGCAGTGGACCATAATTGCGACCTGTAGAGTGTTTACAAATTAACATGGACAGACGGACGGACATACATAGCTAGATCGACTCAACTCGGCGAGATAGGAAGATCCATATATACTTTCCTATGTGGGAAATCAATATTTCGAGGTGTTACATAATTTTTGGCCCAATCAAATTTATAATACCCCCAACACATAGTGTTGTAGGGTATAAAAATAAACTTGTTGAATTTATCCCAAAATGTGTTCTTAAAGTAATTATTTATTTTGGAAATTGACTTTTTGTAGCTATAAAAAACTTTGGATGATTAAAATGTTTTTGCTACATTTTTTGTTAATTTTGTTTCCAATTTCCTTTTTCGCAGAGCACGACAACGAAAGAAGATTGCCAAGGAAATTGACCGACAAGCATGAAAACTGCAAGAATAAGGCAATGCCGTCGTTTTAGAAGGCCTCATAGGCGTTTTAGAAGGCCTCATAGGACATAGATTGTCGGTGGTAGAGATGTGATAGCGTAGTCCACGTGGAAGGGATTTGACCAATAAATGTTATTCACCCACTGGATAGACTGGCAGTACAGGCGGCCTCGGCAGTCCCACGCCTTAAGGAGACGACCTTGATACATGTCGTGACGAAGACAACAAAAGCAATCATCAGTAGATGCACAATCAAATGCATTTGCAAACTGTGATGAGAAGTCATTCTAATTTACAGCCACAAATTTCTAAATAAAATTTCAAACTACTCATCATTACGCAGTAGTCAAGTTAACGAAGAAAAATTGTAGCTCAGTAGCACAGCTCGAGTTATTAGGAATGCCAACATTAGAATGAAAAATCAAAAGCATTAAAGGCAAAACAACAAATTTAACGTATTCCTTTATTTTTCAGACAATTTTATCAGCTTAAGGTTAACAATATATGAGTTAAATTATTTTATTTGTTACGTTTTGTTTTATCCTCTAATGCATTATAAAAACTCAATTCAATGTTCAATAAAGAGTGGTTGGTAACAGTAAACGACGATTGTAGTTAATTTCTTCTAGGATGGAGCCATAAAATGTCATTTTTACACACGTAGTAAGAACGTAATGGAATTGAAAATCTGCAGAGTTTATTAATATTGAGTTTCCCTTGAAAACATATAACAATTATGATCTTTGATTATATAAACGTTGATTACGTAAAACTCCATGTAAGAAGGCTATTACACATTGAGTTCTACCGAATCGATTGATTATTTGATGTAAAGATGAAGTATGATTCCAAAATTGCTAATTCAAAACAAGTAAAAAAACATTAACATTAACTTTTAATACCCTCCATCTTTAGGTAGAGAAAACATTTTTATACCCTCCACATAGTATGGAGGGTATATTAAGTTTGCTATTCCGTTTGTAAGACACTTTCTGTTGTATAACAGTGTATTACAGATGTGCGGAAAAAAACGATTTTTGTGGATGCGAAATAAAAACGATTTTTGAATATGCGAAACAAAAATGGCATCTTTTTAACCCCTCCACCATAGTATGGAGGGTATATTAAGTTTGTCATTCCGTTTATAACGCCTCGAAATATACATCTTAGACCCCACAAAAGTATATATATTCTTGATCAGCATAAAATTGTATATTGATTAAGCAATGTCCGTCTGTGGAAATCACTCGAGCTTCGAACAAAATGAAGTAGGTTGATAAAATTTTACTCAAATATGTATTATGTCTGCAGGACTTTTGGTATTGAAAATGGGTCATGTAGGTCCACATCTTCGTATGCGGTATTTTGACGATTTTACTGACATTATTTACAAGAATTGTTTCAAATTTGGCATTTGAAGTTCGTAATGGATACTGCAGCCTAAGACAGAAAATTGTCTGTGCAGGTTCACGGCTTCGTATAACCCCCATACAATGGTACCTCCCTATATTCGATGTTTTGATGATTTTAGCGACATTATTCACCGGAATTGTTTCAAATTTGGTATTTGATGTTCGTAATGGATACTACAGCTTACGTCAGAAAATTATCTATACAGGTTTACGTCTTCGTATTGCCCCCAAATAACGGTACCTCCCGATATTTGGTATTTTGATGATTTTAGCTACGTTATTCACCGATTTCTTTTTTAGGTTTCGCATTTGAATATTGTAATGTCATGTCGTCGTACAGACCCTAATATAACAGGAACATTCGGTATTTTTAAGATTTGAACAGAATTTTTAACGGACTAAATGAAGGGTTGTATTCAAAGTTTAGCCCGGCCGAACTTACAGCTTATTTAATTGTTATTTATTTTTTATACCAGTAAAACCGATTGCATAATTCCGTTAAACTTTTCAAAAGCCCTATATATTGGGTTAGGCCTTTATATGGGGGCCACACCAAAACTGGTGCCATATAGACAACTTTATATTAAAAAAGTTTGTTGTATATTGCGAGTCTTAAAAAACCTGCACAGACTATTCCGGTGAAAAAATGTCGCTCAAATCATCAAAATAACGAATATCTGGAGGTACAGTTATATGGGGGCTATACCAAAACGTGGCCCATTTTCAATACCAAAGATCCTGCAGACATAACATACATTTAAGCAAAATTTTATCAATGTACTTCAATTCGTTCGGAAGGTAGAGTGATTTCCACAGACGGACGGACATCGCTAAATCGACATAGAATTTTATGCTGATCAAGAATATATATATACTTTGTGGGGTCTACAATGTGTATTTCGAGGTGTCACAAACGGAATGACGAATTTAATATACCCTATATTTGACAAATATTTTCATAGTGAAAATAACTTAACTCTGCAAGGATCAAGGTACGAATCCAGTTTACGACAAAATTCGAAGGAAACCCTTAATTATAGAAACCCAAGTGCAAACAAAGCACTTCAAACTCCAACCAATTGAAAAGACAATAATTTGATCGCTATTTTGGAGAAGAGATTAAAAAGGTCTATAAGTCGAACTGAATATGTAGCCCATTTCATTATCTAAAGATACATCTTTAAACAGTACCTTGAATAATGACAAGAAAATAGATAACAAATATGTAAATGTTATACCCCACATAGAATATATACATGATCTGCATAAAATTCCATGTCGATTTAGCGATATCCGTCCGTCGGTCCATCTGTGGAAAACACTCTAGTCTCCGAACGAATTAAAGTAAGTCGATGAAATGTTATTCAGATGTGTGTTATGTCTTCAGGACATTTGGTATTGAAAATGGGCTATATAGGTCCACGTTTTGGTATAGCCCCCGTATAACGGTACCTCCCTATATTCAGTATTTTGATGATTTTTTTTTTTCGTGTTTAAAGCTTTGAGAATTTTAAAATTCCATCGTAAGGGTGGAGGGTATTCAAAGTTCGAACCGGTTGAACTTACAGCTTTTTCACTTGTTTTACTGATGGAAATTAAAATTTGCTTTAACATTTTTTTGATTTGACCCTATCATTTCGTACAATAAATTCATACGCGTGTGTTGTTTAATTATATTTGTTTTAGTTTTGATTCTAGCTTTTAATTATTCTAATATGAGACTATACTTATTTGAGTTTAGTAGTTCCATATCTCATTCATATTCTACTTTATTGTATTAGCAGCCAGAGACTCAAGGTTTCAATCATATAATCTATCAAACGAATATGGGACTTTCTGTTTCTAAAACTTCAAAACAGGAAAAACTTAAATTAAGAGAGCGAGGATATATTCTTGGTAGTAGTTTCTCAATTAGTCGTTAGTTGCAAAATGATTAGCATTGTTTTTATGGACAAACCCCTCACCCAACGATTTTTTATTCCTTCATTTTGCCTCTCAATCAATTCGTTGGTTGAATTGAATTGCTGTTGTCGGTTGATCTTGAATATTGCTATCACTTCGATACGCTTCGTTTCATAATTACAATATATATGTCTGTGGTGAGACTTCTTTATTAGTATGAGATTTCGATTATTTTATTTCGATCGTTTTTGAATCAAAGGTTTTACGTAAATTGGTTTATAAAGAATTCAACACTTATTCACACATTCTCGGCACTGAAATTTGTCTGATTTAGGCCAGCAGCTGCTGCTGCTGTTGTTTGAACCTAAACTAATGCTCATAATAAACAAATTGATTTCTTCCATAGAAATTCGAACGGACCAAGCCCGTAATTTCAACCAAATTTAAATAACTTAACAAAACAAAACATGGCAATTAAAATTCCGAACACAAGGAAGGGGCAGCAACATCAGCGATTTTAAAAATTAATTCGACCATAAATCAATTTGCAACGGGAAACCTGGTTTTTATGGTTGTTAATTAAATAACTGAACAAATTAATAAAGAGTGAATTAGTAAGTCGAGTAAAAAAACTTTGCACAGGAATGGAAAGCTAATATACCATCTCCACATGGATAGGCGAACACAACGAGGAGTTCCGCATGTGTGATTTGGATTAGTTAGACTGTTAAAAACAGATAATGGGGTTACCATATTTTGTTGATGTGTAAAAACTCACACGAAAATTATTTATGAGAATAATTTAAATATTGATACGTAATAAAGCCGGGCCGAACTGAAAAGAAAACCTTCAAAAATAAATGTATACAGATTCAACATTCAAATAAGTTTTGTTTATTATGTTGTGAGAGTATTAAAAGTTTGATTTGGTCAAAAAATTTGTAACACCTCGAAATATTGGTCCTAGATGCACCATGTGGTATACCGATTTTTGTATCTCGACGAGCTGAGTAGATATATTTGTGTGAGTTCGCCTGTCGGCCCATGTAAATTTTTTATGAATATAAAGTTCCCAATATGGGATTGATCCTCACGAAATTTTGGAATAAGTTAGGATTTTGGAGAAAATCGCAAAACTCATCATAGATTTGTGTGAAACATATATTCAACAATTTTATTGAACCTCGTGGTACATGGTAATGGGACTTCTGCCCTTTATTTCGTATACGTACATAGTTAGATATTGGAATGTAGCAAAAAAAATCTAGCGTTTCAGAGAACGTAAGTATGAGACAATGGGTCTCGTGGCTTCTGTCTGCAACCGCGGAAACCCTTTTACCCTACACTACACTGTGGTCAGAACATTATATCTTTGTGCATTTGATTGTAAGTTACGATCAAATTTGTAACACAAAGAAGGAACCGAGTTAGACCCATAGTTCCTTTAGATGATCTGCATAGAATCACATTCTGAGTCGATTTATGCATGTTCGTCCGTTCGTCTGTTCATGTATTTTTGTAAACAGGTAGCATTTATTGCCCGAACCCGTCCGTTCGTCTGTCCATGTATTTTTGTAAACAGGTAGCATTTATTGCCCGATCACGATGAAATTTTGCACAAGCAATTGTTTGGTCCAAGGAACCTAACGGAAATTGGAGATAATCGGTCAAAACTTAGATATAGCCCCATATATATATTCTCCTAAAGTCCCTTATATTGTGCAGAAAATTTGTAATATTAGCCCAACTAGGACGGAATTTGACAAACATAACAAAATAGAGCCTGGAAACAAGTGCGTCAAATTTAGTAAATCGGTTCAGATATAGATATGGCTTCCGTATATATTATTCATCCGATTTGTTAATTTACTCCTCCTATAATATGCACTTCGTAACAACGATACTCAGAAATATATACAAAATACATATCAGAAACACTATTGCTAAAACGATCATATATTTAAATTCTCATAAATTCCCCATGAAAGGGTTTATTTGTTATATGACGCTATGGAACGAATTTGGCAATTCTCAAAAACAATAAAATCCGTTAAAATCTTAGAAATACCGAATGTAGCCGTTATATTAGAGTCAATACGACGAGATGGACCTGCATATGTAATTTTTTTTCATAAGCCATTACAATATTCAAATGCGAAACTTAGAAAAAAATCGGTGAATCACGTAGCTACAGTCATCAAAATACCGATTATCGGGAGGTACCGTTATATGGGGGCTATACGAAGGCATGGACCTGCACAAACAATTTTCTGTCTTAGGATTTAGTATTCATTGCGAACTTCAAATACCAAATTTGACACAATTCCGATGAATAATGTCGCTAAAATCATCAAAATACCTAATACATGGAGGCACGAAGACGTGGACCTGCACAGACAATTTTCAGTCTTAGGTTGTAGAATCCATTTCGAACTTCAAATGCCAAATTTGAAACAATTCCGGTGAATAATGTGGCTAAAATCATCAAAATACCGAATATCGGAAGGTACCGTTATGTGGGGGATATACGAAGACGTGGACCTGCGCAAACAATTTTCTGTCTTAGGTTGTAGTATCCATTACGAACCTCAAACACCAAATTTAAGGATCGGGCCATAACTGCGTCTTGTAGCATGATTACAAAGTAAGATGAACAAACGGACGGACGGACATAGCTAGATCGACTATGTGATAAACCAATATTTCGAGGTGTTACATAATTTTTGGCTCAATAAAGCTTATAATACCCCCAACACATAATGTTGTAGGGTATAAAAATTAATTCAATTGTGAAACAAGTACGAAATCAATATTTTCATCTTTAGAGAGATATTTTTATGCGATTTTTTTAGACATTTTTCTTTCCTGCCAAGAGGCCATTCTGAATTAATGAGAACTGTCGAAATCAGTTCAGCCGTTCTCGACATATAAGAGATCTTCCAAGCATATCTTCTTTGATAAACATATATATCGCACATATTTTGCTATATATCCGATTTGTTGGATGTTAACATCAATGTAAAGGTCAGAAGTAACCTTGTCATGGCTTTGTGATTTCGCCGGGATTTAAAATATTCGCGGTTTAATGAAAAATTTTGAATTTTTTCAACACAAAATATATGGTCTATTTTACCCGCTAAATATTATCCGATGACCACCCTAATTGGTAGGCTTCTTCCCCGTCCTAAACTCTAGCTACATGCGAAATTCCGCGTCGATTGGTCTATAATTGCGACCTGTATAGCTACTGCAAAATCCGACATTTTTTCAGTATTTGGTCCATTTCAACCCCTAAACATTTGGCGATCATCTCAAAAAGAAATAGGGTTCTATTCTGGCCCAACCCCGACCTCCATTCCAAATTTCGTGAAGATCGGGCCATAATTGCGACCTGTAGAGTGTTTACAAATTAACATGGACAGACGGACGGACGGACATACATAGCTAGATCGACTCAGCTCGGCGAGCTAGGATGATCCATATATACTTTCCTATGTGGGAAACCAATATTTCGTGGTGTTACATAATTTTTGGCCCAATCAAACTTATAATACCCCCAACACATAGTGTTGTAGGGTATAAAAAGTGTAGGGATATTCATAAAATTTTAAGACAACTGCTAAATCACTGTTTATGTAAATTTATTTAAACAATTGAAAACAAAAGTGAATTTAATATTTTACAAACTCAATGCGACCAATCGAAAATCATATGTTCATAATCTTACAAAAAACGGTTGTGAATGGATTGCCGGTATTAAGTGAAAATAGGACCAGAATTCGGCTTCTATAGCCATAACTGGTCAAAACGCAAAAAACGCCGAAAATGAACATTTAGGGAGTTATGGCCATGCAGAAATATTCAATAAACCATGCCCAAATAATTAGTAAATGTTGCTACTGTGAGAACAAAATACCATATATTCTGGCTAAGACTACATACAACGATCGTACCTCCTCTACTTGGACTGATCGGATTTTTACTTTTATATTTTTACTGAGGTAATGTCCTACAAATATACCCTTATTTGGAAAAAATATTATTCTACGCTGCATTCAGGCAAACCACTGCAAACCCATGAATTCAAATCACGGAACCGACAAACATGAGCTTTAAGAGACTACAACTGTGAAGAATAAAAATTAAATCATACAATTTGAGCGGAAAACGAACCATTTGGAACGAATTAGGACATTTTCAAAAAATAAAAATAAAATCCATTAAAAATTCTGTTAAAATCTCGAAAAGTGTCGATATATGGGGGGATAAACGATATTGTGGACCTATATAGACAAATCTATGTCTAGGGATAAAGTACTCACAAATAACTCCTTGTATAAAATTTAAGACTATTCCTTTTAAAAATGTGGCTAAAATCACCAAAATACAGAATATCGGGGGGTACCGTTATATGGGGCTATACGATATTGTGGACCTATATAGATAATTCTCAGCCAAGAGATAAAGTACTCACAAAGAACTCCTATGAAAAATGTGGCTAAAATCATCAAAATACCGAATATCGGGGGTACCGTTATATGGGGGATATATGATATCGTGGACCTATATAGAAAATTCTCTTTCAGGGGGTAAAGTGCCCACAAAGAACTCCTCGTGTGCATTTTCAGACTATTCTATTAAAAATGTGGCTAAAATCATCAAAATACCGAATATCGGGGGGTTCCTTTATATGGGGCTATACGATATCGTGGACCGATATAGCCCATCTTCGAACTTGACCTGCCTGCGGAGAAATCTGGGCAAAATGTAAGCTTTCTATCTTAATTCGTTTAGCCTGTAGCGTGATTACAACAGACGGACGGACAGGGCTAAATCGTTTTAGAATTTTACGCTGATCAAGAATATATATACTTTGTTGGGTCTAAAATGATTATCTCGATGAGTTACAAACGGAATGACGGACGTAATATACCCTCCATACTATGTATGGTGGAGGGTATAAAAACAGCAATGATGTTGCTGGCTTGGAACTCCGAATGGACGTTCAATTTGGCCATATGGCATTTGTCTGCTTCTTCGTGTCCAAGTCAAATTGGATGATGCCTCTCAGTTTCTTGTACATTTTTTCTTAGCAGATTTTTTGCTTGTTTTGAACTCCTGTGGACGGTCTAATCGAATTATTAGCAACAATACTAAAAGTGAACAAATTTCCTTTTACTGAATGTTCGGCTGCTGTCGTTTGCGGAACCAAACGAAACCTAGTGAACGTTGCTCATATCGATGGCAATGAAAATCCTTATAATGATGACCATGATGATGCGCATTGTCATGTTTTAAAGGCACAAAATATGATAAACAACAATTTTATGTGCTCTAAGGTGTGATTTTAGACTTGTTTATGATTAAACCAGACTTAAATCAAATGTGTGAGCGTAAAAAAATTAAAACATCGTTGGTAAAGGTACTGCCAACAGAACAACACAGGGCGGCACAAATTGAGACTGGCTTTTCGTGAATGGACTTCTAAAAAAGGTCCAACTTATAATATAATTATATTCCCTAACCAGCTGAGTTTCGACCAGCCAGTTCTTTCATATTATTTGAAGAATAAAAACAACAACAACAAAAGTAGCAGCCTAACAGCTACATCAGCAACAATCATTGTTTGTATGTTTTGATTTATGAACATTGGTCATCAGAAAGAGCCCTCTTTAACATTTAACTGCGTTCACACTGTTTTAAATTTCATTCAGAAGGCAGATCAGTTCTGTGTTAACAAAAAAAAAGGAACTACCAACATCCAAACCGCATTATCATTATCCCAAAATAACTTAATTAATTTTAGTATGAAGGCTATTGTTGAGATGGAGTTTAAAATTGGGCATTCTATTTAGTTGTTGTGGCCTGCTCATAGATATTTTCACCTTGTTAATTGTTTTACTTACTTGGATTTTAGGGTCGCTCTCTTAGCTATTTATCTTCTAGTAATTAGCCGAAATATTTGAATTGATTTTTGATTACCTTCACGTTGGATATCAGTTACGCTTGGTCCCGAAATCAGTTATTGGGAAATAAGGTTTACGTATTGGATTTTCTTTCCGCTTAATTCCTAAAAATGCATTTTTAAATTTAGACAATTTTCTTTAGGATTTTTTCTTTTCCTTGCAGATTTTGGAATTGAAATATAATTGGCATATAAAAAAAATCAATTGACGTTATTATCATTACCAATGGTAAAATTACAATTTTTGGTATGTATTCATAGAAAGTGCTCGAATGCATGGTAGAATTACAAAGTAGCAGCCATGGTACAATAAAAAGGTAATGTAGAGCTACCAGCTGATAACAATTTTTTCTAAGTCTTTCTAAGAAAATCCAAGCATATTTGGTGCAATCACAATTGTGGCAAGCTACCCAACGCGAAAGTATTTAACTGGTGCTTCTGCGTAATATATATATATATATGCGTATGTATATATATATATACATATATATATATATATAGTATATATATATATATATATATATATATATATATATATATATATATATATATATATATATATATATATATATATATATATATATACAATTTTATACTTCAAGTATTGAGATCTAGCAAATCTTCTAAAATACCAAATTTGAAACAATTTCATGGGTAAATGTGACTAGGATTATCAATATACCGAATATCGGTGGGTGTCTTTACATGTGCGCTTCAGGAAAATGTGGAAATGCCACTGGGCTAGAACCCATTATGTACTTCAAATACTAATTTTTATCAAAATATCGAATTCCGGGCGGTACCGTCATGTGGGGGACCTATACAATGTTTCGCCATACAAAATATCAAAAATCATCAAAATATCAAGTATCGAAAGGCACCGTTGAATGGGGTCTATACCAAAAGGTGGACATATATCTTCAATGTTTCGCCACACGAGCTAGAACCCATTATACCCTACAAATACAAATTTTTAGAAAAATCCGTGAAAACATGTTGCGAAAATCATCAAAATACCGAATATCGGGAGGTACCGTTATATGGCGGCTATACCAAAACGTGGACAGCTATATCTCATTTTCAATACCAACCATCCTAGACACAATACAAATTGTTTTGCCAAATTTTGAAGGTTTACGTCAAATAATGTAGGCTGCATCGCGATTTCAAAAGACGGACTGGGTCCGCGTTTTTGTATAGCCTCATATAGCGGTACCTCCCGATATTCGGTATTTTGATGATTTTTGTCACATTTTCCCAAGAATATGTTTCCTTCACCCTAAGGTGGAGGTAATTAAAAGTTCGGCCCTGCCGAACTTAGTTTTTTTTTAATTGTTTAGTCCAACCTTGCTTTCCAAAATACTCCAGATACAATAGTCTAACGGATTGGTATCCGGAGATTTTGGTGTGCCATTGTCCGCTGGAAATGAAGAGAGGAACCTCATTTTCTAACAATTCTTGGGTGACGCGAGCTGAGTGCGTTGGTGCTGAGTCCTATTGGAATGTCCAAGGTCTTCGTGTGGCCATGGCCGGCGCTTGAGTTCACCATGGCCGGCGCTTGAGTTCTGGTGATCAACGGAAGGTGCACATTTTCAGCTGACCTCTTTGGTAAGTAAACACGATAATTTTGTTTGTTTACCAGTTCACCACTTTTGACCAAGCGAAGCAACTCTTTAGCTCTTTTGAGTCTATTTTCTCTCTGTTGCTGTCGAATTTGGCACTTCTTCCAAATTTGCTGCCAGCTGTCTTATATGCTATATTCCAGAACCAGCAAGAATCTATTTTTTTTGCAATTTTTTTCGATATCATAAATCGAAAATGGGTAATTGTAGTTACATTAAAATGATCTTCAAGCGGTTCTAGCTCCTGTGGCAGAACATTGGATAGTTTTCTATAGGGCACATAGAACGGTCCTAGTCACTTTTACCCACGAATTTTTTTCAAATTTGGTATCTAAAAAGATTTGGTAGATTATAATCCTTGAAGTATAAAATTGTCTATAAAGGCTCCTGTTTTGGTGTGGCCCCCGTATAACGGCCTCACCCACTTTATGGATTCTTAAAAAGTTTAAGAGCAGGTCTTACTGGTATTTGAAGTTTAAAGTGGAACACGTTTGAATTCAGATACTTTTACATAAAAATGTTTTCTTTACCCAATGGCGGAGGGTATCAAAATTCCGGCCAAAACGGGAAACTCTGTAGACAATTTTATACTTCCAGGATTGTAAAATACCAAATTTTTAAATAATTATGTGGGTAAATTTGACTAGGATTATGAAAATACCGAAAATCGGGAGTATCGTTATATGTACTCCATAAGAAAACGTGGAACTAAATATTCAAAGTTCTGCCACAGGGCTAGAACCCATTATGAACTAAAAATACTATTTTTTATCAAAATATAGAACACCGGCTTGTACCGTTATATGGGGGCTATACCAAAACGTGGGACTATGCATAAAATGTTTCACCACACGAGCTTGAACCCATTATGACCTATACATACCTATACATAAAATGTTTCGCCACAAGAGCTAGAACCCGACTTATAAATGCCAATTTTTTGACAAAAATATAGTAGCAAAAATCATCAAAATATCGAATATCGGGAAGTACCGAATATAGGGAGGTACCCTAGTATGGGGGCTATACCAAAACGTGGAACTATACATACAATGTTTCGCCACACGAGCTAGAACGCATTATACCCTACAAATACCAATTTTTAGACAAACTTTTGGAAATGTGTGACAAAAATCAACAAAATACCGAATATCGATAAAGGACCGTTGTATCGGGACTATACCAAAACGTTGACCGATATATCTCAGTTTCAATACCAACCACCCTCGGTACAACACAAACTGTTCTCTACATCTAAAAATTTGGGCTGTATTGTGATTTCAACAGACAAACGGACATTGTTTAATCGACTTAGAATTTTATGCTGATTATGAATATACACACCTTATGGGGTATACAATGATTATTTAGGGATGTTCCAAGGTGGAGGGTATAAAAATAATAATTTCACATGGAGACACTAAGAATTTCATGCTGTAAGCTCTTCCTTGCGATAATCCGTTCGAATTCGGCATTTTGCATTAGCTTTCGTACATCACATCTAAACCTCTTGTCACCATTTTGCACTTGGACTAGGGGAGGAATAAGATTACGAAGTGGCTTAAAACATGGTGTTTTAATTCTAGTATGAACGAAATTGCCTCCAGTCCATTGGCCTATTTACAATTGAGAAAAATAATGGAAAATGCATCTTATATCCCAATCCAAGAAACATAATAGAATGTCCCCTGCAATAGAATTGCATCTTCCATGGGTCCCTCTATTTGTGTACATAAATTGTTCTCATGATTTCGAAGTTTTGTATCCACTGTGAACGTAAATGTGGAATTCGATGATTTATTAATAAAGCTGTAATCGAATGAAACGAAACTGGCAAATGAAATGTCAGGAACAATGCCGACTCATGCCGTGAGTTCAACTTAAATTGACTCAAGCTGAGTTAAGTCGACATGAACTGGCCGAAGCTAAACGCGCATATTTGTATGTAGGAGGTAAAGTGTAGTTGTGTATCCAATATAATAACTTGAACTGGACACGAACAACCTCCTTTGTTTAAAATACCGAACTGGTTAAACTAATAGTGTTATGATATGATTGTTAATATTTTATTATGATGATGATGATTTTAATATATGTGAATATTATGATACCGACTAACTGACTCGTCGAGTTAGTGGGCCAACCAACGGCCTTTCCATTTCTCCAGTCTCGAGCAAACACAAAGAATAACGATCACCAGGATGTCTGGACGGATGGCTTCCCTTTGGGAAGATCACAAAAAGTTGTTTTTCTGCTGTGTTTATTCTTCTTTTCAGCCGCTTTGGCTGTGGATTTTTTGGGCCGAGATTGCCGAAAGATGATGAAAGAAACTGTGTCTAGATTAAAATTTATACATTTGTATGTATGTTTGTACTTGGATAATTGTGCATGAATTGTAAATCCGCATTATTTTCTTCTCATGTTTGATGTTTCGTTTCGGTATTCTTGTTTTTGTATATTCCATTATTGTTGGATTTGTTTCAATTGGATTTACATGCAAATGAACGAATCCGAATTACACATCTATCATTTACTCTTTGTATGTCATAATCTATTTTTTTGTGTTATAAAAATTCCAACAATTGGTTTGGATGGGTACAATAAAGACAAGGTAGTATAAACTTGAAAAAATTGGAAGTTTGGCTTGTAATGTCAGAATCAAGGCATATGTAAGGTCGGTCAGGAAGCGAATTGGTAAAAATACAACTCTGTATGTTAATTTTAATGTCAATTTTTTTTTTTCTACGCGAAAATACTTGTTCACCCTGACATCTAATAATCACGGCAAATTTGTTATCTGCCAACAAAGAAAAACAAAACCACAAGAAAAACATCATGTATCAGAATGTCGACTTTTGTGTGGGAGGTATGATTATTATGCATTTTATGGGGGATACAATTATTCAAAATTATGACCCTTTGTGGGGGAGGTTATGTTATACCTATCACTTATTCATACAGAGTGAGATAAAAAAAAACTGCAACAAAGTCAAACGCCATAATTTTTACATTTTTTAAAATTTGTTTGAATGGAACAAAAATATCGGAAACAGCGTCAACTTTTAGAAAAAGTTTAGATTTGTTCGAATTGGTCACCTTTCGCACGAATTATGGCCTTCAAACGGCCAATGAAACCGTCACACGCTGCCCGAATGTTGCTCTGCGGTATATTAGCCCATTCCCGGCGAAGCGCTTGCTTGAGGTGATCGACACTTTGGTATTTTTAAGTGCCAACATTGCTTTCCAGTACTCCAGACACAATAGTCCAACAGATTGGTATCCGGAGATTTTAGTGGCCATTGTCCGCTGGAAATGAAGCGAGGAATCTCATTTTGTAACCATTCTTGGGTGGCGCGTGCTGAGTGCGATGGTGCTGAATCCTCTTGGAATGTCCAAGGTCAGCGGCGAAAATGTTTGCGTGTCCAAGGCTTTAATACTTTATTCTGATGCCACTATCGATTAATACGAGCGGAGAGCGACAATCGGAATGGTCGCTCTCAATATTTACCGAATGGAATATTGCGATATGTTCAGCTCACGAGCCATTTTATAGATTAGATTTTTCTGATATGTGTACTAAATGTTAGTAACTTTTGTATTGGGTGAAAGGATAGAACTGAAATTTGATATTGAGGTCACTGTTGGATTCTAGGGTTTATATATTGTTTTATTATATCGTTATAGTACTCATACTTTTCAATTCAAATACTTTGTTGAAATGTTTTTTTTTTTTTTTTTTTTGCCTTTTTCAACATTGTTTCAAACCAAAAGAGCTAGTAGACTTATGATGGATTCTTACTGAGTGAAATAAATACACGGAAATAGGAAAAATATCTAACAAAGGTTATGGGCCCAGATTTCCAAAGTTATTAATTTAATCTTGCAAATTGGACATCTGGGAGTAAAGGAAGTAAAATGTCTAATTCTGTGGCTAGCATAGAGAAGCTAAACAGCGAAAGTTATGAAACGTGGCGTATCCAGGTAAAAAGCTTGTTAATAATGTTGGATCTATGGAATACTATTGAGATTGATTGTCCTGTTGGTGCTGCTGGAAAAGTAATTTGCATGAATATTGATAGAAAAGCAATAGCAAGGATAACCCTTTCTTTAATGGCGACACTGCGTTTGCAGCAAACTCCAAGAGCGGTAACTAAAACCATTACAAATATACCAATTATGGTCATAATCTGAAAAGTGGATGGCATTCGCAACAACCAGACACCAATACCAATGATAAGAAATCGCCTCTCTCAAAAATGAAGTGTTTTCGATCTCAATGTAAAAATGGTGATAGTGAGAAGAAAAAAGAGATTATGCGTGTTCTTTATATGATAAAAGACCGAAAATTGCCATATCCATGGATTCTGTGTAGTGGGCCGACATCACATATGTGCAGGAAAAACTGTTTTTTGAATCATTGACAGAATCAAGACAGCAATTTATATTGGCATCTGGGCGAAGTATTTTTGCTGAAGGAATCGGTGATATCAAAATGAAGTCTTCTACTGCAACACCGACATGTACCGCAACTTCACAACTTCAAAAATGTAGAGATGTTAAAATCAATAATTGAAAACTCTCAAACAATTGCGGAAGCACTGAGTTCCGAAAATTCAGATAAATGGAAAGAAGCAATGGTAAGGGAATATGAATCCTCAAACTTGATCACTCGTTAATCGAAGAATATCATAAGATGCAAATAGGTGTTTTCCCTGAAACGCAACCGTGATGATTTCGTTGAAAAGTATAAGTCTCGACTTGTGGCGCATGGATGCTCCTAGAAGCATAATGTGGATTATAAAAAATATTTGCTCCAGTTGTTCGACATTCGGTCATACGATTATTCCTGTCATTGGCTGCACAACATAGATTGTTAGTAAATCATATCGACGTTGTAGCGGCATATTTGAACGCGGATTTAGATGAAGAAGTCTACATGATCCAATCTCCTATGTTTGACAATAACACAAGTCAAGTGTGCAAATTAAAAAAAGAGTCAACGATACTTTAATGAAAAATAATTACAAAAGATGCAAATCCGAGACTTGTGTGTCTGTCAAAAGGGAAGGAAGGAATATAAACCTGATTGAATTGCATGTCGATTAAATCTTATAGTATTTGAATAAACATGTCGAAGCTATAGACCGCGATCCTGTGAAGTTTTTTTAGGCATGGAAGTTGAACGTGATGAACCCAAAGGTGATAAAACTTTCCAACAAAAGATGTACTGTCAGGAAAAACTGAAGCGTTGGAAAATATCAGGCTGTAAGCGTTCAAGCAACCCATGGCCTAATGGTGCTGTTTTGGTCAAATGTGACATGAATTGTAAAGACTTGGATCCACATTCATATCAGAGCTTGACAGATGCTTTAATGTATTTGGTGGTTGTTGCAAAACTGTGCCAATTCAATTTTCATCTACACAATGAGAACTTTCAAGTAACTAAGCATGTCTTGCAATTTTTGAGAAATTGTCCAGAGGGAAGAATTAAGTTCAAAGCCAATTCAGGAAATCTTGACTGTTTTGCGGATGTGATGTGAATGATCGTAGGTCCTACTCAGGTTGTGTCTTGTTTATGGGGGGCGGTGCAGTTGCCTGGGAATCACACAAGCAATCAGTGGTAGCCTTAAGCACGATGGAATATATAGCCATATGTCAAGCCCCTAAAGAAGTGTGTTTCCATCGAGAACTACTCAAAGAGTTAGAAGTTAAGATGTATGTGGAATACCCTACCACAGTTCTATTCTATAACCAAGGAGCTCAGTTTTTGGTAAAAGAATCCAACAGTTCAAATACACGAAAAATATGATGATCATAAAATTGATATCGAATATATTTCTTCTGATAAAAATGCAGCAGACATTCTAACTAAAGTACTGGGAAAACAACGTCATCAGCAGAATTGTAAACTTTTACATATTACCCTGGAACAATAAAATCAAGGTAGGGCTATAACACCAAATGATTTAATTTTTTTTATTTTCTTGGCTTATTATGCCAACTTTATTTGTGGATGTGTGTATTCTTTGTAATAATAAAAAAAATGTTCAAAAAATATTCAAATCCGGGTTTTTTTTCAAAGAGCTTAGTGCAATGTTTGCATCGACAAAAACTACAGTTTTTGTAACGAAATAAACCTTTAGAGATTTATCGACCATGATTTTGAAAAAATTTGAATTTTTATTCAGTTTTCGCGGTTTTTAAAATTATATGTTCAAAATCAATGCAAAAAGTTGTTTGGTTTTTTTATACCCTCCACCATGGTATGGAGGGTATATTAAGTTTGTCATTCCGTTTGTAACACCTCGAAATATACATTTTAGTCCCCACAAAGTATATATATTCTTGATCAGCATAAAATTCTATGTCGATTTAACAATGTCCGTCCGTCTGTGGAAATACGCTAGATTCCGAACGAATTCAAATGTGTATTATGTCTGCGGGACTTTAGGAATTGAATATGGACCATGCAGGTCCACGTCTTCGTTTAGCCCCCATATAACGGTAAATGGATAATGGATTTTATTTATTTATTTATTTATTTATTTTTTTTTTTTTTTGAAAATTGCCAAATTTGTACCAAATGGTGGAGGGTATTCAAAGTTCGGCCCCTCCGAACTTTCAGCTTTTTTACTGGTTTTTATTGTTTTGATAGTAATTCTGAAATTACAAGCCAAACAGGAAAACATCTATACTTGAATTTTTTTTCAAAGTTAGGCTATCTTGTCTTCATTGTACCATGCGTATTACTATTTAATATTTGAAATTGTTATTTTAAGGAAGCACTTGATTTGAGATGGCAATAGTAGTATTCAAACTTTCAATTCAAATACTTTGTTGAAATGTTTTTGTGCTTCTCCCGTCATTGGGTTTTGAAACTTTTTCAACATTGTTTGCTAAAATTTCTAATATACCCTTTTTTTAGAAATCTTGTATATCACGGTGTTTTAATTTAAGAGTTTGTGGACTCACGGTGGATTCGTACTGCATGAAATAAATAACCAGAAATAAGGAGAATATCTAACACATTTGAAGACGTTGAAATGGTTTTGGCCAGAAAAATGCAAATACTAATATCCTCCTAGATAAACTTTGGAAGAAAGATTTGTAAGAATTTTTAGTGTCAAAGTTAGACAATTCTTTCCGAAAAAGAAAAACTTCAATGATATATAAAACCTTAAAGGTCTGGAATTTTAGTACCATGTAGAAATTTTGATTAAGAAAAAAAATTAAAGTCGACTTTTAACTAACGAAGTAGGGTACTTGCAAGTCGAATATATAAAAAGGTGATATTATACAAATACGTTTCTATTTATTTGACGATTTCTAGTCGCCCTCTTAAAGCTAGGGGTTAGAAGAGTAATTTGTGAGTCGCTACGACTACCAAACTTTGGTGGTTTAATATTAACAAAACAATCAAAAAACTTCTTAATTGATTAAAATACATATATGTTCTTTTTGCAATCATAATGTACTAACTTTCCAATATCCCGCTGTTTCTCATGCAAGTGTGAAACTCATGCATACTTTCAACATTTTACCAATTTAAAGTTGCTTAAGAACGATGTCGTACATCTTAGTAGGATTAAAAAAAATCATCTTATATATAAATTGAAAAAAAATCCCAATTTCCAATTGCATAATAATAATATTGTACATATTACATTTTCATATATTTGATGCACGGATTTTTGTCAAAAAAAAAAAAAAAAAAAAAAAAAACAAGTAAAAGAGCAGTAAGTTCGGGCGGGCAGAACTTTGAATACCCTTCACCATTTTGAACGAATTAGAAAATATTCAAAAAAATAAAATCATTAAATTCATTAAATCATTAAAATCATTAAATCATTGAAAATTCTGTTAAAATCATTAAAATACCTAATATCGGAAGGTGCCGATATTTGGGGGGATATACGCTATTGTGGACCTATATAGACAAATCTATGTCTGGGGGTAAAGTACTCACAAGGAACTCCTTGTGTGGATTTTCAGATAATTCCATTGGGAAATGTGGCTAAAATCATCAAAACCCCGAATATCGGGGGTACCGTTATATGGGGGATATACGATATTGTGGACCTATATAGGCAAATACCTTTCAGGGGTTAAAGTGCTCACAAAGATATCCTTGTGTGGATTTTCAGAGAATACCATTGGAATATATAGCTAAAATCATCAAAATACCGAATAACGGGGGTACCGTTATATGGGGGCTATACGATATCGTTAACCAATATAGACAACTCTATGTCAGGGGGTAAAGTGCTCACAACGAACCCCGTGTGTGGAATTTCAAACAATTCCGTTGAAAAATGTGGCTGAAATCATCAAAATACCGAATATCAGAGGGTACCGTTATATGGGGGATATACGATATCGTGGACCTATACAGACAACTCTCTTTCAGGGAGTAAAGTACTCACAAAGAACTCCTTGTGTGGATTATCAGACAATTCCGTTGAAAAATGTGGGTAAAATCATCAAAATACCGAATATAAGGGAGTACTGTTATATGGGGAATATACGATATTGTGGACCTATATAGACAATTCCGTTTCAGGTGTAAAGTGCTCACAAAGAACTCCGTGTGTGGATTTTCAGACAATACGATTGGAAAATGTGGCTAAAATCATCAAAATACCGACTTTCGCGGGGTAACGTTATATGGGGGCTATACGTAATCGTTAACCTATATAGAGAATTCTCTGTCGGGGGGTAAAATGCTCACAAAGAACCCCTTGTGTACAAAGAATCCTTTGTGACCATTCCGTTGAAAAACATGGCTAAAAACATCAAAATACCGAATATCGGGGGTACCGTTATATAAGGGCTATACGATATCGTGGACCTATATAGATAATTCTCTACCGAGGTATAAAGTACCCACAAGAAACTCCTTGTGTGGATTTTCAGACAATTCCGTTGAAAAATGTGGCTAAAATCATCAAAATACCGAATATCGGGGGTACCGTTATATGGGGGCTGTACGATATCGTGGACCGATGTACCCCATCTTCGAACTTGACCTGCCTGCAGACAAAAGAGAGATCTGTGCAAAATTTTAGCTTCCTATCTTAATTCGTTTAGACTGTAGCGTGATTACAACAGACGGACGGACAGAGCTAAATCGTCTTAGAATTTTACGCTGATCAAGAATATATATACTTTGTTGGGTCTAAAATGATTATTTCGATGAGTTACAAACGGAATGACGAACTTAATATACCCTCCATACCTTTTTTGGTGGAGGGTATAAAAATCCTTTCTTATCTTAATTCTAATCTACCTAGCTCAACTTAATTCAAATTAGTAGAATAGAAAAATGTTCAAAATAGTTTAAGTTTTTGGATCAAAAACCATTTAAACTCTATTTTAGACAATATCTAAGATTTTAAATTTTATTATTTAAAAAAATTATTGTTTTTACAACAGACTTTATTAATCTCGCAATATTTTCAGTAATTTATTTCTTTGAATGATGATTAGATCTGCGCCATTGTTTCGCATATAAGCCTTAGGATCAAATGTCTCATTAGCATTTCATTTTATTAAAATGATTACAATTTTTATGGACATCCCCTTTAAAAAGCGAATTTTATCAGATTTACCGAATATTTGTTTTAATATTTTACCGAGATCATTTAAAAAGCGTTTATTGACTATGACGGGAGTGTGAAAGAGCAACTGAGGAATGTTGTCGATAATCGTTTAGCCAACCAACTATGCATTGATGTTCAATAAAATTAGTTTTTTATGATTTAATTAATAGAGGCTCCAAACAAAGAGTTTTTATATAGAGTGACAATATTAGACTTGAGAAGGTCCACAGTAAACAGACATCGTTGTTCGCCGATGATGGAAAATTGTTATTTAGTGAATTTAGCTCAGCTGGAGATGATGAAAAAGCTTTCTGTTTAAAATAACCTATTCGCTTGTCAACACAACATATTTGGATGGGAAAGTGCCAAAGCGTTTTTCGTTCACACCAGACAGAGTGAATACAATCAGTCGACATTTCAAGAAAGCAATGTCATCTAGTTAACGAATGTGATATTTTCCTTTTTTCCATACATACATAGTACGTAGTATGGAGGGTATATTAAGTTCGTCCTTCCGTTTGAATCGAAATAATAATTTTAGACCCAACCAATTGTATATATTCTTGATCAGCGTAAAATTCTAAGACGATTTAGCCCTGTCTGTCCGCCCGTCCGTCTGCTGTAATCACGCTAGAGTCAAAACAAATAAAGAAAGAAAGCTAAAAAATAAACAGACAGGACAAGTTCGATGATGTGCTATATCGGTCCACGATATCGTATAGCCCCTAGATAACGGTACCCCCCGATATTCGGTATTTCAATGATTTTAGCCACATTTTCAATTGTCTGAAATTCCACACAAGGAGTTCCTTGTGAGTACTTTACTCCCTGAAATATAATAGAACGATCTTCGGTATTTTCAAGGCTTTTATTTTTTGAAAATTCCAAAATAGTGGAGGGGTATTCAAAGCTCGGCGCGGGTGAACTTTCTGCTGTTTTACTTGTTCTTATATCAAAGCAGTATCGATTTATAATAGTTCCAATAGTTAATTATTTGTTTTCACACAAATTGCGAGCATAATTATTCAAATGTGGTTGCTGCTTTGAAAGCAACATTGTATGAATTACCGGGATGAATAAAAATTAAATTAATCTTGCAATAACTATAATTACTAACAGATTTCCTCATTATGCCAACGGACAAAGACAGACAATCTAAATTTAGGGGCAAAATATAATGGGTTTTTAATGTACTATTACAATAAATGTAGGATTTTAATAACTCGCATATGATTCTCAGGTGATACTTGGATGAAGTATTTATGTGCATTAACCAAGAAAGGAATATAAAAAGCTATTGTTTTATATTTCTGTGGGATTTAATATAAACAACCTTACAACAGACAGATACATAGATACAACAACTAAATACTTGCTCATTGAAATCCCTTTCCTCCGTTGTAGTTGTTAGCACTACATGTTCCATGAAAACCTTTGTCCAATAAGGGATGGAATGAACAATGGTCCACGTAGATTTTTGTTAACTTTATGTTCGAGTCGCATTTACACTTGGCGTTGGTATATTAAAGTTTTCAGGCGAATACAAGAAAATATTAACATATTGTGGTCAGTCCTCCTTCCGTGGAACGATCATATACTTGTATTGTGTGTATGAACTCAGCGATAATAATTATGATGTTGTCGCTTGTGATTATGAGTATGACACTCTATTTATATATTGTTCACTAAGACAAAATTTTTCTGAGGAAAGAGACAATTTTAATTTATTTTTTACCCCGAAAATTTTGCCACAACAAGCCTCAAGGGCAATGCGCAAACACTTGTAATTCAACAAATAAATGATAACAATTATGATAAATTTTCTTGTCAAATAAGAAAATGAAAAATGTTTGTATAGTAGTTTTTCTTGACCAGCATAAGATGTCAATTTAACTATGACCATCCGTCTGTCCACTCGTCTGTGGAAATCACTCTAGTTTCAGAACGAATTGAATTACACAAATATGTGTTTCGTCTGCAGGACTTTTGGTATTGAAAATAGGCTAAAGAAGTCCACGTCCGACCGACCTTTATTCGATATTTTGATGATTTTAGGTACAATATTCACCGGAATTGTTTGAAGTTTGGTATTTAAAGTTCGAAATAGATACTACAGCCTATGACAGAAAATTATCTGGGCAGGTCCACGTTTTATAACCACCATATTCGGTATTTTGATGATTTTAGCGACATTATTCACCGGAATTGTTTCAACTTTGTTATTTGAAGTTCGAAATGTATACTACAGCCTATGACAGAAAATTATCTGGGCAGGTCCACGTCTTCGTGTAGCCCCCATATAACGGTACCTCCCGATATTCGGTATTGTGATTATTTTAGCGACATTATTCACTGGAATTGTTTCAAATTTGGTATTTGAGATTGATGGATGCTACAGCCTATGACAGAAAATTGTCTGTGCAGCTCCACGTCTTCGTATAGCCCCCATATAACGGTACCTCCCAAAATTCGGTATTTTGACGATTTCAGGTACAATACCCACCGAAATTGTTTGAGATATCGTATTTGACGTTAGTAAGGGATGCTATAGCCTGTGACAGAAAATTGTCTATACCGGTCCAGGTTTTCGCACAGCTCCGATATAACGGTACCTCCCTATATACCATATTTTGATGATTTTAGCTACATTATTCACCGTTTATTTCAAGTTTCGAATTTGAATATGGAAATGACTAATGGCAAACAATGCCTATGTAGGTCCACGTCGTATAGACCCCAATATAATGGGTATATTCGGTATTTTTAAAATTTTAACAGAATTTTTTGAGGATTTTATTTTTTGAAAAGTTCCAAATTCGTTCCAAATGGTGGAGGGTACTCAAAGTTCGGCCCGGCCGAACTTACTGCTTTTGAACTTGTTTTTTTTTTTTTAGAAAATAATAAAACATTTATCTAGAATATGAAGAATACGCTATAAAGGCTAAGAAAAAAAAAAACACTTTTTATACCCGCAGCCATATGGCTACAGGGGATATATATCATTTGATATGGCCAAACCGTGCCCCATCGAAATACCGGTTTTAGATCCTAGTTATTTGCACAAAATCCGTTGCAGGACATTTAGAGCCGTTCTAGGATGGTCAGTCTGTCTAGCGGGTGCTCATGATAACTCTCGAAGGGAGTACCCGATTTGGCCCAAACATAGTGCATCGTAATATTATTGTCAAAATTAGATCGCGTTCGGTGATGGGCAACATTTTCAAAGAAAATAATACAATCACAGTATTTCTATCAAAACAAGATCTGTTGTAAGTATAGTAGCTATTGGCTCACACCTTCGGGTTTCTCCCCCACAAAGTGTGACAATTTTGAATAATTATAGCTCTAACAGCATGCATAACAAGTCAGCGATTCTTTTCAAACTTGGTTTATCTAAATATTTCTCTCATCCAGATATCTGATGGGAACATAGAATTTATTAGCCGACTCCTTCTGGTACCTCCCTCACAAGGGGTTAAAATTTTGAATAATTATAACAGCTTGCAATATTTCTGTTAACCATAGATCTAATAGATATTTCGTCCGCTCCTTCTGGTTAAACTTTTAACTTACAATTATTCCTATAGAATTGTAAATAAGTGTTCGATTTTCTTTAAAATTTGCACCTCCTCATATTTTTATCAGTATCAGATGGAGTGGAATACTTCGGTTCACTGTATCTGTTACATGGCGCACATTTAAACATTTTCCGAAGAAGTCGATATAGTCCACATCGGGCAACATGTAATATTGATATCAGACACATGTCAGATACGAAATGGACAATATTTGCCAAATCTTTTGGAAGGGTTAAACGTTTCAATAATCAGAATACAAGTCAATATATATGTAAACAAACAGACATTGGTCGAGGCTATACATCTGTCGGCAAAACCGTATAAGTCAAAACCGTTGTTTACTTTCAAATTACAGAGTACATTCCTGTCAAAAGAATCGAAATCTCGAGAGTGAAAATGTGGAATCCAAAATGGGTTCAGCTGACAGCAGACTAAAAGCTTTTCTTGTGGTATAGAGTTTTCAAGCATGTTGCAAATAGAAATATACTCATACAAATCTATATACATAAATATCTAATTGCATATTTCTTTCAAAGTTGATGGCTCTTTACGTGTGAACATGTATTTTTGTAATTTCCAGCTATAAACAAAATACTGGAAGCTCTCTCAAAATTATTTTAAACCCTCCACCATACATAGTATGGAGGGTATATTGAGTTCGTCATTTCGTTTGTCACTCATCGAAATAATAATTTTAGACCCAACAAAGTGTATATATTCTTGATCAGCGTAAAATTCTAAGACGATTTAGCCCTGTCCGTCCGTCTGTCCGTCTGTTGTAATCACGCTACAGTCTAAACGAATTAAGATAGGAAGCTAAAATTTTGCACAGATCTGTCTTTTGTCTGCAGGCAGGTCAAGTTCGAAGATGGGGTATATCGGTCTACCATATCGTATAGCCCCCATATAACTGTACCCCCCGATATTCGGTATTTTGATGATTTTACCCACATTTTTCAACGGAATTGTCTGAAAATCCACGCAAGGAGTTCCTTGTAGGTCTTTTATACCTCGGAAGAGAATTATCTTCATCGGTCCACAATATCGTATATCCCCCATATAACGGTACACCCGATATTCGGTATCTTGATAACTTTACCCACTTTTTTCAACGGAATTGTTTGAAAATCCACACAAGGAGTTCCATGTGGGTACTTTATACCTCAGCACAGAATTAATTATACAGGTCCACGATATCGTATATCCCTCATATAACGGTACCCCCCGATATTCGGTATTTTGATGATTTTACCCACATTTTTCAACGGAATTGTCTGTAAATCCACGCAAAGAGATCCTTGTGGGTACTTCATACCTCGGCAGAGAATTATCTATATAGGTCCACGATGTTATATAGCCCCCATGTAACGGTACCCTCGATATTCGGAATTTTGATGATTTTAGCCACATTTTTCAACGGAAATTGTACACAAGGGGTTTTTTGTGAGCACTTTACCCCCGACAGAGAATTCTTTATATAGGTTAATGATATCGTATAGCACCCATATAACGGTACCCCCGATATTCGGTATATTGATGATTTTAGCCACATTTTCAAATCGTATTGTCTGAAAATCCACACAAGGAGTTCTTTGTGGGCATTTTACCCCCTGAAAGGGAATTGTCTATATAGGTCCGCAATATCGTATATCCCCCATATAACGGTACCCCCCGATATTCAGTAGTTTGATGATTTTAGCCACTTTTCTAATGGAATTATCTGAAAATCCACACAAGGAGTTCCTTGTGAGTACTTTACACCCAGACATAGATTTGTATTAATAGGTCCACAATATCATATATAACCCCATATATCGGCACCTTTCTATATAAGATATTGTAAAGATTTAAAAAAAAATTAATGGATTTTATTTTTTGAAAATTTTCTAATTCGTTCCAAATGGTAGAGGGTATTCAAAGTTCGGCCCGGCCGAACTTACTGCTTTTTTTTATTTGTTTTATTTATTTTTTTATTTTATTTATTTATTTTTTGAAAATACAAAGCCTTCTGTTTATAATGGAAAATAGATTCATTCGAATAGCTGTCTTGGCTGGCTATGCAGTAACCTACAAGATCAGTCCAATTTTTATACCATACACCACAAGGTGGTCAGGGTTTTTTGCCTTTGTGTATTTTTGAAAACAAAATACAGGTCGCATTTATTGTCCGATTCAGATGAAATTGAAATGGGAGATAATCGGTCAAAATTTAGGTATAGCTCCCATATATATTTTCGTCCAATTTGCCTTATATTGTACACTAAACTTGTAATATCAGATTGGACTTTTAAATAAGTATGCCTAATTTGATCTAATTCGGTTCAGATATAGCTATAGCTCCCATATATATTGTTCATCCAATTGGTTTTTTTACCCTCCGTAGACGTCATATGCACTCTGTAACAACGATATTTGGGAAAATATATCAAATATAACTCAGAAATACCCTTGCTAAATTTTATCGAGATCGGTTCAGATTTGGATATAGCTCCCATATATATCTTCGTCCGATTTGCCTTTTATTGCGTACCAAACGTCTAATATTAGCCTAAATGGAATGGAATTTGGTACTTACGACCAAATTGAGTCTAGAAACCAATATGTCAAATTTGGTGGAAATCGGTTCAGATATAGCTATAGCTCCCATCCGATTTGTTGAATTTGCACTGCATAGCCGTAATATGGACTCCGTAGTAACGATATTCGGGAATATGTCAAATACAGCTCAGAAATACCTTTGCCAAATTTTATCGAGATCGGTTCAGATAAAGATATAGCTCTCATATATCGGTTTTCAAGTTAATTGTGCACCAAATGGATAATACAAGCCCAAATTAACAAATGCGCAAATGCCTCGACAAATTTAGTAGACATCGATTCAGATATATTATATTCCTCTCATATATTAGTTCCTTTGGACTTTTAATTATTACTATAATCATAGTTGGTATGATTTAATTCTCACAAATTCCCCATTAAAACTTTTATTTTTTATGTGAAGCTCTACCAAATATGCAAAGTGGTGTAGGGTATTATAAAGTCGGCCCCGCCCGACTTAAAGACTTTCTTTACTGGTTAAGCATATTATCAATGGTTTGCAGCTGTATTTCACCAATAACTTATCGAATACTGTCCTTCTTCTCGAATCGTCAATTGCCTCTGGATTGTCGGTGCAACATTTATTTTTGACGGCAACCCACAAATAATAATAAAGTGTCAAATCGCAGATCCGACAAACCGATATCAGCTTTGCGGCTGAATATACGATCCCCAAAAACAGGACACAAGACATCGAGTGCAGCTTAGTTTGTGTGGCAAGTAGCGGCGTCCTGTTGAAACTAAATATTGTCAATATCCTTCTCTTCAATTTTAGTGAACAAAAATTCATTCAACATGGCCCGCTCATTCTTGAAGAAAAATGGCCAAATTATGCCTATTGACAAAAATCCACAACAAATCGTAATTCGTTTTCAGTGCATCGGCTTTTCAGCGTATGCGTTCGGTATTTTTGGAGTCCAACTGATCTGACGGTGCTTCTCTTCTTTCGAAATCCGTACGGTATTTTCCCACACATTCTGCAACATTACCATGATTTTTAAAGTAATGTCGCAATATTTCCCAGCGTTGTTCATGCGTATACACAATCATATTCGTTCTGCGAAAGGATAAAACTAATTGTCATTTAATTCAGACATTTACTGAGTGTTACCATTCACGGAATAAACACTAGTTGGAAAAAAAGTTAGATGGCAGACCGGTTATTTCGTCCCTTGACTAAAAAGTATAAGGTGTTAATTTCAAGAGCCCTTAGGAGTTTGGACAATTCAGAAATATTTCCCAAGCTGAAAATACGAATTTCTTTGGTAAACAAATCTTATATGGACACATGTACCTGATTGTCACAGCGCTATCATTTGTGCTACGCTCTACGCCTCTACAATACTAATATCATTTTCCATTATACGGGGATTATATATTTTATTGTTATAAATGACAAACAATTTATTTATGCAATATATGTTCAAGCTCATAAAAATGCTCATTAGATAAATAAAATCCTATGTGCCCGGAGAGTATTTTCTGGATCATTGGCGTGGCAGATACAACATTTGTATTTATATCCCTACTTTCCAGTATTGATGATGACATATTGTGCATGTGTTAAATAAATTGGTAAATATAATGATGGATAGACAATAAAACAACCTAAATATACAGGGTGAGATGAAAAAACTACTACTCCAGACTGCTGTCATTTCTAAGCCACTCGTCCGACTGCTGTTAAACTTATTCTAGTGACAACTCATCATGTTGTTTAGAAGCGTACAAAGTCATTTTGGTGAGAATTTTCCAGAAAAAAAGATATTCACGATGGAATGGAAGCGTGATAGTGTGATTTATTTATATTTGGCTGGAAAACCACAAGTGGCTATCGTTAGAGCACTCCAGCATTTAAATGTGAATAAATCTTTTGTGTCTCGTACATCGCTCGTTACCGCGTAGTCCGACGTCAAGGAAGTGCACGGAAGAAAATAGCAACATCAGCAGAAATGGTTCGAAAAGAAATTGAAGCGACTTGATCGAAACCTGCGTCGCAGTGGCCGAAAAATGGCTCGTGAGCTGAACATATCGCAATATTCCATTTGGCAAATATTGAAATTCCGAAAATTGCAAGAACTTACACCGCAACAGGAAGAAAATAGACTCAAAAGAGCTAAAGAGTTGCTTCGCCTGAATTTAAGCAGCTTCCATGATTGCCGTGATTGTTCTGCCTGTTGAGATTGTTTTTGTTTTTTTTTTTTTTTTTTTCAATGTTAAATTGAAATCACACTCCCGGGACAACTAACCACCCACGTCATGCCTCGCCCATAAGAGATATGTAGCTGACTTGGTCAATCATTCTTCCATCCATGCATTGAAATGAAAACAGGGTATTGGCAGTACGAACACATCATTTGAGATTGCTGTAAATTTATCTCTGTCGGTTTCCAAAGACTTGTCCTATGTCGTATCAATACATACAGTTCATTTTATTGATATGATCCATAAAGGGATCAAATTTATGAAATAAATAAATTAACAGTACCCAAAGATTATTTTAATCAACGACAAATGAGATAATTGGGATTGTGATTTATGGGGGAGCCCAATCAGCGAAAAACAATTCAACATGTGGATACAACAAGAAAGGAATTATGACATGAAATATTAAACAATGAGCCCACAAACTAGACTCAAGGGATGACATGATTTCGATGACATGCTTGCTTACATGTTACACAGTAGGGGTAACCAAACAAGTGTCTCTGAACTTGTTTGAACCCAAACAGAGTTCAAACTATGTCGTTTTTAAGGATACTTGGAGTAGGAAAATATGTTGTAGTGCCCTTTCAAAAGTAGTTTAGAGCAATCTAAAAAGTGAGAGCGATTTCTCCATACACATTACATTTTTATACCCTAAGGGTATTATGTCTTTGTGCATTTGTGTGTAACATGGAGAAGGAAGCGAGACAGACCCATAGTTACTTTTGAGGATCTCCATAGAATCGCTTTCTGAGTTGATTTATGCATGTCAGTCCGACTGTCCGTCCGTCTGTCCATGTATTATTGTGAACAAAATGCAGGTCGTATTTATTATCCGATTGAGATGAAATTTTCCAAACAACATTTGTTTGGCCCAAGGACGAATCCTATTGAAATTGGAGGTAATCGGTAAAAATTTAGATATAGCTCCCATATATATCTTCGTCCGATTTGCCTTTTATTGTGCACCAAACGTGTAATATCAGTCCGAATAGTATGGAATTTTGCACGTGCGATCAGATTGGATCTGGAAATAAGTATGTCAAATTTGGTGAAGATCGGTTCAGATATAGCTATAGCTCCCATATATATTGTTCATCAAATTTGTTATTTTTGTCCTCCGCAGCCGTAATATGCACTCTGTAACAACAATATTTGGGGAAGTATATCAAATACAGCTCAGAAATACCTTTGCTAAATTTTATCGAAATCGGTTCAGATTTGGATATAGCTGCCATATATAACTTCGTCCGATTTACCTTTTATTGTGCACCAAACGTCTAATATTTGCCCAAATTGGATGAAATTTGGCCCTTACGACCGAATTGAGTCTAGAAGCTAGTACGTCAAATTTGATGAAGATCGGTTCAGATATAGCTATAGCTCCCATATATACCATTCATATTTGCCAAATTTTATCGAGATCGGTTCCGATTTGGATATAGCTCCCATATATAAAACTTCGTCCGATTTACATTTTATTGTGCACCAAACGTCTAATATTTGACCAAAATTGATGGAATTCGGCACATATGACCGAATTGAGTCCAGAATCTAATCGGTTTCGAAAAATCGGTTCCGATATAGCTATAGCTCCCATATACATTGTTCATCCGATTTCATATATTTGTTACCCACAGCCCGAATATGCACTCCGTAACAACGATATTCAAGGAAATATATCAAATACAGCTCAGAAATACTTTTGCCAAATGTTGTAGAGATCGGTTCAGATTTGGATATAGCTCCCATATACATCTTTATATGATTTCAAATTAATTTTGCACCAAATGGGCAATACAAGTCCGAATTTAAAAGATACAAATGCTTCGGCATATTTAGTCCTTTGAACTTTAAATTATAATTATAATCATGGCGTGTATGATTGAATTCTCCCATAAAAACTTTTGATTGTTATGTGGAGCTCTACTAAATTAACAAAGTGGTGTAGGGTATAATAAAGTCGGCCCCACCCGACTTTGGGACTTTATTTACTGGTTATATCCTCCACCTTGGAAAGAAGGGTATATTAACGTTGTCATTCCGTTTGTAGCATCCCTAAACATTCATCCTAGACCCCATAAAGTAAAAATATTCATAATCAGCATACAATTCTAAGTCGATTTAACGATGTCCGTCTGTCTGTTAAAATCACGATCCAGCCCATATTATTTGACGTAGACCTCAAAAATTTGGCAGAACAATTTGTATTGTGTCTAAGATGGTTGGTATTGAAAATGAGTGTATATCGGTAAACGCTTTGGTATAGCCGCCATATAACGGTACCTCCCGATATTCGGTATTTTGATGATTTTCCTCACATTTTTGCAAAGGAATTAGTACATGCAGGTCATAATGGGATCTAGTTTCACTTGCGGAACATTGCATTCATAGGTCCAAGCTTCCGTATAGCCCACATATAACGGTACCTCCCGATATTTGGTATTTTGATGATTTTTGTCAGTTTTTTTCACGGATTTTTCTAGAATTTGTATTTGTAGGTGTCGAAAAATTGTATGTATAGTATAGCTCCCATATAATGGTACCTCCCGATATTAGGTATATTGATGGTTTTTGACACTTTCTTCACACTTTCTTTTTTGGTCATCATGGGTTCCAGAACGTGTGGCGAAACACGTATAGGTCCACGTTTTGGTGTAGACCCCATTCAACGATACCTTCCGATATTTGATATTTTGATGATTTTGCAACTTTTTTTCACGGATTTGTATAAAAATTGGTCGTTGTAGGTCATAATGGGTTCTTACTCGTGTGGCGGAACATTGTATGTGTAGGTCCACGTTTTGAAATAGTCCCCATACAACTGTACCCCTCGATATTCGGTATTTTGTCACATTTTTTGTCACATTTCTCACGGATTTGCCTAAAAATTGGAATTTGTAGGTCATGATGGGTTCTTGCTCCGGTGGCGAAACATTCTATGTATAGGTCCACGTTTTGGTATAGGCGTAATAATTCACAATAAGCTAATCTTAATTTTGCACTTTTCATAAACAATGCAACAAATATACATGTCATTGACAGTCACTCAAACAAAATATCGTACAGTGAAACCTATTAACAGTGGACAGCGATGATCGACAGAAATTTATCGATTGTAAGGAGATGTACGCCTGCGGCAGGTTAAATAAAAAATCCTTGAAAATCAATGAAACCAGTTCATTGATACAACGAAGCATTTTTCTTTCAGTGTGATATTAGATATTTTGATGATTTTAGCCATATTTTTCAATGGAATTGTCTCAAAAATCCACACAAGGAGTTCCTTCGGAGTTCTTCACCTCCTGGAAGAGAATTGTCAATATAGGTCCACTATATCGTATCGCCCTCATATAACGTTACCGCCCACCCCCCATATTCGATATTTTGATGATTGTAGCGACATTTTTGACAGGAATTGTTTCAAATTTCATATTTAAAGTTTGAAGCTCGTAATGAGTACTACAACCTATGATGGAAAATTGTCTATGTCTCCGAACAGCTCACATATAACGGTACAACCCTTTATTCGGTATCTTGATGATATTCACAACATTATTCACCGGAATTGTTTCAAATTTGATGGTATTAGCGACATTATTCAACGGAATTGTTTCAAATTTCGTATTTGAAGTTCGGAATCGGCAAAAAATTACTTATGCACGTCTTCGTATAGCCCCCATATAACGGTTTTAAGTTAAGTGGTATTTTAAACTGAGTTTTTTTTTTTAATTTTTCAAGATCGTTCAAAATGATGGAGGGCCAAACTTACCTGTTTTTTACTTTTTCATTAACAATACGATCTTCTATTTAGCAGATTTAAAGAACTTTCTAGTTGTTTTAAACAGTGAACCCCTTTGAAACCAATCTGCAGGTCCACGGAACTTTCTTCTGTCCTGTAATACTTACACAGGACAACACTGTTAATCTTTCCTTAGACATTTTACCTATTGTGCATTTTATTGTTGTCATATGCTTGTATGTTTTATTAGGAAGTGCTTTGGTTTGAAATCCCGAAACAATAACTCCTCTAAACTGGTTAGCATCCTCTTCACAAACAGCAGCTGCTTCCCCACAAACTGATTTTAAACTTATATCGTATTTGCTCTACCACCGTTCTAGCCAATCATTAGAAGCAACAAACCTTATTATTGCCAGTTTTGTGGCAATTTCTACCATTGGCCTTAACCCTAGAATGTTTTGGGAACAAATTTTTGAAAACCATTCGATACACAGTTTGTCACGTTTTAAGTTATTTGACTGTATTCTAAAAACTTTTTGTTTCGAATTTTGCCTGATTTAAAAGTAAAATGCGGTTTTCCAATATCAAACGTTCCCAAGTAAAATGGAAATTTTAATTTTAATTAATTTTTTGAAGTGAACCAATAACTTGAACAATCAGTAAGTTAATGTAAATTCTGCAAATTCGAAACTTGAAATAAACGGTGAATAATGTAGCTAAAATCATCAAAATATCGTATATAAGGAGGTGCCGTTAAATTGGAGCTGTGCGAAGACCTGGACCAGCATAGACAATTTTCTGTCACAGGCTGTAGCATCCATTACGAACTTCAAATACCACATTTAAAACAATTTCGGTGGGTTTTGTACCTAAAATCGTCCAAATACCGAATATAGGGAGGTACTGATATATGGGGCCTATACGAAGACCTGGACCCGCACAGAAAATTTTCTGTCACAGACTGTACTTCCCATAACGAACCTCAAATACCAATTTTTAAACAATTCCGGTGAATAATGTCGCTAAAATCATCAAAATACCGAATATAGGGAGGTACCGTTATATGGGGGCTATATGAAAACGTGGACCTACATGGCCCATTTATGAACTTAACCTGCCTACTGGAAAAATAAATATGTGTGCAAAATTTTAGCCATCTATCTCAATTCATTCGACAGAAAGCGTGATTACAACAGACGGACAGGCAGACAGACAGACGTTCATCGCTTAATCGACTTAGAATTTTACGCTGATCAAGAATATATACACTTTCTTGGGCCTGACGTGAGTATTTCGAGGAGTTACAAACGGAATGACAAAGTTAATATACCCTCTATAGTATGGTGGAGGGTATAAAAATAATGCAATCGATGGTGTCGAGTAGAAAGGTATGTATACCGTCTTATAGTCGGTTTTCATTAATACCTCTCAGCAACCAAATAGAAAACCGGAAGGGAAGTACAAAACACAAAAAGGGGGCCAGCATATGATACGCTACACCACCACACATAATTTCCAGTTCTGAAATGGGGTAAAATAACTCAATCATTTATCATTGCTAAAAAGTGCATACAAGGACTATGAAAGAGTGCATATAATAACAAGTAAAAAAGCTATAACTTCGGCCGGGCCAGACTTTGAATATCCTCCACCATTTGGAACGAATTTTTGAATTTTCCGAATGTAGCTGTTATATTAGGGTCTATACGACGACATGGACCTGCATAGGCAACATTTGTCATAAGCCATTGCAATATTCAAATGCGAAACTTAAAAAAATTGCTTATAATGTAGCTAAAATCATCAAAATACCGAATATCGGGAGGTACAGTTATATGGGGACTATACCAAAACGTGGACCTTCATGGCCCATTTTCAATACCAAAAGTCCTGTAGACATAACATACATTTGAGTAAAATTTTATCAATCTACTTCAATTCGTTCGGAATCTAGAGTGATTTCCACAGACGGACTGACATCGCTAAATCGACATAGAATTTTATGCTGATTAAGAATGTGGAATGTGGAGAATACTTTGTGGGGTCTAAAATGTATATTTCGAGGTGTTACAAACGGAATGACAAACTATGGTGGAGGGTATAACAAACATTTATAGAAGCTATAGCTATATCTGAATTTAGCCTGAACTTGAGAGACATTATTCTGGTCATAACGTAATCATTATTCAAACATAGCATGGTTTGGTAATCATTTACATTACCACAAGTGTCAGAACGATAGTGATCATCTTCGAACTCGATCTAAGTTTGATAGAAATAATATTATGTACGAACGACTTAAGTTCTCCTCAGGGTGAGGAGGAGTTCGAATATACAAAAAGCTACACTCCCAGACTGCAAATGTTGATAACACCTTGCGCAAGTCAAAAATTAAAAAAAAAAAACTAAAAAACTAAAGAAAATCTAAAAAACAAGTAAGCAAAGACTATAGCCGTGCGGGGCCGACCATGTAATACCCCACAACACTACAACATGTTAGAAGCCCTCTTATATCCAAATCCATTTTGGAAGACTTCGCTTTTGAAATTATGTCACGGAGCACTGCCCAGATATTTTGATAGGGACATATGCTCAATATTTACGCACTCCGTCGTGCTGTTAGTTGTTGTGATCCATTTTACGCTAAATATAATCCAAAGGTCATCCAAAATGCTAGAATTCTTCCCCGTTCTTAACTCTCTTCTCAGGCGTGTCGATTGCCTTCACTTGCGTGATCAGGAAATTATTTCTGTTTTTGGTTCATTGAACCCCTTACTATTTTGTGATCATCTCCAAAAGCAAAAGCCCCATCTGTATCTCCAAATTTAGACGCATCTATATGATTTGCTTATCTACAATATTTGGCTCTATTCGTCAACGAAATCAGCATAAAAAAGCCAGAAATTCGCCTTTTGTGTATTTCAGAAGATATCGCCTTGGCTCGGTTTCTATTTATGACCTTTATGACGGCTGCAAAATCAGAAACATTTTTAGTTGTTGGTCCATTTCAACTAAATATATTGCGGGCATCTTTGAAAACAATAGGCCTAGCCCTTCTGAGCCTAACCCTACCCTCGTGAAAATTTTCGTGAGGATCGGACGATAATTGCAATCTGTATATAATAATAATCCCAACCTGTGTTGTAAGCTGAAAAAATATTACAAAATATACTCTTCAATATTATAAGTCAAATTAAAAAAAATCGCATGCGATAAAAAATATGAAAATATATGAAATATGAAAAAAATGTCACAAAATACTACAATATCTATATTAACACCATTATTGGCATCTTTTTATGCAATTTTTTTAGATTTACTTCTTTTATGCCAAGAGGGCATTCTAAATTGACAAAATTTGTCACAATTGGTCCAGCCATTCTTGAGATATAAGCATTCTAGCTATCATCTCCTTCCTTTGCATATATACATTGTATATATTTCGCTATATATATCCGATATATTTATTATCGGCACGTTACGGTCAGAATTGATCTGTTCGCCTATTTGTGATTTTGCCGGGATTAAAAATATTCGCGGTTTAATGGAAAATTTGACTTTTATTTAGAAGAAATGTTGTGGCCTATTTCACAAACTAAATGTTACCCGATGACCATCAAAATTGGAAGGCTTCTGCCCAGCCTGAAGCTCTAGCCCCATGCTAACTTCCGCGTCGATTGGTCCATAATTGCGTCTTGTAGAGCAACTGCAAAATCCGATATTTTTTCAGTATTTGGTCCATTTCAACCCCTCAACATTCGGCGATCATCTCCAAAAGAAATAGGGTTATATTCTGGCTCTAGCCCCACCTCCATTCTAAATCTCGTGAAGATCGGGCCATAATTGCGACCTGTAGAGTGATTACACATTAACATGGACAGACGGACAGACGGACGGACATACATAGCTCAGCCCGGCCAGATAGGTCGATCCATATATACTTTCCTATGTGGGAAACCAATATTTCGAGGTGTTACATAATTTTTGGCCCAATCAAACTTATAATACCCCCAACACATAGTGTTGTAGAGTATAATGAGGGCTCATCTATATATATAAAAATCAATTGTTGTTTGTTGGTAACGGAATCAGTTGAAAACGGCTGGACCGATTTGCATAATTTTTTTGTACAAACGTTTGTCATACCCCGAGTTAGATTTTTAAAGAAAAAAATATTGACCACGCCTCCTTTACGCCCACTATTTCGATTTATGTAAAATCCTTATTTTTCCCAAATAAACAAGATATTGCTTTAAAAATTTTTACACGAGATACTGTTGACCTTCCCTCCAACCCTAAGTATTTGTTTGGGGGCTGAGGAACTGGCCACGCATACTTTTTAATCTATCTATACATCTATATATATAAAAATCAATTGTTGTTTGTTGGTAACGGAATCAGTTGAAAACGGCTGGACCGATTTGCATAATTTGTTGTACAAACGTTCGTCATACCCCGAGTTAGGTTTTTAAAGAAAAAAAATATTGACCACGCCTACTTTTACGCCCACTATCTTCATTTATCTAAAATCTTCATATTTGCCAGATAATGAAGATATCGGTTTGAAAATTATTTCACGAGATACTCTTGACTTTTCCTCCAAATCTAGGGATTTATTTGGGGGCTGAAGAACTGACCACGAACTCTTCTAATCTATCTATATATATAAGGAAGTTGTGTTAGTTACTACGCTTATAACTCAAGAACCGCTGATCTGATTTAAACGATTAACGATACACAAATTCGGAATTGTCTCTTGGCAGAAAAGGAAAAAATTCGAAAAAATCGCGTAAAAATGTGAAATTTTAAAATTTTCATTTTGACTTTTGAAGTGTACAATAGTAATGTTTTATTTTGCATGATTTTTTTCCATTTTGACTTACTATTTCGGAATGTACATTTGTAGTGTTTTTTTTTCGAATTCTAATATGATGTGTAGTCTTTTCGGGTAGTAGAAAGCGACGAAAATTATGGAGTGGCGGACCTGAATAGATGATGTCAAAATAATTTAACGTGGTCAAACCAAAATTGCTAAAAAATCAAAAAAGAGCATATTGCATTGCAAAAACTATAAAATAGGGAAAAATTGAGAACATTTTTTCAATGGAATCAAATTTCAAAATAATAGTAAGGACCAAACTTCGTAAGGACTTTTAAATATTCGCTGTAAAAAACCAGCGAACAAGTTGAAGATTTTTTTTCAATTTGTTTATTAGTTACTACGCTTATAACTCAAGAACGTTTCGATGGATTTTCACAATTCGTACAACTTCGGAATGGAATCTTGGCAAAAAAATTGCGTAAAATATGCCAATAAAAATATAAAAGAAAAAATCCTTTTGGAGTGAATTTTTTTCAATTGAAAATCTGTATTGAACTGTACATTTTTTATTGTTTTGAAATCTAAATGAATAATATCAAAAATGAATTAGTACGCAATACGATGTTAAATGGCGATCTTTCATGTCTGAAATTGGCATTTAGCTTTCAACTCCAGGATCTACATCGTGGTTCAGCTGGAAGATGCGAACACATATAAATAAGCAAAAATAACCGACAAAACGTTATGGGGCTCATTTCAAAACGTGGACCTACCTACTTCTTTCACATGACAATAATCCGTCCAATGAGAACTCAATATGCAAAATTCATTGGGACTGCAATCAGTGAAATACCGAATATAAAGGGCGCATAAAAGAAGAGGGAAAAGGATTTCTATTCTTTCAGAAATTCTTCCTAACCTTTTACGACACCTTAAATCACTTTTGCAGTTCATGATATGGGCCATAACCCCCGATTTCAAGTATATCTTACATTTTAACCATATTTTCACAATAATTTCGGCAAATGGTGGTAATTTGGGAAGAAACCATTAATGCAAAAACTGATCACGTTTTGTATAACCATCATATGATTTAGGAAACCGGACATTTGTTTAATAGTCTTTGAATTATACTATGATAAAAGATATGGAAATTATGGGGTCTCCAACGCGCAATTTCAATGACAAATAATTCACATTACTTTAAAAACAAGTAAAAAATTAAGTTCGGCCGGGCAGAATTATTACTATCATCCATCTGAGGGTAAAGGAAACATTTTTATATAAAAGTATTTAAATTCAAGAGTGTTTCACTTTAAACTTCATATACCAGAAAGACGGTTTGGATAATGCAGTTAACTTATCAAAAAACCATAAAGTTAATGAGGCCGTTATATGGGGCCATACCAAAATGGGAACCTCTGTGGACAATTTTAAACTTCAAGGATTGCCATCTATTAAAAAATTCTAAAATACCAAATTTGAAACAATTATCCGCGTAAATGTGTGGATTATCAATATACCCAATATAGGTAGGTATCGTTATATGTGTTAGACAAATCCGAGGAGAAATGTGGCAAAAATTATCAAAATACCGAATTTCGAGAGATACCGTTATATGGGGACTATACCAAAACGTGAACCGATAGATAATTTTCAATACCAACCATCCTATACACAATACATTTTTTTCAGCTAAATTTTGACGCTATGCGTCAAATAATGTGGGCTGTATCGTAATTGAAACACACAGACATACAGACGGACAAATCGACTTAGAATTTTATGCTGATTATGAATATATATGCATATTTAATAGGGTCTATGACGAACATTTAGTGATGTTACAAATGGAATGAAAAGTTAAAATACCCTCCTTTCCAAGGTGGATGATATAATAGCATTAAAGACTAAAATTACGGGCCGGCAACGCGGACCGGGCCAGCTAGTCTATATATATAAAAGAAAGTTGTGTTAGTTACTACGCTCATAACTTAAGAACCCCTGGACTGATTTTAACGATTCACACAAATTCTGAATTGTCTCCTCTCCGAAAAGGATAATATCTAAAAAAATCGCGTAAAAATGTGATATATTAACATTTTCATTTTGACTTTTGAAATGTACAATAGTAATGTTTTATTTTGCATGATTTTTTTCCATTTTGACTTACTTTTTTCTAATGTACATTTGTAGTGTTTTGTATATTTTATTTTTGAATTCGAATATTAATACAAATTTATTTAATAGACTTGATTTCTTGATGTCGGGTTAAATGGAAGTGTAGTACCGAATTATGCGGAGGCGAAACGCAATAGATGATATCGAAATAATTTAACGCGATCACACCAAAGTTAAAAAAAAATTCACTTTTTCAAAATCGCTAAAAAAATCACGAAAAAAGAGATCTCATTGCAAAAATTTTCAAATCGGGAAAAAACGAAAAAAAAACATTTCAATGGAATCGAATTTTAATATAATAGTACATTCTATTGACAAACTTTGTAAGGATCTTTAAACATTTGCTGTAAAAAATCAGCGAACAAGTTGAAGATTTTTTCAATTTGTTACTCTTTTTTTTATCAATTTTTTTTTTTCAATTTGTATTATCATATTGAATTCAGTGGATTTTTTGTGAACAAAATAAAGAATAATTTTTCACTATATACAATTTTTCACCAAAAAAATGAAATGTGCAAAATACGATGGTAACTGACATCTACCTTTCAACTCCAGGGCCTACATCGTGCTTCAGCTGGAAGATGCGCAGACATTTAAACAAATAAAAGTGACCGAAAAAGACTGATGGGGCTTATTTCAAAGCGTGGCCCTACTTCTTTCATGTGACAATAATCCGTCCAATGAGAGCTCAAAATGCAAAAATTTTTGGGAGTACAATCAGTAAAATACCAAATATAAAGGGTGCAAAATAGTAGAGCGAATGGGACTTTAAGTAAGAAAAGGATTTCTATTCTTCCAACAATTCTTCCTGAACATTTAAGATACCTTAAATCGCTTTTGCAGGTCATGATATCGATCATAAATAACCATCGTATGATTTAAGCCATTTTTGGAGTCTTCGCCACTTTCTTCTATTTTTGGCCCTTATTTGGCATCTTTGTTTCTAAGGGGGTAGAGAACCTCTTCGCATAAGATTTTCGGAGTAGGGCCCATATTGGTCTTGACCACTAAAAAATTGTATTTATGCTACCCTGGGGTAAAGAACCATCGTACAGATAATTGCCACATATAAATTTATTCATGTAAAGTCCCCACATTGGAGTATCCCCAAGTCCACTTTCACATCTAATGTGTGTTCAGAAAAGAGAATATTTGTTGGGAACGTGGATTTGGGATATACATCTATATGAAATAAATTGTGAAAACATGAACAAATTACAAATATAAGAAAGTAGCTCGGGACCGAATATTTGTTGAATCGTCATTGAATTATACTATGATGAAAAATATGGACTTTATTGGGTCTCCAATTAACAATTTAAATTATTTAAATAACATGATTTTTTTTAGTTTGACATGCTATGTTGTTCTGCTATATTTTCGATTTGGCCTCTATTTGTCATCTTGGATTATAAGGGGTGAAGAACGTTTTCAATGTAGGTCGATGTTTCGCATTTTACCATATTTCAAAGGATTTGGCTAAAAATGTATATTTGGGGGTGAAAATCTTACACAAAAATTAAAAAAAAAAACATATCTACAAATTTTAGAATTTTCTCCATGTAATAGTACCCCCTCAAGTCCACCTTTTGGCGGACAAACAGACCGACATGGTTAGGGGGACTTATGAGGTCTCTAATGCAAATGGGTGCTAATGGGTTTAAAAAATCAAAAAATCAAAAAATCTTAAAAAATCTTAAATCAATTAGCCCTCAATTATGAGTTGTACAAAGTACAGTAAATTCCAAACTACTGCTCATTTGACTAAAAATTAAAAACTAATCGACCAGTACGTGAACATTTATAACATTCATATATTTGAATAATTATGCTTTGACAAATATGCATAATAGACAAAAACTATGGGCCGGCAACGCGGACCGGGCCAGCTAATGTTCTATAAATGGGCCCTCGTATTTATATATTCCCCATATAATGGCACCTTCCGATATTCGGTATTCTGTTGATATGGCTAATCATTTTCAAACGAATTATCTCAAAATTCTTCTCTGGTAGATAACAGGTAAACGTTTGTAACAACCGTCTTTCAAAAATGAACGAGAAATCGATGTTTTGGTCTTTAAGTGGATTTGCCGTTATTTTGGCGTTAAGCTCGGCTATGGCTCGTCAGATGTACCGGACTTTGCAAAAGTATCTAAAAAGAAAGAAAAATTACCACCACCTTTTTAATAGAGCTTTAAGCCGAATACATGTTTATCCTTTTCAATTTGAATGTGTACATCTTCATTTTATCTATTCCGAATATTTGTAGAAAGAAATAATTCATCGAAAATCTTATATATTATCCTATTATTCAATTGCATATCTAACAGTTTATGACAATTAATAAAAAGGCCAAAGATAATAGTTCTTCTTACCTTTTTATACCCTACACCACAAGGTGGTCAGGGTATTATGTCTTTGTGCATTTGTTTGTAACAGGCAGAAGGAAACGAGATAGACCCATAGTTCCTTTTGATGATCTGCATAGAATCACATTCTGAGTCGATTTATGCATGTCCGTCCGTCCGTCTGTCCGTCCGTCCGTCTGTCCGTCCGTCCGTCCGTCCGTCTGTCCATGTATTTTTGTAAACAAAGTACAGGTCGCATTTATTGCCCGATCCAGATGAAATTTTGCAAAGGTCTTTTGTTTGGCCTAAGGACGAACCCTATTGAAATTGGAGATAATCGGTCAAAATTTGGATATAGCTCCCATATATATCTTCGTCCGATTTGACTTTTATTGTGCACCAAACGTGTAATATCAGCCCGAATTGTATGGAATTTTGCACATACACCCATATTAGGCCTGAAAATATGTATACCAAATTTGATCGAAATCGGTTCAGATATAGCTATAGCTCCCATATATATTGTTCATCCGATTTGTTATTTTTGTCCACCGCCACCGTAATATGCACTATGCAACAACAATATTTGGGGAAATATATCAAATACAGCTCAGAAATACATTTGCTAAATTTTATCGAGATCGGTTCAGATTTGGATATAGCTCCCATATATAACATCGTCCGATTTACTTTTTATTGTGCACCAAACGTCTAATATTTGTCCAAATGGGATGGAATTTGGCACTTACGACCGAATTGAGTCTAGTAGCTAGTATGTCAAATTTGGTGAAGATCGGTTCAGATATAGTTATAGCTTCCATATATATTATTCATCCGATTTGTTATATTTGGTACCCACAACCGTAATATGCACTCTGTAACAACGATATTCAGGGAAATATATCAAATACAGCTCAGAAATATCGTTGCCAAAGTTTATCGAGATCGGTTCAGATTTGGATATAACTCCCATATATTTCTTTATCCGATTTCAAATTAATTGTGCACCAAATGCGCAATACAATTCCGAATTTAGTCCTTTGAACTTTAAATTATAATTATAATCATAGCGTGTATGATTGAATTCTCCCATAGAAACTTTTAATTGTTATGTGGAGCTCTTCTTAATTAGCAAAGTGGTGTAGGGTATCATAAAGTCGGCGCCGCCCGACTTTAAGACTTTCTTTACTGGTTCTTTTTAGGTTGCGATGGCGGACACCAAGAGTATAACATCATGAGTATGAGTTCTTTCCAAGAAGAAAGTATGTACGTATAGTTGGAACTAAGCCTTGTAATTATATTACAGGTTAAAAATTTTTTTTTTTTTTCAATTTCAGGAAAGTACAAAATGAGGTACGTCGACACCACATTTAATCGATGACCGAAATGAAACCTGTTTACCTAGCCTTCAACGTCGTGTGTCTGTTCATGTAAGCCGCGAAATTTAATTCGACCGTCGGCGACCGTCTGTCTTTCCAGAGTTCAATAGGAGCGGTTGTCAATTGGGAAAGATACCACGTCACGATGGCGTAACAATGACGCAAATGACGAGACGCGCCTCTCTCGATGGATTGGTTGAGCGATGAGCCACTGCTTATAGATTCCAACTTCTCTCTTTGGATATTTATTTTTAAGTTTTTTTTTTTGCTTTTGGTATTTATTTAAGACTTCCAACTTTTTAAACCTTAACAGTTTGTTAAAAAATGTTTGTACTTTGTGTTGTTTCTTTACTCATTTTAGGAATAAATAAATTTGAATTCACTTTTAAATGAAGTAATTCATCACCAAAAACTTCATGATTTTCTTCTTCGCTGATTATTTGGAGCCACACATACCATCTTCTTCACAAGAAAAGTGAAAATGGCCTGATTTGTTCATTTTCATTAGGACATTTCTTTTTGTCATCTTCTTTTTAAATTCTCTTTAATTCCCCGATAAATAACTTAATGTCAACTGTTATACATGTCAATAACTATTTGTGACTGATTGAATGTCAGCTTTTATTTTAATTTTAGCGCCATTTTCTTCAGAAGATTTTTTTCAAGTTTCCATGAAATATTATATTGAGTTTATAAAGCACTTTAATGCCAGATCGATTTTTTAATTTGTTTTTATACCCTCCACCATACATAGTATGGAGGGTATATTAAGTTTTTCATTCCGTTTGTAACTCATCGAAATAATTTTAGACCCAACAAAGTATATATATTCTTGATCACCGTAAAATTCTAAGACGATCCGTCTGTCAGTCTATTCTAATCACGCTACAGCCAAAACGAATAAGGATAGAAAGCTAAAATTTTGCATAGATCTGTCTTTTGTCTGCAGGCAGTTCAAGTTCGAAGATGGACTATATCGATCCACGATATCGCGTAGCCCCCATATAACAGTACCCCCGATATTCGGTGTTTTGACGATTTTAGCCAAATTTTTCAATAGAATTGTCTGAAATTCTATATATAGAGAATAGAGAATAGAATATAGTCTATATTCTTTGTGAGTACTTTACACCCTGAAGGAGAATTGTTTATATAGGTCCACGATGTCATATAGCCCCCACATTTTGCAATGAAATTGTCTGAAATTCTACACAAGGAGTTCTTTGTGAGTACTTTACCCCAAATATAGATTTGTCTATATAAATCCACAATATCGTATATACCCCCAATATATCGGCAACTTCCAATATTCGGCATTTTTACGATTTTAACAGAATTTTTAATGGATTTTATTTGTTTGAAAATTTCTTAATTCGTTCCAAATGGTGGAGGATAATTAAGGTTTTGTTAAATTCTCTTTTATTTCCCCGCTAAATGACGTATGGCCAACTGTTATACATAAATAACAACCGTTTTGTGACTGATTGAATATCAATATTAATTTTAACGGCATTTTCTTCAGTTTTTCAAATTTCAAATTTCCATAAAATATTATATTGAGTTTATAAAGCACATAAGTGCCAGATTTAGACAGTTCTACGTCCTTTTCAATTGTTTGTATACCCTACAACACTATGTGTTGGGGGTATTATAAGTTTGATTGGCCCAAAAATTATGTAACACCTCGAAATATTGGTTCCCATATAGGAAAGTATATATGGTTCTTCCTATCTCGCCGAGATGAGTCGATCTAGCTATGTAGGTCCGTCCATCCGTCTGTCCACGTTAATTTATAATCAAGCTACAGGTCGCAATTATGAACCGATCCTGACGAAATTGAAAATGGAGGTTGGGTTATGATCAGTATAGAACCCTATTGTTTTTGGAGATGATCGCACGATATTTAGGGGTTGTCCATTTCAACCCCTAAACAGAAAAACTTCCTGATTTTTCAGTTGCTCTATAGGTCACAGTTATGAACCAATCGACGCGAAAATTTACATGGAGTAAGAGTTTAGGAGCAGAAACCTACCAATTTGGGCGGCCATCGGACAATAATTAGCAGGTAAAATAGACACTAACGTTCATGAAAGAATATATTAAAATTTCCACTAAACCGGGAATATTTTCAACCCCAGCCATATCTCAAAATACATTAAAAGATCACTTCTGACCATTACAGTGATGCTAATAGCCAAGAAATCGGATATATAGCAAAATAGGTACAATATATATGTAAAAGAATTGATCTTATTTATTCTGCTTATAAATCAAGAACCGCTGGTCCGATTTTCACAATTCCCATCAATTCGGAATTGTATCTTGCCAAAAAAAACGATAAAATCTAAGAAAATCGCGGAAAAATGTACCAATAAAAAAGTGAATATTTTTTGTCAATTTTTTTCAATTTTTGTCATATTTTTTATTGCATGCGATTTTTTCAATTTGACTTGCAATTTTGAATTGTAAATTTTCTAAAGTTTTACACCCCCCCCCCAACACTACGTTTTTAGGGTATTATATGCATATCGCAATTATCGTTCGATCCATACGAAATTTTGCATGGGGGTAGGGTTGGGTTCAGAATTAAAGCCTATTGTTCTTAAGATGCACATTTAGAGGTGCAAATGGACTAAAAAAATTTAATTTTTTCTAATTTTGTAGGCCACAATTGAAACTAATCGACACGGAATTTCGCATCGGAAGAGAGTTAAAGATAGGGAAGAATTTGGCAAAAGTTGTGGTCCATTTTACAGCTAAATGTAATCCAAATGCTAGACATACAAATGTAGCTGTAAAATGGACCACAACTTTCACAACTTTTGCCAAATTCTCCGGGCCAAAAAACTAAGGGTAACCCCTGGGCGGGGCTCTTCGACATTATTTCAAAAACGAAATCTTCCAAAATGGATTTGGATATAAGGGGACTTTGAACATATTGTAGTGTTGTAGGGTATCGCATGGTCGGCCCCGCACGTCTATAGCCTTTGCTTACTTGTTAAATATAAAATTTGTCAAAAGTATAAACGAGGCTAATAATTAACAATAAATAGTGTTTTGATGATTTGACGACGATTTTCAAAATTAAAGATAAATTGACTGGTGAGCGTGCTCTTGTTCTTGAGCTGCACTGTTTTAAACACTGAAGTCTTCGCAATTAGCGTCAAACCATCCCATAACTAGAAAACAAATAAATATTAGTATATTCTTTATCATTTGATATCAAACAATTTATAACAAGGATAAGCCACGGGAATTATTTTATGTTGGTAATTATTCCATGGGTATAAAAAACACATCCTCATGAAAGTCGATGTATAAAGTGAAAAAACGCTATTACCAATACTAACGACGAAACAAGTAGCATTTCGGTGACTACTTTATGATTGGTTTAGCATGTAAATGCTATTGTTAGCATCAAAAAACACCGTAAAATGGGGATGGGGAGAGTCACTGTGTAATTTGCAATTGTTGAAACCCATAAATTGAGCTTTTATATACCTACACGTTTACCAATGAAACAAATCTTTTATTGGCGGTATGTCGATTAGGGGTTATTGAAATGTACATTTTTGCTGATTTTATGTTTTTGTTGTTGCCAGCCAATTTGACGCCTTTTTGTGCGACGAATTGGATTTTTTATTTTATGTGACATGAATGGCAAAAAGGGTTCACAGGGCGATGATTATGACTTTTTAAAATGGGAAACGAGAAGCCTCAAAGGTGTGATTCTGCCTTAGCATACTTGAATATCGTATCTCTATTCGTTCAACTGGTTACGATTGGATTTTTTACGACTCAAGGAATACAGACAGAAGGGTATTCCAATAATTCGATTACTTTTGTTTTTGTATTGCCAACATTTGTCTCACATGAAAAGGAAAATTGGAGTTAGTTATATTAGTTTTTGTTTGTTACTCTTTATGAAAATGGGTAAATATTTAGTTGAGGGCAATCTGTATGAACAATGTAGCGATATACGAGTCCGGAACTATTCCAATTTTCCTCGAAATTTGATAAAATTTTATATGTCATCGTAAAAACCCCAAAACGTTTCTCCCACACCGATATTGAGGCGGCTTTTTGGAATTTTTATATTTAGTTTTCATCGATTTTTCCTGAATTTTTTGTTATATTGTTCATGAAGCAACATTTGGTAGTTTTGCTATTTATTGTGTGACCCAGCAAAAGCTATCAGCACCAAATAATGGGTTTTTAGCACATTTTTTGTAGCAGCACACTAGAGCCCCGACGACGACGCAAATCGAATCAACTTCTTCTATACATATACAAAATGCACTGATTAGAAAATAAATTAGTCAAATTATATAAAAATCGGCTAAGATTTGGATATAGCTCTCATATATATTTTCGACCGATTTCATGTATTTTATGCACCACACACGATATATATGTTCGATTTCCAAAAAATTTGGAATATGTGACTAAATTTGGTACAAAAATAAATTTGACAACTTATATTCAAATTCGCTCAGATATATATATAATGAAATATGAAAGTTGTGGCGGAATTTGATGTAAAAGTAAATTTTTTAATATTATATTTAAATCGGATCAGATTAGGATATGATTTTAATAAGAACCATTGACCCACAACGCCTTAGGCTAACACTAACAACCAACACAACAATTTATTTGAAATACGCTTATTACGGGGAAGTATGTTGCTACCTCGAATTCACTCATAGAAATGCCAATGCTCAACTTCAAAAAATTGCTGTTTCCTGCACGCTTGGTATTTCCTATGAAATAAACAAATCCAAAGGACAAACCCTTTGTGTATGCATGTCATGTTACTGCTTTTCTAATTGAATGAGAAGAGAAAACCAACCGAACGGTTTGGCTGTTGATTCAATTCGTATCCGGCTTGAAGAACCAAATGTGGAAAATGAGAAAAGAAAGAACAACCTTATTCTTTTGATGTAGTTTCAATTCTATTTTGGATCCGGCTCGAAGGACCAAATGAATGAGAAGAGAAAACCAACCGAACGGTTTGGGTGCTATTTCAATTCTAATTTTATTTCTAAAATATGTTCCTTACGTACTACTGAAACTAATCTAACTTAACCTAGTCGCAGCCACACAATTGTTCTTATCTATTCTAATATTGAATGGAGAACATTGCAGGGCTGCTTGACATATCATTCAAGTGGTCTTGTGCATCTACTGAACGCATCAATATCTGTGCCTGTGGGTCATAACCTTTATTATCTCACACATTATCGTATGCGTCAGCGCACAAGATCACTGATATCTTCACATGTGATATTTTATGGCGGCTGGGAAATATTTAATTTTAGAACATTTATTTTTTATTGCTACATTTTCCCAGACGTTCATCGCACTCAAAAGTATGTACAAAGTATTTTGTACACTAATGGTTTTGTTTATTAACGCATTAAAGTAGTGCATTATTTTTTTTTTAAATTTTTAAATTCGTTGTTTTTTTTTTCATCCAACATATATTTGTAAATAAAATTTTGAATGTATATAAAATCAAAAGCGAAGCGCACCGGGTTCAGCTAGTAATTATTATAAATAGATAGCTGGCCCGGTCCGCGTTGCTGGCCCATACCTTTCGTCTTTATTTATTTATTTTTATTTATTTTATTTATTTATTTATGTTTTTTTTTTTTTTTTTTTTTTTTTTTTTGAAGCACAATAAACAACAGATCTGACTATAAGTCACAATTTTTATAATAAGTAATGACTATAGTAAGCAAAAATGATAGTATAGTAGTAGTAGTATAGCAAAAATTATAATCGATTTTCACCTACCGTCGGTGTTAGATCTTATTTTTCAGCCATAGGTCTTACTTTGGGTGTTAAAAACCTATGTGATAAAGAACATCTTCAATAGCCCCATGTGAAAACTCAACTCAATTTTTTGTATTGCCCGTGTTACTTTCTAATATTCGCAAATTTTTTAATGCTTCTGCCACAATTTCCAGTATGACATTTCGGAGTTTATTTCATATAGTCATCCATCCCAAATCCACGTTCCCAACCAATATTCTCTCGAGGGTTACAAATTCAATTGAACACATATTTTCTTTTCTGACCACACATTGGTTAGGAAAGTGGAAAGGGGTACACAAATGTGGTACATCTGTAAGATCGTTCTCTACCCCAGAGTATCCTAAATACAATTGTTTGCCAAATCAATAAATGAATGAGGTCAAGACCAAGATAGGTATACTCCGACAATTGAAAATGGTATGCGAAGAGGTTTTCTACCCCCTTAAAAATGAAGATGCCAAATACTAAGGTCTAAAAAATGAAAAAGTGGCCAAGACACCGAAAATAGCTAAAATTGTATGATGGCAATACCAAAACGTGAACAGTTTTTGCAAGGATGGCTTCTTCTAAAATTACCAACATTTGCCGAAATTAGTATGAAAAAGTAAGCAAAGGCTATAGTCGTGCGGGGCCGACCATGTGATACCCTACAACACTACAATATGTTAGAAGCCTATTATGTCCAAATCTATCTTGAAAATTTTCGCTTTTGAAATTATGTCACGGAGCACTGCCCAGATATCACCCTTAGCATTTTGACCAGGGACATTTCCCCAATATTTACGCAGTCCGTCGTGCTGTTAGTTGTTGGGGTCCAGATTACAGCTAAATATAATCCAATGGTCATCCATTTTGGTTCATTTGAATCCCTAAATATTTTGCGATAATTTCCAAAAGCAAGAGGCTGCTCTGTATCTCCAAATTTAGTCTCATCTATATGATTTGAATTTTTACGATATTTGACGATTCGTCAACGAAATCAGCGTAAGACGCCAGAAGTTCGCCTTTTGTGTATTTTTGATTTCGCATGCAAGATATTTTCTGCGTGTCGATAGAATGGAAATGTTGGTATTTTTCGCGCAAAAGTCCATACTACACACTGTCCTAAATTTTAATTTCATGCCAGATTTTGTGTCCTTTGGTTTCCATTTGTGACCATTATAACAGCTGCATAATCAGGAACATTTTTAGTTGTTGGTCCATTTCAACCCCTAAATATATTGCGGACATCTTTGAAAACAATCGCTCTAATCCTTCTAAGCCTAACCCTACCATTTTCGTGAGGATCGGAAGATAATTTCAATCTGTATATAATAACCCCAACCTATGTTGTAAGGCGAAAAAAATATTACAAAATATACAAGTGTGCGATTTTTTAGATTTTACACTTTTACGACAAGAGGGCGTTCTGAATTGACAAAATTTGTCAAAATTGGTCTATCCATTCTTGAGATATAAGCATTCTAACTAACATCCCATTCCTTTGTATGTACACATTGTATGTATTTCGCTATATATGTCCGATAAATTTGCTATCGGCATCTACGTAACGATCAGAATTGACCTGTTCCTTTATTTGTGATTTCGCAGGGATTACAAAAATTCGCGGTTTAATGGAAAATTTGACTTTTATTTCACACAAATCTTATGTTCTACTTCACCAACTAAATATTACCCGATGACCGCCAAAATTGGAAGGCTTCTGCGAAGCCCTAAGCTCTAGCCCCATGCTAATTTCCATGCTGTAGAGCAACTGCAAAATTAAGAAATTTTTCAGCTTTTGGTCCATTTCAACCCCTAAATATATTGCGATCTTCTCCAAATCTTATTCTGGCCCTAGCCACACTCCCATTCTAAATTTCGTGAAGATCGGGCCATAATTGCGACCTGTAGAGTGATTACAAATTAACATGGACAGACGGACGGACGGACATACATAGCTAGGTCGACTCAGCTCGGCGAGATAGGAAGATCCATATATGCTTTCCTATGCGGAAACCAATATTTCAAGGTGTTACATAATTTTTGGCCCAACTAAACTTATAATACCCCCAACACATAGTGTTGTAGGGTATAAAAATTTGGTTAAAGTGTATAATATACTGAAAATCGGGTTGTAATGACCCATTTCACGATCTGCAAAAGCAATTTAAGGTATCTTGAAAGTTTAGGAATAAATCCATTTCTTACTAAATGTTTAATTCGCTCTATTATTTGCATTTTCAGTTTTCATTGGACGGAACATGGACCTACTTAAATCCATGTTTTGAAATGATAAACCAATTGTTGTTCGTTGGTAATTAAATCGGTTGGGACTGGCTGGAACTATTTGGATATTTTTTTTAAATGTTCGTCCTACACTGATTTAGGTTTTTATACAAGGAAAAAGTGACCACGCCCAATTTTGCGCCCATTTTTTCGATTTACCTAAAATTATAATATTTGCAAAATCATGAAGATATATGTTCCACATTTAGTATACGACGTAATCTTGACTCTCTCCCTCCAACCCTGGGTATCTGTTTGGGGACAGAGGAACTGGACACACCTACTTCTTAAAATTTGGGCTGGGTCGATTTGACTCAATTTTTTTTTTTTTTTGGTTATTTGTAATTACAGTGAAAACGTTGTCATAAAAGAAATTTTTGAGAAAAACTGAACTGAAAAAATTGACTGTTCTATTATGATATGGAATTTTGTGTAGAATTGTTTCAGAATGCCTTATGGAATTGAAAGTTTTTATTGAAAAAAAAACCAAAAAATCGAGAAAGTTTGCATATTTCCTATACATGCTGTGTATGGTTGCCATACCCAAATGTTCGAGTTTGATTAGATATGGAAATAGTCCATCCAATGAGAACTCAAAATGAAAAATTATGAGGATACACCGTAATATGCAGACCATACAAAATAGTGGAGTGAATTGAAAATATAGTAAGAAACGCATTCATATATTCGGAAAATTCTTTCGAACTGTTAAAAGTAATCTTAAATCAAAGGTAACTTTATACGGGCACTATGCGCTATCGTCAGTAATTACACTGAACCGCAGACAATCTTGGGGTTAGGAAAATTTTCGGTTGGTAAATAAAAATCCCAAAAGAGGGGTTCGTGGATCTAACTTATTTAGAGTTCATTCTATATAGCTTAACCATGCACAAAGGGCCGCAAATATTTTGCCCTATACTCCGCAAAAGTTACGATAAAGTTTTAAATTTGATACAGTCCTAGGGGATACAAGAGGAATCTTTTGTATAAAATATGTATCAGGTTGGTCTACATTGTGATATAGCCCCTTTCAAATTCCTCAAATGCTGGTAATTATAAGTATAGGACCATGATTCATTATAACTCTTATGTGAAGGTATCCGGAGATTTTAGCTTTTTTCAGGGTCTTGGTCACATTTTTCAATTGATTTCGCCCTTATTTGCAATCTAGCTTCTGGTAGTAGACCTCTTCGCGGAAATTTTTTAATATCAATGTTTCGGAGTAGCGCTCATATACAAGTACCTCCTGAGTTTACCTATATTTTCGAATCGATTTGACTTAAAATGTGTGTTTAGGCTACTTTGGAGGTAGAGAACCATATTACATGGGGCTATTATGAACAGTTAATGTATACTTCTTAATATATATGCTATATTATTTAGTTTTTTAACTCTCAAACTAAAACCTCTTACTGAGAAATAGGATCAGGTTTTTTGAAAGACGTATTTATTTATATTTAATCCAGTCATCATTTATACTAAAATTTTGCCACTTATGTGTGAATTATTATGCTTTTAAAACTATGTATTAAAGAGTTAAAGTACGAGCCGGCAACGCGGACTTGGCCAGCTAGTAAATAAATAAAATAAATAAATAAAGACCAAAAGTACGGGCCGGCAACGCGGACCGGGCCAGCTAGTATATTATATTATTTGTGCATTTGTTTGTAACTACAGAAGAAAGCGAGATAGACCCATAGTTCCTTTCGATGATCTGAATAGAATCCCATTCTTAGTCAATCTATAGATATCCGTCTGTCCGCCTGTCCATGTATTTTTGTAAACTAAGTACAGGTCGCATCAATTGCCCGATCGAGATGAAATTTTGCACAAATCATTTGATTGACTCCTATTGAAATTGGAGATAGTCGGTCAAAATTTTTCAAAATTCAGATGTAGTTCCCATACCAATATTCGTCCGTTTTACCTTTTATTGTGCACAAAATGTGTAATATAATCCAAATATGATGGAATTTCGCAAAAACGACCAAATTTATTGCAGAAATAAGTGTGTCAATTTGGCTGAAATCGGTTCAGATATAGCTCTCATACATATATTTTTCATCTGAATTGTCATTTTTGTTCTCCACATTTGTAATATAAACTACGTACTTCCCAATATTCGGCATTTTGATGATTTTTGCCACATTTTCCCGCGAATATGTCTAAAAATTGGCACTTGTGTGTCCCAATGGGTTCTAGCTCCGTTGGCAAAACATTGTATGTACAGGTTCATATTTTTGTATAGCCCCATATAGCGTTACCTCCCGATATTCGATATTTTTATGATTTTTGCCACATTTTCCCACGAATATGTCTAAAAATTGGTATTTGTGGGTCACAATGGGTTCTAATGTTTTCTTTATCCTAAGGTGGAGGGTTTTAAAAGTTCGGCCCGGCCAAACTTAATGTTGTTTTACTTGTATATTTTACTATGCTATTTATTCATTCTTTCATCCATTCGTCCAATCTTTCATTTATTTATTTTTTCAGTCTCTCGCTTTGCTTGAAGCTGGCCCTTTCTTTTAGCAAGCGTAACACATGCACATCGTTAAAATTTCCGATTATGAATATTAAAACAATATTATTTTTTCATTTGGTCATTAATCATATTGTCGATAACCAGTAATTAAAATTTATTAACTATATGAATGAGATTTTATTTTCTTTAAAATAGTTACATCAGCGAAAGAGCACACATCATCTTTAGATTATAACATAATTACCTAATTTAAACAGAAGCCACGATTTCATAATGTTAATCCCAATCGGAAGTTGAATACACGTAAGTTAATTTTTAAATGTTGGCTTAAAGCGGAGTATAATTCTAAGTATTTTTAATATTTGTTTTGCTGTTTGGGAAAAGTTTTATTTCAATATCAAAATTAAGTACGATTTTAGAAGATTTGATTCTCATACTAAAATTCAAGTTTTTAGCTTTATCCGTTCACATAATACCAAACGGTTCCATTTTAGAAGTTTAGTCCCATTAAAGTTCGAAGCTACAAAACTTTTTGGTACATCTGTCCTGTGACTTCCTTTTTCAAAATGTCGGAATTCTAGCTCGTTACGTTTACAAATACAATTTACAATAAAAAGTATTAAATTTTTAGTACATATTAGTACTATTCGTACCATTTTAGTATGAATTGATACTATTTAGTACACATAAGAACGAATTTCTAAAGCTTCCTATGTACCCCAATCCTACACCCTCACAGTAGCCTCAAATTTCAGTATTCCATAACAGTCGGTTCGCCTAAATACAAATTGTACCAAATTTAGTATTATATCGTACAGATAAGTACGTATTTCAAAAACTTCCTATATAACCCAATCCTATAACAGTAATCTTAATTTCAACTTTCAGGAATCCCGCCCTATCGGTTTACTTAACTCCATATTGTACAAAATTAAGTGCCATTTAGTACAATTAAATACCAAATTTAAATAACTACCTACATCATACAGTTCAATAGAAAAATTATTTCCAAATTTCAGGATTCGAACTCTACCGGTTTACCCAAGTACGAATTCCCCACATAAGTACTAGTTCCCAAAACTACCTACATTCCTCAGTCCTAAAATGTAATAGTATTCTTATATCTACATTTCAGAATTCCAGCTGTATCGGGTCACCCAAATCGAAATTGTACCAAGTAAAGTACCATTTAGTATTTCTCGTTCATATAAGTACAAATTTCGAAAACTTCCTAACTATCACAACCTAAAACACCACCAGTAATGTTAAGTTGAAATTTCCATCCATCCGTTTCTCCAAATTCAAATTTAGTACCGTTTAGTACTTTTCGTATACATCATTACACTTTCAAAACTACCAGTTTGATTCCCTTCCCTAATTTCAAATCTTTAGCTCTAACCGTTCATTGCTCTTTGTTCTTTCTATGTTTATCCACTCGTCCGTTGCCCTGAGCCTTAAGGTCGCGACGGCCGCTTCATACCGTATCTGAATTTCGATTGGGTGCACAAATAGAATTGTCTGTAATGCCCTAGTTGGTGTTGTCCTCATTGCACCGCAGATGCTTAAGCAGCACATTCGTTGGACTTTCTGTAGTATTTTGATATTACATTTTTTATCCATAGCTATCCACAAGACTACCGATGCGTATGTTAGAACAGGTCTAATTACGCTTTTGAATAGCCTTTACGCTTTTGAATATCTTTGGATTGAAACCCCATTTAGAGACTATAGCCCCTTTTACACGTTGCCCAGCATTTATGAGCTTTGTTAGCTCTTTCTTGGATATGGTCCCTCCAATTAAGTTTCCTATCTAGAATTACACCTAGATATTTAACCTCATTGGAAATATTGATTGTCTTGTTCAGGAAGACCGGTTCAACGATATGGCCCAGTTTTCTTTTCTTAGCTAATAGACATATCTCAGTTTTTTTCGTTTTAACGTTAAGACCTCTCGGTCTGGCCCAGTTGTATGCAAGTTTCAAAGCCGACTCAGCCCTTCTGCACAGCGAGTTAGGGTTCTTTCCCCTCAGAAGTATTATAACGTCGTCTGCATAACAGATTGGTTCAAAGCCTTCATTGGTTAAAGTCCCCTCCCACAGGAGGGGTGATAATATCCTGTGGAGTTCCTTGACGAACTTTGTCCCTTATGTTAACGTCATATAGCCCACAGCTTATCCACCTATTCCTTAGCATGTGGTTTATCCTGACCCTTAGGGCCCGGCCGATATGAAAATTATCTAAGGATTGGATGAGTGTATCTGTGCTGATGTTTTTGAAAGCACCTCGATGTCAATGCATACTGCTAGTGTATACATCTTCTTCTCTCGATGTGGTGTACAACCTCATGTAATGCGGTTTCCATTGAACGTCCTTTAATGTATACATGCTGTTTGTATTTAAGCATATCGTTTGCAATTCTGCTCTTAATCATGGTGTCGACTGTACGATTCGTTTTCATCATCAGCTTAGGTTTCTGAGATATAATGGAATAAGAATAGTTTAGGTATTCGAATTGAAAATAATCTCAAAGGGGTTAAAGCATCATTTCTAGCAACATTATCCATTAAAAATACTCATCACAAACCGGGTTACCAAGCCATTTTTTTCTGGGTATTATTAAATGAGAATAAACAATAACAATTCAGTTGGCAACTATACATTTTAATGCATACACACCAGGTATTTTCACATATGCGCCCAGCTACATACGCCCCAACAGCGAAAGAGAAACTGTTATTTTCAATTTGCCAATCAAAGTTGAAATTGTATTCAGATCACAAAATTAAAATGTTCGCCTACAACAAATAGCCGGCAGGGGCCAGAAGTGTAGCTCCACGACTCATTTATTTTGGTGCGATAAACTATGTGTGGTTAATGCAGAGATACTGTGAGCTGCGGGGAAGCGAAAATAAAATCAATACTTGGCGGTTAACTAACAATCAAGTACTTTTTGTGTTTTAAAAATGTTAATTAAAAACGACATAATTATATCTGATGACTATCAGCGACAACGGATTCATGTAATTAATGACGGGATATTTTAATTGCCTTTAGTAACTGCATGGGGCAACACAATAAACTTATGGCTAGGTATTTAATTTTTATAGTTTTTGATGGAAATTAATTAATTTCCATAACACTTTTCTGTTAAATTAAATATGACAAAATTTTAATCACAATATTCTTCTGATACCGTTCAGATAGCAAATCGGCAATAGCCCTTTGCTTCTGATTGGGTATATTAACTTTGTCATTATACTCTACACCACATATTGGTGTTTCTTATGTGTTTATGCTTTTGTTTGTAACATGGAGAAGGAAGCGAGATTGATCCATAGTTAGTTTTGATGATCTTTATAGAATCACTTTCTGATTCGATTTATGCATGTCAGTCCGTCTATTCGTCCGTCCATCCGTCCATGTATTCTTGTGAACAAAATGCAGGTCCCATTTATTATCCGATTGAGATGAAATTTTCCAAACAATATTTGTTTGGCCCGAGAATATAGTTCCCATATATCTTCAACCGATTTTGGGCTAATTGTGCACCTTTTCCATGGTGCATTTCCACGCATTTCTCCACGTATTCGTCCAAAACTTGGTATTTGTAGTTCGTAATGGGTTCCAGCTGCAGTGGCGGAACAAACTATGTATAGGTCCATTTTTCGTGTAGCCTCCACATAATGGTACCTCCGGATATTCTACTTTTTGATCATTTCTGCCATATTTGTCTAAAATTGGTATTTGTCATTCATAATGGGTTCTAGACCCGATGGCAAAACACTGAATATTTAGGTCTACGTTTTTCTATAGCGCATATATAACGATACCCACCGATATTCTGTTTTTTTTTTTTTTTTTTTTTTTTTGACAATCCTATTCACATTTTTCAAATTTGGTATTTAAGAAGAGTTGGTAGATGACAATCGTTGAAGTATGGAATTATCAGTAGAGGTTCCCGTTCCGGTATGGCCCCCATATTATCCAAACGGTCTCAGTGGTATCTGCAGTTAAAGAGGAACTTGTTTGAATTCAGATACTTTTATATAAAAATGTCTTATTTACCCAATGGTGGAGGGTATTATATGTTAGCCCCGGTCGAACTTAATGTTTTTTACTAGTTGAGTTTTACCTTTTTAAGGCGAAGATCATATGTTTATGATTTATTTATATCTCTTTCGAGGCAAACTTATTGATCAGAAATTTTTCAGATAGATACTATCATACATTAACTATGCGACGCGTTTAAATTTCCTTAAGCTGCTCATGAGGCATGTTTGGTGCGAATGATGGCTTACAAGGGTCGATCTTTGGAAAGTAGTACTTAATTCCATGGTCCAATAAGGAAGTAGAACAGATTCGTAAAACTACAGAAATAGAGCCATGAGGCTATCCCCGCTTCCTGTCAGACTAATTCAAAATTATATACAACAAGTTATCTTCATTTTTTCATTTTGTCCTCATTTTTAAAATGAGTTAAATTGCGCGAAAAATTAATTAAATGCTTGGATTTTGGCTCAAAATACGACCCAAACTGTTCAATCTTTCAATTTCGTGGTTAAACTGGTTAGTAGCTTTAATATTGAAAATATGTTGTTTTCATTCAGTAAGACCATCTTACTGCCTATAAGACCATCTGACGACAAGTTTTCTGTCAATATATATTTTGAATTAGCCCTATGAATACAAAAACAAAATTGTGACGTTCTTGTAAAAAAAATAAAAATAAATAAAAGAATTTGGATCTATATTAATTGTAAATAAACACGAAAATTTGTGAATTTGCAAATGAGAATTTGCCAAATATGTGTGCAGAAAGAAGGAGGTTCCAGTAGGGGGTACATTTTTTCGGTTCTAAAGGAATTAGTGTCGAGGGCAGAAAGGAGTACCGTTTGCCAGGTAGAATTAAAAGCAACGTCTTCTGTATGCTCTGAACACTTCGACGTTGCACATGTGGTGGAATCTGGAAGAGAATATATCGCGAAAATATTCTGCGGGTGTATTAAACATTCCAACAGGACTCAGCACCATGGCACTCATCACGCGCCACCCAAGACTGATTACAAAATGAGGTTCCTCGCTTCATTTCCAGCGCACAATGGCCACCAAAATCTCCGGATACCAATCCTTTGGACTATTTTGTCTTTAGTATTTTGGAAAGCAAGGTTGGCACTAAAAAATACCAAAGTGTCGATCACCTCAAGCAAGCGCTTCGCCGGGAATGGGCCAAAATAACGCAGAGCAACATTCGGGCAGCGTGTGGCGCTTTCATTGGCCGCTTGAAGGCTATAATTAGTGCCAAAGGTGACCAATCTAAACTTTTTCTAACTTGATGCTATTTCTGCCCCGCTTTATCTGAAATTACACTTTTAGTACACAATAAACCTGAACTTATGAACTATATATATGAACCGATTTCCATAAAATCTAGCAATGGTATTTGTATACTGTCGATGATAGCTGTCGCCAAATCTCATTGCTTTGGAGTGCATATTAAAGGTGTGACGGACAAAATTAACAAATCGGATGAACAATATATGTGTGTGGCATTTCCGTACGGAATGCATAAATCGACTTAGAATGTGATTCTATGAAGATCATCAAAAGGAAATAATGCACAAATACATAATACCCTGTAACACAATTTGGTCGCCTCAAATATGTGGGCGATAAAGACTCCATTGAAAAATTTAGGTTAGCATAACAACAAATTGTCTTAAGAGTATTAACGTAGAAGAATCTAATGTGTTACCAACCGTATATATGTTCAAAACCGTTTCTGAATAAATGTGCGCATTTCGTATTTAACAGAATCACTAAGATATATTAATACCCTTTTTAATAGTAAATTGTAATGGTAACGGATTCCACGATTGAATTGTTAAGGTAAAACTGACGGGCATAACTCATTTTTTGGTATTCACATTTGAATTCCGCCAAACGCTAGAAGCTGAATGCCATCAATTAGTATGGGAACAGTTTGGTTTGTTGGCAAACCATAAGTCTGGCGGGTTTGTACAACAGTAGAAAACAGACCTTTAGGGAAATTGTTTTCATATTGTCACTATTTGTGGTGCCCTGCAATCAAAAATGTTGCAGCTGTTGCTTTCGACCAACCAGGTGCGGGACTCAACTAGTATAGACATTAAACACGTTCACACGTACATCCAACATCGGTGTTGCATTAAGTCTAAATTTTTTTTGTGTTGTTGCCATTCGCCACGCTTCCTCAAAGCAACAACGATTTAAATGTGAAATTAATTTTGAAAACGATAACAATGTTTACTGACTCCATTGTAAAATTGTTTTTGGCATTGTTTTAGCCATTATGCCTAATGGTATTATTTAGCAGAATGTATTATTTATACCCTACAACACTATGTTTTGGGGGTATTATAAGTTTGATTGGGCCAAAAATTATGTAACACCCCGAAATATTGGTTTCCCACATAGGAAAGTATATATGGATCTTCCTATCTCGCCCAGATGAGTCGATCTAGCTTTGTATGTCCGTCTGTCCGTCTGTCCATGTTAATTTGTAATCAAGCTATAGGTTGCAATTATGAACCGATCCTTACGAAATTGAAAATGGTGGTGGGTTATGGTCGGAATAGAACCCTATTGTTTTTTGGAGATGATTGCACGATATTTAGGGTTTGAAATGGACCAAAAACAGAAAAATTTCCTGATTTTGTAGTTGCTCTATAGGCCACAATTATTACTTCACATTACATTATCACTTCTGACCATTACATTGATGCTAACAGCCAAGAAATCGGATATATATATATATAGGTACAATATATATGTAAAAGAATTTATTTTATTTATTCTGCTTATAAATCTAGAATCGCTGGGCCGATTTTCACAATTCGCATCAATTCGGAATGGTCTCTAGCCAGAAAACGATAAAATCTAAGAAAATCGCGGAAAAATATACCAATAAAAAAGTGAATATCATTTGCCGAATTTCTTTCAATTTTTGTGATATTTTTTATCGCATGCGATTTTTTTAATTTGACTTACAATTTTGTAATTGTAATTTTTCTAAATTTTTACACCCCCAACACTACGTTTATATGCATGCCGCAATTATCGTCAGATCCTCATGAAATTGTGTATGGCGGCAGGGTTAGGGTCACAATTAAAGCCTATTGTACTTAAGATGTACGTTTGGATGTGCAAATGGACTAAAAAAAATTAATTATTTCTAATTTCGTAGTCGCTCTATAAGTCACAATTTAAAACTTATCGACACGGAATTTCGCATCAGAAGAGGTTTAAGGACAGACTATCGGATTATATTTAGCTGTGAAATGGGCAACAACTTGCGTGTGAAATTGTTGTGAATACTTAACAACACTACGGAGTGCGTAAATATTGGCCAAATTCTCCGGGTCAAAGCACTAAGTGTAACCTCTGGGCAGAGCTCTTTGACATTATTTCAAAAACGAAATCTTCTAAAATGGATTTAGATATAAGGGGACTTCGAACATATTGTAGTGTTGTAGGGTATCGCATGGTCAGCCCCGCACGACTATAGCCTTTGCTTACTTGTTTTTATTTAAACTAATTTTAATTATAATTATTAGCCTTTATACAAAATCATTTTTTTACACCGATAGAATTTTTGGTTATTTGCAAATATATTCTGTGTCTGGTTTTTATCCCCTTCAGCTAACATATGCTTCCGTTTGGAGCATCGATTAGCATAAAATTCAAAGTTAATTTAACAATGTCGGTCCCTCTGTTGTAATCTTACTAGAATCTAAAGACTGGATATAGGAAGCTGAACATTGTCTATGTAGATCCCATATAACGGTACCTCAATTTATTTCGTGATTTTACGGTTTTCACTGGAATTGTTCCGAAGTAGGTACCAAAAACTTTTGATGACAGCCCAATAGACTTGCTACTTGGGGCTGACTTATACCCGCAAATACTTGTATGTAAAATGTCAAATCGAATCCTTTCGAAATGCAAAGTAAATTAATTTATTTTCATATTCAATACATAGATTATATATTTTGAATAAACACACACTACCAAACGAATTTTTGTTCAGATGACCAAAGGACTCAAAGGGTCATTGCTTGTTTTAATATTTAAACTAAATCTGTTTAATTCAATATGACGCCTATTACATGGTTTAGTCAACTGGCTAATTTCATCCCTTCTTCCGTTTCGTTCAGTATCATCATTGACTTCATCATCATCTCGATTCTCGAAGATTCAACATAGTTGACAATATCTCTTCACCCCAAAAAGGAAAAATTGACTCTGTGGCGTACAAAGACGGGTGGCCTGTTTGAAATTAGTTGTTGAAGTCTCTAAGGAACACCGCAACTCCCCAGCACTCCTTTATTGCCATCATCAGCAAATATGAACAGATTCCACTTGAAATTTTTTAAAACTTAAGTAAAAGATGAGCTCGTCAGGAATTATGACACTCTGGGGAATAGAACCAACCAACCACAACAACACCAATAGAACCATCATCACCCTCATTGAACTTGTTGTAACATTGCTGAACGTTGTAGTATCCGAAACAAATCCGAAACAGCACTGTGGTCTACCATTGAAAACAAATGACTGTCAACTAACCGTGAAGCACTGTTCTGACAATCAAAGAACACCCCAAATGTAAATCACAAAATGCTGCCCTTAGCAATTGGTAGGATTGGATACTTGAAAAGGCACAATAGACGACATTAGCCATGTCAATTTCTCTGTTTCTTCAAGTGGTCGTAGAAAGCTGGCAAATATGAATTAGTTCAAAGGTCCCACAGCAAGAGTTTATATTCTGTTGGATTGTAAATATTTAATAAATAGGAAAAACCTTGAAAATTAGATACGATATATAATTTAGGTATGATTGTACCATAACTTTTATGGAAAAATATGGATACACCGTTAATAATGGAAAACGACATCAGTCAAGTGGCCAACACGATCACACTTACAGGCCCGAATACTCTTCATGAAATTGTGCATAACCATATCGCAAAATTGGTGCCCTTTGTCGTCGGTTGCTTCACGAATTCCATATTTAAGGTCCTTAAACAACGATGGGCTGTTGGCTGAGACCTTATCTTTATTAATCATCTATATTTAACCGTAACTGTTGATCTAATCCCATTTTCGAAAAAGTAAGTAAGTAACAAAAAACCCCCATAAACAGAGAATAGAAATGCTTTACAACTATCTCTAAGGGTTTTGGAGTCCTAATAGCTACAAGTTTCCTTATTGAGGCAATGAAAATTATTGCATTCAACTCCGATACTTATAACGATTTGCATAAAAGCCCAATAATTTCTTTTAATATCGTAAAAATTATGCTGCTGTGTTCGGATTTTCAATTTCAGTTGGTTATAAAGCTGGAATGTACTGGCAGCTATACTTTCTGAAAGCAGCACGATTGACAGTATAAATGACGAGCACATCCATCAAACCGTGACACATATTCCAGGCATTCATTTGATACCCTACACCACATAGTGTTAAGGGTATTATGTCTTTGTGCATTTGTTTGTAACATGGATAAGGAATATTTGTTTGGCCCAAGGACGAACCCTATTGAAATTAGTGCTAATCGGGTCAGCTTTAGCTCCACCTTCTACCGATTTTGGGTTAATTGTACCACAAACAGTCAATATCAGTCCTAATGGCTTAAATTTTGGCACATCTGACCGAATCTAGTCAAGAAGCAAGTGCATTAAATTTGGTGAACATCGGTTCAGATCTAGCTATCCCTCACATTCGTAATATGCACTCCACCAGATATCAGATACAGCTCAGAAATAAGAGTTCCAAATCTAGTCAAGATCGGGTCAGATTTGGATATAGCTCTTTAGCCGATTTCGGGTTTATTGTGAACCAAATGGCTAATATCAGCCAAAATGGACTGAATTCTGGAACTTCCGACGGAATTCACCCTAGAAGCCAGAACTTATTATTTTGGTGAAAATCGGTTCAGATATAGCTTCCATCCAATTTGGTGTTAATATCCCCCACACGCATAACATGCACTCCACAACAATGATATTTGTTACAGGACATCAGATACAGTTCGAAAATACCTCTGCCAAATTTCGATATACATCTTCATCCGATTTCACGGCTATTTTTCACCATATATGTAATATTAGCCCAAATTGGATCGATTTTTTCATATCCAATCGAATTTTTCCAATAACGGTTTTAGACTCTTTGGAAATAATCCTTTTCAGGACATTTAGAGTCGATCTAGCGACGTCCGTTCGTCCGTCCTTCAGTCTGTCTGTCTGCTGGCTGGTGCTCACAATAACTCTCAAAGGGAGTATTGAGTTGGTCCAAACTTGGTGCATCCTATTATTATTAAACTTAGATCAAGTTTGGAGATGGGCAATTTCTACTCTTTCTGGCACCTCCCCATAAAGGGTAACAATTTTGAATACCCACGAAGTTCATTTAACGCGAAAATAACAACTGATTCCATTCAGACTTGGTACATCTCAATATTTCCATCAACACAAGATCTGTTATAAAGATGGTATAGATCGGACCATACCTTATGGTACCTCCCCCACATAGTGTTCAAGATTTGAAAAACAAAATGCTCAAGGAAAGCGAAATAAGAATCCAACTCTCTTCAAATTTCACACCTACATACATTTTTGCTAACACATGATCTGTTGTGAAGATGATATATATCTGCGAACTCCTACTGGTATCTCAACCACAAAGTTTCACAATTTTCAAGACTTTTATCTGTCATAGCATGTATCTGTATTAGATGAAGTATGAGCATGGAATTCTTCGGTCGACTATATCTGGAACCTCACTCACATTTTAACATTTTCTAAAAAAAACAAGTAAGCAAAGGCTATAGTCGTGCGGGGCCGACCATGTGATACCCTACAACATTACAATATGTTAGCAACCCCTTTATGCCCACATTGGAAGATTGGAAGATTTCGCAGTTGAAATTATGTCACGGAGCACTGTCCAGATATTAGCCTTAGCATTTTGAAAAAGGGACATTTACCCGATACTTACGCACTTCGTCGTGTTGTTAGTTGATATGGTCCATTTTACAGCTAAATATAATCCAATGGTCACGCAAAATGCTAAAATTCTGCCCTGTCCTTAACTCTCTTCTCAGACGAGTCGATTGGCTTCAATTGTGTGATAAGGAAATTTTTTCTGTTTTTTTGGTCTATTTCAACCCCCAAATATATTGCGGACACCTTTGAAAACAATAGGCCTAGCCTTTCTGAGCCTAACCCTACCCTTGTGAAAATTTTCGTGAGGATCGGACGATAATTGCAATATCCATAACCTGTGCTGTAAGGTGAAAAAATATTACAAAATATTATAAATCGAATTGAAAAAATCGCATGCGATAAAAAATATGAAAAAAAATCACAAAATACTACAAAATATATATTAACATTATTATTGGCATCTTTTTATGCGATTTTTTTAGATTTTATTCTTTTATGCCAAGAAGGCATTCTGAATTGACAAAATTTGTCAAAATCGGTCTAGCCATTCTTGAGATATAAGCATTCAAGCTAACATCCCTTTCCTTTGTATATACACATTGAATATATTTCGCTATATATCCGATAAATTTACTATCGGCATCTATGTAACGGTCAGGATTGACCTGTTCGTCTATTTGTAATTTAGCCGGGATTAAAAATATTCGCGGTTTAATGGAAAATTTGACTTTTATTTAACACAAATGTTATGGTCTATTTCACCCACTAAATATTACCCGATAACCACCAACATTGGAATACTTCTGCCCAGCCCTAAGATCTAGCCCCGGCGTCGATTGGTCTATGATTACGACCTGTAGAGCAATTACAGGTCCATTCGACCACTAAATATTATGCGATCATCTCCAAAAGCAATAGGGTTCTATTCTAGTTCTAGCCCCACCTCCTTTCTAAATTTCGTGAAGATCGGTCCGTAATTGCGACCTGTAGAGTGATTACAAATTAACATGGACAGACGGACGGACGGACATACATAGCTAGATCAACTCAGCTCGGCGAGTTAGGAAGATCCATATATATTTTCCTATGTGGGAAACCAATATTTCGAGGTGTTACATAATTTTTGGCCCAATCAAACTTATAATACCCCCAACACATAGTGTTGTAGGGTATAATCACATATATCTTATATAAAGTGAATGAAGTAATAAATATAGTCCAAACCGTATTTATCGTATTTATTTAGGTCTGATACGAAATGAACAATATTGGCCCATTCCTGCGGAACCTACTCCCCAGAGGGTCAAGAATCAAACATTTGTCGGCTATAAGGACTGATACTTTTTTACTTGATTTTAATAAGTATATTTCGCTCTCTGATAGAGACCAATCAACTGCTAACTTACTTTGTCTTTTTGCTTTGAAAATGTATTGCCTTTTTCGTCAGTTGTTATGTCTGTTTTCTGACGCACCATTTCACTAAAAATTCTTAAATCCAGAAAAAGGTTGAGAATTTAATCGTTAAGCAAACACGAAACATGAACTGTAATCCAACAACGATTATCCTTTGGTGTAATTGACGTTAAACAATAAAAAAACACCCAAAATCTTTATGAGGGGGTTGGTATTTACTTTAGCCCGATATAATTTTACCGTGAACAATGCCAAGAGTAATGTGGATTAGGGTTTTGCAGCGATTTAAATACTCTAAGGAAGTGAGGCGTCAAATAAGCCAACCTTGTACAGCCCATCATTGTGCCACTTATGCCAATGAAACCCCTTAGACAAATAGCGGAAAACAACATTAAAACAGTAGATTCTGCCGGAGCAACAAGTCTCGTGTAAGCCGATAAATCCGCTTCAAAAGAGGCAAAAGGTTAATAGAAATGAGAAGTAAATCGCAGTTGTGTTACGAGTCATTTGTGCACGAATCAGAATATATAACAGTTGAATGAAACCTATTTTGTTCACAGCGAGCCAATTTTGTTTACAGTTCGTATTAATTCAAAATATTTATACTAGAATATATATGGCGGAAGATTAGCCCATCAAAAATAGCATCTTATAATGGATTGGTTATGTACATTTTGACATCACTAACAATTTTCAAAACATCATCCTAACCTCCCATGTTAATAACGATTTGTCAAAGGAATCAAATATATGTTATTTTATATTCAGTATTTTAACCATTTTAGCTACGTTTTTTTACCTTCCACCTTGGAAAGGAGTGAATATTAAATTTGTCTTTCCGTTTTTAACACATCTAAATATTCATCATAGGCAAATATTCAGCCTACATTATTTGACGTAGAGCTTAACAATTTGGCACAGTAGTTTGTATTGTTTCTAGGATTGAAAATGAGATATATCGGCTCACGTTTTGGGATAGCCCCCATATAACTGTAGCTCCCGATATTCGGTATTTTGATAGTTTTAGCCACATTTTCCCGCCAATCTGTCTAATAGTTGGTATATGTAGTTCGTTATGGGTTCTATTTTCCACGTTTCCGTATAGCTCCCATATAGGATTACCTCCTGATATTCGGAATTATGATGATTTTTGCCACATGTTACCACCAAACTGTCTAAAAATTGACATTTGTATTTTGTAATAGGTTCCAGCTTCGGTAGCAGAACATCGAATATCTAGGTCCACGTTTTCCTTCGGTATTTTGACGTTTGTGCGAAATATGGTATTTATACTTTATACTGAGTTCTCCAGCCGGTGTCAAAACATTATACATATTGGTCAACGGTTTCCATGCAACGGTTCGGTATTTGATATTTAATATATAGACCAATATTATGTATTTTGATAGTCCTAGTCACATTTACCCACAAAATTATATCAAATTTGGTATTTAAGACTTTCTCTTGACTGTATAAACGATCGTAAGTAAGATCACCCCTGTTCAAATATGGTTGAGTGTTCCTATTACTGATATAAAATCAACAGAATAATATATAACATAAGTAATCCTGATAGTCCCTTATGAAGTAAAAATCCGATACAGGAGGGAAAAAACAATTCAATTTATTCCAGTATGGGAAAATATTGTCTGGCCCCCAAATTTTGGAAGGATTAGAAGGCCAATCTCAACTACTTGTTTGCTACATACTTATTATGCCTTATACATGACAAACAAATGTGCATGGAGATATTTTTTCTGCCAAAAATTTAAGCGAACAACGAGGAAAGAAATTCTCAGTTCTGCAACACATTATGAATTTCAATGAAATCGGAGATACCTAGCACGTTTTGTGCATCAAATATATGAAAGCGGTCCAAATCTTAACCGATTTCAATGTAATTTGGCGAATTTCGAATTTCATTGGAATCGAAAATACATATCGTGTTTAGTGCATCAAATAAGTGCAGTCGGCCGAAAAAATTTATCCATCCAAATCTAAACAGAATTCAAAATAATTTGGCAAATTATTTTTATACCAAATTCAGGCACTGATTCTGAATTTCATTGGAATCGGATGTACATATCGTGTTTGTTGCATCAAATATGTAAGATCGGCCGAAAATATATATATATATATATATATCAATATAATTTTGTAAATTTATTTTTATACTGAATTCCGTCACACATTCCAAATTTTAGAATTGTATCCAATAGAAAAAAAATTTTGGTGGAAATCGGTTCAGAATTTGATACCCATCACATATATTATTTCTTTCGGAACTTAGGGTTCGTAATTACTTCTATATCCTGTGGCAGATCTTTGTCTATTTAGTCATTTAAATTTCGGTATTTACCGAAACTCGGTATTCTGATCATTGTAGTAACATTTTTCAGAGGAATCGCTATATAGGGTTTATAATGAGCTCTGTCTTCTGTGGCAGAAAACGGCTGGAAAGGCACATTATTTCTTACATCACTCCTAAAACGGTACTTCCAAATATATTTGGTATTTTAGTCATTTGATTTACATTTTTAGCAGATTTTGCAATCAATACTTTTGCCAACCGATGTCACAGGCGAAAATGGAAGCGGCGCCAATATTCAATCCCGATACTCTTATTTTTAAAGGTTTTCTTTACCTCATTGTGAAGGGTACTATAAGTTCGACCGGGCTGAACTTAATCTTTTTTACTTCTTATGCCTTCACCATTCGGTGTAGAGAGTATTATTATTTGTTTACTTTTTTATTTATTTATTTATTTATTTTTTTTTGGCAAAAACACCTCGAAATATTAGTTTATGACCCACCATCTGATATACCAATCATCACTTCTCTGACACGATTTAGCTATGTATATACCCGCCTTTTAAATTTAATTTCTAATTAAAACCCAAGCCGTAATTATGAGCCACTCGCCTTAAATTTGGCACGTGCCTCTAGATTTTTTGATTAACAGGGTGAGATAAAAAACTGCAACAAAGTCAAACGCCATAGTTTTTACATTTTTTTTTTTAATTTTATTGAATGAAAAAAAATGTCGGGAATAGCATCAAATTTTAGAATAAATTTAGATTTGTTCGAATTGGTCACCTTTTATTTATTTATTATGGCCTTCAAACGGCAAAATTAAATGGTCACACGCTGCCCGAATGTTGCTCTGCGGTATTTTGACCCATTGCTTGGGGTGATCGACATTTTGATATTTTTTAGTGCCCACCTTGCTTTCAAAAATACTGCAGACACAATAGCCCAACGGATTACTATCCGGAGATTTTAGTGCCCATTGTGGGCTGGAAATGAAGCGAGGAACTTTATTTTGTAATCATTCTTGGGAGGCAAATGCTGAGTGCGATAGTGCTGAGTCCAAAATGTCTTCGGCCAAAATGTTTGCGTTTCCAAGGCTTTAATACTCCCTCCAGAATATTCGCGACAATATTCGGCATTTATTCTGATGCCACGGTCGGTAAATACGAGCGGAGAGCGACAATCAAGTCGTTTCTTTATCAATCAAGTCGCTTGTTTACTTTTCGAATCATTTCTGCTGATCTTGCTGTTTTCTTCCGTCCACTTCCACTTCGGGCAACGCTACTAATATCACGGTAACGAGCGATGGTAGGAGACACAAAAAAGTTATTCACATTTTAGTGCTAGTGTGCTCTAACAATAGCCACTTGCAGTTTTCCAGCCAAATATAAAGAAATCACACTATCACGCTTGAATACCATCACGAATAACTTTTTTTCTGGAAAATGCTTTTGTAAGCTTGTAAACAATGTAATACGCTGTCACTGGAATAATTTTAACAGCTGTCTGAAGTTGGTTGCAGTGTTTTCATCTCACCCTGTATTAGGCTTACATATGCAAATTGCGGTTGCAAATATACCAATGCATTTAAACATGTTTACTTGTGAATGGAAATTTAACTGCCGGTGTCATGCCTTAGGGTTCCATTCTCCCGTTACCTGTTTTGAGAAAAACGTATTTAACCTCGAAGCTCTGGGATCTGTCTGAAGATTGTTTTTTATGTTTGACTGGATTTCGTAAGAATAAACCATCTCTGGAAATGTACAGACGCGCCTCTGCTGACATAAATATCCTCCAAAAATGTATAAGTTGATATTTTCAGAAATTTTAAATAATTATGATGAAATTTGTGCTTAATAAATACGAACATAACATGCTAACCATCCAAGTGACCCTTTAAAAAGCAAAAAGATTAATCTTAACAATCAAAAGATAAACCAAAAAGATCAATCTTAACAATTTCTGGAATATTTGTTTCAAATATGTAGTCTTCTTCTATATATATAAAAATCAATTGTTGTTCGTTGGTAATGGAATCAGTTGAGAACGGCTGAACCGATTTGCATAAACGTTCGTCATACCCCGAGTTAGGTTTTTAAAGAAAAAAATATTGACCATGCCTACTTTTACACCCACTATCTTGATTTATATAAAATCTTTATATTTGCCATATAATGAAGATATCGGTTTGAAAATTATTACACGGGATAGTGTTGACTTTACTTCAACCCTAAGTATTTGGGGGCTGAGGAACTGACCACGCATACTTCTAATCTATTTATATATAAAAGAAAGTTGTGTTAGTTACCACGCTTATTACTCAAGAACCGCTCATCTGATTTTAACGATTCACACAAATTCGGAATTGTCTCTTGGCAGAAAAGGATAAAATCCAAAAAATCGTGTAAAAATGTGAAATTTGAAAATTTTCATTTTGACTTTTGAACTGTACAATAGTAATGTTTTATTTTGCCTGTATTTTTTCCACTTTGAATTACTATTTTCGAATGTACATTTGTAGTTTTGGTTTTTTATTTATTTATTTATTTATTTATTTTTTTTTTTTTTTTTTTTTTTTGAATCCTAATGTGATGTGTAGTCTTTTTTGGTAGTATAAAGCGACGACAATTATGGAGTGGCGGACCTGAATAGATGATGTCAAAATAATTTAACGTGGTCAAACCATAGTTATACCCTACAACACTATGTGTTGGGGGTATTATAAGTTTGATTGGGCCAAAAATTATGTAAAACCTCGAAATATTGATTTCCCACATAGGAAAGTATACATGGATCTTCCTAGCTCGCCGAGCTGAGTCGATCTAGCTATGTCTGTCCGTCCGTCTGTCTGTCCGTCTGTCCATGTTAATTTGTAATCACTCTACAGGTCGCAATTATGGCCCAACCCTCACGAAATTAAAAATGGAGGTGGGGTTAGGGCCAGAATAGAACCCTATTGTTTTTGGAGATAATCGCATAATATTATATTATAAAAAAATTCCTGATTTTTCAGTTACTCTGCAGGTCGCAATTATGGACCAATCGACGCGGAAGTTAGCATGGGGCTAGAGCTTTGAGCTGGGCAGAAGCCTTCCAATTTTGATGTTCATCGGGTAATGTTTAATGGGAGAAATAGACCATAACATTTGTGTTAAATATTAAACCGCGAATATGATTAATCCCGACGAAATCACAAATAGACGAACTGGTCAATTCTGACCGTTACGTCGATGCCGATAGTAAATATATCGGATATATATATATATATATATATATATATATATAAATTAATTCAATGTTAATTTATTTATTTTTTTAAAAATTTGTGATTGCTGCTTACTGCAAGCAATCACGTCTTTATTGGTTAAGGTTCCGGACTACAAAGTAAATAATGAAATAAAACTACCCTAACTTATACTTTGGATTCATGCACCCAGATGATACTGGACACCTGCTCGTGTTGGCGATGGAATGTTGCTGTCTGCCTGTTGGATGTTGTTGTCAGTGTTTCGGTGGGAACTGCAGTGTCAGCAAAATGACACGCTTATACTTTGGTTGATGAATTCTTTGGGTTGCTAATGTTGAATTTGAATATGTCTGGTGTTAACTCCTCCCCTCTTAAATACAATCGTCCCGATTGTTCAAAATGAATGAATATTGTAAATGCTGGATGTTTTAGTTTCTTTCGAAGTTGTAGGTAAATTTACTTCCGCAATCTCTATTTCATCTCCTGGGGCATCTTCGATTTTCAGATTATTATTTTCGGAGTTTTTTGCATATTTTCTTCTCAGTGATATTATTGTTATAGTTGTAAGGATTATTGCAGAAACACAACCGATGCCGACTGCTAAGGTACCTTTGGTTTCCATAGATCGTATTCGTTCGATGTTCTTTACGTTCAACTGTTTAAGCAGCTCCAATGATATTACTTCTTCTAATTTGTCTTTTGGACCTTTTGGTTGCAAAAAGGCGGGAAGAGGTTTATTGGCACTTATTCCTCTTGAACTGTAACTGTGGCCATCGATTCTTATAGTGACGTTGAAATGTTTGATGAGATAAGTCCCGTTTAAAAAAATCTGCTCGTTGTCTACACTGATAGCGCCTTGATATTGGTTCAGCAAGAGCAAGTCCGATCCGATCTCTTCAATTGTTGGTATGTGTTCGTTGTTTATTTGGGTGCATTTCCCTACTCTACTTTTGAACAAATTAGTTATACAATTATCATTTCTTAATGAAATAAGCTTATCTCTATTACAAATTGTTATGTCGTAATTACTTTTACATTCTGTTTTTATTCCAAATAATTCTTTATTACATTCCAAAATTTTTTCGTATTCAATTTTATCAATTACATCTCCAGTTTTTATAGGTTTTATGAAATATACTTTACAAACTTCTTCTTTTTCAAAAACAGTGTTTATTTGATCGATTTCGATTTTAGAAAGCAGAAATGAATTGACGATATTAGCTTTAGCCCACTGTATTGCAAACTCTACGTTTTGTAACTCTTTTTCAATAAAATTAAGTTTTCTTTCGATTTTGAATACTACTTCATCGTTCCACCCTTCCCTTTTTATCATTTCATTCGTCTTATTAGTTATTTCGGTTATTCTTTCCGAAATTAATTGGTTTATTATCAGCTGTCTATTGTTATTTTCCAAAATATTGCCAATTTTCTGTTCTAGGATCTGAAAATCATGACTATCTGGACTGCCTGCAATCCACTTCCAAGCACTTCCTATGAAGTCTATCGATCTTTTCTCTCTGTGCGGCATCAGACGGTCTAATAGTCCATTGATGTCAATTAATTGTTGCTTCATAAATGGACGGAGAGGATGGTCTAGGTTCACGAATTTGTCCAGAATGTGTTCGGTTTCACGAGTGAGGTTTTCATACTGTTCAAGATCTATTGAATGAATTACTTTAAATGTCCCGTTCTGTTTCCTTGCTATTCCATTATGAATTGAAATGAGTCTTGCGTTCGAGTAGTCGAGGATGCTGAAGTCAGCCAGGGCGTTTCCAGGAAACAATCTGTAGAATTTAGGATTTTATTAATTTCTAATATGGCTTTTGTGAATAACCCTTCCGCTTTCGGTCAAAACGGTGGTATTCCGGTTTTCCTTAACTATTTCCTCTTTGTAACGGTCGCTTAGTTTCGTTCCTAACCTTTTGTTGTTGCTTACATAAATTAATTGTCCGGGAATATAATCCTTAACTGGTCGTTTCTTTTTGTTATGATACGTCAAGTCGTTGGCCTGTTTCTGTCTGAGTTTGTCAACAATATTCCGTCTGGTAGTCTCTATGTCTTGTGGAGAAAAGTCAATTGTGCGTCCAAAATACAAATCAACAGGTCTTCTATTCACCGTGGAGTGAATCGAGTGATTGTATTCATTAACAGCCCTCTCCAGTAATTCCTCAAAATTCCTGGATGTTCCATCACCTTTCAAACATCTCATTATCTCAGCGAGGGTAGAATGAAAGCGTTCTATCTGTCCGTTAGCCTCGCTCCTGTAGGATGGGGTCGTAAAAATATTTATTCCTAATTCGTCCTTCATCATGAATAATATCGAACTGGAATTTAAAGACGGTTCGTTGTCCATTACCACATTCTTCGGAACTCCGTAAGAGAATAATAATTCCGTCAGTGGTCTTCTAATAGCCTCAGTAGATCTTCCGTCTAGTATTTTCACTTTAACGTACTTTGAGAATTTGTCAATGGAGGTCAGAACTAATTTCCTATCTGTAGAGAATATATCAATATGAATAGTATGACCTGGGTAATTTGGAATAGGCGTCTCACAAAGGTAAGGTTCATTGGGATGTCTCTCGTATTTGTTTTTCTTACACGTCGTGCACAGTTTTATAATTCGCTTTATTTTTCCCGACATCCCCGGAAAATAATAATTTTCCAAAATCTGTGTTTTGTTCTCTCTGTCGTTCCTATGGGCTCTATTGTGGGTATCAATAATTATTCTTTCCTGGTCATTTTCTGATAATATATCTTCTACTACCTTCTGAGTAAACCTGCATTTGTACTGGCTAAAATGGAGTGGATAAATGTTCTGAATTTTTCCCATTATTTGTTCGGGTGCCTTGATTCCGTTAATTACAGACGGGTTCAAATACCTCTTCAAGATTGTTTGAAGTTTTCGTTCGTCATAATGTGGTTCAGTAATTGTGTGTCGGTGGATGCTTGGGAAAACAACATTGAACTGGTACGTTGATGTGTCATCCACACTTATGAGAAGCTGGTTCTTGAAAACATTAATGGGTGACTCAACACTGGGTATAAGGGTCTCTGGTGAGCTCTCCGCACTATGCTGTGTGGGAGTCAGTGAATTAATCGGAGTAATAGCATTATTGTCCTTCTGTACCGTTCTAGACAGAGCATCTGCTACGACATTCTGTCTTCCGGGTTTGTACCGCAATTCGTAATTATATTCCTCCAGAGTACATTTCCAGCGTTTCATCTTCATATTGCTATTTTGTTACTAATGGCGTAAGTGAGGGGTTGGTGGTCGGTATAAATTATAACTTTCTTCGATCCGTATAGATAATTCCTCAAGGTAGTGAGGGCCCATATGATGGCCAACATTTCCCTCTCATTTGTGGCGTAATGCTCCTCTGTTTCATCCAGAGTTCTTGAAATGAATGCAATTGGTCTTCCCTTTTGACTCAACACTGCTCCAAGAGCGACACTGGAGGCATCCGTCGTTAGGTCAAAATCTTCTCTGAAATCTGGATACGCAAGTATCACATCGTTTGAAACCAATGCATTTCTTAGCTCGTTGAAAGCTTCTACGGCGGAAACATCTAATGTCACCGGAATTTGACTGGAAGCTGTCTTTGGAATTCTGCCTTCCTCCCCTCTGAGGAGCGATGTCAGCGGCTTTGCTACATCGGCATATCCCCTTACGAACCTTCGATAGTAGCCCGAGACGCCAAGGAAAGAACGAAGTTCCTTAAGTGTCTTAGGAATCGGGAAATTAAGAATGGCTTCCACTTTCTTTGGGTTGGTTTTTATACCATCCCTCGACACAATAAATCCCAAAAATTCCACTTCTTGTTTAAAGAATGAACACTTGTCCAACTGGATCTTCATATTAGCGGACTCTAGTGTTTGGAAAACTTTCTTTATGTTCTCGGCGTGTGACTTCTCGTCCTTGCCAAAGATGATAATATCATCGATGTAAACAAAACAGATTTTTCCAATCAATTCTTTGAGTATATCGTCCAGCGTTCGCTGAAATATTGCTGGCGCGTTCCTCAGGCCAAATGGCAGTCTCGTGAACTCGTACTTGCCATTGTTGATTGAGAATGCGGTTTTCTGTCTATCCTCCTCCCGTAGGGGTATTTGATGGAAACCGCTTTTAAGATCAATGACCGTAAAATATTGATTCCCCCCTAGGTTAGATAGGACTTCCGTCACCTCGGGAATCGGATATTTATCCGGTATGGTGACGGCGTTGAGCTTTCTAAAGTCAACGACCAAACGATATTTTTTTCGACCAGAACTGTCCTCCTTTTTGGGCACTACCCAAATAGGGGAGTTGTACGGGGATCTGGATGGTCTTATGATGCCATCCCGAAGGAGACGACGAATCTCTTCCTCCACGACATCTTTTAATGCCATTGGGTAAGGATAACTTCGCGTATAGATTGGAGATTCGTTTTCAGTTCGGATTTCTCCAACCACAACAGAGGTGTATGTTAATCTCTCATCCGGATCTGAGAACAGGTTCCGGTGCTGCCTTGCAATATTATTGAGAGAACTCCTCTGACTTAATGATAGATGATCAGCCTCCAGCTCCAGACTATTAACATTCTGGGATATTCTCTGTCTAATGGCAATTTTCTTGCCACCTCTTACTTGGAAATAATCTTCGGAAGTATGAATTACTGCCGATAATTCCTTCAAGCTGTCATTCCCCAAAATCCCGTCGAAAGATACCAAACCAGGTAGAAGGAAGAATTTTAGTGGGACGTCATTGACGCCGAACATGTTAAGAAGAGTGTGGTGTGAAACTTCCACATCGCCGCCTACAGATTTTACGCTAAACCTATTGTCATTCAACTTGGGTCTCAGGACCAAAGTTGGTCTTATATAATTTTTACTGCTTCCTGTATCCAATAAAAAGTCTAATGTCTTCCCGTCCCTCGTTTTGACTTGAAAGTATGGCAACGAGGAACAGTTTAATCTAAAAAATTCATATCTATGAAGTTGGCTGGAATGTCATCGGGGTTACGTTCCTGGTAATCGTCCGGTATTATATCCTGTTGTCCGTAATTCCCTGTGTCATTTTCGTCTACTGGCTGATAGTCACTGTTGTCTCGGTAATCGTCGATATTTGGGGATTGGTTCTCAATATCTGGGTATTGATTATCCACGTTTACATGAAAATTACGCTGAATCTTATTCATAGGAGTCTGTACCGAAACCTGGGCAGGTCTTTTAAAATTCTGGTTCTGTTGGGGTCTTACTTGTATTGACCTGTCAATATCCATGGGTTCTGGCTTACTCTGGTTATTGTAAAATTGTGAGGGAAATTGCCTAAATTGGTTCTGAGGAAAATTCTGGGTTCCCGTATAAGGACGAGTGATTTGGTGTCCTCCCATCTGATTTCGTTGAAAGAATTGCTGAGGACGATGAGCAAATGGTTGTCCCCCAAACTGAGGACGCTGATTCTGCATATTCAAATTGTTCGGAAATGGAAAAGCTGGGGATACTCTAGGCCTATGAGTCGGAATATTTGCCAATTCTGGGTAAAATTTCGAACCAGTTGACATCCTCAATGGTTCCTGTCTATGGCCTCCCTTCTGGGCATAATCTCTCCGAAATGCCATATTGTCTAGCTTCAAACAAAGATGTAGAGCCTCTGGTAGAGATGTAGGACCCTTGACACTGAGCAGCCTAGGAAGGTCGCCGTTCAGGCCTCTTATGAAGGTATCAAGTGCCTTCTCTCGATATGTATTCGTCATGGCTCTGAGACTACCGTCGTCCAATTCTAGGCAGGAAACCTTATCCAAAATTAGAGATAGTGTTTGATAGACGTCCTGATAGAACTCTGTGACACCTCTGTGCCCCTGACACAAAACATTCATTTGGTACTCTAGTGTACCTATATCTCGTTTATCCGCGTAGTGCACCATCAGACATTTGCGTATTTTGGCCCAATCCAATGGAGTCCTATAGGATTCTAAAGCAGTATCGGCCTCACCTATAATTTTCGTACGAATTGTATGCAAAATTGCGTAGTATTTCCCGGTACCACGAAGTGATGAGTATAAATCAATCACCCTTTCGACTGATTTCCTCCAAGAGCTGAATTCTCCGGGTTTTCCCGAAAATTCCCTCAAGGATTTCACTATATCTGGAACTTTGTCCAGTTCCTCCAGTCTCGAGGAGACTGTTCCTACCGGTATGTCACTACCATCGTCAAACGTTTCGTCTCGTCCGGCCAAAAGGTTTGTAATCATTCGTGTGATTTCATTTCTTTGTCTGTCCGTGAGTGCTGAACTACCTGATGTAAGGGTGTTTGCCCTTGTTTGAGTCTCCATGTTATTTGAAGATGGATTCATCGTAATTCTATTTAATTTTTCGGCAATATCATCCACTGATTCTAACATTTTTTTCTCTTTATCAAAAGGAAAGGTGGAGCTATCAAAGTTACGTTATTTATCAGTATTGGGAACAAAAAAAAAAAAAAAATTTTCATAGGTAACAAATAACTATAACTATAAAATGTTAGGAACTAAATTTGTTCTTAATTTGAATTCTTAAAGTTATTCTTACAATAGCAGCATCATTAGAGTCTGGAGTAGCATCCTTCTAGTACAGATGAGATGAGATGAGATGAGATGATCGTTTTCTTAGTCCTTTCAAAGTTTTCAAAGTTTTGTTGTGTCCGATTTTTTTCACTTTTATTTATAAATTGTTAAAATATTTAATATTGTTCAAACAATTTTTTTATTTTTAATTTTTATTTCTGTCTTAACTTTATTTTTATTTATATTCATTCAAACTTGTTTAAATTGCTTTATTTTTTTTTTTTTTTTTTTAAGTTTTCATTTTGTAATTATCATTTTAATTTCCTTTATTTTGATACTTTTTTTTTTATTTTTTTTTTTTTTTTAAATTCTTACTTTTTATTTAATTTAATTTACTTTGTTTTTTAATTTTTCAGGAGTTTTTTTTTATTTTATTTAATAGTTTTTCATTTTTCACAATTCTTGTATCAATGTTTTTATTTTACTTTCACTTTTTTAAAATTTTTATTTGTAAACTACCGTAATCTAGTGATCCGCGTCGCGGGCTTTAGGGGCTGTAACATAACGTTACGTCCTTTTCACAATTAAGTTACTGGGGCGCCACCTGAAGGCTTGACTTTTGTCGGAAATCCTTTCTTCGGGTTTCGAGTACCTGTTTAAAAACAGGTCCCTGCTCTCGGGCGCCAATTAATTCAATGTTAATTTATTTATTTTTTTAAAAATTTGTGATTGCTGCTTACTGCAAGCAATCACGTCTTTATTGGTTAAGGTTCCGGACTACAAAGTAAATAATGAAATAAAACTACCCTAACTTATACTTTGGATTCATGCACCCAGATGATACTGGACACCTGCTCGTGTTGGCGATGGAATGTTGCTGTCTGCCTGTTGGATGTTGTTGTCAGTGTTTCGGTGGGAACTGCAGTGTCAGCAAAATGACACGCTTATACTTTGGTTGATGAATTCTTTGGGTTGCTAATGTTGAATTTGAATATATCTGGTGTTAACTTATATATATATAAATTAAACATAACGTTCTTTTTCGAGTGACAAAATGGGACTGACTTTATTTTTCCTTTATTCTTAAAATTAAGTTTTGTTGGACAATGTATTTAGTGCAACGTTAGCACTTTTGATTTTATTATTTCTTAGAGTTAGGTTTCTTAAAATGTAAGCATTTGTCTGTTGTTTATACGAATGAATGACATGAATGCATTGTAAGCATTTTGCAAGCATATTTAAGTGCCATCGAACTTGCACGCGCAACAGAAACAGAAATAAAGAAGTTAACGTTAACTCCTCCCCTCTTTAAACCGAGCGTCCTCGATCGGTCAAAAATAGGGAATATGAGAAATTCTTCGTATTCCCGGCAATTCCACTACTTCCGGCATAGGAACACGATTACGTGCGTCATACGGACATGAATCTGCTATAGACGGGGTGAGTATAATTTCTTTTCCCCTTTTGCAGATCTTGGACCTTATAATGAAAACGATTATCAATATTATCGCGAAGGAGGTAAGTCCAAAATTTGTGGTTTGACCCCACTCGTATTTGCCTCCCAATAAATTTATGGCTTTTGTGTTACTAATTTGAATTTCTTTAATTGACTCTAAAGAGAGCGTCTCTTCTATACTGAGAACAGACTCCCTAGGTTGCAGAATCGCCGGTAATGGTTGAATATGGCTTATTTCAAAAAAGGAATATGATTTGTCGGAAATACTTAGTGTAGTGTTGCTATATTGGATGACATACGATCCAATAAGTCTTTGTGCAACATTATTTATTAGGATTGTTTCATTGAAATTATTTAACAGGATTACCCCTGGAGAAACTTCTTCAACTGTTGGTACTGTTTTGTTATCAGTTACCGTGCAATTCGATGTCTTGCTATTTAACAAATTAGAAATACAGGTGTTATTCTCTATAGCTTCTAAGTTTATGCTATTACAGATACTTATATTATTGTATTTCATGCATTCACTCTTGATTCCGTATAATTTTAAATCTTGTTTGCACATTATTACATTTTCGAATTTTAATTTATTGACGAACTTCTCAAATTTTATAGGTTTAAGTAATAATCTATTACAAACTTTGTTGTCTGTCATTGGTATTCTAATAATATAAATGATAGATTGATTATTAGTTGCGATTTTTATTTGAGCAAATTCAAAGATTTCTTCTACATTAACAAACGGTATTGAATCTTTTTCAATTATATTTTTAATAATATTTATCTCGTCAGATGAAAGTATGAATGAGTTTACAATTCCTATTTTTGCCCAATGGATAGCGTATTGAATATTTACAATTTCTTGTTTTAATATTTCTATTTTAAATTTTAATTTTGAACTTAATCTATCTCTGTTTACATCACTGTAATTTATACTTTTTATTATTTCATTAGTTATTTGTGTTAACTCATTAATTTTTCTCAATGACAATTTGTTAATTACAACTTGTTTATTATTGTTTTCTAGAACTTCATTAGTTTTCTGAGTTATTATTTCAAAATCATCGTGGTCTGGATTTCCAGCAATCCATTTCCACGCTGAACCTATAAAATTCAATGATCGTTTATTTTTCACGTTTGGCTTCAAACGGTCCAAGTATCCTTGAATCTCTGTCAGCTCATGGGTTAGGAAGGGATGAAGGAAATGGTGTTTGGTTATGTTCTGGGAAAGGATGTTTTGTAGGGAATTTATTGTTTCTTGATATTTGTCGATGTCAATGATATGAATGATCCTGAAGTTACCATCTTGAATTTTTGCCAAACCGGAATCAAACGCAACAATTTGAGAGTTTGTATAGTCCAAAATCTTGACATAGGCGGTCGCCGTGGCGAATAAAAATCTGAAAATATTTGATTTCTTAATTTCTGATATTGTTTTTGTGTACGGTTTTTCCTGATTCTGTAATAACAGTTGTATTTTGGTTTTCTTTTACTATTTCTTGTCTGTATGCCTTACTTAACTTTGTCCCAAGTCTCCTATTCTCTTTTACGAATATGATTTCTCCTGGCGTATAGGTTTTTGGTTGAGTCATTTTCTTATTGTGGTAGTTAATATCTTCTGCTTGTTTTTCTTTAAGCCTTTGGGCAATTTCGGATCTTTCTTTCTCTATATCATCCTGACTCATGTTTGCCCTTTTTCCAAGAAATGCTTCAACTGGTTTCTTTTGAATGCTTGAGTGTATTGTGTTATTATATTCGTAAATGGATCTATGTAAAGCTCTGAGAAGGATTTGTGTAAGTTCTGTGCTTTTAGACATCGCATTATCTCTGACAGTGTAGAGTGGAACCGCTCAATTTGCCCATTTACAGTACTACTGTACGGCGGGATTTTGAACAATTTGATGTTGTACTGATTTTCTAACATGAAAACTATTGCTTTGGAATTAAAAGATCTTTCGTTGTCGATAACTATTATTTCAGGAATTCCAAAGGATATGACTAATTCCCTAAGTGGTTCTTTAATGTCTTCTGCTGATCTTGATTTCAGAATTTTTGCTTGAGCGTATTTAGAAAACTTGTCTATAGCCGTCAATACGGATGTCTTTTCGGTTATGTAAATGTCTATGTGAACAATCTGTCCAGGATTTTGTGGGATAGGTGTTTCCTGTAGGCCTATCTTATTAGGATGTCTATCGTATTTGTTTTCTTTGCAAACTTTACATTGATCGACTATTTTCTTAATTTTAGCTTGCATTCTGGGAAAGTAGTACTTTGTCAATAACTGTGCTTTATTTTCTACGCTATTTCGGTGTGCTCTATTATGTTCAGCAATAATCTTGTTTTCTTGGTCTTCATCATTTTTCAAGTCGGTTACCATTTGTCTTGAATATTTGACTTTGTATTGTGTGAAATTATCACGGAACACTTCTTGCAATACTCCCAAGATTTCGTCATTAGTCTTTAAGCAGTTTGTTACCGATGGGTTTAAATATTTCTTCAAAATGTCTCTGAGAAATTCTGGTGTAATATTTCGTTCATTTATAGTATGTCTGTGATAAGTTGGAAAGACAATTTCAAATTTATAAGATGGTTCATCATCTTCTGAAGAGATGAGAATTTGATTCTTAAATGCGTTTATCGGAGCGTCAGTGTATTGTATTAAATTATGAGATGAGCTTTTATGACTGTGTTGGGTCGAAGTCAGAGCATTTATCTCTTCTGGTTCTTTAGGAGGTCTTGATAGTGTATCGGCAACTACATTTGTACTACCGGGTTTGTATAGTAATTCGTAATTGAATTCCTCAAGGAAGGCTTTCCATCTTCTTAGCTTGAAATTAGCTGTTTTATTATTCAATGCGTATGTCAGTGGAAGGTGATCGGTATAAATTTTAAGTTTGGCAGAACCGTAAAGGTAGTTTCTGAGGGATTTGAGAGCCCAAGTAATTGCAAGCATCTCCTTTTCGTTTGTTGCATAATGTTCCTCTTCCTTTTTGAAAGTTTTAGACAAAAATACAATTGGTTTATTATCTTGTGAAAGCACTGCGCCCATTGCATAGTGCGAAGCGTCAGTAGTAAGTTCAAATTCTTTATTAAAATCGGGATATGCCAATATTACGTCTTCCGATGACAATATTCTCTTTAATTTATTAAAAGCTTCTACTGCTTCTTGATCGAGATCTATAGCCATTTTATTGGAAACGTATTTGGACGCACGTCCTGCCTCCCCCCTTAAATATATTGTCAGAGGTTTAGAAATTTTGGCATAATCTCTAATAAAGCGTCTGTAGAAATTACAAAGTCCTAAAAATGATCTTAAGTCTTTTAGTGTTAACGGAAGTGGAAATTTTTCTATTGCTTCAACCCTTTTTGGGTTTGTTTTTATACCGGAATCGGATATTATGAAACCTAGGAATTCAACTTCTTTTTTCAAAAATTCACATTTGTCGAGTTGTACCTTTATATTGGCTTTCTCTAATGTCTCGAATATGGTTGAAATATTCTTGAGATGTGAATCTTCATCCTCTGCGAATATTATTATATCATCCATATAGATGAAACATATTTTGCCAATGTGCTCCCTAAGAATGTCGTCCAAGGCTCGTTGGAATATGGACGGAGCATTTTTCAAACCAAATGGAAGTCGAGTGAATTCGTATTTTGCATTATTAATAGAAAAGGCAGTTTTTTCTCTATCACTTTCCCTAAGTAATATTTGGTGAAATCCACTTTTTAAATCTAATACACTAAACAGTTTATTTTTTCCTATTTGTGGTAGGATTTCATTTATTTCTGGGATGGGATATCTATCTCGAATTGTCTCCTTATTTAATTTTCTATAGTCTATCACCATTCTGTATTTCACTTTGCCTGATGCATCCGATTTTTTTGGCACGATCCAGATGGGTGAATTATATGGTGACCGTGAAGGTCTAATTATACCTTGATCGAGGAGTTCCTTTATTTGTTTTTCTACTTCTCCTTTCAAATGCATAGGGTAGGGATAAAATTTTGAATAAACTGGTTCGACATTGGTAGTCTGAATATCGGCGACTACTGTCGTAGTGTAAGTAAGTTTTTGATTTGGTTCCCCAAAGAGTGATTTATGCCTTTGGATCACTAGATCTAATTTTTGTTTCTCTTGTGGGGTTAAATGGTCTGTCCTAAGGTCGATAGTGTTCACAGATCTAGATAATTTCTGCTTTATTTTCACTTTTATTCTATTGTCTATAAGCATGTAGTCTTTTGACGTATAAATGACAGCAGATAGTTTTTTTAAGCTATCGTTTCCTAAAATTCCGTCAAAAGATTTAAGGGTTGGTAAAAGGAAGAATTGTAGAGGGCAACAATTTTTGTCAAAAAGATTAATAAAAGTGTGTTGTGTTATTGCTGTTTTTCCTCCTACTGAGTTTGCAAAAAACGGGGTTTTATTTTCTAAAGGATTTTTTATAAGTCCAGGTTGGATATAGTTTTTATTTGAACCCTTATCAATCAAGATTTTAAGAATTTGCCCTGAATTCGTCCTACATTCAAAATAAGGTAAGGACGAATTCGTTAATCTAAAAAATGAATATCTACGAATTCTTGTGTATCTTCTTTGTCATCGTTGTCAAGAACATCATATTGATTTTTTATGTAATCATTGAGATCAGATAATTGTTCTTGATTTTCATACTGCTCTAACATTGTTTCGTATTCTTCAGCGGTGGGACCTAATTCATCTGTGTCTACATGAAAATTTCTTTGTGCCTTATCAGGTCTCCTAAATTGGTCAGAATGTTCTGATGGTCTCTTTCCATAAAATCTATTATTTTGTGCTGGCCTATTCATGTAGTTAACAGCTCGGGATTGCATGGAAGCATCTATTTCCATCGGCTCAGGCTTGGGCTGAGGTTTTGGTGCTGTTGGTCTTGGTGGTTGCAAATTTTGATTTTGGGGGTAATTATGTTGATTATAATTATTACGAGGATAAATAGGAGGATTAGAATTATTTTGTCGAACACCAGAGTGTTGTGGCAAATATGCCAATTGTGGGTAAAATGGCATCTGATTCGTATTTTGAAAATGAGTTTTTGGATGGGGTGGTTTCTGAAAATTTAGTCTATTATTTTTAACTGTTGGATTGTGTGAGTTAGCAAATTGTGCTCTAGCGAATTGATTTTCCATTTTGAGACATAATTGTAGTGCTTGTGGGAGATCCGTCGGTTCTTTCATGCCAAGATGAATTGACATTTGTCCTTTTAGTCCTCTTATGAAAATGTCTAGAGCTTTATCCCTATAAGTTGGGGCTAGGATATCTAGAGCTTCTTTACCTACATCGAGACATGACAATTTGTTCATAATAAGCGTAAGGTGTGAATACACTTCTTGATAAAAATCTTGGATACTGTTGTTACCTTGTATTAAGGTTGTTATTTGATATTCTAGTGTCGTAAGATCACGCTTATCTGCGTAGTGAAGCGTTAGACACTTTGAAATACTACTCCAATTAAGGGGTGTATTGTAAGACTCTAAGGCCGCATCGGCATTACCGATGATTTTATTCCTTATGGTGTTAAGGATGGCAAAGTATTTTGGGGTACCTTTTGTAGATTCGTATAACTTAAGGATCCTTTCGACACTCTTTTTCCAAGAGCTGAATTCCGATGCTTTTCCTGAAAATTCTCTCAAGCTTCTCACTACGTCGGGTACTTTATCTAAATCTGTCAAGTTCTCTCTATATCTGACGTCGATAGTTTCGTCTTCGCCTGCTATGTCTGAACTAGGTCTTAAAAATTGGGCTATGGCAATTTGGCATTGCTGTGCACAGATTCTGGCAATGGTTTGTTCCATGTTTGCTGAATTTATTGCGCTATTATTGTTATTATTATTCTGTCCGTTATTATTTTGTCCGTCGGAGTTATTGACGTTAAGGATGGGTGGTCGGATAAGGTTATTTGGGTTGGACATTTTAAACGATCACTATTTAGTTGTTAACCTTTTAGAACACAAATTATATTTTTACAATTTTGTTTTGTTTTAACTTTTCAGAATTAATAATAGGAAAATTGTTTTATCAATGTTTTTAGTTTTTGGGTTTTTTTTCTTAAACGCTATCACTTTTATCTCTAAATTTACAATACAACTTTATAGAGCATGCCGTCTGTTTTGTTTTAACTTTTCAAAATTAATAATAGGGAAATTGTTTTTAGTTTTTTTTTCTTCACTTAAACACTATCACTTTTCTTTCTAAACTTACAATAAAACTTTGTAGAGCATGCCGTCTCCTGTTGATTCTCCGTATTCCTTTTTGCTTCCGCTACTAAGGGGGTGTCTTCAATCTTTTGAGCCGGCTGGATGTCGTTGACTCTCTCGTACTCCACAAGTTTTTCCCACAGCTTTTGGGGATTTAGTGTTGATTTACAGCCTTTATAGGGTGTCTTCTTCAACAGGTTATTGATGTTTTTAGTTACCAGTACGCAGCTTTATGAGGTGCCTTCTTCCACAGGTTTTGATGTTTTTAGTTAGCAGTTTGCAGCTTATGAGGTGCCTTTATTAATTTGCAGCCGTTTGGGTGCTTTAATTTTTAGTTGACAGTTTGCAGCTTCATGAGGTGCCTTTATTAACTTTGCAGCCGTTTGGGTGCTTTAATTTTTAGTTGACAGTTTGCAGCTTCATGAGGTGCCTTTATTAACTTTGCAGCCGTTTGGGTGCTTTTAATTTTTCGTTGGGCGCCAATTAAACATAACGTTCTTTTTCGAGTGACAAAATGGGACTGACTTTATTTTTCCTTTATTCTTAAAATTAAGTTTTGTTGGACAATGTATTTAGTGCAACGTTAGCACTTTTGATTTTATTATTTCTTAGAGTTAGGTTTCTTAAAATGTAAGCATTTGTCTGTTGTTTATACGAATGAATGACATGAATGCATTGTAAGCATTTTGCAAGCATATTTAAGTGCCATCGAACTTGCACGCGCAACAGAAACAGAAATAAAGAAGTTAACGTTAACTTATATATATATATATATATATATATATATATATATATATATATATATATATATATATATATATATATATTATAGGTTAGGGTAAGGCTCAGAAGGGATAGGCCTATTGGTTTTAAAGATGTCCGCAATATATTTGGGGGTTGAATGGACCAACAACTAAAAATCTTCCTGATTTTGCAGCCGTTATATAGGTCATAAATATAAACCAAAGGACATGAAATCTCGCATGAAGTTAGAGTTTAGGACAGCGAATAGAATGGACCACTACTTTTGTGTGAAAAAATACCAACATTGCTTACAGGCGATATCCGAAATACACAAAAGCTGGCTTTTTTATGCTGATTTCGTTCACGAATATAGCCAAATATCGTGACAAGCAAATCTTATAGATGAGTCTTAATTTGGAGATGATCGCAAAATATTTAGGGGTTCAAATGAACCAAAAACAGAAAAAAATACTGATCGCACAATTGAAGCCAATCGACAGGCCTGAGGAGAGAGTTAAGGACAGGGAAGGATTCTAGCATTTTGGATGGAAAATGGACCACAACAACTAACAGCATGACAGAGTGTTCATATATTGGGCAAATGTCCCTGGTCAGGTCAGTGCTTCGTGACATAATTTTAAAAGTGAAATCTTCCAAAATCGATCTGGATATAAGGGGGTTGTAGTAGTGTTGTAGGTTATCACATGGTCGGCACCGCACGACTATAGCCTTTGCTTACTTGTTAAAAGATAATTACTTGTTCAAAGTTTCTAAGAATTCAAAAAAAAGACCCTATTGCATTGCAAAAACTCTAAAATCGGGGAAAAATACAGAACGTTTTTTCAATGGAATCAAATTTCAAAATAATAGTAAGGACCAAACTTCGTAAGGATCTTTAAACCTTCGCTGTAAAAAAGTTTAAGATTGTTTTCAATTTGTTTATTAGTTACTATGTTTATAACTCAAGAACGTTTTGACGGATTTTCACAATTCATACAATTTCGGAATGGAATCTTGGCAAAAAAATGCGTGCAAAAAACTAAAAAAGGAAAAATCCTTTGGCGTAAATTTTTTTCAATTTTAAAACTGCACAGATGTGTACATTTTTTATTGTTCTGAATTCTAAACGAATAATATCAAAAATGAAATAGTAGCTTTCAACTTCAGGATCTACATCGTGCTTCAGTTGGAAGATGCCAACACATTTAAACAAACAGAAAGAACCGACAAAACGTTATGGGGCTCATTTCAAAACGTGGCAATAATCCGTCCAATAAGAACTCAATATGCAAAATTCATTGGGACTGCAATCAGTGAAATACCGAATAAAAAGGGCGCAAAAAAGAAGAGGGAAAAGATTTCTATTCTTTTAGAAATTCTTCCTAAACTTTCACGATACCTTAAATGGTTTTTGCAGGTCATGATATGGGTCATAACCCACAGATAATGGTACAACCCGATTTCAAGTATATCTTACATTTTAACCACATTTTCATACTAATTTCGGCAAATGTTGGTAATTTGGAAAGAAACCATCCTTGCAAAAACTGATCACATTTTTTATAACCATCATATGATTTAAGGAACCGGACATTTGTTTAATCGTCTTTGAATTATGCTATGTAAAAGAAATGGACATTATGGGATCTACAATGCACAATTTCAATAACAAAACAATAAATTCCCATATTACTTTAAAAACAAGTAAAAAATTAAGTTTGGCCGGGCAGAACGTTTAATATCATCCAGCTTAGGGTAAAAGAAACATTTTTATATAAAAGTATCTGAATTCAAGCGCGTTTCACTTTAAACTTCATATACCAGTAAGACTGTTTGGATAATGCAGTTAAACTTATCAAAAAACCATAGAGTGAATGAGGTCGTTATATGGGGCCATACCAATACGGGAACCTCTGTGGACAATTTTTTGATTCAAGGATTGTCATCTATCAAACCTTCTAAAATACTAAATTTGAAACAATAATGTGCGTAAATGTGACTAGGATCATCAACATACCCAATATCGGTAGGTAACGTTATATGTGCTAGACACATCCGAGGATAATTGTGGCAAAAATCATCAAAATACCGTGGACCGATAGATCATTTCCTATACACAATACAAATTGTTCTGCTAAATTTTGACGTTCTTCGTCCTCTTTTCCAAGGTGGAGGAATAATAAGCATTAAAGACTAAAATAACGGGCCGGCAACGCGGACCGGGCCAGCTAGTAAGATATATTTATGTGCTCCAATATTTCGGATGTTTATTTTTATGAATACACCATAAACATATCCGACAGCACCTTCCTCATCGACTGCTCGAACAAAACTAAATATTCTCCCAAAACCATTTTGACAGAAAATTCAAAACAATTTATTTTATACCCTCCACCATACTATGGAGGGTATATTGACTTTGTCATTCCGTTTGTAACTCCTCGAAATACTCATGTCAGACCCAACAAAGTATATATATTCTTGATCAGTGTAAAATTCTAAGACGATTTAGCCATGTCCGTCTGTCTGTATCTACCTAAAGTATATTTGAGTGAAATTTGGTGCACCTACTTTATTCCGTTCGGAGCAGCAGTGACAGACCGACAGGCTGACGGACGGACATGGCTATATCGACATACTTCAAATTAAGAATATATTGCCAGAAAAATTTCATCCGTGGAATATTGATATTGAATAAATTCATATTGAAATCATTTGAGTAATTTTTTAAGCTCTTGCAAAATTGATATGCGGCACGAAACTTAATTTAATTTATTTAAAAGCCTATTTGATCAATGGTGAACCTATCCCTTGTAATTCTTGTAAATTAATTTTCTATACCATTATCCTTTAAATTTTGTTAAAACAGCAATCTATTGTTTTCAAATTGGGCTAATTAGAATTTTGGGTTTTCTAGGATGCAAGATTCTTCCAAAATTGCACATTTGACCTCTTATAGTGTGACCATTTAACCTTTGATCATCGTACTTTGACAAGTATTTTTGTTCGCATAACTATGAAAACAGTTAATGGCATGTCAAAAATTGACGATATCAGTGAATTCCCAATAAAAGTTTTTCCCACGAAAAAAAAAAAAAACTGCAGTAATTAGCTTTGCTGAGAATTTGTACGCCCTAACTGGTTGGGCGCAGTCGTCCATCAATCATTATCGTTTAAAAAAGTCAAGGTGCGTACAAAAAATGACGGGGATAAATCAGGGTCTATGCGCCCCTAAAACAAATTGTGGCGTGTGTCAGATACATACCATAATTAGATGCATCTAAAAAAAACTTTTACTCTCCATCTCTTCTGTGCCAAAAAAGGTGTGCATAATCGTTAATTAGTCTTTAAAATATCACAAATACTTTTTTAAGCATGAAAAAATGTTAAAAAAAAAACAAATAAAAACTACAAAAAATCTCTAAAAATCGAATTATTTAAATCAAGTGACAAACTTCTAATTAACCCACCCTAGAGTAAATGTTACAAGCTAAATCATTAAAAACAAAAAATATCCATAATCGACCCACAATAATGTTAAGGCCAACTTTGAAAAAAGCCAATGGTTGTGGGTCGTTGTGCTTGTCCTTAAAAAATTAGGGTTCCCATTTTTTTTTAATTTTTTTTTTTTTCATTTATTTTGAATTTTTCGTAACATCTATTAGTCAGTTAAAAAAAAAATCCAGCTTGTTTTTCATCTGATTGTTTATGGGTGTGCGTAGCTTTAATATTTCAACCAAATTTGAGGGTTGTTTTATTGGCAAAAACATTCCTTTCTTTAACAACACCGCTTTCACCTCATCTTAGAATGCAGGGAACATTGAACGATGCCATAATGTTCGCATTTTCGGTTTCAAATGAATGTTTAACGCTGTTTTTTTCTGACGAATCAGAACAGGTAAATGGGACAGTCACTGGATACGGTGGTCGGAAGTGGCGGCATGTCTCTAGTCTCACTGATTGAGTACGAATGTTGTTGGTGGTGGAAATGGCATTTTGGGGTCTTCCATTGTAATAAAGTATTTACGTCTGTCTTTTCGATTCGGTTCCACTTCAGTGTGTATGTTAAACGACCTCTGAAATTAGAAAATTCATTCCACGAAAATCATTTTAATTTGCATAGATAATTTGTTTTGTTTTTGTAAAATTGAGGAAGGTAAAGACGTTGGTTGGCTTTAAAATAAAATGGAATTTTCTAAAGGAATGTATGTTTTTAAAGTGTGAATTAGGATTCATATACTGTGATTAGAAATATTATATTCTAATTTAAGAATTTCTTCGATTCTCCTTATGTGTGTATTTTTGTAAAATTGTAGATTTTTTTCAATGTACTTTCAATTTTCCTTAGAGGAAAATTTACATTTTGAGGGGTATCTGGGTTTTCTCAAATAAAAATATAAATTCGAACTCAAATAACGACAATTTGAGTTTTAATTCATAAGGCTTATTTTGCGCTCTAAAACTCTTTTTCGACCTGAAGGTAAGGTTGTTGACGAACTACGGAACTTAATGTCTTCATTTACCCTAAAACGTAATTTACCAATCAATGAAATTTGATATTTGTCTCCATAAGCCCTACAAATTGTGTTTCTCACCTATCCTATTGTTTGCCGATTCGCTTGTAAACTAATATGAGCTGTGAGTACATCCAATAGTTTACTTAAATCTGTTTTACCTATTAATATCTAGGTATATGTTTTATTCTCACTTAGAATTTTGGTACTTTCCCTGTGAAACCTTGCCCTCAGTCATGGTGTTAAATTTGCATTTCATTGTTTTAAGTACAAATGATGTTAAATTTATTGATTCGCAAACCTTTGGAATCGCGTAAGTTGTCGTTCTAAGTGGGGAAAGATTTCTTTAACCCAGAATAGCTTATTGGGCTTGTGAAGGAGTATCACAAGAGAATGTGTGGGACTTAAACACCAAATCGGATAAAACCTATTTATGGAAGCTATAAAATCAAAGAAAAGCAGACACTTTTCTGTCATAGGAGGTAGTACTCCATACTCATATCATAATCATATCTTAAAATGTAGCCAAGTTCCTCAAAACACCGAATATCTGGAGATACCGTCATATGGGGTCTATACCAATTCTTGTACATAAATGGACAGCTTTATGCAATAATGTTGTCTGTTCGCCGAGAATTCACCAATTTACAGCAAATTCGGCTTAAAAATGTGAATAAAATCACCAAAATGCCCTAATTTTGGCGTTAAATGGGTATGGGATTTATGGGTATATACCAAAACGGGGGACCTACTTGGCATATTTTCAATATCAAACAAGTAAGCAAAGGCTATAGTCGTGCGGGGCCGACTATGTTATGCCCTACAACACTACAATATGTTAGAAGCCCCCTTATGGAAGATTTCGCTTCTAAAATTAGGATTTTGACTAGGGACATTTGCCCAATATTTACGCACTCCGTCGTGCTGTTTATTGTTGTGCTCCATTTTACAGGTAAATATAATCCAATGTCCATCCAAAATGCTAGAATTCTTCTCTGTCCTTAACTCTCTTCACAGGCGTGTCGATTGACTTCAATTTCTTGATCAGGAAGTTTTTCTGTTGGTTCACTTGAACCTCTAAATATTTTGCGATCATCTCCAAAAGCAAAATGTGTTGTAAGGTGAAAAAATATTACAAAATATACAAAATATTTTAAGTCAAATAAAAAAAATCGCATGCGATAAAAAATATAAAAATATAAAAAAATGTCACAAAATACTACAAAATCTAAATTAACATCTTTCTCGGTATATTTTTCTGCGATTTTTTTAGATTTTATACTTTAATGACAGGAGGGCATTCTGAATTGACAAAATTTGTCAAAATCGGTCTAGCCATTCTTGAGATATAAGCATTCTAACTAACATCCCATTCCTTTGTATATACACATTGTATATATTTCGCTATATATAACCGATATATTTACTATCGGCATCTACGTAACGGTCGGAATTGACCTGTTCGGTTATTTGTGATTTCGCCGGAATTAAAAATATTCGCGGTTTGATGGAAAATTTGACTTTTATTTAACACAAATGTTATGGTCTATTTTACCCACTAAAAATTATCCGATGACCATCAAAATTGGAAGGCTTCTGCCCAGCTCTAAGCTCTAGCCCTAGGCTAACTTCCGCTTCGATTGGTCTATAATTGCGACCTGTAGAGCAACTGCAAAATCATTTTTCAGTTTTTGGTCCATTTCAACCCCTAAATATCATCCGATCATCTCCAAAAGAAATAGGGTTCTATTCTGACATAAACCCCACCTCCATTTTCAATTTCGTAAGGATCGGGCCATAATTGCGACCTGTAGAGTGATTACAAATTAACATGGACAGACGGACGGACATACATAGCTAGATCGATTCAGCTCGGCGAGCTAGGAAGATCCATATATACTTTCCCATGTGGAAAACCAATATTTCGAGGTGTTACATAATTTTTGGCCCAATCAAACTTATAATACCCCCAACACATAGTGTTGTAGGGTATAAAAAAATCCCAAGCAGTAAAGAAGGGACACTTTGCATATTTAGTAAAGCTATCCCTAACAAATATGGGGAATTAATGAGAATTAAATCGTACCAACCACGTTCGAAGCCCAAAGTAATTAGTATATGGGAGGTATATGTTTCTCTGAATCGATTTCTACTAAATTTTATGGAAGTATTTGTGTCAGTACATCGATATTTGTGTCAGTATACCGATATTTTTCAAAACCCGTTCTATTTGAGCTGATATTCCACTTCTTAGTCACAATAAACTTAAAATCGTTATATCCAAATCTAAACCAATTCCTATAAAATATCTTTAACGTATTTCTAAGCTGTATTTGATATATTTCTCCGGATATCGTTGTTAAGGAGTGTATATTATTACCGTCGGGGACGAACATAACCAATCGGATGCACAATATATATGTACAATAAAAGTCAAATCGGAAGGTGATATATATGTGGGTGCTATATATAAATTTAAAACGATTATCTCAAATTTCAATAGGGTCTGTTCTTGGGCCAAACAAATGATTTGTGCAAAATAAAGGACAATAAATATGACTCGTAATTTGTTTACGAAAAATACATGGACAGACGGACTGACATGCACAAAACGACTCAGAATATCATCCTATGCAGATTGTCAAAACGAACTATGGGTCTGTCTTGCTTCCTTATCTGTTTTACAAGCAACTGCACAATAACATAATAGCCCGATCACAGCGTGGTAAAGGGTATAAATACATGTGAGTAAAGCTTTGATCAACCTACTTCATTTTGTTCGGAAGCTAGAGTGATTTCCACAGACAAACATCTCTAAATCGATATAGAATTTTATGTTAACCAAGAATATATTTATTTTGTGTGGTCTTAAATGTACATTTCGAGGTGTTACAAACGGAATGACAAAGGGTATACAAATTAAACTGTGATGATTAAATATTTGAAAGAGTTCAATACCAGCGAAATATGTAGGAATATGCATTTAATGTTTTAAAATACCGTAAACCAGGCGGCACCATAATGTGGAGGCCATTGGAAAACTTAGTCTTATATGGAAAATGTATACCGCCACAAAGGGTAGAACCCATTATATACAACTACTGAATTTGATACAATTCTTTTGATAAAATATGGCTAAGATCAGTAGAGTGTGGAATATCGGGAGGAGCAGTCATATGGTGGCGATACGAATGCGTAGACCGACATAGACCATTTAAAAAATACACATATTTATGTGCAATATTTTGCCTTTAATCCCAATTCGTTCGGAAGGTTGATTGCAAAGAGTTGCTTGGTGATCAAGAATAAACGTATGTTCTATGTTGGGTCTAATGTGATTATTTCGAGGGTTTACAAACGGAATAATAAAGTTAATTCACCTCCATGGTATGGAGGCCATAAATTTACATTTGATAATTTCAGCACATGGAAACTCTACATTCACAAAATATTCAATTCAATGATATTTGGAATAATAATGACTCGCTTTCACAGTACAAGACCGAAAATGTTCGGGAATAATTCGGGTTCGATCTTATTCTCATGGAGTCCTCTTAAAGTTTTACTCATTAAAAAGCCAACAATTTTCACCTGCTTTGTTATAAGCCCTAATACGCACCTTCGGCACCTGTCATGACATATTAAAGAACTGTAGTGAACTATATAGCATTTTCACACAAATATGTCTTAATAGGTACGGAACATATATTTACTCCATTGGAATGCTTGAAAATTATCTTGTTTCAAAAGTACGTATCTTTTCACAGTATTAGCAAAGTTGTATACAAACAGAACACTGAGTCTACACACCGCAACCACACAAAACTCTATTACTCAAACGAAGTATTAACGCCGTTGCCACATTTACATTAGGAATGGTGGCGTACAGCTAATGATTGTCTCAACTGCAAAAATGTATATGTGTTCTATTAGAGACCACGAAAGACCGTCCTTTAATGAAATATATTATAAAGGTGGGTCGATATTTAAATAGTACTGAAGCAACCCGTTGTAATTTTGTATATTTATATTTAGTCTCAAATCATGAAACCTTGAATTCTATTTAAATTAGTACTATTATAGACAACTTAGATATTATGTTATTCAATAACTGCATTTGAGACGACAGTTTCGCTTCTCAAACGTAGAAACTAAGAAAGACTGAATTTGAATAAATCACTCATACAGCGATCTCCATTCTAAGTTGTTTCATCGTAACCATCAGATAAGATTGCTGTGAGCGTTAACAAAGAAAATACTTCAATCTTGGTGTGTCTTTATTCATGTACAATTTGCGAAGCAAATCTGTTTCATTGACGTCCAACGCAAAAACTGGGAAAAACTCTAACAAAGGTGTTTCAGTACATATTTGCAAAAATGTGCTTAAATATTAGGATAATCTTCAATCAGCCATTAAAAATGATTTTACACAAATGTACGTAAGGCACGGACAGAACATACAGGGTTGCCCATATTCGACGGATCCATCTGGCAACGCCATAACTTTGGACAGAGATGTCAGATTGCTTAATGACATACAGCGTTTAAAGCGTCAGTCCAAGCAGATTTTTACCATGAACCAATACACGCCACGCGAGCGATCTGAAATAGTTGAAATGTACATTCAACAGAAGAAGTCAATTGTGAAAACTCAACGTGCTTCTAAAACATTAAAAAATGTGAGAAGTGCGCCTTCTAAGAACACCATTTTCGACTGGTAAGGCTCTTTCTAATCCGAAGAGGCCATATAAAAGTCGACCAAGGCGATCGGCCGAGAATATCGCTGCCGTACTAGCCAGTGTTGAGAGGTCCCCAAAAACATCCCAAAAACGCCGTTCTCAGCAGTTGGGCATGGCTCGGTCCACTTTACAACGGATTATTCGCATTGATTTGCATTTGTTCCCGTACAAAATTCAATTGACGCAAAGAACGTTGCCTGCGGACAAGCCTCGTCGATTGGAATGGGCCCAAAGAGTCATGGGTCCGTCGAATATGGGCAACCCTTATGTCGCTTAGACTCCATTTATTAATTTTATATACAACACTGTGGAATTTCAACTTTTGTGGAATTTCAGACAATTTCATTGAAAAATGTGGATAAAATAATCAAAATACCAAATATCGGGGGTACCGTTATATGGGGGCTATACGATATCGTGGACCTATATAGATAATTCTCTGCCGAGGTATAAAGTACCCACAAGGAACTCCTTGTGTGGATTTTCAGACAATTCCGTTGAAAAATGTGGCTAAAATCATCAAAATACCGAATATCGGGGGTACCGTTATATGGGGGCTATACTATATCGTGGACCGATATACCCCATCTTCGAACTTGACCTGCCTGCAGACAAAAGAGAGATCTGTGCAAAATTTTAGCTTCCTATCTTAATTCGTTTAGACTGTAGCGTGATTACAACAGACGGACAGACGGACGGACAGGGCTAAATCGTCTTAGAATTTTACGCTGATCAAGAATATATATACTTTGTTGGGTCTAAAATGATTATTTCGATGAGTTACAAACGGAATGACGAACTTAATATACCCTCCATACCTTTTTTGGTGGAGGGTATAAAAACTGCAACAAACTTCAGACTGCTGCCATTTCTAAAGCGGCAAATAGACCACACAAATTATTTGCACAAATTCACACGTATTTAGCACACACACGTTGCAAACGTTTGCACAAATTTCATTCGAAGTAAGTACTCAACGAGTGAAGTCATTCGGAAAAATGTTTGAGAACGCAGCTATTGCCGTCGCTTTGGCACTCGCCATAAAAAAGAATCTGGGTAGAATTCCTTATACTTTGACAATAAAGTGGAATATTGGGAATTCTTTATGTCTCTGTTTGCATATTCCTTCGACCCTATGTCCCACAGAGCAGGCAAAGACCGGTAAACTTCAATAAATTCCAAAATGAAATAATGTTCTTCTTCTCTTTCCATTTTTAAAAAATAACAACAAAAAACAAACAAACAAAACTACGGCGGCAAGTCAAAAATTAACTTCTATTCTTCTTCTTCTTTTGTTGTGTAATGCTTGACTGTTTATCACGAACTGAACAGATTTATTGCAAACGCCCACACACCACACAAACATTTGCGCCAACAAGCCGAAAAATCTAAATGGTTTTGATTTTTCAGATCGATTTGCACAAACTCGTACGAGTGACACATACAATCTTATTTCACTAACACACATAAGCGATTTGCACAAAAATTTGTGTGGTCTATGGGTCGCTTAAGCCACTCGTCCGACAGCTGTTAAAATTATTCCAGTGACATCTCACTATATTGTTTACAATCATACGAAGCCATTTTGGTGAGAATTTTCCAGAAAAAAGTTATTATTGATGGAATTCAAGTGTATAGTGTGATATTTATATTTGACTGGAAAACCACAAATGGCTATCGTTAGAGCACTCCAGCATTTAAATGTGAATAAATATTTTGTGTCTCGTACCATCGCTCGTTACCGTGATACTGGTAGCGTAGCCCGACGTTAAGGAAGTTGACGGAAGAAAATAACAACATCAGCTGAAATGATTCAAAAAGTAAAGAAAAGACTTGATCGAAACTCGCGTCGCAGTGGCCGAAAAATGGCTCGTGAGCTGAACATATCGCAATATTCCACTCGGCCAATATTGAAAAATGAGCTCGGTTTAAGCCATTGAAATTCAAAAAAGTGCAAGAACTTACACCGCAACGACTTCAAAGGGCTACCGAATTTGGGTTTCTTCGATGAGAAAACATTCGTTATCCAGCAGTTTGTAAACAAACAAAAGAATCGCGTTTACTTGCCAAAGAGGTCAGCGGTTGGCCACCTGAACTCAAGCGCCGGCCATGGTGATGGTGTGGGCCGCCATAACAGCCGATGGTCGCCTCCGCTCCTATTAATCTACCGTGGCATCAGAATAAATGCCGAATATTATTGCGAATATATTCTGGAGGGTGTATTAAAGCTTTGGGTACGCAAACACTTTGGCCGCAGACCTTGGACATTCCAACAGGACTCAGCACCATCGCACTCAGTACCCGCCATCCAAGAATGGTTACAAAATGAGTTTCCTCGCTTCGTTTCCTATTGCGTCTGGAGTAATTTGGAAAGCAAGGTTGGCACTAAGAAATACCAAAGTGTCGATCACCACAAGCAAACGCTTCGCCGAGAATAGGCCAAAATACCTCAAACATTCGGGCAGCGTGTAATGGTTTCATTTGCCGTTTGAAGTCCATAATTCGTGCCAAAGTTGACTAAATCGAACAAATCCAAACTTATTCTAAAATTTGATGCTATTTCCGATAATTTTTTTTTTCCATTCAATAAAATTTAAAAAAAACCAGTAAGGAAAGCTCAAAAGTCGGGCGGGGCCGACTATATGATACCCTACACCACTATGCATATTTAGTAGAGCTCTCGTAAAAAGGTTTATACAGGGCATTTCAGAGCTCTATTAGAAATTTGGTACAAAAACAAAATCTATCCAATTCTATCGTGCATTTTACGAACTATAGCTATCTCTGAACCGGGTTTCTCCAAATTTTACGTATTAGCTTCTAGACTGAATTCGGTCTTATGTACGAAAATTCAGGTGATTTGGGCTGATATTGACCATTTAGTGCACATTTAACCCGAAATCGGATGAAGATATATATGAGAGCTATATCCAAATCTGAACCGATTTCGATAAAATTTAAAACAGCTATTCCTGTGCTCCATCTAATACCTGGTACCAAATATCACGGTAGTGGAGTGAATATCACGAATGTATGGGACTAAAACACTAAATCGGATGAAACATATATGGTTGCTATATCTATATCTGAACCGATTTTCACTAAATTTGATATACTTGCTTCTAGGCTGAATTTGGTCCGATGTACTAAAATTCAGTCCATTTGGACTTATATCGGCCATTTGGTGCACAATTAACCCGAAATCGGATGAAGATATATATGGGAGCTATATCCAAATCTGAACCGATTTCGATAAAATTACAAACAGCTATTTTTGGGCTGTATCTTATATCTGGTACCAAATATCATTCTTGTGGAGTGCATATTACGAATGTGAGAGGCTTAAACACCAAATCGGAAAAAACATATATATGGGAGCTATAGCTGTTTCTGAACCGATTTTCTCCAAATTTGTTGTATTTTCTTTAAGGCTAATCTCGGTCACATGTGCCAAAATTCGGGCCATTTGGGCTGATATTGGCCATTTGGTGAACAATTAACCCGAAATCGGATGAAGATATATATGGGAGCTATATCCAAATCTGAACCGATTTCGATAAAATTTAAAACAGCTATTTCTGTGCTCCATCTAATACCTGGTACCAAATATCACGATTGTGGAGTGCATAGTAGAAATGTGAGGGACTTAAAGATCAAATCGGATGAAAGATATATATGGGAGCTATAGCCATATCTGAACCGATTTTCTCCAAATTTGATATACTTGCTTCTAGGCCGAACTCGGTTGAGTGTGCAAAAATTCAGGTGATTTGGACTGATAGTGGACATTTGGTGCACATTTAACCCGAAATCGGATGAAAGATATATATGGGAGCTATATCCAAATCTGAACCGATTTCGATAAAATTTAAAACAGCTATTTCTGTGCTCCATCTAATACCTGGTACCAAATATCACGGTTGTGGAGTGCATAGTAAGAATGTGAGGGGCTTAAAGATCAAATCGGATGAAAGATATATATGGGAGCTATAGCCATATCTGAACCGATTTTCTCCAAATTTGATATACTTGCTTCTAGGCCGAACTCGGTTGGGTGTGCAAAAATTCAGGTGATTTGGACTGATAGTGGACATTTGGTGCACATTTAACCCGAAATCGGATGAAAGATATATATGGGAGCTATAGCTATATCTGAACCGATTTTCTCCAAATTTGATATACTTGCTTCTAGGCCGAACTCGGTTGGGTGTGCCAAAATTCAGGTGATTTGGACTGATAGTGGACATTTGGTGCACATTTAACCCGAAATCGGATGAAGATATATATGGGAGCTATATCTAAATTTGATCCGATTCTCACCAATTTCAATAGGGTTCGTCCTTGGGCCAAACAAATATTGTTTGGAAAATTTCATCTCAATCGGATAATAAATGCGACCTGCATTTTGTTCACAAGAATACATGGACAGACGGACGGACGGACGGACAGACGGACTGACATGCATAAATCGACTCAGAAAGCGATTCTATGAAGGTTCTCAAAAGTAACTATGGGTCTATCTCGTTTCCTTCTCCATGTTACAAACAAATGCACAAAGACATAATACCCTTACCACTATGTGGTGTAGGGTATAAAAACTGTAAAAATTATGGCGTTTTTCTTTATTGTAGTTTTTTTTATCTCACCCTGTAATACTGGTTCCATCTGCCGATTTGAGGTATTTTGAAGAATTCAAAAGAATTTTCGAATTAGAATATCCCTTGTCAGAAAAATTGCAACAAAATGTTCTAAATCAAACTTAATTTTTAATTCGTAACAGTTAGTAAATCACGTTGTAAAGTATTTAGTTTTTTTCAACCTTATGTATTCTAAATCAGAGTTAAAAAAATTGCCAAATTTGTATCAAATGTTTTACTTGTATATATATTAGAAGAAGAAAATTCGACATTTGGTGACAGAAGAATGACTTTTTACTATAGCAAAAACCATCTAATTTATATTTACTTACATTTTGCCTAGTCAATACATTAAATTTGTTTTGAATTTTGGTTTGACAAAAATTAGAAAGCTTATTTTATTTAAGAAAATGTTGCTTGTGTTATAATAATTATTTTAGAAATATTGTAATAATTTTTTTCTATGTGAAAAAAATGGTATATGATCTATTAATATAAACCTGTAGCTTTTCTTGTTGAAAATAGGTAGGCTTAATCACATTATTGTTTTTTTTTTATAAAAACCACTTTAGTATATTAGTGGAGAAAGATGGTAATGTTTACCGAGGGGGTAAGGCAGGGTTTCGGAAAGAGCCATCAACCCTAATAAGTTCCCATAATTTTTGTCTGGGGATATTCTCCCCAAGGAGTTATTTTAAAACAACTTCTATGACAAAAGAAAAACTTTTTTACCCAAGTTACGAAATCGAAAGCTCAATAGAAGTGTAAATAAACTCAACTTCAATTCAATAATTAAACTAAATTTCAATTCCTTTGGAAGATACTCTAAAACTTACAACCGCACTTATAAACATTTTCATCTCTCTCTACTTGTTATGCTTTCGATTACCTGAACAAAATAGCAAAACCATGTAAATTGGTTTTGTCTGCTCCATTAAAAACCCCTTGAACAAAAACCGCTTGAATATGATAAAATCCATTCAATTTGGGCTGATATTAGATATATGTTGGACAACAAGCGTAAAATCGGATAAAGATATACATGGGAGATATATCTAATCGATAAAATTTGCAGGTATTTCTAGGCTGTATCTTATATCTGGTACCAAATATGATTCTTGTGGAGTGCATGTTACGAATGTAAGGGACTTAAACACAAAATCGAATGAAACATATTTATGGGAGCTATAGCTATATCTGAACCGCTTTTCACCAAATTTGAAGTACCTGTTTCTTAGTGAATTCCGTTATAAGTGCCAAAATGCAGTCCATTTATGCTGATATTAGCCATATGGTGCAATAAAACCTGATATTTGACAGAGGTATTTCTAGGCTATATCTGATACCAAATATCATTTTTGTGGGTGCATATTACGAATGCGAGGGACGTAAATACCAAATCGGATGAAACATATATATGGGAACTATAGCTATATCTGAAGCGACTTTCACCCAAATTTGAAGCACTTGCTTTTAAGCTGAATTTCGTTGTATATTTGAGCTGATATTAGCCATATGGTGCACAAAAAAACTAAAGTCGGATAACGATATAAATTTTAACCGATCTTGATGAAACTTGACAGAGGTATTTCTAGGCTGAATCTGATATCTGGTACCAAATATCATTTTCAGATATTTTCGTTCGACAGTGTGACGAAATTTAAATTTCGATAAAGCAATATTGCAACTAGCTGAAATCAAATTGGCATATTCAGAAACACCTCCCCACTTAATATCCACTGGATTTCTCTGAACACCGTTCATTAATATATGCCAAGACAGACAGTACCATGGCCACAAATGTGTTAAACCCCGTAGCAGCTCTTAAAAGGAAAGTACAACCCAAAATGTGATTATCTTGCTCTTGTTGGATATAAATTACACATATGCTAGTTGCCACTAGACTACATAGAAATGGAAGAGGTCTCCGATTTTGGAAGCAACAGTGGCACTGAATCGCCCAGTTAACCATTGTATTAGGACGATTCTATGGCAAATAATTGCAAACAATTTAAATGTGTTTATGCTAATTTAGAAGACAATGACAGCTACTAATTTGACAGTAAAAGTAAACCTCGTTATATGCTCGTTTAATGAATGTATACTTTGCCGAATACATTTTCGTGGGTATTAGTTTACACAGAGTTTACATTAAATATTCTTCTTCTACCATTATTTTAAGATGTGATTTAAAAACGTCATATCTATCCAAGGTATTCTAATTTAAGGCAACCATATATGATCGCAAGGCCAACCTTACAACATTCACCTTTTCAATAGACAAGATATCACAGGTGAAGGAGGGAAACGTTCAATAGACAAAATGCATCAGGAGGGGAAGTTTGCTGCCTTTTCTGTGTGTGTTTGTTTCTAAGAGGAATGCAGTTGGAATCCTTGTTGATAACAGGGCTAGAACAAACCAGAATATTAAACCAAAATCCTTTAAAATGTTCAATAAGAAATACGCCCCTCCTTATTCTCGTTTGGGGCGTAATTGCTCAACTCACATTTTTAAAAGTATCTCATCTTGGTTGTTGGGTTTGTTTCGTTTGACAAATGCACATATTTAATTATTTCATTATTGTTCTTTTTAATGCGTCACATTTGACAATATATTGTTGTTGGTATTGTAGCAGTCAACCTCTGGGGTATAATAAATAAAAATATCTAGTCGCTGAAAATGTTGTCCTTCTTTCCGAACGTTATGTGATATATGTGGTAATTGTGTATATTGTTCCGAGTTTGGAGTTGTTAAGTACTTTCTCGTTATCTTTCCCTGCTCCTCAGTAGCAGCTAGTTGAATTAGCATGCTTCTGAATCGCTTTCTATATAATCTCTGGAAGCAATTTAAATTGTCATTAATCTAAACATAAACAAGTAAAAAACATTAAGTTGATCATTAATCTAAACATAAACAAGTAAAAAACATTAAGTTGACCGGCCCGAACTTTTAATACCCTCAATCATAGGGTAAAGAAAATTTGATATAGAAGTATTTTAATTCAACCCTGTTCCACTTTAAACTACAAATACCAGTAAGACCGTTTGAATAATGCAGGTAATCTTAAAAAAACAACAAAGTGAGTGAGTCCAATATATGGGGGGCCATACCAAAAAGGGCACCCATTTGGACAATATTATACTATGGCGGCTATAGGAAAACATGGACCTAGATATTCAAAATACCAATTTATAGACGAATACGTGGATAATGTGTGTGGGACAAAAATCATCAAAACACCAAATATCGGGTGGTATGGAGGCTATACGAAAACGTGGACCTATACATACAATGTTACGCCGCCGGAGCTAGAACCCGTTATGACCTATATATAGCAATTTTTAGACAATTCTGTGGATAATATGGCGAAAATCATTAAAATACGGAATATCGGGAGGCACCGAATTATGGGGGTAATACGGAAAAGTGGACCTATACATAATCCGTGGAAAAATGTGGCGAATACCATCAAAATACGAAATATCGCGAGGTACCGAATTATGGCGGCAATACGAAAAAGTGGACCTATACATACAATATTCCGCCAAATGGACCTAAAACCCACTATGATCTACATATACCAATTTTTAGATAAATCCGTAGAAAAATGTAGCAAAAATAATCAAAACATCGAATATCGGTAGGTACTGTTATATGGTGGCTATACGAAAATGTGGACCTAAAAATAGAATGTTTCGTTACAGAAGCTAGAATCCATTGAGTACTACAAATATCAATTTTTAGACAAATCCAAAAAATGAAATACCAACCATCCTAGACACAATACAAATTATTTTGCCAAATTTTGAAGCTATACGTGGCTCTACGTGTCAGCATTACTATCAAAACAATCAAAAAACCAAACAACTTGTTGCCATTATTTTAAATAAATAATTGAAAACCGCGAAAACTGAATAAAAACATTTCTTTTCAAAATCATATTCTATATTTCTTATATGGCATCATAGCCCTACCTTGATTTTATTGTACCATGATACCATCTATCAACCTTTGGCTTTAGTACAGTTATAATTTTGTTTCAGACTTCACGCCATTTGGGCTGATATAAGCCATTATTTGCACAATAAAGCTGAAATCTGATTCACATATTATAGCTATATCAAAATTTGAACCGATCTGATATCTGGTACCACATGTCATTCTTGTGGAGTGCATATTACGAATGTGGGGCTTGAAGACCATATCGGATGAACACATATATGGGAGCTATGGGTATATCTGAACCGATTTTCACCAAATTTGGCGTACTTGCTTCTAGACTGACTGACTGATTCGGTCGGATGTGCCAGAATTAGCCATTTGGTGCACAACTAACCGAATAATCTAAACCGATATTGACAAAAATTTAGGCACTTATTTCTGAGCTGTATTTGATTTCTGGTACCAAATATCATTCTTGTGGAGTTCATATTATGAATGTGAGGGGCTTAAAGACCAAATCGGATAAAACATATATATGGCAGCTATGTCTAAATTTCAACCAATTCTCACCACTTTCAATAGTATGCGTTCTTGGGTAAAACAAATATTGTTTGAAATATTTCATCTCAATCCGATGATAAATGCGACCTGTATTTTGTTCCCAAAAATACATGGACAGAAGGACAGACGGACTGACATGCATAAATCGACTCAGGAAGTGATTCTATGAAGATCCTCAAAAGTAACTATGGGTCTATCTCGCTTCCATACATGTTACATACAAATGCACAAAGACATAACACTTACCCCTTACGACTATGTGGTGTAGGGTATGAAAATGTAAATAAAAATATTTTGTGACATATTTTTTATTTTTTCGTAATTTTTATATCTCAAAACATTTTTTTTTTCATTTGACATGCTATATTTTTATTGTTGTTGGTTTTGAATTCTGAATATAAAATTAAGAAAATTAAATTAGTGCACAATGGTGATTTTTCCTGACTGGAATTGGCATCTAGCTTTTCAACCCCATGACCTACATCATGCTTCAGCTGGAAGATACGAACACATTCAAACAAACAAAAATGGCCAACACTGCCGAATATGGCCCCTACCAAACCGTGGGCCTACTTCTTTCACATGGCAACAATCCTTGCAATCAGAACTCAAAATGCAAAATTCATTGGGCGGCAATCAGTGAAATAGCAAATATTAAAAGTTACTGCGGAATGTACAAAATGGTAGAGCGAATTGAAAATTTGTCAAGAAAAAGATTTTTATCCTTCGAAAATTCTTTCAAAACTTTCAGGATACTTAAATCACAGGTGCCGAGTAATGATATATTGCAACAGCCAATCTGGAGATTGGGAAATTCTAAATGAATAGTAAACAGTAAGAAAGCAGCTGAGTTCCGCCGGACAGAACTTTTTATACCCTACTCCATTGGCAAAAAACTTGAAAATTTTTTCAAAAAAAATCTGTCGAAAAATACCGCTCGAATGAAAACCACTATATGGGGGCTATACGAAGACGTTGTCCTGCATAAGTAATTTGTGTCATAGGCTGTAGTAACGGTTCCAAACTTTATATACAAAGTTTGAAATAATGTCGCAAGAATCATGAAAATACCGAATATCTGGGGGTACCGTTATAATTGCGCTATACTAAAACGTGGGCTCATTTTGACAATTCACTTCTAAGGGTAAAGTACTCAAAAGGAACCCATTGTGTGGATTTTAAGACAATTCCATTGAAAAACTTGGCTCAAATCATAAAAATACCAAATATCGGGGTGTACCGTTATATGGGGGCTATACGATATCGTGGACCGAAATAGCCCATCTTCGAAATTAACTTGCCTGCAGACAAAAGACAGATCTGCGCAAAGATTTTATCTACCTATCTTAATCCATTTTGACTGTTCCGTAAAATTACAAACAGACGTGTTAAAATTTTACGCTGATCAAGAATAACTACAAAAAAAAATTATGTTTTCGATGAGTTACAAACGGAATGACGAACTTAATATACCATCCATACTATATATGGTGGAGGGTATAAAAATGATAGCCCATTCTATTCGCAAACTTCTTAAGGATGTTTTAACATTTGCAGAGAAAAAACAGCGACCAAGTTCAAGAATTTATTTTAAGGATAACAAAAGACGGACATCGCTAAATCAAGAATATGTATACTTTGTGGGGTCTTCAACAGACTACCCTCAAAAAACAAAGACCAGCAACGCGGCCCAAACCTACCACCATAGCTATGAGGTGCGTTTATCAAAACGTGAGTATGGTACCGTTATATAGGGGCTATGTAAAAACGTGGACCTACATTTGCATAGGAAGTGACACCCATTACGAACTTCAATTACAAAATTCGAAAACATTTTGGCGAAAATTATAAAACAAATCATCAAAATACCGAATATCTGAGGCACAGTTCTGTGGGGTCTATATCAAAACATGGCCCTATATGGAGACAACTCCAAGGATGTTTCCTACACATTGGGAACCGAATTAACTGTCAATTAGTAGTTTACAAATTTACAGTAAATTCGGTTTAGAACTGTAATTAAAACCATGATCTTAAATCTACCTATACTGTTATATGGCGGCCGTGGACCTGCACAATACCAAAAATTCTACGGGCCTAAAATACATTTGAGTGAAAATTTGTTCATCGACTTCATTCCCCTCGAAGAGAAAAGAGAAAATTTAAAGGATTGCAGGTTATAGGGATTAAATGGATCAATTTAATTTGTAGATTAGTATGTTATAAATAATATATACAAAAAACCAAAACTAAGAGCCGGAAACGCGGACCGGGCCAACTAGTATATCTATATATATAAAAGAAAGTTGTGTTAGTTACTACGCTTATAACTTAAGAACCGCTGGACTGATTTTAACCATTCACACAAATTGCTTAAAAATGTGCATTTAACATTTTCATTTTGACTTTTGAAATGTACAATAGTAATGTTTTATTTTGCATGATTTTTTCCATTTTGACTTACTTTTTTCTAATGTAAATTTGTAGTGTTTTTTTATATTTTATTTATTTTTGAATTCGAATATTAATACCAATTTATTTAATAGACTTGATTTCTTGAGAACTGCAATTGATGTCGGGTTACATGGAAGTGTAGTACCGAATTAAGCGGAGGCGAAACGCAATATATGATATCGAAATATTTTAACGCGGTCACACCAAAGTTAAAAAACAAGTAAAAAAGCTGTAAGTTCGGCCGGGCCGAACTTTTAATACCCTCCACCATTTGGTACAAATTTGGCAATTTCCAAAAAATAAAATCCGTTAAAAATTCTGTTAATATCTTAAGAATTCCGAATGCTTATACGACGACGTGGGCCTGCATAGGCAACTTTTGTCATAAGTTATTACAATATTTAAATGCGAAACTTGAAGAAAAATCTGTTTATAATGTAGCTAAAATCATTAAAATACCGTATATGGGGGGTACCGTAATATGGGGGTTATACGAAGACGTGGACATGCACAGACAATTTTCTGGCTGAAGTATCCATTACGACCTTCACATGCCGTATTTGAAACAATCCCGGTAAATAATGTCGCTAAAATCATCAATATACCAAATATCGGGGGGTACGGTATATGGGGGCTATATGAAGACTTGGCCCATTTTCTGTTTTATGTTGCAGTATCTTTACGAACTTCAAATACCAAATTTGGAACGATTTCGCTAAATAATGTCGCTAAAATCATCAAAATACCGAATATCGGGGGGTACCATTATATAGGGGCTATACGAAGACGTGGACCTACATGGCTCATTTTTTGACTTAGGATTACGAATTCATTACGAACTTCAAATACCAAATTTGGAGCGATTCCGTTAAATAATGTCGCTAAAATCATCAAAATACCGAATATCGGGGGGTACCACGAAGACGTGGACCTACATAGATTATTTTCTGTCTTAGGCAGTAGTATCCATTACGAACTTCAAATACCAACTTTGAAACGATTCCGGTAAACAATGTCGCTAAAATCATCAAAATACCGAATATCGGGAGGTACCGTTATATGGTGGCTATATGATTTCTTGGATCTACATGGCCCATTTACGAACTTAACCTGCCTACTGGCAAAATATACATGTGTGCAAAATGTTAGCCTTCTATCTCTATTTGTTCGAAAGATAGCGTGATTACAACAGACAGACAGACGGACATGGCTAAATCGTCTTAGAATTTTACGCTGATCAAGAATATATATACTTTGTTGGGTCTGACATGAGTATTTCGATGAGTTACAAACGGAATGACAAAGTTAATATACCCTCCATAGTATGGTGGAGGGTATAATAATTGCTTTTTCAAAATCGCTAAAAAAATCACGAAAAAAGAGATCTCATTGCAAAAATTTTCAAATCGGGGAAAATCGAAAAAAAAATTCAATGGAATCGAATTTTAAAATAATAGTACATTCTATTGACAAACTTTGTAAGGATCTTTAAACATTTACTGTAAAAAATCAGCGAACAACAAGAAGATTTTTCAATTTGTCATTCTTCCTTTGTCAATTTTTTTCAAAACAAAAGACGGTCACATTGAATTCAGTGGATTTTTTGTGAACAAAATAAAGAATAATTTTTCACTATATACAATTTTTCACCAAAAAAAATGAAATAAGTGCGAAATACGATGGTAACTGACATCTACCTTTCAACTCCAGGGCCTACATCGTGGTTCAGCTGGAAAATGCGAACACATTTAAACAAACAAAAATGACCGAAAAAGCTAATGGGACTCATTTCAAAGCGTGGACCTACTTCTTTCATGTGACAAAAATCCCTCCACAAAAAAAAAAAAATGCAAAATTCTTTGGGAGTACAACCAGCAAAATATCAAATATAAAGGATGCAAAATAGTAGAGCGAATGGGATTTCTATCCTCCCAGAAATTCTTCCAAAGGATTCAAGATACCTTAAATCGCTTTCGCAGGTCATGATAACTATCATAACTCGCGGATAATGGTACAACCCGATTTCATATTTATATAACCATCGTATGATTTAAGATATTTTTGGGGTCTTGGTCACTTTTTTCATTTTTTGGCCCTTATTTGGCATCTTTGTTTCAAAGGGGATGGAGAACCTCTTCGCATAAAATTTGAAATTTTCAGAGTAGGGCCCATATTGGTCTTGACTACATTTATCAATTGATTTGGCTAAAAAATTGTATATATGCTATCCATGGGTAGGGAACCATCATACAGATAATTGCCACATAGAAATGTATTCATGTAAAGTCCCCACATTGGAGTATCCCCAAGTCCACTTTCACATCTAATGTGTGGTCAGAAAAGAAAAATTTGTATTCTATTGAATTTGTAACCCCCAAGAGAATATTGGTTGGGAACGTAGATTTGGGATGTACATCTATATAAAATAAATTATGAAAACATGAACAAATTACAAATATAAGAAAGTAGCACGGGACCGAATATTTGTTGAATCGTCATTGAATTATCCTATGATGAAAATATGGATTTTATGGGGTCTAGAATTTACAATTTAAATGACAAATAAAATTAGTTCCCATCTTACGGTAATGGGTGTAAAATAGTAATTATATTTGACTATTCTGAAATCAGTCTGCCCTCAATTTTGAGATGGATAAAACTATTTTTACTTACTTAAATCACACGAATTTTTTCAGTTTGACATGCTGTGTTGTTCTGCTATATATTTGATTTGGCCTCTATTTGTCATCTTGGATTATACGGGGTAGAAGAAAGTTTTCAATGTAGGTCGATATTTCGGAGTAGTGCCCTTTACCTCCTGATTTTACCATATTTCGAAGGATTTGGCTTAAAATGTGTATTTGTATTTACACAAAAATTTCAACATCTACAAATTTTAGAATTTTCTCCATGTAATAGTACCCCCTAATGTCCACCTTTTGGCGGACAAACAGACCGACATGGTTAGAAAAACTTATGAGGACTCTAATGCACAATCTGAGGAGCTAATTGGTTTAAAGAAGTAATTAACTTTGATTATTCTTAAATCATTCAGCCCTCAATTATGAGGTGTACAAAATACAGTAAATTCTAAATTACTGCTCATTTGACTGGAAAATTTTGCTACGATTTTTACCATACTAGAAATTAATTAGATCCCTTACATGGGGATAAGATTGATATATACTTTTTAATCAATTTGTATAGCACATCCACACATTTGAAGTCCACGGTTTTAATATTGAAGCCAAAGGCATAAATATGGGTACAGACCAGTACGTGAACACTTATATCAGTCATATCTGTGAATAATTATGCTTTGATATGTATAATTTGATGTAAAAGTAAATTTTTTAAAATTATATTTAAATCGGATCAGATTGGGATATGATTTTAATTCATTTGAAATACGCTTATTACGGGGAAGTATGTTGCTACCTCGAATTCACTAATTGCAAGAGAAATGCCACTCAACCTCAATAACTATGAAATAAATAAATCCAAAGGACAAACCCTTCGTGTATGCATGTCATGTTACAGCTTTTCTAATGGTTTTGTAGTGAAATATCTTTTTTTTTAATTTTTAAATTAGTTTTTTTTTATCCAACATATATTAAAAGGCTGCAAATGTGACAATTTTCTTTGTTTATACCATGGAGAGAAAACGCTCGTCATGTTGTGTCCTGTTTGATCAAACGCATAACAGTACGTGACATCCAACCAAATGCTCGATGTCTCGTCATGTCGGTCAGACTCAAACCCATCGTCATAACATGTAAAAAAAGGGAATGTTGAATAGTGTGTCATGCAAAAATGTTCTATCAAAAAAACAACAACAATTATGAAACAATTGCCAACGAAAAAGACACACGCGTGATGAAGGCAAAACGTAATCGCTACCTGCTTTTCCGATATGTGAAAAAAAATAAATTTTTTTAATAAAGAATTTCTTGACGAATACTAAAATATTAAGGGTACTTCTAATTGGTCCACACAAAATTTTCACATTACGTGGTTATTGACGAAAAAATATAAAATGTTAATCCTTATTAAAAAAACAATAATCCCCTGAAAATTTTTCTGTCCATAAACTTTAATTTTAAAAGAACACTTTATGTAGGTAGAAAATAGGCAAACAATATTTACCTCTTTTTTATGATAATCACCAATAAATTGGGATTGTTCAATATATATTTAATTTTTTTCTATTCATTTGTTGATGTCTATGCAGATTTTGTTATTGAACTCAATTATATATTTACGCGGTGTTTGTTACTTCAAAATTACAGCACACACAAAAACACCCCTCATCGTCGAAAGTAAAACACACACACTCTCTCAAATTAAGCACACGTACACAAATGACACACAATTTGACGATGACACGGTTGGATGTCATCGTTGACACCCTGCATTTATGGAGAACACCATGCAAATATTCGAGTCAGCCATGCCACGATCGAACCTTAGACAATGGCACACATGAATCAAAATGGGGGATGTTGTTGGTTGTCATTGCCTATCAAATACATAGCGCATGATTGAGTAGACAAAGTCAGTGTGTCGAAAAAAGCATAATTCATACAATTCGTCTTGTGCAGGCCTTTAACATATATTCGTAAATAAAATTTTGAATGCATATAAAATCAAAAAATAAAAAAAAATAATATATATATATATATATATATATATATATATATATATATATATATAAGTTGTGTTAGTTACTACGCTTATAACTTAAGAACCGCTGGATTAATTTTAACGATTCACACAAATTCGGAGTTGTCTACTCTCCGAAAAGGATAATATCCAAAAAAATCGCGTAAAAATGTGATATATTAACATTTTCATTTTGACTTTTCAAATGTACAATAGTAATGTTTTATTTTGCATGATTTTTTTTTTCATTTTGACTTACTTTTTTCTAACGCACTTTTGTAGTGTTTTTTTATATTTTATTTTTGAATTCGAATATTTATACCAATTTATTTAATTGACTTGATTTCTTGAGAACTGAAATTGATGGCGGGTTACATGGAAGTGTAGTAGCGAATTATGTGGTGGCGAAACGGAATAGATGATATCGAAATAATTTAACGCGGTCACACCAAAGTTAAAAGATAATTACTTTTTCTAAATCGCTGAAAAATCATGAAAAAGAGATCTCATTGCAAAAATCAAAAAAACATTGACAAACTTTGTAATAAGGATCTTAAAACATTTGCTGTAAAAAATCAGCGAAAAAGTTGAAGACTTTTTCAATTTGTTATTCTTTTTTTTGTCAATTTTTTTTTTAATTTGTATTATCATATTGAATTCAGTGGATTTTTTGTGAACAAAATAAAGAATAATTTTTCACTAAAAAAATTAAATAAGTGCGAAATAGGATGTTAACTGACATCTACCTTTCAACTCCAGGGCCTACATCGTGGGTTAGCTGAAAGATGCGAACACATTTAAACAAACAAAAATGACCGAAAAAGCTTAATGGGGCTCATTTCAAAGCATGACAATGATCCGTCCAATGAGAACTCAAAATGCAAAATTCTTTGGGAGAATAATAAGTAATATACCAATATTGAAATAAAAGGTGCAAAATAGTAGAGCGAATGGGACTTTTAGTAAGAAAAGGTTTTATATCCTTCCAGAAATTCTTCCCAAACATTCAAAATACCTAACTTTTGCAGGTCTTTATATCGATCATAACTCATGGATAAGGGAACAACCCGATTTCATATTTATATAACCATCTATGATTTAAGTTATTTTTGGGGTCTTGGCCGGCCACTTTTTTCATTTTTTGGTCCTTATTTGACATTTTTGTTTCTAAGGGGGTAGATAACCTCTTCGCATAAAATTTGAAATTTTCAGAGTAGGGCCCATATTGGTATTGACCAAATTCATCAATTGATTTGGCTAAAAAATTTTATTTATGCCACCCTGGGGTAGGGAACCATCATACAGATAATTGCCACATAGCAATTTATTTAAGTAAAGTCCCCACATTGGAGTATCCCCAAGTCCACTTTCACATCTAATGTGTGGTCAGAAAAGAAAATTTAGTATTCTATTGAATTTTTAACCCCCAAGAGAATATTGGTTGGGAACGTAGATTTGGGATGTGCATCCATATGAAATAAATTGTGGAAACATGAAGAAATTACAAATATAAGAAAGTAGCACGGGACCGAATATTTGTTTAATCATCATTGAATTATCCTATGATGAAAATATGGACTTTAAGGGGTCTCCAACTTACAATTTAAATGGCAAATTAAATTAATTCCCATCTTATCATTCTGCCCTCAATTATGAGGTGGATAAAACTATTTTTACTTATTTAAATCACGCGAAATGCTATGACATGCTATATTGTTGTGCTATATTTTGATTTGGCCTCTATTTGTCATCTTGGATTATAAGGGGTAGAAGAAAGTTTTCAATGTAGGTCGATGTTTCGGAGTAGTGCCCATATAAAGAAGGTACCTCCTAATTTAACCACATTTCAAAGAATTTGGCTAATAATGCGTATTAGGGGGGTGAAAATCTTACACTAAAATTTCAACATATCTACAAGTTTTAGAATTTTTATCCATGTTATAATACCCTCTCAAGTCCACCTTTTGGCGGACAAACAGACTGACATGGTTAGGGGGACTTATGAGGACTCTAATGCACAATCTAAGTTGCTAATGGGTTTAAAAAAGTAATTAACTTTGGCTATTCTTAAATCATTCAGCCCTCAATTATGTAGTATACAAATACTGCTCATTTGACTGGAAGATTTTGCTACGATTTTTACCATATTAAAAATTAATTTGATCCCTTATATGGCGATAAGATTGATATATACTTTTTAATAGATTTGTATAGCACATCCACACAGTTGAAGCCCACGGTTTTACAGGTATTTTAAAACACTTTAAATCGACCTGTACGTGAACACTTATATCAGTCATATCTGTGAATAATTATGCTTGGGAATATATGCATAATAGACAAAAACTACGGGCCGGCAACGCGGACCGGGCCAGCTAGTATATATATATATATATATATATATATATATATATATATATATATATATATATATATATATATATATATATATATATATATAAGTTAACACCAGACATATTCAAATTCAACATTAGCAACCCAAAGAATTCATCAACCAAAGTATAAGCGTGTCATTTTGCTGACACTGCAGTTCCCACCGAAACACTGACAACAACATCCAACAGGCAGACAGCAACATTCCATCGCCAACACGAGCAGTTGTCCAGTATCATCTGGGTGCATGAATCCAAAGTATAAGTTAGGGTAGTTTTATTTCATTATTCACTTTGTAGTCCGGAACCTTAACCAATAAAGACGTGATTGCTTGCAGTAAGCAGCAATCACAAATTTTTAAAAAAATAAATTAATTAACATTGAATTAATTGGCGCCCGAGCAGGGACCTGTTTTTAAACAGGTACTCGAAACCCGAAGAAAGGATTTCCGACAAAAGTCAAGCCTTCAGGTGGCGCCCCAGTAACTTAATTGTGAAAAGGACGTAACGTTATGTTACAGCCCCTAAAGCCCGCGACGCGGATCACTAGATTACGGTAGTTTACAAATAAAAATTTTAAAAAAGTGAAAGTAAAATAAAAACATTGATACAAGAATTGTGAAAAATGAAAAACTATTAAAGAAAATAAAAAAAACTCCTGAAAAATTAAAAAACAAAGTAAATTAAATTAAATAAAAAGTGAGAATTTAAAAAAAAAAAAAAATAAAAAAAAAAGTATCAAAATAAAGGAAATTTTAAAAAAGTGAAAGTAAAATAAAAACATTGATACAAGAATTGTGAAAAATGAAAAACTATTAAAGAAAATAAAAAAAACTCCTGAAAAATTAAAAAACAAAGTAAATTAAATTAAATAAAAAGTGAGAATTTAAAAAAAAAATAAAAAAAAAGTATCAAAATAAAGGAAATTTAAAAAAGTGAAAGTAAAATAAAAACATTGATACAAGAATTGTGAAAAATGAAAAACTATTAAAGAAATAAAAAAAACTCCTGAAAAATTAAAAAACAAAGTAAATTAAATTAAATAAAAAGTGAGAATGTAAAAAAAAAAATAAAAAAAAAGTATCAAAATAAAGGAAATTAAAATGATAATTACAAAATGAAAACTTAAAAAAAAAAAAAAAAAAAAAAAAAAACTTGTGAAAACTTAAATGCAAAGTAAATTAAATGAAGTGAGAAATAAAAGAGAAACAATTGTGAGAAATTATAAAAAAAAAAAGAGATAAAAAATAAAGCAATTTAAATAAGTTTGAATGAATATAAATAAAAATAAAGTTAAGACAGAAATAAAAATTAAAATAAAAAAAATTGTTTGAACAATATTAAATATTTTAACAATTTATAAATAAAAGTGAAAAAAAATCGGACACAACAAAACTTTGAAAACTTTGAAAGGACTAAGAAAAACGATCATCTCATCTCATCTCATCTCATCTGTACTAGAAGGATGCTACTCCAGACTCTAATGATGCTGCTATTGTAAGAATAACTTTAAGAATTCAAATTAAGAACAAATTTAGTTCCTAACATTTTATAGTTATAGTTATTTGTTACCTATGAAATTTTTTTTGTTCCCAATACTGATAAATAACGTAACTTTGATAGCTCCACCTTTCCTTTTGATAAAGAGAAAAAATGTTAGAATCAGTGGATGATATTGCCGCAAAATTAAATAGAATTACGATGAATCCATCTTCAAATAACATGGAGACTCAAACAAGGGCAAACACCCTTACATCAGGTAGTTCAGCACTCACGGACAGACAAAGAAATGAAATCACACGAATGATTACAAACCTTTTGGCCGGACGAGACGAAACGTTTGACGATGGTAGTGACATACCGGTAGGAACAGTCTCCTCGAGACTGGAGGAACTGGACAAAGTTCCAGATATAGTGAAATCCTTGAGGGAATTTTCGGGAAAACCCGGAGAATTCAGCTCTTGGAGGAAATCAGTCGAAAGGGTGATTGATTTATACTCATCACTTCGTGGTACCGGGAAATACTACGCAATTTTGCATACAATTCGTACGAAAATTATAGGTGAGGCCGATACAGCTTTAGAATCCTATAGGACTCCATTGGATTGGGCCAAAATACGCAAATGTCTGATGGTGCACTACGCGGATAAACGAGATATAGGTACACTAGAGTACCAAATGAATGTTTTGTGTCAGGGGCACAGAGGTGTCACAGAGTTCTATCAGGACGTCTATCAAACACTATCTCTAATTTTGGATAAGGTTTCCTGCCTGGAATTGGACGACGGTAGTCTCAGAGCCATGACGAATACATATCGAGAGAAGGCACTTGATACCTTCATAAGAGGCCTGAACGGCGACCTTCCTAGGCTGCTCAGTGTCAAGGGTCCTACATCTCTACCAGAGGCTCTACATCTTTGTTTGAAGCTAGACAATATGGCATTTCGGAGAGATTATGCCCAGAAGGGAGGCCATAGACAGGAACCATTGAGGATGTCAACTGGTTCGAAATTTTACCCAGAATTGGCAAATATTCCGACTCATAGGCCTAGAGTATCCCCAGCTTTTCCATTTCCGAACAATTTGAATATGCAGAATCAGCGTCCTCAGTTTGGGGTACAACCATTTGCTCATCGTCCTCAGCAATTCTTTCAACGAAATCAGATGGGAGGACACCAAATCACTCGTCCTTATACGGGAACCCAGAATTTTCCTCAGAACCAACTTAGGCAATTTCCCTCACAATTTTACAATAACCAGCGTAAGCCAGAACCCATGGATATTGACAGGTCAATACAAGTAAGACCCCAACACAACCAGAATTTTAAAAGACCTGCCCAGTTTTCGGTACAGACTCCTATGAATAAGATTCAGCGTAATTTTCATGTAAACGTGGATAATCAATACCCAGATATTGAGAACCAATCCCCAAATATCGACGATTACCGAGACAACAGTGACTATCAGCCAGTAGACGAAAATGACACAGGGAATTACGGACAACAGGATATAATACCGGACGATTACCAGGAACGTAACCCCGATGACATTCCAGCCAACTTCATAGATATGAATTTTTTAGATTAAACTGTTCCTCGTTGCCATACTTTCAAGTCAAAACGAGGGACGGGAAGACATTAGACTTTTTATTGGATACAGGAAGCAGTAAAAATTATATAAGACCAACTTTGGTCCTGAGACCCAAGTTGAATGACAATAGGTTTAGCGTAAAATCTGTAGGCGGCGATGTGGAAGTTTCACACCACACTCTTCTTAACATGTTCGGCGTCAATGACGTCCCACTAAAATTCTTCCTTCTACCTGGTTTGGTATCTTTCGACGGGATTTTGGGGAATGACAGCTTGAAGGAATTATCGGCAGTAATTCATACTTCCGAAGATTATTTCCAAGTAAGAGGTGGCAAGAAAATTGCCATTAGACAGAGAATATCCCAGAATGTTAATAGTCTGGAGCTGGAGGCTGATCATCTATCATTAAGTCAGAGGAGTTCTCTCAATAATATTGCAAGGCAGCACCGGAACCTGTTCTCAGATCCGGATGAGAGATTAACATACACCTCTGTTGTGGTTGGAGAAATCCGAACTGAAAACGAATCTCCAATCTATACGCGAAGTTATCCTTACCCAATGGCATTAAAAGATGTCGTGGAGGAAGAGATTCGTCGTCTCCTTCGGGATGGCATCATAAGACCATCTAGATCCCCGTACAACTCCCCTATTTGGGTAGTGCCCAAAAAGGAGGACAGTTCTGGTCGAAAAAAATATCGTTTGGTCGTTGACTTTAGAAAGCTCAACGCCGTCACCATACCGGATAAATATCCGATTCCCGAGGTGACGGAAGTCCTATCTAACCTAGGGGGGAATCAATATTTTACGGTCATTGATCTTAAAAGCGGTTTCCATCAAATACCCCTACGGGAGGAGGATAGACAGAAAACCGCATTCTCAATCAACAATGGCAAGTACGAGTTCACGAGACTGCCATTTGGCCTGAGGAACGCGCCAGCAATATTTCAGCGAACGCTGGACGATATACTCAGAGAATTGATTGGAAAAATCTGTTTTGTTTACATCGATGATATTATCATCTTTGGCAAGGACGAGAAGTCACACGCCGAGAACATAAAGAAAGTTTTCCAAACACTAGAGTCCGCTAATATGAAGATCCAGTTGGACAAGTGTTCATTCTTTAAACAAGAAGTGGAATTTTTGGGATTTATTGTGTCGAGGGATGGTATAAAAACCAACCCAAAGAAAGTGGAAGCCATTCTTAATTTCCCGATTCCTAAGACACTTAAGGAACTTCGTTCTTTCCTTGGCCTCTCGGGCTACTATCGAAGGTTCGTAAGGGGATATGCCGATGTAGCAAAGCCGCTAACATCGCTCCTCAGAGGGGAGGAAGGCAGAATTCCAAAGACAGCTTCCAGTCAAATTCCGGTGACATTAGATGTTTCCGCCGTAGAAGCTTTCAACGAGCTAAGAAATGCATTGGTTTCAAACGATGTGATACTTGCGTATCCAGATTTCAGAGAAGATTTTGACCTAACGACGGATGCCTCCAGTGTCGCTCTTGGAGCAGTGTTGAGTCAAAAGGGAAGACCAATTGCATTCATTTCAAGAACTCTGGATGAAACAGAGGAGCATTACGCCACAAATGAGAGGGAAATGTTGGCCATCATATGGGCCCTCACTACCTTGAGGAATTATCTATACGGATCGAAGAAAGTTATAATTTATACCGACCACCAACCCCTCACTTACGCCATTAGTAACAAAAATAGCAATATGAAGATGAAACGCTGGAAATGTACTCTGGAGGAATATAATTACGAATTGCGGTACAAACCCGGAAGACAGAATGTCGTAGCAGATGCTCTGTCTAGAACGGTACAGAAGGACAATAATGCTATTACTCCGATTAATTCACTGACTCCCACACAGCATAGTGCGGAGAGCTCACCAGAGACCCTTATACCCAGTGTTGAGTCACCCATTAATGTTTTCAAGAACCAGCTTCTCATAAGTGTGGATGACACATCAACGTACCAGTTCAATGTTGTTTTCCCAAGCATCCACCGACACACAATTACTGAACCACATTATGACGAACGAAAACTTCAAACAATCTTGAAGAGGTATTTGAACCCGTCTGTAATTAACGGAATCAAGGCACCCGAACAAATAATGGGAAAAATTCAGAACATTTATCCACTCCATTTTAGCCAGTACAAATGCAGGTTTACTCAGAAGGTAGTAGAAGATATATTATCAGAAAATGACCAGGAAAGAATAATTATTGATACCCACAATAGAGCCCATAGGAACGACAGAGAGAACAAAACACAGATTTTGGAAAATTATTATTTTCCGGGGATGTCGGGAAAAATAAAGCGAATTATAAAACTGTGCACGACGTGTAAGAAAAACAAATACGAGAGACATCCCAATGAACCTTACCTTTGTGAGACGCCTATTCCAAATTACCCAGGTCATACTATTCATATTGATATATTCTCTACAGATAGGAAATTAGTTCTGACCTCCATTGACAAATTCTCAAAGTACGTTAAAGTGAAAATACTAGACGGAAGATCTACTGAGGCTATTAGAAGACCACTGAGGGAATTATTATTCTCTTACGGAGTTCCGAAGAATGTGGTAATGGACAACGAACCGTCTTTAAATTCCAGTTCGATATTATTCATGATGAAGGACGAATTAGGAATAAATATTTTTACGACCCCATCCTACAGGAGCGAGGCTAACGGACAGATAGAACGCTTTCATTCTACCCTCGCTGAGATAATGAGATGTTTGAAAGGTGATGGAACATCCAGGAATTTTGAGGAATTACTGGAGAGGGCTGTTAATGAATACAATCACTCGATTCACTCCACGGTGAATAGAAGACCTGTTGATTTGTATTTTGGACGCACAATTGACTTTTCTCCACAAGACATAGAGACTACCAGACGGAATATTGTTGACAAACTCAGACAGAAACAGGCCAACGACTTGACGTATCATAACAAAAAGAAACGACCAGTTAAGGATTATATTCCCGGACAATTAATTTATGTAAGCAACAACAAAAGGTTAGGAACGAAACTAAGCGACCGTTACAAAGAGGAAATAGTTAAGGAAAACCGGAATACCACCGTTTTGACCGAAAGCGGAAGGGTTATTCACAAAAGCCATATTAGAAATTAATAAAATCCTAAATTTTACAGTTTGTTTCCTGGAAACGCCCTGGCTGACTTCAGCATCCTCGACTACTCGAACGCAAGACTCATTTCAATTCATAATGGAATAGCAAGGAAACAGAACGGGACATTTAAAGTAATTCATTCAATAGATCTTGAACAGTATGAAAACCTCACTCGTGAAACCGAACACATTCTAGACAAATTCGTGAACCTAGACCATCCTCTCCGTCCATTTATGAAGCAACAATTAATTGACATCAATGGACTATTAGACCGTCTGATGCCGCACAGAGAGAAAAGATCGATAGACTTCATAGGAAGTGCTTGGAAGTGGATTGCAGGCAGTCCAGATAGTCATGATTTTCAGATCCTAGAACAGAAAATTGGCAATATTTTGGAAAATAACAATAGACAGCTGATAATAAACCAATTAATTTCGGAAAGAATAACCGAAATAACTAATAAGACGAATGAAATAATAAAAAGGGAAGGGTGGAACGATGAAGTAGTATTCAAAATCGAAAGAAAACTTAATTTTATTGAAAAAGAGTTACAAAACGTAGAGTTTGCAATACAGTGGGCTAAAGCTAATATCGTCAATTCATTTCTGCTTTCTAAAATCGAAATCGATCAAATAAACACTGTTTTTGAAAAATATAATATTCCTACTTATTCGATAGATGAACTATTAACTTTTGGATCCGTAAAAATTGTTACAAATAAACGAGAAATTTTGTACATCCTTAGTATCCCTGTAACTCAAGAAGAAGTTTGTAAAGTATATTTCATAAAACCTATAAAAACTGGAGATGTAATTGATAAAATTGAATACGAAAAAATTTTGGAATGTAATAAAGAATTATTTGGAATAAAAACAGAATGTAAAGGTAATTACGACATAACAATTTGTAATAGAGATAAGCTTATTTCATTAAGAAATGATAATTGTATAACTAATTTGTTCAAAAGTAGAGTAGGGAAATGCACCCAAATAAACAACGAACACATACCAACAATTGAAGAGATCGGATCGGACTTGCTCTTGCTGAACCAATATCAAGGCGCTATCAGTGTAGACAACGAGCAGATTTTTTTAAACGGGACTTATCTCATCAAACATTTCAACGTCACTATAAGAATCGATGGCCACAGTTACAGTTCAAGAGGAATAAGTGCCAATAAACCTCTTCCCGCCTTTTTGCAACCAAAAGGTCCAAAAGACAAATTAGAAGAAGTAATATCATTGGAGCTGCTTAAACAGTTGAACGTAAAGAACATCGAACGAATACGATCTATGGAAACCAAAGGTACCTTAGCAGTCGGCATCGGTTGTGTTTCTGCAATAATCCTTACAACTATAACAATAATATCACTGAGAAGAAAATATGCAAAAAACTCCGAAAATAATAATCTGAAAATCGAAGATGCCCCAGGAGATGAAATAGAGATTGCGGAAGTAAATTTACCTACAACTTCGAAAGAAACTAAAACATCCAGCATTTACAATATTCATTCATTTTGAACAATCGGGACGATTGTATTTAAGAGGGGAGGAGTTAACACCAGACATATTCAAATTCAACATTAGCAACCCAAAGAATTCATCAACCAAAGTATAAGCGTGTCATTTTGCTGACACTGCAGTTCCCACCGAAACACTGACAACAACATCCAACAGGCAGACAGCAACATTCCATCGCCAACACGAGCAGGTGTCCAGTATCATCTGGGTGCATGAATCCAAAGTATAAGTTAGGGTAGTTTTATTTCATTATTCACTTTGTAGTCCGGAACCTTAACCAATAAAGACGTGATTGCTTGCAGTAAGCAGCAATCACAAATTTTTAAAAAAATAAATAAATTAACATTGAATTAATTTATATATATATATATATATATATATATATATATATATATATATATATATATATATATATATATATATATATATATATATATATATATATATATTTCTATATCTGGCTTTCTGTCCATGTTTTTTGTAAACTAAGTACAGTTCGTATTTACTGCTCGAACCAGATGAAATTTCCGAGGACGAACCCTATTGAAATTGGAGATTATCGGTAAAAATTTAGATATAGCTCCCATATGTGCACCAAACGTGTAATATCAGTCTGAATAGTATGGAATTTTACACATACGACAATTAGGCCTTCATATAAGTATGCCACATTTTGTTCAGATATAGCTGTATAGCTCGGTTCAGATATAGCTATAGTTTCCATATATATTGTTCATCCGATTTGTTATTTTTGTCCACCGCAGCCGCAATATGCACTCCGTAACAACGATATTCAGGGAAATATATCAAATACAGCTCATAAATATCTTAATCTTAATCGATTTATATTTGGATATGATTTCCATACATATCTTTATCCGATTTCAAGTTAATTTTGCACCAAATGGGCAATACAAGTCCGAATTTAAAAGATACAAATGCTTCGGCATATTTAGTCCTTTGAACTTTAAATTATAATTATAATCATAGCGTGTATGATTGAATTCTCCCATAAAAACTTTTAATTGTTATGTGGAGCTCCACTAAATTAGCAAAGTGATGTAGGGTATCATAAAGTTGGCCCCGCCCGACTTTAGGACTCTCTTTACTGGTTTGTATATTGAAAAGTTTTTTTTTTTTTAGTTGGGCATCATTGGATGGGTTTGCAGTACATTGTGATGTGCTGGTCGAGTAAACAAAATAAAAAAATAAAGTTTTAAGTGAGGCGGAAAATTACTTAAATCAAATTAAATTAATATAGTAAGGAAAGGCAATCTTAGCGTCCTTGATGTATTATTTACATCCGTACCATATTTAATTCTTGGAACTTGGCAAGTTATTATTCTTATGTTCTTTGCTGCAAATCAATGAAGTCAAAAATGTGGGTTTGGGATTAGGGTTCGTCTTTGGACCAATCAAATGTGACCTGTAATTTGTTTACAAAAATACATGAACAGACAGACCGGCGGACATGCATAAATCGTCTGAAAGTCTGGTTTTATGCAAATTATCAAAAGGGACTATGTGTCTCGCTTCCTTCTCCATGTTACAAACAAACGCACAAAGACATAATACCCCGACCTCAGTGTGGTGTAGAGTTTACAAATTTAATATATGTGAGTAGCTCCTAAATTGGAAAATGGCATTGGAAATGAACATGTGAAAAATATAACTACAGAAAATGTGATTTGTGAAATGGGCCACAATTACAGAATAAAAGACAATATTAAATGATTAAATTCAGCTATTCGTTATTGCTATTATGTGACAATTTTTTATTATTTATTTATTTATATTATTATTATTATTATTATTATTATTATTATTATTATTATTATTATTAATATTATTATTATTATTATTATTATTATTATTATTATTATTATTATTATTATTATTATTATTATTATTTTTATTATTATTATTATTATTATTACTATTATCATTATTATTATCGTCATTATTATTATTATTATTATCATATTATTATTATTATTATTATTATTATTATTATTATTATTATTATTATTATTATTATTATTATATTATTATTATTATTATTATTATTATTATTATTATTATATTATTATTATTATTATTATTATTATTATTACTATATTATTATTATATTATTATTATTGTTATTATTATTATTATTATTTTAATTCGCCATGATTATTATTATTATTATTATTTTAATTCGCCATGAACAAAATTGTTGGCACTTTGTTTTCTATTCAACCCAACATAAATTACGTTTGCTTGAATATCAAATAATAATGACTGCATGTCTTCTGTGATTACAGCAAAAACGACATGTTTACAAGGTAATACCAAAACAAATTCTTCTTTTAAAAATAAAAATTTAAATTCCCAAAGTGTTCGACTTTAAGTTCATTCACACCAATTGCTACACCCTGTTGTTTTTGTTTCATTTGATTTAAATTACTCTACGACATCTTGTTTGTGGTTTCATGGAAAACAACTTATAGATGTTCTTTACGACTGTTCGAATGAAAAGCAGTTAGAAAAAACAAATTTTAATATTGAATTAAGTCTATTTTTAAATTATTCAGGAGACCAATTTTCCAACATTCTATGGAGGGTATATTAGCTTTGCTATTCCGTTGTAACTCCTCGAAATGTTTAGAAGAGACCCTCCAGGATATATGTACGATCTAGCAATGTCTGTCCGTCGGTCTGGCTGTTGTAATCACGCTATCTTTCGAATGAATTGGGATAGAAGGTAGACAGTTTAAGTTTGTAAATGGGTCATGTCGGTCCACGTTTTCGTATAGCCACCATATAACGGTACCTCCCAATATTCGATATTTTGACGATTTTAGCGACGTTATTCATCGGAATTGTTTCTAATTTCATATTTGAATTTCGTAATGCACGCTTCAACCTATGACATATGACAAATTGTCTATGCAGGTACACGTCTACGTATACCCCACATATAACTGTACCACCCTCTCTTCAGTATTTTGATTATCCCTTATTTATTCATCAAGCCAAGTTTAGCGAAAACAGAAAATTTTAAGGGAAGGCATTTGAATTGAGTTAAAAAATTTTCCAAAGTTCCTTCCACTATAACAATACATGTATATGTGTATATACTAAAACGTTCCTAGCAAAAGGACACTTAGGACATTTTGTGTGAGATTGAATAAACTTAAATAAAAATGTTTGTTGGCAACAAATATAGTCAGAATTCCTCTATCTTTATTGGAAAGTAATAATTATACTTTCCGATGATACTCTTATTTATGTCCAACAAACACAAAAGCCCTGGAAAATAATTTTGCACAAAGACGTTAAGGTGCAGCCGAAAATTTGTTCAACATCGTCATTACTTATGCCATCTGCAAAATATCTTCGCTGGTGCCTTTCTGAATTGACTGTTTTCTGGCTTAATCGCACAGAGTAACGGCACACCATTAAAAACAAAACAGGCAGTCACAAACACTTCTGTTTATTTGTTAACTACATTTCAGGTTGATGGCTGTTATGGTTCTCATGGCTACGTCATTTTTAGCCAATGTAGCTAAAAGGTTATTCAAGAGCTTACATGGCGGAAGATGGGTAGTGGCCTTTTAATGCGAAGTTTAACCAATATTTTCAGTACTGAAGTTTTGATCAAAATTTCTTCAGGGCTTAACAAAAGCAGTCCATGAGTTTAGTTCTTTTTTGAAGTTTGTAATCGTTGTTACATTTTTATTTATTGATTATCCACATTATTATTTTGTCAAAGCCTGGCTGTTATTGATATATGTTAATATAATTTATGATTGCCATTTGGTAATAATGAATAATTGGGGAGTGCAATTTAATTTAAATTTTAATTTCAAAAGAATCCATATTTTTTTGCCAAAAAAATCAACATGTGTCCCAGGTATACCTTCCTCCATCATAGCAGAATGATCGACTCTTGACCACATGTTACCGTTGTCGCAACTTCGTAATTCCGATCCTCAACTTGTGATGGCTTAATAACAAAAATAAGTTCATATCTTGCAGTCAAAAAGTTAGTCGTTTTTATGATTGGGTGCCTCCTGTACGAGGTGCAAATCATAACAGGTGTTTCAATTTGCTTGACTTTGCTTAACCTTTAATACCGGATATAACTTTTTCGAAATTAGAACAGTTGGCCAAATTGATTTGAATGAATATTGACGTTTACGTTATCTTATTATTATTTATTTATTTTTGGAAATTCACTTTTTGCACGACATGATACTTAATTGTATTGTATTCCGACCATGTAAATAGCTTATAAAAAAAGTAAAGACATTCTGTGTAAATGACAGTTGTAAAGAAATGATGGTGTAAATGCAGTAATTAATAGGTCATAAATTAGATTCAACAACATTCTGTAATTTTGGTGAAGAAACCTAAATCATTTTGGAAGGCAATTTATTTAGATATCATGAGATGGATATATGATTCAGATTGTTGTTTCCCATTTTTATACCCTCTACCTTGGAGATGAGAAGGAGGTATATTAAATCTGTTGTTCCCCTTCTGATACCTCTATATATTCGTCATAGACCCCATAAAGTATATTTATTCATGATTAGCATAAAAGTCGATTTAACGATATCCGTCTCTCTGTTGAAATCACAATACATCCCGCAATATTTGACGCAAAGTACAGTATTCGCGCAGTATTTTGTATTGTGACTAGGGTGGTCGAAAATTATGTGTATGTATGTATGTACCTCCCGATATTCGGTATTTTGATGATTTTAGCCACATTTTGTAATGGAATTTTCTGATTTTCCACACAAGGAATTCTTCGTCAGCACCTTACCCCCTGAAAGAGAAATGTCCATATACGTCCACTATATCGTATACCCCCATATAACGGCAACTTTCGAAACTCGTAATTTTTAAGATTTAAACAGATTTTTTAATGGATTTTATTTTTTTTGAAAATTTTTTAATTCTTTCGATATGGTGGAGGGTATTCAAAGCTCGGCCCAGCCGAACTTACTGCTTTTTATACTCTCCACCATAGTATGGAACGTATATTAATTCTTAAAATTCTATGTCGATTTAACGATGTCCTTCCGTCTGTCCGTCTGTGAAAATCACTCTAGTTTCCGAACAAATTGAAGTAGATTAATACAATTTTACTCAAATGTATAATATGTCTGCAGTACTTTTGGTATTGAAAATGGACCATGTAAGTCCACGTTTGAGTATAGCCCCAATATAACGGTACCTCCCGATATTCGGTATTTTGATGATTTTAGCGACATTATTCACCGGAATTGTTTCGAATTTAGTATTTGAAGTAATGGATGCTACAGCCTAAGTATGGCCCCATATAACGGTACCTCCCGATATTCGATATTTTGATGATTTTGGCCACATTTTTCAACGGAATTGTCTGAAAAGGAGTCCCTTGTGAGTACTTTATTTCCTAGAAGAAAATTGTCTATATAGGTCCACGATATCGTATGCCCCCATTCAGACATTTTTTTTAATGGAATTGTCGTTGAATCCACACAAGGAGTTCCTTTTGAGTACTTTACAATCAAAAGATAATTATCTAAATAGTTCGACGTTGCACTTTAGCGCCCACATAACGGTACCCCCAGGTATTCGGTATTTTTATAATTTGTGCGACATTATTCACAGGAATTGTATCAAAATTCGTATATTATTAACCTCCCATTAGTGGACACTCTCTTATATGGAAATTGGCACCATTTTATACACTATTTCGGTTGTGAAAACCTGTATTATCGCGTCCCGTGGCGGCTTATCCTATCATAAGTTGTGGGCGTCGATGAATTCGGTCGTCCGGGCTCGGATTTTCAATATCATGTTTGGGGAATTCACTCTATTTGTACAGAATTTACATTTAGTTAATGGTTGTTCAAGTTAACGGTGGTACCGTTGTATGGGGACTATATGAAAACATGCACCTAGATATTCAATGTTCGCCAACGGAGATAGAAGCTCTACAACAAATAATGTCGGCTGTATCGTGATTTCAACAGACAGAAAGACGGACATCATCAAATAACATTTAACGTGATAGGCTGTGTCTCGAATTTTTTACAAAAATTCATTTCCAAAAAATTTCCGTGTCAGCCCAATTGTTCAAGAAAAGGCAAATAAAATTGCATATGTTCTTTTATAACTTTCCCTTTATTTTAACACAGAAAGATGTATACGCATTTCAAAATAAAAAATATATAATCTTCTTCTTCTATATATATAAAAATCAATTGTTGTTTGTTGGTAATGGAATCAGTTGAGAACGGCTGGACCGATTTGCATGATTTTTGGTACAAACGTTCGTCATACCCCGAGTTAGGTTTTTAAAGAAAAAAATATTGAAAAACGCCAACTTTTACGCCCATTTTTTCGATTTATCAAAAATCCTTATATTTGCCAAAATAATGAAGATATCGGTTTGAAAATTATTACACGAGATACTGTTGACTTCCCATCTAACCCTGAGTATTAATTTGGCGGCTGAGGAACTAACCACGCCTACTTTTTGATCTAAATATATCTATATATCTAAAACAAAGTTGTGTTAGTTACTACGCGATTGAAACAAATTCGGAATTGCCTCTTGGCAGAAAAGGATAAAATCAAAAAAAAAAAAAAACACGGAAAAAATGTGAAATATGAAAATTTTCATTTTGACCTTTGAAATGTACAATAGTAATCTATATATATAAAAGAAAGTTGTGTTAGTTACTACGCTTATAACATAAGAACCGCTGGACTGATTTTAACGATTAATACAAATTCGGAATTGTCTCCTGTTCGAAAAGGATAATATACAAAAAAAATGTGATATATTAACATTTTCATTTTGACTTTTGAAATGTACAATAGTAATGTTTTATTTTGCATGATTTTTTTTTCCATTTTGACTTACTTTTTTCTAATGTACATTTGTATTGTTTTTTTTTTTTATATTTTATTTTTGAATTCGAATATTAATACCAATTTATTTAATTTTATTTAATTCCTTGAGAACTGAAATTGTTGGCGGGTTACATGGAAGTGTAGTATCGAATTATGTGGTGTAGAAACGGAATAGATAATATCGAAATAATTTATCGCGGCCACAACAAAATTAAAAGATAATTACTTGTTCAAAATCGCTAAAAAATCACAACAAAGAGATCTCATTGCAAAAACTCTCAAATCGAGAAAAAATCGAAAAAAAATTCAATTGAATTGAATTTTAAAATAATAGTACATTCTATTGACAAACTTCGTAAGGACCTTTAATCATTTGCTGTAAAAAATCAGCGAACAAGTTGAAGATTTTTTCAATTTGTTATCCTTTTTATACCCTCCACCAAAAAAGGTATGGAGGGTATATTAAATTCGTCATTCCGTTTGTAACTCATCGAAATAATCATTTTAGACCCAACAAAGTATATATATTCTTGATCAGCGTAAAATTCTAAGACGATTTAGCCCTGTCCGTCCGTCTGTCCGTCTGTGGTAATCACGCAACAGTCTAAACGAATTAAGATAGGAAGCTAAAATTTTGCACAGATCTCTCTTTTGTCTGCAGGCAGGTCAAGTTCGAAGATGGGCTATATCGGTCCACGATATCGTATAGCCCCCATATAACGGTACCCCCCATATTCGGTATTTTGATGATTTTACCCGCATTTTTCAACGGAATTGTCTGAAAATCCACACAAGGAGTTCATTGTGGGTACTTTATACCTCGGCAGAGAATTGTCCATATAGGTCCACGATGTCGTATAGCCCCCATGTAACGGTACCCCCCGATATTCGGTATTTTGATGATTTTACCCACATTTTTCAACGGAATTGTCTGAAAATCCACACAAGGAGTTCCTTGTGGGTACTTCATACCTCGGCAGAGAATTATCTATATAGGTCCACAATATCGTATAGCCCCCATATAACGGTACCCCCCGATATTCGGTATTTTGATGATTTTACCCGCATTTTTCAACGGAATTGTCTGAAAATCCACACAAGGAGTTCCTTGTGGGTACTTTACACCTCGGCAGAGAATTGTCCATATAGGTCCACGATATCGTATAGCCCCCATGTAACGGTACCCCCCGATATTCGGTATTTTGATGATTTTACCCACATTTTTCAACGGAATTGTCTGAAAATCCACACAAGGAGTTCCTTGTGGGTACTTTATACCTCGGCAGAGAAATATCTATATAGGTCCACAATATCGTATAGCCCCCATATAACGGTACCCCCCGATATTCGGTATTTTAATGATTTTACCCACATTTTTCAACGGAATTGTCTGAAAATCCACACAAGGAGTTCCTCCTCCGGCAGAGAATTATCTATATAGGTCCACAATATCGTATAGCCCCATATAACGGTACCCCCGATATTCGGTGTTTTGATGATTTTACCCACATTTTTCAACGGAATTGTCTGAAAATCCACAAAAGGAGTCCCTTGTGGGCATTTTACCTCCTCAAAATGAAATGTCTATATAGGTCCACGATATCGTATATCCCCCATATAACTGTAACCTCCGATATTCGGTATTTTGATGATGTTAGCCACGCTTTTCAATGGAATTGTCTTAAAATCAACACAAGTAGTTCCTTGTGAGTACTTCACCCCCTGAGAGAGAATTATCTATATAGATCCACGATATTGTATAGCCCTCATATAACGGTACCCCCAATACTCGGTATTTTGATGTTTTTAGCCATATTTTTCAACGGAATGATCACAAGGGGTTCTTTGTACACAAGGGGTTCTTTGTGAGCACTTTACCCATCGACAGAGAATTCTCGATATAGATTAACGATAACGTATAGCTCCCATATAATGGTACCCCGCGATATTCGGTATTTTGATGATTTTAGCCACATTTTCCAATCGTATTGTCTGAAAATCTACACACGGAGTTCCTTGTGAGTACTTTACACGAAGTTCGGCCCGGCCGAACTTACTGCTTTTTTACTTGTTTTGTCTATTTTTTTTTTTTTTTCAATATGTATTACAATATTGAATTCAGTGGATTTTTTGTGAACAAAATAAAGAATAATTTTTCACTACACACAATTTTTCACCAAAAAAAATGATATCGATCATAACTCACGGATAAGGGTACAACTCGATTTCATATTTATATAACCATCGTGTGATTTAAGCTATTTTTGGGGTCTTGGTAACTTTTGTCATTTTTTAGCCCTTATTTGGCATCTTTGTTTCTAAGTGGGTAGAGAACCTCTTCGCATAAAATTTAAAATATTCAGTGTAGGGCCCATATTGGTCTTGACCACATTCCTCTATTGATTTGGCTAAAAAATTGTATTTATGCTACCCTGGGGTAGGGAACCATCATACAGATAATTGCCACATAGGAATTTAATTAAGTAAAGTCCCCACATTGGAGCATCCCCAAGTCCACTTTCACATCTAATGTGTGGTCAGTAAAGAAAATTTTGTATTCTATTGAATTTGTAACCCCCAAGAGAATATTGGTTGGGAATGTAGATTTGGGATGTACATCTATATGAAATAAATTATAAAAACATGAACAGATTACAAATATAAGAAAGTAGAACGAAACCGAATATTTGTTGAATCGTCATTGAAAATCTTACACAAAAATTTCAACATCTACCCCCTGAAGTCCACCTTTTGGCGGACAAACAGACCGACATGGTTAGGGGGACTTATGAGGACTCTAATGCGCAATCTGAGGTGGAAATGGATTTAAAAAAGTAATTAACTTTGGCTATTCTTCAATCATTCAGCCCTCAGTAATGAGGTGTACAAAATACAGTAAATTCCAAATTACTGTTCATTTGACTGGAAAATTTTGCTACGATTTTTACCATACTAAAAATTAATTTGATCCCTTACATGGGGATAAGATTGATATATACTTTTAAATGGGTTTGTATAGCACATTCATACATTTGAAGTCCATGGTTTAAATATTGAAGCCCACGGCTTAAATATGGGTACAGGTATTTCAAAACACTTTTAATCGACCAGTACGTAAACACTTATATCAGTCATATCTGTGAATAATTATGCTTTGACAAATATGCATAAAAAACTTCGGGCCGGCAACGCGGACCGGGCCAGCTAGTAAAAAATATATAAAAAATATGATTAATAATAACAACACCAAAGGCATGCAACACCATTAATGTCTTTTGATTATGGTATACATTCTCAACAGTTCCGAATGAATTAATGTACTCCTACACATTGATAAAAACATTATTAGTAACTTAATTTCCGTTTTGAAACAATTATTTCCAGCACTGGGAAATTAAAAACAAAATTTTGTTTGTCGTTGCAGGTAGTTAGTGGCATTTCAAGAAATTAGACCAAAAATTACATATTCGCCTCAAGGTCTGTCTGTCTGTCGGCTTTTTTCCAAACATTTTTATTCGACTCCGCGAGGTCAGTCTTAGTGCGTGTGCGTGTGATAAGGAAATTCATACTAAAAGGATACGAAAAGTACTAAAATGTACAAAACGATTAATACTTCGCTTTGGACAGACGGAACAAGCTGCTATTCTGAAATTTGAATGAGAGTCAAAGATAGAGTGCAGGATTTCATTTGGAACTTCAAACTCTAGGGCTACAAAATGTAAACTTGTAAATGGTGCTATTCGGTATTATGTGAACGAATACTTGGTATGAAAATCATCAATCATTGGGAAGTTAGTTTGATATATAAAGGTGGTTTTTGGAATTTTACGTTGGGGTAGATGTATGGCAATGTGTACTAGAAGTTCACAAAAAGTACGAAATAGTACTATATTTAGTAAAATGTGGTATAAAGTGCAAATAGATTAGATTTGGTATTTGGGTAGCTTTTTATGTGTAGTCTGGACATATGGAGGTGGTTTCGTAAATGTGTACGATCATTGTAAGAAAAGTAAAAGAAAGGATAGAGATAAAATTATAAAATTTGATATTTAGAAAAGTGATAATATATGTGTCGGAGATTCGGCAGTGGTTTGGAAATGTGTCCTTTAATTGTACAGAAAGTAATAAATGGAACTAAATTTTTTATTGGCCATATTGAGCTCTCTGTTGGTATCTGGGTTTTCTTAGAAGCCCCTCAAACTCTGTCGGCTAGATACTTGAGAACTTTGTCATATCGTAAATTTCCGTCTTGTGCATTTGTAACCCACATTCAGGTTATTTTTCGAGGAAACTTTGAGATTTTTTGTGCATTTGTTAGTGACATGGAGAAAGAAACGATATAGACCCATAATTCCTTTTGGTGATCAGCATAGAATCACATTCTGAGTCGATTTATGCATGTCCGTCCGTCCGTCTGTCTGTCTGTCCGTCCGTCTGTCCATATATCTTTGTAAACAAAATGCAGGTCGCATTTATTATTCGATTGAGATGAAATTTTCTAAAAAAACATTTGTTTGGCTCACCTATTGACATTGGTGAAAACCGGTCCAAATTGGTGCAAATCGGCTCCCATATATATATTCATCCGATTTTAGGTTTCTTGTGCACCAAATGACTAATATCAGATGGTGTGAATTTTGCTACAAATTCAGCCAAATTCAGCCTACAAGCATGTGCTTCAAATTTTGTGAAAATCGGTTCAGATGACTAATATCAGTCCAAATGGTGTGAATTTTGACACTTCCGACCGAATTTTGTATAGTACTTTAAATTTAGTGGAAATCGGTTCAGATATAGCTCCCATATATATGTTTCATCCGATTTGGCGCTTAAGTCCTTCACATTCGTAATATAGACCCCACAAAAATGAAATTCATGCCAGATATTAGATTCAGCCCAGCAATACATAAAACAAATTTTATCAACATCGGTTCAGTTTGGATATAACTCCCCTATATATCTGCGTCAGATTTTATGTTTCTTGTGCACCAAATGGCTAATTTCAGCCCAAAGTGAGTGAAATGTTGCACTTCCAAGTGAATTCATTCAAAAAGTTAATACTTAATACTTATAGCTCCCATTTATATGCTTCATCCGATTTGGTGTTTAAATGTTCAACTTTCGGAATATGCACTCTACCATAATCATATTTTGTTTTACTTTTAATTACCAAATAAAAGAATCGAACCAAGTGTTTTGCTTGATTTTGTCTCTCGGATGACACCAAAATAACATTCAATGTAAATTGTGAAGGTTCGCCCTCACGTGGAGTTTTTTTTTATGAACTACTGCAAAGACAATTTTGTGTCTTAGGCTGTAGTATCTATTTCGAACTTCAAATACCTAATTTGAAACAATTCCGGCTAAAATCGTCAAAATATCGAATATTGGGAGGTACCATGGTACCATATGGTGGCTGTTCATAAAATTGCTATAATTTTGCCCAACACTGTTGGTTGGATATTTACCGGCGGCCGCATAAATGGCATCATAACAAAATGATGTAAATAATGTAAACACATACACACATACATACAAAACAGGTTTGATGTTACGATGCAAATTTGGCAATAGTTAGTTCTTATCGAATTCTAATCGCGACCGCAAGTGATGTGAAATTATAAACTTATACCTTATGTTATATCTACATTGCACTACCCCCAAGAAAAAATCTAGTAATGAAACCCAATAGAAATAAAAACCAAAAACAAACTTCTTGTAATTAAAAATGCAATAAAGGTAAGCCTAGAAACATTTGGTCCTCCAGAGCCGGATCAAAAAGTGAAAGTTTTTTAAGTTATTAAAAACAAAAACAAGTAAAAAAGCAGTAAGTTCGGCTGGGCCGAACTTTGAATACCCTCCACCATTTGGAACAAATTAAAAAAATTTTCAAAAAATAAAATCCATTAAAAATTATTTTAAAATCTTTAAAATATCTAATATAGGAAGGTGCCGATATATGGGGGATATACGATATTGTGGACCTATAAAGACAAATCTATGTCTGCGTGTAAAGTACTCACAAGTACTCACAACTCCTTGTGTGGATTTTCAGATAATTCCATTGGAAAAAGTGGCTAAAATCATCAAAATACCGAATATAGGGGAGTACCGTTATATGGGGGATATACGATAGGACCTATATAGACAATTCCGTTTTAGGGGTAAAGTGCTAACAAAGAACTCCGTGTGTGGATTTTCAGACAATACGATTGGAAAATGTGGCTAAAATCATCAAAATACCGAATGTCGCGGGGAACCGTTATATGGGAGCTATACGTTATCGTTAACCTATATAGAGAATTCTCTGTCGGGGGGTAAAGTGCTCACAAAGAACCCCTTGTGTACAAAGAACCCCTTGTGACCATTCCGTTGAAAAATATGGCTAAAAACATCAAAATACCGAATATCGGGGGTACAGTTATATGAGGGCTATACGATATCGTGGACCGATATAGCCCATCTTCGAACTTGACCTGCCTGCAGACAAAAGAGAGATCTGTGCAAAATTTTGGCTTCCTATTTTAATTCGTTTAGACTGTAGCGTGATTACAACAGACGGACGGACAGGGCTAAATCGTCTTAGAATTTTACGCTGATCAAGAATATATATACTTTGTTGGGTCTAAAATGATTATTTCGATGAGTTACAAACGGAATGACGAACTTAATATACCCTCCATACCTTTTTTGGTGGAGGGTATAAAAAAGAATATTGGAAAAAAATAAATAATTAACAAAAAATAAATAATTAACAAAAAAATAGCCTTTGCACAGTGCAACAAAAGTGACGCTACACAGTGCTGCAAAAAAATATAATTTTTAAAATTGTAGAAAAATTATTTTTTTTTTTAAATTTAAAAAAATATACAGTTTACAAAAAAATTTACAACAAAAAGTGACATTAAAATTTTTTTTTTAAATTAAGAAAAAGACGATACGCAGTGTTACAGAAGAGACGTTAAAAAATGATATACAAGAGACAATATACAGTGACACAAAAAAAGGACAACCACAACACGGAGAATTTTGGAACCAGCAGCAGGACGCACACAAGCAGCACAAGCACAAACAAGGTACAATATCGAGACCCGGAAAAACCCAACATCAAAGTGAGTACTCGTGAAATTTTCTTTTTTGACACAAAAGGGCATTTCGGGAGCAGGCAAATCTTCAATATTTGCATTGACCCACATATTCCCATAATTTGCAATAACACTTTGACCCATATTCAAAGCTGCTAGTTGCCCACTCAGACACTGTGAAGGAAAATTTTCCATTTGGAGCCATTTTTGTGAAGGGTTACGCAGACAGACGTCCTTCCAGCGGTATGAGACAGTGGAGCGTCGGGGGTATTGCCGAAATTGCCTGTCGAGAAGTCATTTGGCCCCCGACTGCCCGTCTTTAACTGGTTGCCGGAGATGCAACGACCGGCACCATACCCTATTGCACGGGGCGTCTCAATTGGAAGAGGTATCCCATAATATAGAAGCCGTCACCACCCCAGCTTTCGCATGGGACTTAGTATTTGTACCGACGGCTATGGTACGCATAACGGCCGAGGGCATGGAGGGATTCAGCATGGTGCGAGATATTATTAGCCAATCTGCGACGATGTCTAAGATTTCGTATGCCGCGTTCCGTCGCCTGGGTCTGCAGTCGCGAGTTTACAAAGGGGAGCGATTCACCACATTCACTGTTTCGCCCCGCCGCACAAACAGTACTTGGAGTCTGAAGGTAAATGCTGTAATTATCGAAGATCTGCTAAGACGCATTTACTCGGACCCAATACTAGAAGACCCCACGAGATGCTTTACAAATTACGCCCTTGCTGACCCTGATTCCAGAGGAAATAGTCCGATCGATGTGGAACTGGGAGCGGACACGTACTCTGCCATAAGGAAAGATGGGTGTACAGCAGCTGGAATTGGAGATTTCCTGGCCTACAACACACAACTGGGCTATGTGTTTGCCGGACCCATCAAGAACATGCCGAGGAACTGAAGAACGAGGAATCATATAGTATATAGTAAATTAATACTTACACTTGTCATTCGGGGCCCAGAAATTGTTCATAAAATTGGTATAATTTTGCCCAACACTGTTGGTTGGATATTTACCGGCGGCCGCATAAATGGCATCATAACAAAATGATGTAAATAATGTAAACACATACACACATACATTTATGCAGCCACCGGTAAATTCCAATGCTGAATTCCAATAACTAAGCATCGTCAACACCAAAACAGGTTTGATGTGACGATGCAAATTTGGCAATAGTTTGTTCTTATCGAATTCTAAATTTTTGACCTAGTTTTTCTAGTTTATCATTAATTCTAAATACTATCCATTCTAATTAATATCATCGAGAATAAATACACTGTGTCCATTTCCACAGTGCATGTGAAAAAGTGTGTGGAAAATTAAATTGAACTCATCTAGCTTGATTAATAGGTTTCGTTGAAGCGCGGAACTTGTGTTTTCAGTTTTATAAATGTTTTTCTTTGTAGTAATCTCAGAGTATTGTCTTAATTCCTTATAAATATTTTGAAGTAACTTTTATAGTTTGAGTGAACTTTTCATCTTTCTATTTGTTTTGAAAAGTTTTTTTTCTGGTCGCGTGGATGCGTTCTGGAGTACTGGAAATCATAAACAGTTCAGTCGGCTTAGTGCGGCGAGAATTGCAAGAAGATGTACGCAGTTTAATACCCTTATATCGGCCACACCCAGCAGGTAGCGCAGCACAAGTTATCCTCAGGGCCAATGCCTAGTCAACCACCTAATACCAGTGCCTAAGCTGCTGATCAGATGACGCAGCCACCATCAGTACCCAATGTGTCCATACCATCACTGGTACCCAATCTATCCGAGTCATTGGCCGCTTATAGACCACCAACGCCCAACAACATGGAGATCCCGCCCGAGGGGGCCAATCCATTTGACCTCGCCCACTTGCCAGTTGTCACACTGAGATCAGCGGACGATACAATTAACTGGAAGCAGTGTTTTTGAGCCAGTACCAGCAATACAAGAATGAATTCCAGATACAAATGCAAATTTAAACCGACGAAACCTACAGTTAGAGCCAAAAGAAAGTTTACACCTTCATACACAGTAGTATTAACATTTTTTAATGCCTTTGTAACTTGATTTTGCGCAACCTTTTTTGTAAAATAAAAACATTATTGAATCCATTTCGAATTAAAAAAAAAACAACAATAAAATTCACACAACAACAACAAATTTATTCAAAAGAGTAAATAAGAAGCATATTTCACGCAGCAAAAGAAAGTTTACAGTAAACAAAAAACAAAGAATGGCAAAAAGTTAGTATTTTGTGTGTTTTCCTTTTGCGTTAATAACAGCTTGCAATCTTCGTGCATTGATTCTATAAGAGTTATTGTCACTTCGGATGGAATTTTTGACCATTCGTCCATTATAACCGATTTCAACATATCCTTATTCATAAATGACATTTTTCTTATCTGACGGTCGAGATACTCCCATAAATGCTCTATAGGATTGAGGTCTGGAGATTGTAGGGGATGATCCAACTGTTTGGGTACATGGTACAGCATCCATTCTTTCACAACTTTTGAAGTGTGCTTTGGGTCATTGTCTTGCTGGAAGACCCATGTAGAATCCAAACCCAATTTTTCCCGGTTACTTTAGTCCGAAGCGATGAAAAGAATCTATTATGTCTGGACGCTCGCAAAATCAAAGCACTTACGGTCAACGATGCCTATCCATTGCCACATATAGAGGATTTGCTAAGTCAGTTAAGAGACAGGTATTTCATATTCAGTGTCGACCTTAAGGACGCGTTTTGGCAATTACTATTGGATTTGTCGAGAAAAGACTGCATTCACATTGCCCGGAAGACCATTTCACCATTTTGCGGTCTTGCATTTTGGTCTGTGCAATGCAGCAGCGGTGTATTGTTCCAAAAAGGGATGAGGGTGGAGAGTATTATTTTTCGCAAAAGCTGACTTCTACTCAGAGAAATTAGTCTGTGACTGAGAGGGAATGTTTGGCAGTCGTGATTGCCATTAAAAAGTTCAGACCATATATTGAGTTTATGGCCTTCAAAGTGATATCTGACCACTGTAGTTCAAAATGGCGATCTGAGCGGAAGTAGAGCACTGTAAAGGTACCCAAAACATAGTACTTGTTACTCTGTCAAGGTACGATATGGAGGGGATTTCTCTGAACGTAAAGTCCTAAACCGACCTTGATTCCACAGCTTTTAAAACAGATGCATATTTTGACTTAATAGACACAATCGAAAACAATTCTTTACAACTTCCTGATGTGAAAGTGGTTGATGGTTTTATGTATAAACCAATTCAAACGAAGATTTCGCCTTGAAGTTATAGGTACCCAACGGAATGATCCAGCAAATTATTGTAAACGCCCATTGTCACTTCGTAGAGACTTGCAAAGAGACGAAACCAGCTAATTCGACCCTTCGTCCATCTATAGGAGCATAAACAATTACAGAAATGCCTTTCCGAAGAATTTATATAGACTTTTTAGGTCCTTATCCCAGAACTAAAACGGAAAACAGTTTTTTTCACTGTGATAGACCACCTTTCAAAATTTGTATTGCTAAAGCCATAGCCAAAGCAAATCCAAGAAATGTAGTAATGTTTTCAATTAGTGAGGTGTTTCATAAGTTTGGAACCCCTGAAGTAATTGAGTCCGCTAATGGGAAACAATTTAGTAGTAAAGAATTTTCAGACATGATAAAACTTTTTGGAATAAACCACACCAAGATCGCTTTTCACACTCCGCAAACAAATGTCTCGGAGAGTAAATCAGGCCATTTTATCAGCGATTTATCGGAACTACCCCTTATTTTGTGCTCTTTGGAGTCAATATGATTAAAAATGGTAGTCTTTATACTTTAGTCAGGAAACTTAAACTTCGTAATGACCCAAAGGCGATACTCATTATAAATTCGACAAAACAAAGGCTGATTAGAGAAAAGTTAAGAAATAGGCATACTTAAAAAAAGAAAATTCTTACAATCATAGAAGGCGTCAAGTAAATTTCATCCCAGGGCAAGAAGTGTTTCGTAAAAGTTTCAGGAAAAGTGATTTTAAAAACAATTATAATGCTAAGCTTGACAAGAAGTTTTACAAGTGTCGCATTGTTAAGCCTTTAATTCTAACTTAACTTAATTTTAATTTTTCCAACGCCTGAATTTCCCACGAGTTCCGCAAGATCCATTTTAATTTCGATAATAGTAATACCTGAATTGAAAAATATTTTCTTATCAGCAGTAGTTAAGGTATAGTATTCAGAGGTCTAATCTGAATTAAAATGTCGCTAAAATCATCAAAATGCCGAATATTGGGAAGTAACAATATATGGGTGTTATACGAAGGCGTGGACCTACATACGATTTTTTTTTTGTCAAAAGCTGTAGAACCTATTACGAACTTTGAAAGAATATAATATAATAATTCCTGTATCGAAAACGTGCGCCTAAATGGGCCATTTACGAACTTAACCTGGCAAAATACACATGTGTGCAAAATTTTAGCATGCTATCTTAATTCTTTCGAATGATTACAACAGACAGATGGACTTGGCTAAAGCGAAGGAAAAATCGGGAAGTTGTTACTGATGAATTACATGATTTAAAAGTGAATTCAAAATTATTCGTAAGTTGGCAACCCTGTTGTGATTAGTGTCAAAAATTGTATTGCTCCGTGCTTTTGTAAAAATTATTAATTATCAGAACAGTGTGGCTTGTTTGTTCGGGATACCGTAGTATTTTGTTGTTGCAAAATTTTTAGGCTTTATCCCTTTATTGTTGTTTTTATAAAAACAATGTTTGTTTATTAGTGGAGAACGAAAAAAAAAATTTTTTTGCAACAACAAAATACTACGGTATCCCGAATAAACAAGCCACACTGTTCTATTAATAGACAAGGCACGGTCGACGAAGGGGTTTTTGTTGTAACAGACAAAACAAACTTACATGGTTATGCTATTTCGTTCAGGTTGAACGAAAGCATAACAAGTGGAGAAATATGTAAATGTTTATAAGTGCGGTTGTAAGATTTAGAAGACTTTCCAAAATAATTTTAGTTTTATTTAATTCTTTGGTTCCTCTTCTATTGAGCTTACGATCTCGTCACTTGGGTAAAAAATGTTTTTTGTCATAGAAGTTATTTTTTAAAATAACTTCTGGGGAGAATATCCCAGACAAGAAACAAGGGAACTGATGAGGATTGGTGGCTCTTTCCGAAACCTAGGTATTCCCTGCCTTACCCCCTGGTAAACATTACCATCGTTCTCCACTAATAAACAAACATTGTTTTTATAAAAACAACAATAAAGGGATAAAGCCTAAAAATTTTGCAACAACAAAATTATTAATTATCTATTTTATTAGATTAAATAATCTGATAAAAAAAAGTCTACAAGTGTGTAATATTGATGTTACAATTCATAGTGATAAATGGTGTAGTGTAGCCTGTTTGCGTTTAAACTAACATCAAATTTTCAAATTGTGTAGTTTTACATTCCCCTCTTTATCCTATTTCTTTTGTTACATTAGCTAATTAGTTGTTCTAATATATCTTCTTCTTTACTTTGTCATCGCAATAGAGTTGCCAACATTTTTCGTTTTTTTTATCTCGTGTCATTTTTAAAAAGAAAATAAATAAAAAAAACTCCAGCTACAGATCTGATTTTAAAAAATGTAGTTGTAACTTTTAAAATTAAAAGATAAATGGTTTTAATAAAAAATGATAATAATAATCAAATAAAAGTAAATAAATAAAATGTCTCTTGAATTGTGTAATATTGTTGCAGTGGATGAATTATGTGTTATCTGTTTGTTTTGTCTTAATCAAGGGAATGCTAAATACGCTAGGATTATTGCAAAAGTCGTAGACACAATAAGAAATAATGTTGGTGTCCGTTGGTATTGTGTGCAATGTAGAAAACACTCTGCAGACTTACACAATCTCGTAAAGGATTTGCAGTTGGAATTGACATCGATGAAAAAAGAACTTTCTTCATTATCGCTTAGATTTTAGAATTTCTCAACATTTTGTGTGAAATACCAAGAACTAGATGAGTTTTTGTCGTCACGAAAAAGGCACCAATTAAGGGAATGCCTATCGCAAAGCCATAGTTTCTGTGGAGAACACTAATATCACTGATACAACTAAGACTGGGCGTGAGAAGTCGTATGCCAGTGTTGTTACGCATCCAGTTCCGGTACTTAGCAGCGGTATAAATAAAGCGGTAAATAATCCTGAGATTATGAGTATTGATAGTGAGGTTTCTAAGAAAACCTCACAATCCAATCATGACATTCAGGAATTATCACTTCCCATATCTAACATGCGTTAATCGGTGGTTCTATGAAGATCCTCAAAAGTAACTATGGGCCTATCTCGCATCCTTCTCCATGTAATTAATAAATGCACAAAGACATAATTCCCCTACCACTATGTGGTGTAGGGTACAAAAACATTTTTAAATAAAATGTGATGTGCATCCTTTAAAGGGTTAACCATAAAAACAAATGGCAACAATAAGAGGAAGAATAATGTTGCCAACCCTTCTTAGGAAAGCAGCAGAGTATTCCAGTTGCCTAAATGTCAAAGCGGAAAAAAGAACAATTAAAGAAGCAGCCATGGTAGAAGAATATGAGTAGATGCATCAACGCTTGGGAACAATGAAATGTCAATTTTTTTAAAATGTTTTATCAAAAATAAGTAGATTTTTAAATGTTTTTTTATACGATGTCAATTGGAGCTTCTTATAATATGCATTTTTCAACAATTTTTACAAATTTCAATAATTTTTCATTCAACATTTTCAATTCCAAAATCAGTTTGACAGTTCATTGTCCCAGCAGTTGTGTCGATGCGCCTACCTGTATTCTTCTACCATGGAAGCAGTTAAGTTCAGCCTTTCAACCTTTAATATCCTCCTCCATTTTGAAGGAACTTGAAAAATGTAAAAAAATCCATAGAAAAAATGCTTCTCAAATGATAACCCTTATAGGAAGGGCTATACGAAGACGTGTTCCTTCATAAGTAATTTTTTGTCATAGGCTGTAGTACCCATTACGAACATCACTTACGAAATTTGAAACAATTTTGGTGAATAATACCGCTAAAATTATCAAACTACCGAATATGGGAAGGTATCGTTATGTGGGAGCTGTACCAAGACAAGGACATGTATACGCGATTTTTATACCCTCGACCTTGAAAAGGAGGGTATATTAACATTGTCATTCCGTTTGTAACATCCCTAAATATTCATCGTAGACCCCATAAAGTACGTATAATCATGAACAGCATAAAATTCCAAATCGATTTACCGACTTCCGTCTATTGAAATCGCGATACAGCCCACATTGTTTGACGTAGAGCTTAAAAATTTGGCAGAACAATTTGTATTGTGTCTAGGATAGTTGGTAAATGAGATATATCGTTCCACGTTTTGGTATAGCCGTCGTATAACTGTACCCCCCGACATTCGATATTTTGATGATCTTTGGCACATTCTTTCATGAATTTGTCTAAAAATTATTCTAATGGATTCTAGCTCCGGTGGCGAAACATTATATTTATAGGTTCACGTTTTGGTATAGCCGCCATATAACGGTACCTCCCAATATTCGGGATTTTGATGATGTTTGCTATATTTTTCACGGATTTGTCCACAAATTGGTATTTGTAGTTTGCAATGGGTTCTAGCTCCATAAAAAATAAATGGCAAAATAAAAAGAAGAGGAATGCTGCCAACCATTCTTAGGAAACCAGCTGAGTAATCCAGTAGCCAAAATGTCAACAAGTTTTGGAAATGAAAAAGAAAAATGAAAGCATGAAAATGACAGCTAGAATTTCCTGCCAAAAATTGGAAGGAAAATCTTCCCTTTTTACATTACCTGCGAAGAAGATTGTCTTCCAGTAACCTGCGAAGGAGAAATTAGGATGTTTTTTGGTGATGAATTACTTAATTTTAAAGTGAATATCCTGAAGTTAAACGAAAAAAGTGTGAAATAAATTCCAAAAACTAAGAAAGCCTAAAGATAAGTATTCAGATCCAAGAACATCCTAAAAACCCCGTTATCAGCAGTTGGGCATGGCTCGGTCCACTTTACAAAACAAAATTTAATTGACGCAAAGAATATTGCCTGCGGACAAGCCTCGTCGATTGGAATGGGCCCAACAAGTCATGGGTCCGTCGAATATGGGCAACCCTGCAGTTCAACAACGAAGCTATCATTAAACAATATATTGCGAGTAGGACCAAGATTGCAAGATGATATTTTTACTATTTTAACGCGATTTCGATTCCACAAATATGCACTGGTAGCAGATATTGCCAATATGTATAGACAAGTGCTGGTGTATTACGAAAGATCGGTGCAAATAATGAGGATATTCGGCAGGATGTTTTACAATCAGATCGGAAGGATGCCATTATAGTGGATGGCTTTCAGTATATCAAAACCCTTGGACTTAAATGATCAGCAATTGAATTTGCATTTACTTTTATAGATAACAACACAGATTGCTTCAGATCAAAGACCACCAAACGTGCCGTCTTATCGGAGATGGCAAGGTTGTTTGACCCCTTAGTTGGGGCATGCATCTATTCTGTAATACACACTTCTGGAGAGACATTTTCATCACTTCTATGCTTAAAATTCAGGGTCGCTGCCCTCAAACTCATAAAATTATCACTATTACCCAATGATGCAACAAATTTAGTTTGCGTTTGTGTTGGATTGCTGTGAAGCAGCACTATGGACGACTTTTGCTCCAAATCGTGTCATCAAGACTAACCAATATTGTTCTTCTATCTAATGGCGCCATGTTCCCTCACAACTGAACCCTGCTGATATTGTTTCACGGGGTGCAGCGGCTGCACAGTTAATCAATAACGATTTGTGATTTCGTGGCCCACTATTCCTAAGGAAAGACATGTCATACTGGCGAATTTATCCTCATCTAGGGAACTAGGGAAGATAACTACAACGGTGTATCAAAGGTAGCTGAAATAAACAGAGCATTTCATACAATTTGCCGTGTTGTCCAAAGTAATTATTTTGCAGATGAATTGCATTGCGTGCAGGCTAATAAACAGTTAGATCGACGATCGAAACTCGCACAATTATCACCATTTTTAGACAAGAGCTAAACTCGTTGACGTATAAAAATACATCTCTACCATGCGTTGTAAAGCACCCGATTGTTTTACCGCCAAGTCACCCATTTGTTCATGCCATCATCAGACTTTATCATCGCCAGAATTTTCATGACGTATTGACTTTTCACAATATTCTTAGAAAAAATTATGGTTAATCAATGGGAAACCAAAAAAAAAAAAAAACATTCACAAGTGCATCCTTTGCTGTAACAAAAACACAGATAATGGGTGCTCTACGAAAAGAAAGTGTACAGCAGACATTTCCATTTTCAGTAAATAGACCAGACCACTCTGGGCCACTCTATTTAACGCTACAAATTTGAGGTAGGTCACCCATTAATTTTTATATCGCTGTATTTATTTGCTTCTGCTTGAAGGCGGTACACTTTGAGCGAGTACCAAACTTAACCACAAGCGGATTCAATGCCGCATTGAAATATTTTTTCTCCCGTAGAGGCCAATGCACAACGTAATCTTAAATTTATGTTTGCATCGATGAATTTACTCAGTTAAGATAACTTTGGAATCGATCTTATCTGAATTTCACCACAAGTTCGCCTATGAGATTTGGGTATAAATTGGAAATTCATTCCACCAAGCTCTCCACATTTTGAAGCAAAGTACCACATACAGAGAGCATTTGGAATACACATTTTTACATTCGAAGCAGAAGCTATGGTCAGCAGCAGACTTCTACATCAAAAAATGTAAAGATCAAAATTAAATTTTATATTAGAGTGAAATTTTATATTAGAGGGAAAAGAAAACTGAATGTTATATTAAGCGGAAATTAAGGCACAGAGCTAGAGGATGTTGAAAATTTTGATTTTTTTCTCCAGATAAATACATAGATTTACATTTTCATTGAAACTCAAATCCACAAGAGATCAATCTCTTGTCAATTTTTGTCAAAATTTGGTATTTTGATTATTAATGTCATATTTTTCACCGGAAATGCTTCAAATTTGTAATTTTAAATTCCTTACTGCCTCCTATGACAGAAAATTGCACATATAGATCCACGTCTTTGTACAGCCCCCATATAACGGTACCTCTCTATATTTGGTATTTTGAAGATTTTAGTGACATTATTCACCGAAATTGTATCAAATTTCGTATCGTTCCCAATGGGTACTTCAGCCTATGACAGAAAATTGCAAACTTCTTCCAAATTGTGTAGGACCGAACTTACTGATTTTTCACATGTTATTTATTGAAAATGGCTAAAATTTACCCATAAGCCGCATAAGCTAAATTGCCATTTGTTGGAAATTTAAGAAAAAATGCCGAAAAATAACAACAGTAGCAACAGAAATATCAGACTTGTTTTGTGTTTTGGACATGTTTTGGCATTTTAAAACTTTGACGAAGCAGAAGAAGACAAAAAAACTCCAGTTTAAACAGACAAAGTAAACTGGCTAAAATGTAAATTTTTGTTAAGGCCCTAGACCTGTTCCAATCGTCTTCTTACAAAGATCCATAAACAACGGTTAAAATACAAATTGTCTCGCTGTCTCATCATTATTATGAAGACGCCGTATTTTGGACGCAGTGTCCTTCCGGGGCATAAATACTATCCTTAACTCATAAAAACCAAAAAAATTAATTTTATGTTTCTCGTAACTCAAAAATTATTTTTTCAATATCAATTTTGTGTGCTTGATGGTTGACGGACATATTGTATGGTTTCTGACTTTTCTCCAAATTGGTCGATATTTTGTTAATCACCATAAAATAAATTACACTCCATTGTCATTACATGCAACAATGTATTTAAATGAAATCGAAATTGATAAGCAATTCCACATGGGTAACTAAAGTCCTGTTAAAGATCGACGGAGCAATGTAAGCAAAGGTGAGTGATTTGGATGTTTAATGCTGGTTATAGCGACATTTAAAAACGTACATTTAGTATTCGAGTTCATTTTGTAATATTTCCATTTTCTCATGGGGTATCAACCCGGCCTATTCTATGACTTTTTATACCCTCCACCAAAAAAACTATGGAGGGTATATTAAGTTCGTCATTCCGTTTGTAACTCATCGAAATAATCATTTTAGACCCAACAAAGTATTTATATTGTTGACCTGTCCGTCCGTCTGTCCGTCTGTTGTAATCACGCTACAGTCTAAACGAATTAAGATAGAAAGCTAAAATTTTGCACAGATCTCTCATATAACGGTACCCCCGATATTAGGTATTTTGATGATTGTAGCCACATTTTTCAATGGAATTGTCTAAAATTCCACAAAAGGAGTCCCTTGTGGGTACTTTATGCCTCGGCAGAGAATTATCTATATAGGTCCACGATATCGTATATCCCCCATATAACTGTACCCCCCGATATTCGGTATTTTGATGATGTTAGGCACATTTTCAATGGAATTGTCTTAAAATCCACACAAGTAGTTCCTTGTGAGTACTTTACCCCCTGAGAGAGAATTGTCTATACAGGTCCACGATATCGTATATCCCCCATATAACGGTACCCCCCGATATTCGGTATTTTGATGACTTTACCCACATTTTTCATCGGAATTGTCTGAAAATCCACACACGGAGTTCTTTGTGAGCACTTTACCCCTGAAACGGAATTGTCTATATAGGTCCACAATATCGTATATCCCCCATATAACGGTACTCCCCTATATTCCGTATTTTGATGATTTTATCCACTTTTTCCAATGGAATTATCTGAAAATCCACACAAGGAGTTGTGAGTACTTGTGAGTACTTTACACGCAGACATAGATTTGTCTTTATAGGTCCACAATATCGTATATCCCCCCATATTAGATATTTTAAAGATTTGAAAAGAATTTTTAAATGATTTTATTTTTTTTTTTTTTTTTTTGAAAATTTTCTAATTCGTTCCAAATGGTGGAGGGTATTCAAAGTTCTGCCTGGCCGAACTTACTGCTTTTTTACTTGTTTTTGTTGAAATGGCTTGATTTTTTTTTTTTTTTTTGGCACCCCATATTTTTTTAACTGATGCTAAACATATGAATGTATTAATACAAACCTGCTTGAGCATTTATTTTACTGACAGAAAATTAATAGGACGATATACGTGTGACACGAGAGAAGAAAAAACAAGCAAAAAATAACAAGCAACTTTGAATACCCTCCACGATTTGGAACGAATTTGACAATTTTCAAAAACTAACATCCGTTAAAAATTCTGTCAAAATATTAAAAATATCGAATGTAGAAGTCATATTAGAGTCTATACGACGACATGGACCTGCATAGGTAACTTTTGTCATAGGTCATTACAATATTCAAATGCAAATCTTAAAAAAAAAAACGGTAAATAATGTATCTAAAATAATCAAAATACCGAGTATAGGGAGGAACCTTTATATGGGGGCTATACGAAGACGTGGACCTGCACAGTCAATTTTCTGTCATAGGCTGTAGTATCCATCAAGAATCTTAAGTATTAAATTTGAATCAATTCCTGTGAATAATTACTCTAAAATCATCAAAATACCGAATATCGGGAGGTATCGTTATATGGGGCTATAGGAAGAGTCCATTACGGACTTCAAATACCAAATTTAAAACAATTCCGGTAAATAATGTCGCTAAAATCATCAAAATACCGAATATCGGGAAGTACCGTTATATGCGGGATATACGAAGAAGTGGATCTGCACAGACAATTTTCTGTCTGAGGCTGTAGTATTCATTACGAACTTCAAATGCCAAATTTAAAACAATTCCGGTTAATAATGTCGCTAAATATATATATATATATACTTGGTGGGGTCTAAACGTAGGTGTTACAAACGGAATGAAAAAGAATCAAAATGTATTGCATCTTGTCAATAAAGGCGGGAAATAAAAATTTAATTTATGCCATGGATATACCGGATAATAACAGATGTTTATGGGATATGTTTTCAGCAATCAAACTGAACTGAAGCGGCACAGAAATGAAGTGTTATGTTTTCCAGTTCGTTTTGTCTTTGTCAGTTTCCGAAATTGACCCTTTTCATTTTAATTATTTTTTTCAAGCCAAGGTTAATAGCAGGTTTCTGCTCTTTGCGAAATGTGTATTTTGACGTTTATTAATCGCTTTTTCGGTTATCCTCCAATTTCGCAGAGAATTAATGCTTTGTATTTTATAAATTGAATTGTTGGTGGAAATCGTCAGTAGAAGAGAGTATTGGGATTTTTTCGTTGGGACACTTCAGTAATTTTGCTGTTTTAAAGTTGTCAGACTTGTGAATTGTTAAATTGAATAAGAATATATAATATAGAGGCATAAATTATGGGATCTTTTAGAATTGTTCTTTAATTTACTTATTTTCATTAAATTGCGTTAATAATAAATTTTTGTATCACGGGTAATATTTCTCTTCCAGAAATAATATCTACTGCCTGTTAATACGGCTTTGTCTTCGTATATACGTCAAAGGAAATAACATGATCTATGGAGTAACGTTTTGTAATAGCCGCCTTTACAGTATTTTTCCTGCAAAGGTAGGTAAGACTGTTCCACGGACAAGCAACCAATAAAAATACTGTCCGTTGGTTGCTCAGTTGGGACAAATATTAACTAATTTTGGTTTTATATTTCTTCAATTTTGCTTTCATCATTTCTCCGCGAACAATAGTTTTTTTCATTTTGACATACACAGACATAATTTTTACATTTTTTTAAAATGTTACTGAATGAACGCAAAAATGTCCGAAATAGCATCAAATTTTAGAATAAGTTTAGATTTGTTCGAATTGGTCACCTTTGCTCTGCGGTATTTTGGCCCATTCCCGGCAAAGCGCTTGCTTGACGTGATCGACACTTTGGTATTTTTTAGTGCCAACCTGTCTTACCAAAATACCCCAAACACAATAGTTCAACGGATTGGTATCTGGATATTTGGTGGCCATTTTGCGCTGGAAATGAATGGAGAAATCTCATTGTGTAACCATTCTTGGGTGGCGCGTGCTGAGTGCGATGGTGCTGAGTCCTTTTGGAATGTGCTAGGTCTGCGGTCATTTTTCGGTCACTGCGACGCGGGTTTCGATCAAGTCGCTTCTTTACATTTCGAACCATTTCTGCTGATGTTGCTCTCTTCTTTCGTTCACTTCCTTGACTTCGGGCTACGCTACCAGTATCACGGTAACGAGCGATGGTACGAGACACAAAAGATTTATTCACATTTTAATGCTGGAGTGGTCTAACGAAAGGCACTTGAGGTTTTCCAGCCAAATATAAAGAAATCACACTATCACGCTTGAATTCCAATATGAATAACTTTTTTTCTGGAAAGTTCTCACCAAAATGCTTTTGTACGCTTGTAAACAGTATAATGAGCTGTCACTGGAATAATTTTAACAATGACAGCAGTCTGAAGTTGGTTACAGTTTTTTCATTTCACCCTGTATATTTTTACCTTAATGAAATTAAAAATACATAAAGGCGAACCTCTGACTTTTATATTTATGCTAATATCGATGACGAGTATAGCCAATTATCGGAGATACGGGATCATATAGAGTAATTTAAATTTTCAAATATTGGCATTGTCTCGTGATTTCGAGCAAAACGAAAGTTTTGCAGGACATGTGGCATTATTTCATGAATAAAATGTAAATAAAGTAGAACGTTCGATAGGCACGGAAAAAAGAAATTGCATTAAATTAAATGTAGTGTTGTAGGTTATGGTCGGCCCGCCCGACTATAGCAGTGAACAATCATAATTTCACCAAGTGATTGCCATAATTCTTTGGCTGCAAGTACAACATTTACTTGCCACTATTGAACTGCTGTGCATATTAGCACCTCAAATGTAAGAAGGTTACTCATAAGCATGAAATAGTACGGCAGCTAACCTGATCATCAATGCTGTTTCATTTACATCTACCTACATATATATGTACAGACCAAACCTTGATGACTTTATTTGTATCCAATTAAATGAAATGAATGTAGAATTTAAAACACTTACAAGTGGCGGCCTCCTTTGAGATTTTTCAGACAGGTATCTCAAACTGTTTCGCTGTTTGGTTGCTTTCGAAGCGGTTGAAGTGGTTCCTGTAGAAGTTCACCGTTCTGCCACCACGAATGCGAACGTTGCTTTGGAATAAAGACATATTGCAAAATGATCTTTCATTTGAAGGCATGGACCATAAGAGGAATCACATGTGCCACGTTGCATGTTGTGACGCCATCAACTTGCTTTAGAGTCGTGCGATCGTCCAGCTTCCTGTAGTGGTCGAAAGAAGTTAATTATCATCACAGAGTAGTCATTTGTGGCGATAAAATTTGACAACTCAATCATGATCCATAAAAGTGTTGTAAGGTATTTATTTTAACGATACCAGTAAAGGCGACTTTGTGCGAGTGAATTGCCGGTCGGACGGACGAAGAGACAAACGTGTGCATACATGAAAGTGTAACTAAAATTAATTACTTTTGTACTGAATAATTGTTTTAATACCGGTTCCATAAATGTGTAAAGGCCATGAATAAATGATATATCGTTCGCTAGAGAAGCATTTCAGTTAAGAGTTTTTTATTCCCTCCACCATAAAGGAGAATATATATTAACATTGGTATTGTGTTTGCAACACCTCGAAATATTCGTCGGATGCTTTACAAAAATAGACTACAAAGGTATAGAACACAAAACTTTTGAGGATTTCCATAACAACCGATTCCGACATAAGTCAACTCTTCGCTTCTATATTAATATTTTCAGAATCTCTACAGACTACCGATGATGCACTGGGGTAGGAGGGTGTTAAATTTTTAGATATTTTTGGAGCATTTTGCTTGAAAATCTAATACTTACCAATATTAACTAATTTCAACAGCAAATGCATTATTCAAATTACTGAATATGTCTATGAAATACAATTTTGAGCCTATTTTTAGTCTACTGGACAATTTGTTCGTAATGTTGCTCTCTGATTGTACTTTTATGTCCATCCGTATCGATGTCCGCCTACCTGACGGTCCATCAGCCTGCCTGTCTGTTTCAATAGCGATATCCTTCGGTTGAATTGAGATAGAAAGCTAAAATTTTTCCACACAAGTGTATTTTGTCAGGGGCAAGTTAAGTCCTTATATGGACCATGATGGTTCACATTTTCGTTTAACCCCCATACAGTAGTGCTCTCGATATTCGGTATTCTGACGATTTTGAATATATTTTCTAACAGAATTGTTTACATCTCGGTACTTAGCGTTTATAATGAGTTATGGCTTCTGTGACAGAAGACTGCTGGAGTAGGATCAAGATTTACTATAACACTCTCATTTAAGTGATTTTAGCCTCAAATTTTAACGGAAATGTTTCAAACTTGGTATTGAGGCATTTAAAAGACTTTTTACCAATTGATTTTACTGGAGCTGGTTATACTGAAAATTAAAGTGAACCCAATATTCGATACCGATATCTTTTTTATTTCACAAAGCATAATTTTCTTGATAAGCATGAAATTCTATGTCGGTTATACAATGTCCGTCCGTCTATCCGTCTACCCGCCTGTGGAAATCACCCTAGCTTCCGAACGAAATGAAGAAGGTTGAAAAATTTATATGATTTACACAGATGCAGATACAGCACTTTTGGAACGTACACGTTTTTGTATAGCCCCCATATAACTGTATCGACAGATTGTAACCCGAATTTGCTGTAAATCGGCAGCATATGTTTCCATTATGTAAGAAACAAGGTCTACGTTTTTCTATAACCCCCATATAGCGGTACCTTTCTATAGTCGATATTTTGATGATTTTAGCAACAATATTCACCGGAATTGTTTCAAATTTGGTATTTGAAGTTCGAAAAGAATACTACAGCCTAAGACAGAAAATTGTTTGTGCCGGCCCACGTCTTCGTATAGCCGCGTATAACGGTACCTCCGGATTTTCGGTATGTTGATGATTTTAGCTACATAGTTACCGATTTTTTAGTTTCGCATTTGAATATTGTAAAGGGTAATGACAGCTACATTCGGTATTTTCACGATTTTAACGGAATTTTTTAAGGATTATATTGTTTTTAAAAATTGCCATATTCGTCCCAAATCGTGAAAGGTATTCAAAGTTCGGCCCGGCCGAAATTGAAGCTTTCTTACTTGTTTTCTTTTTTTTTTAATTTTAAGCATGTACTCCGGAATATGCAATGCAATATCAATGGGGGAACGAAACCTGACATGCAACAATTTAAACAGCCGACCTCTTTGCACATATATTATCAGTCCTACAGCTTTAAATTGTTCAAGTATTATTATGCTTCGCCCAGATATTACGCAGCGAAGGATATATGATTTTAATGAAATATGTATTAATTCTGAGTGAATGATATGAGATAATGATATGAATGATATGACCCCTCCATGTTCGACATAGTTTATAGATAAGTTTCTTGGAGCAGAATAATCTGAAATATGTCATGAATAGGCTTCCTCCAGAAAAACGTGTAAATTTTTAATTTTGTCATTCCGTTTGTAAATCCTCGAAATACTCATGTCAGGCCCAACAAAGTATATATATTCTTGATCAGCGTAAATTTGTAAGACGATTTAGCCATGTCTGTCTGTCTGTCTGTCCGTCTGTTGTAATCACGCTATATTTCGAACGAATTGAGATAGAAGTCTAAACTTTTGCACACATGTATATTTTGCCAGTAGGCAGGCAATGTAGGTCCACGTCTTCATATAGCCCCCATATAACGGTACCCCCCGATATTCGGAATTTCGATGATTTTATCGACATTATTCACCGGAATTGTTTCAAATTTGGTATTTGAATTTCGTAATAGATACTCCAGCATTAAACAGAAAATGGGTTATGTAAGTCCACGTCTTCGTATAGCCCCCATATACCTAACCCCCCGACATTCGACATTTTGATGATTTTAGCGACATTATTTACCGGGATTGTTTCAAATTTCTCATGTGAAGCTCGTAATGGATACTTCAGCCCGTGCCAGAAAATTGTCTGTGGAGGTCCACGTCTTCGTATAGCCCCCATATAACGGTACCCCCAATATTCGTTATTTTATTGTAATAACTTATGATAAAAGTTGTATATATATATATATATATATATATATATATATTTTTTTTTTTTTTTTTTTTTTTTGAAAATTGCCAAATTTGTACCAAATGCTGGAGGGTATTAAAAGTTCGGCCCGGCCGAACTTACAGCTTTTTTACTTGTTTTTTTTTTTTTTTTTTTTCAATTAAAAATGATTATAGAGCACTTTGTGAATTTTATTGTGCACATATTCGTCCGTCTGAGACCACCGTAAAAACGTAATTACCAAATTTCAAATCATTCATTTTTTTGAATGCCAAACCAACGAAAATAATAAGAAGAGTACATACAAAAGAAAACATTGCTGTCGTTAAGACCAGTGTCGAAGATTACGGCAATTTATCGATTCGTCGTTGTGCGCAAGATGTTGGACTTTTTCATTTGATGTTATGGACAATTTTGTTGTTGCAAAATGGTCAGGCTTTATCCCTTTTTTTGTTGTTTTTATAAAAACAACGTTAGTTTATTAGTGGAGAACGATGGTAATGTTTACCAGGGGAATTTTAGGAATGGATTTGAGTTTGATGCCGTACAATGTGTTTTCAACAGGATGGTGCCACTTGTTACACTGCGGGCGAAACAATGACCTTATTAAAAGAACATTTCAACAGCAACAACAACATTATTTTGGGAAATGGTTCGGAGAATTGGCCCCCGCGTTCGTGTGATTTGACGCCACTCAATTATTTTTTGTGGGGATACTTGAAGTCATTGGTTTGCGTGGATAAACCAGCAACGATTGACGCTTTGGAAACCAAATATTCAACGTGTCATTGGTGAAATACGCCCTCAAATGCTTGAAAAGATGGTCGATTGATTGATTCCGAATTTATATTGTTAAATGCCAAGAAATGATCAACCAATGAAATCAGTTTTTTCGGCCATCTCATAATTCGGCGTGTGTTGTACTTAACTCTCAATTCAGCAAGTTCTTGGTAAAACACCCTTTACATGATAGTTAGTTGATCATTCATCGCGAGTGTGAGAGTTCAAAAAAGAACGTTGAAAGTTCTGTATTACCGTGAAACAGTGGACAATAGACAAGAAAATAAATTCAGATCCCGATCATTGAATCTGGATGCAATGTTTCGAACGAAATATGGCCATTAAGTTTTAATCGAAGGAATTATTTTCGATTATGAGTCTGACTCTAGAACAAAAATTAAAATTACAGTCGAAAGGAATAATTGGGATTTCTATATACTGTAACATTTAAATGGCAAGTATCGATCAATCAGTGTCGAATTTGACTAATAGTGTTTTGATAGTGAGAAGTGATCAATTTAATTGTTGATTAATTTTTTTTTTTTTTTTTTTGATACATTTTTCAACTAAATTTGTTGTATATTTTCAAATCTACAGATTGAGTTTTAGTGGACAGAAAAAATGTTTGCAAAAGGCTGCTCATATTGGGTATGGACCTAATATTACACATAGTTTCTTTCATATTCTGTATTTTGATGATTTTAGACACTGTCCTCCGAACAATGAAGACTTCAACAACGTAGACGTTAGCAAGTAAAAAATCAGTAAGTTCGGCCGGGCCGAACTTTGAATACCCTCCACCATTTGGAATGAATTAGAAAATTTTAAAAAAAAATAAAATCCATTAAAAATTCAGTTGAAATCTTTAAAATACCTAACATCGGAAGGTGCCTACATATGGGGGATATAAGATATTGTGGACCTATATAGACAAATCTAAGTTTGGAGGTAAAGCATTCACAAAGAACTCCTTGTGTAGAATTTCATCATCAAAATACCGAATATCGGGGAGGTACAGTAATATATAGATAATTCTCTTTCTAGGGATAAAGTATTCCCAAGGAACTCCTTGTGTGGATTTTCAGACAATTCCATTGAAAAATGTGGCTAAAATCATCAAAATACCGAATATCGGAGGTACCATTATATGGGGGCTATACGATATCCTGGACCACACAATCGGCCGGGCCGAACTTACTGCTTTTTTACTTGTTTTTCTTATTTTATGAACAAAAAAGGCAGTTGAAAACGCGTAACGTATGCCACTTTTAAAAATGCATGTTGCCAAGATTGATTTTGCTTGGAATCGTCAAATGGATGCTTGGACATTCAGATAATGCTATGCACCCGATAACAAGATGTGTAGAACTTATTGATTTTCTTCGTTGGTGAGCCATCAGGATTTAATCACAGCATATTGTTAAGCTTTTCCCTGTCGGCAACTACCTAACGGACAATATGTCGAACGCAATTTTATATGCGAATAATGTTGGGCCTTTTAATGTGTGCACAATTTCAGTGAAGTCTATATAAATTGCAGAGGAATTTTAGTAAATATATTGGTAATATGGGTTTTGCTTCCTAGTTGATTGACAGTCTGATAATAAGAACCGGTAATATAAAACATAGAATAGAAAATAAATGGAACTTTATAATATGGTAATTGCGTCAGTAGGTTCCCTTATTTTTATGTTCGAAGAACACATCGCATGGTCCTGTCCACTTTCCCAAAAAAAGATTTACTGTACAAATATTAGAATTGTTGATGGAACGCAGCTTGTAATGTTGTCATAGCAGAATACGATGGTAACATCTACTTAATTCCCACGGGTTTCCAATATCCCTATAAGAAGATTTGTACATTTATAATTCAACATACCGTGTCCCATGTTATAGAAAAAGGTATATTCCCTGCTCTACAACATTCTACTTAGTGCATTAACTCGCGGCTTCGAAGTACACCATTAGTTTGTAAAGATATTTGCCGCATTTATCTAAAAATATGATGATGGGCAACTGATATCTGAATAACTTAGTTAGGCATGCGTATTTAATTTAGTCGTATATTAAATTGTTTACAAACATTTCCAGCTGTTAGTTCCACGATTAAAAATATTTACCCTCTTCTTATTAGATATTACTTATTCACACTTGATTCGCACACCATTTAGAATTCATTTAAGTTATTTGCATTCTTAATTACCCTTAGACATTTTACACTTGTAAACCTAAAACATGGACATGTTTTGAAGTATCTTCTTTTGCATGACTGCCTTTTTCTGGCATCGACACATAACAGGTCGTCACGTAATTGAGAATTAATGTGTAAAGCGTTCTATTAAATTTTATATTAAAACGAACAGAAAAAGGATGGGTGAACACGTCACCATAAAAAGATAAAAATGGTTCTCATTGTGAAGACAAGTTAACATTATAAAGGGCAGGCTTTCCTCCACTTTTAATACATATTCTGTTTCATTATTATTTTATTTAATTATTTTTGTTTTAAATGAAATTTATATAAATAATTTGGCTTAAAACTAAAGGATTTAGATATATGCACCCTGACTACACACAATTGTCCGAATCATATACTCCAACTCTGGCTCCTCATGTCTGGTGGTCTCTTTGGTAGAAATCATGGCAATCGTAACAATTCTATATTGACAGAATACATAGAGCGTCATCAATTAAAACAAGTAAAAAAGTAGTAAGTTCGGCCGGGCCGAACTTTGAATACCCTCCACCATTTGGAACGAATTAGAAGATTTTCAAAAAAATAAAATCCATTAAAATTTCTTTTAAAATCTTTAAAATATCTAATACGATATTGTGGACCTATAAAGACAAATCTATGTCTGCGTGTAAAGTACTCACAAGGAATTCCTTGTGTGGATTTCAGATAATTCCATTGGAAAAAGTGGCTAGAATCATCAAAATACCGAATATAGGGGTGTACCGTTTATGGGGGATATACGATATTGTGGACCTACATAGACAATTCCGTTTCAGGGGTAAAGTGCTCACAAAGAACTCCCTGTGTGGAATTTCAAGCAATACGATTGGAAAATGTGGCTAAAATCATCAAAATACCGAATATCGCGGGGTACCGTTATATGGGAGCTATACGTTATCGTTAACCTATATAGAGAATTCTCTGTCGGGGGGTAATGTGCTCACAAAGAACCCCTTCTGTACATAGAACCTCTTGTGACCATTCCGTTGAAAAATGTGGCTAAAATCATCAAAATACCGAATATCGCGGGTACCGTTATATGAGGGCTATACAATATCGTGGACCTATATAGATAATTCTCTGCCGAGGTATAAAGTACCCACAAGGAACTTCTTGTGTGGATTTTCAGACAATTCCGATGAAAAATGTGGGTAAAATCATAAAAATACCGAATATCGGGGGGTACCGTTATATGGGGGATATACGATATTGTGGACCTATAAAGACAAATCTATGTTTGGAGGTAAAGCACTCACAAAGAACTCCTTGTGCAGAATTTCAGACAATTTCCTTCAAAAATGGGGGCTATACGATATCGTAGACCTATGTAGATAATTCTCTTTCTAGGGATAAAGTATTCCCAAGGAACTCCTTGTGTGGATTTTCAGATTATTCCATTGAAAAATGTGGCTAAAATCATCAAAATACCGAATATCGGGGGGTACAGTTATATGGGGGCTATACGATATCGTGGACCGATATAGCCCATCTTCGAACTTGACCTGACTGCAGACAAAAAAAGATCTGTGCAAAATTTTAGCTTCCTATCTTAATTCGTTTAGACTGTGGCGTGATTACAACAGACGGACGGACAGGCCTAAATCGTCTTAGAATTTTACTCTGATCAAGAATATATATACTTTGTTGGGTCTAAAATGATTATTTCGATGAGTTACAAACGGAATGACGAACTTAATATACCCTCCATATTATTTTTGGTGGAGGGTATAAAAAAACTTTAATAATTGTCAAATCCTACACAATTCGATCAAGTCTAGGATTACACTAAAGCCTTTTAATAAAGGTTGCGGCGTGGATTCAAAGTGCCAAATGGTAGAATTTACTTTCATATGTTATTTTGCAAGGTTTTATGTAATCTAAAATTTAATTTTAGGTTAGCTACACACATTATCTAGAATGCAAATTTGGAAAATAGAAATCTCAAATTCGTTTACAAGTGTTATCCGTCCGGCATATCAACAAAGGCATCAACCACACAGTAATGAAGCAGCCAACGATCCTCAAAATTCCGATTCCGAATGAACATAGTATTAACGTCGCACAGTGCTATCTTAGTCGACAAAGAGATCAATTCAAAATTTTATAAAGATCAATTCAAAATTAATCTGAGAGAATTTCATGGATAAATTTTGTGTAGGTCATTCATAACCTGGAGCATATCTACAAATTGTCAACCTATTCGCTCGTTAGTTAGACATCTGATCCGAAGAGGTATTTATCAAAATTTTAATAGATTTTGTGAAGATTTATTAATTTCTATAATTTTAGGAAAACTATTCACCTATACCGAGGCGAGGATGCAATGTTATTTTATGTTAATATCGTGGACCTGCATACAAACATTTTTGTCTTAGGCTGTAGAACCCATTGCGAACTTCAAATATGAATTTTGAAATAATTCCGGTAAATAATGCCGCTAAAATCATGAAAATACCTAATATCGGGAGGTACCGTCTTATGGGGGCTACGCGAAAACGTGGACCGACATGGTTCATTTACGAATTTAACCTTCCTACTGGTAAACTATGCATGTATTTAAAATTTTAGCCTTCAAACTCAATTCGTTCGAAAGATAACAACGAGAGACAGACGGACAGACAGCTGGAATGTCAGCTAGATCGTCTAAGAATTTTACGCTGATCCAGAATATATATACTTTGTATCGTCTATCTATATATGTATATAAGAAAGTTATGTTAGTTACTACGTTTATAACTCAAGAGCCGCTGATCTGATTTTAACGACTCTTACAAATTCTTGGCGGAAAAGGATAATATCCAAAAAATAGATGATGTCGAAATAATTTTACGCGGTCACATAAAGGTCAAAGGGTAATTACTTTTTCAAAATCACTAATAAATTAAAAAAAGACTACCCCATTGCAAAAATTTTAAAATCGGGAAAAAATCAAGAAAAAAATTTCAATGGGGTCGAATTTCAAAATTAACCGATAACCGACAAAACTTTATGGACTCATTTCAAAACGTGGACCTACTTTTCATATGACAATCATCCGTCAAATGAGAATTCAAAATTCATTGAGACTGAAATCGGTGAAATACCGAATATAAAGGGTGTAAGTAAGAAAAGGATTTATATCCTTTCAGAAATTCTTTCTAATTTTCAAGATACCTTAAATCGATTTTGCAGGTTAAGATATGGATCATACAACCCGATTTCAAGTATATTTTAAATTTAAACTATATTTATACCATACAACACTATGTGTTGGGGGTATTATAAGTTTGATTGGGCCAAACATTATGTAACACCTCGAAATATTGGTTTCCCACACAGGAAAGTATATATGGATCTTCCTATCTCGCCGAGCTGGGTCGATCTAGCTATGTATGTTCGTCCGTCCGTCTGTCCATGTTTATTTGTAATCACTCTACAATTCGCAATTGTGGCCCAATTTACACAAAATTTAGAATGGAGGTGGGGCTAGGTCCAGAATAGAAGCCTATTTCTTTTGGAGATGATCTTATAATATTTATATATATATCGGATATGTATAGCGATACAATGTGTGTATACAAAGGAAGGGGATGTTAGCTAGAATGCTTATATCTGTAGAATGGCTGGACAGATCTTGACAAATTTTATCAATTCAAGATGCCCTCTTGGCATAAAAGTATAAAATCTAAAAAAATCGCATAAAAAGATGCCATAAATTATGTTAATGTAGATTTTGTAGTTTTTTGTGACATTTTTTTTATTTTTTCATATTTTTTATCGCATGCGATTTTTGTATATATAAGTGTATATTTTGTAATACTTTTTCACCTTACAACACAGGTTGGGGTTATTATAAAGAAATTGCAATTATCGTCCGATCCTCACGAAAATTTTCACAAGGTTAGGGTTAGGCTCAGAAGGGCTAGGCCTATTGGTTTCAAAGATGTCCGCAATATATTAAGGTCTTAAAATGGACCAACAACTAAAAATTTTCCTGATTTTGTAGCCGTTATAAAGGTCATAAATAACCAGTAAGGAAAGCTCAAAAGTCGGGCGGGGCCGACTATATGATACCCTACACCACTATGCATATTTAGTAGAGCTCTCGTAAAATGGTTTATACAGGGCATTTCAGAGCTCTATGAGATATTTGGTACAAAATTAAAATCTATCTAATTCTATCGTGCATTTTACGAACTATAGCTATCTCTGAACTGGGTTTCTCCAAATTTGACGTATTAGCTTCTAGACTGAATTCGGTCTTATGTAGAAAATTCATGCCATTTGGGCTGATATTGGCCATTTGATGCACAATTAACACGAAATCGGATGAAGATATATATGGGAGCTATAGCTATATCTGAACCGATTTTTACTAAAATTGGTGTACTTGCTTCTAAGCTGGTTTCGGTCGGATTTGCCAAAATTGATGCTATTACGGCCATTTGGTGGTCAATCAGCCGAAATCGGATGAAGATATATATGGGAGCTATATCCAAATCTGAACCGATTTCGGTAAAATTTAAAACAGCTATTCCTGTGCTCCATCTAATACCTGGTAACAAATATCACGGTTGTGGAGTGAATATTACGAATGTAAGGGATTAAACAACTAAATCGGATGAAACATATATATGGTTGCTATATCTACATCTGAACCGATTTTCACTAAATTTGACATACTTGCTTCTAGGCTGAATTTGGTCCGATGTACTAAAATTCAGTCCATTTGGACTTATATCGGCCACTTGGTGCACAATTAACCCAAAATCGGATGAAGATATATATGGGAGCTATATCCAAATCTGAACCGATTTCGATAAAATTACAAACAGCTATTTCTGGGCTGTATCTTTTATCTGGTACCAAATATCATTCTTGTGGAGTGCATATTACGAATGTGAGAGGCTTAAACACCAAATCGGATAAAACATATATATGGGAGCTATAGCTGTTTCTGAACCGATTTTCTCCAAATTTGTTGTATTTGCTTTAAGGCTAATATCGGTCACATGTGCCAAAATTCGGGCCATTTGGGCTGATATTGGCCATTTGGTGGGCAATTAACCCGAAATCGGATGAAGATATATATGTAAGCTATATCCAAATCTGAACCGATTTCGATAAAATTTAAAACAGCTATTTCTGTGCTCCATCTAATACCTGGTACCAAATATCACGGTTGTGGAGTGCATAGTAGGAATGTGAGGGACTTAAAGATCAAATCGGATGAAAGATATATATGGGAGCTATAGCTATATCTGATATACTTGCTTCTAGGCCGAACTCGGTTGGGTGTGCCAAAATTCAGGTAATTTGGACTGATAGTGGACATTTGGTGCACATTTAACCCGAAATCGGATGAAGATATATATGGGAGCTATATCTAAATTTGATCCGATTATCTCCAATTTCAATAGGGTTCGTCCTTGGGCCAAACAAATGTTGGTTGCAAAATTTCATCTCAATCGGATAATAAATGCGACCTGCATTTTGTTCACAAGAATACACGGACAGACGGACGGACGGACAGACGGACTGACATGCATAAATCGACTCAAAAAGTGATTCTATGAAGGTTTGATATACTTGCTTCTAGGCCGAACTCGGTTGGGTGTGCCAAAATTCAGGTAATTTGGACTGATAGTGGACATTTGGTGCACATTTACCCCGAAATCGGATGAAGATATATATGGGAGCTATATCTAAATTTGATCCGATTATCTCCAATTTCAATAGGGTTCGTCCTTGGGCCAAACAAATGTTGGTTGCAAAATTTCATCTCAATCGGATAATAAATGCGACCTGCATTTTGTTCACAAGAATACATGGACAGACGGACGGACGGACGGACAGACGGACTGACATGCATAAATCGACTCAAAAAGTGATTCTATGAAGGTTCTCAAAAGTAGCTATGTGTCTATCTCGTTTCCTTCTCCACGTTACAAACAAATGCACAAAGACATAATACCCTTACCACTATGTGGTGTAGGGTATAAAAACCAAAGGGCACGAAATCTCGCATGAAGTTAGAGTCTAGGACAGCGGGTAAAACGGACCACTACTTTTGTGTGAAAAAATACCATCATTACTTACAGGCGATATCCGAAATACACAAAAGGCGAACTTTTGGCTTTTTTATGCTGATTTCGTTGACGAATTTAGCCAAATATCGTAGACAAGCAAATCATATAGATGAGTCTCAATTTGGAGATACAGAGGGGCCTCTTGCTTTTGGAGATGATCGCAAAATATTTAGCGGTTCCAATGAACCAAAAACAGAAAAAAATTCTTTATCATACAATTGAGAACAATCGACATGGAATTTTGCAGGAGAAGAGAGTTAAGGAGGAGGAAGAATTCTAGCATTTTAGATGATCATTGGATTATATTTAGCTGTAAAATGGACCACAAGATGTAACAGCATGACGGAGTGCGTAAATATTGGGCAAATATCCTTGGTCTAAATGCTAAGGGTAATATCTGTGCAGTGCTCCGCGAAATCTTCCAAAATTGATTTGGACATAAGAGGGCTTTTAACATATTGTAGTGTTGTAGGGTATCACATAGTCGGCCCCGCACGACTACAGCCTTTGCTGACTTGTTTTAATACTAATTTCGGCAAATGATGGCAGTAATTTGCGAACAAACTATCCTTGCAAAAAACGATCACGGTTTGGTATCACCATCATATGATTTAAGATATTTTCGGGGTTTGGCCATTTTTCAGTCAATGGCTATTCAAAATATCTAAAACCGACGGTAGGTGAACATCAATTATAATTTGTGCATGAATATTTATTTCTCTTTAGAGAAATTACTATGGAGTCATTACTTATAATAAAAATTGTGCCGCTTACATAAGTCAGATCTGTGATTTATTATGCTATAATTAATTAATTGGCATTAAAGACTTAAAGTACGGGCCGGCAACGAGGACCGGGCCAGCTTGTTCTGAATATTTCGAGGAGTTACAAATGGAATGACAAAGCTAATATACCCTCCATGGAATGGTGGAGGGTATAACAAGTAAGTAAAGGCTATAGTCGTGCGTGGCCAACCATGTGATACCCTACAACACTACAATATGTTAGAAGCCCTTTTATGTCCAAATCCATTTTGGAAGATTTCGCTCTTGAGATTATGTCATAGAGCACTCAGATATTATCCTTAGCTTTTTGACTAGGGACATTTGCCCAATAGTTTCTGCACTCCGTCGTGCTGCTATTTGTTGTGGTCCATTTTACAGTTGAATATAATCCAATGGTCAATGGTTAACTCTCTTCTTACGCAAAATTCTCTGTCGATTGGTTTCAATTGTGTGATCAGAAAATTTTTCTGTTTTTGGTTCATTTGAACCCCTAGATATTTTGCGATCATCTCCAAATGCAAGAGGCCCCTCTGTATCTCCAACTTTAGACTCATCTTTGTGATTTGCTTGTCTACGATATTTGGCTATATTCGTCAACGAAATCAGCATACAAAAATGTCCTTTCTTTTCTATTTATTACCTTTATAACGACTGAAAAATCAGAAACATTTTTAGTTGTTGGTCCATTCCAACCCCTAAATGTATTTAAAAACAATAGGCTCAGCCCTTTTGACCCTAACCCTAGACTTACCTACCCGGATATACATAGCTAGAAACCAATATTTTGAGGTGTTACATAATTTTTGGCCCAATCAAACTTATAATAAACCTAACACATAGTGTTGCAGGGTAAAATGAGAAGGAGGTGAAGTGTCAGGCCATAAGTCGTGGAAAAATATGAATAATTGTATTGTGTCTAGGATGGTCGGTCCACATTTTGATATAGCGGTCATATAACGGTACCACCCGATATTCGATATTTTGATGATTTTTGCCACATTTTTTCACGGATTTGTCTAAAAATTGGCATTTGTTAGTCATAGCTCTGGTGACGGAAATAGTAATATAGGTATAGCTCCTATAAAACGGTACCTCCCGATATTCGGTATTTTGATAGTTTTTGTTACATTTTTTCACGGATTTGTATAAAAATTGGTATTTTTGGGTCATATTGGGTTCTAATGTTTCCTTTACCCTAAGGAGGCTAAGTTAATAATTCATTTAGAGAAATAGTGTATGCAGACCGGACAACAAATCGTACGGTGCCGACTTTATTATACCAAACACCACTTTGAATATTTAGTAGGGTTCTGTGTAGCAAATGAATGTTCAGATTCGCAAGTTTAGGTATTTATTGGGTATTAAGGCTTTTAAATTCGAATTGAGGAATTTTGATTTCGAAATAGGTTTAAACTAACCTAAAAAAGCTATATCTTATTTGATATCACTAAACTTGACTGAGTTAAATTTGTGTTCTCTCGAACCAAATATCATTGTTATGTTTTGACTTTCAGAATTCCTAATATAAAATCGGATGAAACATCTTGGTTTCGTGAAATTTAGCCTCTTTTGTACTATTTACATGAAATTAGAGCGAAATATATATAGAATATATATATCCAAATCTGATCCGATCTCGACACAACTTGGAAAGGTTTTTTTAGGATGTACATGGTGAGATGAAAAAACTGCAATCAAATTCAGACTGCGGTTATTTTCTAAGCCACTCGTCCGACAGCTTAAAATTATTCCAGTGACAGCTATTATATTGCTTACAAGCGTTCAAAAGCATTTTGGTGAGAATTTTCCAGAAAAAAAGTTATTCGTGATGAAATTCAAGCGTTATAGTGTGATTTCTTTATATTTGGCTAGAAAACCACAAGCCAGCATTTAAATGTCAATAAATCTTTTGTGTCTCGTACCACCGCTCGTCTCCGTGATACTGGAAGCGTAGCCCGACGTCAAGGAAGTGGACAGAAGAAACCAGCAACATCAGCAAAAATGGTTCGAAAAGAAAAGAAGCGACTTGATCGAAACCCGCGTATTCCATTCGACAAATATTGAAAAATGAGCTCGGAGAGGCTTTACCCATTGAAATTCCAAAAAGTGCAAGAAATTACACCGGAACGGAAAGAAAATAGACTCAAGAGAGCTAACCCAAGAATAGTTACAAAATGAGGTTCCTCGCTTCATTTCCAGCGCACAGTGGCCACGAAAATCTCCAGATATCAATCCGCAAATAAAACTGAAAGAAAATCAAAAGCCATAATTTTTACACTTTTTTTTTTTTTTTTTTTTTTTGAATGAAAGCAAAAATTATCGGAAATAGCATCAAATTTTGGAATAATTAAGTTTAAGTTTAGATTTGTTCGAATTAGTCAACTTTGGCACGAATTATGGCCTTCAAACGGCCAATGAAACTGCCACACGCTGTCCGAATGTTGCTCTGCGGTATTTTGGCCCAATCCCGGCGAAGCGCTTGTTTGAGGTGTTCGACACTTTGGTTTTTTTACCCAACGGATTGGTATCCAGAGATTTTGTTCACCATTGCGCGCTGGAAATGTAGCGAGGAACCTCAGTTTGTAACCATTCTTGGGTGGTGCGTATTGAGTGCTGTTGGAATGTCCAAGGTCTGCGGCCAAAATGTTTGCGTGCCCAAAGCTTTAATACACCCTCCAGAATATTTTCGCGATAATATTCGGTCGATTAATACGAGCGGAGAGCAACCATCGGCTGTTATGGCGGCCCACTCCATCACCATGGCCGGCGCTTGCGTTCTGGTGACCTCTTGGCAAGGAAACACCATCATTTTGTTTGTTTACAAACAGCTGGACAATGATCTTTTTCTCATCTGAAAAAACCAAATTTGTCAGTTCACCACTTTCGCCAAGCGTCCACTTCCTTGACGTCGGGCTACGCTACCAGTATCACGGTAACGAGCGATGATACGAGACAAAAAAGATTTATTCACATTTGAATTCTGGAGTGCTGAAACGATAGCCACTTGTGGGTTACCAGCCAAATATAAAGAAATCACACTATCACGCTTGAATTCCATCACGAATAAATTTTTTTCCAGGAAAATTCTCACCAAAATTCTTTTGTACGCTTGTAAACAATATTTTGAGCTGCCACTGGAATAATTTTAACGGATGTCGTGCGAGTGGCTTAGAAATGACAGCAGTCTGAATTTGATTGCAGTTTCTTCATCTCACCCTGTACCTCGATAAAATTTCGCAGAGGTATTTCTGAGCTGTATCTGGTATGGTAGAAATTGTCACTGTTGTGAAGACCATATTTTGGCGGTTTTAAACACCAAATCGGATGAAACATATATATGGAATTGAAGCTATATCTCAACCGATTTTATATACTCACATAATTTAACATACTTACTTATTGGCTAAGTTTTTTTGGATGTGCTAAAATTTATCACATTTTGGCTTAAAATATGCAACTATGCACAATATACAATTGGGCGAATATATGGAGCTATACCTATATTTGGACCGATTGCCACCTTGGGTCAAACAAATCATCTGCGCAAAATGTCTTCACATTCGAGCAATAAATGCAATAATAAATTGAATTTTCACAAAAATGCATGGCCAGACGGACGGACGTGTATAAATCGATTCAGAATGTGATTCTATAAAGATCATAAAAATGCACTTTGGGTCTATCTCGTCTCCTTTTGCCTGTTACAAACAAATATGTACCACCGTGTAGTGTCGGGTATAATATTAGGTTTAATGAACGTTTTTAAATAGAGGTATCTACGGCCATAGCAAAACAAGAATTTTTATAGACAATTTTATACTACAAGAATTGTTATCTATTGTGAGTCTATTAAGTTTGAAATGTTTCTTGTCCAATCTGGAACAAATTCGAAGATCAGGAGGTGATCTGTGTTGTACTTGTGAAACAAATCTGATTGAAATCTTATTTCTTCAATGTTTGATTTGCCGTTTCTGCTATTAAGAAGTTCCTAGGTTATCAAAGAATTATGGAAGAAGTTGGCCTGGTTTTCTTGAAGGAGAGCTTTATGTTAAATACGGTTGCCAGCATAAATTGAGAAATATTCTTATATGAAGTGAAACTCACGACCAATTAGCCTTTAATATAGGCATACTGACACAAGAGCAGGAGGTCTCCAATCGATCATTATTTTTAGACCTAATAAATTTTGATAAAAACTTCATGTTTAGAATAGAACTATTTGAAAGCCTACTGTAGCCCACTGTAGTAAAATCAAATGGCTTCACACCTACAATAAAAGAATCCCATTTCATTACGAATGTCGGCTCAATGAACCGTTCACTCAGTTCAATAACATGGTAATTGAATGTCGAATGACAGTTTGCCTTAATACCGCCCTCACAATAAACGTAAATGATTTAAAATTGTTCTACGAAACATTGCAATAACAACAAAACCTCTGTATTTTTCATAATAAATAGTGAAAAGAAATACCATAACAAATTGCTCGATTTAAAATAATCACTTGCAATGACAACAACAACTTAAATGAATAGTTATTATTTTGCCATTATCGTTGTAAATAATTCAGCCATTCTCCATTTTATAAATTACTTTATCGAGTACTGAATATAACATTGGACAGTGTCATCCCCCATTGAATTGTCAACAAAATAATTAAAGAGGAAACACAAAAATAATGTCTGGCTTACCTGGCGAAGTAAGGCGGTTTAGGTGAAGCGTAGACTATGGCCATCTTATGCTTCAATTATTTTCAGATGGCAAATTCATTTTTCCGTTAATAAATATTGAATAACGAAAAATTGATTATAATTTCACAAATACGCATGAACAATGTACATACTCTTCGATGATAGAAAATATTACTAAGTAAATTACACAACTAAAATGACATATATATTTAAAATACACTTTTCAAGGCTTTATAGGACTGGCCAAGCAAATATTGGATACAGGGCATAGAAAGCAAATGAAAAACAAAAAAAAAAAACAAGAGGGTGAGAGAAAAAACTGCAACTAACTTCAGACTGTTGTCATTTCTAAACCACTCGTCCGACAGCTCATTATATTGTTTACAAGCGTACAAAAGCATTTTGGTAAGAATTTCCCAGAAAAAAAGTTATTCGTAATGGAATTCAAGTGTGGTAGTGTGATCTCTTGATATATGTCTGGAAAACCACAAGTGGCTATCGTTAGAACACTCAAGCATTTAAATGTGAATAAATATTTTGTGACTCGCACCATTGCTCGTTACCGTGATATTGGCAGCGTAGCCCGACGTCAAGGAAGTGGACGAAAGAAAAAAGCAACATCAGAAGAAATGGTTCGAAAAGTAAAGAAGCGACTTGGTCGAAACCTCCGTCTCAGTGTCCGAAAAATTGTTCGTGAGCTGAACATATCGCAATATTGCATTCGGCAAATATTGAAAAATGAGCTTAGGGTAAAGCCATTGAAATTCCAAAAAGTGCAAGAACTTACACCGCAACAGAAAGAAAATAGACTCAATAGAGCTAACGAGTTTATATATCGGTCCACGTTTTGGAATAGTCCCCATATAACGGTACTTTAAATCGATCGTGGCATCAGAATAAATGCCGAATATTGTTGCGAATATATTCTGGAGGGTGTATTAAAGCCTTGGGCACTCAAACATTTTAGCCGCAGACCTTGAACATTCCAACAGGACTCAGCACCATCGCACTCAGCACGCGGCACCCAAGAATAGATACAAAATGAGGTTCCTCGCTTCATTTCCAGCGCACAATGGCCACCAAAATCTCCGGACATCAATCCGTTGGACTATTGTGTCTGGAGTATTTTGGAAAGCAAGGTTGGGACTAAAAAATACCAAAGTGTCGATCACCTAAAGCAAGTGCTTCGCCGGGAATGGGGCAAAATACCGCCGAGCAACCTTCGGGCAACGTGTGACGTTTTCATTGACCATTTAAAGGCCATAATTCGTGCCAAAGGTGACCAATTCGAACAGATCTAAACTTATTCTAAAATTTGATGCTATTTCCGAAATTTTTTGCTTTCTTTCAATGTATATGACAATTCATGGTATATGACCGATCGCGGGTACATTTTCATTACTTATGTAGCCATTTCTGTTGTAGTTGTAGTCACACCACGCAGCTTTCCCCATCTAATAAACAATCCGACAGAAAGGGCAACATGCAACCAAACGAAAGTAAATCAATTGGAATGTGAGTGTAGGGTTGTCTGATATCGCTAAAAACAATGGGTGTTTGTTGGGATTTTTTCATGATCAATGGGTCCAAGGACTCCACGCTTTTCTCTATTTGCTATTTATACGACATTTGGCCGATAAAAATAAAGGTAGAAAAATAAATTATTATTGTCGCGATAGGTATAGACTTATCTGGGCAAAATTTTAGCTTTCTATCTTAATTCGTTTAGCCTGTAGCGTGATTACAACAGACGGACAGACGTACGGACAGGGCTAAATCGTCTTAGAATTGTACGCTGATCGTGACTATATACACTTTGTTATGTCTTAAATGATTATTTCGATGACTTACAAACGGAATGACGAACTTAATATACCTTCTATACTATGTATGGTGGAGGGTATAAAAACTGACAAATTTAGTTGTACGTAAGTGATTAGCATAAATATGAAATACATATAATTGAAAGATTTAAACCAAAATAATTAAGTTTTCAAAGTTCGGCCCGGGCGAACTTACTGCTTTTTTACTTGTTTAAATTCATAAATAATAAGTTTGCAAAAGATGAATTTAGTACATGCTTCGAAAAGCCCATTATTGAGAAATTTGATAATATTTAAAAGCTATATATTTGAAACAACAATATATATGAAACAAACAATTTCATCTTTTATATTCCCATTGCAAACAAGAAAACCACAAATCCCAGATTCAAAAACATGTGTAATGCCGAGGACAAGGAATCACCGCAACGCAATAAGAAGTGTGTCAAGGATTTGCAAAATCAATGCTACGCCTTTGATACGATATTTTCAAAAATACTCACATTGGAGGCGTAAGTCACCTTCCAGTAGGTATGGAAACACGAAAAATGCCTTATAAAAATTTTGCACTCTTAAGGGATTTAAGGATTTCAAATTGCATGAATCTGTACTTAACCATATCTTGATAACAAATCAGAACGCAAAACCGTAATAATCCATAAATGTCTCTGTGAAAATTGGGAGAGGCCCTGTTATGTCAACCAATCTAGAGGGACAACAACAATTTGCCAAACCGATTTGTTGGCATAACATAATTCCAGTCGACTTCATACAAGAAGTTGAATTCAGAATGGCTGAATGTTTGGTACACGAGTGTCAGTCTCACGAGCCGAAATTACCCCTTTTAATCCCTGTAGAACAAAAACTATAACGTTGTCTCAGCGTGAATCAAAGTTATAAACGGTTAGCAAGATATGGACCTCAAAAATGTCTTCATAAAGGCTTCAAATTTTGATGAGATAGTAATACCGGTGAAACATGTGTCTCCATCGGTGTTAGGATGTGGCCCTTAGCATATATGTGTTGTTGAATGTAAATCTTTAAAGGTTTTGGCCACAGTTTCGACACTGCTTTATTTAGGGGAAAAATTCAGGAGGTAATGAAAGTAGAGCTAAACAAGTTAAAAAGCAGAACTTTGAATACCCTCCAACATTTGGAAATTTTCAAAAAATGGGTATAATGTAGCATCTTCAAAATACCATATATAGGGAAGTACCGTTACATCGGAGCTATACAAAAACCTGGACCTGCATAGACAATTTTCTGTCACAGGCTGTATCATCCATTACGAACTTCCAATACCACATCTCAAACAATTTCGGTGAGTATTGTACCTAAAATCGTAAAATACCGAATATAGGGAGGTACTGATATATGGGGCCTATACGAAGGCCTGGACCTGCATTCCCATTCCCCATTACGAACTCTAAATACGTAATTTGAAACTACCTGTACGTGGACTACGTGGACCTGCACAGACAATATTATGTCATAAGCTGTAGTATCTTTTACGAACTTCAAATGCCAAATTTGAAACAATTACGGTTAATGTCGTTAAATCATCAAAATATCGAATATAAGGAGGTACCGTTATATGGGCGCTATATTAAAACGTGGACCTGCATGACCCATTTACGAAATTAACCTGCCTACTGGCAAAATGAACATGTGTGCAAAATTTTAGCCTTCTATCTCAATTCGTTCGAAAGATAGCGTGATTACAACAGACAGACAGGCGGACATCGCCAAATCGACTTAGAATTTTACGCTGATCATGAGTATTTCGAGGAGTTACAAACGGAATGACAAAGTTTATATACCCTCCATATAATGTTGGAGGGTATACAAAGAAAACACGTGTATTAGCGTTCTGAAAGTTTACATCGAAAAGTAACAAATAGTAATCCCTCTTCCATGCTTCACATTTTGTGTTATTCTACATCAAATTTCATTTTGTACCATAAACAAGTAAAAAAGCAGTAAGTTCGGCCGGGCCGAACTTTGAAACCCTCCACCATTTGGAACGAATTAGAAAATTTTCAAAAAAAATAAAATCCATTAAAAATTCTTTTAAAATCTTTAAAATAAAGATAAAAGGAAGGTGCCGATACGATAATGTGGACCTATAAAGACAATCTGCGTGTAAAGTACCCACAAGGAACTTCTTGTGTGGAATTTCAAAATACCGAATATCGCGGGGTATCGTTATATGGGAGCTATACGTTATCGTTAACCTATATAGAGAATTCTCTGTCCGTTGAAAAATATGACTAAAAACATCAAAATACCGAATATCGGGGGTAACGTTATATGAGGACTATACGATATCGTGGACCTATATAGATAATTCGCTGTCGAGGTATAAAGTACCAACAAGGAACTCCTTGTGTGGATTTTCAGACAATTCCGATGAAAAATGTGGGTAAAAGCATAAAAATACCGAATATCGGGGGGTACCGTTATATGGGGGATATACGATATCGTGAACCTGTATAGCGAATTCTCTCTCAGGGGGTGAAGTACTCACAAGGAACTACTTGTGGGGATTTTAAGACAATTCCATTGAAAAGTGTGGCTAACATCATCAAAATACCGAATATCGGGGGGTACCGTTATATGGGGGATATACGATATCGTGGACATATATAGACAATTCTTTTTGAGGGGGTAAAATGCACACAAGGGACTCCTTTTGTGGAATTTCAGACAATTCCATTGAAAAATGTGGATAAAATAATCAAAATACCAAATATCAGGGGGACCGTTATATGGGCGCTATACGATATGGTGGACCTATATAGATAATTCTCTGCCGAGGTATAAAGTACCCACAAGGAACTCCTTGTGTGGATTTTCAGACAATTCCGATGAAATATGTGGGTAAAATCATAAAAATACCGAATATCGGGGAGATATACGATATCGTGAACCTGTATGGACAATTCTCTCTCAGGGGGTAAAGTACTCACAAGGAACTACTTGTGGGGATTTTAAGACAATTCCATTGAAAAATATGGCTAACATCATCAAAATACCGAATATCGGGGGGTACAGTTATATGGCGGATATACGATATCGTAGACCTATATAGACAATTCTTTTTGAGGGGGTAAAATGTCCACAAGGGACTCCTTTTGTGGAATTTCAGACAATTCCATTGAAAAATGTGATTAAAATCATCAAAATACCGAATACAGTGGGGTACCGTTATATGGGGGCTATACGATATTGTGGACCTATTTAGATAATTCTCTGCCGAGGTATAAAGTACCCACAAGGAACTACTTGTGTGGATTTTCAGACAATTCCATTGAAAAATGTGGCTAAAATCATGAAAATACCGAATATCGGGGGTACCGTTATATGGGGGCTATACGATATCGTGGACCGATATGGCCCATCTTCGAACTTGACATGCCTGTAGATAAAAGGCAGATCTATGCAAAATTTTAGCTTCCTATCTTAATTTGTTTTGACGGTAGCAAGATTACAACACACGGACGGACGGACAGGCCTGAATCGTCTTAGAATTTTACGCTGACAAATTTTTAATGGAATTGTCTCGGAATGTTCGGAACATTTACTGCAGCCTATGACACTAATTACTTATACCGGATCTCAAATTTCATTGGATTGGATTGGAGATACATAGCGTGTTTGGTGCATCAAATGCTTGAAATCGGCCGAAAATATATCAAATCTGAACCGATTTCAATATAATTTAACAAATTTATTTTCGGATCAAATCCCGTCATACATTCCAAATTTCATTGGAATCGAACATTCATATCGTGTTTGAGGCATCAAATGAACGAAATCGGTCGAAAATATATATGGGAGCTATATCCAAATCTGAACCGATTTCAATATAATTTGGCAAACTTAGTTTTGTTCCGTTACGCATTCCAAATTTGGAGACTGTATCTTTAACCGATCAATATATATGTGCACATAAATTCTAAATTTTTGGGAGGTACCTCCGATTCTGATGCTATATCTCCAGTTCCAAGAGGAATTTCAAAAATGTATATAGCCTATGTTACTTTCAGGCGATGTTGCAGTATATATAGAAATTTTCAGGAAAATCTATTCAGCGGTTTTCAAGTCCATAAATTACAAACAAACAAACAATCAAACATACAAACATTTTCCTATTTTATAGATATAGATAAGGAAGTTGTGTAAGTTACTAAGCTTATAACTCAAGAACCGCTGATCTGATTTTAACGATTTACACAAATTCGGAATTGTCTCTTGGCAGAAAAGGATAAAATCCAAAAAAAAATCGCGTAAAAATGTGAAATTTTAAAAAAATAGTAATGTTTTATTTTGCATGAATTTTTTCCATTTTGACTTACTATTTCGGAATGTACATTTGTAGTGTTTTTTTTTTAATTCTAATATGATGTGTAATCTTTTTGGATAGTAGAAAGCGACGAAAACTATGGAGTGGCGGACCTCAATAGATGATGTCAAAATAATTTAACGCGGTCAAACCAAAATTGCTAAAAAATCAAAGAAGAGCATATTGCATTGCACTCTAAAATAGGGAAAACTGAGAACATTTTTTCAAAGGAATCAAATTTCAAAATAATAGTAAGGACCAAACTTTGTAAGGACCTTTAAATATTCGCTGTAAAAAACCAGCGAACAAGTTGAAGATTTTTTTTTCAATTTATTTATTAGTTACTATGTTTATAACTCAAGAACGTTTGGACGGATTTTCACAATTCATACAAATTCGGAATGGAATCTTGGCAAAAAAATTGCGTAAAATATGCCAATAAAAATATAAAAGAAAAAATCCTTTTGGCGTGAAATTTTTTCAATTTAAAAACTATACAGAAGTGTACATTTTTAATTGTTTTGAATTCTGAACGAATAATATCAAAAGTGAAATAGTACGCAATACGATGTTAAATGGCGATCTTTCATTGGCATTTAGCTTTCAACTCCAGGATCTAAATCGTGCTTCAGCTGGAAGATGCGAACACATTTAAACAAACAAAAATAACCGACAAGACGTAATGGGGCTCATTTCAAAACTTGGACCTACCTACTTCTTTCACATGACAATAATCCGTCCAATGAGAACTCAATATACAAAATTCATTGGGACTGCAATCAGTGAATCTTCTTCTTCTTCTTCTATATCTATAAAAGAGGAAAATGTTTGTATGTTTGTTTGTTTGTTTGTAATTTATGGACTCGAAAACCGCTGAATAGATTTTCCTGAAAATTTCCATATATACTGCAACATCGCCTGAAAGTAACATAGGCTATATACATTTTTGAATTTCCACTTGGAACTGGAGATATAGCATCAGAATCGGAGGTACCTCCCAAAAATTTAGATTTTATATGCACATATCTATTGATTGGTTGAAGATACAGTCTCCAAATTTGGAATACGTAACGGAATTTGGAACAAAAATAAGTTTGCCAAATTATATTGTAATCGGTTCAGATTTGGATATAGCTCCCATATATATTTTCGACCGATTTCGTTCATTTGATGTCTCAAACACAATATGAATGTTCGATTCCAATGAAATTTGGAATGTGTGACGGGATTTAATCCGAAAATAAATTTGTCAAATTATATTGAAATCGGTTCAGATTTGGATATAGCTCCCATATATATTTTCGGCCGATTTCAAGCATTTAATGCACCAAACACGCTATGTATCCCCAATTTCAATGAAATTTGAAACGTGTGATAGATTTTATCTAAAAAATTGATTTCCCAAATTATATTGAAATCGGTTCAGATTTGGATATAGTTCCCATATACATTTTCGGCCGATTTCATATATTTGGTGGACCAAACACGACATGTATTTTCAATTGTAATGAAATTTAAAATAAGTAACGGAATTGGGAGCCAAAATGAATTTGTCAAATTAAATTGAAATCGGTTCAGATTTGGATATAGCTCCCATATATATTTTCGACCGATTTCATGAATTTGATGCACCAAACACGCTATGTATCTCTAATTTCAATGAAATTTGGAATGTGTAGCGGAAATTGATGTAAATATACATTTGTCAAATTATATTAACATCGGTTCAGATTTGGATATAGCTCTCATATATATTTTCGACCGATTTCATGTATTTTATGCACCATACACGATATGTATGTTCGATTCCAAAGAAATTTGGAATATGTAACGGGATTTTGATTAGAAAACTAAATTAGTCAAATTATATTAAAATCGGTTCAGATTTGGACATAGCTCCCATATATATTTTCCGCCGATATCACATATTTGATGCACAAAACACGATACGTATTTCCGATTCCAACGAAATTCGGCATGAGTGGCTAAATTTGGTACAAAAATAAATTTGACAAATTATATTCAAATACGCTCAGATGTGATTATAGCTCCCAAATATATACTCAACCGATTTCACATATTTGATGCACCCAAAGCGAGAGAGACAAAATCTGGCACCAGCAAAAATTGCCAAATTATATTGAAATCAGTTGAGGTTTGGATATAGCTAACATATATATTTCGGCCGATTTCATACATATTATGCACCAAACACGATATATATGACCGATTCCAATGAAATTCAGAATGTGTGGCGGAATTTGGTTATAATAATAAATGTGATAAATTAATTGGAAATTAGTTAAGATTTGGATATAGCTCCCATATATATATTCTCGGCCGATTTCACATATTTGACTCACCAATTTCAATGAAATGTGAAAGGTGTGGCGGTGTTTTGTGTAAAAGTAATTTTTTTAAAATTATATTTAAATCGGATCAGATTGGGATATGATTTTAATAAGAACCAAATAGAAATGCCACTCTACTTAAAAAAAATGCAGTTTCCTGCATGTTTGGTATTTGCTATGAAATAAATAAATCCAAATGACAAACCCTTCGTGTATGCATGTCATGTTACTGCTTTTGTAATGATTTTGTTTATTAACGCATTAAATTAGTGCAATATTTTTTTTTAATTTTTAAATTTTTTTTTTATCCAACATATATTCGTAAATAAAATTTTGAATGCATATGAAATCAAAAGGGGTAGCGGAGCGCACCGGGTTCAGCTAGTACCGTATATAAAGGGCGCAAAAAAAGAGGGAAAAGGATTTATATTCTTTCAGAACTTCTTCCTAAACTTTCACGATACCTTAAATCACTTTTGCAGTTCACGATATGGGCCATAACCCCCGGATAAGGATACAACCCGATTTCAAGTATATCTTACATTTTAACCATATTTTCATACTAATTTCGGCAAATGTTGGTAATTTGGGAAGAAGCAAAAACTGATCACGTTTTGTATAACCATTATATGCTTTAAGGAACCGGACATTTGTTTAATCGTCTTTGAATTATACTATGATAAAAGATATGGAAATTATGGGGTCTCCAACGCGTAATTTCAATGACAAATACTACTTATTACTTTAAAAACAAGTAAAAAAATTAAGTTCGGCCGGGCAGAATTATTACTATTATCCATCTGAGGGTAAAGGAAACATTTTTATATAAAAGTATCTAGATTCAAGCGTGTTTCACTTTAAACTTCATATACCAGTAAGACTGTTTGGATAATGCAGTTAACTTATCAAAAAACCATAAAGTGAATGAAGCTGTTATATGGGGCCATACCAAAACGGGAACCTCTGTGGACAATTTTATACTTCAAGGATTGTCATCTATCAGACCTTCTAAAATACCAAATTTGAAACAATTGAAAATGTGTGGATTATCAACATACCCAATATAGATATGTATCGTTATATGTGTTAGACAAATCAGAGGAGAAATGTGGCAAAAATCAACAAAATGCCGAATTTCGAGAGAAACCGTTGTATGGGGACTATACCAAAACGTGAACCGATAGATCATTTTCAATACCAACCATCCTATACACAATAAAAATTTTTCAGCTAAATTTTGACGCTCTACGTCAAATAATGTGGGCTGTATCGTAATTTAAACAAACAGACATACAGACGGACAAATCGACTTAGAATTTTATGCTGATTATGAATATATATGCATATTTAATGGGGTCTATGACGAACATTTAGTGATGTTACAACTGGAATGAAAAGTTTATATACCCTCCTTTCTAAGGTGGATGATATAATAGCATTAAAGACTAAAATTACGGGCCGGCAACGCGGACCGGGCCAGCTAATCCATCATATAACTGTACCCCTCGATATTCGGTATTTTGATCATTTTAGCCACATTTTTCAATGGAATTGTCTTAAAATCCACACAAGTAGTTCCTTGTAAGTACTTTACCCCCTGAGAGAGAATTGTCTATACAGGTCCACGATATCGTATATCCCCCATATAACGGTACCCCCCGATATTCGGTATTTTTATGATTTTACCCACATTTTTTTTATCGGAATTGTCTGAAAATCCACACAAGGAGTTCCTTGTGGGTACTTTATGCCTCGACAGAGTATTATCTATATAGGTCCACGATATCGTATAGCCCTTATATAACGGTACCCCCGATATTCGGTATTTTGATGTTTTTAGCCATATTTTTCAACGGAATGGTCACAAGGGATTCTTTGTACACAAGGGGTTCTTTGTGAGCACTTTACCCCCCGACAGAGAATTTTCTATATAGGTTAACGATTACGTATAGCCCCCATATAACGGTACCACGCGATATTCGGTATTTTGATGATTTTAGCCACATTTTCCAATCGTATTGTCTGAAAATCCACACACGGAGTTCTTTGTGAACACTTTACCCCTGAAACGGAAATGTCTATATAGGTCCACAATATCGTATATCCCCCATATAACGGTACCCTCTGATATTCGGTATTTTGATGATTTCAGCCACATTTTTCAACGGAATTGTCTGAAATTCCACACAAGGCGTTCTTTGTGAGCACTTTACCCCCTGACATAGAGTTCTCTATATAGGTTAACGATATCGTATAGCCCCCATATAACGGTACCCCCTTTATTCGGTATTTTGATGATTTTAGCTATATATTCCAATGGTATTCTCTGAAAATCCACACAAGGATTCCTTTGTGAGCACTTTAACCCCTGAAAGGTGCTTGTCTATATAGGTCCACAATATCGTATATCCCCCATATAACGGTACCCCCGATATTCGGGATTTTTATGATTTTAGCCACATTTCCCAATTGAATTATCTGAAAATCCACGCAAGGAGTTCCTTGTGAGTACTTTACCCCCAGACATAGATAGATTATCTATATAGGTCCACAATAGCGTATATCCCCCCACCTTCCGATATTAGGTATTTTAAAGATTTTAACAGAATTTTCAATGGATTTTATTTTATTGAATATTTTCTAATTCGTTCCAAATGGTGGAGGGTATTCAAAGTTCGGCCCGGCCGAACTTAATCTTTTTTACTTGTTAATTATCAAATGTAAACAAATAATAAAATTTATTATAAAACTAAATACATTATCAAAAAAATATTCTTCCTCAACTTCCGAAGAGTCGATCGAAACATCGTTATCATAGATGTTTTTATCACATTTTTTTATGAGATAATTTGTAATCTTGAAACTTTCATTTATTTAATCTTTTTAATCCGCATCTAATGTAAAGAAGTGAATTCATAGTGTTTAATATAACTCTATTTCTAATTTTTGTTTTTATAATGTTCATGCCAATGAAAATTCTTTCAACTTCTGCGTTATTAAATGGTAAAACTAAGAACTTCATAGCAAAAGAAGACAATTCCTTCAATGGGGTTTCATTTAAAGCAATTTTAAATTCTTATACACATATCCAAAAATCAATCGTTGGGTTTTTTTTTTTGCCCATTCATAAGTATTTAGCTTTTGCCATTGCTTTTCTTAAATAGTAGTGGAAGAAATTCCATTTGTTGTTCAAAATGTTCATGTAATTTAATTTTTTTAGTCTTTAAACTTTTTTCTACAGAAAGAAAATTGTATTTTTTAAATTTAGAAAATTTTCTGGCAATCGTTGTCTTAGCTGATAAATTAACTGAGCTATAAACTTTCGGCAAGTAATTGTTACTTCACTTTTTCTTCAGAATTGATTATATCTTTCTTCAAGTTTAAAAATTCTTTAAAGTTGTTATTAAAGTATGGTGTTGGCACAAAAAAGTCTTCTAAATGCGAATTAAGGGGAGGTACCGATATATGGGGGCTATACCAAATCGTGGACCAACACATGCAATCTTTCGCCAAAGGAGCTAGAACCCATTATGACCTACAAATACCAATTTTCAGACAAATCCGTGAAAAAATGTGGCAAAAATCATCAAATTACCGAATATCGGGAGGTGCCATTATATGGGGGCTATATGAAAACGTGGACCTATAATTACAATGACTCGCCACACGAACTGGGACCCATTATGATCTACAACTACCAATTATTAGACATATCCGTGAAGAAATGTGTCAAAAATCATCAAAATACCGAATATTGGGAGGTACCGTTATATGGGGACTATACCAAAACTTGGACCTTTACATACAATGTTTCGCCACACGAACTAGGACCCATTCTGGCCCACAAATACCATTTTCAAGACAAATCAGTGAAAAAATGTGGTAAAAACCATCAAAATACCGAATATCGTGAGGTATCGTTATATGGGGGCTATACCAAATCGTGGACCCATACATGCAATGTTTCGCCACCGGAGCTGGAACCCATTATGACTAACAAATACCAATTTTTAGACAAATTCGTGAAAAAATGTGGCAAAAATAATCAAAATACCGAATATCGGAAGGTACCTTTATATGGGGGCTATACCAAAACGTGAACCTATACATGCAATGTTTTGCCACACGCACAGGGACTCGTTATGACCTACAAATACCAATTTTCAGACAAATCCGTGAAAAAATGTGGCATAAATCATCAAAATACCCAATATCGGCAGGTACTGTTACATGGGGACTATACCAGAACGTGGACCGATATATCTCATTTTCAATACCAACCATCCTAGACACAATAAAAATTGCTCTGCTAAATTTTGGCGCTCTATGTCAAATAATGTGGGCTGTATCGTGATTTCAACAGACAGACAGACGGACATCGTTAAATCGACTTAGAGTTTTGTGCTGATTATGAATATATACACTTTATGGGGTCTACGACGAATATTTAAGGATGTTACAAACGGAATGACAAAATTAATATACCCTCCTTTCCAAGGTGGAGGGTATAAAAATCGTCGCAACAACAACACCAAATTACAAAATCAAATAGAACTTGGCTTTCCTATGAGTGTCTGATATGTCCAACAGTCAAAGAGACGCGTGTGTTTGGTGTTTTGTTCTTGTTTTTGTGAATCGGCATGCAAAATATGAAAAGAGCCACCTGGATAAAAAGGCAAAACTAACTTTTCGTTGTCTATATCTTCATTTGTCTATGAAGAAGGTCACCCATAGGCGAATTAAGTTCTTGCCGATTGCCTTTCTATTTGTTATACGTCGTATTCATCCAGATGCATTTCGGGTTTTGACTTTAATTCATGTTAATTCGTGGTGATTTTTTCTTTCCATCGTCATGCAAAAAAAATTTTTTGCACAGATCTGTCTTTTGTCTGCAGGACTATATTGGTCCACGATATCGTATAGCTCCCATATAACGGTACCCCTCGATATGCGGTGTTTTGATGATTTTAACCACACATATCAACGGAATTGTCTGAAATTCTACATAAGGAGTTGCTTGCGAGCACTTTACCCCCTGAATGAGAATTATCTATATAGGTCCATGATATCTTATAGCCCTCATATAACGGTACTCCCGATATTCGGTATTTTGATGATTTTGGCCACATTTTTCAATGGAATTGTCTGAAATTCCACACAAGTAGTTCCTTGTGGGTTTTTGACCGCGTATGTTTGGTGTTTTGTTCTTGTTTTTGTGATGTATTCTTCTTCTTCGCCAAAATGAATTATAGAATTTATATTAAACATAAATTTAAAATATGTATATATTATTATTTTATGAAATAAAATTTGTATATTACCAATTCATTTAAAAATTGATTTTTTATTCATAGCATTATTTCTAGCGTAAGTATACAAAGACATCTAAAAACATATTTACTTGCATCTATATCTATAAAAGAGGAAAATGTTTGTATGTTTGTTTTTTGTTTGTTTGTTTGTAATTTATGGACTTGAAAACCGCTGAATAGATTTTCCTGAAAATTTCTATATATACTGCAACATCGCCTGAAAGTAACATAGGCTATATACATTTTTGAATTTCCACTTGGAACTGGAGATATAGCATCAGAATCGAAGGTACCTCCCAAAAATTTAGATTTTATATGCACATATCTATTGATTGGTTGAAGATACAGTCTCCAAATTTGGAATACGTAACGGAATTTGGAACAAAAATAAGTTTGCCAAATTATATTGTAATCGGTTCAGATTTGGATATAGCTCCCATATATATTTTCGACCGATTTCGTTCATTTGATGCCTCAAACACAATATGAATGTTCGATTCCAATGAAATTTGGAATGTGTGACGGGACTTAATCCGAAAATAAATTTGTCAAATTATATTGAAATCGGTTCAGATTTGGATATAGCTCCCATATATATTTTCGGCCGATTTCAAGCATTTAATGCACCAAACACGCTATGTATCCCCAATTTCAATGAAATTTGAAACGTGTGATAGATTTTATCTAAAAAATTGGTTTCCCAAATTATATTGAAATCGGTTCAGATTTGGATATAGCTCCCATATACATTTTCGGCCAATTTCATGTATTTGGTGGACCAAACACAACATGTATTTCCAATTGTAATGAAATTTAAAATAAGTAACGGAATTGGGAGCCAAAATGAATTTGTCAAATTAAATTGAAATCGGTTCAGATTTGGATATAGCTCCCATATATATTTTCGACCGATTTCATGTATTTGATGCACCAAACACGCTATGTATCTCTAATTTCAATGAAATTTGGAATGTGTAGCGGAAATTAAAACAAATATACATTTGTCAAATTATATTAACATCGGTTCAGATTTGGATATAGCTCTCATATATATATTCGACCGATTTCATGTATTTTATGCACCATACACGATATGTATGTTCGATTCCAAAGAAATTTGAAATATGTAACGGGATTTTGATTAGAAAATAAATTAATCAAATTATATTCAAATCGGTTCAGATTTGGATATAGCTCCCATATATATTTTCCGCCGATTTCACATATTTGATGCACCAATTCCAACGAAATTCGGCATGAGTGGCTAAATTTGGTACAAAAATAAATTTGACAAATTATATTCAAATACGCTCAGATGTGACTATAGCTCCCAAATATATACTCAGCCGATTTCACATATTTGATGCACGCAAAGCGAGAGAGACAAAATCTGGCACCAGCAAAAATTGCCAAATTATATTGAAATCAGTTGAGGTTTGGATATAGCTAACATATATATTTCGGCCGATTTCATACATATTATGCACCAAACACGATATATATGACCGATTCCAATGAAATTCAGAATGTGTGGTGGAATTTGGTTATAATAATAAATGTGATAAATTAATTGGAAATTAGTTAAGATTTGGATATAGCTCCCATATATATATTCTCGGCCGATTTCACATATTTGACGCACCAATTTCAATGAATTATGAAAGGTGTGGCGGAGTTTTGTGTAAAAGTAATTTTTTTAAAATTATATTTAAATCGGATCAGATTGGGATATGATTTTAATAAGAACCATTGACCCACAACGCTTTAGGCTAACACTAAAAAACAACACAACAATTTATTTGAAATACGTTTATTACGGCGAAGTATGTTGCTATCTCGAATTCACTAATTGCGATAGAAAAACCACTCTACTTAAAAAATTGCAGTTTCCTGCACTCTTGGTATTTGCTATGAAATAAATAAATCCAAAGGACAAACCCTTCGTGTATGCATGTCATGTTACTGCTTTTGTAATGATTTTGTTTATTAACGCATTTAAATTTGTTTTTCTTTATCCAACATATATTCGTAAATAAAATTTTGAATGCATATAAAATCAAAAGGGGTAGCGAAGCGCACCGGGTTCAGCTAGTTTAAGTATATATATAGTTCGATACGAGCATATATATGCTTAATTTCAAACATTTTTTACTTACATCTAAGATATATATACACTTGAATCCAAGCATATACATGTTTGTCTTGAAATATATGTATGTTTACATCCAAATATATATTTACTTGCATCCAAGCGCATATAAACTTGTATCTGAACATATGTTTACTTGCAGTACCCAAACATATGTTATATTTGGGACTGTTGCAAACATATATATCTTTGCTGCAAAATATGTTTGGGGATATATGTAAGAGAGCCAATCTTCTTCTAGCCCATAGCAGTACCTCCAGATGTTTGGTTTCTTTACGTTTATTACAAAATTTATTATACCCTCAGCCATATGGCTACAGAGGGTATATACAATTTGATACGGTCAAAATGTGCCTAGTCGAAATAACGGTTTTAGACCCTAGGTCTCTTTGGGCCAAATCTGTTTCAGAACATTTGGAGTCGATCTAGAGATATCCGTCCGTCCGTCCGTCTGTCTGGCTGGTGTGCACGATAACTCTCGAAGGGAGTATCCGATTTGATCCAAAGTTGGTACATCGTAATATTATTGTCCAACTTAGATCAGGTTCGGAGATGGGTAATATCGGTCCACTCCTACTGGTACCTCCCTCACAAAATGTCGCAATTTTCAACAAATATATTTTTTGCATAGAAAGACAAAGAACAATCCGATTTTGCTCGAACTTTGCAAATCCTAATATATGCATCAGTGCTAGGTCAGGTGTGAAAATTGGCAATATCGGTCCACTCCATCAAGTACCTCCCCCACAAATGGTCAAAATTTTGAATAATTGCAACTCTCATAAAATTTGATGTAAGAGTCCGATTGTCTTCAAATTTCACACATCCCAATATTTACCTTTACCCAAGGTCTGGTGTTAAGATGGGCAAAATCGGTCCACTCCTTCTGCTACCTCCCCCACAAATGGTTGAAATTTGAAAAATAAAAAAAATATTTTTTGCATAGAAAAGGAAGCAATAATCTAATTTTGCTCTTATATTGCAAATCCTAATATTTGCGTCAGTTCTAGGTCTTGTGTCAAAATGAATAATATTGGTCCACTCCATCAAGTGCCTCTCCCACAAAGGGTTAACATTTTTAATAATTATATCTCTTAAAAAATATGATGTAAGAGTCCGACTGTCTTCAAATTTCACATATCCTACTATTTTTATGAACTCAAGATCTAGTAGTTAGACGGAATATACCGGTACGCTGGTACCTCCCCCACAAACGCTCAAAATTTTGAATATTTATGAAGATGCTATATATCTGCGAACCCCTGGTACCTCACACACAGAGGGACAAAATGTTCAATACTTTTATCTGTCATAACTCAGCGATTCTTTACAACTTGCTATATCTAAATATATGTCTCTCATCCAGAATTCTAAGATGAATATGGAATTTATGATTTCCCATAAATTGGATATAAATGTTCGATTTTCTTATAAATATAATAATATTTATATCATATTTATTTAGGTCCAATACGAAATGGACAATATTGACCCACTCTTTCCAAACCCACTCCATAGAGGGTCAAGAGTTTGAAAATTCATAACAGAAGTCAAAATATTTTAAAATAACCGAACATTGGCTGAGGGTATACATCTGTCGGCAACCGACCGATACTTGTTTACTTGTTTTTTTTTTTTTAATAACTGATTGAGATTAGGTATAGGAATTTAATAATTTGTAATCTTAAATGATCAGAGACTATTTTGCAAAATTGGAGCATAACTAGGGCCATTCAAAACTAGAATATCTAAAGGGATCAGTAACCTTTAATATTCTAGTTTTGAAAACAAGTAAAAAATTTAATAATTTCCTCTCATTACGTAAACTCTAAGATAGTTTAATACCGCCGTAATTCGTGTGGTTTTTTATACTCTACACCACAAGGTGATCAGCGTATTATGTCTTTGTGCATTTGTTTGTAACAGGCGAAAGGAAACGATATAGACCCATAATTCCTTTTGATGATCTGCATAGAATCACATTCTGAGTCGATTTATGCATGTCCGTCCGTCCGTCTGTCCATGTATTTTTGTAAACAAAGTACAGTTCGCATTTATTGCCCTATCCAGATGAAATTTTGCACAAATCATTTGTTTGGCCCAAGGACGAACCCTATTGAAATTGGAGATAATCGGTCAAAATTTAGATATAGCTCCCATATATTATATCTTCGTCCGATCAGTCCGAATAGTGTGGAATTTTGCACGTATGATCACATTGGACCTGAAAATAGGTATGCCAAATTTGATCGAAATCGGTTCAGATATAGCTATAGCTCCCATATATATTGTTCATCCGATTTGTTATTTTTGTCCTCCGCAGCCATAATATTCACTCTGTAACAACAATATTTGGGGAAATATATCAAATACAGCTCAGAAATACATTTGTCGAGATCGGTTCAGATTTGGATATAGCTCACATATATAACTTCGTCCGATTTGCCTTTTATTGTGCACCAAACGTGTAATATTTGCCCAAGTGGGAAGGAATTTGGCACTTACGACCGAATTGAGTCTAGAAGCTAGTATGTCAAATTTGGTGAAGATCGGTTCAGATATAGCTATAGCTCCCACATATACTGTTCATCCGATTAGTTATATTTGTTACCCACAGCCGTAATATGCACTCCATAACAACGATAATTAGGGAAATATATCAAATACAGCTCAGAAATATCTTTGCCAAATTTTATCGAGATCAAATTACACCAAATGGACAATACAAGTCCGAATATAAGAGATACAAATGCTTCGGCATATTTAGTCCTTTGAACTTTAAATTATAATTATAATCATCGCGTGTATGATTGAATTCTCCCATAAAAACTTTTAATTGTCATGCGGAACTCTACTTAATTAGCCAAGTGGTGTAGGGTATCATAAAGTTGTCCCCGCCCGACTTTAAGATTTTCTTTACTGGTTAATTATTGCGTTTAAAATATCTCTGACATGTAGTTTCGAATTCTTCTAAAAATATCGAATTCTTCGAATACAGTCATTCATTGTTTCATTTAAAAAATATTAAATATATCTTTTCATGTTTACAAATGCTGCATTTGGTACTAAATCAATTACATTCTTTAGGTATTAGTAACATAATCCGATTTATTGACACAGAACCTTGAAAGAACAACTGTTTATTGTTGGCATTTAACAACAATTGCCCTAATGAACGTATATTAAGTTGTCAGATTACAAAGGTAAACAACAACTGAAAATTACAATTGCAATGCTGAGCAAATCACCCAGGCAATGGCAATAACAAACTAACAAACCATCAACCGATTCGACGAGTGGCCACGAATTACAAACATTTCAATTGTACAAAATGGAGATTGATTTTTAATAAAAAGGTAACTCTAACAAAAACAAAGAAAGACCTAAACATATAATTGTGCTCCTGCTGGTGTGCTGGCTTGCTGCTTGATTGTTTGCTGTTCGTGGTCTGGCGGTAAATTTTACTAAAAACCACTTGGACCAATGGTCGCAAAATACATAGTCAAAAGCCAGAGCCAACGCTAACAACATCACGAACAACAACAAAGGAAAAATCTTATATAGACTTTGATTTGGAAATGGTGGTTGTATCGATATTTGCAAAGAAATTCACTAACTTGTACTTTTCCACTTTTTGTGCTGTCTAGTTGGATGATTCCTTGGTTGTGTGCGATTGTTGGTCCGCCTGCCTGCTAACCCGTTAGCAACGACGACAATCAAATAAACACGACTTCTTCTTTGTAGTAAAAAGTGCAGGCACTGATGTTAAATTATATCACATCCACGGTGATTTTGCAGCACGATTTTGCCAACCACCACTTGTAAGCTGCAAATTTCTATAGTTTGCCAACTTCTGGAGGAGCAGCAAATGCATACTTGGAGCGAAAGACCAAAACAATGTTCAGGCTAAATCAATTGAAATGCATGCACAATTTAACTAAAATGTTGAGTTTAATCCCTTGCCAATGACCAGACAAAGCTTGCAATCACATCAACGGTACGCGTTCAATTTTATTGGTGTAACTGCTAACCCATCGCATGCATAAAAGGCATTATTATCCTAAATGTCCACTAGACTATCGTCTGAGTCCTTAGCCTGTGTAGTCTGAAGACATGTTGTTTAAGCATTGAACTCAATCTAATCGAGGACATTTTTCACTTTTAAAGTGTCGACCTGTCCTGTAAAGTGCGATGCTTGGTCAGCCTTTGCTGCCTTGTTTATGCATACACTCTTAATTGAGTTATCAGATCTCATAAGAGCACATATAAACAATAATAAATGACGCTTAAGGGGGCTGTATTCTGCTGGGATAGTATCAAATGCTGGTTCCCACAAATGTTGTTTTATTCCATGAACATGCGATGCCAGGGATTATAATTTTCCAATAGAATGCCGGATAATAAATATTTCGCAATACTATATTTAGATTTTGGGTTTATTAGGAAGAAAGGAAAAATTAAACCAGTAAGGAAAGCTCAAAAGTCGGGCGGGGCCGACTATATGATACCCTACACCACTATGCATATTTAGTAGAGCTCTCGTAAAAAGGTTTATACAGGGCATCTCAGAGCTCTATGAGATATTTGGTACAAAATCAAAATCTATCTAATTCTATCGTGCATTTTACGAACTATAGCTATCTCTGAACCGGGTTTCTCCAAATTTTACGTATTAGCTTCTAGACTGGTGATTTGGGCTGATATTGACCATTTAGTGCACATTTAACCCGAAATCGGATGAAGATATATATGAGAGCTATATCCAAATCTGAACCGATTTCGATAAAATTTAAAACAGCTATTCCTGTGCTCCATCTAATACCTGGTACCAAATATCACGGTTGTGGAGTGAATATTACGAATGTATGGGACTAAAACTCTAAATCGGATGAAACATATATATGGTTGCTATATCTATATCTGAACCGATTTTCACCAAATTTGATATACTTGCTTCTAGGCTGAATTTGGTCCGATGTACTAAAATTCAGTCCATTTGGACTTATATCGGCCATTTGGTGCACAATTAACCCGAAATCGGATGAAGATATATATGGGGTCTATATCCAAATCTGAACCGATTTCGATAAAATCACAAACAGCTATTTCTGGGCTGTATCTTATATCTATCATTCTTGTGGAGTGCATATTACGAATGTGCGAGGCTTAAACACCAAATCGGATGAAAGATATATATGGGAGCTATAGCTATATCTGAACCGATTTTCTCCAAATTTGATATACTTGCTTCTAGGCCGAACTCGGTTGGGTGTGCCAAAATTCAGGTAATTTGGACTGATAGTGGACATTTGGTGCACATTTAACCCGAAATCGGATGAAGATATATATGGGAGCTATAGCTGTTTCTGAACTGATTTTCTCCAAATTTGTTGTATTTGCTTTAAGGCTAATCTCGGTCACATGTGCCAAAATTCGGGCCATTTGGGCTGATATTGGCCATTTGGTGGTCAATTAACCCGAAATCGGATGAAGATATATATGGGAGCTATATCCAAATCTGAACCGATTTCGATAAAATTTTAAACAGCTATTTCTGTGCTCCATCTAATACCTGGTACCAAATATCACGGTTGTGGAGTGCATAGTAGGAATGTGAGGGACTTAAAGATCAAATCGGATGAAAGATATATATGGGAGCTATATCTGAACCGATTTTCTCCAAAATTGATATACTTGCTTCTAGGCCGAACTCGGTTGGGTGTGCCAAAATTCAGGTAATTTGGACTGATAGTGAATATTTGGTGCACATTTAACCCGAAATCGGATGAAGATATATATGGGAGCTATATCTAAATTTGATCCGATTCTCACCAATTTCAATAGGGTTCGTCCTTGGGCCAAAAAAATATTGTTTGGAAAATTTCATCTCAATCGGATAATAAATGCGACCTGCATTTTGTTCACAAGAATACATGGACAGACGGACGGACGGACGGACGGACGGACGGACAGACGGACTGACATGCATAAATCGACTCAGAAAGTGATTCTATGAAGGTTCTCAAAAGTAACTATGGGTCTATCTCGTTTCCTTCTCCATGTTACAAACAAATGCACAAAGACATAATACCCTTACCACTATGTGGTGTAGGGTATAAAAATACACATTCCCAAGACTCTTCGTTACTCATCGAAATAATCATTTTAGACCCAACAAAGTATATATATTCTCGATCAGCGTAAAATTCTAAGACGATTTAGCCCTGTCCGTCCGTCTGTTGTAATCACGCTACAAAATTTTGCACAGATCTCTCTTTTGTCTGGAGGCAGGTCGAGTTAGAAGGTGGGCTATATCGGTCCACGATATCGTATAGCCCCCATACAACGGTACCCCCGATATTCGGTATTTTGATGATTTTACCCACATTTTTCAACGGAATTGTCTGAAAATCCACACAAGTAGTTCCTTGTGGGTACTTTTTACCTCGGCAAAGAATTATCTATATAGGTCCACGATATCGTATAGCCCGTATGATTTTAGCCACATTTTCAACGGAATGGTCACAAGGGGTTCTTTTTACACAAGTGGTTCTTTGTGAGCACTTTACCCCCGACATAGAATTTGCTATATAGGTTAACGATAACGTATAGCTCCCATATAACGGTACCCCGAGATATTCGGTATTTTGATGATTTTAGCCACATTTTCCAATCGTATTGTCTGAAATCCACACAGGGAGTTCTTTGTGAGCACTTTGCCCCCTGAAACGGAATTGTCTATATAGGTCCACAATATCGTATATCCCCCCATATATCGGCACCTTCCTATATTAGATATTTTAAAGATTATAAAAGAATTTTTAATGGATTTTATTTTGTTTTTGAAAATTTTCTAATTCGTTCCAAATGGTGGAGTAAGTTCGGCCCGGCCGAACTTACTGCTTTTTTACTTGTTTTTTGATTGTGAATAAACTTTTCAAATCCAATTAAAACCTTTTTCTCACTTTCTGTTTCATTTTAATTCCAATTTGGTTTTTGTAAGGCATTCTAATTTTGGTTTTTGGAGGCTGCTTTGGAGTGTGTGTGGCGCTTTTGCATTGATTTTTAAGAAAATGAATTTAGAGAGACACCGATTTTGGCGGCAATAGTATCTAAGTTAAAATCCGCATATAGGCTATTTCTTCGCATTGATGATGTCAAAATATGATTGCTGAGTTTTGCTACTGCCGATGCCGCCAGTCGGAACTTGAGGACTTTTTTCTTGATGTTGCTACTATTGTATTCACTGTTGAGTCTGAAAACAAACAACCTTAGCGTGCATAACATTCCTGTTTTTATAGTCTCCATTATCCTTCAGTGATTTTATTACAAAGTTTATCAGTTTATAAGTTTTTCGCTTTGTAACTACTCGAAATTAACGTCCGTTTGTTGATATTACAAAAAAATCCGATAATGCTTATTAATCTCGACATTGGAAAGGTTGGTAGAAAATATTGGACCCTCAAAGATTGAATAATATCGGACATTGATTTCACACCTTCCTAGCGATATTATTCAAAATGTTGACCATTTGAGAGGAAGGCGCTGATGAGTGCGCCAATATTGTCCAAAGTCGCACCTGACCTAAGTTGTTTAGAAAGTTTGAACTGTTTCGGGCATTTTTATTTAGCAACACTTTGAACTTGATTTTTTTTTTTTTTTTTGAGAGGTAGCAAAACAAGTAAACAACACCGCCCACAGCCCATTTTATAAAAGTTTGACAAAAATATTACGATATTCCATATCGTACTTTTTTCCTATCATGTACACCAGCCGGACGGGTATTTCTAGATCGACTCCAAATGTACTGATACGGATTTCTTCATAAGAGATGTAAAATATAAAACCATCCAGATTATGTAGACATTTTTAATGCATTTCAATGCGCGGGTAGGTCCGGTATTTTCTTCAAACTATTATTGAAAATATTTATTTAGACTTTTCTTTATTTGCGTTTTTATACCCTACACCACAAGGTGGTCAGGATATTATGTATTTGTGAATTTGTTTGTAACAGACAAAAGGAAACGAGATAGACCCATAGTTCCTTTTGATGATCTGCATAGAATCACTTTATTAGTTGATTTATGCATGTCAGTCCGTCTGTCCGTCCGTCTGCCCATGTATTCTTGTGAACAAAATGCAGGTCGCATTTATTATCCGATTGAGATGAAATTTTCCAAACAACATTTGTTTGGCCCAAAGACGAACCCTATTGAAATTGGAGATAATCGGTAAAAATTTAGATATAGCTCCCATATATATCTTCGTCCGATTTGACTTTTATTGTGCACCAAACGTGTAATATCAGCCCGAATAGTATGGAATTTTGCACATATATACAACCAAATTAGGCCTGCAAATATGTACGCCAAATTTGATCGAAATCGGTTCAGATATAGCCATAGCTATATATATATATATTGTTAATCCGATTTGTTATTTTTGTCTTTCGCAGCCGTAATATGCACTCTGTAACAACAATATTTGGAGAAATATATCTAATGTAGCTCAGAAATATCTTTGCAAAATTTTATCGATATTGGTTCAGATTTGGATATAGCTCCCATGTATAACTTCGTCCGATTTACCTTTTTTTGTTCGCCAAACGTGTAATATTTGCCCAAATGGGATGGAATATGGCACATACGATCAAATTGAGTCTAGTTGGTAGTATGCCAAATTTGGTGAAGATCGTTTCAGATATAGCTATAGCTCTCATAAATATTATTCATCCGATTTCTTATATTTGTTACCCACAGCCGTAATATGCACTCCGTAACGACGATATTCAGGGTTATATATCAAATACACCTCAGAAATATCTTTGCCAAATTTTATCGAGATCGGTTCAGATTTGGATATAGCTCCCATATATATCTTTATATGATTTCAAATTAATTTTGAACCAAATGGGCAATACAAGTCCGAATTTAAAAGATACAAATGCTTCGGCATATTTAGTCCTTTGAACTTTAAATTATAATTATAATCATCTCGTGTATGATTGAATTCTCCCATAAAAAACTTTTAATTGTTATGTGGAGCTCAACTAAATTAGCAAAGTGGTGTAGGGTATCATAAAATTGGCCCCGCCCGACTTTAGGACTTTCTTTACTGGTTCAATTATAACTGTCAACATGACTTTTTAGTTTCTATAACAACAATGTTGTTTTTTTTAAATGTTAGTTGTTGTAGCTGATGTATACATTTTATAAATACACCCTGCTATGAATATTTTCTTTCATGTGACAATATCGATTGACAGGTTTTAGAAATGAATAACTGTGCTAATTAAAATTCGACATAGCGTGCACAAATATTCGACTTTCCCACTGTTGTGAAATGTTTTATACAACCAACTAATAATGTTTTAAAGATTGATAATTTGTATACCCTCCACCCTAGCATAGAGGGTATATCAAGTCTGTCACAAAAAATATATATTCTTGATCAGCATAAAATTGTATGTTGATATAGCGATGTCAGCGAAACAGACTCACTGTTTGTCCGTCTTTGGAAATCACTCTAGCTTCCAAATGAAATGAAGTTGGTTGATAACATTAACTCAGATGGCTTTTAGGTCAGCAGGACTTTTGGTTATGAAATGGGCTATATATAGGTTTTTTGTGTGTGCAGGTCCGCATCGTTGTATAGCCCTCATAGAACGGTATATCCCAATATTGGGAATTTTGATGTTTTTGCGACATTACTGAGCGTAATCGTTTTAAGTTTTGTATTTAAATATAGTTACGAATTATATTAAATTTTTTTCTATGCAGGTTAACGTCTTCGTATAGGCACCAATATTACAATGACTCCCTATATTTAGTATGATTTATGATTTAAGCAGTATTTTTCAACGGATTTTTTCTGAAAATTTTGAAATTTCTTTCAAATGTGGAGGGTATTCAAAGTTCTGCTTTTTATTTTTGTGTTTTTTTAGGAATTTGATCAAATGTATTGGACAATTCTTCTAACGATGCAAAGTAGATCCACAAAACAGTGTAGCACAATTGAATGAAAAACTCCTTTTGTTTTCATTGTCTGCAGTATTTGTCTTTAATCCCTCCCTTTATTACGGATGTTAGATGCGAATCGAACTGACTCTATTTCATTTGGAGTTGATTGTCTAGGAAACATGTGATCAGATTGATGTGTAATTGAGTTTTAGGCAAATTGCAAGTCTCTTATCCCAATGAAAATGTTATTGGAGACAAAAATGGTGGTGTAAGTATTTGTTATTACACGTTGCCGTTTCTCATGAATTTGTTATCCTTTCCAAGTCTTAGATTTGTATCATTTTCTTTTGATGTTTGTTTTTGTGTCAGAAGACTTAATTGCACAGGGATGAATTAATTCAAAGAGGGAATTTTTATTTCGCCTATTCATTAAATACCATTGAGAATTTCATACGTTTGTAACTCCTCTTGATCAGCGTAAACTTCTAAGTCGCCTTAGCGATGTGCGTCAGTCGGTTCGTCTGTCTCTTGTAATCAAGCTATTTTTCGAACGAATTGAGATGAAAGCCTAAAATTTGTCACACATGTGTATTTTACCAGTAGGCAGGTTAAGGTTTTCATATAGCCCACACATAAAGGTACCTCCAAATATTGGGAATTTTGATGATTTTAACGGTATTATTCACCAAATTTCGTAATTGAAGTTCGTTACGGGTACTGACAAAAAAAAATACTTATGTAAGAGATATCATTTGAGAAGTATTTTTCTAGGTTTTTTTTAATTATTCATCAGATCGAAACATCGGATGTTGCTTCGGATGTGTGACACGTAGCGCCGTCCTGCGACGCCAAATGTAACTAATGTCCTCCTCTTCAATTTTTGAGAAACAAGAATTCGTTCAACATTTCCCAAAGACGTGACGTACACTTCTAAATAATTTTCTAGGAAAAATTATCCAATTTTGTCTCCAGACCAAAATCGGCACCAAACAGTGACCCGATTTGGGTGCACCGACTTTTCAATGTATTGGTGCGGGAGTTGGATATATATCCCATGTATTAGTTCACTCTGATTCAAAATTATAACTTCTCTGAAGCCATTCAAATAATGTTAATAGTTGGCACGATCCGCTTCCCATTAGTTACAAAATTAACGTTTATTTGTAACGAGTAGCGCTATTAAATATGCATAGTAGTGTAGGGTATCATAAAGTTGATCCGCCCGACTTTTGACATTTCTTTACTGTTTATACATAGGTTAGTAAACAAAATTCATGCTGGAAGGCTAGTAAAAGGTACTAAATAGGGTACCATTTGTATTGGGCGGACTGATTGAGCTTGAATTCTGAAATTTAGAATTAGGTTTCACACATTAGAGTACCATAGGTGTTCCAAAGGGTTTTTGGGAAATTCGAAATTACAGTGTACGAAAAGTAATAAAAGCTACTAATTTGGCCCTATAACGCTTTTAAATGGGTGGAGCTAAAATCGTACAAAATGGTACAAAATTGTGCATATAGGGTGAAAAAATGAAATTATGCATTTGTTACTCAGATAATTGCAAATATGAAGCATTTAAATTAGCAGGTGGATTTGATAATTCATTTTATATAGTTATAGTAAAGTGCTTTGAGGACCATGGTGCATTTTCCCTTCTTACAAACGAAATATACTTAATATACCCTCAGTCATATAGTTCAATAATCGGTCATCCCTGGACTTCCTTCTATATTTTAAATTCATCTTTAATTAAATCCTTGTAATAAAAGTACATTATCAAGAGTTTGACATCTCAAACATTCGTTAAGAGATGTACAAATACCTCCCATTTCAGTAGTAATTTTTAAATTTTTTTCAATTTTATAGAATGAAAGCATCAAATGTCGGAAATAGCATAAAATTTTAGAATAATTTTAGATCTGTTCGAATTGGTCACCTTTGGCACGAATTATGGCCTTCAAACGACCAATGAAACCGTCACACGCTGCCCGCTGTTGGTGTGCGGTATTTTGGCCCATTTCCAGCGAAGCGCTGGCTTGAGGTGATCGACACTTTGGTCACAATAGTCTAACGGATTGGTATCCGGAGATTTTAGTGGCCATTGTACGCTGGAAATGAAGCGAGGAACCTCATTTTGTAACCATTCTTGGGTGGCTGAGTGCGATGGTGCTGAGTCCTGTTGGAATGTCCAAGGTCTGCGGCCAAAATGTTCGCGTGCCCAAGGCATTGTTACACCCTCCATAATATTTTCCCGATAATATTCGGCATTTATTCTGATGCCACGGTCGATTAATACGAACGGAGAGCGGCCCACACCATCACCATGGCCGGCACTTGAGTTCTGGTGGCCAACAGAAGGTGCACATTTTCAGCTGATCTCTTTGGCAAATTAACACGATCATTTTGTTTGTTTACAAACTGCTGGACAACAAATGTTTTCTCATCGGAGAAAACTAAATTCGAAAGTTCACCATTTTCGCCCAAGTGAAGCAACTCTTTACCTCTTTTGAGTCTATTTTTCTGTTCTGTTGCGGTGTAAGTTCTTCCACTTTTTGGAATATCAATAGCTTTACCCCGAGCTCGTTTTTCAATATTTTCCGTATGGAATATTGCGATATGTTCAGCTCACGAGCAATTTTTCGGCTAATGCGACGCGGGTTTCGATCAAGTCGCTTCTTTACTTTTCGAACCACTTCTGCTGATGTTGCTGTTTTCTTCCGTTCATTTCCTTGACGTCGAGCTCTCGGTAACGAGCGATGGTACGAGACACAAAAGATTTATTCACATTTAAATGCTCGAGTGCTCTGAAGATAGCCACTTTTGGTTATCCGGCCAAAAATAAATAAATCACACTATCACGCTTGAATTCCATCACGAATAACTTTTTTTCTGGAAAATTCTCACCAAAATGCTTTTGTACGCTTGTAAACAATATAATGAGCTGTCACTGGAATAATTTTAACACCTGTAGGACGAGTGGCTTAGAAATGACATCAGTCTGAAGTAGGTTGCAGTTTTTTCATCTCAAGCAAATATGTCAATCATTTAATTATTTGCTACTCTGCCGAAATTCTTCCCTTTTATTTTTGCATTTCTTATTGATGTCTATGGTTAATTAATTGTCTTAACCTTTTGTCTTCTCTTATTGCATTGGAAATGAAAATGTTTAAGCCAAAAACTGATATGCAAAAAATGTTGGTGCCCTAGAGGCATAATAACTCAATTGGCAATGATTATGGTGGAGGTAGTATTTATAACTATGGTAAAATCATTATGTGGCAATAACAAAGCATGTCACGTTCCTTGAAGAATGTTAACAGAACCCCACCATACCCAAAAGATAAAAAGAGGAGAAACAGTCGCTTTTACGGGATTTTGCTTTATCGCACGGAATTAGGGATTTTGGGGATGATTTAAGAAAAGAAAAACAACAAAGCAAATAACAATCGTTGCTTACAAAAGGTAGTTTGACCTTTTAACACCACACCCACGATGTGACAAACAATAACCGCGACAAATTGGTTATTTGTGGTTATATTCTTCCGTGGTTGTATTCTTGAGGTGACAAATATTCGTGATGGCAGGTGGGCGTGTAACAAAAATACTGCAATATTTCGAATATCAAACCAATTCAGATGCAACGTTCGTACCTCTTATACAGCTTCAGAGGAGTTGACAAACACATGCTCCATATTATGTTTGTCGGCAACTATTTGCCGCCCAACTGTAGTTGTGACAGTTGTAGCATGAACTAATTTGTTATGTGGCACGTTGCACACAATATGTGTTGTTCGGCCGCATTTGAGGTATGAGGTGTGTAAGAGAGTGTAATAATGCCATATTTATACATCATAACACACTAGTCATGTTTTATGTGTGTTTGTGTAGTTGTTGTTGTCATCATGCAACAAATTTTGGCAATTAACACCACCGTTATGGTTTAATTAGAATGACAACTGTCCCGTGTATTAACATCGAAAAGTGATTGGTTTTAATGTTGATTTGAATACCCACAATAAATCTTAGCAAAAACAAGAATGTCAATGTATCCAATCGCTATGTGGTGTTATAAACGATAATAAATAATATGTAATAAAGAAATAAGTTGAAAAATTGTTGCACTAAGATTTTTTCTTACATTGGAACAATGCACAATCGTACCAGCCATTGGCCAAAATAACAAAAAAAATAAGTAAACAAGCTGTAAGTTCGGCCGGGCCGAACTTTGAATACCCTCCACCATTTGGAACGAATTTGGCAATTTTCAGAAAAATAAAATGCGTTAAAAATTTTGTTAAAATGTTAAAAACACAGAATGTAGCCGTTATATTAGGGTCCATATGACGACGTGGACCTGCATAGGCAAGTTTTGTCAAAAGCCATTACAATATTTAAATGCGAAACATGAAAAAACAAGTAAAAAAGCTGTAAGTTCGGCCGGGCCGAACTTTTAATACCCTCCACAATTTGGTACAAATTTGGCAATTTCCAAAAAATAAAATCCGTTAAATTTCTGTTAATATCTTAAGAATGCCGAATGCTTATACGACGACGTGGACCTGCATAGGCAACTTTTGTCATAAGTTATTACAATATTTAAATGCGAAACTTGAAGAAAAATCTGTTTATAATGTAGCTAAAATCATTAAAATACCGAATATAGGGGGTACCGTTATATGGGGGCTATACGAAGACGTGGACCTGCACAGACAATTTTATGGCATCATCTATTACGAACTTCAAATACCAAATTTGGAACGATTTCGCTAAATAATGTCGCTAAAATCATCAAAATACCGAATATAGGGGTCTACCGTTATATGGGGTCTATATGAAGACGTGGACCTACATGGCTCATTTTTTGACTTAGGACTACGAATCCATTACGAACTTCAAATACCAAATTTGAAACAATTCCGGCGAATAATGTCGCTAAAATCATCAAAATACTGAAATATCGGGAGGTACCGTTATATGGGGGCTATATGATAACTTGGACCTACATGGCCAATTAAGATAGCGTGGTTACAACAGACAGACACACAGACGGACATGGCTAAATCGTCTTAGAATTTTACGCTGATCAAGAATATATATACTTTGTTGGGTCTGACATGAGTATTTCGAGGAGTTACAAACGGAATGACAAAATTAATGTACCCTCCATAGTATGGTGGAGGGTATAAAAATAAAATCCGTTAAAAATTCTGTTAAAATCTTAAAAATGCCGAATGCCTATACGACGACGTGGACCTGCATAGGCAACTTTTGTCAGAAGTTATTACAATATTTAAATGCGAAACTTGAAGAAAAATCTGTTTATAATGTAGCTAAAATCATCAAAACACCGAATATAGGGGGTACTGTTATATGGGGGCTATACGAAGACGTGGACCTGCACAGACAATTTTCTGGCATGGGCTGAAGTATCCATTAAGAACTTCACATGCGAAATTTGAAACAATCCCGGTAAATAATGTCGCTAAAATCATAGAAATACCGAATATCGGGGGGTACGGTATATGGGGGCTATACGAAGATGTGGACCTACATGACCCATTTTCTGTTTAATGCTGCAGCATCTATTACGAACTTAAAATGCCAACTTTGAAACGATTCCGGTAAATAATGTCGCTAAAATAATCAAAATACCGAATATTGGGAGGAACCGATATATGGAGACTATACGAAGACGTGGACTTGTACAGAAAATTTTCTGTCATAGGCTGTTATGATCCATTACGAACTTCATACCGAATTTTAAACAATTCCGGTGAATAATGTCACTAAAATCATCAAAATACAGAATATCGGGAGGTATCGTTATATGGGGGCAATACCAAAAATGTGGACCTACATGGCCCATTTTCAATACCAAAAGTCTTGCAGACATAATATAATTAGAGTAAAATTTTATTAATGTACTTCATTTCATTCGAAAGCTAGAGTGATTTCCACAGACGGACAGATTTACGAACATCACTAAATCGACATAGAATTTTATGCTGATCAAGAATATATATACTTTGAGGGGTCTAAATTGTATATTTCGAGGTGTTACAAACGGAATGACAAACCTAATATACCATCCATACTATGGTGGAGGGTATAAAGAAATCAAGTAAAAAAGAAGTAAGTTCGGCCGGGCCGATCTCTTTGAATACCCTCCACCATTTGGAACGATTTTGGCAATTTTCAAAAAAAAAAAAAAAATAAATAAATAAATAAATAATAACCGCTAAAAATTCAGTTAAAGTCATAAGCCATTACAATATTCAAATGCAAAACTTGAATAAAAGAATTCGGTGAATAATGTAGGTAAATCATCAAAATAACGAATATAGGGAGGTACTGTTATATTGGGACTATACGAAGGCGTGGATTGCACAGAGAATTTTCTGTCATAGGTTGTAGTAGCGATTAGGAACTTCAAGTACCAAACTTGAAACATTTCCGGTGAATAATGTCGCTTAAATCACAAAAATACCGAAAAAAGGGAGGTATCATTATAAGGGTGCTATACCAAGACGTAGATGTAAATAAGACACATTTGAGTTTAATTTTATCAACCTATTTCATTTCGTTCGGAAGCTATAGTGATTTCCACAGACGGACAGATCGACGGAGAATTTTATGCTGATCAAGAATATATATACATTGTTGGGTCTAAAATATATATTTCGAGGTGTTGCAAACGGAATGACAAACCTAAACCAAAAAAAAAAAAAATGTTACCAAATATTCAACACCAACTGCTATGGGATGGACCATTCCAGAAGAGTATCTTTTTAGTATTTCATTCCAACGATATTTTATAAAATATCATCAAACGCTTCAATTCAACAAATGATTGGTTTTATTAGGCAGACGTCGCTGAATTGTATGTCGCGGTGTTGCAAACGAAATAATAAACAAGTAAAAAAGAACCTAAGTTCGGCCGTGCCGAACTTTTAAAGCACTTCACCATTTTGAGGGATCTTGAACATTTTCAAAAAATCCGTCGAAAACTACTACATAACTGAAAACCGTTATATGGGGGTTATACGAAGAAATAATAATGAAACAATTCCCAAATCCCAATAATCAAAATACCGAATATCGGGAGGTACCGCTAAATGGGGGACATACGATATGGTGAACCTATTCTCTTCCAGGGGGTAAAGTACTCACAAAAACTCATTTTGTAGAATTGCAGAAAATTCCATTGAAAATTTTGCTACAATCATCAAAATACCGAATATCGGGGGTTATGGTTACATGAGAGATATACGATATCGTTGACCTATATCGACAATTCTTCCAGGGGGTAAAGTACTCAAAAGGAACTTCTGGTGTGGATTTCAGACAATTCCATTGGAAACTAAAATCATGAAAATATCAAATATCGGGTAGTACTGTTATATGTGGGCTATACTATATCGTGGACCGATATAGTCTATCCTCGAACTTGGTCTGCACACAGAAGACTGATTTGGGCAGAATTTTAGCTTCCTATCTTAATTCTTTTCGACACTAACGGGATTACAACAGACGGACGGATGGAAGTCTCAGAATTTTACACTGATTAAGAATATTTATACTTTGTTAGGTCTAAAATTATTATTTCGATGAGTTACAAATGGAATGACGAACTTAATATACCCTCCATACTATAATGGTGATTGATGGTATAACAAATGAATATATTTTACATCTATTGGAGGAGGTATACTTATTGAAACCACAAGGTTTAGGCTGGTTAGTTCACAGTGTTAGTGTGAACTAGGAGCTCTAGCTTATTCGTCGGCTGAATTAGGTGGAAATTTCCAACGGAAGCCCAAATGAAGGATGCCACATCAAATTTTGGTACTAGGAGTTCAAGGAAGACTGAGCCACTTGGAATTCTAAATTGGCTTATAACTAGCTAAATTAGCATGCTTTACTTAAGCGGAATTGCACTGTTAGAAATGAATTTGGATACAAAATCTGCAAAGGACCACAGTATTTGTAAAACAACGTCAAGGCAAGTTTATTTGCTGCTTTAAATCACAAAAACCAACAACTTCAATGCAAACCTAAACTGAAAAGTCCGTGTGACCTCTCCAAGTACAGAGAGTACACAACAAATAAAACAGCAGCAAAATAAAAACTCTTCAGGTCATTCATAAAATTATCACCGCAACCTTACACACTAAGCAACCTGCCAACGTTTGACACCAACTCCGCCCGCAATGGCGGAGAGTGGTAAGGATTAAACCACTAAGCGCCAACATATCACTCAACCAACCTAAATAAAGCTCCACCATCACCAGGTATTTATCTGAAAACTTGTTGTACACCAAATTGTTAGTTTCACAAACACACACAAATCAGTCAGATAAATGTACATCTTCAAAAACAATAGGCTTTAATTCTGACCGTAGCCATAGACAAATAAATGTATAGACTATAAAGTTATAAGTATGTCGTGAAATATAAAACTTAAATAGCAGGATATTGAATAAATTGTTTTCGAAGTCGAGTGATTTCACTAGCCCTGAGTGACTTTACTGGCCCAAGATCAACCATAGTGTCATCTGCCGGAAGGGGTAAATTTGAAAACTTTTTGTCTATGCCATAACTCTTTATATATTGCTATTTTTATGTAAAGTTAATACTTCTCCTCAGCTTAAGAGAACTGTTTGCGTGTGTAAGCAATAACAATGGTAACAATCTTTTAAATTTCACCCCAGCTCTGACAATACGTTTTCGTAACTCAACTCTAGTGGTGATTCTATTTCCCCTTATTGAACTTCTCCTTCTCACGTCACAAGCAATGAGGTGGCTTGAATGTTGGTTCATGTTGATGATGGAAATGGTGTTTTTGTTGTGGTTGAAACCTCGATGGTGGTTTTCTTGTTCGTCCAACGGTTCGTTGCTGGCTGGACACATACATGTTGTGGTTCGATAAGTTGTGTTCGCTGCAGTTCTTCGTTCAAATCGAATTTACATTGCGAATAAAAATCTTTTTGCCGGCATTAAGACCCTTAAAAAAGAAAAGCATCGAGTTTTTTAACGAATCTTCGAATAAACATTTTTATTGGAATCAAATTTGGAATCCAAAAAAACCTTAATCATAGAAAGACTCTTTGATTGTTAGGTGAATAAAACTACGTTCAAGATCAAAGAGTGCAAAATGTTAGGTGAAAGATTTTTTTTATGAAAATTCAAATTTATTTTGATTTCTTAGATATTTTAAAGACATCCATAAAATTTTGATTGACTTCACGCAACGAATGTTGTTAAAAAAATATGGGATTTAATCAGTTCATCATCATCAGTTCCCTTGTTATACCCTCCACCATTATATGGAGGGTATATAAAGTTTGTCATTCCGTTTGTAACACCTCGAAATATACATTTTAGACCCCACAAAGTATATATATTCTTGATCATCATAAAATTCTATGTCGATTTATCAATGTCCGTCAATCTATCCGTCTGTCCGTCTGTGTAAATCACTCTAGCTTCCTAACGAAATGAAGTAGGTTGATAAAATTTTACTCAAATGTGTACTATGTCAGCAGGACTTTTGGTATTGACCATGTAGGTTCACGTCTTCGTATAGCCCCCATATAACGGTACCTCCCGATATGCGGTATTTTGATGATCCTAGCGACATTTTTTAATGGAATTGTTTCAAAATTGATATTTAAAGTTCGTAATAGATGCTACGGCTTAAGACGGAAAATGGACCATATAGATCTACGTCTTCGTATAGCCCCTATATAACGATACCTCCCGATATTCGGTATTTTTATGATTTTAGCGACATTATTTTGGTATTTGAAGTTCGTAATGGATACGACATCCTACGGCAGAAAATGAGTCATGTAGGTCCACGTCTTCGTATAGCCCCCATATAACGGAAGCCGATATTCGGTATTTTGATGATTTTAGCGACATTATTAACCGGAATTATTTCAAATTTTGTATTTGAAGTTCGTAATGGATAGGCTGTAGTCTATGACAGAAAATTTTCAGTGCAGGTCTACATTTTATAACCCCCATGGTACCTCCCTATATCCGATACTTTGATGATTTTAGCTTTTTTCAAGTTTCGCATTTGAATATTGTAAGAGCTTGTGACAAAAGTTGCCTATGCAGGTCCACGTCGTCGTATAGACCCTAATATACGGCTACATTCGGTATTTTTAAGATTTTAACAGAATTTTTAACGGATTTTATTTATTTATTTTTTTTTTTTTTTTTTTTGAAAATTGTTAAATTTGTACCATTTGGTGGAGGTCATTCGAAGTTCGGCCTGGCCGAACTTACAGCTTTTTTACTTGTTTTAAAAATAACTTCTATGACAAAAAAAAACTTTTTTATCCAAGTGGTGAGATCGTAAGCTCAATAGAAGAGGAACCAAAGAATTGCGTAAAACTAAAATTCTTTTGGAAAATCTTTTAATTCTTCTAATCTTCTAAATCTTCTAATCTTTCTCCACTTGTTATGCTTTCGTTTCACATGAACGAAATAGCATAACCATGTAAGTTGGTTTTGTCTGTTACAACAAAAACACCTTCGTCGACCGTGCCTTGTCTGTTAATAGAACAGTGTTTGGTTGTTTGTTTGGGACACCATAAAAAGGGAACTGACGAGGATTGGTGGTCTTTCCGAAACCTAGGTATTCCCTGCCTTACCCCTGGTAAACATTGCCATCGTTCTCCACTATTAAACAAACGTTGTTTTTATAAAAACAACAATTTAGGGATTAAGGCCGACCATTTTGCAACAACAAAATACTATGGTATCCTGAACATACAAGCCAACACTGTTCGATTTATTTGAAATATATAATGTTTGAATACTTAAAGTAGAAATATATTGGAAATATTTGAAGATTATTTATAATTCATTTCACATTTTTAAGAGTTATTTATGCTTATTTAAAACTTCGATTAAGTAAACATAATTTAAACAATTTTAAGGTTTATGGGGTGCTTCAGATTCCATAATGTGATAACCACACCACGAAAACATTTTGAAGCTCTTTTTCGTAAATCCTTTCTTATCTTATTCATTTAAAGCCCTTAATGGAAAGTTGGTCTTACAATTTGAAACACATCAAAATATAGCTCTCTTTAAAAGACAATTGGACTCGGTTTTCATTCTCTGAAAATATATCATGATATTGGACAAACAGTCAGCTACAATTTAAAATGGACAGAGTGAGAATCTTTCCTAGTTAGTGGTTGCCCACAATGCTCTCTTTTCTGTACAAGACGACTTGTCTTTCATGTTTATTGTTAAATGATTATCTATGAAAAATAAAAAATCCTTCCACTAATTGATTTGTTAAATTTCTAAAGTGTTAAATTGTCGGAATGCAGTTTGACTAATGAGCTGACTCATTAGTCAAACTGCATTCCGACTGTTAATTTATCTTGATTACTGACATGAAATTGATACTCTTAGTTTTCGAATTAGGATCTGCATGTCTCGGGTTAAGCTTGCCTTGGTGTTATAAGAAGCCGTAATTTTTTTCCGATCGCTTCTGAATCGAAAGGTTTGAATACAACACTTATCCACATACTCTCTAGATTCGCATTTTCTGATTATGACCAGCAGCTAAGCTAATAGTCATAATAAATAAATTAATTTTGGCCACAGAAATTCGAACGGACCAAGCTGCGTATTTCGACCAAGTTTAAATGTGTTAACAAAACGAAAAATGGCTATCGGCGAGGGTTTAAACTAATTCGACAATAAATCAATTTGCAACAGGAAATCTGGTATTTATGGATGTTAATTAAATAACTGAACAAATTAATAACGAAGATATTTTTAAGGAAAGCGGGAACTTTTATATTATGTCCACATCAAAATGGGAGGAGAATACAAAAAAGAACTCTACTTAAAACTGACATAAAAAGACGGGTGGAGTTGCCAGATTTATTACGAAAACATTGTTCATTTATGAAAAAATCTAAATTCTTCAATCTAAAATTTCGCCAACTTCTATAGATCGCAAATTAACCTAAATTTAAAATCCTTGGAATTTGTGCATTCTAGCAATAATTATATATTCAGCGATATTATTGATAACAACACGTGGATTGCATATTCTTGATCAGTGTAAAATTCTAAATTAATTTATCCATGTTTGTCCGTTTAATAACGCCCGGCTTGTGTTAGGAAGCTTAGATTTTGCACAGAAATGTTTTTTGTTTACAGGCGTTTAAGTTTGATATCGATAAATGATATTGGGTAGCCCAAGGCACATTTTGTCTAACAATTTGAAATTGGAAGTATTGGAATTTTTATATAATTCCATGTTTCTCGTTAGGCCTCATATAGAATTACCTCAAAATGTTCAGTTTTTCCAAAGGAATTGTTTGAAGTGTGGTAGTTGACGTTCTCAATGGGTAACATAGATAACTGTAACCCCCTATAATTGTGCCTCAGGGTACTTGGTATTTATACGATTTTAAACGCACACTAACAGCACTTCCCTATAATCGGTATTGAAACAATTTCAGCCTAGAAAGAAAGTTGATGTAGAAAGTTGTCAATAGCCCATATAGCCTATATAACAATATCTTCGGATTTTTTTATTTTAGTGATTAAAGTCACAGTTTTAATGGATTTGTTTCAAATTTATAGATCAATATGAGTCACATATTTTCCTACATCGCCCATATTACATATTTGAAACAGACAGACGACTGGGTACATAGGTCCATTTTTTCCTATAGCCCACATATAACGATACCCCTCGATATTCGATAATTTTATGTTTAAGGCATATTTTTAACGTAATTTTTTAAAATATAGCCCCCGGCGGTACCGTTCACTTTGTGATATATTGAGGACAGCTGTATTTTCCTACCGATTTCACTAGGATTTGTTGCAAGAAATAGAATTGATTCGAATTGGTGGGGGGTATTCAAAGTTCGCTCCAGGTCGAATATACGTTTTATTTTTTTATACCCACCACCTTAGAAAGGAGTGTATATTAACTTTGTTATTCCGTTTGTAACATCCCTAAGTATTCATCGTAGAATCTGTTGAAATCACGATACAGCCCACTCTGTCGTGCTGTTAGTTGTTGTGGTCCATTTTACAGTTAAATATAATCCAATGGTCATCCAAAATGCTAGAATTCTTCCCTGTCCTTAACTATCTTCTCAGGCGTGTCGATTGGCTCCAATTGTGTACAGGAAATTTTTTTTATTTCTAAATATATGGCGGAAATCTTTGAAAAAATAGGCTTAGCCCTTCTGAGCCTAACCCTACCCTTGTGAACATTTTCGTGATAATCGGACGATAATTGCAATATTTGTATAATAACCCCAACCTGTGTCGTAAGGTGAAAAAGCATTACAAAATTTACACTTCAATATTAAGTCAAATTGGAAAAATCGCATGCGATAAAAAATATGAAAAAAATAAAAAAAAATCACAAAAAATCACAAAATGCTACAAAATCGGTATATCATCATTGGCACCCTTTTATGCGTTTTTTTAGGTTTTATTCTTTTATGCCATGAGGACATTCTGAATTGACAAAATTTGTCAAAATCGGTCCAGCCATTCTAGCTAACATCCCTTCCTTTGTATATACACATTGTATATATTTCGCCACATGTATCCGATATATTTACTGTCGGCATCTACGTAACGGTCAGAATAGACATTTCCGTCCATTTGTGATTTCGCCCGGATTAAATATATTCGCGGTTTAATTTAAAATTTGACTTTTATTTAACACAAACGTTATGGTATATTTTACCCACTAATTATTACCCGATGACCATTAAAATTGGAAGACTTCTACCCTGCCCTAAGCTCTAGCCGCATGCTAATTTCCTCGTCGATTGGTCTATAAATGCGACCCGTAGAGCAACTGCAAAATCAGCAAATTTTCCAGTTTTTGGTCAATTTCAACCGCTTACTATTATGCGATCATCTCCAAAATCAAAAGGTTTCTATTCTGGATCTAGCCCCGCCTCCATTCTAAATTTCGTAAAGATTGCGTTATTGCGACCTGTAGAGTGATTGCATATTACCATGGACAGGCGGACGGACGATCCATATATACTTTCCTATGTGGGAAACCAATATTTCGAGGTCTTACATAATTTTTGGCCCAATCAAATTAATAATACCCCCAACACATAGTGTTGCATGGTATAATGATTCCTTTGCCCTAAGGTGGAGGGTATTAAAAGTTCGAACTTAATATTTTTTACTATTTTTTTAATTGTTAAATCTGGCAAGGGTCGTAATTCCAATTCTATGTTTGAATTCCATGAAATATTCGACGGATTTGTCATCACTTGTGTATATTATTATCATTCTACCCTGACTTAAACGAGTGCAGCGACTAATACATATCACCAAACCGACAAACATGAGCATTAAGATACCACAACTGCGAACAATAAAAATTATATCCTGTGATATGAGCAGACAACGAGAAACACTTTAAAATCAATAAGAAACGTTTATTAATTTACGAGACGCCATGCTGTTGCTCTATTTCAGGTTGAGGTGCTAAAAAAGAGATATCGCAAAAACGGCGATACTGTTGTTCGCTGGAGATTGCGGGCAGCCAGGTAATTCTGAATGGATATTTAAATTGGCCATATGGTATTTTCTGCATCTTCATGTCCAAAGCAAAATGGATTGGACGGTGAAGATGTCTGTCAGTTTGTCTCTCTTTGTAAGCCTTAATCGCTTGCCCCACCATTCACAAGTTTCAATACAGTTTAATTTATTTTTTTTTTTTTTTGTTTAGGTATAGCTTATCCCAAAAAAGTTTTTTATATGGGTAGAACGCCTGTGAATGACTTAATCGAAATATTAGCAACAGCAATAAAGGAGCACAGAATTCCTTTCTTTAAACGTCCAACGGTGATCATTGGCAGAGCCGAGCGAAGCGTCGGTCGATGCCAATGACCATAATGGTGCGCATTACATGTTTTAAAGGCACAAAATATCATAAACAAAAATGTAATGGGGTCTTTTGTGTGAGTTTAGACTTGTTTATGTTTAAGTCGGGCTTTAACAAAATGTGTAAGCGTTAAAAATGAAAACATCGTTGATAAAGATGCCACCATACAGCAATGTGAGGCGGCGCAAATTAAGTCTCACTTTTAGGGAACGTATGAGTAACAAAAATATCCAACAGTACCGAAATATCAGCAACAACAACGCAGCTACTACATCCACATTCAATGTTTGTAAAAGGGCATTGGTCAATTCCCTTTAGAAGACAGACGGATTGTGGGTTAACAAAAAAGAAACTACCAACAAGAAAATCACATTGATATTGATTACATCGTTTGGTTTGGCTATCACAGGCTATTGTTGTGTTGGAGATTAAAAAAGCAGCATTTTGCCCATGAATCGTCCAAATATATATTTTATTATTGTTAATTATTTCGTTTTCGTATTTTTAGTTATTAAGGGATCGGATTGTATAACCAATTTGATTACAAATTCGACCGAAACCTTTGAATTGAATTTTGATTACCTTCACATCCGACATCGTAGTGAATTGTTGACACCTTTATGACACCCAACACCGCTATGAATCAAAGACCTAAAATGATAAAGTCTAGATAAAATATATTTTGAGTAAATGGTTTGTGTCTTAAATACATAAAGTAACAGCAGAGACATTGGCATCTTTCTATATCTATAAAAGAGGAAAATGTTTGTATGTTGGTTTGTAATTTGCGGACTCGAAAACCGCTGAACAGATTTTCCTGAAAATTTCCAAGTATACTGCAACATCGCCTAGAAGGCTATATAAATATTTGAAATTTCACTTGGAACTGGAGATATAGCATCAGAATCGGAGGTCACTCCCAAAATTTTAGATTTTAAATGCATATATCTATTGATCGATTACAGATACAGTCTCCAAATTTGGAGTGCGAAATAAATTTACCAAATTATATTGAAATCGTTTCAGATTTGGATATAGCTCCCATATATATTTTCGACCGATTTCGTTTATTTGATGCACCAATCACGATATGTATGATCAAATCATTAAATTTAAAATTTGTGACGGGATTTTATGGTCAAAATAAATTAGCCAAATTATATTGAAATCGGTTCAGATTTGGATATAGCTCCTATATATATTTTCGGCCGATTTCACGTATTTGATTCGATAAACACGATGTGTGCGCCACATTTCAATAAAATTTGGAAAGCGTATTGGAATTTATCTAGATTTTTTTTTACCAAATTATATTGAAATCGGTACAGATTTGGATATAGCTCCCATATATATATTTTCGACCGATTTCATTTGTTTGATGAACCAAACACGATATGTATGTTCGATTGCAATGAAATTTGGAATGTGTGACGGTATTTTGATTAGAAAATAAATTTGCCAAATTATATTGAAATATAGTTGTGTTGGATAGTTGAGTTGGATATAGCTCCTATATATATTCTCGGCCGATTTCATGTATTTGATCCATTAAACACGCTGTGTACGCCACATTTGAATGAAATTTGGAATGTGTGGTGGAATTTGTCTATGAAATTTGTTTGCTTCATTTTACTGAAATCGGTTCAGATTTGGATATAGCTCCCATATACATTTTCGGCCGATTTCAGGTATTTGATGCACCAAACACGCTATGTATCTATAATTTCAATGAAATTTGGAATGTGTAACGGAATTTAGAACGATTTGGATATAGCTGCCATACATATGTTTCCGCCCGATTTTGAATATTTGATGCACCAAACACGATACATATTTCCGATTTCAATGAAATTCGGCATAAAAGACTAAATTTGGTACAAAAATAAATTTGCCAAAATATATTGAAATCAGTTAAAATTTGGATATAACTCTCATGTATATTTTCGGCCGATTTCGTTTGTTTGATGCACCAAACACGTTAGTATGATCAAATCCAATTAAATTTGAAATTTGTGAAGGGGTTTGACCATAAAATAAATTAGCCAAATTATATTTAAATCGGTTCAGATTTGGATATAGCTCCCATATATATTTTCGGCCAATTTCACGTATTTGATTCAACAAACACGATGTGTGCGCCACATTTCAATAAAATTTGGAAAGCGTAATGGAATTTTCTAGAATTTTTTTAACAAATTATATTGAAATCGGTACAGATTTGGATATAGCTCCCATATATATATTTTCGACCGATTTCATTTGTTTGATGAACCATACACGATATGTATGTTCGATTCTAATGAAATTTGGAATGTGTGACGGGATTTTGATCAGAAAAAAAAATTGTCAAATTATATTGAAATCGGTTCAGATTTGGACATAGCTCCCAATACAGACCATTTCGTATCAGACCTAAATAATATGATATAAATATTGCAACGTGATAGGCTTGGACTGTCTTGTGTTGATGGAAATATTGGGTTTGGTAAATCCCAATGTTTCCATCAATGGAATCGGATGTCAATTTTGCTTTTTATGAGATCACGGATATTCCAAATTTTGAGCCTTTTTGGGGTAGGTACCAAAAGGAATGGACCTGTATATCCCATCTTCACAACGAATCTTTTGTTAAAGAAATAATGGGATATGTGAAGTATAAAGATAACCTGATGCTTATTTCGCATTTTATAAACGTTTTGGTTATTCAAAACTTTGACCCTTTGTGGGGGAGGTACCAGAAGGAATGATCCGATCTCTTCCGTTTTTTTTAATAGATTCTGTGTTGATAGAAATATTCAGATGTGCCAAGTCGAAATGGAATACGATGTTAATTTCGCGTTTTATGAGCTTAATGGATATTCAAAATTTCGACCTTTTGTGGGGGAGGAACTAGAAGGAGTGGACCGATATATTCTATCTTAACACCGGACCTTGGGTTAACATAAATATTGGGATGTGTGAAATTTAAAGACAATCGGACTCTTACATCAAATTTAATAAAAATTGTAATTATTCAAAATTTTGACCATTTGTTGGGGAGGTACTTCATGGAGTGGACCGATATTGTCCATTTTCATACCTGACCTAGCACTGACGCAAATATTAGGATTTGCAAAGTTCTAGTTGGAAATTTCGACCTTTGGGGGGAGGTACCAGAAGAAGTGGACAGATATTTCCCATCTCCGAACTCGATTTAAGTTTGACTAAAATATTACGATGTACCAAGTTTCGATCAAATCGGATACTCCCTTCGAGAGTTATCCAGCGCACCAGCCAGACGGACGGACATCGCTAGACCGACTCCAAATGTTCTGAAACGGATTTGGTCCAAAGAGACCTAGGGTCTAAAACCGTTATTTCGGCTAGGCACATTTTGGCCGTATCAAATGATATATACCTTCTGTAGCCATATGGCTGGTATAATAAATTTGTCAAATTACTATTATTGACATTTCTATGCAAGGATGATTCTTTCATAATGGGAACATATATTGCCAACTTACAGAAACTTCAGGATAAAATTGTGAATAAAATTCCCCAAAAAAAAAACTTAAATCTGTCGGTATGGTTATATGGGGGCTATACCAAAACTTGGACCTATATAGCCCATTTTCCATACCAAAAGTCCTACAGAGCTAAAAAAAACATCTGAGTAAAATATTATCAATCTACTTCAGTTTGTTCGAAGGCTAAAGTGATTTTGACAAGCCTATGAACGGACAGACAGACAGGCGGACGGATTCGCTAAATCGACATAGAATTTTATGCTGATCAAGAATACACTCAAACTTAATATACACTCCATACTACGGTGGATGGTATAAAAAAGGAATATTCCCCACATTACCCCAGGTAGGCCTCTAAACTATTTGTTGAACTAATTATCATCTGATTAATAGCTGGGCAAACCAGGCACTCAACCACTGTTATTCCTAATCACATTTTGATTAGGAATAACACATTATTTATTGTCTTACTGGTAATTTAGAGCATTTTTAGTTACATTATTCTTGGGATACTGGTAATGTTGTTTCCATTACTTGTAATGTTGAAAGTGACACATGTCACTACAAAATTTTCGCTGGGATGAGAGATGAAGCATAGACTGAGAACAGTATGAAAGAAGGAATAAACAAAAGCATAACTGCAGTAAATAGGGGGGTTTCTTGCACAACCCGAAACTTTAATAAAACAGTCTAATAGAGTTGAGCCAATCAAGTTCTATTGAACTAACTAGTTCCTTTTCTAGTTCCGCGGACTCCGATTGTTTGTATGAAAATTCTGCGTATGAGTGATATGTAATATGTGAAATCACTCATACGTTTAGGAACTTGTGCACTGAACTATGAACCAAATTGAGACATCTCTATAATCTAAGCTTGACAAGACAAGAGAATGACCAAAGAAACCGAAATTTAAAGAAGATTGTCTTCGAATAACTACAGCTGATTATGATTTGTGGTAGGTTGGCAAACCAATTATAGGGAGACGTAGCTATTTACACATCAACTTTCTAACACATTATTGTTACATTGGCTACGACATAATTATATATTACTAGCTGGCCCGGTCCGCGTTGCCGGCCCGTAGTTTTTGTCTATAATGCATATTTGTCAAAGCATATTATTCACAGATATGATTGATAAAAGAGTTTATGTACTGAACGATTAAAAGTGTTTTAAAATACCTGTACCCATATTTAAGCCGTGGGCTTCAAATTTGTGGATGTGCTATAAAAATCTATTAAAAATATATATATAAATTAATTTTTAGTATGGTAAAAATCGTAGCAAAATTTTCCAGTCAAATGGGCAGTAATTTGGAATTTATTGTATTTTGTACACCTCATAATTGAGGGCTGAATGATTTAAGAATAGCCAAAGTTATTTACTTTTTTAATCCCATTAGCACCTCAGATTGTGCATTAGAGTCCTCATAAGTCCCCCTAATCATGTCGGTCTGTTTGTCCGCCAAAAGGTGGATTTGAGGGGGTACTATTACATGGAAAAAGTTCTAAAACTTGTAGATATGTTGAAATTTTTCTGTAAGATTTTCACCCCCAAATACAAATTTTTAGCCAAACCCTTTCAAATATGGTAAAATCAGGAGGTACCTTTATATGGGCACTACTCCGAAACATCGACCTACATTGAAAACTTTCTTCTACCTCTTATAATCCAAGATGACAAACAGAGGCCAAATCAAAAATATAGCAGAACAACATAGCATGTTATAGCATTTCGCGTGATTTAAATCAGTAAAATAGTTTTACCCACCTCATAATAGAGGGCAGAATGATTTTAGAATAGTCAAATATAATTACTATTTTATACCTATTACCGTAAGATGGGAATTAATTTTATTTGCCATTTAAATTGTAAGTCCATATTTTTCATCATAGTATGATTTAATGACGATTCGCCAAATATTCGGTCCCGTGCTACTTTCTTATATTTGTTCATGTTTCCACAATTTATTTCATATAGATGTACATCCCAAATCTACATTCCCAATACAAAATTTTCTTTTCTGACAACACATTAGATGTGAAAATGGACTTGGGGATACTCCAATGTGGGGACTTTACTTAAATAAATTCCTATGTGGCAATTATCTGTATGATGGTTCCCTACCCCAGGGTAGCATAAATACAATATTTTAGCCAAATCAATTGATGAATGTGGTCAAGACCAATATGGGCCCTACTCTGAAAATTTCAAATTTTATACGAAGAGGTTCTCTACCTCCTTAGAAACAAAAATGCCAAATAAAGACCAAAAAATAAAAAAAAATGGCCAAGACCCCAAAAATAGCTTAAATCATATGATGGCTACATAAATATGAAATCGGGTTGTACTCTTATCCGTGAGTTATGATCTATATCATGACCTGCAAAAGCGATTTGAGGTATCTTGAATGTTTGGGAAGAATTTCTGGAAGGATAGAAATCCTTTTCTTACTAAAAGTTTCATTCGCTCTACTATTTTGCACCCTTTATATTTGGTATTTTACTGATTGTACTCCCAAAAAATTTTGCATTTTAAGCTCTCATTGGACGGATTATTGTCACATGAAAGAAGTAGGTCCACGCTTTGAAATGAGCCCCATTACGCTTTTTCGGTCATTTTTGTTTGTTCAAATGTGTTGAACATGTACATGTGCTGAACTACATCGTCCTGGGGTTGAAAGGTAGATGTCAGTTAACATCCTATTTCGCACTTATTTTATTTTTTTGGCGAAAAATTGTATATAGTGAAAAATTATTTTGTTCACAATGTAACCATTCTTGGTTACAAAAGGCCAAATTCGGCAGTTCACCACTTTCTGCCAATCGAAGCAACTCTTTACCTCTTTTGAGTCTATTTTCTTTCTGATGCGGTGTAATATATATATATATATATATATATATATATATATATATATATATATATATATCAATGGCAGAAAATTGCCTATACAGGTTCAAAACATTGTATAACTCCTGTATAACTGTTCGATATTTTAACAATTTTATTTTAAATTCCGAATTTTGAGTTCGCAGTAGGAACTTGTTTCTATGAAAGATAAATTGCCCATACAAACATGCATCTTCGTGTAGCCCTCACATAACGGTAACTCCCAATATTCGGTATTTTGATGATTTTAGCTACATTTCTATTAAATCACCAATAAAACATGGAAATAATGTTGACTACTTTAAAACTTGGTGTTTGGTGTTTCTAAACTGCACCATATTCTCTGCAGTTAATTTGTTGTAAGGTCTACGTTTTCTAACACCTGATAATGGAAGTTTTTTAAATGATATCGGCATTTTTAAAGGTTTTTTTTTCAAATCAACATAAAATGGTATGCAAATATCAAAATGTTGATATGGACACCACTGACCAAATGGTAAGTTTTTAGATAATCTTCTGTCGGTTGGTGGATTTATATTGACATGTGCAAGGAGCTTTTCCTCCTCTCAAATATTTGTCATTTAATCACTGAAGTATAGAGCTTATCAACATGAAAAGCTTTGTTTATATGGACCGTACGCCAATACCATGTGGAAATCGAATACTGCAAAGATATAAAAATTTTACTACCATAACGGAATTATCCTTTATGATATCGGAAAAAATATCAAAATTAATAGATGTTTGTAATTTGTAGACTCAAAACCTGCTAAACAAATTTTCTGAAAATTTCCATATATACTACAGTATCACAAGAAAGTAATAAAGGCTTTACAAATTGTTGTTGCAAAATGGTCAAGCTTTATCCCTTTATTGTTGATTTTATAAAAACAACGTTTGTTTATTAGTGGAGAACGATGGCAATGATGGGGGTAAGGCAGAGAATACCTAGGTTTCGGAAAGAGCCACCAATCCTCATAAGTTCCCTTGTTTTTTGTCTGGGATATTCTCCCCAGAAGTTATTTTAAAAATAACTTCTATGACAAAAAAAATTTACCCAAGTGACGAGATCGTAAGCTCAATAGAAGAGGAACCAAAGAATTAAATAAAACTAAAATTATTTTGAGTTTTGCCTTGTTAAGGCGAAATTCATATGTTTTATGATTTATGTGTTTGTTTTCTCTTTCGAGACGAGCTTTAATGATCTGAAATTTGCAGTGAAAAGGAAAGCCAGATAGACACTATTACACACTCACCACTATGCGACGCGTTTCGCCGTTGGTTAAGCGGCTCATCAGGCATATTTGGTGTGCATGATGGCTTACAAGGGCCGTTCTCTGGAAAGTAGTATATATTTCGAACTTATTGCAAATTAGCATATGCGAATTATACACTAGAAACTCTCCAAGTTCGACTCAAGTTCTATTGGCAGATATTTTTCACAGCAAAGTTTTGTTTCTTTTGGCTTTACAAATTTTTTAAATTCCATTTGGAACTGGAAATATAGCATTGGAGGTACCTCCAGAAGATTTAGCTTTTGAATGCACATCTCCATCAATCCGTTATAGATGCAGTCTCCAGATTTAGAATGTGTAACGGAAGTCGGTACGAAAATAAATTGGCCAAACTTTATTGAAATCGGTTCAGATTTCAATAAAGCTCCCATATATATTTTCGGCCGATCTCACATTTTTGATGCACCAAACACTATATGTTGAAATTTGTAACGAGTGACGGAATTTGGTGCAAAAATAACTTTGTCAAATTATATTGAAATCGGTGCAAAAATAAATTCACCAAATTAAATACGTCCGATTCCAATGGAATTAGGAATAAGTGACGGAATTCGGTACAAAAATTAATTTTTCAAATTATATTGTAATCGGTTGATGTTTGGATATAGCTCACATATATATTTTCAGTATATTTGATGCACCAAATACGCTACATATCGATGAACTCTGGAAACAAATTTGTAAAATTATACATAAAATTAATTATATTGAAATCGGTTCAAATTTGGATATAGCTCCTATATACATTTTTCGTCTGCTTTCGTGTATTTGATGCACCAAACACACTATGCATATCAAATTTCAATGAAGTACATACACATACAATTTTTGTCATAGGTTGTAGTAACCGTTAGGAACTTTAACTACGAAATTTGAAACACTTACGGTTAAAAATGTCGCTAAAATGGGGGGGTTATGGGGGCTATACGAAGACGTGGTATATAGAAAATTCTCTTCCAGGGATAAAGTACTCACAAGAAACTCATTGTGTGGATTTCCAGACAATTCCGTTGAAAATATTGTCAAAATACCGAATATCGGGGGGTACCGTTATATGGGGGCTATACGATACAGTGGTCCTATATAAATAATTCTCCTCCAGGCGGTAAAATGCTCACAAATGTGGCTAAAATCATTAAAAATACCGAAAATCGGGGGTAGCATTATATGGTAGCTATACGATATCGTGGACCATATAGCCCATCTTCGAACTTGACTGCAGACAAAAGACAGATCTGTGCAAAATTTTAGATTCCTATCTTAATTCGTTTTCACTGTAGCGTGATTACAACAGATGGACTGACAGACGGACGGAAAGGGCTAAATCATCTTAGAATTTTACGCTGATCAAGAATATATATTCTTTATTGGGTCTAAAATGATTATTACGATGAGTTACAAACGGAATGACGAACTTAATATGCCCTCCATACTATGTATGGTGGAGGCTATAAAAAAACTACACAACAGTCTTATTGAGGCTACGATCACTGCGGGGAAGTATGTGGTTCATGTGTTCAATAGCTAGAAAAATGTCGTTTTACTTGAAGAAAATGCAGTTTTCTGCACGGTTGGCATTTGCTATAACAGTTAACAAATGGTTAGCTTTGCGTGGAGTGTTTGTGTGCTCGTGTACCTATCGATTTGTTTCTTTACAGTCCTGAAAGAAAAACAAAAATATATCGTATATACCAAAGCATTACAATAAGTACTTTCATCGATTCTTGAATTTTGTATATACAATTTTGAATGCATATACAAAGGGGTAGCGAGGTGCAGCTAGTTATTAATAAAGCCCATCCAATTGTGTCTTAGGCAACTAAACTATTACTTTTTAATATCTCTGTAGGATTCAATACAGTTAATTTCCATGTACTAGTTTGTATGTTTATGGAATATATCTTCCATGAAAACTCTTATCTCACAAGAGACGGAATAAAAAATGGCACTTGAAAGTTCTTGCGCGTATTTGAGTTTCCGTTTGTGTCGCATTTACACTTGGTGCTGAAATGATAACGTATTCAGGCGAAAACAAGGAAAATGTGAACATATTGTTGTAAATGACTTTGTAATCCACCCCCCCCCCCCTGCCTGTTCTCCTCTCATGAGAGATTAATGCACTTGTAGTTATAATACAGCGATAGTAATAATGATGCTGTGATGATGATGATTATGACACTCTTCCTATGCATTGTTCATTTAGCCAATATTTTACTTCAGAGGCAATTCTTCCTCTAAGGGCGTACAAAACACGAGTAATTCAGGCACTTAAACAATTTTACAACTAGTCATACATCGAAGAAAACTGTGTAAAGATATTATTGAGATTGTCAAATGTTGAAAAAATATTTTTATTCAAATTTTGTAAGTCGGAGTTAATGAAAAGTTATGCAAAATTTTTCTCAAGTTAAATGCAGGTCGGATATATCATTATTAGCAACATACCTTTTAAGACAGGGGGACAATGTTGATTAGAAAGAAAAAGTTTCATTCATGGAAGTTCGTTTTAGGGGGACGAAAATAACTAAATTATACGAAATTCTGTACCATGGTATTAGACGAGCGAGTAAAGATAGAAACCGAAAAATTCAGCATAGAGGTTACAGTATTGATTTGCAATCATGCTACAGACCGCGTTTATGGACCGATTCTCACGAAATTTAGCATGGGGTATTGCTAGAATAGAAGCCTATTGTATTTGAAGATGAAATTTCGCATGAGGTAAGAATTAGGTCAGGGCAGAAGCGTAAAATTTTGGATGGCCATCGGATAATATTTATCGGGTAATAAGACCACAATATATTTTTTGAATTCCTATCAGCACGACAGAGGGCGTGATTATGGGGCAAATAAATCCGGCCGAAAAACCAAATTTTGCACATAATTTTGCCTGAAAATAAGTATGCTAAATTTAATCGAAATCGGTTCAGACATAGCTATAGCTCCGATATATATTGTTCATCCGATTTGTTATTTTTGTGATCCGCAGCCGTAATTTGCACTCTGTAACAACAATATTTGGGGAAATATATCAAATGCAGCTCAGAAATACATTTGCTAAATTTTATCGAGATCGGTTCAGATTTGGATATAGCTCCCATATACAACTTCGCCTGATTTACTTTTATTGTGCACCAAACGTCTAATATTTGTCCAAGTGGGATGGAATTTGGCACTTATGATCGTATTGAGTCTAGAAACTAGTATGTCAAATCTGGTGAAGATCGGTTCAGATATAGCTATGAAGTTCTTCTACCAAAAGTAGGTCCTTTTACGTAATCTTAAAATAAAATTTTGATCAATTCCGTAGAAAAATGTGGCTAAAATTATGAAAATACTGAATATTGGGAGGAGTCGTTAAATGGGAGCCATTCGAAAACGTGGATCATAATAGACATAATACAAATTATTGAGCCGAATTTCTAAGCTCTACTTCAATTAATGTGGATTTCAACAGACAGACGGACGGACATCCCTAAATCGACACAGCGATATCCACGATATATCCTTCATTTCATGGTGGGGTGTATAAAAAGACAACAAATATTAGCATATTTTTTACTAGTTGATATAACACAATTTGCAACAAGAACAAATCATAGGATAGCTGCAATGTTGACTATTATTCCTGCGTATAAGGGTGTGTACGTACATGTGTTTTAAAAAAACCCACCCTCATGAAAGATGATACGTAAAGAGACCAAAAACGGCTTCGTCAGTAAAAATATCGAAACAAGTAGCATTCATTTCGTTTTACTTTATAACTGACTTGGAATACAAATACTTTTCTTTGAACATTGTAGTGGAGTGGGCTAAACCATAAATTGTGGCCACACACATGTGTACAAACATACCTATCCATGAAACAAATGTGTTATTGACGCTACATCGATTTGGATTTATTGAAATGTAAATTTTGTGCTGATTTGATGATTTTTAACCAGCCAATTTAACGCCCTTTTGCCCGACAAAATGGATTTCTTATGGGATGTGACTTGAATGGCACTAAGGGTTAAGAGTGCAATGATTATGAGCTGTTGAAAAGGAAAGCAATAAGCCGCAAAGGTGTGATTCTATATTTCCACACTTGAATACAGCTTTTATCTTTCATTCAATTGGTTACGATCCAAAACATACAGACAGAAAGGTATTCCAATAATCCGACGTGAAATTGTTCGACTCTATTGTGTTGAGAATACAAGCATGAGTCGCACGTGAAAAGGGTTAAATGTGAATTAGTTTATGTTTGTCACACTACAATAGAATGGTTAAATATTTATTTTGGGACCATCAGACTTTATTGTATGAATATTGCAGCGATATACGAGGACAATTCAATGAGTCCGGAACTTTTGCAATGTCTAGCAATAAACTTCAAATAGCAACCAAATGGGATCAAAAAAAGAATCAAAAATTCTGCATTATAAGAAGCTAACTACTCATCGAAATAATCATTTAAGAAGCAAAAAAGTCCATCCGCTTGTCTGTTGTTATCACGCTAGAGTCCAACGGCTTGTGATAGGAAGCTAAAATTTTGCATTGAGTTACTCGTATCTTTTGTCTGCAGTCAGGTCAAGTTCGAAGATGATCGGTCAACGTTTTCCTATAGCCTCCAAACAAAGTAACCTCCCGATATTCGATCTTTTGACGATTTTAGACAAACTTTCTGACAGAAAAGTTTAAAATTTGCTATTTAGGGTTACATAGGATCATGTTTTCCTATGGTCCCCACATAAAAATACTTCGCAATATTTGGTATTTTGAAGATTTTTCTAACGGAATTACTCAAAATTCCGTATTACGCTCTTCTGCTTACATAGAAATACTAGTTGAACCCGATGAGCATCGCTACATCGCTGTCCATGTTAATTTGTAATCACTCTACAGGTCGCAATTATGGCCCGATCTTCACCAGAATAGAACCCTATTTCTTTTGGAGATGATCGCATAATATCTAGGGGTTGAAATGGACCAAAAACTGAAAAATTTCTTTATTTTATAGCTGCTCTACATTTCGCAATTATAGACCAATCGAAGCGGAAGTTAGCATGGTTCTAGAGTTTAGGGCAGAGCAGAAGCCTTCCAATTTTGATGGTTATCGGGTCATACCTAGTGGGTGAAAAAGGCCATGACATCTGGGTTAAATAAAATCAAATTTTCCATTAAACCGCGAATATTTTTAAACCCTGTGAAATCACAAATAGACGAATAGGCCAATCCTGACCATAACGCAGATGCCCATAGAAAATATATCGGATATATATATATAGCGAATTATGTACAATACATATATACAATGGAAGGGGATGTTAGCTCAAATGCTTATATCTCAAGAATGACTGAACCGATTTTAACAAATTTTGTCAATTCAGAATGCCCTCTTGGCATAAAAGTATAAAATCTAAAAAATCGCATTAAAAGATGCCAGTAATGATGTCAATATAGATTTGTTGTATTTCGTATTTTTTTTTTATATATTTTTTTTTATATTTTTCACAAGGGTAGAATAAGGCTCAGTAGGGCTAGGCCTATTGTTTTCAAAGATGCACGCAATATATTTAGGGGTTGAAATGGACCAACAACTAAAATGTTCCTGACTTTGCATCCATTATAAAGATCACAAATGGAAACCAAAGGACACGAAAACTCGCATGAATTTAGAGTTTAGGACTGCGGGTGGAATGGACCACTATTTTTGTGAGAAAAAATACCAACGTTACTTATAGGCGATATCTGAAGTACACAAAATGTGAACTTCTGGCTTTTTTATGCTGATTTCGTGGACGAATATAGCCAAATATCACAGACAAGCAAATCATATAGATGAGTCTAAATTTGAAGATACAGAGGGGCCTCTTACTTTTGGAGATGGTCGCAAATATTTAGGGGTTCAAATGAACCAAAAATAGAAAAAAATTCCCGATTAAACAATTGAAGCCAATAAACACGCCTGAGAAGAGATTTAAGGACAGGAAAGAAGTCTAGCATTTTGGATGACCATTGGATTATATTCAGCTGTAAAATGGACCACAACAACTAACCGCACGATGAAGTAAGTAAATATTGGGCAAATATTCTTGGTCAAAATGCTAAGGGTAATATGTGGGCAGTCCTCCGGGACATAATTTCAAAAGCGAAATCTTCCATAATGGATTTGGACATAAGGGGACTTCTAATACATTGTAGTGTTGTAGGGTATCACATAGTCGGCCCCGCACGACTACAGCCTTTGCTTACTTGTTTTATTTTTATGTTCTGGGTTTTAAATAAATAAAACACAAATTCATGAATGTAAAAAACGTAATTATTGTAATGCTTTAGGACTCATATTGTTCTTATACCCTCCCCCATACTATGGAGGGTAAATAAGCCTTGTCATTCTGTTACTCATGTCAGGCCCCACAAAGTCGATTTAGCGACGTCCGTCTGTCTGTTGTAATCACACTTTCTTTGAAACGAATTGAGTTAGAAGGCTAAAATTGCACACCTGTGTATTTTGCCATGTCGGTCCACGTTTTCGTATAGCCCCCATATAAAAGTACCTCATTGTACTCGGCGTTTTAATGGTTTTAGCGACATTATTTACCGAAAGTGTTTCAAATTTCACATCTGAAGTTCGTAATGGGTACTACAGCCTTTGACTGAAAATAGTCTATGCAGGTCAGCGTATTATACACCGAAATTATTTCAAAATTTCTATTTGAAGTCCGGAATCGGTATTACAGCCTATGACAAAAATTATTTATTAATTACAATGTAGCCCCATATAACGGATTCATTTTTCTACGGATTTTTTATACGCTTCACCATAGTGTGGAGAGTACATTAAGTTTGTCATTCCGTTTGTAAAACCTCGAAATATACATTTTAGACCCCACAAAGTATATAGAAATTCTTGATCAGCATAAAATTCTATGTCGATTTAGAGGTGTCCGTTCGTCAGTGGAAATCACTCTAGCTTCCGAACGAAATGAAGTAGGTTGATTAAATTTTACTCAAATGTAAATTATGTCTGCAGGACTTTTGGTATTGGAAACGGGCCAAGTAGGTCCACGTTTTGGTATAGCCCCCATATAACGGTACCTTCCGATATTCGGTACTTTGATGATTTTAGCGACACTCCACCGAAATTGTTTCAAATTTGGTATTAGAAGTTCATAATGCATACTACAGCCTAAGACAGAAAACTGTATGTGCAGGTCCACGTCTGCGTATAGCTCCCCTATGGTTATACCTTACGATATTCGGTATTTTGATTATTTTAGCGACATTATTCACCGGAATTGTTTCAAATTTGGTACTAGAAGTTCGTAATGGATACTACAGTCTAAGACAGAAAATTGTCTATGCAGGTCCCCGTCTTCGTATAACCCCCATATAACGGTACCTCCCTATATTTGGTATTTTGATTATTTTAGCCACATTTTTCAATGGAAGTGTCTGAAATTCTACACAAGGAGTTCATTGTGAGTACTTTATACCCTAGAAAAGAATTATCTATATAGGTTCGCGATATTGTATAGGCCCCTATACAACGGTACCCCGATATTAGGTATTTTAATGATTTTTACCACATTTTCCAATGAAATTGTCTGAAAATAAACACAAGGATTTCCTTCTGAAAACTTTATCCCTTGGAAGAGAATTGTTTGTAAAGGTCCACTATATCGCATAGTCCCCTATACAACGGTACCCCCGATATTAGGTATTTTAATGATTTTAACCATATTTTCAATGAAATTGTCTGAAAATAAACACAAGGTGTTCTTTTTGAGTACTTTATCCCCTGGAAGAGAGTTGTCTATATTAGTATACGTTGTCGTATAGCCCCCTTAAACCGGTACCCTTTGGTATTTGGTATTTTGAGGATTGTAACCAAATTTTTCAAAAATTCTGAATACATCATAACCTATCTATATGTGTCCACGCATTTTTTTGTTTCGCATTTGAATATTCGTCGTCGTCGTATAGACCCTAATATAGCGGCTACATACGGTATTTTTGAGATTTTAACAGAATTATGAACGGATTTTATTTTTTTGAAAATTGCCAAATTCGTTCCAAATGGTGGAGGGTATTCAAAGTTCGGCCCGGCTGAAGTTACAGCTTTTTTACATGTGAAATTTATTTTGGTCCCAAATTTTATGCTTGTTTTATGCTAGACATTTGTGTGTCAAGAGCCTGAACTTTAAATTCACTTTCATTTCTTTAATTATTTTTATTGCAGCTATTGTATTACTAAATAATATTGTTGTCAATGGCTGGCTTTTTTTCATTTTTGATAACATTATCCACACAATCGCAATATTTAATGTTATAACCAAAGCATTCTGTAAATATGACACCAGAGGTTGGTTAAAATATGCACACATATTCACCTATTATCCGACATAAATACTTTGTTATTGTGTTTATAAGCGCTTACTCTTTGATTTTATGGCATTTTTACAATTCTATCTCTTTCGGCTTTGTTAAATTTGCATAAAAATAAACATAAAATTCATGCTTTTTATAACTTTTATAACACTCGGGATCATCCGAGTGACAAACGTTTTATGGAATCTATGTTTTTCATTCTAGAAAAATGGTTTATTGTTAAATGGACAACCCATTTAAGTGCAGCATTTTCAAGAGAATTTCAATATCTTCAATGATTTAAATAGTTGCAAAGTTTGTTTTATTTAATGTACAATGCTATATTTAGTACCTAAAATTGTTGTCTAAAGTCCCCTAATATAACGGCTATATTCGGTAGTTTTAGGTTTCTAACAGAATTTTTAACAGATTTTTTTTAAATTGCAAAATTCGTTGTAAATTGTGGAGGGTATTTAAAGTTCGGTCCAGCTGAATTTACAAATTTTTTACTTGTTTAATGTTTCAGATATAAGCCTCAGAAAGGTGTTCAATTGGTAGTTAATTCGTTCTACAACAGGTCTATTTAGAAAGATGGAAATATCGCATTAAGGAGTCAAGCTTGCTAGGGACAGGGATTTTTTATATCCTCCACCAGACATAGCTTTTGTTTTTATACCCTCAGCCATATGGCTACAATTTGATACGGTCAAAACGTTTTGATACGAAATAACGGTTTTAGACCCTAAGTCTCTTTGGACCAAATCCGTTTCAGAACGTTTGGAGTCGATCTAGCGATCAAAAAATATAATACACAGAAAGAGTAAGGATAATCCGATTTTGCTCCAACTTTGCATATACTTATATTTGTGTCAGTACTGGGTCAGGAATGAAAATGGACAATATCGGTCCACTCCATCAAGTACCTCCCCCACAAATGGTCAAAATATTAAATAATTACAACTCTCATAAAATGTGATGTAAGAGTCCGATTGTCTTCAAATTTCGCACATCCTAATATTTATATTAACCCAAGGTATGGTGGGCAAAAACGGTCCACTCCTTCTGGTACCACAAATGTTCGAAATTTTCGAGAAGAATATATATTTTCTGCTAGAAAGGGAAGCAATAATCTAATTTTGCTCTAATTTGGCAAATCCTAATATTTGCGTCAGTTTTAGGTCTCGTGTCAACATGGATAAAATTGGTCCACTCCATCAAGTGCCTCTTGCACAAAGGGTCAAAATTTTGAATAATTATAACTCTTAGAGAATATGATGTAAGAGTCCGATTGTCTTCAAATTTCACACATCCTACTATTTTTATGAACTCAAGATATGGTAGTATGACGGAATATATCGGTCCACTCCTTCTGGTACCTCGCCTACAAATGCTCAAAATTTTGAAAATCCATGAAGTTCATAAAAAGCGAAATCAACTTCCGGTTCCATTCCAGACATGGTACATCTTAAAATATCTATCAACACAAGATCTGTTATAAAGATGGAAGAGATCGGACCATTTCAAGCAGGTAGCAACATGCCCCACATAGGGTTCAAAATATTGAAAAACACAGCGTTCAAGAAAGCGAAATAAGCATCCAAATCTCTTCAAATTTCACACATACAAACATTTTTGCTAACATAAGATTTGTGAACCCCTTCTGGTATCTCACCCACAAAGGGACAAAATTCTCAATACTTTTATCTGCCATAAATTGCGAAACAACTCAGCGATTCTTTACAACTTGTTCTATCTAAATATATGTCCTGAGACGAATATGGAATTTAAGATTTCCCATAATAATATTTATGTCTTATTTATTTAGGTCCGATACGAAATGGACAACATTGACCCATTCTTTCCAAACCCAGTTCATAGGGTGAAGAGTTAGAAAATTCTTAACAGAAGTTAAAATATTTTGAAATACTCGAACATTGGCTGAGGGTATACATCTGTCGGCAAAACCGACCGATACTTTTTTACTTGTTCCGATTACAATCAGTGGAAATACTAATTTCTTCATTTCGACACTGTTAATTATATTTATTCTTGATCACATCAAAATTTTAAGACAACCTAACTATGTCGAAAGCTTAATGGAGATCTATGGAGCTAGAGCAAAGTACATACTATCTGCTACTCCTTTCAGACATCCCCCACAATTCATTATTCGATGAGTTGTAATGGGGAATAACTCATAATTAAATGTAAATTAAATTTATCTGTGATAATAAAGCAATGTTCGAAAGTAAAAGAAAGGAACTTCAACTACAAAATTTTAAATTAATCCGATAGAAAATGTAGGCTAAAACATAAAAATACCGAATATCCTGAGGTACCTCATTTTCAATTACTAGGCACAGTACCAACTGATATTCCAAACAAAGCTCTATTTCAATATTCAGATGGACATCAATAAATATATGAGACAAGCTAGACCCGGTGCGCTTTGATTTTATATGCATTCAAAATGTCTGAATGAACCTACATACTTCCCCGTAATAATCGTATCCTCTGTTAAATTGTTGAGTGGCTTTTTTTACTGTAAGCCTAGTACTATTGCACCTGTGTATTGGGTCTATGTATGTATGAAACGGGTTCTGAAGGAATGGGACAATATTGTCCATTTCGTATCGGACCAAAATAAATATGATATAAATATTACGACGTGCCAGTTTTGGACTATATTGGTAACATAACTAACCTTAAATTTACATGAGATATGTGATAATTTTTAGAAAATGTTAAAATGTGCATGAGGTACCAGGTATAGTCGACCGAAGGATTCCATTTTCATGCTTCATCTAATACAGATAAAAATATTGGTATGGGCAAAATTAAAGGAAAATCGAACATTTATCTCTACTTTATGGGAAATCATAAATTCCATATTCATCTCAGGTTTCTGGTCGAGAGACATATATTTGTAAAGAATCGCTGAGTTGTTTCTCAATTTGTGACAGATAAAAGTATTAAAAATTGTGACCCTTTGTGGGTGAGGTATCAGAAAGGATTCGCAGATATATATCATCTTCACAACAGATCTTGTGTTTGCAAAAATAATTGTGTGGGTGTGAAATTTGAAGAGAGTTGAATGCTTATTTCGCTTTCTTTGAGCGTTTTGTTTTTCAAAATCTTGAACCCTATGTGGGGCAGGTGAAATGGTCCGCTCTCTACATATAACAGACCTCGTGTTGATGGAAATATTGAAATGTAACAAGTCTGGAATGGAATCGGATGTTAATTTCGCGTTTTATGAGCTTCATTGATATTCAAAATGTTTACCCTTTTTGGGGGAGGTAACAGAAGGAGAGGACCGATATATCACATCTTCACAACAGATTTTTTGTTAGTAGAAATAATGGTATGTGTGACATATAAAGAGAACCTGATGCTTAATTCGGTTTTATGGTCGTTATTCAATCGTTATTATTCCAAACGTTGACCCTTTGTGGCTGAGGTGCTAGAAGAAATTGTCCGATCTCTAACATCTTTATAACAGACCTTGTGTTGATAGAAATATTGTGATGCGTGTAATTTGATGACAATCGGACTCTTACATCATATTTTATAAGAGTTATAATTATTCAAAATTTTGACCCTTTGTGCAAGAGGCACTTGATGAAGTGGACCGATATTATCCATTTTTGCACTTGACCTAGAACTGACGTAAATATTAGTATTTGCAAATTTGGAGAAAAATCAAATTATTGCTTCCCTTTGTGTGCAGAAAAAATATAAAAAAATTGGGGAAATACCAGAAGGAGTGGACTGTTATATTTCATCTTAACACCTGACCTTAGGATTATAAATTATTGGGATATGTGAAATTTGAAGACACTCGGGTTCTTACATAACATTTTATAAGAGTTGCAATTAATCAAAAATTTGAACCTTTGTGTGAGAGATACTTGATAGAGTGGACCGATATTGTTCATTTTCGCACCTGACCTAACACTGACGCAAATATTAGGATTTGCAAGGTTGAAGCAAAATCTGATTATCATTTCTTTTCTGTGCAGAGAATATATTTTTTGTATATGTCGACCTTTTGTGGGGGAGGTACCAGAAGGAATGGACCAATATTGTCCATCTCTGAACTCAATCTAAGTTTGACAATAATATTACGATGAACCAAGTTTGGACCAAATCAGATACTCCTTTCGAGAGATATCGTGCTCACCAGCCAGACAGACAGACGGACGGACATCGCTAGATCGACTCCAAATGTCCTGAAACGGATTTGGTCCAAAGAAACCTAGTGTCTAAAACCGGTATTTCGACCGTATCAAAATATATATACCTTCTCTAACCATATGGCTGAGAGTATAAAAACTAGTGGCTTAGAACTGACAGCAGTCTGAAGTTGGTTGCAGTTTCTTCATCTCACCCCATAGCAGAGGGTATAAACTATATTTTAATAAGTTCTTCATCACTATATCTTATTGTTTTTTTCATTCATTTGTAAAACAGTTGCAGCTTTATTTGCACAGCTGTAGAGGCATCTTAAGCTCTATGGTAACGTAATTTTAAGATGCAACTACTTTACTTTCATACAAGAATACATAAACATATACATGTATATCTCCTCTATATATTATTAACATGGATATTCTAGCAATAAACGCAAAAATTAACATCACATAAACGAAAAATTAATATTTGAGTTTTGTATTGTTTAAGCGAAGACAATATGTTTATAGGTTTTTATACCCTCCATCATAGTATGGAGAATATACCCTCCATACTATGGTGGCCATAAGTTTGTCATTCCGTTTGTAACACCTCGAAATAAACATTTTAGACCCCACAAAGTATATATATTCTTGATCAGCATAAAATTCTATATAGATTTTGCGATGTCTGTCCGTCTGTCCATCTGTGGAAAACATTCTAGCTTCCGAACTAAATTATGTAGGTTGATAAAATTTTATTCAAATGTAGGACTTTTGGTATTAAAACTGGGTCATGTAGGTCCACGGTTTGGTATAGCCTCCCTATTTTCGGGTTTTTGATGATTTAAGCGACATTATTCACCGGAAATGTATCAAATTTGGTATTTGAAGTTCGTCATGGGTACCACAGCCTAAGACAGAAAATTTTCTGTGCGGGTCCACGTCTTCCTATATCCCTCATATAACGGTACCTCCCGATATTCGGTATTTTGATGATTTTAGCGACACTATTAACCGGAAATGTTTCAAATTTGGCATTTAAAGTTTGTAATGGATACTAGAACCTATGACAGAAAACTGTCTGTACAGGTCCATGTCTTCGTATAGCCTCCACATAATGGTACCTCCCGATATTCGATATTTTGATGATATTAGCTATATTATTCAACGAAATGTTTTTAAGCTTCGCATTTGAATATTGTAATGGCTTATGAACGTAGTTGGCTTTGTCGTCGTATACATACGGCTACTTTCGGTATTTTTAAGATTTTAACAGAGTTTTAACGGATTTTATTTTTTTGAAAATTGCCAAATTCGTTCGAAATGGTGGAGGGTCGTCAAAGTTCGACCCGGCCGAATTTATAGCTTTTTTACTCGATAATTTTATTAAAAACGGATTGATATTCTAACTTAACATATTCTGCGCTTCGCATTATTTCATATTATTTAGTAAACATAGTGGTGGATGGTATAAAAGAAGACCTTAAAGCCTTTATTCCTTGTTATTATTACAAATAGCATCACACTTTTTTGTGTATAGTCGTAGCGATAATTTACTTGTGTCGTACAGACAGTTAAGCCTGACATTTGTCGGATGTCAAATCGTCTATATACCACGACAGACAAAATGTCAACGCGGGCAGAGGTATACATACAGCAATGGAGCGATTGCATATTAATTGACTGGAGTTGTCGCCAGACTACAGTTGGTGTAGAGATTTCTGGCAAATGACAATGAAAAAAAAATTATTTTCAATAGATTTGTGTGCTTGAATATTTGACTGATTATACCCTGCAACACTATGTGTTGGGGGTATTATAAGTTTGATTGGGCCAAAAATTATGTAACACCTCGAAATATTGGTTTCCCACATAGGAAAGTAAATATGGATCTTCCTATCTGGCCAAGCTGAGTCGATCTAGTTATGTATGTCCGTCCGTCCGTCTGTCCATGTTAATTTGTAATCACTCTACAGGTCGCAATTATGGCCCGATCTTCACGAAATTTAAAATGTAGGTGTGGTTAAGGTCAGAATAGAAGCGTATTTCTTTTGGAGATGATCGCATAATATTTAGGGGTTGAAATGGACCAAATACTGAAAAATTTCCTGATTTTGTAGTTGCTCTACAGGTCACAATTATAGGCCAATCGAAGCGAAAGTTAGCATCGGGCTAGAGCTTAGGGCTGGGCAGAAGTCTTCCAATTTTGGTGGTCATCGGGTAATATTTAGTGGGTGAAATAGACCATAACATTTGTGTTAAATAACAGTAAAATTTTCCATTAAACCGCGAATATTTTTAATCCCGGCGAAATCACAAATAGACGAAAAGGAAAATTCTGAAAGACGAAAAGGAAAATTACGTTGATGCCGATAGTAAATATATCGGATTTATATAGTGAAATATATACAATGTGTGTATACAAAGGAAGGGGATGTTAGATAGAATGTTTATATCTCAAGAATGGCTGGATTGATTTTGACAAAATTTGTCAATTCAGAATGCCCTCTTGGTACAAAGGATCAAAATCTAAAAAATCGCATAAAATGATGCCAATAATAATGTTAATGTAGATTTTATAGTATTTTGTGAAATTTTTTTTATTTTTTCATATTTTTTATCGCATGCGATTTTTTCAATTTGACTTTGAATATTGAAGTGCATATTTTGTAATATTTTTTCACCTTACAACACAGGTTGGGGTTATTATATACAAATTGCAAAATTTTCACAAGATTAGGGTTAGGCTCAAAAGGGCTAGGCATATTGTTTTCAGAGAAGTCCCCAATGTGTTCCTGATTTTGCAGTCGATATAAAGGTCACAAATAAAAACCAAAGGACACGAAATCTCGCATGAAGTTGGAGTTTAGGACAATTGGTAGAATTGACCACCACTTTTTTGCGAAAAAAAATGAACCAAAAACAGAAAAATATTACTGAACTGAAGCCAATCGACATGCCTGAGAAGAAAGTTAAGGACAGGATAGAATTCTAGCAATTTGGGTGACCATTGGATTATATTTAGCTGTAAAATGGACCATAACAACTAACAGCACGAAGGAGTGCCTAAATATTGGGAAAATGTCCCTGGTCAAAATGCTAGCGGTGATATCTGGGCAGTTCTTCGTGACATAATTTTAAAAGCGAAATCTTCCCAAAGGGATGTGGACATAAGGGGGCTTCTAACATATTGTAGTGTTGTAGGGTTTCACATGGTCGGCCCCGCACGACTATAGCCTTTGCTTACTTGTTTTTAATTACTTTTGTATAAATATACCACATACACTTCCATATATGAGACAAACAAAATAACAGAAAACCATAATGAAAATAAATATGGCGACTGGCATTGAGATTTTTGGGTGGGTAATACTGGTATTGAAAGGAACGTGCACGATTTTAGCTTTCATCTTCCAAAGCACATGGCATCACCACATTCAGGTGTAAATTAACAAAAGCTTTTGACAAATGGGAAAAGAAATTCTATTCAACGCAAAATGTGTGCATGAGGTACGAGACTGTTGGAGAGCTTTGTTATACTTTAGAAGCTAGTAAATCATAGACTAATGTCATTATAACTATAACAATAGACATAATTCACACCTGTACATTGCAATACATACATATTTCTCCACAATTGGGAGGTATTTTCCAACAACATGTGCATAATATTTATGAATGACTAGGTAATTGATATTAACACTCTATTATTAAAGATATTAAATGTAAGTATTACAACATGTGAATTTTAAAAGGTATACACAGGGTGGCACAAAAGTAATCTTCCTATCAGTCAGTCAGTTCTGTTTGGACATTTTTGTAGTAAACACATGCGAAATACACGTTAATAAAAAATTACCGCTCCATACTTCTTTTTGTGAAGCGGGTTTATGTCAACAAGCCTCAGCCTCTTTCATCTCTTAAAGACAATATACGTCAAGAATGTGAGGACCTATCGCCAAAGTGATGGAAAATGCCATCATAAGGGCTCAAATTACAATAAACTGTGGCGGCGGCTATTTACATGAAATCATATTCTCGACTTGATTTAAAAAAAAAAAAAAAAAACTAAAATACCAAATAAAAATAATCCACAGGAAGAATCAACGTTTTTAATTTATTTTAATTGCAGCAAAAAATATCAGAAGTTTACTATCAGACCAAATTTTTTGGATGTTGACAAATTTTACCGAACACAGCCTGGAAGGAAATGTGTTAAAATTGGTGAGCCTCGGGTCAGATATAGCTATAGCTCCGATATATATGCCATAACAATTGTAGAGAATACACATAAACCAAATTTAGTGAAAATCGATTGAGATTAAGATGTAACTTCCATATGTTGGTTACATCCGATTTAAAATTTAAACCGCACTTTAGAGCGCATGCACGCAATTAATAACGGCCAGAGTTGGTATGAACTACTTCACATAAATTCCCAACATAAACGTTTATTTGTTACAGGTAGCTCTAGCAAATATACATACTGGTGTAGGGTATCATGTGGTCGGCCCGTCGGCTTTTTTATACCCTCCACCATAGTATGGAGTGTATATTAAGTTTGTCATTCTGTTTGTAACACTTCGAGATATACATTTTAGACCCCGCAAAGTATACAAATTCTTGATCAGCATAAAATTCTATGTCGATTTAGCGATGACGGTCCGTCTGTGGAAATCACTCTAGCTTCCGAACGAAATAAAATAGGTTGATACAATTTTACTCAAGTGTATATTATATCTGCAGGACTTTTAGTATTGAAAATGGGACATGTAGGTCCACGTCTTAATATAGCCTCGAATAATTGTATCTTCCTATTTTTGGTATTTTGATGATTTTTGCGACATTATTAACCGAAATTGTTTCAAATTTGGTATTTGAAGTTCGTAATGGATACTATAGCTCCCATATAACGGCACCTTCCGATATTTTGTATTTTGATACAGCCTATGACAGGAAATTTCTGTGCACGTCTACTTCTTCGTATAGCCCCATATAACGGTACCTCCCGATATTCGATATTTTTATGATTTTAGCGACATTCACCGGAATTGTTTCAAATTGGTATTTGAAGTTTGGAATGGATACTACTGCCTATGACATAAAATTATTCGCGCAGGTCCTTCGTATATTCCCATATAACGGCACTTGTCGATATTCGTTATTTTAATGATTTTAGCGATATTATTAGGCGGAATTGTTTCAAATTTGATATTTGAAGTTCGTAATGGATACTGCAGCCTATGACAGAAAATTGTATGTGCAAGTACACGCTTTGGTATAGCCCCCACATAATGGTACCTCCCAATGTTCCGTATTTTGATGATTTTAGCTACATTATTCACCGATTTTTTTTTCAAGTTTCGCATTTGAATATTGCAATGGGTTATGACAAAAGTTGCCTGGACCCTAATATAACGGCTACATTCGGAATATTTAAGATTTTAACAGAGTTTTAAACGGATTTTATTTTTTGAAAATTGTCAAATTCCTTCCAAATGGTGGAGGGTATTCGAAGTTCGGCCCGGCCTAACTTACAACGTTTTTTTACTTTCTTTACTGGTTTTTGCTTGTTTAAAACAAATATTACCACACAAGTTCGGACCTGACTGCAGAGAGAAAATGCAAAGTTGGCTATATACTCTTGTGATGAAGCGCGTGAGGTTGGTACATATCACAAAAGCTTATGTATCCACGTACACACTCGGGTATCCATTAAATTATTCGCGTTTTGTTATATGGACAATAAACACTCATAATAACTTTTATACCAAGTGGCAGTTTACATAAGCTAATAAACAAAGGGGATGACATTTCATTTCTTTTCCTAGGATTACTTCCCAATACACAGCAACAATTTCCCAGTATTTTTTGTAGTTAATAAACCAACCCCTTAACTTAAACTCCAGTGCCGTTGAATTGTTGTATAACCATCTCGCTCGAACACAAAATCGAATGGTTCCCAGCGTCGTCATTACGTTACTGCTTCGCGCTTTTTTGAAGTCAGTTTTCTTCTTCTCATTTGTCGTTTATAACACTGTGCGACAAATTATATTTTTCAATAATTCCGAGGGGGTTTCAGGTTATGAAAGTAGAGCTATCAAGTAAAAAAGCAGTAAGTTCGACCGGGCCGAACTTTGAATACCCTCCACCATTTGCAACGAATCAGAAAGTTAAAAAAAAAAATAAAATCCATTAAAAATTCAGTTAAAATCTTCTAAATACCTAATATTGGAAGGTGCCGATATATGGGGGATATATGATATTGTGAACCTATATAGACAAATCTATGTCTGGGGGTAAAGTATTCAGAAGGGACACCTTGTGTGGAATTTCAGACATTTCCATTAAAAAATGTGGCTAAAATCATCAAAATACCGAATATCGAGGGGTACCGTTATATTGGGGCTATACCATATCGTGGACCTATATAGACAATTCTCCTTTAGGGGGTAAAGTACACAGAAGGGACTTCTTGTGTGGAATTTGAACTTGACCTGCCTGCAGATAAAAGACAAAAACAGATCTGTTCAAAATTTTAGCTTCCTATCTTAATTCGTTTTGACTGTAGCGTGATTACAACAGACGGACAGACGGACAGACGGACGGACATGGCTAAATCATCTTAGAATTTTACGCTGATCAAGAATATATATACTTTGTTGGGTCTAAAATGATTATTTCGATGAGTTACAAACGGAATGACGAACTTAATATACCCTCCATACTATGTATGGTGGAGGGTATAAAAACGAAAACACACGTATCAACGTTTTGAAAGTTTACATAGCAAAGTAACTTTTAGAAATTTTCCGATAAAAATTCTAAGAATCCATGCATTTTAGGTATATAGTGTCTTCGGCAATATTGCAGATGAAAATGCAAGGAATATTTTGGATTTTAACTTTCAAGCGAGCCAACAAAGGGATCTTTTTGGTCCTTTTTTAAATCTAATTGAACGGGAACGTAGCAGGGCAAAATATTCCAAAAAATTATTCGTCATAAAATTTTAAATATAGGTCCCAGATAGATAGGTCCTAGAAGACGTCAAGACTCTAAACATTATTTAAACTCCAGGAATTCGCATATATTACCAACACATTTTTGAGCTAAAGCCTCACATTGTGTGATTTTGTGCCAAAATCTCCAATAAAGCATCATTTTAGACGGATGACGTCACAGATAAAAGTAGTCTTCATCATCAGTCACCTCTATACATTGTTCAAAAATTATTATTCCTTATTTTTTTTATCCATTTTTCCTCTAACTTTTTCGAGTTGACGGCAGAAAGTTACATAAACCTATAGGGCGGTGCTGACTTTATGGTACTCAATACCACAATGACTATTTAGTAGAGTCATGTGTAGCAAACAAACGTTCATATTGTCAATTTAGGTGTTAATTGCGTATAAAAGCTTTAGAGCGGTTTAAATTCGAAATAGTTTAAAACAGACCTATAAAAGCTATATCTTAATAGATTTTCACGAAACTTGACGTAAGGAAAATTTATGTCGTATGTGACATCTCGAACCAAATATCGTTGCTTGGGAGTGCATGTTATGACTTTCAGAATACCTAAATATAAAGTCGGATGAAACTACTTTATTTGATTATAAGTAGCGTTCTTAATGTATTATTTACATCAAATTAGGGAGACATATCCAAATCTGAACCGATTTCGACTAAACTTGGAAAAGGTATTTTTAGGATTGTGAAATCCTTGTTATGGAGTGTATTATACGGATTTGAGTGATTTGGATGTAAAATTGGATGAAATATATATTTGCGTGCTATAGCTACATCTGGGCCGATTTTCATCAAATTTTAATTACTTGCTTCTAGGCTGAATTCGGTCGGAAGTCCTCCATTTGGGCTGTTATTAGCCATTTAGTGCACTATAAACCTGATATCGTATAATGATAAACATCGGAACTATATCCAAATCCTAGCCGACCTCGAAAAAAATTTGAAAAAGCTATTTCTAAACTGTATCTGATATCTGGTACCAAATATCATTCTTGTGGGGTCATATTACGAATATGAGGACATAAAGTCGGATAAAACACATATATGGGAGCTATATCCAAATATGAACCGATATTCGCCGAAATTGCCAGACATACTTCTGGACTGAACCTGGCCGTATGTGCTAAAATTCAATTGATTCAGATTTATACGGTTAGACAGACGGACATGCATAAATCGATTTTGAATGTAATCCTATGAAGATCATCAAAAGGAACAACAACAACTTCTGCATATTACATATGCACAAAGCCCTGTACCACAGTGTAGGGTCGGGTATAAAAATGCTGACTAATTAGACGGGTGTCATTTGAGGGCTGTATCAAAACCTAGACACATTTTGAAATATTTATATATGGAAGTCTTAAACCAATTTATCTATATGGGCCTAGGCCTCCAGAAAAATCGCGAATCCCAAAAAAAGAAGTTTTTTTTGATATGGAATGGATGAATTGTTCCAGAATGGCTTTTAGAATGGAAAAGTTGAAATTCTTAGTACATAGAGTTTGTAATGGATTTTTCCTCCTGTGGCATAATATTGTCTATATAGGTCCCATAGCCTCTGAATAACGGTAACTCCCGATAATATAAATCCATATAACAGTACCTCCAAATAATCGATACTTTTACGATTTAGACCACATTTTTTTCGAATTAGTTTAAAATTCGGCATTTGTAGTTCAGAGTGGATATTACAACCATTGTAAAAACATTGTCCATATTGGTCCACGGTTTCCACATAACGGTACCGTACCCATTCGAGTTTTTGATGATCCTAGCCACATTTTTCCAAAGAATTGTTTAAAATTTGATATTTGAGACTCGCGATAGTGTAAAAATCCTTGTAGTAGGATATTATCTATTCATGTTTCCTGTTTTGGTATGGCCCCCGTATGACTTTTGCACTCTCTTTTTTGTATTTTAACTGCAATATCCAACCCAACTCACTGTTATTTGCATTTTAAAATGAAACACGTTTGAGTTTAGGTACACTTATTTAAAAATGTTTTTTTTTTCGCCAAATGGTAGAGGTTATAAAAAGTTCAACCCGGCTGAACCTAATGTTTTTACTTGTTTCTCTATAGGTTTGAAAAGCGTTGCAAGTTTTTTTATACAAGAACACTACTGCAATTCAATTTCTTTAAACTGTTTTGGATGGTTCTCTTAATTTCACTACAATGTACGAGTTCTTATTAACTTTGTCATCAAGAACAGTGGTGGACACAATTGAGAAGTTATTTCTCTTTCACTTGAAATGTATATATGTTATTATAACATCTCTTTCATTTGAAAGTAAAGAGCGACAAGTTTGAAACAAGCTAAATCAAGAGAAGAATAGAGTAAATAGTGTCTGATTCGGCGCTCTCCTTCAAATAACGATGTAGGGATGATTGTGTGGGCTTGTGTAAGTTAGTAACTTCCGAAATAACTACAACTTGAAATGGCTTGAGACGGACGCCCCTTCGTCGACTGCCATTAGAGAAGGGGAGAAAGGAGTTTTACTCACAGAGTCAGCAACCGAGGTGGAATTAAGAGTCCGTCCTTGTTGCTAGTTATTCTGTTAGTTGTTTGTGGCCGAATTCGTGGCCCAGACAAAATGTTGTCATCACATCATCTGACTTTAAAGATCTTCATGCTCTTAGTACATATGATTGCTTTTGGATATAATTGTATCAAATTTGAATCAATTTGTTGCATCTAATAATATTTTTGATATCTCTATCAAAAGAAAATTGTAGCCTGTTCAGCAAACTTAGTTTTCTACCATTTGCAAGTCAAATGGTTTTTGGTTTTTCTACGTAAGTAAACAAAAAAAGCAATGTAGTTGTTGTGGACAAAAAATCCATCACTACAAAAACAAAACTTTGCTGTGAAAAAGATCTGCCAATAGAACTTGAGTCGAACCTGGAGAGTTTCTAGTGTATAATTCGCATATGCTAATGTGCAATAAGTTCGAAATATATACTACTTTCCAGAGAACGGCCCTTGTAAGCCATCATCCACACCAAATATGCCTGATGAGCCGCTTAACCAACGGCGAAACGCGTCGCATAGTGGTGAGTGTGTGATAGTGTCTATCTGGCTTTCCTTTTCACTGCAAATTCCTGATCATTAAGCTCGTCTCGAAAGAGAAAACAAACACATAAATCATAAAACATATGATCTTCGCCTTAACAAGGCAAAACTCAAAAAGAGCTTTATTCTATAGGCAAATTTTGGTTCAACAAACTCCAACACAAGCAAAACAATGAAAAAAATCAATCGTTCCAAGGCCTACATAAGGTCGGCCAGGAAGACTACTTTTGACAGCGATTAATCTGAGTAGTTTTCGCACTATTGTTGTTGATTTGGCACCCTTAGAATTTCAAATCACATTTATGTTTTTGACAGCACACTTGGTTGTCGGATGGGCTTTCTTCGACCTTATATAAGCCATTAATCGTTCATTCACAAAATTTAAACAAATTAAATATTGTGTTTAAAAATGGATATTGAGTGACTGCAAAACTTGAAAGATCTTTCTAGGTCCATTTCTGACCCTAAGCCTGACTCAACGCTAAATATCGTGAGGGTCGTACCATAATTGCGACATCCAGCGTGATTACAAATAAAAATGGACAGACGGACACACATAGCTAAATCGACTCAGCTCGGGGAAATAAGTAGCTCCGTATTGAAAATCGTGGGTGAGATGAAAAACTGCAACCAAATTCAGACTGCTGTCATTTCTAAGCCATTCGTCCGACAGCTGTTTATATTATTTACAAGCGTACAAAAGCATTTTAGTGAGAATTTTCCAGAAAAAAGTTATTCGTGATGGGATTTAAGCGTGATAGTGTGATTTCTTTATATTTGGCTGGAAGCCCACAAGTGACTATCGTTAGAGCAAGGAAGTGAATGAAAGAAAACAGCAACATCAGCAGAAATGGTTCGAAAAGTAAAGAAGCGACTTGATCGAAACCCGCTTCGCAGTGGCTGAAAAATGGCTCGTGAGCAGAACATGTCTTAATATTTCATTCGGCAAATATTGAAAAATGAGCTCGATGTAAAGCCATTGAAATTCCAAAAAGTTCAATAACTTAGACCGTAACAGGAAGAAAATAGTCTCAAAAAAGCTAAAGAGTTGCTTCGCTTGGCCGAAAGTGGTGAACTGCCGAATTTGATTTTCTCCGATGAGAAAACATTCGTTGTCCAGCAGTTTGTAAACAAACAAAATGATTGTGCTTACTTCCCAAAAAGGTCACTTTGACTTTGTTTCAGTTTTTTTATAGCCTCCACCATAGTATGGAGGGTATATTAAGTTTGTCATTCCGTTTGTAATACCTCGAAATACACATTTTAGACCACACAAAGTATATATATTCTTGATCAGCATAAAATTCTATGTAGATTTAGCGATGTCCGTCAACCCGTTTTTATCAGAATTGTTTCAAATTTGGTATTTAAAGTTCGTAATGGATACTACAGCCTAAGACAGAAAATTTTCTGTGCTGGTCCACGTCTTCACATAGCCCCCATATAACAGTACCTCCTGATATTCTGTATTTTGACGATTCTAGGGAATTTATTCACCGGAATTGTTTCAAAATTGGCATTTGAAGTTCGTAATAGATACTACAGGCTAATACAGAAAAGTTTCTATGCAGGTATACGTCTTCGTATAGCCTCCATATAACGGTACCTCCCGATATTCGGTATTTTAATGATTTTAGGGATATTTTTCACCAGAAAATTGTTTGTGCAGGTCCATGTCTTTGTATAGCCCCCATGTAACGGTACCTCTCAATATTCTGTATTTGGTCATTTTAGCGACATTATTCACAGGAATTGTTTCATATTTAATATTTGAAGTTCTTAATAGATACTACAATATAAGACTGAACATGGGCCATGTAGGTCCACCTCTTCGTAGAGCCCCCATATAACGGTACTTCTCGATATTCGGTATTTTTATTTTATCGACATTATAACCGCATTTGAATATTGTAATTGCTTATGACAAATGTTACCTAATATAACAGCTACATTCGGTATTTTTAAGATTTTAACAGAATTTTTAACGGATTTTATTGTTTTTGAGAATTATCAAATTCGTTCAAATGCTGGAGGGTATTCACAGCTTTTTGACTTGTTTTATCTCACCCTGTATTTTCTGGAAGATTCAAAACATTTATGGCATTACGCAACCTTTTGAGGATTAGGTTGATATTTCCGTCACACCCATTTACACATTTATTTAGAGTGGAAATTCCAAAACCAACGGACGCAACCATTTTTAGAAATATAAAGAAATTTTCATTTTGGAAGCAACAACACAAAGGTAAAATGAGCCTTTACCCCCAGACGAAAAAAGTAAATAAACTTCTAAATGACATTGTTTTGTAAGTAGTTATTGAAGCCTAAGTGTACATAATAAACCCATTATTTTAACTGGGATGCTTGAGTTCTTCTGTTAGCAGGAGTTTTTAAGCCTCAATGGATGTTTTTAGACCTTTTGACTCATGTCTTTGATTATCCTCAATACTTTGGTTGTGTGAAAAGGTGCTTCACGATGAGAGTAATTCCTCTCGCAGGAAATCTATAACGAATGTTTTATTAATATTTCATTTCATTAGAATAGTGGTAGGAGTGTTTTTATTCTTTATCGGTATAAAATTTTAGGTTAATTAAATACAATTTGAAATCGATAAATTCTACAGTTACTAATATCTGATATTTTGCAAATAAAATTGCACCTTGTCCATTAAGTCTTAATTTGTCGTAATTAGTTTAAATCGGACATACGGAAGTTTAGACGGTAAATCCCAAAAGGGTTTTGGGTTCTCAAGCCAAACTTTTTATATAGGGTCAAATCATGGTACAATGCAGAGAAGGTAGGCCAACTTTGAAAAAATTGCAAGTATAGATGTCTACCTGTTTGGCTTGTAATGTCGGAATTAGTATCAAAACAATAAAAAATCAAACAACTTGTTGCATTTATTTTGAATAAATAATTGAAAACCGCGATAACTGAATGAAAGATCAACACTTCTATATATCTCTAAAGGATTATTTCCCTACAAAAACTCTAGATTTTGTCGATGCATACGATGAAATAATCATTTTGAAAACACCCGAATTTGAATATTTTCTAAACAAGCTTTTTGTTATTGAAAAGAAAAGCCATACATAAACAAATAAAGATGGCATATTAAGCCAAGAAAATAAAAAAAATTAAATCATATGGTATCATAGCCCTACCTTGATATCATTGTAACATGGGTCAAATATACGAAACACTGGCCTACATTGAAAAAATGTGCGAAGTGCTATAATGCTAGTTTTTTGCAATGATGGCTTCTTCTTCCTAAGAACTCAAATTACCAAAATTATTTCAGCTAATTTTGATAAGTTGAGTTCTTAGTAAGAAGAACCATCAAAGCAAAAATATTAAAAATATATGGGGGACGGCTATGCCAATACGTGGACCGACATGATCCATATTATGTTCTAATGATTCTACAAGTGTTTTGATTTTGCTTTCAATTAGTTTCCCTTGCCATGCTTTTTGTAAATACTTCGTATCTATATGAAAAACTAAACGTCAAAACCGATATTTTCAGTTCATGGTTCATTAATAAAATTGATGGCCTGTTAGGGGTGAAAACTCCATGAGTTTGGAAGATTTTGTTTGCTGGATAGTTATATGTCCAATGTCTTATCCGATATGATGACAAACGGTTTGAACTATATTTTTATTGAACTAACAAATATTTCAAAAACATACATTATACCATGGCACAATAAAAAGGCTACCAGATGGTTACAAGTTTTTTCTAAGTGTGCTTGACTTCTGCCAATTCTGTGTTTGTATTTATTTTTTTGAAAAATAACAAGTAAGCAAAGGCTATAGTCGTTCGGTGCAGACCATGTGATACCCTACAAACCTATAATATGTTAGAAGCCCCCTTATGTCCAAATCCATTTTAAAAGATTTCGCTTTTGAAATTATGTCATAGGGCATTGTCCTAAGCGTTTTGACCAGAGACATTTGCCCAATATATACGCATTCCGATGAGCTGTTAGTTGTTGTGGTCCATTTTACAGCTAAATATAATCCAATGGTCATCCAAAATGCTAGACTTCTTCCCTATCCCTAACTCTCTTCTTATGTGAAATTCCGTGTAGATTGGTTTTAAGTGTGTGATCATAAATTTTTTTTGTTTTTGGTTAATTTGAACCCCTAAATATTTTGCGATCATCTCCAAAAGGAAAAGGTCCCTCTGTATCTCCAAATTTTGGACTCATCTGTATGATTTCCTTGACTGCGATATTTGGCTATATTCGTCTACGAAATCAGCCTTTTGTGTGTTTCGGATATCGCCTGTAAGTAATGCTGGTATTTTTTTACACAATAGTAGTGGTCCATTCTACCCGTTGTACTAAACTCTAACTTCATGCTAGATTTTGTGTTCTTTGGTTTCTATTTGTGGCCATTATAACGGCAGCAAAATCAGGAACATTTTTAGTTGTTGATTTATTTCAACCCCTAAATATATTGCGGACATCTTTGAAAACAGTAGGCCTAGCTCTTCTGAGTCTAACCCTACCCTTGTGAAAATATATATAATAAACCCGGAATGTTGCTCTGCGGTATTTGGGCCCATTCCCGGCGAAGCGCTTGCTTGAGGTGATCGACACTTTGGTATTTTTTAGTGCTAACCTTGCTTTCCAAAATAATCCAGACACAATATTCCAACGGATTGGTATCCGGAGATTTTGGTGGCCATTGTGCGCTGGAAATGAAGCGAGGAACCTCATTTTTGGTGGCGCGTGCTGAGTCCTGTTGAAATGTCCAAGGTCTGCGGCCAAAATGTTTGCATGCCCAAAGCTTTAATACACCCTCCAGAATATTTTCGCGATAATATTCGGCATTTATTCTGATGTCACGGTCGATTAATACAATCGGAGAACGACCATCGGCTGTTATGGCGGCCCACATTATCACCATGGCCGGCGCTTGAGTTCTGTGGCCAATTGAAGATGCACATTTTCAGCTGACCTCTTGGCAAGTAAACAAGATCATTTTGTTTGTTTACAAACTGCTGGACAACGAATGTTTTCTCATCGGAGTTCAGTTCATCACTTTCGGCCAATCGAAGCAACTCTTTAGCTCTTTTGAGTCTATTTTCTTTCCGTTGCAGTGTAAGTTATTGCACTTTTTGGAATTTCAATAGCTTTAATCCGAGATCATTTTTTAATATTTGCCGAATGGAATATTGCGATATGTTCAGCTCACGAGCCATTTTCGGCCACTGCGACGCGGGTTTCGATCAAGTCGCTTCTTTACTTTTCGAACCATTTGTGCTGATGTTGCTCTTCCATCCACTTCCTTGGATGCGGATCATGGGTTGGCTTAAGCTAAACACCAAATGGAATGAACATATATATGGGAGCTATAGCTATATCTGAACCGATTTTCTCCAAATTTTATGTACTTGTTTCTAGACTAAATTCGGTCGGATGTCCCAAAATTCACTTCATTTGGTGCACAATAACCCGAAATCGGTTGAAGATATATATGGGAACCATATCTAACTGTGAACCGATTTTCACCAATTTTAAAAGGGCCAAGCGAATATTGTTTGGAAAAATCGGATAATAAATGCGACCTGCATTTTGTTCACAAAAATACATGAACAGACGGACTGACATGCATAAATCGACACAAAAAGTGATTCTATGAAGATCCTAAAAAGTAACTATGGGTCTATCTCGCTTCCTTCTCCATGCTACAAACAAATGTACAGAGACATAATACCCTTACCAATATGTGGAGTAGGGTATAAGTACCAAAATTCGCAGTAAGCTTAGAGTTGAATTGTTAAATTGCTAGTACTTAAAAAAAACAACAGTAATCCAACACCGATTATTCTCTGGTCTAATTAACTTCAAGCATTACAAAACACCCGTAATCTTTTTTGAGAATTGGTGGTAGGTAATTGTTTGGACCCGTCATTGTTTTCCGCCGAAGAGACCAAGGACAATGCCAACAACAATAACAGGGTGTTAACAAAAGAAGTCAAATCGAGTTGGACGTGGTTTGTTGGTGTGACTTCAACATAATAATAGATTCGTTTACAGTGATTTGCATAAACTAAGGAAATGAGGCGATACAAAAATCCAACCTTGTACAGACCATCATTGTCCCATTTATACCGAATAAAAAAACTCTTGAAACCAGAAAACAACGACAACACTATGGTGGACACTTTGCCAGAGCAACAACCCTCAAGTATGACATGATATAAATGAATGAATGGATTTGATGAACAAATGTTTGTCTATGCGTCTACAAGACGATCTGCTGACTGCATTTCCCTTTGCGTTTAATCCTCACTTCTCTGGTATTGCTGAACAATGGAGTGAAAACATCGCAAGGGAGCAGTTATAAAATAATCCGACCTCTGATGTGCGGTAATGAATGGGTGAAAATAAACAATCCTAACAAGTGCAAATTGGCATAACAAATAGAAGAAAAAACAATTCGTCTGACTAATGTGGCAAACAAATATGACGACAAATGCGCTGCGAGCCAGTCAAAAGGTAAACATAAGAAAGAAGGAAATCGTTATTGTATTAAAGGGATTTGTGACCCCACGACAAGGCATAATAGATGCGTTCGTTTATTTTCCCAGTAACAATTACTTAGTAAAAAGTTTTTGAGAAAGAATAAGATTTTCTCTCGGTAAAGAAAATCTTGCAAAAAGTAAACGAACAGCATCTTGCAGAACATTTGTAAGATAACAGCTGACCCATCAAAACAACTTTGGCGCAAATTTTAACAACAAAAACAATTTCATGCAACTTACAAAAAAAATGTATGATAACAAGTTAAAAAGCAGTAAGTTCGGCCGGGCCGAACTTTGAATACCCTCCACCATTTGGAACGAATTTGGAAATAAAATCCTTAAAAAATTTTGTTAACATTTTAAAAATACCGAATATTGCCGCTATATTTGCATCTACGACGTGGACCTACGTGGGCATTGTTTGTCATAAGTCATTACCATATACAAATTCGAAACTTGAAATAAACGGTGAATAATGTAGCTAAAATCATTAAAATATTAGATATAGTGAGGTAGCGTTATATCGGAGCTGTGTGAAGACCTGAACCAGCATAGACAATTTTCTGCCATATTCCAATTCCGGTGAATAATGTCGCTAAAATCATCAAAATACTGAATATCGGGAGGTGCCGTTGTATGGGGGCTATATGAAAACGTGGACCTACATGGCCCATTTACGAACTTAACCTGCCTACTGGAAAAATAAACATTTGTGCAAATTGTAGCCTTCTATCTCAATTCGTTCGAAAGATATCGTGATTACAACCGACAGACAGACGGACATTGCTAAATCGACTTAGAATTTTAGGCTGATCAAGAATATATATACTTTGTTGGGTCTGACATGAGCATTTCGAGGAGTTACAAATGGAATGACAAAGTTAATATACCCTCAATAGTATGGCGGAGGGTATAAAAGAAAACTTGTCTTAGTGTGCTCACCCGGAAGGTTAAACAGCGTAATTGCAGATAAGTTTTCCAACAAACATTTTATTATTTTGTCTTAAAATTTATATGTTTCAGATCCAGGGTATATGAAGTATTTGGTATCCCAAATGACTGGCACTGACATGTATAGTGTTTTCGCCAAATTCAGACAAGGCAGTTGGTGCAATTATTCCATCAAATTTAGCCAGGAAATGCTAAAAAAACTTCTGGTTGGATTCAGCTTTTCAATTGTTGCTAGATTGATTTTAATATTTCTAAAGCTTTTTCCGGAAAAAATGTGTTTGTTTATTTCCAAACATCTAATTACTGAACATCTGATGTTACGCATATACCAAAACGTGGACCGATATATCTCATCTTCAATACCAACCATCCGGTAGGATATAAATATTTAGACAGGGATATTTATGCAAATTGATTAAACTGGATTACCTACCAACAAAGCATACATCCATGGTAAAATTAAGAAGGTAAAGTCGGTTCAAATAAAAATATCCTTCTCTGTATTTCTGTAATTTACTTTGTCAAATTTCACTGAATAAAAAAATGTTTCCATCTCTGATTTGTGTATAACAATGAATGTTTAAATATACTTTTTGACAATGAGATGTTGTCAAATGAATAATTTTGCAAAAATTGTAAACATATGATACCTTGACTTTACCTTCATGATTCTACCATGCATGAAAAAGTTATGTTTGTTACTACTCCTATAACTCAAGAACGCTTGACGGATTTTGACAATTCTCACCATCTCCAAATGGTCTCTTGTCAGAAAAGGATATAATCCGACATTTTTATACCCTACAATACTATGTGTGGGGTATTGTGAGTTTGATTGGGACACAAATTATTTATCACCTCGAAATATTGGTTTCCCACACATAGAACAGTATATATGGATTTTCTTATCTCGAGCTGAGTCGATCTAGCTATGCATGTCCGTCCGGCTGTCCATTTTAATTTGTAACCAGTAAGGAAAGCTCAAAAGTGGGGCGGGGTCGACTATATGATACCCTACACCACTATGCATATTTAGTAGAACTCTCGTAAAAGAAAGGTTTATATTGCAATTTCTGAGTTCTATGACATATCTGGTACAAAATATCATTATGGTAGAGTGCACAATAAACCTGAAATCAAATAATGATATATATGGAGGCTATATCCAAATCTGAACCGATCTTCATAAAATGGATAAAAGCTATTTCTTGGCTGCATCTGATATCTGATACTAAATATTATTCTTGTATCGTGCACCAAATTTGAAGTATTTATCTCTATGCTAAATTCGGTCTGAAGTGCCAAAATTCACACTATTTGTACTGATATTAGCCATTTGGTGCACAAGAAACCTAAAATCGGATGAAGATATATATGGGAGCCATATCCAAATCGTAACCGATATCGATAAAATTTGGCAAACATATTTCTGAACTGTATTTGATATATTTCCCTGAATATCGTGTTACGGAGTGCATATTACAGTTGTGGATAACAAATATAACAAATCGGATGAACAGTATATATGGGAGCTATAGATATATCTGAACCGATCTTCACCAAATTTGACATACTAGCTTCTAGACTCAATTCGGTCGTAAGTGCCAAATTTCATCTCATTTGGGCAAATATTAGACGTTTGGTTCACAATCAAAGGTAAATCGGACGAAGTTATGTATGGATCCAAATCTGAACCGATCTCAATAAAATTTAGCGAAGGTATTTCTGAGCTGCATTTGATATATTTCCCCATATATTGTTGTTACAGAGTGCATATTACGGCTGCGGAGGACAAAAATAACAAATCGGATGAACGATATATATGGGAGCTATAGCTATACCTGAACCGATTTCGATAAAATTTGACATACTTATTTTCAGGTCCAATCTGATCGTACGTGAAATTCCATTCCTATTCGAATGGGCTGATATTTCACGTTTGGTGCACAATAAAAGGCAAATCGGACGAAGATATATGTGGGGGCTATATCTAAATTTTGACCGATTATGTCCAATTTCAATAAGGTTTGTCCTTGGGCCAAACAAATGATTTGTGCAAAATTTAATCTGGATAGGAAAATAAATGCGAACTGTACTTTGTTTACAAAAATACATGGACAGACGGACGGACGGACATGCATGAATCGACCCAGAATGTGATTCTATGCAGATCCTCAAAAGGAACTATGGATCTATCTCGTTTCCTTTTGCCTGTTACAAATAAATGCACAAAGACATAATACCCTGACCACCTTGTGGTGTAGGGTATAAAAATGTAGGGTTATGGTCAGAATAGAAGCCTATTGCTTTTGGAGATGACCACAAAATATTTTGGGGTTGAAATGGACAATAAACTCAAAAATTTCTTGATTTTACAGTTGTTCTAAAGGTGGCAGTTATAGACCAATCGACGCGGAAGTTAGCATGGAGCTAGAGCTTAGGGCTGGGCAGAAGCATTCCAATTGGGATGGTAATCGGGTAATATTTAGTGGCTGAAATAGACCATAACATTTGTGTTAAATAAAACTCAAAATTTCCATTAAATCGCGAATATTTTTAATTCCGGCGAAATCACAAGTAGACGAAAAAGTCAATTCTGACCGTTACGTAGAGCCGATAGTAAATATATAAGCCGAATCGGTCGAAAATATATATGGGAGCTATATCCAAATCAGAACCAATTTCAATATTATTTGGAAAATGTGTTTTTGTGCCAAATATCTGAACCGATTTCAATATAATTTGGTAAACTTATTTATTATTATTTTTTTATTATTTATTTATTTTTATTTGTCTACCAAATTCCGTTGCCCATTCCAAATTTAAAGACTGTAACCGATCAAAAGATGGCAAAGGTATTTATACCCTACACAACATAGTATTAAGGGCATTATGTAATTGTGCATTTGTTTGTAACATGGAGAAGGAAGCAAGTCCTTCTGTTCATGTATTCTTCTGAACAAAATGCAGGTCGCATTTATTATCCCATTGAGATGATATTTTCCAAACAAGGACGAACCATATTGAAATGACAATCGGATCAGATTTAGATGTATCTCCTTTATATCTTCAAAATCAAATTGGATAAAGCATATATATATGGGAGCTATAGCTACAGGGTTGCCCATATTCGACGGACCCATCTGGCAACGCCATAACTTTTGACAGAGATGCACCATCGCTTAATGACATACCGCGTTTGAAGCGTCAGTCCAAGCAGATTTTTACCATGAACCAATACACGCCACGCGAGCGCTCCGAAATAGTTGAAATTTACATTCAACAGAAGAAGTCAATTGTGAAAAAAAAGAAAATGTGAGAAGTGAGCCTTCTAAGAACACCATTCAGCTTTTATACGAAAAATTTTCGACTGGTAAGGCTCTTTCTAATCCGAAGAGGCCATATAAAAGTCGACCAAGGCGATCGGCCGAGAATATCGCTGCCGTACGAGCCAGCGTGGAGAGGTCCCCAAGAACATCCCAAAAACGCCGTTCTCAGCAGTTGGGCATGGCTCGGTCCACTTTACAACGGATTATTCGCATTGATTTGCATTTGTTCCCTGCGGACAAGCCTCGTCGATTGGAATGGGCCCAAAGAGTCATCGAAATGGCCGAAAAAAACATGGGTCCGTCGAATATGGGCAACCCTGTATATCTGAACTGATTTTGACCAAATTTGACATCTACGTCTTAATTTGGTCGCAGGTTCCATTCTAGTTGGGCTAGTATTACATATTTGGTGCACAATAAAAGACAAAGTGGTCTAAGATATATATAGAATCTAAGTCCAAATACCAAGTCACATCCAAATCAGTTAAAAATTCCTGTTTTTTTTGTGTTAAAGAATGTATTTTGCAAATTTACAGAGACATTAGTTTTGAAAAAAATTAACACTTCAATCTCGTGCTATCATGTTTTTTTATTTTTTAATTATACCTATTCATAAATCCATTGAATGTACCACACCTATTTTCCAGGAAGTTAATTTTTCCAAGGTCAATTATAGAAAATGTAGAGCTGCATATTATTATTTAAAATGAGGTTGCTTTGACTTAATAGTACCATGACTTCATTGTACTTTTAATTTTTTATTTATTTATTTATTTTATTTTATTTTATTTTTTTTTTTTTTGACACACCATAGCAAAATTCGAAATTGAAATATAACATTGCTTTGTGAGTCTACTTAAACTTTTTTTGATAAATAACTTCTATATTAAATATTTTTTTGCGAGTTTTTGATAGAGGAAAAACGCTATTACATTTAAAGACAAATCTCCAGCCAAATTTCTTGAATCTGAAGACATCTATGCGGTGTCCAATAAATTATGGACTACCCCGAAATGGGGCGATATCTCAAAAGGTGAGAATAGTTGCACGAGAATGTTGCACGAGAATTCCACTTAAGGTAATTGCAAATATATGAAGCATTGTTTTTAACTACGTGGACGATGAGGATTGGTAGATTCTTGAATATAAGGGTCACATACACTGCCAATACTATATTTCGAAAAAAAAAGGTTTTGGTCGCTAGTCTACGAATTCTTCAGACCATCGGGAGGATGTTCAACGCCAGTTTCGATATAACTCTTAAAGTTGGAGAAGAAAAAATGTATTAGCCTAATGTGGTTAGATAACGATCATGACAGAACTTTGCTTGACGAAGGCGTAGGTTATATATGGGCTATGGTCGGGCTGGGTCGATCATGTGATACGATACAGTCCTTTGTCGAGCAGATGGGAATTCAAAAACATATTTACAAATTTGGATGTCTGTATGAATTTTGTTATATCTCCGATGTTCTACTTTATACTTCGACGAAATCAGCCTCAATGTATGTTTAATTTATTTGGGATTTTACCTGGAAGTGACTATCAAATATTTTGCGAATATCTTTTGTATTCTGACAATAGCCGAAATTCGTGAGGACCGAACCATAAGTGCGTTTTGTAGTTTGAAAAGTAATTATCCTAGATAGATGGATGGACACACCTAGCTAGATCGACTCAGCTCGGTGAAATAGGAAGTTCGATAGACTACATGGTATATCCCTCATGGACCTATATATTTTAAAGTGCTACAAACGTATGGACTCAATCGAACTTATAATAAACTCATAAAAATAGTGTTGTAGTGCAAAACAAAATTAAACTTCATCCTTTTGTGGAACAGTCAGATATCGGCTTAACTTAGACAAGATTAACTGCATAAGTATCTCGATATGGAAATAACAAATAATGTTTAACTAGTCTATCCGCACCTTTGGTGTTTGTATGAAAATCATATAATTTAGCATAAGAAGGCTTCCTTTAGATTTGTTCAGTATCTAGTTAAACTGGCCATCCGTGCTAGAGTTCCATGCAACGATCACCCTAATTCGTCAGCTGCAACAATTATTTGACATTACGGAAATGGCGGCCATATTATCACCTGAGTTCGGAGAACGTTACGAATCAGCTAGGAGTCACGCCGCAACCATAGCAATAGCAAATTATCGTGCCCTGTGATGTACCACTTACACCTACCGTCCTACAGACCATCCCTTGATGGCTTTATTTGTTGCCACTTAAACGAAATGAATTCAGACATTAACAGGTGGCGGCCTCCTTTGAGTTTCTTGCAGACATCTGAAATTGTTACGCTATTTGTTTGCTTTAGGAGCGGTTGAACGTTGCTCAGCAATATAGTCATTTTGAAGAGTGTTCCTTCATTCGCAAAGAACTGGTCAACAGTGGAATCACATGCGCCTCGTTGCACGTTCTGTTGGCATCAACGTGCTTGGGAGTCGTGCGACCATGCAACTTGTTGTTGTGCTCTTGACCATGATGACGAACATAAGTGATCTCCTTCGCCAAGTAGTCATTTGTGGCTATAAAATACGACAACTCAATCATGATCCATAAAAGTGTTGTAAGCAATTTATTTTAACGATATCTCGTATAAGCGGACGGACTGTCGAACCAACCGACATTAACACACACGAAAGTGCAACTTGATTGCTTTAATACTGGGTAATTGTTTTAATACCGGTTCCATAAATGTACAATGGTCACGAATATGTTCCACCGTTAGTGAATATGTGTGTGTGCTATGGAAACATTCCAGCCAAGTATCAATTTGAATATATTTCCTTTTGGTAGGAAATAATAATAATTTCTCACAACCGATTTAATTAAGACAGCATATAACAATGACACAATTAATATGTTATGTTACAGTGAACACAGTGTAATGCCAGTTTTTAACAAGTACGCAGAGGCTACAGTCGCCCGCGTCGATTGGTCTATAATTGCGGCCTGTAGAGCAACAGCAAAATCACGAATTTTTTGTTTTTGGTCCATGTCAACCCTTTAATATTTTGCGATCATCTCCAATATGCTTCTATTCTGACCCTAACCCCACCTCCATTTTCAGTTTCGTGAGGATCGGGCCATAATTGCGACCTGTAGCTTGATTACAAATTAACGTGGACAGATGGACAGACGGACGGACGGACGACTCAGCTCAACGAAATAAGAAGATCCATATATACTTTCCCATGTGGGAAATCAATATTTCGAGGTGTTACATAATTTTTTACCCAAGAAGAGGAGATGGGTATTCCTGTTTCCAAAAGGTTCTATCAATTACTTTCTCTGTGGTCTTCATTAATGGGAGAGATGCTTAAACTCCGAAACTACCCAGCAAAAATTGGGAGCTATCTCAGGCGATTACCGATTACACGATGAAGTTAACAAACTACCATCTGGATTACCAACTATTATTAAATATTCCAAAATTCTATTTAAAACAAGTAAAATAAGTAAAAGAGCTTTAAGTTCGGCCGGGCCTAACTTTGAATACCCTCCACCATTTGAACGAATTTTGCCATTTTCAAAAAAATAAAATCCGTCAAAAATCTGTTACTATCTTAAAAATACCGAATATTGCCGTTATATTAGGGTCTATACCACGACGTGGACCTGCATAGACAACTTTTGTCATAAGCCATTACAATATTCAAATGCGAAACTTGAAAAAAATCAGTGAATAATATCGGGAGGTACCTTTGTATGGAGGCACAGACAATTTTCTGTCTTAGACTGTAGTATCCACTACAAACTTCAAATACTTAATTTGAAACAAGTCCGGTGAATAATGTCGCTAAAATCAGCAAAACACCGAAAATAGGGAGGTACCATTATATGGGGGCTATACCAAAACGTGGACCTACATAACCCATTTTCAATACCAAAAGTCCTGCAGACATAATACAGATTTAGTAAAATTTTATCAACCTTCTTCATTTCGTTCGAAAACTAGAGTGATTTCCACAGATGGACAGACGGACTAAATCGACAAAGAATTTTATGCTGGTCAAGAATATATATACTTTGTGGTTTTAAAATGTACATTTCGAGATGTTACAGACGGAATGACAAACTTAATATACACTCCATACTTTGTATGGTGGAGGGTATAAAAAGTTAAAAAACAGTAAGTTCGGCCGTCACTGTCACTAAAATCAACAAAATACCGAATATTTGGAGGTACCGTTATTGGGGGCTATACGAAGACCTGCACAGACATTTTTCTGTCATAAGCTATAGTATGCATTACGAACTTCAAATGCCAAATTTGAAACAATTCCGGTGAATAAGGTCGCTAAAATCATCAAAATACCGAATATAGGGAGGTACCGTTATATGGGGGCTATACGAAGACGTGAACCTACATGACCCATTTACGAACTTATCGTGCATATTGGCAAAATAAACATGTGTGCAAAATTTTAGACTTCTATCTCAATTCGTTCGAAATATAGCGTGATTACAACAGACACACGGACAGACAGAGAGACTGACATCGCTAAATTGACTTGGAATTTTACGCTGATCAAGAATATTTCTACTTTGTTGGGTTGGACATGAGTATTTCGAGGAGTTACAAACGGAATGACAAAATTAATATACCCTCCATACAATGGTGGAGGGTATAAAAGGCAGTAATTCAACATAATGGTCATTACTTAGAGGGGGTCTTTCCATTTGAGTTTCTACTAATTAGTAATACTGTTTATCTTAGCCAGGTTTAATATTCATAAAGGGATTCCAATGTATTGTGCCAAAGTATATGTCATTTGTTACGGCCAAAATGTGCCTCTACGAAAAAACGGTCTTAGGTCTCTTTGGACCAAGTCGGTTTCAGGTCATTTGGAATCGATCTAGCGATGTCAGCGCGTCCGTCTCTCTGCTTGTCTGGAGCGCACGATAACTCTCGAAGGGAGTTACCGATTTGGTCCTAAGTTGGTGCATCTATATATTATTTTCAAACTTAGATTGAGTTCACTCCTTCTGGTACCTCCCTCACAAAGAGTCAACATTTTGAATATCCATCAAGCTCATAAAACGCGAAACTAACATCCGATTCCATTCATCTCAATCCATCAACACAAAATCTGTTATAAAGTTGGTAGAGATCGGACTATTTCTCCTAATAAGTCCCCCACATAGAGTTAAATATTTTGAAACACAAAGAAAGCCAAATAAGCGTACAATTCTCTTCAAATTTCACGACACAAACCTTTTTGCTAAAACAGGATCTGTTGTACAGATGATATATATATACCTGCAATCCCCTTCTGGTACCTCACCCACAATGGGTCAAAATTTTCAATACTTTTCTCTGCCATAACTTCCGAAATAAGTCAGCGATTCTTTACAACTTGCTATAACTAAATATTTCTCTCAGCCAAAAACTTGAGGTGAATAGGGAATTTATGATTTCGCATACAATTGGATATAAATGTTCGATTTTCTTGTAATTTTGCTCATACCAATAATTTTTATCTGTATTAAATGAAGTATGAAAATGAAATACTTCGGTCGACTTTTTCTGGTACCTCACGCACATTTTAACATATCCTAAAAACTATCACATATCCCATATAGAACGAAGGAAGTAACCAATATAGCCCAAACCTGGCACGTCGCAATATTTATATATTTACGTCCGATACGAAATCGACAATATTGGTCCATTCCCTCGGAACCCACTGCATAGAGGGTCAACAATTTGAATAATCATAACAGAAGTCAAAGTACAGAGTGAGATGAAACAAGTAAAAAAGCAGTAAGTTCGGCCGGGCCGAACTTTGAATACCCTCCACCATTTTGAACGAATTAGAAAATAAAATACCTGATATCGGAAGGTGCCGATATCTGTGGAAGTATACGATATTGTGGACCTATATAGACAGATCTATGTCTGGGGGTAAAGTACTCACAAGGAACTCCTTGTGTGGATTTTGTGGAAATGTGGCTAAAATGGAAAATGTGGAAATGTGGCTAAAATCATCAAAATCCCGAATATAGGGGGGACCGTTATATGGGGGATATACCATATTGTGGACCTATATAGACAAATCCCTTTCAGGGGTTAAAGTGCTCACAAAGAACTCTTTGTGTGGATTTTCAGACAATACCATTGGAAAATATAGCTAAAATCATCAAAATACCGAATATCGGGGGTACCGTTATATGGGGGCTTTACGATATCGTTAACCTATATAGGGAACTCTATGTCAGGGGGTAAAGTACTCACAAAGAACCCCTTGTGTGGAATTTCAGACAATTCCATTGAAAAATTTGGCTGAAATGATCAAAATACCGAATATCGGGGGTACCGTTTTATGGGGCTAATCGATATCGTCGACCAATATAGATAATTATCTTCCGAGGTATAAAGTACCCACAAGGAACTCCTTTTGAAGATTTTCAGACAATTCCGTTGAAAATGTGGGCAAAATAATCAAAATACCGAATATTGGGGGGTACTGTTATATGGGGGCTGTACGATATCGTGAACCTTTATAGACAATTCTTTTTCAGAGTGTGAAATACTTATAAGGGACTCCTTGTGTGGAATTTCAGACAATTCCGTTGAAAAATGTGAGTAAAATCATCAAAATACCGAATATCGGGGGGGGGGGGGGGGGGGGGGGGGTACCGTTATATGGGGGCTATATGATATCGTCGACCTATATAGACAATTCTCTTTCGAGGTATAAAGTACCCACAAGGAACTCCTTGTGTGGATTTTCAGACAATTTCGTTGAAAAATGTCGGTAAAATCATCAAAATACCGAATATTGGGGGTACCGTTATATGGGGGCTATACGATATCGTGGACCGATATAGCCCATCTTCAAACTTGACCTGTCTGCAGACAAAAGACAAAAACGTATCTGTGCAAAATTTTAGCTTCCTATCCTAATTCGTTTTGACTGTAGCGTGATTACAACAGACGGACGGACATGGCTAAATCGTCTTAGAATTTTACGCTGATCAAGAATATATATACTTTGTTGGGTCTGATATGAGTATTTCGAGGAGTTACAAACGGAATGACAAAGTCAATATACCCTCCATACTATGGTGGAGGGTATAAAAAATGCAACCAACTTCAGACTGTTGTCATTTCTAAGCCACTCTTCCAACAGTTGTTAAAATTATTTCAGTGACAGCATTATATTGCTTTGCAAGCGTACAAAAGCATTTTGGTGAGAATTTTCCAAAAAAAAAAGTTGTTCGTGATGGAATTCAAGCGTGACATCGTAGCCCGGCGTCAAGGAGGTGGATGGAAGAAAACAGCAACATCTGCAGAAAGTGAAGAAGCGACCTAATCGAAATCCGCGTTCCAGTAGTCGAAAAATGGCTCGTGAGCTGAACGTATCAAATTATTCCATTCGGCAAATATTGAAAAATGAGCTCGGGGTAAAGCCATTGAAATTCCAAAAAGTGTAAGAACTTACATCGCAACAGAAAGAAAATAAACTCAAATAAGCTAAAAAGTTGCCTCGCTTGGCCGAAAGTGGTGAACTGCGGAATTTGGTTTTTTCCGATGAGAAAACATTCGTTGTCCAGCATGGCAAACAAACAAAATTATCGTATTTATTTGCCAAAGAGGTCAGCTGAAAATGTGCACCTTCGATTGGCCACCAGAACTCAAGCGCCAGCCATGGTGATGGTGTGGGCCGCCATAACAGCCGATGGTCGATCTCCGCTCGTATTAATCGACCGTGGAATCAGAATAAATGCCGAATATTATTGCGAAAATATTCTAGAGGGTGTATTAAAGCCTTGGACACGATTACATTTTGGCCGTAGACCTTGGACATTCCAACAGGACTCAGCACGCGCCACCCAAAATGAGTTTCCTCGCTTCATTTCCAGCGCACAATGGCCACCAAAATCTCCGGATACCAATCCGTTGGACTATTTTGTCTGGAGTATTGTGGAAAGCAAGGTTGGCACTAAAAATACCAAAGTGTTGATCACCTGAAGCAAGCGCTTCGCCGAGAATGGGCCAAAAAACGCAGAGCAACATTCGGAGAGAGTATGACGATTTCATGGGCCGTTTGAAGGCCATAATTCGTGCCAAAGGTGACCAATTCGACAATTCTAAACTTATTCTAAAATTTGATGCTATTTCCAAAATTTTTGCTTTCATTCAATAAAATTTAAAAAAAAAATATATGATGGCGCTTGATTTTGTTGCAGTTTTTTATCTCATCTTGTATAGGTATATTTCGTTTCCTTTTACCTGCTACAAACAAATGTGCAAATATGTAATACACTTTACCACAGTGTGGGCTGGGGTATAACAAGTAAAAACTCGTTAAGTTCGGCCGGGCCGGGCTTTAAGTTACCTCCACCATTGGGTAAAAAACATTTAAAAATAAAAGTATCAGTATTGTAAATTTGGTTTACTACCATTTTTGCAGTGATTTTGATTGGTACAAATTCTTCTTATCAGCGTTAAGTCGATGGTACCAATATCCATGGTACAATGATATCAAGGTAGGGCTATGATACCATATGATTTTAATTTTTTTATTTTCTTGGCTTAATATGTCATCTTTATTTGTTTATGTATGTGTTTTCGTTTCAATAACAAAAAAATTGTTCAGAAAAAATTTAAATTCGGATGTTTTCAAAATGTTTATTTTATCGTATGCATCGACCAAATCTAGAGTTTTTGTAGCGAAATAATCCTTTAGACATATATAGAACCTTGTTTTGAAAAAAAGTGTTGACCTTTCATTCAGTTATCGCGCTTTTCAATTATTTATTCAAAATAAGTGCAACAGGTTGTTTGATTTTTAATTGTTTTGATACTAATTCCGACATTACAAGCCAAACAGGTAGACCTCTATACTTGCAATTTTTTCAAAGTTGGCCTAACTTCTCTTCATTGTATTATGGGTGATATAAGAAATCATGTACCTATTCCAACAATCTTCAGCCAAAAAAGGCAGAATCCACTATAAATTTTACATACCCAATATAAATTTTACATACTGAAAAATGTGATTAAATTCTTTGAAATACCGAATACTTGGAAGTACCAAATCTACCATGAACTTAAAATCATCAGAATGCCGAATATCGGGAGGTACAGATGTATGGGGGCTATACGAAAATTTGCTCCGATATGGTCCATTTACGAATATAATATGCTTACTGACAATTGCCTTCTATCCCAATTCGTTCGAAAGATAACGTGACAACGAGATGACTAAATCGACTTTCGCTGATCAAGAATATATACGCTTTGAGAAGTTACAAACGGGAGTATGGTGGGAGGATATAAACAAAGATATTGCTAATTTAGGTAATGTGTAATTTGTCACTCTTTAAATAAATAAGCGATATATTCCAACTTGTTTCAAATGGAGGACGTGTCCAGCACAAATCCCCAAAACATACGTTCATTTGTTTCGAGAAGCTATTGGTACTTGGTTTGTGGTATGTCTGTAAATGTTTTGAGGCTAAGTATATTTTCCCATTCCCCTGCTTGTCAATGACGGTGTCAACTCAAGTTTTTGCCACATATTTTACAGGTTCTCGGACATCTACATTTTAAAAGAGTGAAGGTCATTATCCTACTTAGAGTACAGAACGACAAATGAATGCAGATGTTCTAAGTGATACTAAAACCACATATTCCAATAAGAGAAAGGGTAAAGCAAGGAGAGCGAACTCAACAAACACTGTACTTTGACGTGTGCCGAGGAGATGCCCATGGTGTCAATCAGCATCCGTGATTGACTGAACTCGGGAAGTAAAGGCGGAACATGTCGAACTTTTACAGAACTGGAGTCCATACAAGTATAACGTCTAATGGTCATTGGGTTTGCTTTTATGTGATTTCTTTGTCTGTCTGCACAGCAGAGAAATTTTTGTTTTAATGGTGTAGATTTGCAAATATCACAACATCAACGAAATACACAGGAAGGACTCCCTGAATCTCTCTCTCTCTAAAAGTTCTAGTCAACGTCATTTTACCGTCGTTTTGTTTGAGAATATTGGTGAGAAAGAGAATCTAACCTTTTGGCATATCAACCTTCTCTACGGAAACTTCACAGACACCACTAAAAATATCGCTGATTGTTCAAACAAAGTAAACTGGCCGTAAGTAGTGGTTTTATATAATTGAATTATCTTATTGTGGTGTTCGCCAATTTGAAATTGTGGAAAACATGACCTTTGGCAACATCAAGTGCCGACACTTCACTGAGGTTTGGCCAATCTTACTTTATACACCCTCCACCATACATAGTATGGAGGGTATATTAAGTTCGTCATTCCGTTTGTAACCCATCGAAATAGCCATTTAAGACATAACAAAGTATATATATATATATATATATATATATATATATATATATATATATATATATATATATATATATATATATATATATATTCTTGATCAGCATAAAATTTTAAGACGGTTTAGCTCTGTCCATCCGTCTGTTGTAATCACGATAGAATCAAAAACGAATAAACATAGTAAGCTAAAATTTTGCACAGATCAGTCTTTGGTCTGCAGGCAGGTCAAATTCGAACATGGGCTACATCGGTTCACGATATCGGAAACCACAAGGAGTTCTTTGCAAGTACTTTACTCCCTGGAAGAAAATTGCCTACATGGTCCACGATATCGTAAAGCCCCAATACAGCGGTACCTCCCGATGTCCGGTACTTTGATGATTAAGCCACATTTTTAAATGAAATTGTCTGAAAATAAACACAAGGAGTTTCTTTTGAGTACTTAATCCCCTGGAAGAGAATTGTTTATAAAGGCCCACGATATCGTATAGCCCCCATACTACAGTACCCCCCGATATTGGTATTTTGATGATTTTTGCCACATTTTCCAGTGGAATTGACTGAAAATCCACAAAAGGAGTTCTTTCTGAGTACCTTACCCTCTGGAAGAGAATTGTTTATACGGGTCCACGATATCGTATAGCCCCCATACAACGGTACCCCTCGATATTGGGTATTTTGATGAGTGTTTATAATGGAATTGTCTGAAAATAAACACAAGGAGTTCCTTTTGAGTACTTTATCCCCTGGAAGAGAATTGTCTGTATAAGTTTACGATATGGTATAAACCCCTTAAAACGGTACTCCCCGATATTCGGTATTTTGATGATTGTAGCCAAATTTTTCAATAAAATTGTCTGAAAATCCACAAAAGAATTTTCTTCTGAGTACTTCATCCCCTCCACGATATCTTATATCTCCAATGTAACGGTACCTCCCTATATACGGTATTTTGATGATTTTAGCTACATTATTCAACAGATTTTTTCAAGTTTCGTATTTGAATATTGTAATGACTTATGACAAAAGTTGTATATGCAACCCCAATATAACGGCTATATTCGGTATTTTTAAGATTTTAACAAAATTTTTGGCGGATGTTTTTTTTTTTTTTTTGAAAATTTCCACATTCGTTCCAAATAGTGGAGGGTATTTAAAGGTCGGCTGGGCTGAACTTACTGTTTTTTTACTTGTTATTGCTCATCCGTAAACTTCAATCAAATACAATGTATTCTAGTCCAAAATATCTCTGAGTACAAATAAGGAAAAGGATAGAAAGGCAACAGTGGAGGCTGATGACCATCGTAGGTATTAAATTGAAATGTTTCTTACAAAGAAAATAATGACTTTATATCCATGTATGTGTGAAAATTTATACTGCCAAAAGTAGTGGCTTGAGTCGCCGGGAACAATTTATTCGCATCGCACGTTCCGAACCTTTTATTGAATGCTTCAGATAAACAATAAGCGCTGTGGAAGGATGATAGGTTGCCATTGGAATGTATTGTAGATATAACTAATGGTTGGCTGTATGGCAAATGTTCCTTGCATAGCTTGTTGTCGATGTTGTTCCGTTGCGTTTGAGGCCACGTTAATAAGAAATTAATGTCTTGATCATTTTCGATCGTTATGTAAATCAATCAGGCAAATTATACCTCAGGGGCTTGCCACAATAATTAGACCCTACTCAACCGAAAACTGAAAGCAAACGAGTGTGTTTTAGCCACGTAAGAGATTTCATTATTGGATTTTATTTACGATTTTGCAATAAAATACTTCTAAATGATCAAAAAGTAGTATTTGAAGTATTGCTATTATCTTTCCTTGAATTTCCCATTTCAATTTATACACTTCTAAAGATTATATAAAAATCGAGTTCTGATCAATTGTCCCTAATGAAGAAGAATAACAATAAATAATCAAAGGCTATAGTCGGGCGGGGTCGATTTACAACACAATAATTTGAAGTAAAATTTCTGTAAATCTGAAACAATTTTGATTAGAATGAATGAATCATTTCTTAACACACTGTCTTGGTTATTCTGGTTTTCGACTGAGGGCACGAGTCCCTGTGACAATTGAAATGTAAACATTTTATTGTGCTGGCAAAATGTCAAAGCTGTATTAAAAAGTTTAGACTCTCATCACATCTAAACATCTATAGATATATTAAAAATTGGTGTCACTGTAAAAATACTTTTGATGTAAATGTGATTTCGCAGGAAAGTTAGATCATGCATTAAAAATATTCGCGAGTAAAGGGATATTTTTATACCCTCCACCATACTATGGAGGGTATATTAATTTTGTCATTCCGTTTGTAACTCCTCGAAATACTCATGTCAGACCCAACAAAGTATATATATTCTTGATCAGCGTAAAATTCTTAGACGATGTAGCCATGTCCGTCTGTCTGTCTGTCTGTCCGTCTGTCTGTTGTAATCACGCTATCTTTCGAACAAATTGAGATAGAAGGCTAAAATTTTGCATACATGTATATTTTGCCAGTAGGCAGGTTAAGTTCGTAAATGGGCCATGTAGGTCCACGTCTTCATATAGCCCCCATATAACGATACCCCCCGATATTCGGTATTTTGATGATTTTAGCGACATTATTTATTATTATTATTTATTGTTTCAAATTTCGCATGCGAAGTTCGTAATGGATACTTTAGCCCATAACAGAAAATTGTATGTGCAGCTCCACGCCTTCGTATAGCCCCCATATAACGGTACCCACTATATTCGCTATTTTGATGATTTTAGCTACATTATAAACAGATTTTTCTTCAAGTTTCGCAATTGAATATTGTAATAACTTATGACAAAAGTTGCCTATGCAGTTAACGTCGTCGTATAGGCATTCGGTATTTTTAAGATTTTAACAGAATTTAAACGGATTTTTTTTGGAAATTGCCAAATTTGTACCAAATGGTGGAGGGTATTAAAAGTTCGGCCCGGCCGAACTTACAGCTTTTTTACTTGTTATATTTGACATTTTTATCTGATGGCCATCCAAAATATCAGTCTTCGGCCCTGTTCTATCCTCTAACCCCATACAAAATTCTCCATGAATTGGTCTTAAATTGTTATCTAAAAACAACTGCAATATCACGAAAAATTCTTGTTTTTGTCCCTCAAACTTTTTGTGATGAAATTCAAAAGTAAACTCTTACCCTAACATAAACTCTAAGACCAGTATTTGGAGGTGTTACAAAAACTTTGGCCCGACTTAACTGTAATAGTTTTTAAGAGTATAGGAACTAAATAAACAAGGAACTTTAAATTTTTCAACAAAAAAAACCGTCGAAAAATGAAATGAAAAACTTTATATACGGCTATACGAAAACGTGGCGCTTCATAAGTAATTTTTTTGTCATAGACTGTAGTTACGATTCCGAACTTCAAATATCGCTAATATCATCAAAATACAGAATAAAGGGAGATACGATATAGTCCATTTTCGAACTTGACCTGCCTGCTGACATAAGACAGATCGGTGCCAAATTTTAACTTCCTATCTTTATTTGTTTTGACTCTAGCGTGATTACAAGAGATGGGCAGACGGACCGACAGGTCCGTCTTAGAATTTTACGCTGATCAAGAATATATATACTTTGTTAGGTTTAAAATTATTATTTCGATGAGTCACAAACGGAATGACGAACTTAATATGGCCTCCATACTATGTATGGTGGAGGGTATAAAACCCATTGAATATCAATAATAATGTCAAGGTGTAAGTCATCATCATCTTTTCTGAGGGACTGGACTCTATAAATTCAACTTTCTCTTTGTGTGAATTCTGAACCAAAACGGTTGCCTATTGAAATGGGGGTTCCCAAAAAAATCAATTAAAAATTGTTCCAAACTGAAATCTCTTAGTTCTTCAGGAAAAAATAAAGGAACTATTAAAATTTAAAGACACGCAACAAAAGCTGGCCTGCAACAAACAGCCGATCACTTTGCCAATGCATCGACAGGACAACAGGAATGTAAAGAGTTGCAATTTGTATGTTATTATGTTGTGTTCACATGTTGCACAGTGTAGGATATACTCTTTTAAATTTTAAAAATGAATGCTGCGATATTTTTATAGAGCATCTTCATTATTTACCGTCCGTCGAAGAGTGTATCCGACTTTGCACTTCGTAATATTATTGTCAAACTTAGATCGAGTTCGGTTCACTCTTTCTGGCACCTCCCCACAAGAGGTCAACATTTTCAAAGAAAATAATTTATCTCTTAGAAAAATAAGGATCATTCGATATTGTTCAAACTTTGCAAATCCTAATATTTTTGTCAGTGCTCGAAGCGAAAATTAAGAAAACGATCCACTCCATCAAGTATCTACCCCGCAAATGGTCAAAAATTTGAATAATTATAACTCTCATAAAATGTGAGTTAAGAGTCCGATTCTCTTCAAATTGATGATTTTTATACCCTACACTACATAGTGGTAAGGGTATTATTTATTTGTGCATTTGTTTGCAACATAGAGAAGGAAGCGAGATAGACTCATAGTTACTTTTGAGGATTTATGCATGTCCGTCCGTACGTCCGTCCGTCCGTCCATGTATTCTTGTGAATTTAATGTGCATTTATTATCCGATTGAGATGAAATTTTGCAAACAATACTTGTTTGGTCCACGGACGAACCCTATTGGTGATAATCGGATCAGATTTAGATACAGCTCCTATATATCTTCAACAGATTTCAAGTTAATATTCGGTATTTTGATGATTTGTATCACAGTTTTCTCCGCAGATAATTGGCTGTAAAGGTCCACCTATTCGTATAACCCATATAACTGTAACACTAAATATTCGCAATTTTCAAAGGATTTTTTCCATTTTGCAAGTTTCTTCCAATTGGTGGAAGTTCGATATGGTCGGGCTTACTGATTTATTTACTTTTTTTTTGCAACTCCATAACAACTTGTCTATCTGCCTAATCTTTGAAATGCATCTTTTGTTCCGATAGTAATACGCTGAGAATTTATCGCTTACCTCCGTTTAAGCATAAACTTACCTAAGAATCCCCACTGTGTTCAAACAGCAACAACTTGAACATTAAATAAGTACCAGAGGGTCGAACATAACTTAGGGAGGGGCTTTAGCTAAAACGTCTTTATTAAAACAACCAAACATTAAGTTGGTATTTTAGACACCAAACACTGTATTTCGCGTCTCACCAATCCAACAATATAAGTGGTGGCCACCATCGCTACCCCATCCACTCTTGCGGAAAATTAATATTTCTTGTTTTTTTTTTTTTTTTTTTTTTTGTTTTTTATGAACAAAGGAAGCCATTGAAAACCCCGACGGCTTAAACATATTTGCCACTTTTAAAAATGAGTGTTACATTGGTTGATGATGCCCGGAATGTCGAACCGATCGCTCTTGTGTTACTATCCAAGTGGATCATGTTTTACGCATGGAATGCCAAGCACCCGGTAATAGGATGACTAAAACTTATTGATTTCGTTCGTTGTAGAGCCATCAAAATTCAATTAAAACACGTTGTTGAATTCTTAGCTGTCAGTAACTGTCCAGTGGCAAGCACAACATTCGCAATTTTGTATCTAAACTATGTTGGAGCTTTTTAATGGGAATGCAGGCGCAATTTCAGAAAGCTGCATATAAACTGTAGTAGATGGGATGGATTTTGTTTCGTTAGATATGCTAATTTTAGTATTTGAAGAACACATCCCACAGTCATTTCGTTTTCCCAGACAGAAGATTTGAGAAAACTACAACGAGTGGTTTTATCTAAGGCTGAGGTAAGTTCAATCACACCCATGGCCTATTCAAGGACCCACAAATCTTAAGTAAAACAAGTAAAGAAAGGTCGGGCGGACCGACTTTATGATACCCTACATCTCTATTCTTATTAAGTAGAACTAACTGCAGTAAAAAAACCGTTTATATATGGACATTTATGAGGAGTAGATCATATCAACTATGATCGTTTTCGAATGCATATTATGACTTAGGAGCGATTTATAATAGAAAATACAGGGTGACATAAAAAACTGAAACAACGTCAAACGCCATAATTTTTACATTTTCTTTTAATTTTATTGAATAAAATCAAAAAATGTCGGAAATAGCATCAAATTTTGAAATAAGTTTAGATTTGTCCAAATTGGTCACTTTTGGCACGAATTAAGGCCTTCAAACGGCCAATAAAACCGTCCCACGCTGCCCGAATGTTGCTCTGCAGTATTTTGGCCCATTCCCGGCGAAGCGCTTGCTTGAGGTGATCGATACTTTGGTATTTTTAGTGCCTTGCTTTCCAAATTACTCCCGACACAATAGTCCAACGGATTGGTATCCGGAGATTTTGGTGGCCATTTTGCGCTGGAAATGAAGCGAGGAACCTCATTTTGTAACCATTCTTGGGTGGCGCTTGCTGAGTGCGATGGTGCTGAGTCCTGTCGAAATGTCAAAGGTCTGCGGCCAAAATATTTGCGTGCCCAAGGCTTTAATACGACCTCCAGAATATTTTCGCGATAATATTCGGCATTTATTCTGATATCACGATCGATAAATACGAGCGGAGAGCGACCATCGGCTGTTATGGCGGCCCGCACCAAGCCGGCACTTGAGTTCTGGTGGCCAACCGAAGGTGCACATTTTCAGCTGACCTCTTTGGCAAGTAAACACGATCATTTTGTTTGTTTACAAACTGCTGGACAATGAATGTTTTCTCATCGAAAAAAAAAAATCGGCAGTTCACCACTTTCGGCCAAGCAAAGCAACTCTTTAGCTCTTTTGAGTCTATTTTCTTTCTGTTGCGGTGTAAGTTCTTGCACTTTTTGTAATTGCAATGTCTTTACCCCGAGCTCATTTTTCAATATTTGCCGAATCGATTACGATATGTTCAGCTCACTAGTCATTTTTGGGCCACTGCGACGCGGGTTTCCACTTCTGCTGATGTTGTAGTTTTCTTCCGTCCACTTCCTTGATGACGGGCTACGCTACCAGTATCACGGTAGTGAGCGATGGTACGAGACACAAAAGATTTATTCACATTTAAATGCTGTAGTGCTCTAACAATAGCCACTTGTGGTTTTCCAGCCAAATATAAAAAAATCACACTATCATTCTCGCCAAAATATCATTCTCGCCAAAGTGCTTTTGTACGCTTGTAAACAATATAATGAGCTGTCACTGGAATAATTTTAACAGCTGTTGGACGAGTGGCTTAGAAATGAGAGCAGTCTGAAGTTGGTTGCAGTTTTTTTACCTCACCCTGTATAGTACCTAAAAACCTATATCATGGACCGATATAGTCCATCTTCGAACTTTTAGTTTCCTATCTTAATTCGTTTTGAGTGTAGCGTGATTACAACAGACGGACGGAGAATTTTACGCTAACCAAGAATGTTTTTGACTAAAAAATCGGTTGAACAATATATATATGGGAGCTATAGCTATGGTGATGGTGTGGGCCGCTGTAACAGCCGATGGTCGTTCTCCGCTCGTATTAATCGTTCACCCCAAGCAAACGCTTCGCCGGGAATGAGCCAAAATACCGCAGAGCAACATTAGGACAGCGTTTGACGGTTTCATTGGCCGTTTGAAGGCCATAATTCGTGCCAAATGTGACCAATTCAAACAATTCTAAACTTATTCTAAAATTTGATGCTATTTCCGACATGTAATCACTCTAGAGTCAAAACGAGTAAAGATAGGAATCTAAAATTTTGCACAGATCAGTCTTTTGTCTGCAGGCTATATCGGTCCACGATATCTTATCCCCAGTATAACGGTACCTCCCTATATTCGGTATTTTGATGATTTTAGCAACATTTTTCAATTAAATTGTCTGACAAACCATACTAGAAGTTCTTTCCAAGCGCTTTACTCCTTGGAAGATAAATATCTATATAGGTTCAAGATATCGTGTAGCTCACATACAACGGTAACGGATATTCGATATTTTTCGATTTTAGGGACGTTATTCACCGGAGTTGTTTTAAACTGCGTACCTAGAATTCGTAATGGATGGTTAGGTTAAAGGACGCGCGGTTACCATATGGCAACCGCTCCACTTGGAGACCTATAGGTCCATTGTGCTCATCCTAGAAGAATGTTAAGAAAAGAGGAAAAAGTGGTTTGTAGAAGAGGTGAAGAAGAGAGATAGAGTTATAGAGGAGTTTGCCGTGTCGTCTTTAGCCACTTAAATCTTCTGGCTAATTGAAGGATTACTATAGGGTCAGTGTTAGAAAAAAAGACAGATCATGTGACACTAGTTCTCCCACTAGTCTGTGTCTCACATTAATGAGTGATGGGCACGTGTTCGACTGTCTCGATTTCTTCTTCATCTTGACAGATTCTACAGTAATCAATGTCGTCGCTGACCCATTTCGAGGTCATAGCCCTCACCTGTGATGATACCCACCACAAGTTTTAAATCAGGTTTTGACAATGACATCTTTACCTTGTTCTCTTCTCTGAGAGTGTGGGCCAAATTCTTTTGGAGATGGTGCATCCCATTTTTTTTTTTTTTTTTTTTTTTCGTTCGGTCCCAACGCCACTCTTACCCGCCCCTGCCGACCGAGGGGGCCACCTCCCAATACGTAGGGAGCGCGTACACCCCATAGTCCGCACCATGGAGTGTTAGTATTGTAGGGAAACACCAGCTACAGTAAAACATCAGCCGGTTTTAGTAAAAGGATTAGTATTACAAATCACACACAACGAGCAAAAATACAAATCTGGCAGCTCAAATACTATAATTATAAATTAAGTATTGATATTTTAATTGCATGCAAAGGTTCAGATAGTGATAAATTATTATAGAGGTTGTTATATATTTCACATAAAGATCTAAGGGGGTTGCTTAGTTCGTAGTTAGATCTCGCCAAGGAAAGATTTAGCGGTATATAATTACGAGTTATTCTAGACGGAACATTAAACTTTATTTCACTAATTAAAAATTGTGAATCAATTTGACCACGCAAAAGTCGTATTAAAAATATTGATCTAAGCATTAAACGCCTTCTTTCTAACGATGGAAGGTCTATAAGTTTTAATCGATTTTCATAGGGGGGGAGTGCTTCAGACGGATTCCAGGGCAGACCTTTGAGAGCGAATATAATGAATTGTTTTGAACTGCTTCTATTGAATTAGAGTAACATTTATAAAATGGACTCCACAACACGCAACCATACTCTAATGTAGGTCTAACTAGACTAGTAAACAAGCGTTTAGTTACGTAAGGGTCTTCAAACTCTTTAGACCAGCGCTTAATGAAACCTAGAAGAGACTTTGCTTTATTAACGCTAGATTCAATGTGTAAGTTAAAACGAAGTTTATTGTCCAAAATAACACCAAGATCAATAAATGAGTCTACATTCTCCAATTTGTATGAACCTACGAAGTAATCAGATTGAATATGTCTAGATCTGAATAATGATAATTTTTTGCATTTTTTAAGATTTAGTGACATGCCATTCATACCACACCAATTTACAATGGAATGTAGATCATGTTGTAAATGTAATGAGCTATTGAGAGAATCGAGATTAATGAACAGCTTAACATCATCTGCAAACATTAGAATTTTGGAAAACCTTACAACTGACGGAAGATCATTGAGATAGAGAACGAATAGTAATGGTCCTAAATGGCTTCCCTGAGGAACACCAGAATGGACTAGAATATTTTTTGAGATGGCATTTGTGAAAGACACCTTTTGAGTACGGTTTTCAAGGTATGATGAAATCCAGTCTAACAATAATGTAGGGAAACCCATTAAATCAAGTTTGTGGAGTAATAAACTATGTACGACAGTGTCAAAAGCTTTACTAAAATCGGTATAAATTACATCAGTTTGAAATTTATTAGCAAAACCATTATGAACATAGCATGTTAATTCCATAAGATTAGTTAAAGTTGACCTACCTCTGATGAAACCGTGTTGACACGGTGAAAAAATTGGAGCCACAAAGTGTGTTAGCCTACGCGAAACCAAAAATTCAAAAAGTTTAGGTATTGCGCTAAGCTTAGCAATGCCTCTATAATTTTCAATATTGCAACGACTACCAGTTTTATGGAGAGGAATTATATAACTAGATCTCCAAAAATAAGGAAAGTAGCCTAAAGATAAAGAGTAATTAAATAATTTCGTAAGTGGTATGTATAATTCAATTGCACATAATTTAAGAACGTTTGCCGGTACTCCGTCTGGACCTGGGGAGATCGAATTTTTTAAAGTTTTAAACCATTTAAAACCTCTTCTTCCGTAAGCAAAATTTGGGGCAAAAAATTCAGTCTATTAATGTTAAAGCTGTAGTTGCTAGTGGATGTAAATGTTGAATAGCTATTCTGAAAAAAATCTGCGAACATGTTTGCAATATCAGAATCATCGGTAGCCTCTGTGCTGCCGAATTTCATACAGCTAGGGAATTCATGGACTTTTCTTTTAGAATTCACGAAATTATAGAAGTTTTTTGGGTTGCGTTGAAAACTATTTCTAATTCTTTGTAGATATGCCGAATAACATTTTAAATTTTCAGTGTTATAATTATTTCGAGCTTTGGAGTAATTGGAGTAGTTTAAGGATGAGTTAAATTTTTTAAATTTCTTAAAAAGTTTACTTTTGTTATTACGTAAACGTCTTAAATATGGAGTAAACCATGGCGAGCCTCCATTTGGCGCGTAATTTGAACTAGGGACTGTTAGTTTAAAGGCTTCATTTAAGATATTATAAAAATCGGAAATACAATAATCAATATCACCTTCAAGACGCCATATTGTATTGGAAAGAGTAGTACGTAACAAATCAATGTTAATTTTGGAAAAGTTAAAGGATATTTTTTTATTGAGTGGTTTGGATGTTATTTGAGTTTTAAGATCAAGAGTTATATTGAGGGTTGGGTGATAATTATCCTCCGGTTCGACAAACGGTGCACATCTACATAATGAAAGGTTAACGGTTGTGGAGAATACTAAATCTAAAATTCTATTCTTGACATTAAAAACATTATTTATTTGGAAAAGTCCTTGGTCAAATATAGCTTCCCAGAATTCGTCCATTCTACTAGCTGAGCCTGCAGACGATACAGGAATATAGTCTATGGAATTTTGTTTAGGGATCCACGATATACTTGGTAAGTTGAAATCACCAAGACAAATAAGATCAAAATTTCCCGCCATGTTTGTTGGATTCTCTCAGAGTAATGTCTGTGAATGACCTGTAGGAAATGGCACAGTGGTGGTTTAACCGATTTGTCTACTTCAATTGTAGTTGATTCGGATCCTAGCCTGGCCAATTCGTCTGCAGTCTCGTTACCTGGGATCTTATAATGGCCAGGAACCCGACAGAGCTTGATGGACAACCCAGTGTTTTCCAAGGCTTCCCTGCAGTTCAAAACAGCCCTAGACTTGATAGTAAAGGAGCCGCTTGACTATTGACATATGTAGTCACCGGACCGCTGACCTCAGTGCTACTCGTGACCCAGCAGGTCTGTGGCCTTTTTGACCGCAAAGATTTCCGCCTGAAATACGCTACAGTTGTTTCCAAGCTTGTAGGATTCGCGAACATTAAGGGTATCGTAATGGATACTATAGGCTATGACAGAAAATTGTCTATGCAGGTCCAGGCCTTCGTACAAGCCCCATATATCAGTACCTCCCTATATTCTGTTTTTTGATGATGGATTTTTTCAACTTTCGTGTTTCAAAATTGTAATGGCGTATGATAAAAGTTGCCTATGCTAGTCCACGTCTTCGTACATACCCCAATATAACGGCTCTGTTCGGTATTTTTAAGATTTGAAAAGAATTTTTGCCGAATGTTATTTTTTAAAAAAATTCCAAAATCGTTCCAAATGGTGGAGGGTATTAAGTACGGCCGGGCCGAACTTACTGCTTTTTTACTTGTTTGTTTTTCATTCATGTTCATTATTAAAAACTTCTCTACCTTCATTTATTTGTTCTGCCTGTCGTAGTTTTGAATGTGCAAAGCTGTTTTTTTTCGCGACCCTTTAATTCGGTTAAATCACTTGTTAATGATTTGGAGCATCCCACACAGAAAGCCGACCCATCCTTCTCGTTACACAGCACAATATGCTTACTTGAACAGCAAGTACCGACTTTCGTAAACATTTAAATTTATAAAAGTGGTGGTTTAAAATTAATGTTAAGACAGAGGCTAAAACCGACCAAAATTCCAACCAAAATAAAAGAATTTTAAAAATTACCAAAACGCAGGCCTTTTTAATAAACCCTAACCTGATTGAAAGAACAACAATTTATTGTGCCCAATTTTACTGAACAGTTTCAATTTTCAGCAGCGTTCGAAAATATACAGTACACAAACAAAAATATCATCTAAATCACTAAAAAATATTTTAGCGGTAGTGTACCGGTACACTACCACTAAAAATATGTTAGTGATACTGTACTGGAACACAACGATGATCGCAGTGTTCCGCAGTCGGAGCGCTAAAAAATCGTAGTGTACCGCAGTTGGAACACTAAAAAATCGTCGGAGCACTAAAAAACGTAGTGTTCCGCAATCGGAGCATTAACAAATCGTAGTGTACCACATGCACCAAATTAAAAAAAAAAATCGAAATCATAAATCTGAATTTTAACACTTAGCCATACTTTGTAAAATATTTAGTTTTTTACACAATTGATTTTTCGGTACCACAAAATAGCAGGCAAATTATTTGCATAATATCCCATTACAATGCAACCACTAAAATACCCTTTTTCGCGGTAATTAAAATTTTCAATGGTTAAATACAAATTATTATCACTTCAGATTTGGTCCTCTTTGATTATTTCAACCTATTCCCACATTTTTCTACTTTCTTTAATTTCGCAACCAATCTAAACATACATGACAAATAAAATAAATTCAGCTTTTATTTTCATTATATTGAATGGTATTAGTAATTTTGCATTATCAAAAACAACAAACATCTAATCTTCTTCACAAATCGTAAACAAAACATGTGGTACTCACAAATCGTAAACAACACATATGTGGTACACTACCGGTACATTATTTTTTTAATGTTCCGCCATGTGGTACACTACGATTTTTTAGTAGTGCTCCGACTACGGTACAGTACGATTCTCGTTGTGCTCCGGTACAGTATCACTAAAATACTTTTTAAGCGTAGTGCTACGGCACGGTACATTATCTTATGTGGCGTTTCCACTGCACTTGATTCCCTCTCTATTCGTTGTTGGACCCTTAACTATGAAAAAACTACCTAATTCTTCACACAAAATTTCCTGAGCGAACACTCATATTTGTACGTTGTTCAAATCAAATCACTCTCAGAACAACGAAAAAATATGTCCCATCCCTAACAAATGAGAGCATTTATCGAAAAAATAAATTATGACATTTAAAAATTAATAATAGAAAAATTTAATGAAATTTTAAAAATTTTTGGGAAGACTGAAAATTATGAATGAAAACTACAATGTTGAATGGCGTATGTACATTAAAACGAAAGTAAATTTTGTTTTCTCTCTCATTCGAGTTACGCATTTGGTCCACGAGTTAAAATTTCTACAGAAAACTCCAAACAAAATAGTCAATATTTTCAAAATGTGTCTATCGGCAGAAAAAATGTTTGACAAGTGTCTCTTCAGCAGAATTTAAAAATGGAAAAACACAAAAATATGTTCAAAATGTCAACATTTACACAAAAAGTTGAAAACGTGAATGAAAATTGCAAAATTAATGATATAATAAATCTTTGGGAGAAAAACAATAATTTCTTATATTCATATTAGTGAGAATTTCATGTATTTTCGTATACATTCCCTTTAAAATCAACAAACCATTTTTTTGAAAAAAGGAATTATTTTACTATGAATAAATCGAATAGTGCCGTATGAACGGGTTAATTCGTGTACCTAATTCTGAGAGCGAACAACGTTGTTCGGTTTCCAATGGAAACATGCTATTAGTGTACCACTCCGCCTCGGAACGGTACAGTACAATACTGTTTTTTCGAACGCTGATTTTCAGTAAGATTCATTGAACTCTCAAAATACAATTCTCCAAATTTCTTTCATATTCAAACAATACTAAATAATTTTTGTTAAAAACTGTTATAGAATTTTGGCTAAAAAGCCACCCATAACATTGATGTTGAGAGACATCTACATTAGTTGTTGATTTTATTATATACCACATACTCCATATATATAAGCCCATCTAGTGGTCCATTTCTTTCAGGACACTGTAGTATCAAAATGTTTAGACTGATATATATTGCGCCAAGTAGTAGTGAGAATTGTGCATGTTTAATCATGCCATCTACATTTCAAAGAAATATGTTTGAAGTATACCATATATAGATGGCATGGGAACAGGTTCGTGTCGTAGATTTAGTACTTTTTCGAAAACAATATAAGGACACCATAGACAAATGAAGATCAGAGATGGGCATCTTGCACTGTATTTTTAGTGCACTAATAATTTCACTATCACTGTTCATTTAGTGGTAGTGCAGTTTTTAATTCCACTACCACTAAAGGGTTAGTGGTAGTGAAAAATAAATTGCACTACCACTAACCCTTTAGTGATATTTAAAAAAAAAATTGCACTACCACTACCGTTGTCTATATTTTCATTTGTCTATGAGGACACTGACCATCGACATAGACAAATGAAAATATAGACAACGAAATGCTCTAACCATTTATCTTCGAAAAAAATCGGATCAACAGATGTCGTCCATATCGTTTCAGGTGTTTGAGTGGGAATTTTGAAGTCACTCAATTCAAAAATGCTAAAAATAACAAAAACTGTAGGATATTTGTCAGTTGAAAATTATTTCAAATAAAAGAAATGTGAAAAGTACGTGATGACATCGAAAAATATGGGAATATTCAAGTGAAATTCTTGAAAAACGATAAAACGTGTTTTTGAAGGCGAGTGGATTGAACGCGTAAGTCAGCATGTTGACTATGCAAAACATGATGGGAGCCACCTGGATAAAAAGACAAAATTAACTGTTCGTCCTCTATATCTTCATTTGTCTATGCATTTATAACTTTAATGAATACATTGGTCTATTTCGTGAGTTTCCCAAGGCTGTCACATAGGACCCCTTCTATCACAATGACGTCAGTCATTCGTTATTCTAACACAGGACCAGCCAGAGAATGTCAAAATTATTATACACTCCACCATAGTATGGAGGGTATATAAAGTTTGTCATTCCGTTTGTAATACCTCGAAATATACATTTTAGACCCTACAAAGTAATATATATATACTTTATATACTTGATCAGCATAAAATTCTATGTCGATTTATTAAAGTCCGTCCGTCTGTGGAAATCACTCTAGCTTTCGAACGAAATGAAGTAAGTTGATTAAAATTTACCCAAATGTATTATGCTGCAGGACTTTTGGTATTGAAAATGGGCTATGTAGGTCCACGTCTTCGTATAGCCCCCATATAACTGTACCCCGCCATATTCGATATGTTGATGATTTTAGCGACATTATTTACCGGAAATGTTTCAAATTGGGTATTTGAAGTTCGTAATGGATACTACAGCCTCAGACAGAAAATTACCCATGTAGGTCCACGCCTTCGTATAGCCCCAATATAACGGTACCCTCCGATATTCGGTATTTTGGTGATTTTAGCGACATTATTTACCGGAATTGTTTAAAATTTGGTATTTGAAGTTCGTAATGGATACTACAGCCTATGTCAGAAAATTGTATAATATAAGCTATTATAATATTAAAATGCTTATGACAAAAGATGCCTACGCAGGTCGTCGTATATACCCTAATATACGACTACGTTCGGTATTTTCAAGATTTTAACAGAATTTTTAAAGGATTTTATTGTTGTTGAGAATTACCAAATTCCTTTCAAATGGTGGAGGGTATTCAAAGTTTGGCCCGGCAGAAATTACAGCTTTTTTACTTGTTTATTTTTTTTTATACCCTCAACCATTTGGAAAAAACTTGATAATTTTCAAAAGAAATTCCGTCGAAAAATACCGCTCAAATGAAAACCGCTATATGGGGGCAATAAGAAGGCGTTGTCCTGCATAAGTAATTTATGTCATTGGTTGTAGTAACGGTTTCGAACTTTATATATGTAATTCGAAACAATTCCGGTGAATAATATCGCAAAGATTATGAAAATAATGAATTACTGGGGGTATCGTTATATGGGCGCTATACTAAAACGTGGACCTATTTAGACAATTCTCTTCGAAGGGGAAAAATACTCAGAAGGAACCCCTTGTGTGGATTTTAAGACAATTTCATTGAAAATTTGGCTGAAATTATAAAAAATACCGAATACCGGGGGTATCGTTATATGGGGGCTATACAATATCGTCGACCTAAATGAACAATTCTCTTCCACAGGATAAAGTACTCAGAAAGAATTCCTTTTGTGGATTTTCAGACAATTCCATTGGACATATGTGGCAAAAATTATCAAAATACCGAATATCGGGGATACCGTTGCATGGGGGCTGTACGATATCGTAGATCTATATAAACAAAACTCGTGCAGAGGTTAAAGTACTCAGAAAGAACTCTTTGTGTGGATGGAAAATCTGGCTAAAATCAACAAAATACTGAAAATATTGGGTGGTACCGTTGTATGGGAGCTATACGATATGGTGGACCGATATAGCACATCTTTGAACTTGACCTGCCGGCAGACAAAAGATTGATCTGTGCAAAAATTTTAGCTTCCTATCTTTATTCGTTTGGACACTAGTTCAAACAGAGGAATTTTACGCTGATCAAGAATATATATACTTTGTTGGGTCAAAAATGATTATTTCGATGAGTTACAAACGGAATGACGAACTTAATATACCCTCCATACTATGTATGGTGGAGGGTATACAAAAACTGGCAGAAGTCGGTCGTACTTAGAAAAAACTTGTAATCAACTGGTAGCTCTACCTTTCCTTCTATTGCACCTTGGAAGTAAAACACAAAGTGTCGTATGGAATTTGGCACTAACATTACAGTAGAGGTAAATTACCTGAGTTTTGCGGCTACCTGCTACTCATTGTACCATGACAATTTTGGGGATGTTGTATACATATGACAAGCTGATACGCATGTAGCTGGTATTACCACTAATAACAAACTCCCCATGGACTCCTCCGTCGCTTGGTGCGGGTGTGATTGCCCCGGGATCGAACGAAAAACACTTTAGCAGCTTGCCACGAACTACAATGCCCATGCCCAATTTGCTGAACAGTTTTTTCAGTAAAATCCAATAAACCCTCAACACGCAACTGTCAAAATTTCTTTCACATCCAGACAAGATCAAGCTAATTTTTTTTAAAAATTTTTTACAAAACATTGAGTAGCAAATTCCGTTGAAAACGGCAGTATAATTTTAAAATTCGTAATATCTGGTGTTACAGTTATATGGACTATACGATAACCAAGTCTCTGTCAGAGAAAGTGCGCCTAATTTATCAACTTACTTTATTTCGTTAGAAAGCTAGAGTAATTTCCACAGATTTACGATATCAAAAAAGTTGCGAAGCTAGTAGATTCCTGCAGGTCCTGGAACAGAGCTTATATGTATTTTGCGACAAACTTAATATCCTTCTATACTACGGTAAAAGGCTTTTACAGACACCCATAATACCCTTAATGTTGAGAGACATCTAGTTTTCTTGGTGATTTTATGTTTCTGCTGCCTAGTCCATATACATGTGTTTATATGAGCCCATCTTGTGGTTAATTTTCGGTCATGATAATTTAGTACCTAAAATTTTAGTGTTGAACATAAAGCGCCATCTATCCGTGTAAATTGGGAATGTACGAGTGTGCCATCTGCATTTAAATAACTTCCTGTGTTACTAATACATAGATGGCATGGCTGTTCATGCTACAGATATAGTACCTTTTCAAAAACAATTTGTGGGCATTGATATGTTCTAATACACTGCAACGACATCTAAAACAAAGTTAAATATGAGATCAATGCCCTTCCCAAAATACCAAATAATAATATTAAATATTAAATAGAGAAAGACTGTTTGTGGAAAAAATGTAGAAAAATCGAAATTAAACCCTAATTTGTGAGCTTAAACTTGTAATTGTAGAATAAGCTTACGAAGGTGATATTATATTAATCTTACTTTGTAATAGTATAAAGTATTTATATTCTCATTTTTAATCGTTTTACACATTTTATTCATTGATGGTCATCCCAGCTGTCACTGCATCCTGTGGTCGTGATATCTAGAATCTTTCTATTCCCTATTTCAGCTTCAACATTTCCACTTATTTATATTTTTTAACTGAATATACATAGTTTCTATAATTTAGTAAAACTTTGTAAAAACGTCACCTTAAATATTTTTACGTCATTCGCATTATTTATTCTCTTCCAAAATAATTCATAGTCGAAATAATAATTTTAGACTCAACAAAGTGTATATATTCTTGATCAGCGTAAAATTCTAAGACAATTTAGCCCTGTCCCTCCGTCCATCTGTTGTAATCACGCTACAGTAGTCAAAGCGAATTAAGATAGGAAGCTAAAATTTTATATTTTGTCTGCAGGCAGGTCAAGTTCGAAGATGGGCTATATCGGTCCACGATATCGTATAGCCCCCATATAACCGCACCCCCCGATATTCGTTTTTTTATGATTTTAGCCACAGTTTTCAATGGAAATGGAATTGTACACAAGGAGTTCTTTATGAGTATCTTACCCCCTGACAGAGAATTGTCTACATATGTCCACGATATTGTATATTCCCATATAACTGCACCCCCGATATTCTGTATTGTGATGATTTTAGTCACATTTTTTCAACGGAATTGTTTGAAAATCCACACAAGGAGTTCCTTATAAGTACTCTATCCCCTAGAAGAGAACTATTTTTATAGGTCAACAATATCGTATATCCCTCTAATAACGGCACACACCCACCTCACCCCCCAACATATTCGGTATTTCGATGACTTTAGCTACATTTTACATTTTTTTGCAATCGAATTGTTTGAAATTGCACACAGGGAGTTCCGTGTGAGTACTTTATTCCCTGAAATAGAATAGTCTCAATATCGTATATCCCCCATATATCGGCACCTTCCGATATTCGGTATTTTTAGGATTTTAACAAAATTTTTAGTGGATTTTATTTTTTTTTTTTTTTTTGAAAATTTCCTAATTCATGGTGGAGGATATTCAAAGTTCGGCCCGGCCGAACTTACTGCTTTTTTACTTGTTTTTATACCCTACACCACATAGTGGTAAGGGTATTATGTCTTTGTGCATTTGTTTGTAACATGGAGAAGGAAGCGTGATAGACCCATAGTTACTTTTGAGGATCTCCATAGAATCACTTTCTGAGTTGATTTATGCATGTCAGTCCGTCTGTCCATGTATTCTTGTGAACAAAATGCAGGTCGCATTTATTATCCGATTGAGATGAAATTTTCCAAACAATATTTGTTTGGCCCAAGGACGAACCCTATTGAAATTGGAGATAATCGGTCAACATTTAGATATAGCTCCCATATATATCTTCATCCGATTTGCCTTTGTGCACTAAATGTGTAATATCAGCCCGAATAGTATGGAATTTTGCACATACAACCAAATTAGGCCTGAAAAAAAGCTCCCATATATATTGTTCATCCGATTTGTTATTTTTGTCCTTCGCAGCCGTAATATGCACAATGTAACAACAATATTTGGGGAAATATAGCAAATGAAGCTCAGAAATAAATTTGCTAAATTTTATCTAGATCGGTTCAGAGTTGGATATATATAATTTCGTCCGATTTAAATTTAATTGTGCACCAAACGTCTAATATTTGTCCAAATGGGATGAAATTTGGCACTTACGACCGAATTGAGTCTGGAAGCTAGTATGTCAAATTTGGACAATATCGTTTCAGACATAGCTATAGCTCCCATATCTACTGTTCATCCGATTTGTTATATTTCTTACCCACAGCCGTAATTTGCACTCCGTAACTACGATATTCGGGAAAATATACCAAAAACAGCTCAGAAATATCTTTGCCAAACTTTATCGAGATCTTTATCCGATTTCAAATTAATTGTTCACCAAATGGGCAATACAAGTCCGAATTTAAAAGATACAAATGCTTCGGCATATTTACTCTATTGAACTTTAAATTATAATTATAATCATAGCGTGTATGATTGAATTCTCCCACTACATTAGCAAAGTGGTGTAGGGTATCATAAAGTCGGCCCCGCCCGACTTTAAGACTTTCTCTACTGGTTTATCAAAAAATAAAATTTCTACAGACAAAAATTGATGTGGTTATGAAAAGAGATATAGCAAGTAACAAGTTAAAAAGTACTAAGTTCGGCCGGGCCGAGCTTTGAATACCCTCCACCATTTGGAAATTTTCAAAAAATAAAGTCTTTAAAAAATTCTATTATAATTTTAAAAAAATACCGAATATAGCCCTTATATTGCGGTATATTCGACGTGGACCTATATAGGCCTTGTTTGTCATAAGCCATTACCATATTCAAATTCGAAACTTGAAATAAACGATGAATAATGTAGCTAAAATCATCAAAATATCGTATATAGAGAGGTACCGTTATATCGGAGCTGTGCGAAGACCTGGACCAGCATACACATCTCAAAAAATTTCGGTGGGTATTGCACCTACCGAATATAGGGAGGTACTGATATATGGGTCCTAAGACGTGGACCTGCACAGACATTTTTCTGTCTTAGGCTGCAGTATCCATTTCGAACTTCAAATACCAAATTTGAAAAAATTCCGATGAATAATGTCGCTTAAATCATCAAAATACCGAATATCGGGAGGTACCGTTGTATGGGGGCTATACGAAGACGTGGACCTGCACAGATAATTTTCTGTCATAGGCTGTAGTATCCATTTCGAACTTCAAATACCAAAGTTGAAACAATTTCGGCGAACAATATCGCGAAAATCATCAAAATACCGAATATCGGGAGGTACTTATATATGGGTGCTATATGAAAACGTCGACCTACATGGCCCATTCAAGAACTTAACCTACCTAATGGAAAAATAAACACGTGTGCAAAATTTTAGTCTTCTATCTCAATTCGTTCGAAAGTGATTACAACACACAGACTTAGAATTTGACGCTGATTAAGAATATATATACTTTGTTAAGTCTGACATGAGTATTTCGAGGAGTTACAAACGGAATGACAAAGTTAATATACCCTCCATAGTATGGTGGAGGGTATAAAGAAGCAGTATGTTCAGCCGGACCGAATTGAGAATATCCTCCACCAGTTGAAAGAAATTTGAAAGTTTAAAAAAAAAAACATCGTTGCAAACTACTGCTAAAATCATAAAAATACTGAATATAGGCAGTTTCCTTTATATTGAGGTCTATATGAAGACATGGACTTACATACGCACCTACTGTCACAAGTTATATCACATATAACGAAGTTCAAATACGAAATTTGAAACATTTCCGGTGAAAAATATCCCTAAAATCATCAAACTACCGAATATAAGTTGGTTCAGTCTTATATGGGCTGTACAAAGACAAGGACCTGTACAGGCAATTTTTTGCCATAGGTGGTAGTACCTATTACGAACTTACAATACGAAAAGAAATATTTCAAATTGCTATGCATAATGGGAGGATATATTAAGTTTGTCATTCCGTTTGTGACACCTCAAAATATACATTTTAGACCCAACAAGGTACATATACTCTTGATCAGCATAAAATTCGATGTCGATTTAGCGATGTCCGTCCGTCAGTTGAAATCATTCTAGCTTCCGAAATGAGGTAGGTTGATCAAATTTTACTCGAATGTATATTATGTCTGCAGGACTTTTGGTATTAAAAATGATAATGGTACCTCCTTATTTTCGGTATTTTGATGATTTTAGCGACATTATTTACCGGAATTGTTTCAAATTTGGTATTTGAAGTTCGTAATGGATGGGGGCAGAAAATTGTGTGTGTAGGTCCACGTTTCTATATAGCCCCCATATAACGGTAACTCCCGATATTCGATTTTTTGATGATTTAGCGACATTATGCATCGGAATATATTGACACCTCCCTATTTTCGGTATTTTGATGATTTTAGCTACATTATTCGCCGATTTTTTTTAAGTTTTGCATTTGAATATAGTAATAAGATTTTAACATAATTTTTAACAGATTTTATTTTATTTTATTTATTTTTTTATTTTTATTTTGAAAATTGCCAAATTTGTTCCGAATGATGGAGGGTATGGAGGGCGCGGCAGAACTTACAGCTTTTTACTTGTTAGGATTTTGAAGAATTTTTAACGGATTTTATTTTTTGAAAATTGCCAAATTCGTTCCAAATGATGGAGGGTATTCAAGTTACAAGTTTTTTACTTGTTTTAATTTGTTTTGTTTTTAATAAATTCTTATTGTTCTATGTATACAGGGGTAGGCAGATAAATTTAAAATTATTTTGTGATTGTATGTGTTTTGAAATAAAAAATATTGCAAGTGTTTTTTTTTTATCTCTCTATAACCAGAGTGAAATAATTTGTTAGCTTTAATTCTTCAATTTTAAATTTTCTGTTTTCAAAACAACTTCGTGGGTAAAAATTAATATTTTGATCAGACAATTCGGAGTTATTTTTGAAAAATTACTTCAATCATGATTCATTTTAAAAGAAAAAAAGATTATATAAATGTCCATCAATTATATATGAGTTGACATTTTTAAAAATTTTTTATAGATTTGATGAAATTTGCATTTAATAATTTCGGACATAACATGCTAACCAACTAAGTTGACCCGATTACTACGGGCCGACATACAGGCATACTCAAATAGTCGTCGAATTTTATGCTGATCAAAAACTCATATCCTGTGTTGGGTCCGAAAAGATTATTTATATGAATTACAAACAGAATGATAAACATCACATCTTGCTATTTTTCCTAAAATTGACTAAGAACGTGTAATTTTTTCAATTTAGAAGGTCATTAATTTGACGGTCAATATTAAATGAATTCCAATTTCTAACATGTGAATTCTTAAACAAATTCTGTCAAACTGGATTCAATCAAAAAGATAAATCTTAAAAAAGTTTTACGATTTCGGAAATATTTGTTTCAAATATGTTGTAAGATATATTTATGTGCTCCAATATTTCTCACGGTGTATTCATAAAAATATCTGACTGTACCTTCCTCATCGACTGCTCGAACAAAACTAAATATTCTCCCAAAACCCATTTAGACAAAAAATTCAAAACAATTTATTTTTGTTTTACAATTGTGTTGGTGAACACACAGATATCCCATAGAATACTCTTTGCCTAGCCTTGTAATATATTGCACATCGGAAATTGAGTATGTGTAGCTCGGGGAAAATTAGACAGTACTGTTTTCTTAGACATATAATTAAAAATAATTTAATTATTTTATAATATGTTTAAAAATCGACCAACTTTTTCGGATATTATATAATAAGCAGTGCGAACCCCTTAAAATATCTAATTTCAGCGCCATCTAGTGATGTAAATTACTTACAATAACATAGTTGCATCCATCTATTGATAACTACATAAAACTGAATAAAAAGCCGGCATTTAGATGTCTCTGTAGTAGCGGATTGGCACGGTTTGTGTCGATGATTTAGACCACAATCATACACACAATTTTTAAAGTATAGCATACTTTTTGGCGCTAGTAATAAACATTTGATTATTTCTTCTAGTTTTTTTTATTAAAGAACAACACTGTTTTGTAGCTATAAATTAATACTTGACATAATTATTTAAATAATTGTAACTATATAAAGATAATAATCGGTTGAAAACAATACAATTGAGTAATTAGTGTTGCAAATATACATATGTACATCAAAATTATGCAAATAATTTTCAGGATCTAAAGCTGTTGAGTTTCATAGACAAGAGTATGAACACCCATTATCTGATGATTCCTGCAGGCAATGCGACATCCTTTCGAACAGTATACTTCGTCGGAACACATAGAATGAGCCAAGTCAATGGCTAATTTCGGTAGCATTTCACAATAGTCATAGCACATATAACAATCGGGAACATCACGACAAATATCCCAATTCTCCACTTCGGCATTAAGGGTCTGTAAAAAAGAGACACTCAGTTTTAATAATAGAAATTCGATAAAGTTGTTTAATTTACCACTTACCTTCGCATAACATTCCTGGCGGCAGCGGTGAACCTCTAAATATTTCTGTAACTTCGAATTTTTAGAGAAATCTATAACTTTGCCTTGAACGACACTGTCTTGAAGACATAAAAATATCAAGAAAATATAAACTTTAATATTCGCCATTTCGGTCTGATGTTGTTGGGACGGTTGCACGATTAAAACTGTTTGTGTTTTCAACATTTGTCGCCCTTTTATACGGATACGTGGATACAAACTATTTCATTCATAAAACTGTGGGAAATATCCAAGGGAAATTCATTGATGTTTGGGTTTTCTACCTAAACCACTTTGAATCGACTCATAAGGATTAACCGGCTTCATTGATAAATATCTTGGAAATTCCCTGTGGTGACAATTTACGGGATCACTGCTACTAAATACCAGGTAGCATTGCTTTTTGTTATCTGTTTTACCTGTTTTTAGTCTGACCACCAACCTATCAAGCGTCATGTCAATCATTATCCTTGACTTTGTGTGAGTTTTAATATTTCCAGCATTTGAATTTATGACCTTGTGTGCAATTCCAATAATTTAACTAAACCCAAGAAACGATTTCCTACCCGGATAAGGATATACAAAAATTTGATAATTAATTATTTGAATTTCCTCTTTTTATTCTGGTTTATTTATTTTGGTAAATTAAATGGGATTTTTTATTTCAATATTTCGAACATAAATGACAATCCCGAATATTAATTGTAGATGTACCTAATGGGCGGTTTCAAAAAACATTTACTTATGGGACATTTGGACGACTTTACTTTGCTAAACTGTCATCTACATATCAACTTTGCAAGTTGTCCCTTTTTGCTAAAAGAAGTTTTCGCCTTACAAAACTCAGTAATAGAGGGTGGGATGAAAAAACTGCAACCAACTTCAGACTGCTTTCATTAGTAAGCCACTCGCCCGACAGCTGTTAAAATTATTCCTATAACAGCTCATTATATTGCTTACAAGGGTACAAAAGCATTTTGGCGAGAATTTTCCAGAAAAAAAGTTATTCGTGATGGAATTCAAGCGTGATAGTGTGATTTCTTTATACTTGGCTGGAAAAATATCAGGTGGCTATCGTTAGAGCACTCCAGCATTTCAATGTGAATAAATCGTTTGTGTCTTGTACCATCACTCGTTACCGTGATACTGGTAGCGTAGCCCGTTCGAAAAGTAAAGAAGCGACTCGATCGAAATCCGCGTCGCAGTGGCCGAAAAATGGCTCGTGAGCTGAACATGTCGCAATATTCCATTCGGCAAATATTAAGAAATGAGCTCGGGATAAAGCCATTGAAATTCCAAAAAGTGCAAGAACTTACACCGCAACAGAAAGAAAATAGACTTAAAAGAGATAAAGAGTTGCTTCTCTTGGCCGAATGAATGGGTGAACTGCCGAATTTGGTTTTCCCCGATGAGAAAACATTCGTTGTGTAGCAGTTTGTAAACAAACAAAATTATCGTGTTTACTTGCCGAAGAGGTCAGCTGAAAATGTGCACCTTCGGTTGGCCACCAGAACTCAAGCGCCGACCATGGTGATGGTAGCTATCCGTTCGTATTAATCGACCGTAAGAATAAATGCCGAATATTATCGCGAAAATATTCTGAAGGGCGTATTAATAAAGCCTTGGGCACGCAAACATTTTGTCCGCAGACCTTGGACATTCCAACAGGACTCAGCACCATCGCTCTCAGCCACCCAAGTATGGTTACAAAATGAGGTTCCTCGCTTCATTTCCAGCGCACAATGGCCACCAAAATCTCCGGATACCAATCCGTTGGACTATTTTGTCAAGAGTTTTTTGGAAAGCAAGGTTGGCAAAATACCAAAGTGGCGATCATCTCAAGCAAGCGCTCCGCCGGAAATGGGTCAAAATATCGCAGAGCAACATTCCGGCAGCGTGTGACGGTTTCATTGGCTGTTTGAAGGCCCGAATTCGTGCCAAAGGTAACCAATTCGACCAAATCTAAACTTATTCTAAAATGTGATGCGGGAGTTTACATTTTCTGATGTCACAATTGAAAAACAATAGGTTTGTGCCGGATTTCAGTTCCAAATTTGCATGGATATTTAAACATTAACCACAGGGGTAATCAATTTTAGTATAATTTTTCAGTTTCCCTGTTAGGGCAATACTATACTATAGATTTATTAAGTTTTAGTAAATATTCTTGATGATGGTGAAATTTGAACTTGATTTTGTCACATCCGTCTGTCTGCCAGAGTTCAAACGACTTGTAATGAGATTTTGCGCAGAGCTGTCTTTTGGCGTACCATATAAAGGTACTTTCCGATTTTAGGAATTGCAATGATTTCCGTCAGAGTTATGGATATAACCACATTTGTGTATAATAGTACCCTGGATGATATCCAGTGTTTTGTTGATTGTAGCCACAGTTTTCAATGGAATTCGATATGTGAAGTTCTAAATGATGGTATCTCATGATATTTTGAATTTTAAAGATTTTGGTCATATTTTTAGTGAAGTTGTCAATTTGGGCCGATTTGAGTTAAATTTTCTTTCGGCTGTTTGTAATTGCAGTGGGAAGGAAAGAAAAAATTTGAAGAAAGTCTTCAGAAAAGTTCAAGAAAGTTGTTTTTTTTTGTTTTTAATATGGAATTTTGGTGCATTTGTTCCAGTATGGCTTTTTGAATGGAAAAGTTAAGAATTCTTAGTGAATAACTCGGAAATTTCGACAAAAATCGAAATTTTGCATATTATGTTAACTAAAAAACGGCTATGGTTTGCTGGCAGAACAAAATTAGAATCAAAATAATTTTGATATATTTTGTTATTTAGAACAGTGTTGGCATGCTTGTTCGGGATACCATAGTATTTTGTTGTTGCAAACTGGTCAGGCTTAATCCCATTATTGCTGTTTTGTTAACAACGTTTGTTTATTAGGGGAGAACGATGGTAATGTTTAGCAGGGGGTAAAGCAGGGAATACCTAGGTTTTTTATATTTTTTTTATCGTTGTTGTTTTTTATTGTTGACCAGTATATTAATTCTTAATAACTTATTTTGGCTTAATGTCTAAGTTAGATCGAGTTCGGAGATGGACAATATCGGTCCACTCCTTCTGGTACCTCCCACACGAAATGTCAAAATTTTCAAAGAAAATAATGTCCGTGCCACACAAAATGGTGCAAAGAAGGAATACATCGGTCCACTTCTTCTGGTACCTCCCCCACAAAAGGTCGAAATGACTCCCCTACAAAGGGTAAATAATTATAACTCTTATAAAATGAGATGTAAAAATCTGATTGTCATAAATGTCACACATCCCAATATTTTTATAAATTCAAGATCTGGTGTTAAAATGGAATATATCGGTCAACCCCTTCTGGTACCTCCCCCATAAAAGGTCGAAATTTTTAATATCCATTGAGCTCATAAAACGCGAAATTAATATCCGATTCCGTTTGGACTTGGCACATCTGAATATTTCTATCAACACAGAATCTTTTATAAAAACGGTAGATATCGGACCATTTCTTCTGGTACCTTCCCCACAAATGAATGAATATAAAATTTACGATTTTTCATAAATGCCCATACCAATATTTTTATATGTATTAGATGAAGCATGAAAATGGAATACTTCGGTAGATACCTCAGGCACATGTTAACATTTTCTACAAATTATCATATATCTCATGTAAAAGGAAGTTACCAATATAGTCCAAAACCTGGCACGTCGCAATATTTATATAATAATTATTTATTTATTGGCACATTCCTTCGGGGTTAAACCTTTGAATAATCATAAAAGAAGTCAAAATATTTTTAAATAGTCGTACATTCGCTGAGAGTATATATCTGTCGGCAAAACCGACATATACTTTTTAACTTGTTTTTTATTTATAGCCATTAATATAGATTGGTACTACAACATGTTTGCTTTTTTGTAGGTAAAGGATACAAAATTTCGTTCATTTATCATTCATTGTGAGTCCCCTAGAGAAAAAGACTACAGCAATAACCAATAAAGCAAGGATTGAAGGAGAAAGCCAAAAGGTGAGGGTTTTTCAAAGAGAAAAATTAAAAGGTTACAATTTATGTGAAGAAAATTAGTAGTTTATAAAAAACTGTGCATTAAACAAAAAAATTATGGGCCAGCAAAGCGAAACGAATGAACATCGAACCTTGTTGCTTTCTGTTTGTCAGATTTTGCTTTTTTCTTTTCGCGATAGGAGATGAAATGGACATTTAATGCACTCCGCGACAAGTGGTCGTTCTATTGTCTTAATTCTGAAAAATATGAAAGAATGTGTGTAGAATCGAATAGCTTCTTCTTTGCTAAGAGCAAGAGCGGGGACTGAGTTCTACGAGCTGAAGGTACGGGTCAGATTGATCTCGACACATTACAGCTAGATTATCATTTTGCGAAGTTCCTGACTAAATTTAAATTGTGGACGATTTGGTTTTAGGTATGTTTAAAAATAGGTTTGGCATTCATTTATTTGCATCACTGTTGATTGTTGCATCGAGTTGAGTAGTGGTGGTTATGATCATTACTGTTGTTGTTATTGTTTTTTTTATATTTTATTGTTATTATTATTTCGTAATAAAATAATTTACTCTCCTTTTAATAGTAAAATTGTATAGTATTCAGTAGTAATAATAAAATAGTATTACAATAATTTATACGTTCTTTTTTGTCGTGTTGTTTTTGTTTTCTTTACTTTTTAGCCTTATTTTTTTTATATAAAAATGTTTACATATTTAAATGATAATAATAATAATTTATTTGTTGTGTTTTATTAGAAACGAAATCGAATCAATCAAAATATCAACGTTATGGATGAGGCGCACAATAAAAATAGAATAAATTAATAATTAAATTAACAAAAATTAAATAATAAAACAAAAAATAAAAACTAAAATAAAATATCAAAAAAATATATATTTGTTATATTCAGTTACATTACAATCTATTCATCTCAGATGAACTGTGATCATAAAAATAGAAGTTGTTTTAGTGTTGATTCCTTCTGTTGTGTTCTGGTTTAGGTGTTGAATGCAATCTCTGCCAGGATAATTATTTTCAGCGACTTAAGCTAATCCGCTGTCAATGCCAATCCATTGGTAGATTACACGTTTGCTCAGTTTTCCTTGATATCAATCCCAATAAAGGGCTTTCAGGACCAAACAATCGTTCGAAAGATGAAATCCTTGTGAAAGAATATGATTGCTTGCGCTCTCTCTCTCTCTCTTTCTTTTTTCCCGATTATCTCTCTCAATATTTCTCCCTTTCTTGCTGTGATATGTATATTGTGATATAAAGGAGTCAGTTTCACATTCAGCTATTCTGTGGTGAGGATTATAAGCTTTGCATGTATGCGTGTGTGTTTATGTGTATTTTGCATGATTGTTCTTGTTAATCGCATTGATGTGGTGTTGTATGGTGGATTAGTTTTAATCTCGATCTCTTCTTTCTCTTGTTGCTGTATAGTCGAGCGGGCGAGCGGGCGGGCGGGTTAGTACGAAATAGAACATTTATTTATATTTTATTTAAGATTGATTAACTTAAAACGTATTTGAATAGTGTTTTTGTTTTGTTTTTTGTAGATTTTATTTAGCCGATCTATGTGGTTGATAATCTCTCACTCTAATTTTGGTTACTTAAAAAAAATCATTTAAAATAGACGAGTTGTTGGTTACAGAACTAAAATTGTTTGTGTGGCACATGAGCTCAGATGATTTACAAATCGGTTTCACCGTACAGAGCTGTACTGAAGGACATGTAGTCGAGGGCGCCGGGAACAGCGTTGGGGCCCTTGTATGGAGGCATACGTTGGATACAGTATTCAGCTTGATCTGGGGGCAATTCACGGCGCAATTCATCGGGCAAGATATATGGCTAGAGAAAAAAAAAAAAAACAAGATATAATACGCATTTGAGTAAAATATAATTTGTTATATGTGGCGATGTCTCTTTCAGCTTACCTTGTCGGCTGCCAAAATTCTGAACGAATCAATAACTTGTTCGGCAGTGTCGGTGTCTGTGCTCTCGCGTGTCATGAAGTCGAGGAAGGCATCAAAGTGCACATATCCGGTGGAGTTGGGATCTACAACAGCCAAGATGCGTTGGAAGTCCATTTCACCTTGACGATCCTTGCCAATGGAATAGCCCAAAGAGACAAGGCAGGATTTGAATTCTTCAGGTGTCAAGCGACCGGTACGGTTCTTGTCGAAGTGATTGAAGCTGGAACGGAACTCGTTCAATTGGTCTTGGCTAATGCCCTTGGAGTCACGGGTGAGAATTTGGTTTTCCACTTCGTTAATGTTGCGGTTAATTGAGGTCAACAATTGTTCCCAGCCAACGCGCAATGTCTCCATTGTGTAGTTGGTGTAACGGTTTTCGAAGATCATCGACTCTTGGACGGCTTGGTGAATCTTCTCCAATTCCTCAATATTGGGTTTGTAGGCATATACAGCCTGTTCGTATTCCTTGAGACGATGCAATTGATCCTCCAAGGAACCTTGCAGACCCATACCGATGGCGGTGACGGCATCCATTTGGCGTTCAATCCAAGGTCCAACAATGTTGGCCTTTTCGGCGAATTGTCTGCGCAACATTTCGTTGTTTTGTTGTTTGCGCAACTCGTTGGCCAAGGTTTGGTCACGTTGTGGCACCAATTGGCGGACATCGCTCCACTTGCGGGTCATGTCGTTGGCGGTGATGTTGGTGTAGGGATTTTCCAAGCCACCGGGAATTTGGTATTGCTTGACAATGGACTCAACTTCACGTACCAAGTTGACAATCAAATTGAACTCCTTGTCGGCTTCACCCAATGTAGCCTTGAATTGATCGTGAGCTTGAATAAGACCTTGGATTTCTTCCATGGTGTGCACGATAAACATATCGACCAAGTCTTCGCGTGTGCCATCCAACCAGTTGTTGAAGGGAGCTGCACGCTTGGCGAATTCAAGATGCAAAATATCGATTTTCTCCAAGATGCGTTCGGCTTCATCCAAAGAAGTGCGACGACGTTGAGTCAACGCACCCAAACGGTCCCATTGGTCGCAGATGCGTTGGCAGCGAGCATTGACAGAGACGCAGTCGTGGTATTCCAAGGAGCTTAACGAAAAGAGAGATAGAGAGAGCGAATATAAATATCTTTAATGAAATATTCTTTATTCGAATCTCTTTAAATGAGATGAGATTGTGTGTTTGTATTTTGATTGACATTAAACTCTTCTCGTTCCCGTTTTGGTATTCACTATTTTTACACTAAGTCTCTATGGGCTAATCTTTATAGTTTACTTTACAAGTTCTAGCTTTAAGTTTCAATGGAGAACAACTCTCCATGTTGGATTAACGCCGAAAACAAGCGTGTTAAGCGTTTTAAGTACTTTCTTGCAATGTTTTGCTGTTTTGAATTCTTTCTTTGTTAATGTAGTCTCAATAAAAACACAACCTCAATTTTGATATAAACTCTTTAATTCATTTGTCTGATAATAAGGGAATTTGTCTAAAAACGTTATTGTAATAGTGAATATAGACAATACGTCAATGACAGTTTGATATTAAGTTTCAACTGAAATTTGCTAAGCTGTTATGCCAATAACTAGAAGTGAAATTAGGATGAATTAATTAATCAATATTCAGTTTTTTTTCTAATTTCACTCATTATCTACTAAGCCTGTCCATGTTCGTTGGGAATAACGCAAAGCATTGTGATGCTTTCTTCAATTGCACTTATGTTAAATAATGCATTTGCAGATTGGGATTCAAATTGCATTTTTTGAACAAAAAAAGGATCAATTCTGCACTTAGCCCGAGTGGAATTATTAAATCAAGTGGTTTAAAAAATGTCAAAATTAAAATTTCCGTGTATTTGATTTGACTTATATGCAATGGAAAAGCCGCTTGAAATCCACTCTACAAGTCTAAACGTCCTTTAGGCCTGTGTGCGCTCTACAACTATGCTATAGATGTTTGGAGTAACATAGTTTTGCCAACTCTTGGGCCTTCCTATTGCGACTGATTGTTTATATATGTATGTGCTATATCATTGACTCTAACTCTTGAATGGTCTAAACCGTGCTGACTGCAGCTGTTACTCGTTTTTATGCAGTCTAAAGTGTCCATAACCTACAACCTATTGTTTGTAATTTTCAATGTTTACAATTATTCCAACAGATTGCATATGGAATAATATAGATACATTGATGGGGCTGAATAGGTACTGAATAGGTACATTTATTGAAACTAAATTTGAAACATTTGGATAGACATGTGTATCGAATGAGATATGTGTTTTAATATGTTGAATACTACATCGAACCTCACACTAATGTTTCCACAAATCCCAACAAAGACGTGGGCATGTTTAATTGGGTTTTAATAAAGAAACAATAAACAAGTTAGGGGATTATTTAAATTGTAGATTAGGGATTTTCTTGAATGGCATACTTACTTCAATTCTTGGGCAATGGCAGCAATTTGCTCAACACGATCCTGGTGAGCGGCCAAATCGGATTCGAAAGCTTCGTGCTTCTTCTTCAATGCCTTCAGTTCGTTCAATTTGCATTGACGATAATCTTGAGACTGCAACATCTCCTCCTTGCCACGAGTCCAGTCTTCGTGAGCATCGGCCTTGATCTTGAACTTTTGGGCCAAATGTTCCAAGCGTTCCAAACGCATTGTTTCAGCCAAAAGCCATTCTTCAAAGGCCTTTTCGGAGAGTTCCAAACCCTTCCAGGCGTTCGAGATGTCGGCAACAGTTTTGCCTTCGGTGGGCAAGTAGGCTGGACGGTTGGAGAGACGCAATTTCGTTTGCAATGTGTTGAAGTTGGTTTCGAGCTTAGCCTTTTGTTCGACACGTGGGGGCTTGTGCTTGCGGCGGTAGGTACGGTATTCTTCCAATTTCTTTTGGACACCGGCCAAAGAATTGTCAGCTTGACGGGAATTCAACCAGGGCATGGTGCGGCGAATCCATTCCAAAAGCTACAATTATTAACAAAAAGTGAATTAAGACGTTTCACTAGAGTTTGTTTTTCCATTAGACTTACATCACTAGCCAAACGTTCATACTCTTCCATGAGACGTTCATTCTCTTGGTTGACCTTCAAAACTTTGCAAATACGGTTGGCAGCCGTTTCAGCCTGTATACGGATAAAGAAATATATAAACATTAGAAATTTCTTATCCATTGGTTTGCCCCAAAAAGGACATAGAAATAAAGAATAAAACAACAACAATACAAATAAACATCAAAAACAATTTGGAACATTATCAGTTAATTCGTTAATAACTTTGGTTATGGCAACAACATGTCATGGAACATTATCGGTGGCAGGAGAAGTAAATGGCGACATACGATTTTGCACAAGCTTTTACTACATTCTCTCTATGTACTCCCGCCCTTGAGGTTGTCATTATTTAGTGGGGGCTTTATGAAGGTAGTAGAATCATCGGGTTGATCATGTAAAATATATTGTCTCATTTTATTTAAAACTGTTCGCAAAGCACGATTCTGTTTTATTTTTATACTAACGCCTTTATATAATAAAAGTATTGCGTTTCCGACAAAAAAGTGATTGACTTGTCCTTTTCGAGTGAAGTGATATATAAATTCTATACGTAGAGTTTTAGTGCTTAAAAATTCCTAATGTATCAATGGCAAGTTCTTACATCCTAGAATTTTTCTATATCATATTTTTTATCAGTTTTGAAGATTTTTTTACTCTGAAGTTTTTCTTTCTTTTTTTCTGTTTATAATCATTAAAAAACATTCATCGAGATGTTGTGTTTTGGGTATTTCTTGGTTTTGAATATCAATTTGTCGTAAAGTCCGTTTTGCATTCCATATCTCGTTGCAGTCTCGATCAATTTTTACCACTTCTCCTTATGTAGAGGTTTTGATTTTTAAAACTAACCTTTTGGGCACCACTGAAGCAATGATAATATGACGATACATATGTCATGACTGCCCTTTCATCTGGCAATGCGGTATTCTGTAGGTCTGTTAAAGGATTTGCATAAAAATAGAAAAAAGAAAGCAACAAAAACAAGACATATAGAAATTTGTGTTAATATGTCAATAAATGAACAAAACAGCAACAATAATAAATATAAGCATGCAAAAATATATAGAAAAAATAAAAAACATTACACAAATAATAAGAAATTATTAATTAACTTTTGTATATTATTATATTTGTTAATTGGGTGGCACATGCAACAATGGCAGATTGTCAGTCACAACAGCGGGAGCAGCAGCAGCAATCTTTTCTCAGTTTCTCTTGCAAACGACTTTGTTAATAGAAGTTCAAGAACAGATTTTCGTTGTAATGGGATTTGTGTAATGACAATGAGCGTGGAGTTGAAAATTAATAGAACTGTGTTCCTGTACTTGTCATCGAAGGACTTGCAATAGAAAGGCTTTTGTTGGATTGGTATGTGTCTTCTGAATCGATTCCTAAGTACAGCAAACACTAGTTACAATAACAACATACATATTGTTAATAAACTTTAAGCAGAAAAATGTTTTTTGGTAATTTCAGTGTTGTTTTTTGTTTTTGATTTGGAATTTCATTACAAAAATGTGCCCTCATTGGCTAACATAGTCATGATAGAAAACTGTACTGCAAACATTCATTAGAAATTTGAGATGGAACTATAAAACTCCTTGGATTTTAAACTTCATTAGTTAAATTACTTTCCTATGTTGATTTTATATTCATTTTGTAGGGAAATCTCGTATTCGGAGACAAATGACACGAAAAAACCTTTACGAGAAATAAATTCAAGCCGTATATATGGAAAGAGTTTTCGCCATCTAGCTGTATGAATTGCGGCGCATTTAATTTTATTCTTGGGATGCCTTGGGAAATAATGAACATGCGGCTATTTGTAAAGATTCTGGAAGTGAAAATAATTCTTTTCATATAAGAACTGTTCATATAATTCGCAAAAAAACTCCTCCTCCTCCTCCTATCAAATATGAACTCCCAAATAAGTGTGAAACCTATTCTATATTACACCTAAAAAGTTTGCAATACAATTTAACCAACATGTATGTATGTTTTTGTTTTGTAGAAAAAATATGACAATATACAGATGAAAAAAATTAATTATAATTTGTCTTTTGGAAATTGGTCCATTAAAGTATTGGTAAATATATAATTAACAGCACTTTTCAATTTAGTGGCCAGACAGAGACTATTTATTATGAGGAAAATCTATATTCCTAGTTAATTGATTCTTTTATGAAAAGATGTGTCTAGATGCCAAACAATAGATACATTTAAGTTTTTTTTTTTTGAAATGGTAATTCCTTTATAAAAAAGTATTTTCTGAAAAACAGTATTAGTTGTTTTAAGTTTCGATTGACAATTGTAAACTAGATTCTTTCGAAAGTAACTAAAGTGGATTTTTGCGACGGAATGAATATAATTTTAGAAAATTTACCAAAATTATTTGAATAAAAGAATGGAGAATAATTAAAATTTATGAAATATGAAGGAAAGAAGATAAAAGATTATTAAAAGATGATAAGAATCACTGAAAAGCAGACTTTCACAACTGCTACAAATTATTAGCCCTAGCATTGCATTACCGGATTGATGGCGAGTTTAGACTTTTAGAACATTTGCTATTGAACTAAATTTGGTATCGCAAATCGCAACAACATCAATGTTTTGTTGAGTTCGATTTAAATTACAACACCGACAACAGGTCAGTTGTTAGACACATACATATACACTTAGGGTATATACGTATGCATGTATTTATATAGGCAGTCGAGCTTTAGATCTGCATAGATCATTTAGAGATTACGGCGGCAATTGTGGCGCTTAAACATTCGGTATTTAAAATCATATCATTTTAAGGTTATTGGTGTTATTTAAATACTACTAAAGGAATCTGATATTTTTTTCCAAAAAACAAACTGTAATAGAAACCAAAAAAACGAAATAATGTATCAAGTGTATTGATTGTGAAGGTTAATCACATTGTAATTCGGGACGTAGGTGTATTGTCTTGTGGGTTCGGGAACATGCGTCATATTTCCAACCTGTTGAGCTCCTTGGAAGGCATGGTAGTAGCAAGACACATAGGTCATGATGGCACGTTCATCCGGCTTGGGAGTGTTGATCAAATCTGTTAGGTGTTATACGTTAATATCAGTTGTACCACCACCACCATCATCATCATCATCAATAACAACCAATTGAAAATGGTTGTTTCGTTTTTGGTTTTGTTTTTCAAGTGGAAATTAAATTAAAAATTGATGGTGTCATAAATCAAAAGAAAGATACAAATGGAAGTAAAACAAATAAGTGAGAATATCTAAAATTAAGGTGTTCTTCTAAGAAAAGTGAAAGAAAAACTAAATCTAATACCATATTCGGAAAATAGAATCTGTATTACATTTAGCCAAACTACTTCTGTCTGAACAAGTACAACTGGTCAGGACTTACCGTCAGGATCCAACATCCTAGGAATATCGAGGTACTTCTCAGCAACATCGAAGGCAGTGTTGAGATTTTCCAATGGATTGTCTTTGGAGAGTTTGGAATAATCAATCAAGTCGGGCCTGTGGCGATGAATCAAAGCGCAGAAGGCTAAACCGTCCTATTTAACGAACGAATCAAAAGAAATAGTGAAATATAGTTTCAATTTTTGTTTCTTCTTTGGTTGTCTGACTTACCTTGAATGAAAGATGGAAGTTCTGTACATTGACATTCTTGTAGGGGGCGGTTTTGCGTTGGCACCACAACAACAAGCCCTCCTTGGCGGTCATCTCTTCAACGGAGATATCTTGAATGGCAAATCTCAAGATAATGGTCCAGATCATACCGAGAGTCATTTTCAAATTGCCATCGACAATTTCTTCGGCACCAATCGATACCAAGTGAACACCCTTGGAGGCAATGAAGTCCAAAGCCTTGTTGACATTGGCAATTTTGTGGAAACGCATTTTACCACGATCGGGCTTGGGCAAAGTTTCACCAGAAATAACTTCCAGCAACAACATCAATTTCAAGCCATTACGGAAATCATCTTCAATATTTTCGATACCGGTGCCGGCCTTGCGCAAATGACTGTTGCACCATGCTGTAAAGGTCTGCAATGGATTTGGTAAAAAAAAAACAAATAATTTTTCATTAGAATTTTGCAAAACAAATAAAATAAATGCTATTTTTGGACATTAAAATAGGCGTGGATCTTGGACGAGATGAGATTCCTTGGAACTATGTTTTGTTAAACATGATTGTCTAAAGTGAGAAGAAAGGAAATTGCTCTTGATTTTGCTCAGTATGGGTTTGTGTGCAATTGGCTTAATTTCTCTTCTTACAATACGTATTTCAAACCATAGCGAATTCTATTAAGATAGTCATAAATTTATGTTTATAAAATTTGTTATGAATCTAAATTTCAAATTTGTATTTAATTATTTTCAAATTTGACTACATTTGGACTATATGAATATACTCTTCTAGGCGAGATTCTCATAAAAGAACATTAATAAGTGGATATTATACAAAGAAAAAACAATCATAAAAGTATTTTACTAAATTATACATTTATATTTTTTATAATTTATTCACATCGAGACGTGGTGGTAATATTTTGAACAACAATAACGTTTACTACCACCAACACCGCTACGATTATTACCAGCATCAATAACAAACAATGGCATTGCAGCCGTCTGTCTTGATGAATGCAACTACTAAGGTCTGGCGAACAAACGACGCAATCATTGTTTGTCTGTCAGTCTGTATGTCTCTAGCATGGGGTTTCCTATTAGCTTAGCTGCCTAGTCCGTTGTCGAACCAAAAGAAAACCGTGGAAAAAGTCTAGCGGCAGCGTTGAACAGCAATAGTAGCAGCAGCATTGAATTTAGAGGTGAAAAAGACACGACTAAAAGATCTTTGTACTGTGTGTGAACTGGTTTAAAAGCGGTTTTGTCCCCATTTGGCTTTTACGGTTACACATTATAAGCAAAATAACTGCATTACCAGTAAACAAGCAGCATACGGGTACGTTGCTCCCTTTGCCGTCGCTGATGCTGGGGCATTATTACACATTATGACCTACACACAAATCTTATTTTGCCAATTTACAACAGTAACATAATGAGAAATTGGACAGATTGTGGAGTGGAGTGATGTCTCTAACATACTAGCCACAGGAACAGTGTATACAATGGGGAGAAATATGACGTTCTTTTCTTTACGTTAAAATAGAAACGTTGAAACTTGGAGTGCGCCAGAGTACCCCTAATCAATCTAGATACATCTGGCAAGAAAAATCCCTCGCTTTGGCATGCGAAAAGAAAAGGAAATGTTCTAATTATTCAATTACGTTATTTGCTGGAAAAGGTCTTGGTTCACATTTAGTAGACTTTAAACAATTTGACTAAAAAGTCATTGGGGAAAGATTCGGATAACATTTTTAGAAAGTGTTGTTTCTCTTAAAATTTTTTCGAATAATATGTAGGTTAAACCAATATTTTGTAATATTTTTTGAAAAATATCACTAAATGTTGTTCGATAAACCAAGATAGTTTGCAAAATTTTACTGACAACAAATTTACTCAGTAATATTTATCCAGTAACATCAGCTGATTGAAAAACAGATACATTGTAGCCGATGCAAAACTATTTTAAAATTTCAGGTAATACATTTTTAAGATTATAGACATTTAATATTGGTTTACAACAATAAAAAATTCTTCTCTCAATAATGATATATAACGCATTCATTGCTCATAACAGCTGTTTCCTTGCGAGATTTTACTGGATAATTGTCCAGCAACTTCTTTCTGAGAAAGTAAGGTAGTTTTATTCTCTTTTGGAAAAAATTGTGCCAACAGACGGAATTCCTGCAAAAATCTTGCAAGCAATCAGCTGGTTTGACAAAACAATGCAATTAGTGCGTCATAAACAGAGATTAATCATGGATAGCGATTTCCAAAAGCATTTTGTTGAGAATTTTCCAGAAAAAGAGTTATTCGTGATGGAATTCAAGCGTGATAGTGTGATTTCTATATATTTGACTGGAAAACCACAAGTGGCTTTCATTTAAATGTGAATAAATCTTCGTGTCTCGTACCATCGCTCGTTACCGTGATACTGGTAGCGTAACCCGACGTCAAAGAAGTGGACGGAAGAAAACAGCAACATCAGTAGAAATGGTTCGAAAAGTAAAGAAGCGACTTGATCGAAACCCGCATGGCAGTGGCCGAAAAATGGCTCGTGAGCTGAACATATCGCCGGCCATGGTGATGGTGTGGGCCGCCATAACAGCCGATGGGTGCCCTCCGCTCGTATTAATCGACCGTGGCATCAGAATAAATGCCGAATATTATCGCGAAAATATTCTAGAGGGTGTAATAAAGCCTTGGGCACGCAAACATTTGGCCGCAGACCTTGGTCATTCCAACAGGACTCAGCACGCGTCACCCAAGAATGGTTACAAAATGAGTTTCCTCGCTTCATTTCAAGCGCACAATGACCACCAAAATCTCCGGATACCAATCCGTTGGACTATTGTGTCTGGAGTATTTTGGAAAGCAAGGTTGGCACTAAAAAATACCAAAGTGTCGAACACCTCAAGCAAGCGCATCGCCGGGAATGGGCCAAAATATCGCAGAACTACATTCGGGCAGCGAGTGACGATTTCATTGTCCGTTTGAAGGCCATAAGAACTTCAAATACCAAATTTAAAATAGTTCCGGAAAATAATGTCGCTAAAATCATCAAAATACCGAATATCGGGGGGAACCGTTATATGGGACTATACGAAGACGTGGCCCATTTTCTGTCTTATGCTGTAGTATCCATAACGAACTTCGAATACCAAATTGGAAACAATTCCGGTAAATAATGTCGCTAAAATCATCAAAATCCTGCAGACATAATACAAATTTGAGTAAATTTTTATAAACTTACTTAATTTCGTTTGGAAGCTCGAGTGATTTTCACAGACGGACAGACGGACGGAAATTGTTAAATCGACATAGAATTTTATGCTGATCAAGAATATATATATACTTTGTGGGGTCTAAAATGTATATTTCGAGGTGTTACAAACGGAATGACAAACTCTATACTATGGTGGAGGGTATAAAAATTAAAATTATTATGGCGTTTGTCTCTGTTGCAGTTTTTTATCTCACCCTGTATATGATGTTTGGGTGTTTTTTCTTTGTAAAAAACCCAATTTGTACAGCCTTTTTAAAAAGGATTACAACAGTTGAAGATTTGCATTAATAGTTATCCTGCCAATTAGCTATCTGTTTGAGTGCCTGCCAATTGCGCCGAGATTTTATGTATCCCGGCTGGCAAATTTAAACAGACCCTAAATCACTGTCGCTGTGATCCAGTGGTGAGAGAAATGAGAGCAGCAAGACGACCGAATGTCCGACACTCTCCGTTATAATTCATAAACAGACTTCTCTTGTGTCAAGCAAATGTTAAGATGTCAATATCTCTTTGCAACGGGTTTCCTTTTGTTCTTGTTATCGTTGTGTTGCTACACAGTAGATGTCAGTCAGTTGCAGTAATTGTGTCGGTCGGTGTCAGATTTGTATAAAAGGCGCGTGAGCGCACACGCCATCGATGCAAAATCCGCATTTTTTAGTTGTCAGTTTTTTGCGTTGTTGTTGTTTGGTTGGGTTTCTTGGCGTTTCTTTTGTTTTGACTGTCATTGACGTTTTATGTGAGTGAGTGAGCAGCGAGCGGCCAACCAACCTACAACTGTGGCAAAACTCATTGTTTTTAATCATTTATGGTTAAATCTCATCAGCAACAACAAAAACGACATCGACGACGAAACCGACAATGATAATTAATTACTCATTTTGAGGCAAAATCACACGCACAGCTAACAATATAAAAAAGAGGTGATAATTATGAACGGTTTTATAAGGCAACATTTTTGTTCGCAACAACAATAACAACAAAAATCAAGCGTCATTGAATGGGTGGAGAGGGGTTCATCTTTAGTGGTATGGATTTCTAAGCTAAGCCTAATTTAAACTTGGGAAATTCTTCTCCAAGCGAAGCACTATGTGGGTTTGTTGAAAAACTTGTGTAGTAAGGTTCGATTCGATTTTATTGGCAAACCATGGTACAATCATGGTACAATGAAGAGAAGGTAGGTCAACTTTGAAAAAATTGCAGTATAGAGGTCTACCTGTTTGGCTTGTAATGTCAGAAATAGTATCAAAACAATAACAAAATCAAACAACTTGTTGCATTTATTTTGAATAAATAATTAAAAACCGCGAAAACTGAATGAAAGGTCAACACTTCTTTTCAAAACCAGGTTCTATATATCTCTAAAGGATTATTTCGCTACAAAAACTCTAGATTTTGTCGATGCATACGTTGAAATAAAAATTTTGAAAACACCCGAATTTGAATGTTTTCTGAACAATTTTTTTTTTGTTATTGAAAAGAAAACACATACATTGGTTTATAAGCCCTTGTCAGGTATAAGCCCTTGTAAGAGTGTAACTCATCTCTGTTAAAAAAAAAAAGCCCAGTACAATTCATAATAGCCATTTACTATGTAGAAAGCACATATAATAAGAATGGATGCCCCTGAAACCCTATAAAGGTGTTTTGACTTTTATGAGTTTTAACTCTTTATATTTTTCCATCAAAATTCGTTTTTTGAGTTATGTCAATCTTTGAACTTCATATATGTGTATTAGGTATTTAGGATACATTTTTCAGTAAAAATTACTCGGTAACCTGCATTAAGACAATTATCTCTCTGGAGTGCAAATTTTGCAAAATATAACATTCAGTAAAATTCAGCAAGAACACAGATGTTTTGCAAAATGCATGGCGTTATAGTACATTTAAACTGTTGAGAAACCCAAAATACTGGGTTATCGTGCAAACCTATTATTAAGAAACTAATTTAATTGTCAATCATGTGAAATCTTCTTCTATATCTATAAAAGAGGAAAATGTTTCTACGTTTGATTGTTTGCTTATAATTTATAGACTGCTAAACGGTTTTTCCTGAAAATCTCCAGGTATACTACAACATCGCCTGAAAGTAACATAAGCTGTGTTCCAGAACCTACAAATTAGTACTAATTAGTGCTAATTCTGCTACAACGCGTTCCCGTACTCCAAAAACTAGCAAAACTTGCAGCTCTCTCGAGAAAAAATGGCGCTGAGTGGTGCACATTTCTGCTTGTTTTAGCTACATGAATTTGGCCGAGCAGAAATGTGCAAATTGTAAATTTGGCATTTAATTGGCAGGGCTAACAAGGTTGAAAAATGTATTGATACATTTCAAGGTTCGCGCGTGGCAACAAATGTAAAGAAAAAAGATAAACCTTAAAACTAATATTTGTCGTGCAAAAAACAAAAAGGGAAAATAGGGAGCAACTGATGTATTCGCTTTTGGATGATTCCAGGAGTGAAGAGGACTCACTGAATGAGGAATCAGACGATGAAAACGTATTGGAAAACAGTGCAAAATTAGTGAAAGGTAAATTAAAAAATTAAGCTGAAAATCAAAGATGTTTGTTTATTACTGCGAACATTTTATTTTTGTTTTTTAGGTTGGCTGTCTTTCCAAATTGTGGCATTAAGTCTTCTAGCAGACTTAACATTAATTTAACCGGCGCCTCCAATCATGTCAGCTTCTCCGGGGTTGTGATTTGAGAAAACTCCACCTCTAAATACTCTTCAACGGATTCTGAAATCAAAACTTTCTAAATAAACAGCATTCAAAAATAATTTTTAATTTTAAATTATTTTCAATACTCATTTTTTTAAATTTTGGCGTCCATTTCAGTAAGGTTTCACCAGTCCGATTTAGACTGTTTTCTTTTGGAATTTTGAATGTTGACATTTTATCGCATTTCTGCTAATTTTCCGTTCCCTTATTTTTTGAGCACACCTAAATGAGAATGGCATTTTATACTGTTCTCTCTTCTGCTAGTTTTACTACTAAAAAAGTACTGGAACACAACTATAGTCTATATACATACATGTGAAATTCCACTTGAAACTGGAGATATAGCATCAGAATCGTAGGTACCTCCAAAAAATTTAGTTTTTGTATGCACACATCTATTTATCCGTTATAGATTAAATGTGCTAAATTATATTGAAATCTGTTCAGATTTGAACATAGCTATATATGATGGGCCGATCTGAAGAGCCCTTCTTAAAAAAATCCGCACTTTTTGGGTAGTTCTCATCGGTCGCCAAAGTACAAACACGTTTCGGCGTTACCTTTAGTCACAATTCCCACACATTTCCGTTTAAAAACAATGCATTTTAAGATCTACGGACAATATACTATGAACAATATACTCTATTTATCAATCCGACGATATCATGGTTTACAAGTTTTTTATGTTAATAACAAATAAGTTTCCAATTAAACGAAAACATAAAACCACCGAAAATAGAAACAGTTTTCTTTGTTTTCAATTCATTGTCAACAATTACTCTCCATGCCAAAGATGTCTGAAACTTCCATACAATTCTGGAATGAATTGACACTTTTGGTCAATGGAATCGAAAGAATTTTGAGATGAGATATACAGTTTAACTAAAACTATGGCACATAACCTGTTCGAAAAACGTTCTCCATTCAAATGCCACAAAGAAATGCAGCCTCATTAAATGAAAAACATAACTGAAGTGGCCAGTCGCTGGTCGGTCAGTCATCATATTGAATACTCGAATAATGAGGGAAAATTAGGAACTCTGAATGAAAGCAACCTGGCAGACAGGCAAGCTGTCTGACAGACAAACTGTAAATGTAATTTAAATGATGTTTTTATTATGGTGTCCAACACACCATCTCTCATCATCTCCAGCAACGAGCTGAAGACAAAGAAGATTTGCCACTTGTCGACTGGTCGACCGGCTTAAGCTCTGCCTACAGGTTTCACCATGAATTAGAATGTTGCCGGGGATGGATGGAAATGATGACAATGACATTTATGTATGAAAGTCTTTTTGTTTGAGTGCTTGACTTGTTTGGCTTGCACATGGAATGGATTATGGTATGGCAGCAAATAGAATAAGATGAAACACCACAGAGCAGTTACTCCGCTTTTCTGGATACCAATGTACAACCATATCATGGCGGTGAAAGAAACGAAGAAGCCAGGAGATGGTAGGCAAACACGTTTCATATTAAGATGCTTCTATAACGGCACATCTAATAATTCTATCAGCTACTTTAATTTTCCAAGAATTAAATTAGATCTTAAGTTGCCAGGGAACAGAGCTGTCCAGGCGAATAGCTAAAGGAGACGCGCTGTAAACGAAAGAGAGAGAGGGAGAGCAAAAAATAACCAGCAGTATAAAAACAAACGGACATTTGAGAACTAGTTTTGCCGTTGCGACCGCTATTTTAGCCGATAGCAGAACCGGCTATTGCAACGGCAGTAGCATCACTTGAAACACTTACACAGTGGCATATTATGTCCACATGTATGGAATTGTTTTTGTGTGTTGGCAAATCCGTTTAAAATCTGGTATTAGTTAAATCAACATATTTTACCGGTCAATAGCCAATAGATTGGCCAGCCAACTGGCCAGACAACATTACAGCATTTGCTGAAAGCAGGCAGGAGGCCAGCATTAACACTAATTGGCATACCGTTATTGTATTGCATATGTTGCTGGTTGATCGGCTTGCGGCACAAATGCTCAGACTTGCAGTAACCTTGAAGTGCAGCCTGCACTCCTCAAGCCCTGCCAGACGGGCAAAATAGCAGACGTTTTGTTTCTCTTTAAAAGTGAAAGTTTCTGTTTGGACGCTAGAGTAGTAATGAAGATGAAACGATCGGCAAAAGGACAAAATATTGGGGGTTATTGAACCATTTTTATCACCTATCGATGTCGATGTGTGGGAATAAACACATATATTCACACATTACCAAGAAGAGAGATTATAATGATAGATTGTATTACCAGTAAGCCAAAAACGTTTTGTTGACAAACTCACCTCCTAAAGCGAGAGAGGTACTATTATATGGGGGCTATACCAAAATATGGACCTGCACAGACAATTTTCTGCATTAGGCTGTAGTATCCATTACGAACTTCAAATATCAAACTTGAAACAATTCCGATGAATAATGTCGCTAAAATCATTAAAATGCCGAATATCGGGAGGTACCGTTCTATGGGGTCTATAGGAAGACGTAGACCTGCACAGACAATTTTCTGTCTTATGCTGTAGTATCCATTACGAACTTCAAATACATAAATAAATTAAAATTTGACACAATTCCGGTGAATAATGTCGCTAAAATCATAAAAATACCGAATATCGAGAGGTACATTTATATGGGGGCTATACCACCAAAACGTGGACCTACATGGCCCATTTTCAATGCCAAAAGTTCTGCAGATATAATATGCATTTGAGTAAAATTTTATCAATTTCGTTCGGATGTTAGAGTGATTTCCACAGACGGATAGATGGACGAACATCGCTAAATCGACATAGAATTTTATGCTGACCAAGAGTATATATACTTTGTGGGGTCTAAAATGTATATTTCGAGGTGTTACAAACGGAATGACAAACTTGATATAGCCTCCATACTATGGTGGAGGGCATAATAAAGAGCGATTTAAAACTTCGAGCTAAGCCCAATTAAGCGTTTGTTCAGCAATTCGAAACGACAGATTGAAAATGACAAGCTGAGAAAAAAGAGACTCTGTTGTGCAATTTTATCCGTCACTGTATGGACAATTATTTATTTACATAAGTAAGCCTCTCGCATCTGCTTGAGAAGATGACAATGGAGAGATGATTAGGAAGACATAAAAGAAGGTGTAGTTTAAAGCATGGATCATACGGCTTGAGGTGGAAGGAAATAGAAATAAATTCTCCTCGCAAACAAATAAAATAAATAACTCTATATTACTATCGTAGTAATTGTAAACTAAATAAGTAAGGATTGTGGAGAATTAATATTTCATGTGCAAGAATAATAATTTCAGTACGTCATAAACATAAAAAGCCGGGTTCATTTGAAAATACCTTTTACAGAATTAACTGCAAATAATATTGAGAAAAATAAGAGCACAAATAACACGACCAACCATGCCATGCAAGGCAAAAAACGGAGCAGCAAGTTACAAACTGGTAAACGCCATACAAATACATACATATATAGGACTACATTTTTATTAATTAGTTAATGCGTATAAATTGAAAACAAAAATGGAATTTCATTTCTCTCACACAACGGCCACCAAAATCTCCCGATACCAATCCGTTGGACTATTGTGTCTGTAGTATTTTGGAAGCAAGGTTGGCACTAAAAAATACCAAAGTTTCGTTCACCCCAAGCAAGCGCTTCGCCGGGAATGGGCCAAAATATCGCAGAGCAACATTCGGGCAGTGTGTGACGGTTTCATTGACCGTTTAAAGGCCTTAATTCGTGCCAAAGGTGACCAATTCGAACAAATCTAAATCTAATCTGAACTTATTCTAAAGTTTGATGCTATTTCCGACATAAAAAAACTTAAAAACTAAGGAGTTCGACTTTGTTGCAGTTTTTTTATCTAACCCTGTGTATAAGTTAATAAGGAAATAGATATTATGGATTGATATCTTAAATAATTTAACACACTTCGGATCTGCAAATAGGGTAAGTGTGCCTAAGTTCGACATGTCCCAGTAGTCGGCACTTTTTATTTTTAAGCCCAAATAAATGAAACTTTTATAACTAAATGTATTTTGTTTACTTCAAATATATTGTCAGCTATCTTTGTGTACAATTTCGCTAAAAAAGATGATTTATTCTAATAAAAATTACATTTTTTTCTGTGAAGGTCCTCAACAATCCATATTCTTAAGAAAAGTACAATAAAGACGTCGAATCAGTTTAACTAAACAAAAATATTATATTTTAATGAATTAATTTATTCTTATTATTAATTATTCTTACAAAAAATTGGTATGCCGACTGTTGGAAAATGCCATACCGACAATTGGCAAGTGGTGCCGACTACTGGCACAAAAGCATTGTTTTAATAAAACTACAAATTTATGAAATTTAATAAAAAGTTATTAAAACTTTATTTATTATTGCAAAAACTATACAAAATTTCGAATCTGAATAAATTAACTTTGTAATAATTGAAAAGTTCCACTCAGAATGGTGAAAATCCTAAAAGTGCCGACTACTGGTACACTTACCCTACATTTTAAACAAAGCAACGGCAAAACGTACTATTTATTTAACCATTGCACTAATGAAGTTGGTGATTGGAGATTCCAGCACTGCAAAAATGGAAGTTGCATTCTTAAATACAACTAAAAGGTAAAGTTTACTGGGGTAACATACATCCTATAATCAAATTTTAAAATAATTTCCATTTTTTCATTGTTAAACATTTCATTCAATTCGAAAACAAATCTTCATCTGATTGGGAAATGATTTCAATTACTTTGAAAATGCAAAAAAATACAGCCAAGTTTTTATGGTCGGAAAGGAGAGATTTTATTTTTGATCAAATGACATCACTGGATTATAGCAACTGGCTATATCAGAAAATCATGTATACAAAACTTGCACTTATTTCATTCTAGTCATAATTATCCATTACCATTTGTATAAACCCCCACCCCTTTTCAAACATAGACAGCAACAAAACAAATTCCTCAACCAAACTTCTATTGTAAACAATTCTTTTTTGGGAAATATGTTAAGTTTTCTTTCATCCAAAAAAACAGAATAAATGAATTAAATAGCAAGCAAATTGAACAATTATTTGAATATCGCCAGGCAAGCCCAGGCAGTGCGTAAAATTATTTATGACACAGCTAGCTTGCCTTTTATGTTGTCTAATTATTTTGTTTTTGTTGTTTTAAATGTAAACAGTTAAACAATATATTTACAATTTTCATATAGAACAACACATGGTATAATGAAAATGGTAAAGTCATTTCAAATAAGCATATCCATCTCTGCATTTTCATTGCCAAATTACACTGTGTAGAAAACAGATTGCCATCTCTGACTTTTAAATATTTGTATATGAACATTTTGACAATGAGATGTTGTCAAATGAATTATTTTCAAAAAAAAAAAAAATTGTAAACATATAATTGCATGAATTTACCTTCTTAATTCTACCAAAGAACAACATTTTGAATTTGTGATTTTAGATTGATGGGTGAGTGAGTTCTAATTTCAGGGACGATCTATATTCTATTACTTTGAAATTACTAAGCATGTGCCATAACGGTACTTTTCGAGTTACAGTGGAACTTTTTATTCAGTTTTTTTTAACGTTTTTCATCCAAAAAAAAATAAGTAGCTTTGAAGTTTTTCTATTAGCCAAAAAACCATTTTCAAGATCCTAAATTTATAACAGAGAGGTACTATTATATGGGGGTTAAACCAAAACGTGGACCTACATGGCCCATTTTCAATACCAAAAATCCTGCAGACATAATATACATTGGAGTAAAATTTTATCAATCTACTTCATTTTGTTCAAAAGCTAGAGTGATTTCCACAGACGGATAGAAGGACGGACATCGCTAAATCGACATAGAATTTTATGCTGATTAAGAATATATATACTTTGTGGGGTCTAAAATGTATATTTCGAAATGTATATATTTCTCCATACTCCCTCCATGGTAAACAAATTGAGATTGTTTAAGGCCGAAAGTTCCAAAAACGTCAAAAAAATTGTCCCTTCTGTCAGATACTACTACACTTCTGTGCAAATACCCAGTGCGGGACATAAAGACGAGCAGTTGTACGACAACCCCAATATCCTTCGTAGGTTTTTATCTCTAGTAGTAGTGCATAATGTGTCCTTAGGGGTGTTTACCCCTATGTCCTTCCCTTACACGCTAATTCAAAAACCAACTGTGTGGGCTCAATTTCCTGTTGACAAGGTGTTGTGAGGTCCATCCTGATAGATCGTATTCTTTGGGAAAAATTCTTTCTCTCTCATCCTATTGTGAGGGGACAGTGACCTATCGCCACCTGTTATGACAAATCACAAAAAAGAGAGAGAGAGAGAGAGAGAGAGATTGTACTCGGCCGTTTTAAACTCACATATTAACAATGCCTGAGTGAGTCATAAAATTGTCATGTCAATTGGCGGCAATTGAAATTCTCAGCTGTTTTATGTTGCTTGCAAGCCACATACATATGCTTCTCGAAAATCGTGGTGAATAAGTAACACAGTAGTTATCACAACATTTATTTACAAACCATTATCACCCCGCATGAAAACAGCCCAATGGCCATTGTAATTATTCATCCATTCATGCCCTCGAAAATTCGATAAATTTTGCTATTTTTTAGCTGTTCTATTTAATTCGAAATATTCAACCAGCCGAGTGCTGATGATGATGACTAATTCGAATTTATTCAATTGAACACAATTCGTTTTCAAATTTAGAATAAATACAAATAAAATCAAATATTCCGAATAAACAAAACAAGACAAAAAAAAAGCTCAAATTGTAGAGTAATGAAAGAAAATAGAATTGAACGCCAACAGCAGCATTAATTGCGGCAGTCGAAAAAATGTCTAAAATAAACATTGCCAGAAAAAATACATGATCGGCCAATAATCTGTACGTTAAAGAATGAGAAGCGGGGGGGAAGAAGTGAGAAAAAATGCCACAACATGAAACTAAACCAAACCATATCTTCTTCCGATCCTAAACTATGAAGATAATCACCTGCAAGGTATGTCTGTCTGGTTCGAGGTACATACCTGTCTAGTTGTAGCATATGGCTCCCGTCATCAAACAAATTGTAATTTCTAAATGGTAAACAAACATTTCGTTGATACTAGTTCTGCAGTTGTTGTTGCTTTTGCTTTTTTCATATTTTTTTTTAGTTTGTAGGGTGGCATTTTGTTCATCGTCGTCTTTTTTTCCTTTTGGCCAATGATTTTGAAAAATAAATTCTTTTTATAAAAATAGACCATAAGTATTGTATAATTCTGCTAAAAATACTGTTGGCTATGGCAACGGTGGCGACGATAACAAATATTATGAAATATTCCCAGTGATGATGTGAAGAGGAGAAAACAACCAAAGGCAACACCAAAAAAAAAAAACGCTTGCCAAAAGCCAGAAAACAAAATTGAAATATATGACGCCTGTCATATGTATGATGTTGGCTAAGATCAGCAGCAAATAGACTACATACAGAACGAACATTATGTATTTATATGAAGAGGGAGAGAGAGAGACATTGAATTAATTCCCCCCTTTTGCCTACCCCCATTCTCTTTAAGACTCCTACGCCATTGCATCATTACCATCAATATTCTCTAACAATTCAAAAAGAAGAGCAGCATCTGGGAATCAGATATTTCCCCCTCACTGCCTCGTGAGCTTTTATGCGCATGCGCAAAATAACGAAAACTCGTGAACATTCCCCCCTCACAACCAGCTTTTCTAAAAAAAGTTGTTTGCCGCATTACTCACAGCTTTCAAGTGGGGAATCTAACAACAATATTTCTTTTCGCTTTTCCCATTCATTGCAGATGGAGATACATGGCTAGAAAAGCTTTTGGAAGCTCTGACCGGCGCATTGCAAACAATTTAAAACCATTTTTAGTTCAATGTAATTTGACCCTTGTCTATTATGGCATACTGGGAACACAGAGAAAAGGAGAGAGGCAGAGAGAGAGAGAGTGAAAACCTTCATTGATCATGAAAGAAACACAAGGAAAATAGAAAGAAAAAGCTCTGCTGTTTATCGTTTTGTTGAAAATAGCTCATATTCACTTGCCAGAGACGGTCAAACCCACTATGAATAATTTCGATTTGTAACGTCATGAGCGTTCCGAAGGAAGACAAATACATAGATGACACATATTTCTTTTGGCCCGCCACGTAGCCTCCAAACATTCACATATGTGTGTACAAATAGGCTCATTACATCTTGGAGAAAAACAAAATAATAATAGAATTTTCAATTGTCTGTCAGTCTAACTGTCAAATTGTCATCATCTGAAGTCTGGCATATTTGTCTGTTGCTGAAATTTATTTTTTTCAATGTCTTCTTCTTTATTAAAAAAAAAACTGTTTGCATATTGATCTTAATTATTGTCAACTTGACATTTGAAGGTTTTGTGTATGTTATGCAAAATTTGAATGTTAGGCAATAAACAAAAAATAATTGAAAGTGGTATTGAATAAAACTAAAGAGAAATCTTAAGAAAATGTATTCCCAAGTGGCCTTAATGAGTCAAGCTATACTAAATTAGCATTTGGACACTTATTGGAAAAATAAGATATCGTATCTCCAACTGACATGACAACTATAGTTGTAGATAAGCATGTTTCTTTCCACAGAGGTGCTATACACTGGATTGGAACTCGAAGTCTTGCAAATGGCAAATATCTACACACACTAGGGCAAGACCATCATAACTCCAAAAGGTGGATAGAGTTTTCGCTCACAATAATTAAATGAGGTTTGTATTTTCTTAAACTAATGACCAGGTTTTCAATGTTTCTCCTATAAACTCATTGAAGGCCGACAAAGCATACTATTTGCTCTTTGCCATTTATTTTTTAGCCAAGTCTTTTAAGTGCCTGACCTGAGCTGTTCACGCAAGCTTGAAATTCTCTATGAAATGTAGTCAGATTTTTATAAAAGAATGCAATAACGAACTTAAGGTCAAAATTAAATTGCTATCTCCATTTAATGATTTGAAAAATCATGAACTTTGCCGAGTCAGGCTCGCATCCATCGACGCGTCTACCTACACTACTAGAAGACTGGGACTAAATCTTTTGTGTCTCGTACCATCGCTTGTTACCGTGATACTGGTAGCGTGGCCCGACGTCAAGGAAGTGGACGGAAGAAAACAACAGAAATGATTCGAACAGTAAAGCTCGTGGGATGAACTTATCGCAATGTTCCATTCGGCAAATATTAAAAAATCAGCTCGAGGTAAAGCTATTGAAATTCCAAAAAGTGCAAAAACTTACACCGCAACTGAAATTAAATTGACTCAAAAGAGCTAAAGAGTTGCTTGGCTTGGCCGAAAGTGGTGAACTGCCGAGTTTGGTTTTCTCCGATGAGAAAACATTCGTTGTCCAGTAGTTTGTAACCAAACAAAATGATCGTGTTTCCTTGCCAAACGGGTCAGCTGAAAATGTGCACCTTCGGTTGGCTACCAGAACTCAAGTGCCGGCCATGGTGATGGTGTGGGCCGCCATAACAGCCGATGGTCGTTCTCCGGAGGCTCTCCGTATTAATCGACCGTGGCATCAGAATAAATGCCGAATATTATCGCAAAACAATTCTGGAGGGTATATTGAAGCCTTGGGCAACAGGTTTCAGCATCATCGCTCTCAGCACGCGCCTCCCAAGAATGGTTACGAAATGAGATTTCTCGCTTCATTTCCAGCGCACAATGGCCATCGATCACCTCAAGCAAGCGCTTCGCCGAGAATGGGTCAAAATTCTGCAGAGCAACATTCGGGCAGCGTGTGACGGTTTCATTCGTGCCAAAAGTGACCAATCGAACAAATCTAAACCTATTATAAAACTTGATGTTATTTCCGACATTTTTTGCTTTCATTCAATACAATTTAAAAGAAAATGTAAAAATTGTGGCGTTTGACTTTGTTGCAGTTTTTTTTTATCTCACTCCGTAGTCTGCTCTCGGCCACGTCAAGAAAAATGCATATTTTCTAAACGGAAGATTATACGTTCTAGTTACCAAAATGAAAAAAAAAAAATCAAAACATGGTTATTTGCACTACCTCATGGATTCCGGATGCCGACTTTCAATTAATTGATTTTTGGTATTGAATAGTCGAAATCGATTTTTCGTAATCGATTTTTGATTTTGAGGTAATAGTTTTTTGTTCGACTTTTCATTATAATATGATATGAAGTAAAGTTCTTTTCGTTTTGATTTTAAAAATCGAAATCAACGGTTTTTACTGGTGTACGAGAACTAACTGTCAGTATATGGGCAGAACTATAGATGTCGCTTTTCCCAAATTTGTACTGTAATATACTAATATACCTAGACAGGGGTGAGATCCTTGCGTGTAGGTATTTCTTTTCTCAACATCTATCCTCCCAATCTTAACCTCATCCAAATTAGTCTTCATTTATTTAAAGCGAAATACAATACCTTCTCACCAAGAAAATAGAAAACAACAGTGATTTCGGTTCTAAATGTTTATATAAATATGCATATGCATATGTATAACAATATCTAAATATAGAAATATTGACATACTGCTGTCACTTATCGGCTATTTTTGCCATAAATTTATTTTTAATGGCCGTCTGAAGTAAAGCAAAACAACAAACACAAAGAAAACGGAGGACAATTTTCAAAATAGCAACACAGACCAAATACATATTTGCATTTTTTGTTGGTTGTTCGTCAAAAAATTGCATTACTCAACAACAATTTCAAGAAAAAGTATTTAATTCTACTCGGGGCTAGATTATATAATGAGCTCTTTCCCAAAATGGTATCGAAGCTGTTTGCCGACAACAAAAACAAAACATTTTTTTTTTTTGGACAGAAAAAAAAAATAATCGCCAGATTTAAATCAAAAATGTAAAATGAAGTTACATTTTAAACAATATATGAGAATCATTTTATTCTGTTCGAACATTCTGTTGGCTCTGTTTGAGAATATATGCACACCAAAAATTATTCGTTTAAAGTACTATATGCATAAAATATAACTCAACTTGAATTTTATTAAGAAATTATTTATTGAAATGATCTTGACAACTTTTAAGTTTTTTTTTTAGTTTTAATCCATTTGGAAGGCAATTTTCGATGTTTCTTCTAGTTTTGCACATTTGGAGGAGTCGATGTCTGTCTGGCTGATGCGCACGATAACTCTCGAAGGGAGTATCCGATTTAGTTGAATCTTTGCAAATAGTAATACGTGTATCAGGGCTAAGTCAGGTGGGAAAATGAACAACATCGGGCCACACCTTTTAGTACCCCCCGCCAACAGGTCAGAATGTTGAATAATCATAACGCTCATTAAATTGTAAATGAGAATCCGATTCTTTTCAAAATCGGTTCATTCCAATATTTTTATTAACACAAGATCTGGTGTGAAGATGTGACCTTGTCTTCTGGTACTTCCGATATAAACATTCAATTCATTTTGAATTTGGTACATTCCAACACATCTACAAACAATAGAAAATGAAGTACCACCCCCACAATGAGTTAAAATTTTAAGTACTTATAACATGGTACACACTAAGTGTATCTCAATTTTTCGCTGAAGTCGAGATATGATGCGATTATGGGATTTTTCGACCAACTTCTTCTGATACATCTGACCACAATTGCTCAATTTGTAGTTACAAATATCATAAATGTTAAAATAATTGTTCGATGTTTCTTCTAACTTGGCACATTAGATCTACTGTGAATATGTCTTATCGGTCCATTCTTTCTGGTACCTCCCACAAAAGGTTACATTTTGAATAATTATCACTCTATAAAAAATAACATGCGAAAGAAATCAAGGATTTTCTACAAACATGCTATTTCTCAATACTTCTATCAATTATAGATCTAATGTATATTAACCGCAATTAACAAAAAACTTAAAATATCGTGGGAAGATTGTAAGCGTAGAGAGAGGAAGTTAATTTGAAGGCCGAAAATTTTTCGAATAGAAGCTTGTCAAAGTCGACTTTTATTTGATAGGACAAAATCGAAAGATCAAACAGTCAACTTCTACAAATAACATTGAAAACTTTACTCTGTATCCAGTTTGAAGATTTCAGCAAAGATGGGGATTTAATTTTGAAAATAACTGCCTGAAATTATGTCCCATTAAATTTAATTTTTAAAATCCGTGGGCTAAACTGCTTTCAGCATCTGATCTATTTTTAGATGTTTTTAAAATTTATATCTTTATTTTTTTAAACTCAAGGGAATTAAAAATTATTTCTTTATAAATTTATGATTATAAAACATTCTATTTGGAAAAAAAAACTACAACAAATCTGTTTGTAATATTCGAAATTTATTACCTTGAGAGCATTTATTTCAAGATGTGACAAACACAGGCGTGTGTGGCAATGTATAGATGTTAAAAAATGGTTCAAGATCATTTTTTTTTTTGGACAAAGAGAAATATTTCTAAAGCAATTATTTTCCTTTTTTTTTTGTTGGCGACTCTTGCTTGCCAATCATCATCCACCGCTGACAATGTCTCCCACGCAGTGCTAGGCTGCCGCTGCCCACATAATGGTCAAGACAAATAATTAAAACTGATTTTTGTCCTCCTTTTCTTTTTATCTCTTGAAAAAGAAAATAATTTTTCACCTTTACCAAAGCAATGTTTAATTGTTGGATAATGTCAAAATAACAATAATAAATCATTGTTTTGAGACAATCTATTCTGCAAGGTCAAACAACAAGCAATTAGCAAAGCCAAATAAATTTTGGAAATAATTTGAAGATATTTCAAATATTTAAATGGTATCTTTGAAAAACCATAAATATGGAAATACGATTTCTTTTACCATGTAAAAATTCTGAAATTGTATTTGGTAGATATAGATGTAGATAGAGATTTTCCCAGTAATTCTTCATCAATTGGAAAATCGATGAACGGCCAAATTGTTACTACAAAAATTACACAAAAAAAATCCGGGCATTCGTCATCTGTGGTGGCAAAGGCGACGACTGTAGCGTCGACAGCGCATCAACAACAACAGCAGAGGCAGCAGTAATTGTGTGTCATTGAACGGCTACAATTTTTGCTGAATTGTTAGTGTTGTTGTTACTGTTGTGGTCGTTGTTCTTTTTATATTTGTGCAAATGTTTACAAAATTCATAATTTTGTTTTTACAAAACCTCCCAAAAAAAAGAACGAAATTCACTTCGACAGTCAGCTTTGCAAATGGAATAATGCCTTTGAGAATGTTGATGGAATGGAAATTTAAGAGAGTAACCCACCTTTATGATTATTTTTTAGGTAATAGGGTCGGGTCATCTGGGAGCAAATCATTGTAAATTTCTTTGAATTTTATTTGTGATAATAGCTTAAAATATCATTTGTACCACTTTGTTTTTTGGTTTTTGTTCGAAATATTAAAGATGTTAAGCGAAAAAGGTTAAACTTGACATCTATTAAGAGGGTGCGTGTGTGTGTGTGACTTTTATTGTAATTTAAAACAATTTATTCATACAAACATTTGTGTACGCAGAGTGATGTCTAAGTAAAGATTCGTATACACGAGGGCAGGTTTGCAAGATCTAGGAATAACACATTTTTTATATTTTTCTTGGCAATGAAATTTCCTAACATCCGATTTTAATTCAATTTTATTGATTAGTCCGTAAGAAGACGCTTGAAGTTTACCACAGGAAAAGAGAGCTTTATTGAAATCAAGGGGGCTGAATGAAACTCACAAATGCTAACTATTCTTTCTAGCAAAATACAATACACGATTTTTTGCGGATTTACAAATCTACCCAAGAGATGGCCAAAAATCTACTAAATTAATCAAATAAAGGGCTTATTGGAGTCAGAACAGAATTGAAATGCAAGACAATAAAGACTTTTTAATATTTTGATCACCTGTGTGGAAACTATACATGTTTCAACTTTCAAAATTTATTGATCAAAACTGGACGCCGTGTACATAAGCTTCACGAGTTTGAAGTTTTTTAAGCTTTTTGAAGAAAATTACAATCGAGTAAGTCTAGATTCATGATCTTAAAAATTATTGATGCAGAAGGATGGATCGGTATGAACCCAAATAATACCATATAATTTGCAATATAGTCATTGAAAGACTTCTGAAATTGACTGAGACCTAGAGAATTTTGAATAAGTTATAAACTCAAAGACACTGAAAAAATATAAAGAAGCGTTTTTTATAAAAAAAAAGTTAAGTAGGTCTTGGTGGTCTAGCATTAGTTAGGATCTACGGAGTGGTTAGAATTTTTTCTATAGAAAACCGTTGATATTTGTTAATTTAGTAAAAGTGTAAAACAGCGTTCATAGTGTTATTAATTTGTTGCAGGTTTCTAGAAAATTTGTTTTTAATCGTAATTTTAAAAAGGCACTGGTATGTTTTTTAAAAATGTCTTGAGAGGACATCAGACTCCATACTAAAACAGTCAATTCGCGAAAGTGTTTTGTAATCTTCTTCAGATAACGCAAAAACCAGGGACGAAGACAGTGGACCGCCCCAAACATTTTTTATAGTTGTAGCAAGGAAATGAAATGAAGATATTGTTCAATATTCAAAATGCTTCTTATTCAAAATGCTTCTTATTCAACAACCAAACATTTATCTAGACTATGTAAGTTTGTTTTGGTGGCGCCCAAGGCACGATATCAATTTAATGAAAAAAAAAAAATTAAAAAAAAATTCTTACTGCGTTAATGAGAAAAAAGTATCTATTTGAAAGTGTAAACCATTTGGTAAAATAAATATGCTCCGTTGGTGAGTTGTCTGGGTTCAATTCAACAAAGTCGAAGCATGGAGGTTTCGCAGAAATTGCCCATCACTCAAGTGGATGGATGGCCGGTGGCTACTTCACACTGATCGTAGTAACGTATTTGCCTCAGCATACCCACATGACAATCTATGTTTTTGTCTCCGTTTTCTTTTTTCCCATAACTGACGAGCGACGAGTGCGTCTGATCTGTCGTCCGACCGTCCGCCCCCATCCTCCTCCGTACCCCAACTCTTCTCCGATGAACCATGTCCACCGCTCAGATATGATGAGGTGGATTATTGTGATAATGTTGGTGTGGTTATCTTTTGCCTCTAAAGCATTACTGTTTGTACTTTTTTTTATCTCTGTCAAAGTCTGTATTTTTTCTACAACAATTGTGAGTTGTATGTTGTTGTTTTAATGAAAGCATCACCTCAACACAGGTGGGAGATTGTTTATAGTTGCCAAATCTGATACGCAGAGCAAAAGAAGATTTTTTCTACTTTGCTGCTACAAACATTTTGATTCATACCTCGGCATAAGAAAAAGACAAAAGTCAAAGAAAAACATACTTTGTCTCTCTGAACGAACAAGAAAAACAACAAATTTGCACAATCACTTTGTATATAACCACCACTTTGTTTCCAAAAGCCCACACCTTACAAGCTGGAACGAAGCGAGAGGTGAGAGTAATGTTTTTACAATTGTTTTACAAAAACTACAACTGTCTTTCGATGCACTGCCGTAAATATTGCTATCGTCATAGAAACAATGTGACCTTGGCACACCACAATCGGAAGGGAAATTGAAAAGAATGCTACAAAACAGCTACTACCCATGCAGATGTTATCAAAATCGGGAATATCTTGTGGTTGGATACATGGGCACATTTTCATTCGAGAAGATAAAAAATATAGTCTACACCAAAATTTGAATATTAATCACGATAATGGTTGACTAAACGTGATCTTTGATAGTGAAGAACGGTAATTGCGAGAAATTGTATGAGGAAATTAGGAAATGTTTTGTGAAAGATATTAACAGTGTCAGAGGTGTTATTAATTTTTATTAATTTTTAACATGAACCAACTTTGTATCTACACATAGCGATTTTCATTTACCTAGCTGCATTATGGATTTTTCTACCGAAAAGAAAATCGTCTAACAATTTGTTTGCATTGTAATTTCAAAATTACATAGGTTTTCAGATGACGATACTGCTATTCTAAGGAATGTGCCTGTACATTCAGGATCTCAACGCAATTAAACTACCGAAATTTGAACCACTGCTAGACACGGCAGACACAAAAAAAATCGAGCTTTTGCTATCCAAGGCTACGAAATACAAACTTAGGCGGACAACTTCCATATCCACCCTATAGCTATAGAATATCTCCTCTGCGCTCTATATCATTCAATATATATACACCTAAATTTACCTTAATATATTTATAATTTGAAAATTTAGTTTTGAAACATTATAAAACAAGAATTTTGATAATGAATTTCTCATTTGGTCTGAGGGAGTTAAAATTCAAAAGGCGTCAGTTGTGCTAAATAGGAATGGCGTACGGCCAACTTTCAATTGGTATGTGGTGGTTGTTAAAAAATAGAATTTGTGTGAAAGCAGATACTATTGGAGGTGGTGACAGGATAGATATGTTCCTTAAAGGGATTGGTAAGTCAACATTTGGATTTTCGATAATAAGTTCTTGGTCGAGCTAAAATATAAACAAAGTATTTTAAGTTGTGACCCATATTTTCGTATAACCCCAATTTTATTATCCATTCAAAATCTAAAATTCGAATCGAAAAAAAAAACAAAAAAACTAAAATCGGAAACGATTTTTAGCAATGTCGACAAAGTCGACTTTTGTTCTTGACTAAGTTTAATAAATCCATTAATGGCCTGATGACACGCAATGTTAATAACCGGAGGCGGAAGAGTCCATCGGACTTAATAACTAAAATTAATACAATATCCATGTACTGTCGTCAGCTCATGTCTACGTAACGTTGTCCCTTCGAAGAGCTGATTGGACCATTCAATGTAGTATTTCCTGCGAACGAAAATAATAAACTGTTCCTGGGGAACGTCAACAAAGGGACAATTTTTTTGCCCTTCCAATTCAACACCGAAGGATGGTTTTGTTCTGTCTGCAGATTACGCCTTATAGCAATCCTCTGCAATTGTGGTCAAGGCTGATGCAACAAGCACCCAGCCTACAATCAAGCACAGGGGGAAGAGACTTAAAATCTCAGTAGATCAGATCTTCTGAAGAGCCCTGCAAAATATTTCGAGCAAAATATAAGGCAAGTGCAACAACTTTAAAAATGCAGTTCCAAGAAGGATTTGAGAGAGTTTTCGTTTATACTCCGGTACTTTCTGGATTTTTAAAATATTTTAAAGGCCCAAGCCAAGTGTTTATTTAGCGATTTCACCATAATTGAAGTTCTCCTCATGTCCTCATGGAGGACTTAAAAAGTCTTTTACGTATTTTCTTACTTTTGGAGAAAATTTAAACAATTTCGCAACTTTTTATCAATAACCCGTCCCAAATTTTGACTCCATTCAAATATCAGATCCCTGGATAAAAAAATCATGAATAGAGACCCACCACTCTAAAATTAGTATTTTTGACTAGAATCTTTGTTGGTTAAAAACGGACCCACTTTGCCCTAGAACCATTAACACAAATTCAACGCACCATTTGCAGTGAATCAAAAAATGACATTGTCACAAATATGACAGATATTCGGCTAAAAATGTTCCATTTTTTCTATTTTTCTCTCTTTTTTTCAAAACCATACACACAGCTATTCTTTTCAAAATGAGTGCTGGGCCACTTTTCCCCCGCACTCACACATATATCCACACAAACACACATACTGCTACTTAAACGGAGAAACGGAAAAATATGTTTGAATAAAAAAAAAACGAAGAAGAAATCGATGAAAAATGCATGATGCCGATGCTGTGGAGATGAGGATAATGTATTGCGTGAAGAAAATGTGAAAAACAAGTCTATTTTTAAATATGAGAAAAAGCTTTTCTTTCTCGCGCTTCTCATGAGTTTACCTACTGAAAAATGAAAATGTTCGTATCTATTGAAAATCCAACGAAATAAAGAACTTGATAAAGATCGAAGAAAGGGGGGCAGGAAATATCTAGAATAAAAGTTAGAGAGGATGGACTTGGTATTGCAGTGGCAGGGGAACCGAACTGGATCACCCTTTCTTATTAAGATGTGAAAAATGGGTCGGTGGGAAAAGTGTGCGAGAGCTGGCCCACACCTTCTGTGACTTTTCGCGGCCAAGACAATTTTGATACTGAAAAACAAATTCTAAAAAGTTTTGAAATTTTTAAAAATAATTCTATAAAAAATAGACTTTTCGTGTGGGCGTTTGGGTGGATGGATGGCTTTCAGTGGTTCTTGCAATATAGCGACAAAATATTATTTATAAGATTGTGTTGCTGTTGTTGTTTTTGTTGTTATCGTTTCACTTTTCGGGGAAAATAAAAAACGACCAAAAATTTAGTATTCCAATATGTGAGGCAAAGAAGACGTAAGGAGGGAATTTTTCACATAAATTTTCAAAAAAAAAGAAAATATGTATGAAAATACATACGAGTGTGTGGGGGTGGGGAGTGCGAGGAGAAGAGATCTGACCATCATGATGGTGCTTTGGGGCGGTGTTCAACAGCTGCTGCGAGCATGTGAAGAATGTCTACATGCACAGATCGCCCAATATCTCTACATTTATTTATATTTGTATATGTATGCAGCATCAGTAGGATTCGTGTGTGTATGTGTGTGGGTATATCGGTGGTAGATATATTGGGATTATATATCAGTAGCCAATCAATTTTCTCTATGAATTGAATTTGACAAATCCATTCTAATATCGACAAATATTGATATTTTTATGTAACAATGATTGTGAGAGTTTCGACACCACTTACCTTCTTCTGTTGTTTCTCCCAGGCGGGATCCAAAAGTCCCTCGCGCTCCCACTCTTCTTCCTGCTCCATGTAGTTTTCACCATAACCTTCCATGGAGAGACCGTTCTCCATCATCATTTTGAATTCGTCGTGTTACTGTAGTTGAAGTTGAAATGACGTTTTAGTTTAGTTAGTTTGGTTTTCTCGGATTTATTATTAGATTTGTTTAATTTTTTGTGTCTTAAACTATTTTGTGTTTTTGTTGCTGTTCTTTCGTTTTGTTCTTTCAGGGAGTAGAGGGATTTAGAACGTTAAGAAGTCGATTCCAACACTTCTTGAAAGTTGGAAGCGAAAAATTAGCGAATTATACTAAAGCAATTGGTATTTCGTTCGAAGTATCCTTAAGATTCTAAATCTAAATAGAAAAAAATACACATTCAGAGGGTAAAGAGGGAAAGAAAACGTAAGAAATTCAGAAAAATACAATGTAAGCAAGAGACAGACCAAAGGCCCAAAGAAGAAAATAACGACAAATGCAAGAAGAAGAAAGCAGGGATGTCTTCTAACTGCAGCAAATTCAAATCTAATTTTAAAATATCCACTTAAATAAAATACATATAAATGTTTCCTTTTTTTTTTTTTGTTTTCTTTATATTTTTAAATGCAGAGTTTTGGCACAATTTTTGAAAATAATTGCCATGCAGCAATTCAGTTTGTTGGTTCAAATATATGCGAAAAAAGTAATGAAATTTTCGTAATAGAGGCAATTTCCTCTTTTTTTTCTTCGTTTCTGCCTCTCTTCTTTTCTTCCTCTTCTTCTGGTTGAAATGGAAAATAAAACTTTTTTAAAAGATTTTTCTTTCGATTTATTTTTTTCAAATTTTTCATTTCTTTTTTATTCTTGTGATTGTATAACACTAGTTTATTGTTGTTGTTGTTCTCTATTTAAATTCAATTTTTATATTTATATTATTTTTTTTAAATAGAAAAATATTTCTATGTCGGCCAAAGCAGCAATATCCACATGAGTTTTTTTAGTTTAAAAAAATTATATATTTTTTCGATATTGAAATGTTCATATAATACACATTAATATTATGTGTGTGTATATATGTATGTAGATCGAATTTATATATCTATTGTATATATAGGATGAATATTTTTTTTTTTTTTTGGTTTTTTAGAACGATAGATACGTGTGTCGCTTGCAAAGAGAATGACCCGCTCGCGTTGGTAGCCAACTCAAAACTAATGTTGCGCCAACGATAATCGTGCGTTCGAACTCGTAAGAAAACTTTCTGTTGGATTTTTGTGCAACTTTACTTTGGATCCCTAGGTGCTCGGTGTTCGCCGTGATCTTCAGTGGTTTGTGGGTTGGTTGCCTGCTACTCATTTGGCTCTCTCAGTGCTCTTGTTTCGATGTTCGTGTCTGATGAATGGCCATTGCTCGCACTCATTCATACACTCGCCGCTCACCCAAAACACTATGCAAACAAACAAACAAACCATTCTCAATGCCCCCAACAGCTGCGTTGACGTCACACAAAATTGCAGCTAACTGCGCTGCTATGGTGCCAACCAAAAGGGGAGACACCAGATGTAAAGCAATGTTGTTGTCTTGCCAGTTGTTCGTTTTACGACTGACGTTGCCGTTGTCGTCGACGTCACAATATTGGCTGAGAAACAATCAATCGATGGCTCAGGAAACATAACAGGAGAGCAACCTGCTTACCTCCCTTCCATCAACTACACCTCCCCCCTGCCATCAACTACACCTCCCCCCTGCCATCAACCAAACCAGCCAAACAAACATACAAAATAACATCCGAACTCAAAAAGCCCTCTCTCATCGCCTCAATATCGAAGAGTCAACAATCAATAGACAGGATGTTCGTTGTCGATAGCTATTAAATATACCCCAAGATGCACATAGCAAAGGTACATACATATGTATGTGTGTATACATACAAAGTGACCGTTAAAGAATGTTTATTTGCCCCATTGACAGAAGCAAAAAGTTATTTATCATCTGGACAAAGAATGAGGCGACTGTCAACAGCTATATGTGTGGGTGCTATGGGTGACAATATGAGCGGTGTTTCTGCATTTGATTTCTAATGGAAAAAAACATGACAAAAGTTAAACTCGGGACAGTTAAGATCATTGACAAATGAAGTAGCAGACGACCTTTATCCCCCATGCATCCCCTGGTGACAAACATGATGCTTATACTACTCTGTGAAAAAGTGTCAAGTCTCAGTTAAAAGTGCAGGCTCTTAGGTTAGGTTAAATTAGGTTAAAGGATGTGTGGTTGTGTAAACAACCACTCCACTCGTTGGTCCATTGTGTCCAGAGAAGATGGAAGAGTAAAATATTAAAAGGGAAGGAAACGATAAGTGAAGAAGCGTGAATTTGACGATATTAATAGAGAAGTTAGTAGGTTTGTATACACGGTGTAATCAGCGTGTCACCCTTAGCCATTTTAGTCCTCTGGCTAACTGAAGAATGACCGCTGGCTCGGTTTCGGAGAGGGAGGACAAGTCGGGCAAAATTTACTTAAACAGTAGCCTCTGTCTCACTCCGATAAGAGTTGGGCAGTGGCAGAGTTAGTGCTCCAGTTTCCCCCTCGCCCTGACAAAGCATGCAGTATTCAGTATCGTCACCCCCACGTGAAAATCTTGGCCCTTATGTTGCAGTGTCCTGTAATTAGGCCCACCACAAGCTTCAAGTCCGACTTCGTCATGGATATGAGTGACTTTGATCTCCTTTCGGAGTTCACCGGCCAAATCTTTTTGGAGATATTACCTCCCCTTTCAGTTAGCCCGTTTAGTTGAAATCTCCAAAGATAGTGTTTAGCAGTATTTCGAAGAAGTGGAATAAAGGTGGCTTCACTGAGCTCTCAATCTCTAGATCTATAGTTGCTTCGCTTGGCCGAAAGCGGTAAACTGCCGAATTTGGTTTTCTCCGATGAGAAAACATTCGTTGTCCAGCAGTTTGTAAACAAACAAAATGATCGTGTTTACTTGCCAAAGAGGTCAGCTGAAAATGGGCACCTTCGGTTAGCCACCAGAACTCAAGCTGCGATGGTCGCTCTGCGCTCGTATTAATCGACCGTGGCATCAGATTAAGTGCCGAATATTATCGCTAAAATATTCTGGAGGGTTTATTAAAGCCTTGGGCACGCAAACATTTTGGCCGCAGACCTTGGACATTCTAACAGGACTCCACCCAAGAATGGTTACAAAATGCGGTTCCTCGCTTCATTTCCAGCGCACAATTGGCCGTTTGAAGGTCGTAATTCGTGCCAAAGGTGACCAATTCGAACAAATCTAAACTTATTCTATAATGTGATACTATTTCCGAGATTCAATAAAATTAAGAAAAAATGTAAAAATAATGGCGTTTGATTTCATTGCAGTTTTTTTATCTCACCCTGTATTTTGCACAAACATGAAATTTCGTTATTAGTTGTTTTTAATCTCTGATAAATATTAGAGATCAAAAACAACTAATTTGAAAGTTTAGGAACCCAAGGCCTGGTATTAAGATGGAATATATCGGTTCACTCCTTCTAGTACCTCCCCCACAAAATTTTTGAAATTTTCAAAAAATATATTTTCCAAATATTTGCGTCAGTGCTAGGTCAGGGGAGAAAATGGACAATATCGGTCCACTCTATTAAGTACCTCCCCCACAAAAGGTCGAAATTTTAAATATCCATAAAGCTCATAAAACGCGAAGTAAATATCCGATTCCATTCAGACTTAGTATACTCCATATTTCCATCAACACAAGATCTGTTATAAAGATGGGAGAGATCGGACCATTTCTTCTGGTACCTACTCCCATAGGGTTTAAGATTTTGAGAAACCAAACGATCAAAGTAAGTCAAATATGAATTCAAATCTATTTAAATTTCACACTTACACTTTTGCTAACACAAGATCTGTTGTGAAGATGATTTATATCTACTTCTTGTATCTCACCTACAAAGGGTCACAATTTTCAATACTTTTATCTATCATAACTTGCGAAACCAGTCAGCGATTCTTTACAATTTGATATATATTAATATTTCTCTCAATGGACTTTAGGATGAAGTTACCAATATAGACCAAACCTGGCACGTGACAATATTTATATCGATATGAAATGGACAATACTGGCCCATTCCTTCAGAACCCACTCCATAGAAAAATATTTGTAAATAATCGAACATTGGCTGAGGGTTGACATCTGTCGGCAAAACCGACTGAAACTTTTTAACTTGTTATAAATAAAACTAGGAGTATAGGTTGTAAAAATAAACCCAATTTAAGGTTATTAAAGGACTTCTCAACAAAATGGTCTTTAAATTGGACATGACTGGTTCTTAACGAGTGTGAAACATCTTTGCAATATATTTCTATCTGATAATCATTTCCACTGAATATCTTAGCTCTACCATAGGTGTGAAAATATATATTTCATTACTAAAAACCAGTCTTAAAGTCGGGCGGGCCGACTTTATGATACCCTACACCACTTTGCTAATTTAGTAAAGCTCTGCATAACAATTAAAAATTTTTATGGGAGAAATCAATCATACACGCTATGATTATTGTTATAATTTAAAGTTCAAAGGACTAAATATGCCGAAGCATTTGTATCTTTTAAATTCGGACTTGTATTGCACAATTAATTTGAAATCGGATGAAGATTTGGCAAAGATATTTCTGAGCTGTATTTGATATATTTCCCTGAATATCGTTGTTACGGAGTGCATATTACGGCTGTGGGTAACAAATATAACAAATCGGATGAACAGTATATATGGGAGCTATAGCTATATCTGAGCCGATCTTCACCAAATTTAACATACTAGCTTCTAGACTCAATTCGGTCGTAAGTGCCAAATTCTATCCCATTTGGACAAATATTAGACGTTTGGTGCACAATAAAAGGTAAATCGGACTAAGTTATATATGGGAGCTATATCCAAATCTGAACCGATCTCGATAAAATTTAGCAAATGTATTTCTGAGCTGTATTTGATATATTTTCCCAAATATGTTGTTACGGCTGTGGGTAACAAATATAACAAATTGGATGAACAGTATATATGGGAGCTATAGCTATATCAGAACCGACTTCGATCAAATTTGGGATACTTATTTTCAGGCCTAATTTTGTTGTAAGTGCAAAATTCCATACTATTCGGGCTGATATTACACGTTTGGTGCACAATAAACGGCAAATCGGACGAAGATATATATGGGAGCTATATCTAAATTTTGACCGATTATTTCCAATTTCAATAGGGTCCTTGGGCCAAACAAATGATTTGTGCAAAATTTCATCTATATAGGGCAATAAATGCGAACTGTACTTTGTTTACAAAAATAGACGGACGAACATGCATAAATCGACTCAGAATGTAATCCTATGCAGATCATCAAAAGGAACTATAGGTCTATCTCGTTTCCTTTTGCCTGTTACACACAAATGCACAAAGACATAATACCCTGACGACCTTGTGGTGTAGGGTATAATAACGACGCTAAGGTGGATCGGAGACTCCTAGAATCCTATAGAATAACCTACGATCCACATCACCCATCGGAGTGAGATGGATCAAACTGTTTCGAATAGACCGTTAAAGAACCAAGAAACCACTTTTCTTTCTACTACCTAGGGTAGTGACAATAAAAAATGCCACGACATATCTGCCTTTCGACGAAAATAAAAAGAAAGTCAATGAGAGAAATCTGCCTTCGGACCGAACACGATGAAGGCCTAACAATGACCATTAAATAGATCGATCAATCGACTTTTGTTGTTGAAATGTCTAAAAAATCGCACAGCCGATTTTTGGCAAACGATTTTACATTTTCTGTTTTCTGTTTTGAAATCCGAATGTCAATGTTTAACTGATGGAACGAAATCGGAAGCTCGAATTGTAAACTTTTTTCTTTGAAGGTAAAAATCGAAAAGTCGACATTTCCTAATAAAAACCTAGGACAATTGCAAATTACTAAATGAACAAAAACCTTTGGGCTAACAGAGAGGGAATCGGAAATATCTGTTTTGTAGATTTACGTTTAAAAAAGTACCTAAATGACTAAACTAGTTATATATTTTTAGATTTCTATCCCAGTTCCTTAAAAATAAATCTAAATCAAGTATTATTTTGAATAGCCTTACTAATAACACACATACACTGCATTACTTATAAACCCGATCAACCAAATATAGAAAATAAATTGTCAGGATATATTTTTGGATGTAAACTAATTCTGCATTTGTTTGATTTTCAATCCTAAATACATAAGAGTATTAAAGTTTGCATTAGATTTATGATGCAACAGCAATTCAATAAGTTTTTCTCCCATGATGACTAATTAAATTCGTACAACATGAAAGAGTCTCGAAACGAAATAATTATTGGACAAATGTCTGAACAAGTTTTTAATTTTGTGGCAATGAATCGGAGGTTTGTTATTTCTTTCGCTTTTTTTTTTCTGTTTCTAAAATTGTCTTCAGTTTCTATTTTGATCGGTATAAGTGGTGCCATCATCATCACAGCACCGCGTGCCGCCGGTGGCATCATAACCCATTGAAGAGAAGAGCAGCAAAACCGTCAGCACCAGCCCCGTCAACAGTAGTCCCATCATTTGGGCAAACAATGTATGGATGGCTGGTTGATGGTCCGATTCATTGAATTCGGATGAAATGAAGTGAATAAATTGACTTACTACTGTATTTACACATTTGTATGTACATAAATGTCTATTCATATGTACATCTAGGATATGTTTATAGCAACAACATTCATTGTTATAACATTTATCACACTGCTGGTATTTTGCATAGGATTACATGCCGAGCGTCATACACAAGTCGACCAATGAGTTGCAGTGAGATGAAAAGACTGCCACTCATTATATAGTTTACAAGCGTACAAAGGCATTTTGGTGAGAATTTTCCATAAAAAAATGTTATTCGTGATGGAATTCAAGCGTGATAGTGAGATTTCTTTATACTTGGCTGGAAACCCACAAGTGGCTATCGTTAGAGCACTCCAGCATTAAAATGTGAATAAATCTTTTGTGTCTCGTACCATCGCTCGTTACTGTGATACTGGTAGCGTAGCCCGACGTCCAGGAAGTGAACGAAAGAAAACAGCATCATCAGTAGAAATAGTTCGAAAAGTAAAGAAGCGACTTGATCGAAACCCGCGTGGCAGTGGCCGAAAAATGGCTCGTGAGCTGAACATATCGCAATATTCCATTCGGCAAATTTTAGAAAATGAGCTCGGAGTAAAGCCATTGAAATTCAAAAAAGTGCAAGAACTTACACCGCAACAGAAAGAAAATGGACTCAAAGGAGCTAGAGGTTGCTTCGCTTGGCCGAAATTGGTGAACTGCGAATTTGATTTTCTGGGATGAGAAAACACATTGCTTACTTGCCAAAGGGGTCAGCTGAAAATGTGCACCTTCGGTTGGCCACCAGAACTCAGGCGCCGGCCATGGTGATGGTGTGGGCCGCCATAACAGCCGATGGTCGCTCTCCGCTCGTATTAATCGACCGTGGCATCAGAATAAATATTCTGCAGGGTGTTTTAAAGCCTTGGGTACGCAAACATTTTGGCCGCAGACCTTGGACATTTCAACAGGACTCAGCACCCGCCAACCAAGTATGGTTACAAAATGCGGTTCCTAGCTTCATTTCCAGCGCACAATGGCCACCAAAATCTCCGGATACCAATCCGTTGGACTATTGTGTCTGGAATAATTTTGGAAAGCAAGGTTGGCACTAAAAAATACTAAAGTGTCGATCACCTCAAGCAAGCGCTTCGCCGAGAATGGGCAAAAAAATTCATTGGCCGTTTGAAGGCCATAATTCGTGCCAAAGGTGACCAATTCGAACAAATCTAAACTTATTCTAAACATGTATGCTATTTCCAACATTTTTTGCTTTTATTCAATAAAATTTGTTATGCCTTGACATTAATTTCAAATTAAACGAGGTACAAAACCTATGTGGTCTGTTCCAGGACTGCAAGAATGCAAAACGATAACCGATGTTCACTTTGTGATATTGAGGGAAATTGCAAAACTAGTAAATTCTTGCAGGTTCTGGAACAGACCTATGGTTTCAACGAGGCCTTCGCTTCGTACATTTCTTACCGTTTGTCGAAGTGCCGGAAAAGGTTGTCCGATAATGTGTACTTTCAAAAATTTGAAAATTCATTTAGAAATATCGGTGTATCTGTCAACGAGGACAGATGACCCAACTATATCTAATTTAGACAACAATTATTATCATTATTAAATATTCAAAAAGCCGAACCTTTGTGGGGAGATACAGAAATAAATAGACCTATATTGCCAATTTTCACAACTGACAAAACTTTGGGAAAACAGAGACTCCTTATATATATATTACATTTTAATATACGAATCTGATCTGGTGACATGATTGTCAGCTTCTGATACATACAGGAATAAACCTAAAATTAATTTTTATACTTTTTCATTGGCTACTCTGTGCACGTGGTAGATCAGAACGAATTTAGCTCTTTATGTTCCAACCTTTTAATATGATATCTGATTCATTATTCAGTTCAGTTTGCATGGCCATACAAAAAGAAATCATTCTGCAAAGCCACATACATTTTTGGTTGTTTCTTAGAACGAAGACATAATTTCCACGGTCATAAATCCATAACGATATAACTCCCAAAATTCAGAATACTCGCAAATTTTGTTATTTTGACTCGTCATCTCTATTTTACATAAAGTTCGAATAACAATCGAATATATGTCTGATAAAATCGAACAATTCCTTTGACATGCGAAGTGCGCAAAATTTATTCGATAACGTCCCTGAATCAAACGTATACTTTATAATCAAAGAATTTGTGTTCCCCAAACTATTGGTTGCCATTAATGAATTTACCCCAGGGTACTCTCACTCAATGAATTTTATATATGAAGTACATTTGTCTGTATGTAGTGAGATGTGTAGTGTTCGTTTGAACACCACGGGCGTATTTTTATCAGAGAAAAAAAAACCCCACAACCACTCAACAGAAAATGCCAAAATGCCCCATATCATGTGAAAATAATTTCTTTTTCTGTTTCAAAACATAAACATTCACAAACACACACACACACACCGAGTCGAGTAATTATGATGAAAAAATAGCAGTACAAGGTAAACATTTTAAAAATTAGAAATAATGAAAAAAATAATTTCATGTTTGTAAAATTAGCATCAAATAAACGAATCTTTCAATTTTGATGTAATTTAACATTCATTCACTCATAAAAATTGAAGTGTGTGTGTGTGTGTGTTCATGAAGAAATGCAATTTTGTCAAACTGAAAAATTCTATAAAAAATATTTGGAATTTGGATAAATTTTTCCGAGACGCAACAATAATAGCAGTGATTGTTATCCAAACAAACTTCAAAGTATCAGCCTTCGGCAAAGCGATATATACCCTCCTTTAAAATATAACAAAAATATATATTCTTTAAATTTTGATCGTAGGAAAAGGATTGAACCAATTCCATATATAATATGAGCTGAAGTTTTGCAAAGTTTTAAGAAAATCAAACACAAATTTTTATTTTATAAAAGTTATTACTTTTCATAATTTTTTAGAGAAGTTACAAGGCGGATCGGAACGACCTTGGCCTAGCCTTGGACTCCGACCAACTCATTTCAGATTTGCTATTTTTCAAAATGTTGACCATTTGTCGAAGAGGTACAAGAAGAAATGTACCCATAAATCTGATTTTCTTATATTGGAAAAAATCTTGGAATTAGGAAAATCAGACACTTTTGAGAGTTATTTTTATTTAAAATGTTGACCTTTTGGGAGGTCCCGTATTCACTCTAGAGTATAGACCATTGATGTACACGAAGAAACAGTGAAATTAATTAAAATAATTAGTAGAAACAAGTACAAAAGTAGTTCCGGGTCGAACTTTTTATACCCCCACCATTTTCCCTCATGTAAAAATATGTAAATGCCGAAATTTCAGTATTCGAAGGTTATGTCATTAGGAACACACAATCCAAATTTCAAACAATTTTATAAAAAACTAGCTAACCCTGTCCGCTTTGCCGGCCCGTAGTTTTAGTCTATTATGCATATTTTTCAAAGCATAATTATTCAAAGATATGACTGTTATAAGTGTTCATGTACTGGTCGATTAATTTTTAATTTTTAGTCAAATGAGCAGTAATTTGGAATTTACTGTACTTTGTTACACCTCATAATTGAGGGCTGAATGATTTAAGAATAGCCAAAGTTAATTACTTTTTTAAACCCATTAACACCTCAGATTGTGCATTAGAGTTCTCATAAGTCCGCCAAAAGGTGGACTTGTGGGGGTACTATTACATGGAGAAAATTCTAAAATTTGTAGATATGTTGAAATTTTTGTGTAAGATCTTCACCCCCCAAATACACATTTTTAGCCAAATCCTTTAAAGTAAGGTAAAATCAGTAATTACCTTCATGTGGGCACTACTGCGAAACATCGACCTACATTGAAAACTTTCTTCACCCCTTATAATCCAAGATGACAAATAGAGGCCAAATCGAAAATATAGCAGAACAACATAACATGTCAAACTGAAAAAAATTCACGTGATTTAAATAAGTAAAAATAATTTTATTCATCTCATAATTGAGGGCAGACTGAATTCAGGATAGTTTTTTACTCCCATTACCGTAAGAAGAGAACTAATTTTATTTGTCATTTAAATTGTAATTTGGAGACGCCATAAAGTCCATATTTTTCATCATAGTATAATTCAATGACGATTCAACAAATATTCGGTCCCGTGCTACTTTCTTATATTTATAATTTGTTCTTGTTTTCACTAATTTATTTGATTTGGGATGTACATCTATATCTACGTTCCCAACCAATATTCTCTTGGGGGTTACAAATTCAATAGAATACAAATTTTTTCTTTTCTGACCACACATTAGATGTGAAAGTGGACTTGGGGATACTCCAATGTGGGGACTTTACATGAATAAATTTCTATGTGGCAATTATCTGTACGATGGTTCCTTACGCCAGGGTAGCATAAATACAATTTTTTAGTGGTCAAGACCAATATGGGCCCTACTCCGAGAATTTTCTACTCCCTTAGAAACAAAGATGCCAAATAAGGGCAAAAAATAGAAGAAAATGGCGAATACTCCAAAAATAGCTTAAATCATACAATGGTTATTTATGATCGATATCATATATCATATTGCAGGTCATGCAAAAGCGATCTAAGGTATCTTAAATGTTCGGGAAGAATTTTTGGAAGGATAGAAATCCTTTTCTTACTAAAAGTCCCATTCGCTCTACTATTTTGCACCCTTTATATTTGGTACTTTACTCATTGTAGTCCCAAAATTTTTTGCATTTTGAGCTCTCATTGGACGGATTATTGTCACATGAAAGAAGTAGGTCCACGCTTTGAAATGAGCCCCATTAGTCTTTTTCGGTCATTTTTGTTTGTTAAAATGTTTGCGCATCTTCCAGCTGAAGCACAATGTGGGCCCTGGAGTTGAAAGGTAGATGTCAGTTACAATCGTATTTCGCACTTATTTCATTTTTTGGTGAAAAATTGTATATAGTGAAAAATTATTCTTTATTTCGTTCACAAAAAATCCACTGAATTCAATATGATAATACAAATTGAAAAAAAAATGACAAAAGAAAAATAACAAATTAAAAAATCTTCAACTTGTTCGCTGATTTTTTACAGCAACTGTTTAAAGATCCTTACAAAGTTTGTCAATAGAATGTACTTTTATTTTAAAATTCAATTCCATTCGAATTTTTTTTTTGATATTGTCCCGTTTTGAGAATTTTTGCAATGAGATCTCTTTTTTCGTAATATTTTTAGCGATTTTGAAAAAGTAATGTTCTTTTAACTTTGGTGTGACCGCGTTAAATTATTTCGATATCATCTATTCCGTTTCGCCACCACATAATTCGGTACTACACTTCCATGTAACCCGTCATCAATTTCAGTTCTCAAGAAATCAAGTCAATTAAATAAATTGATATTAATATTCGAATTCAAAAATAAAATATAAAAAACACTACAAAAAACACTGGAAAAAATCATGCAAAATAAAACATTACTATTGTACATTTCAAAAGTCAAAATGAAAATGTTAATATATCACATTTTTACGTGATTTTTTTTTTTTTTTTGTATATTATCCTTTTCGGATAGGAGACAATTCCGAATTTGTATGAATCATTAAAATCAGTTAAGCGGTTCTTAAGTTATAAGCGTAGTAACTAACACGACTTTCTATTATGTATAGATAGATTAAAAAGTAGGCGTGGTCAGTTCCTTAGCCCCCAAGCAAATACTTAGTGTTGGAGGGAAGGTCAACAGTATCTCGTGTAATATTTTTTAAACCAATATCTTCATTATTTGGGAAATATAAGGATTTTATATAAATGGTGGACGTAAAAGGAGGCATGGTCAATATTTTTTCTTTAAAAACCTAACTCAGGGTATGACAAACGTTTGTACAAAAAATTATGCAAATCGGTCCAGCCGTTTTCAACTGATTCCATTACCAACGAACAACAATTGATTTTTATATATATAGAAGAAGAAGATAAATTCCAAAAATTAAATCAATTCCAAGGGATAGGCAGATCATGTCAAAAAATATTTGTTGTGATTGTATTTGTTTTTAAATCAAGAATATTGCAAACGTTTCTTTGCCTCTCTGAAACAGAATGACATATTTCAGTTTAAAAACAAGTAAAAAAGCAGTTTAAAAACAAATAAAAAAGCTGTAAGTTCGGCCGGGTCGAACTTTGAATACCCTCCACCATTTAGCAATTCTCAAAAATAATAAAATCCGTTAAAAAAAATGGACCTGCATATTTAACTTTTGTCATAAACCATTACAATACTCAAATGGGAAACTTAAAAAATCGGTGAAAAATGTAGCTAAAATCATCAAAATACCGAATATCGGGAGTAGGGCTATACGAAGACGTGGACCATCATAGACAATTTACTGTCCTTTGGCTGTAGTATCCATTACGAACTTCAAATGACAAATTTAAAACAATTCCGGTGAAAAAGGTCACTAAAATAATATGGGGGTTATATGGGGGCTATACCAAACCGTGGACCTACATGGCCCATTTTCAATACCAAAAGTCCTGCAGACATAACGCATAGACGAGCGAACATCGCTAAATCGACATAGAATTTTATGTATATTCAAAGTGTTACGAACGAAATGACAAACTTAATATACCCTCCGTACTATGGTGGAGGGTATAATATCAGTTTTCAAACAACTTTAATTGGCCATGGCATGTAAATCGGTACACAAATTTCGTCAGATATCAAATTGAATGAAAACTATAAATCTATACAGCTGTAAGTTTTACAATCAAGAAAATAATATCTTAATGTACATGGTACAATAAGGAGGTAGAACAGAGAAATACATCCCTGAGGCTATTTTCGCTTACTCAAAATTATATGCAACAAATTGTTTTCATTTATTTGATGTTATTTGTTTATTTTTAAAATGAGTCAAATAGCGCGAAAGGTGAATGAAATGCCTTGATGTCCTCTAAAAATATGATCCTAAGTGATCAATCTTTCAATTTCTTGGTGAATCTGCTTAATATTATTAATGCGCGCCCCGCTATTTAAGTTTTTTCCAATCATTGATTTTGAAAATATTTTGTTTTCATTTTTCAAAACAATAAATACATACACTAAACTAACAGAAGTCGGACACACATAGAAAAAAAATTGTAATCAGCTGGTAGCTCTACCTTACCTTTTTATTGTACCATTTTAATGTAATAAGTTATATTTATGTAATATTTCTAACGGTATGTTTATGAAAATATCCGATAGTACCTTCCTCGCCAATAAAGCTGAATATTGAAAAAAAAAACTTAAAAAACATGGTACTACCCATGGTACAATGATATCAAGGTAGGGTTATGACACCATATGATTTTAATTTTTTTATTTTCTTGGCTTAATATGTCATCTTTATTTGTTTATGTATGTGTTTTCTTTTCAATAACAAAAAAATTGTTCAGAAAACGTTCAACGGGTGTTTTCAAAATGTTTATTTCAACGTATGCATCGACAAAATCTAGAGTTTTTGTAGCGAAATAATCCTTTAGAGATATATAGTACATGATTTTGAAAAGAAGTGTTGACCTTTCATTCAGTTATCGCGGTTTTCAATTATTTATTCAAAATAAATGCAACAAGTTGTTTGATTTTTTATTGTTTTGATACTAATTCTGACATTACAAGCCAAACAGGTAGACCTCTATACTTGCAATTTTTTCAAAGTTGGCCTACCTTCTCTTCATTGTACCATGGTACTACCTATTTCGAACTTCATATACCAAATTTGAAACAATTCCAGTTAATAATGTCGCTAAAATCATCTGAATACCGTTATATGGGGGCTATACGAAGATGTGGACCTGCATACAAAAAATTTCCCATAGGTTGTGGTAACCATTAACATCTCCCAATACGAAATTTGAAACGGTTCCGGTAAATAATGTCGCTGAAATCATGAAAATATCGAATATCGCGAGATACCGTTATATGGGGGTTTTGGGGAAACGTGGACCGACATGGTCCATTTACGAACTTAACCTGCCTACTGGTACTATGCATTTATGCAAAATTTTAGCCTTCTATCTCAATTCGGTCGAAATATAGCGTCATTACAACATACAGATGGACAGACAGACAGACGTCTATTAGAAAAATTTCAAGGAGTTAGAAACGGAATGACACTGTTAATATTTGGTGGAGGGTATAAAAATTATAAATAAAATTTTCGAAACCAATTTAAAATGTTTCGAATAACAAATACAATCATCGAATTTATGTCAGATATTGCGCATTCAAACCCAAAATGATTCGAATGAAATCTAAAAAGATTTAGCGCTCTGGAATTTCATTGTTTGGAACGATCAATCTAAATTCAATGCATACGACAATGATGACAGGCCTTATTTCCGACATCCTTCGCTACAGGAATTTAACCCTAGATACACAAAGAATACACAAATGTGGGGGCGTATCTGTAAAGGTATGGACGGTTCCACTGAATCTACATTGGTGGAAAAATAGCTGGTACTGTGTACAAAAATATTCTAGAGGACCACTTATTAAACTATTATTCAGATAACACACTTAGCCTGGATATTTCAGCGGGATAACATCCTCAAGCACTGTTAACAAGACGTTACGACTAGCTTACTGTCAATAATGTTAAAACATGTCATCTATAGTCCATCGAAAAACTTTGTGGAATCAAAAAAAAGAGCGATTGCTACTTGAAAACCTGCAAGAAATCATCCTTGTGGAAAATCATAAAGGATAAATGATACGCAATCACGTCATCCAATGTTCCGCCTAAGTCAGTTCAATGGATAAGACATGTGCAGAAGCCCTCTCATGAAAATAATTCCCAACGAAATACTGACTTTGACTTTGCTTGCATAATATTAGAAAAAAAAAAACATTTACGATATTTTCTTCCTAGTGACATAATTATTTGAGCACTGCAAAGTTCAATTCAATTTGGAATTTTATTTATTTCTGGCCTTCTTATTTTTCAGAAAAAAAAAATCATATCGATTTTATTTAAATTCATAGTGGAATTAAGAAGGTAACGTCAATCAATTATATTTTCAAAATTATACAAAAAAAAACTATGTCGAAAAATATCTCTCAATTGAAAACCTTTATATAGGGGCTATACGAAGACGTGGTCCTAAATAAGTAATTTTTTGTCATACGCTGTAGTACCGATTCCGAAACTTCAAATAAGAAATTTGAAACAATTCCTCTGAATAATGTCGCTAATATCATCAAAATACCAAATAAAATGATGTACCGTCATATGTGGGATAAACGAAGACGTGGATCTACATAGACAATTTTCCGTCATAGGTTGTAGTACCCATTACGAACATCAAGCGTGATAGTGTGATTTCTATATATTTGGCTGGAAGTGACTATCGTTAGAGCACTCCAGCATTTAAATGTGAATAAATCTTTTGTGTCTCGTTACCGTGATACTGGTAGCGTAGCCCGACGTCAAGGAAGTGGACGGAAGAAAACAGCAACATCAACAGAAACGGTTCGAAAAGTAAAAAAGCGACTTGATCGAAACCCGCGTCGCAGTGGCCGAAAAATGGCTCGTGAGCTGAACATATCGCAATATTAAATTAGGCAAATATTGAAAAATGGGCTCGAGGTAAAGCCATTGAAATTCCAAAAAGTGCAAGAACTTACACCGCAGCGGAAATTAAATTAGACTCAAAAGAGCTAAAGAGTCGCCGCGCTTGGCCGAAAGTGGTGAACTGCCGAATTTGGTTTTCTCCCATGAGAAAACATTCGTTGTCCAGCAGTTTATAAACAAACAAAATGATCGTTTTTACTTGCCAAAGAGGTCAGCTGAAAATGTGCAAATTCGGTTGGCCACCAAACCTCGAGCGCCAGCCATGGTGATGGTGTGGGCCCGAATATTATCGCGAAAATATTCTGGAGGGTGTATTAAAGCCTTGGGCACACAAACATTTTGGGCGCAGACCTTGGACATTCCAACAGGACTCAGCACCACCGCACTCAGCACGCGCCGACCAAGAATGGTTACAAAATGAGGTTCCTCGCTTCATTTCCAGCGAACAATGGCCACCAAAATCTCCGGATACCAATCCGTTGGGCTATTGTGTATGGAGTATTTTGGAAAGCAAGGTTGGCACTAAAAAATACTAAAGTGTCGATCACCTCAAGCAGGCGTTTCGCCGGGAATGGGCCAAAATACCGCAGAGCAGCATTCAGGAAGCGTGTGACGTTTTCATTGGCCGTTTGAAGGCCATTATTCGTGCCAAAGGTGACGAGACAACGAAAAGTATCAATTGTAATCACAGGCTTATAAAAAAAAAAAACACACCTAAAGCAGTCTTAAACGTAATCGCTCCGGTCGAACTTACTATACAGTACTAGCTTCACACTACACTACACTACATGAAATATTTAAATCAGACTTAAGTCAATATTGGCAAATTCTTTCGGAACCTCATTCATAAGGGGTCAAAAGCTTGAATTAACATAACGCAAATCAAAATATATTTAAATAAACAGGAATGGGCTGTGGTTATGCATCTGTCGGCAAAAACGACTGAACTTTTTAACTTATTTTTTTTTTATTTTTTATGGAGAGTATATAATTGTTTTGCAAAATATGAAAATAAAGCTGGATTATTGAAGGGCATCGTATATGCAGCAAAAAAAAAACGTATCAATGCCAAATAAATTCATACATTTTGGCTATCGAATAAATCAGTAAAATTAACATTAACAAATGTTTGCCAAATGACAACAAATGTTTGTTGTTGTTAAATTTTATTAATAAGTATTGCACAGGAGAAAAAAACACAAAACTTTTCTATTTTCAACTTCTGACGAAAAACAAAAAATGTTAATAAATATTTCACTCATAAAAAAGTCAAAACCACAGCAAACTAACATCAACGTATGTTTAGCATAAAAATATGCTTACGTCCGCGGGCGGATATATATATGTGTTATACGATTGTCGTTTTCCCATTTAGTCTGCTTAAAAGAGGCAAGGGACCCGAACGTATTAAGGTTGTTTAAAAATATATAAATAAATAGTTATGTGTTCGTATGCCTCGGTATCTACATCTTCCCTCTGATCAATTTGGTTTTATTCCAGATATGTATGCTCTAGATCTTTATCACTTAATATACACACATACATTTATCAAACATAATGAATAAAATATTCCAATAAAATGATTATGGAATATTTTCAATAAAATTTTCAATGGGCCAGTGTAGACAAGGCAGAGAAGCACCTACAGTCTGTCATAAAAATAAGTTCATAGCCATGCAATCAAAGACTGTGATATATTATTTTATAAATTTTCGTTATTTATTTTGTATATACAAAGGATTTCATCAAAATTGTCCATCGGTAATATTGCCATATATAAAAAAGGGCACAAAGCTAATTTCATAGGATGCAAAATAATATGGGGCAATAGCTAGTATGAAATAAGTGGGCAACCCGGAGTATCTTTGCCTCTTCGATGAAGCTATCCAAGTCCTTCCCCCTTTACTACCTCACACCTATTTGAGGCCGAATATTCGGCTAAGCTCAATATAAAAACTAAATACCAAAATAAATTGGATGTATCAAACTCACTGCCACTATATAAATAAATATATATAAATCAAAATAATAATAAATAAATAATAAAAATAAATGGTTTGTAGGCTATTTTTTGGTATAAAACAACAAGTAAAAAACGTTAATTTCTCCCGGGTAGAACTTTTAATACCCTCCACCATGAATGAAAGAAAACATTTATAAACAAGTAAGCAAAGGCTATAGTCAAGCGAGCCGACCATTTGATACCCTATAACACTACTATTTGCGGTAAAGTTTCTGCTGATCTGAAACCCTATTGACTAGAATGAAGTTTCCCCTAAGAAACATATCTACTACATAATAAAATCAAATGTTGAACCTAATTGCTCCTCTTTAATCATTACAGCCAGAATTTTCCAAAAACATTCTATCTCAAAAAAATCATCGGTGTTTTACGAAACGGATGATTCTACTACGTCAAATACCTAATTGGTTCTTTTGGAAAGAACAGAAATTTTACATTCATGTCATTTGTGATATCGGTGATTTTGGTATTTTTCACACAATAAACCATGACCCATGACCATCCAAAATGCTAGGCCATAAGTGCTTTTCTAACGTTTCAAATTTCGTACTGGAAGATCCTAATGGGTACTACAATCTATGGCAAAATGTTGGTATGCAGTTCCAAATCTTCGTATAGCCACCATATAACGGTACCTCCCTACATTCGGTATTTTCGTGGTTTTAGCGACATTATTTACCGGAATTATTTAAAATTTCGTATTTGAAGTTCGTAATGGACACTACAGCCTATGACAAAAATTTTTGTATGCAGGTCCAAATCTTCGTATAGCCCCATATAACGGTACCTCCCGATAGTCGCTATTTTAATGAATTCAGCAATATTATTCCCCGGAATCGTTTCAAATTTCGTATTGAAAGATCTTAATGGGTACTACAACTTATGGCAAAAAAAATTCGTATACAGCTCCACGTCTTCGTATAGCCTCCATGTGGCGGTACCTCCCGATACCCCGTATTTTCATGATTTTTTGCGACATTATTCACCGTAATTGTAACAAATTTCGCATTTGAAGTTCGTAATGGGAACTACAACCTGTGACAAAAAAATCGTATGTTGGTCCACATCTTTGTATAGTCCCCATATAACGGTTTTCATTTAAGTGAAGTTTTCGAACTTTTTTTTTTGAAATTTTTCAATTTCCTTCGAAATGGTGGAGGGTATTAAAAGATCGGCCCGGCCGAATTTAGCTGCTTTTTTACTTATTATTTATAAAACTTCTAAAATTGGTGGTGCTTCCTTTCTTTTAATTCTTTGAATGGGGGACTAATTGATTTGTTTTGACAAATCAGCTGAATACCGTCTGTTTACTTTTCGCATTTTCCTGGCTAAAGAGAATAAAACTACCTTACTCTCTCAGAAAGATGTTGCTGGACAATTCCTGCAGGAAGCGTACCAAGACACACCTAATATGACAAAAAAACTCACAATATTACAGAAAAGAATTCACATTTTTATTAGCATCTTTTCATGCAAATTTTCTGAATTGGTGAGAATTGTCAAAATTCGTCCAACCGTTTTTTGAGTTATAAGCGGTCTAACTAAAATCCCCTTCTTTGAAAGATGAGATTGTATATAATTTTCTATATATGCGATATCTTGGATATCATGTATTTATAATTTTGCTTGAATTAAAAATATTCGCGCTTTAATAGAATAGTTAGTATTTTTTTACATAAAAGTTATGGTCTATTTCACCCGCTAAATACTATTCGATGACCATCAAGCCCAAAACTCTAGCCACATGCTAAATTCCGCTAATTGCTCTATAATTTTGAAATCTAGACCAAATGCAAAGTACATATTTCTATTTTGGTCCATTTCAACCCCTAAAAATTTTAACTGACAATTTGTCGAACATCCCGAGTGCGACAGGGTGAAGCGAAGGAACCACAACAGTTTACGATGGGTGATATTGCAAATATCATCCGGAACGCTAAGTCAACCAAAGCGTTAGGCCCAGACGGAATCTCAATGGTAATGCTGAAACAGCTGGGAGTCGTGTACCTAATGAAAGTTCTCAACCTCTCGCTAGCCACCCACATAGTGCCCGAAGTCTGGAATATGGGCTGGGTGTTCCCGCTACTGAAGCCAGTCAAGGAAGCCAGTAAAGGCGAATCGGACAGACCGATTTCGCTTTTGTCGCCAGTAGCTAAGACTCTTGAGGCTTTACTCCTCTTTAGCATTAGAGGAAGCTATCTAGTTGCCAACCATCAGTACCATCAGTACAGTTCCGTCCACAACACAGTACCACAATAGCATTACACACCATTTCCACACATATAAGTAGAGGATTGAACTAGAATCCTATCATAGGCATTTGATAGGTCAATCATGCCATACTGTAGGAGGACGTGAAAGAGAACCACCCTCCGACCAAGTTTGAAACGTTGTGTGGACGCCAGTCGTACGTGAAATTTCAGGAACAAGAAGTCCAAAGCCTGTCCCCAAGGTGGGGTGATATCTCCGAAACTGTTTAACCTCTACCTTTTCGGAATTCCTCGCCCTCCAGTCGGCATAGAGATCGTAACGTATGCGAATGATTTTACGATCATGGTGTCGGGCCCAGTAGTCGATGACATATGTGAAAGGCTGAACCCCTATCTCGCGGAGCTTGCCGTATACTTCCACGCGAGGAATATGAAAATATCCGCCACGAAATCAACGGCCACACTCTTTACCACATGGTCTGCGGAGATGAGAAGACAGCTGAATGTGCAGGTCGAGGGGAATTTAATATCGACCACGAACTACCCCATGATTCTACGGGTCACATTCGATAGAATGTTCACATCGTCCGCGCAAGCCACAGCTATCTGCGACAAGATGAAAAGTAAGAACAAGGTCCTCAAGGCGCTAGCCGGCAGCACTTGGGGTTCAGACAAGGAAACCTGTTTGACCTCTAATAACGCGATACGCAGTGGAAGCACATCCAGACCTGCCAGAATTCTGCCCTGAGAACTGCGACAGGGCGCCTTCTTATGACACCAGTAGACAATCTACATGAGGAGGCGAAAGTCCATCCCTTACGTCTGCATAATCATATGCTTCCGTTGCAGTACCTGCTTGGCTGTTACCGTGGGAGTCATCCCAATCATCATATGGTGGATACAACTCCCCCACCCAGGCGTGTCAGGAAGGACATACAGATCTAGAGAGGGAGGTCCAACGCTATGAGAGAGAACCTCTAGATCAAGAAACCAATCAGACAGGTCTGAGTGGCATTCATACCGATGCAGTCGCGGATGCTATCAGCAGTTATAGAATGAATGCACGAATTGATGAAGATATGCGTGACGTCTGCCCGGCGTGTGATACAGGTCCGCACAAACAATTGCACAGCCAAACCTACCCAACTGACTCCAGAAGATCTCTGGCTACAGCCAAATTTTTAAACCAGAAGCTTGAACAAAATTATTCAACAACAATAATTAGCTGCTATTCTGACCTTAAAACCATCTCCATGCTAAATTTCATGAGGATCGGACCATAATTGCAACCTGTAGCGTGATTACAAATTAACATGGGCAGACAGACGGGCGGATATACCTAGCTAGATCGACTCAGCTCGGCGAGATAGGAATTATATAGTTTCCTATGTCGTGAACCAATATTTCGAGGTGTTACATTATATATATACTCCCAACAAATGGTGTTGTAAAAGTAAAAAGTATTTTAATATTAGAAAAAATCAAATACTAGGAAGATCAGTTTTCAAAACACCAAAAAATAGGTAGAACCGTTATATTGATACAATACCAAATCCAGAAACTGTAAAGAAAATTCTTACTACAACTCTGAACTCCATTACAAACTCTTAATACTAAACTATTTTGTGAAAAAGGTGACTTAAATTAACAAAATATTGGCGAATAACGGTAGGTACCGTAATAGCTGCCCTAACCTGCTAACCCGTTACGAACTACAAATACCAATTTTTAGGAAATATTTTCAGAATACCGATAATCCGAATTATATGGGGGCTATAGTAAAACTTTAACCTATATAGGCAATGTAATGTCACCGGGTGTTGAGCAGGTTACAAACTCTAAATGGAATAATTCCAAGTTTGGCAAAAATCATCAAAATACCGGAACCCACTGTTTCGAGAGGATCTTGAAATATGCAATGAAATTGACTCTGTACTTCCTTTTCATTCCAAATGTCAGACTATTGAGTTCCTCTCGAAAGTGAAACAAGCTAATAAACTCATAAACATATGATCTTCGCCTCAACAAGCAAAACTCAATTATTAATATATTTAAGTTTCATTGATATTTGAAACTGGAATTAGTTCTGTCAACTTTTTCTAAACAGCCAATGGGTGAGTCGCCCAGTAAACTTTGGCTACCACTGCCCAGGAGACAAACCTTCTAGTTTTCATCATTAAGTTCTATGTGCCCCACGGTTGTAGAGTAGTTCATCTCAAGACTTTCAGGCGCCGCTTGAGGTGCAGTGTTATTAAATAGAGGATTGCACACTTTTTCGACAAATTGTATGTAATCATTTGCAGATGTAGTTTCATCAAAAGTGTAGTTTTTTTGCAGAAAAAGTATTAAAATAAGAGTTCTCACTTTTCTTGTAAAAGCAATTTCCCGCATACACATCATTACCCGATGTTGTGTTTATAGTCCACCAAATGCGTAAAATAGAATAATAGACAATTTAGTGCCAACCTTGCTTTCCAAAATACTCCAGACACAATAGTCCAACGGATTGGTATCCGGAGATTTTGGTGGCCATTGTGCGCTGTAAATGAAGCGAGAAGCCTCATTTTATAACCATTCTTGGTTGGTGCGTGCTGAGTGCGATGGTGCTGAGTCCTGTTGGAATGTCCAAGGTCTGCGGCCAAAATGTTTGCGTGCTCAAGCCTTTAATACACCCTCCAGAATATTTTCGCAAAAATATATGCCGCATTTATTTTGATGCCACGGTCGATTAATACGAGCGGAGGGCGACCATCGGCTGTTATGGCGGCCCACACCATCACCATGGCCTGCGCTTGAGTTCTGGTGGCCAACCGAAGGTGCACATTTTTAGCTTACCTCTTTGGCAAATAAAAACGATCATTTTGTTTGTTTATAAACTGCTGGACAACGAATGTTTTCTCATGGGAGAAAACCAAATTCGGCAGTTTACCACTTTCGGCCAAGCGAAGCAACTGTTTAGCTCTTTCAAGCTCATTTCTCAATATTTGCGAATGAAATATTGCGATATGTTCAGCTCACGAGTCATTTTTCGGCCACTGTGACGCGGGTTTCGATCAAGTCGCTTCTTTACTTTTCGAACCATTTCTGCTGATGTTGCGGTTTTCTTCCGTCCACTTCCTTGTCGTCGGGCTACGCTACCAGTATCACAGCAACGAGCGATGGTACGAGACACAAAAGATTTATTCACATTTAAATGCTGGAGTGCTCTAACGATAGCCACTTGTGGTTTTCCAGCCAAATACAAAGAAATCACACTATCACGCTTGAATTCCATCACGAATAACTTTTTTTCTGGAAAATTCCAAGCAAAATGCTTTTGTACGCTTGTAAATAATATAATGAGCAGTCACTGGAATAATTCTAACAACTGTCGGACGAGTGGCTTAGAAATGACAGCAGTCTCAAGTTTCAACTAGAAAAAGTCTGCCAAGTTTGGACCAAATATCGTATACAAGTTCCATCTGAAAGTAATAACGCCCGCTCGACTTATGTCCTTTTCTTACTGGATTATCAAATTTTTATACCCTCCACCATACATAGTATGGAGGGTTTATCAAGTTCGTCATTCAGTTTGTAACTCCTCGATACGAAATGTTATATTCTTCATCAGCGTACTATTTATATAGGCCCACAATATCGTATATCCCCCGTATAAGGGCACCTCCCTATATTCGGTATTTTGATGATGTTAGCCACATTTTTCAATCGAATTGTCTGAAAATCCACACAAGAAGTTCCTTCTGAGTACTTCATCCCCTGGAAGAGAATTATCTATATAGGTTCAAGATATCGTATAGCCCTATATAACGGCACCTCCCGATATTCGGTATTTTGATGATTTTAGTCACATTTTTCAATCGAATTGTCTGAAAATCCAAACAAGGAATTCCTTGTGAGTACTTTATCCCCTTAAATAAAATTGTCTATATAGGTCCACAACATCTTATATCCCCCATATATCGGCACCTTCCGATATTCAGTATTTTTAAGATTTCAACTGAATTTTTAATAGATTTTATTTATTTTATTATTATTATTATTTTCGACCCGGCAGAACTAACTGCTTTTTTACTTAGATTTTGCACATAGCTTCTTCTGTTTGCACGCATGCCAAGTTTGAAGGTGGTCTATTATATCGACCAATTATGTGACATTTGTAAACACTCTTTTTCAATGGCATAGTTTCAACTTTGGTATTTGAAATTTAGGTGGTTATACCTCTTCCCCAAATTTATTTTCATAAGTCCACATTTTCATGTAAAGGAGACGGAGGCATCAATTTATTGCTCAATTATCAGGGTTAAAGATTCTATATGTAAACGCACTTATAGTCAGATTTTGAAATAAATTTTGTATTAGAAATTCGTAATGAAAAGCAATCAATCTGGCATTATCTCAGCTCAGCAAACGTTTCATTTTCTAAAATGTAAAATCGTTGCCGACTTTGGGCCTATTTTATTATCAAGATATTTCAATCAAATTTATAATACCCTTGACTAGAAGTGGTTAAAACTCAAAAATCATTTGATTTGTAAATCAAATATTTTTCTAATTTTCAGTTAGTAATAATGTCTAAAATACATAAAATCCCTATGTTTTCTGTGCCTGAACGCGGCCTCAGAAAACATTGCATATTTAAAGTTTCTTTTTATAATTATTTTTTGATTATTTCTTTTGACAATTGTCCACTATTATAAATTGAAACAAGTAAGCATAGACTATAGTTGTGCGGGTCCGACCATGTAATACCCTACAACACTACAATATGTTAGAAGCCCCCTGTCCAAATCCATTTTAGAAGATTTCGCACTGCCTAAGTATTACCCTTAGCAATTTGACCAGGGACATTTGTCCAATATTTACGCACTGCGTCGTGTCATTAGTTGTTCGGGTCCATTTTACAGCTAAATATAATCCAATGAACAACAAAAATGCTAGACTTCTTCGTTGTCCTTAACTCTCTTCTCAGGCGTGTCGATTGGCTTCAATTGTGTGATCAGCAATTTTTTTTCAGTTTTTGGTTCGTTTGAACCCCTAAATATTTTGCGATCATCTACAAATTGAGACTCATCTATATGATTTGCTTGTCTGCAATTATGTTGATTTCGTCAACGAAATCAACATAAAAAGTCAGAAGTTCGCCTTTTGTATATTTCGGATATCGCCTGTACGTAATGTTCTTATTTTTTCACACAAAAGTAGTGATCCATTTTACCCGCTGTCCTAAACTCTAACTTCGTACGATATTTCGTGTCCTTTGGTTTCTATTTGTGACGTTTATAACGGCTGCAGGATCAGGAACATTTTTAGTTGTTGGCCCATTTCAACTAAATATATTGCGGACATCTTTGAAAACAATTGGCCTAGCCCTTCTGAGCCTAACCCTACCCTTGTGAAAATTTTCGTGAGGATCGGACGATAACTGCAATCTGTATATAATAACCCCAACCTGTGTTGTAAGGTGAAAAAATATTACAAAATTTACACTTCAATATTATAAGTCAAATTTAAATAATCACATGCGATAAAAAATATGAAAAAAATAAAAAAAAATGTCACAAAATACAACAAAATCTATATTAACATCAATACTGGCATCTTTTAATGCCAAGAGGTCATTCTGAATTGACAAAATTTGTCAAAATCGGTCCAGCCATTCTTGATATATAATTATTTTAGCTAGCATTCCCTTCCTTTGTAAATATGTATTGTACATATTTCGCTACATATATCCGATATATTTACTATCGTCATCTACGTAACGGTCAGGATTGACCTGTTCGTCTATTTGTGATTTCGCTGGGATTAACATTTGATTTTATTTAACACAAATGTCATGGCCTTTTTCACCCACTAAATATTAGCCGATGACCATAAAAATTGGAAGGCTTCTGCCCAGCCCTAAGCTCTAGCCACATGCTAAGTTATGCGTCGATTGGTCCATAATTGCGACCTGTAGAGCAACTGGAATATCAGGAAATTTTTCAGTTTTTAGTCCATTTCACCCCCTAAATATTATGCGATCATCTCCAAAAGAAATAGGGTTCTATTCTGACCTTAACCCCACCTCCATTTTCAATTTCGTGAGGATCGGGTCATAATTACAACCTGTAGAGTGATTATAAATTAACATGAACAGACGGACAGCGGACTTACATAGCTAGATCGACTCAGCTCGGCGAGATAGGAAGATCCATATATACTTTCCCATGTGGGAAACCAATATTTCGAGGTGTCACATAATTTTTGGCCCAATCAAACTTATAATACCCCCAACACATAGTGTTATAGGGAATAAAAAATTAAATTGATCCTAATTCCTTTAAATTCGACTTCTCTATTAATTTTACCTGAAGAACTTGCATTGTCTCGATCATGCTGAAGGACTCTCGCTGTCAAAAACGTAAATTTCAATGGAACACTTACCATGTCCAGTGTTATATTTTGAATATAAGGCCTGCAATTGACCACTATTTGTTACTTTTTTTAATTTACTTGACAAGTTTAACGGTTTATTTTTAACTTTTTTGCAAAAGAATGATTTGTAACCGCATATGCTTCTGAAATCAGCAATTAACCCGAACCAGGTTATCTAACAATTAAAAATTCAGATAAATTCGATAATTTTGATTCAACAGGATAAAATAAGTATATTTTTTTTCGGTTTCTTTCATATTTTTATATACTATTTGTATCTATATAAGGTATTGATTATTGTTTTAACTGTCAATAATATACAATAGTTAATATTAGAACATTATTTAAATTCTTAATTTACAGTCACATACACAGACATAAGCATGTAATAGACACAATATAATTTAAACCAAATTATCCATGGAAATAGGTAGAAAGAGAAATAATATAAACTCTGAACTTATTCTCAAAATATAACTAAATCAAAGCAATTGGGAACTAAGAAAAATATTAAAAATAACCAAAAAATGTTTCAAAAAGATATACAGAGGCGGCATTTGCCTTGGGGTACTGCGTCCACTTCAAATTCAATTGGTTAGAGTCTGGTTGTTGGCTCATTGCGTGTTGTTAGCACAATGGGCTATTGGAGATATAGCAGCAAATGAAGTACGAATTTAAACACATGTGTAGACCGAATTTCTAAGCTTATCGTCTGACATTGAATTATTCGAACTCGTACTGATATCGTCTTTGTTTGTTTTGGTTTTAGTTTTCTCTAAAAGAACTATAACAAGAAAGTGATAAAAGCTTAATGGAACTATGCTACTATTCGAATTGTGAGAGTTTCAGCTGCAAAAGTGGGCGTATCTCTAACGAGGCTTTGCCTGCGGCATGGTTTCACCATTAACGCCCACCCTCATGCAACGCACTCTCATCGCATACATCACACATGAAACCCCATATGAAACTCTTAACACATTGGAGCATCTAATTGTTCGGCCAACAGTTGATCTAATGGTCGTTCGCCAATCAAACGGAAGAAGAACAGATGATCCAAACATTTTAGACTTATGGAACGCAAAGCCGGTAATCGGAGCAATAACTGAGCGAACCTTCCGTCATCACCTGGATGTTCTGTACGGCAGTGTTCGTCCAGGCAGGCATATATTTTTTCGCGACATCCTTCAACATCCTTGCGACACTTTAGGCCACGAATGTCAGGGTTAAACAGAATAATGGCCTTCAAGCACGACAATTCGGAGCGATCGATATTCAAACGTTTCATTTTGATACTTAGCTCGGATAGAATGCGATCGAATATGGATACAACATTAGCCTTGATAGCACTGTTGCGGTGATATGAGAAATTTTGATTAAGGAAGAGCTGTTGTGGCTGGCGCACAGGCGAACGGCGTCCAAATGAACTGTCATGGCCGCCTCCTGGCGTTGCATACTCAGCATCCAACGAGTCTATACTACACCAGGCCACATTGGCTATCAGCAACTCATTCCAGCCGGCCTTAAGCAGCATAATTTGATCCTCCCGCTGCAAGTGTGTAAAATGTGGTGTACGTCGGGCATACTCGACCATTTGGAAGAGCTGTTTGTTGACCATTTGACAAAGATGCGACACCGCGCCCTTATAATCAGCCTGAACCATGGAATTGCTGCCGACTCTTAGGAATGGCAGTACATTATCACCGCTTAGTGTCTCGGCCTTTTGTTCGGCCTCAATGATACGTTCAATAGTAAGATCACGCAAGGAGCTGCTTGGCTTGAAGTCCTCGCCACCAATGCCACTGCCACTTATTCCGCCCAAGCCACCGGCCCGTGCGTTGGCAGCTCTCGTGCCGCGTTGGCGCTCTTCCTGCACTGCCTCGCGTTTCATTCCACAAGCTAAACACTTCTGATAACGGCAATACTGACAGCGATTTCTCTGGCGTTTGTCAATTATACAATTCCTGTCCTCCCGACAGGCATACGTCAAGTCTTTACGCACCGTACGCTTGAAGAAGCCCTTACACCCCTCACAACTGTAGACACCATAGTGTTTACCACTGGCCCTGTCACCGCATATAGAGCACAAATGCTTCGAACCACTGAGTGGATGATTGGGAGGGTACTGTTGTTGTAGCTGTTGTTGTGGCGGCGTAGTCTGCAGCATTTGGTTCTGATTGTTGGCAGCAGCAGCTGCCACAGCATTCATTGCCTGCAAGTCAATCGCACCAAAGGGACCAGGACTGCCAGGCTTTGGGGAAAAATTTGATGCATTGTTTTCGTTGAGTAGTGAAATATCCGGTTTGATTTCTTGTGGTGACATCGGTCTCATCCGAAATCCGGAATGGTCTTGGTCATTGTCCATTTTGATCTGTTCTTTGTTTGGCTGCTCGCTCTTACACTCTTTCCTGTCCTTTTGGCTGGATGCAAAACGAGCTTTAAAATCTGCGAGTCACTACTCTACATTAATCACTCCAAGTTCGTGTGGAATATCGAATCTAGTCTCAATTGTTGAAGTCGTCGTTCAATTTTTTTCATTAACAAACAAAGAATGTCTCTACTCCGCCTGACTAATGAATGAAAAGTTTTCGCGTCGACATTTTATTTTCTCACGTCTCAAATTCACCATAGGTAAATTAAATTGAGTGCGAGTATTTCACCACACCACCAACAATGCACAGTTGTATTAACGATATGACAGCGATGCACAATTTGGTCTGGTTTAACCCTTTGCTGTATGGGAATGCAGCCACAGATACTGCATCAATTGTGTGGTGCAAAAATGATATCCAACAAATGTCTGTATTTGTTTATGTGTCAACTTTGCAGCCGGATAATTATACAAATAAATCGCATCTGTGTTTTACTTACATTGTGTTTTTATGGAATGCTTTACTTTTTTATGGGTGCGTGTAGATGCTGCAAATTGGAAACCAATAACCATATTTTATTGTTTTGCCACAGAACATAAATTGTGCGTACATTTCCATGAAACAAATTTTAATGTTGAAAGTTACATAATGTCAATAAATTATTATGAAAAAATTGTTAATAATAATCCTTGTAGTACAAAATTGTCTATATAGGTTCTCGTTCTGGTATGGCCCCCATATAACGGCTCCACCCACTTTATTGTATTTTGAAAGCTTTTACTACATTCTCCTACCGATCTCACTGATATTTTCAGTTTAAAGTGAAATACGTTTAAATGCAGAAACTTTTATAAAAAAAAATCTTTTCTTTAGCTAATGATGGAGTGTATTTAAAGTTCGGTCCGGCCGAGCCTAATGTTTTTTTACTTGATTATTTATGTCAACAGACATATAACACGTCTATTAATAAGGTAAATTGCCGTATAATCCAAAATTTGCCCAATCAAATGTTTATATTATTCCTGTTTTTATTTCTCATAACCAAAAAGACAAAACTAAGATCGGTATTGGCCAAAGTGTATCTACAGAGTGAAACGGAAAGACCAGATTTTGTCTTATTTTGCTGTCAAAAGGGAATTTTTTATAATATATATTTTTTGATCAAAATAATCTGCATAATTGTTGTAATATAAAAAAAGCGAACGTTTTTTTCTAGCATTTTCATCCATTATGATGGATTATCACGAAAACTGTTTACAGCAAAAAATTAAGGCCTGGATTCACTTAATTAATTAATTTTGGATGTGGTTATTTTGCAACAATGTCGTTGTCTGTAAATTACAAAAAATGCAGAGCTGGATATACTTATTTAGTATGAGGCTTCCTATAAATAGCTGCACCATTTTATTCTTACAGCCATGGTATAATAAAGAGAAGGTGAAAAAATTGCAAGTATGGGGGTCTACCTGTTTGGCTTGTAATGTCAGAATTATCAGAATAAAAAATCCAAACCACTTGTTGCATTGATTTTGAATAAATAATTGAAAATCAAAAAACTGAATGAACGGTCAAAATTTCTTTTGAAAATCATCTTCTTTATATCTCTAAACATTTTGAAAACATTGGAATTTGAATATTTTCTGAACATCTTTTTTATTATTGTAAAGAATACACACACAAAAACAAATAAAGTTGAAATATTAAGTCAAGAAAATATAAAAAAAATAAAACCATATCTGCATTACAAAACATTTTACCATAGTGGGGAATATGAATATTTTCGTACGCTACGTAATGATGTTAATTTTTAATTGGTTCAGTATATGTCATCATATGTTTATTGTTACTAGTCACGGCGCAATAATTTGGTGTTACACAAGGTTTTCAAAATCGAACGAAATGTCAATAATTTGTGTACGTTTTCCTCACAGTTTCTTATATAATTTGCACTATGATTCCAATCACAATTGCTGTTTTGAGAAATCGTTAATTGTTAGCCATTTTCGAATCCGGATTTATTCATCCAGATTTACCTTTCAAAAATATATATCTTTTTACTTAATTGCTTGGTGCTTATTTTTCAATGTCAATTTTCTTCAATTAGCTTTGTTATAGCTATTTTGTATTATCTTTTGTTTGAGTAGGTAAACAAAACAAACCTCATCCAACTTTTAAGGACATATGCGTCATACCAAAGCCCATATTAAGTCGACCAAGAAGACTACAATGCTGCCTTACTAGCCGGCCTTATATAGACTATCGCATGGTAAAAAATAAAAAAGATATTGTATGCCCAAAATATACAGACCCGATCATAGTCCCTAAACTCAACTTGCTCCTCCTAATAAATACAATAATAAGTACAATAAAGATAAGGTAGACTAAGTTGGAAAAATTTGCAAGTAAAGAGGCCGGCCTGTATAAATTGTAACACAAGAATTACTATCAAATAGAATGCAACAAGTTGTTTATTATAAAAAAAAAAAAATAAATAATAATAACAACATTGGCTTTGAATTAATAAACAAAAAAAAACGCGAACATTAAATGAGAGGTCAAAATTTCCCTTCAAAAGCATGTTCTATACTTCTCTAAAGATTTATATCGCCATTAAGAGTGTAAATTTTGTCCACAGATATTTTGTAATACGCATTTTGAATACAACTGAATTTGAATATTTTCTGAACAATTTTCATATAATTGAAAAGAACACACACACATGGACAAATTAAGCCAGGCAAATGGAAAGCATTCAAACCGATTGGTAGCAATGCCCCACCAGGATTTCATTGTACCATGGTTGTAGCTGCTAACGAGTAAATAAATGCATGGTCTGAGCGGCATTGAGGCTTTCACACATACCCGTTTATTTGTGATGTTACAATTTTGGCTTGCAGTCCATCAGGGGTTAATATAAACAATAGACTTCAAATTTGACTCTTGTCTTTAGTGGCTCCCTTTCAATTCACCACACCTGATATTTGTTTATATGCAATACAGCGGCGTCAAAGAACAGCAACAACAACAATACTTGAAATGCATTTCAACAACACCACGTCCATTGATTAGCACAATTTCTATTATTCAGCCAATAATGAAGAACAAATTTACTCACATTCCGGCTTGATCAAAATCTCGTTTGCAGACTCACGAACAGAAAACTTTAATTAACTATTTTAACAGACTGCTTGCTGCTTTCCTTCTGTAACACTGTCAACAATAACTACTTTTAGAACTGATTTATCGATTTTATGAGATTACAAAATAAATACAGCGCTCTGTTCTCAGCGACGCAGGTTCGGTTTGCACAATGCAATTGCAAATGCAAAAACAAACTCACCACTCCGACTCAACAACACAAAGAACAAACGTCAAAACAAGAACAATGTTGCCAATATAAAAATAGGTTTTACATTGATTGGGCTTCCATGAACACAATAAAAGCGTTTGTCGACAGATGTAAGCCCTTAGCCAATGTCCGTGAATTTAAATAAATTTTGATTTGCATTTCGATTATTCAATATGTTGACTAATTATGAGAGAGGTTCCGAAGGAAACATGTGATCATTTTTGGAAAATGTTGAAAATGTGAGTTAGAACTGCAATAATGTAAAAGTTTTTACTACGGCAACCGACATTCCCTCTATGATATCGAAGAAAATTACAAGTCTCGTAGATTCTTACTAGTACTGGAATAAAGCATAATTTTGCAAAAAAACATATGGCCTGTTCCAGAACTGCAATAATGTAAAGCAATGACTTAAGCCAGCCAAATAAGCGCTTTATGTATTCCCAGCTTAAAAGTTTTTAGTACGGCAACCGACATTCCCTCTATGATATCGAAGAAAATTGCAAGTCTCGTAGATTATTGGTAGTACTGGAATAAAGCATACGTTTGCGAAAAAAACATATGGCCTGTTCCAGAACTGCAAGAATTTAAAACTTTTTACTACGTTGGTTATCGTAGATCCTTGAGGAACAGAGATCCTTGAGGAACAGAGCAATAATTGTGATTTGAAATTTAAAGCTAACCAAACACAATAGCATGGTAGAATTAAGAATTTTAAGTCAAGTAATAAGGGGATTACAACACAATCATTTGACAACATCTCATTGTCAAATATTTAAATCTCTTGTATACACAGAAATCAGAGATGGGTTTGTTGTCGGAAGTAGTCGTCTTGGCCGATCTTGATTTAAATTGAGCCTAATTTAGTGGAGATAGCAGAAGAAGTGGGCGGATAAATTCCATATTCACCTCAGATCTCTAGTTGAAAGAAATATTGAGATATATCTAGTTAACCAAAATTTTTTTTGGCAAGTTCCACATCTATCATCTATCTAGCACTGATACAATAATTGGAATTTGCAAAACTTTCACAAAAGTCTACGATTCTTTCTCTTTTAATTGGGTAATTATGGGGTAAATTATTTTCTGTAGAGATTTTGACATTTTGTGGGGTACCGGAAGGAGTGGACCGACATTACCATTTGACATTATAACGCGTTTAGATACAACATTTTGTCCGTATTAACCCACATTATAAGGATTTATTGGTTAAAAGCTAACTAGTCAATTTATATCGACTCTATTTCTAAATCAAACTATCAAATCATACTTGTTTAGATTAGTAAAATTTGATACAAATGTCAATTAGCAGAGTTTTTTTTCACCTTTTTTCTTCACAATCACAAAATGATTGATATTTTAAGTCAAACTTTCTCCAATGTTGCAATCGATGGGAAAGTTAACAAATGATACTGATGTATTAGATTGGAATATTTTTATTGAAGAGGATATAAAAAATATTTTCTGAACACATATAGATAAATATCAGGAGTACTGTGTTATGAATCCACTATATAGTATACAGCATGGTACAATGAAGAGAAGGTAGGCCAACTTTGAAAAAATTGCAAGTATAGAGGTTTACCTGTTTGGCTTGTAATGTCAGAATTAGTATCAAAACAATAAAAAATCAAACAACTTGTTGCATTTATTTTGAATAAATAATTGAAATCCGCGATAACTGAATGAAAGGTCAACACTTCTTTTCAAAATCATGCACTATATATCTCTAAAGGATTATTTCGCTACAAAAACTCTAGATTTTGTCGATGCATACGTTGAAATAAACATTTTGAAAACACCCGAATTTGAATGTTTTCTGAACAATTTTATTGTTATTGAAAATAAAACACATACATAAACAAATAAAGATGACATATTAATCCAAGAAAATAAAAAAATTAAAATCATGTGGTTTCATAGCCCTACCTTGATATCATTGTACCATGGTATACAGTAGATATTAATTTGTTAATCACATATTTCAACACTTTCCCTTGTCATCAATCATTCATTAAACGATTACATAAGTATTGCAATCGAGGCTTCGGTAGGGATTTGGTCATTAGAACTGCAAGTTGATTTTCAGATGAAACATATTGACATTATATCTTCTGTGATTCCTTCTGGGTTCTTTGATAGAGGAATTGCTGCAGTATTTTCAAATTTTATCATTGGAGTAATAATAATATAGTAATAATAAGTAATAATAATAATTGATTATATCATTGAAAAGCCTTTTAATTCATATTCTTTCTTTTGCGGCTTCACTTGCAGTTCACTTGCAGTAAGTTACAGAAAATGCAGAGATGGGTATACTTACATGAAATGGCTTTACCTTACCCAATGTATTTAAGATCTCTTTACCCGCAGATTGTATTGAGTGTGGTATTTTGAATTTTTGGTAATAAATAAAGAATTCCTTTGAATTTGTTAAGTGCCTTATTGCGCTATTATCAATCCAACAATAACTGGTAGATATGCTCAAATTAACTTCATTCGACACAGAGTGAAGGGCAACATTTAAATGATATGTATCTGATGGTCTTATCTTACTGGGTTTTCCATTTACGGCAATTTTTAATCCAATGCCCCATTTTTTTCCAGTAGTGACAAGTTCCGCTTTTCTTCTCATTTTTTTAATTCTTCTCATTTCTTGAAATTTCATTCAAAAAACAGAGCTGCATAAGAAGTTCAGACTTGTCTTCATCATCTGTTAGCATCATCTAACAAGATTTTAACAGTTCAAAAGATGTTGGCAACACGTATAATAAATGGTATTTCTTATTCCCTTTTTATTACTAAGCCAGCTTTGATTTCAATCTATAGGCTTTTAATCTCGGATATATTTGTAGAAACGGCATTTTCCCCTATCCATTCATAAGAAAATAGAGTCGTGTGCATCTTAGAGGATTGATCTTTGGAAGTTGCTTCAAATTGCTGATGTAGATTCTTGATCCATTATCTTCATGAAAATGTCATCCGTGATTGTGTTTGTGATCAGAAAATCACTTCACTTCTTGTATTATCTTGCTTGAACTTGTCATGCTTCTTCCACCAAAGATTCCAGCTTTGTAAGTCTTTTCTCTACTACATCCAGATCTCTCTCGTAGAAATCTAAAAGATCCTTGACCTTCCGCTTCCAAATTGGCTAGTCTGTCTCACCATACATGATGATTTCCTCCATATAACCTTTCGTATATCTTTATAGCGGAATCAATATAATTTTTTCCTTAAACTCCAAAAAAAAAAAAAAATAAATAAATAAATCACAAATTTTTTCTATTCTCATCCGAGCTTGATGGGCTCATAACCTATTAGATTGGAATATTTTTTATCATTGTCAAAAACTAGATTCATAAATCCATTGAATACACACAAAAGCAGATATGGGAACTGTTTTTATTCATTGAAATTTGACAAGGTATATTACAGAAAATGCAGAGCTGGGAATGCTAATTTCAAATGAGGTTACCTTTATTTCATTGTACTATGATTTTGACAATGAGATGTTGTCAAACGAATAATTTCGAACAATTGGAAACATATGTTTGCATGACTTTACCTTCTTAATTCTACCATGATTGTATATATACTACGTTCTATTGTTAAACACAGCGAAAAATGAATTAAATGTCTTGATTTTCTTTTAAAAATATGATCTAAACAGTTTTATCTTTCAAATCTATGGAAAAACTGGCGAATAGCTTCAAGGCGTGTCCCGCATTGTACATTTCTTCCAATTATTAATTTTGAAAATATTATGTTTTTATTTTTTAAAACAATAAATACATACACAAAATTGGCAGAAGTAGGGCACACTTAGAAAAAAAATTGTAATCAGCTAGTAGCTCTGCCCATGGTACAATAAAAAGGTAAGGTAGATCTAACTGCTGATTAAAATTTTTTTCTAAGTGTGCCTGACTTCTGCCAATTTTGTGTATGTATTTATTGTTTTGAAAAATGAAAAAAAAAATATTTTCAAAACCAATGAAGACACGTGAATTGCGGCTCGCACATTAAAGCTATTAACCAACAAAGCCATGATATTGAAAGATTGAACAGTTAGGATCATATTTTTGAGAGAAAAATCCAGACATTTTATTAATTTTTCGCGCTATTTAAATCATTTTAAAAATGAGGAAAAATATGAAAAAAAAATTAAAACAACTTGTTGTATATAATTTTGAATGAGTCTGACAGGAAGCGGGCATAGCCCCAGGGCTGTATTTTTGTAGTTTTACCTTTTTGTTGTACCATGGCCAACTCATGGTACAATGAATTCAAGGTAGGGCAGAACTACCATATGATTTAATTTTTTTTATTTTTCTGGCTTAATATGTCAACTTCATTTGCTTATGTGTGTGTCTTCTTTTCAATAATACAAAATTGTTAAGAAAATATTCAAATTCGGGTGTTTTCAAAATGCTTATTGTAACGAATGCATCGACAAAATCTACAGTTTTTGTCGCGAAATAAACCATAAGAGATATATAGAACATGATATTGAAAAGAAATTTTGACCATTCTTATAAGAACTACAAAATATAAATTTGACAATGTAGGGGTAATTGTAATCGTTTGAAAGCATGAGATTTACTTTGTATTTGTACCTTGGATATATGTAATAATTTTTGAAAAATTTTGAAATATAATTAAGTTACATATATAGTAGATAAGGGATTTCTTCGAAAAAATCAAAAAAAAAATTCTAATTTTATGCGAATAAAAGATAATCAAAATGTTGAACTTCTATGGGGAAGGGTACCACAAGGACTGTACCCATAGATTTCATATTTACATAAGATCCCAGGTTGAAAGAGATATTTATATACCAAGTTTGAAAAGGATCGCTGACTTTTCGCAAGATATAGATATATAAATGCTGACAACTGTGACCCTTTGTGGGGAGGTACCAGATGTCCATCATCTACGCACTAGATCTAGTGTTAATAGAAATATTTGAATGTGCAAAGTTTAGATGCTTATTTCGCATTTTATGAGAGCTACAATTATTCAATATTTTAACCCGTTGTGAGAAAGGTGCCGATATATCCCGTCCGTTACAGATATTTGCTGATAGATGTATTAAGATGTGCCGAGGAATGGGACACTTGTTCCCCATTGTGGGGGAGATATCAGAAGGAGTGGTCCAACATATTCCGTCTTCATACCAGATCTTGTGTTGGTAGAAATATTGGGAAGTGGGAAATTTGAAGACAATGGACTCTTATTTCAGATTTTATAAGGGTTATAACTATTCCACCTTCGGGCCTTTCGGGAGGTACTTGATTGAGTGGGCACACATTGTCCATTTTCGCGCCTGACCGAAGAACTGACAAAAATATTCGAATTTGCAAAACTTGCACAAAATTCTGTAATTCTTTCGCTTATTGTGGGATAAATTATTTTCTTTGAAAATCCTGACCTTCTGTGGGCGAGGAAAGCTCGATCTAATCTTGACAATAATATTACGATGTATCACGTTTGGATTAAATCGGATACTCCCTTCGAGAGGTATTGTGCACACCAGCCAGACAGACGGACGGACACCCCTAGATCGACTCCAAATGTACTAAAGCAGATTTGGTCCAAAGGGACCTAGGGTCTAAAACCTCTAAGGCCATATGGCTAAGGCTATTATCATACATAGGATCCTTCTTATATCTTTCCTTTATAGCCCACTTTTGTTATCCCCTAGGGTGTAAGCATGGCAGAAGAATACAGGTAGATGCATCAACGCTGGGGAGCATTGATATGTCAAAAAAATTTAAATATTTTTTCAAATATAAGAAGATTTTTATATGTTTTCTTATATGACGTCATTTGGAGGTTATTGTAATTCACGTTTTCAAACAATTTTTAGAAATTTAAATAATTTTTCATTCAACATTTTCAATTCCAAAATTGGTTTGACAGTTCATTGTCGCAGCAGCTGTGTCGATGCGTCTACCTATATTCTTCTACCATGGGTGTAAGTATGTACATTAGAAGCTTGAAGTCATGGGATTTCATAAAGGGATTACAGAGCTGCACTAAAATCCTGCCGCCGTTTCCATTAAAATTTGACATTAATATGCCTAGCCATGACTTCAAGCTTTTTATGTACTTGCACCCTTACTTTTGGAAAAGTGAATGATAAAGTTCACATTATCTCATTATTACATCTTTCCATTAAAATATATGCGTTTTTTACAGAGATATGGCAAGCTATTTGTAAAAGTAACTGGTAGTCACTGCATTTTGTATATTAACCTTGTCATTCCGTTTGTAACTCCTCGAAATACTTGATCAGCGTAAATTTCTAAGTCGATTTTGCGATGTCCGTCTGTCTGTTGTAATCGCGCTATCTTTCGAACGAATTGAGATAGAAGGCTAAAATTTTGCACAAATGTTTATTTTTCCAGTAGGCAGGTTAAGTTTGTAATTGGGCCATGTAGGTCCACGTTTTCATATAGCCCTCATTTACGGGACCTGCCGATATTCGGAATTTTGATGATTTAAGCGACATTATTCACGGAAATTGTTTCAAATTTGGTATTTGAAGTTCGTAATGGGAACAAAAGTCTGTGACAGGTCCAGGTCTTCGTATAGGCCCCATATATCAGTACCTCCCTATATTCGGTATTTTGACACGTTTAGGTACAATACCCACCGAAAGTTTTTGAAATGTCGTATTTGAACTTCTTAATGAATGCTACAGCCTGTGACAGAAAATTGTCTATGTTGATCCAGGTCTTCGCACAGCTGGTTTTTAACTTGTTTCACAGTGGCATCTTCATTTTAGTTTAAAAATAATAAACAAAATGAATTCGTTATTAATTTCCTGAAATAAAATTATAATTCATCTCTTCAATATAAAATAAACGATTTGTATTATCCATTTTTAAATAAATTTTGCTGTTATTGCCATACTACCAATATAAAATATGGCAACATGAATTCAGTAAACTTTACGTGAAAAGATAAAGGGAAGATGGTCTGACTTTTTGCTTATCGGACAGTTCATACTTAAATGAAACTTGTAACAACGAAAAACGATTTATGTGTTCGACAACATCACTATTGAAGACAATCGGATGTAATAAACGGCTATATAGTTATTATTTAATAGTATTTGTAATTAAAAAACATAATTTTTCTATCAGAATTATTCAAAGTAAGACCAACAAGTTGTTCTAATTTATTTGATATTTTTCGGCATTTTTAAAATTGATTAAAAGCGCAAAATATAAATGAAATGCTTAAAATGCTTTTCAAAAGATACGATCCAAATGGTTCAATATTAAAATTCGATGACTAAATTGGTTGCTATCTATAGCACACGCCCCGAAATGTCATAAATTTTGACAATTTTTTTTGTATTTCAAAACAATAGATACCAACAAAAAATGTTTGTTCCAAAAACCAGAATTCAGTATTTTTGTTCTTCGATATTATTATTGGCTGGTTATTTCAAGTTCTGGAACAGGGTGAAAATTGCCTGAAGTCGGACACTTGAAACTTATTATGAATTTTAATTAAAAAGTATTTGGCAATTAAAGAGGAGGTTCGTAGTTATAATCGAAATCAGTGGGATAATAATGCAATCAAGGCTGATAGGGTAAGTGTGCCTAAGTTTGGCATGTCCCAGTAGTCAGCACTTTTTATTTTTAAGCCCAAATAAATGAAACTATTATAACTAAATGTATATTGTTTACTTCAAATATATTGTCAGCTATCTTTGTGTACAATTTCGCTAAGAAAAGATGATTTATTCTAATAAAAATTAAATTTTTGTCTGTGAAAAATCCATATTCTTAAGAAAAGTACAATAAAGACGAATCAGTTTAACTAAACAAAAATATTATATTTTAATGAATTAATTTATTATTATTATTAATTATTTTTACAAAAAAATGGTATGCCGACTGTTGGAACATACCATACCGACAATTAGCAAGTGGTGCCGACTACTGGCAAAATAGCATTGTTTTAATAAAACTACAAATTATTTATTTTACTAATCAAACATTAAAAACATTTGTTGATACAAAAGGTTTCTTAAAACTAATTTTGTTTCTGTTTTGTCTAATATTTCTCTCTTTTAATGTAATATGTAACACCAGTTTAGCGAGAAAAGTGCTATGATGTTTTTCAAGAACTCTTCCTAAAAAGGTTACTAGAGAGTCTATTGGTTTTTATTCACGCAATTTCACTACCAAAGGACTACCCTAAGAGAACTCACTAAAGATGGTTATTCCTGGGCCAAGGTAACCAATTATTTAACCCAAACTTCTCTAGAAAACTTTTAGTTTAATCGTGAAACAAATTGTAATTAAATCCTGGCGTTGAAAATCCTCACAGTCGAATTCACTTAAACTCTAGGACATTAACAAAGACAACACAATTTCAATACGAAATACATAGAATTTTGTTTTAAGATTAAATTTCGATTTTTGGTTGACAATTACATCCTAATTGATGCCTTTTCTAACATATGAATTTTCTTTCTTTTTTTTTTTGCAGGAAACCGCTGTCACACCCTTTAGGTCCTTTTTTTATAAGAAAATTAAATTCTAAGGGCTACCTTGTGCTCCACCTTGAATGTGCGGCAACTAGTATTGCCTACACATAAATTTCCCCAATCTAACACACAGGTATTGCAATGACTATCAATTTGTGGGAAAGGCTGACACAACCGGCACTTCTATTCGTTTCTTGGTACAAAGGATGAGGCTTCTCGTTAAGTTGCTGCCACAACCATAGTTGATATATAAAAGAACAACACACAACGGTCTTTTCATCTAAAATTGGCTGCACAAACAATATTAATTTATTTCGAAACTTTGAAGATCAAGCCGGCACTCAATGGCGGTTACTGCACAACTACTAAAGCTCTTTTCTGCATACAGCCTTTTATAGGGCAGTGAATTTTCCACCATTTTCCTCAACTTTCCACGACATTTTGGGTAACATACACATCAACGAATCACCATTATTTTGTTTGCATCTACACTGACGATACTACCCTCACTAAATGGCTGACGACTACCCGCGTTAATAAAAACAGCATTAAATTTCCCACTGAACAATATCTTATTTCGATTTGATATGGCAACGCTTGTCGTTTTCCACAAAGGGATCCAACATTATTATTAATTTTCTATCTTTTACACCATAACCATAGCGGGAATTCTGCTCTGGGTATGTATTTACTCCAATCCCAAAAAATATTAATTGTTATAATGAGAATAATATTTTTTTTCAGCTCTGGTGCGCCGCCACCATTTTGAATATCGCCGCCTTTGAGTGACTCGTCCACGCAACAAAACATCGAACATTGCTGAGGATATTTCGCAAGGGGCGATGTGCGTGATGCTAAATTCATAACGTGGGGAACTCCCACACCCTGGAGTCTCCAAGCCGGGCATGGATTCCCTGGTATAAACATTCCAATACCCCTCAAAGTTCGATGAAAAACGGTAAATTTCATATTGCGTTAGTAGTGTAGTTTACACATACTACGCTGTCGGTATATACGACAGCGAACCCTATCCATATTAATAAACGCGAACATCTCTTCATGAATGGATGGAAAAGAAGAAGAATTGTTTTCATCCCTACGTTACTTTCGATTGATCGACCCCTATTTTACTTTATGCCAAAAATATTTATTGATTCATTGTTTTCTTGCAATATTTTCCTGCAGAGACTTTTGGTCATTTATTGGTTGGGCACGTAGAAACTTTTATTTATTGAAGTCATGAACATCCACCATGTCTGTCCACGGAAACACACAAAAGTTTTCCTTATTTTTTTTTTGCCATTAATGATTGGATTTGCTGCCGTATGGTTGTTTTACCAACAACAATTCATTATATTGGGCAAATGTGACAACAGGATAAATACTTCAATTAATTTGATTGGTATATCTATTTAATGTTTTTGTTTCTCTATTTAGGTAAATATTACCGGCTTCCGCAATCATTATACTTGGTGTCCAGGTTAAAGGCATGCTGGCCACGTTGCTTTACATCAATATATCCTGACAGCAACAAGTTTGACCGTGGCATCACGATATATTTTTGGTGGTACTTAGCTAGTACTCTGCTAGTTTGTTGTGGTTTGTTTCGTGTTGTACAATATGCATCTGTTTATTTCCTAATGCCCTTTTGATTTTCATTGTAGCTCACTATTAGTTATTATTACGGTGATACCGCCGTGGACACGATCTTTTTTTTTTGGAGGAGAACAGAAGATGTACCCCACACAGCCAGAGGCGGTTATTCGGGTAAGTTTTACCTTTGTATATGAAAAGGTTAATGAGACATGGTAAATAAACATTTTACCATTACAACAGGAGTTTGTTAACACTAAGAATTAGGAAAAATCGAAATACTGGCTAAAAAATGTATAGAAGATCAGAGATCTGTACTCTGGATTTTTATTCCCGTGGTTAAGGTCGATTCCTAATTACCTTGTCACATGAATATGTCTTTTTGAGGGAAAAGCTTCGTGGAAATAGTTACAACCTGCCTGGATTGATATCTGTGAGAAAGTGAGAAAATTACAAGATTTTTTTCGGAATTATACATTTCACACCTCGACACTGGATGACAACAACTCTGTGGGATTTCTATCTTTATTATTGGTAATAGTTGGGACTTTTACGTAGTTTGAATGTGACTTTTGCACCCGCCACTTTGGTCTAACTTCCCAGGCCGTGATGGCATAGTTCCGACCCCGTATGGGGTCCCCATATGGGAAGCCATTTATGTGGTTTTGGTCTAGCTACATGGCTCAAAATCTGTAGCCTAGTTAGAATTCACAACTACCTAACATTTTACAATTTTGCTATAGTAAGACAGCTCCTCAGCGGATGGCCTTAGCTTTTTAAATCCTTTACATGACAAGTCCCTCATGACTTGCATTGCATATCCTCAACTTCAAACATATTGTTTCCCACGGGTTTAACTGTCCTACATTTCAGATATTTCCTGCAAAATTTTGAATTGATGTTCTTTCCAAAATCACTTAAAATATGGTTCCGTCTAAAGACCTCCTGTCCAGGTAAAAATTGTACTACCCGCTGATTATAGTGTTTGGCACTGCTTCATATGCATGGTGCAGGTTTTTTGCTATTCTTTCCCTAATGAGCTCCAACCTTTTCTTCCGATTTAAGTCATTTATTGCGTGGTCACATAGTGACTTTAATTTCCTTGCCAGTTTAAAATCACTGCCGTTGGTGTATATTTCATATCCAAAAAGTGCGAAAAAGGGTGTTACACCAGTGGCTGTGTAGCCCATTATCTGTATGAATGGTCTCGGGAACTCCGAATTTTCTAAATATCTCTTGTACAAAAAATTGAACGAAATTAGATGTGGTAGCTTCTTCTATGGCTTTTAGAAACACAAATTTGGAAAAGTGGTCAAAAAATATAAATATATAACTATTGCCTGATTTTGATCGTGGATATTTCCCTAAAAAATCCATATAAAGTTTTTGAAATGGGCGGTTCAGCGTGTTAGCTATACCGCCATGAGCTGAGGTTACCTCACCATGTGCCTTTTCGATTAACAAATGGGTTAAATTTTTTGGGACCCAAAGTTTCCAAGGCATTTCAACAGAATTCAATTCAGTTTCTGGTTTTGTGCGTTTGAAAATGTAACCGTTTTCTATTTTTATATCAGGCAATTTATGTTGTTTTTGATAGAAACGGCGGTTCCTAAAAAGCTTCTCACATCCTTTCTTGGAATTTTTAGATTTCTAATCGCTCGTATTTTGTCAGGATCGGGTTTTAGGACCCCGCCTCCGATTATAAAACCTAAGTACCTAAACTCTTTAAAACAGATCATATTCTTGGTGAGGCCCATCGTCAGATTCGCACTCCTTGTTCAAATAATTTCAAATGAGTTTCGAAATTTTCTGATATAACCAAATATATGAATACGTTTGATTTAAGTCGGACCGATATGACCTTATGCATAAGTCGGCATAGACGTTGTGCGGCATTACACAAGCCGAATGGCATTATTCTGAATTGATAGAGCGGACTCTTCCTCGACTCTTCATCCAGCTATATCTGCTAAAAGGCATTTTTAAATCTTTAAATCTCCTCTACTTATGAATACCGTCTGATCAATTCTACTTAGTATCCCGTCGATATTTTGTAATGGATACGCGTCTTTAATGGTTACAGCGTTTAACTTACGCGCATCCAAACAAAATCGGTTCTTCCAGGGTTACCTAACGATGGTTGTCCTATTGTTCCACTCACGTTCACTCTCTTCTATTACTTTCAGCTCTATCATCTTATCAAATTCTTCATAAACAATTTGATGCATAGCTCGTGAAATGCGGTAATGTTTATCCTTAATTGGATTTGTACCCTCCACTGGCTAATAGTGTGTTTTTCAACACCAAGACCCATTTTTTTTTGAAACGCAGGAAATTTTTCCATCACTCGATTAAGTTTTTTCTGCATAAGGTCTTGGATCGGACGTTTCATTGTATTTTCGAACTGATTCGGTTACCATATTCTTCACAAGTTGGTTTTCTCTTTTTCGTTGCCTAAGTTTTTGAATTCTAGCTAATTTCTTATAATCGTTTTTGAATTTTTTGAACGTTTTTGTATTGTTGTCAGCAATCTCACTATTATGATCGATCTCAGAGTCGCCTTCCACTTCCCCAAATGTTATATTTTTGACAATTTCATAATTGGATTTTCGGATTTCAAGTGGAAGGTAGTGTCGAATAGAAATGTATTCATTGCTGTTTATGTTGGTGCTTGCTGGTTTATCGTTGCGGGCTTGTCTCCCGAACATGATCTCCCCGCCTACGATATGTTCCTCTGGCCGTTTCCTGACATGCACCTAGGGCAACTTGTTGCCACGGTATTGGGTTGGTCATATCGGTAGCAAAACAACGATCTTTGTGAGGATAAACTGTCCATAAACCTTTGACCTCTTTTTCTACAGTTCCAACAGATTGGATCGGTTTTTAGTTCTGACACATCCTGAACTTGTTCATCCTCATAGTAATTTATGTTATAATCATTATTATCAGTATTTAGTTCGTTTACCCTAACGTGCCGGTTCGGAGGAGGAGGCATGTATCTTGTTTAACGTTTTAATCATGTCCTTTCTGCTAAGATACACTCCATCCTGAGCTGTTCCATAGATCTGATGTTCATTGGGTAAATCATCTTAAAAATTTGTCCCTTTAAATTTCTTTTTACGATCTGAATCAGCTCTCCTTCCGATATCGGTTGAACCATGGTACAATGAATTCAAGGTAGGGCAGAACTACCATATGATTTAATTTTTTTTATTTTTCTGGCTTAATATGTCAACTTCATTTGCTTATGTGTGTGTCTTCTTTTCAATAAAAAATTGTTCAGAAAATATTCAAATTCGGGTGTTTTCAAAATGCTTATTGCAACGAATGCATCGACAAAATCTACAGTTTTTGTCGCGAAATAAACCATAAGGGATATATTGAACATGATATTGAAAAGAAATTTTGACCATTCATTCAGTTTTCGTGGTTTTAAATTATTTATTCAAAATCAATGCAACAAGTTGTTGCTTTTTTATTGTTTTGATAGCAATTCTGACATTACAAGCCAAACAGGTAGACCTCTATACTTGCAATTTTTTCAAAGTTGACCTACCTTCTCTTCATTGTACCATGGGTTGAACTAACCTGGATCTCAAAGTATTTATGGATTGGAAAAAGTTATCGATATCTTCCCCTGGTTTAAATTTTCTGTCGACTATCTCGCTCATGACTTCAAAATTCGATCGAGTCGTACTGTACCGTCGATATAGGGCATCTTTTAAAGAAGGCCAATCCATCACTATACCGGTATTGATTTGTAACCAGTACCACTCATAAGCGCTGCCAGCGAGTAAAGACTGGAACTCGCAAAGATTTCTTCCCATGACACCTTGTATTGTTTCTTTAGGTATTCGAGTCAAAACACGAAGTCTTCAACAGACATGCCAAACGGATTGCCATCAAATTTAAGCTTGAATTTCTCCACTTTACTTGGTCTATCCAAATTGGGACCGGGAGTTGCAAATTCGATTGCATCTCTGGTTGTCTGTTGGGTTCGATTATGGGAGGTGGATTTGGAAACGAAAAAGGGACGTTGTTAGGTTGATTGTTCGGATCGTTCGTACCAGTTACCCCGGCATCTACAATTTCCCTTAAAACATTGTTAATATCGTCATTAGCTGGCGTGGAACTATTAGAAGAACTAGTTGGGTTACCATTAGGGAGCATATTATAAGTATTAGAATTGGGGTTAGAGGTTGCGTTGATAGTCTGAGACATATCAATTACGGATTTGGATTTACCATATTGCCAATCTTATCCTTTTTCCTATATTTCGGCAATGTTTGCCCCGATATTCTGCTAACATCAACTGACGCAGTGCGGTTTCTTTTGATTCTACCAATAATTGAATGAAAACTTTGAATTCTTTTACATTCACCAATAATATTGTGTTAATAAAAATAATAAAAAGGAATAAAATTATACGTTGCAAAAAAAAATAAAAAATAATATATATCTATATAAGGTTATAAAAAAACTAGTCACAAAACAAAAACATTTTAAACAAAACAATTTCCAACACATAGGGGTTCTCCTAGATTTTTTTAAAGAATGTCCTTTCGGTTATCAAAACAGTTAAAGACGAACACTAATAAAGCACATGTATTTAATATTTCTTTCGACTTTGTCTTTACGGCAATTTCCCTTCTGTCCCGAAAAAAGATCTAGTAAATGGGAACACAGCCAGAATCTGCTTTTATTCAAACGCATATTGTCCATTTACCTTCGTCGAAAATGTTACCTATTGCAGCTACTTAATGGAACCAAAACACAAAAGACAGGCCATTCACAATACGTACATTGTTACACATAAGACGAATAAGTTATTGCATTGACCGTTTTTAATATTATGGAAGTATTATACTAAATATCCTATTTTACCTTAAAACTAATGTTGCACATTAATCTGTTTTCAACAACAAAAAGAACATGGCTCAATATCGGTCAGGTCTAAGAATATTGCTACAATACTTACTACTATGACTTTTCAATATGGTCTATTTTATTGCACGTAGGTGGTATAGCACAAAAAATATCATAATCTCGGTTCTAAATGAACCTATATTATTTAAAGTTTGGGCACCATCTGTTACAATTCTCGATGTTGCGGCGCTAGAATGAACCATCCGACTTGCTCGCGGCAAGTCCATGTCTAACAACTCAGGGCGAACTACCCAAAAAATTTACAAACGAACTGCTTTGATGTCTTTATTACCACATTCGCCCGCCCTTCCATGGTCTCCAAATTTCCATATTTAAATTTACTGGAAACCCCACAAGACACACACAATCATCTCATCACCTTACCTCAAGGGTAACCCCCCCTTACAAACAGATCACCACATATTTATTTTACTAATCAAACATTGAAAACATTTATCAATAAAAGGTTTCTTAAAACTAATTTTGTTTCTGTTTTGTCTAATATTTCTCTCTTTTAATGTAATATGTAACACCAGTTTAGCGAGAAAAGTACTATGATGTTTTTCAAGAATTCTTCCTAAAAAGGTTACTAGAGAGTCTATTGGTTTTTATTCACGCAATTTCACTACCAAAGGACTACCCTAAGAGAACTCACTTAAGATGGTTATTCCTGGGCCAAGGTAACCAATTATTTAACCCAAACTTCTCTAGAAAACTTTTAGTTTAATCGTGAAACAAATTGTAATTAAATCCTGGCGTTGAAAATCCTCACAGTCGAATTCACTCAAACTCTAGGACATTAACAAAGACAACACAATTTCAATACGAAATACATAGAATTTTGTTTTAAGGTTAAATTTCGATTTTTGGTTGACAATTACATCCTAATTGATGCCTTTTCTAACATATGAATTTTCTTTCTTTTTTTTTGCAGGAAACCGCTGTCACCCTTTAGGTCCTTTTTTTATAAGAAAATTAAATTCTAAGGGCTACCTTGTGCTCCACCTTGAATGTGCGGCAACTGGTATTGTCTACACATAAATTTCCCCAATCTAACACACAGATATTGCAATGACTGTCAATTTGTGGGAAAGGCTGACACTACCGGCACTTCTATTCGTTTCTTGGTACAAAGGGTGAGGCTTCTCGTTAAGTTGCTGCCACAACCACAGTTGAAATACTGGGCAAAAGGCAAATGCACTGGCCCCACTTTTGCGATATTTGAGGCCAGTGATGTTGGTGATTTTGTTCGGGAAATTCTATGGCAACAAAGACTTTGTAAGTTATACTCATTAATTTTCCCCATGGTTGATATAACTTACTTTGGTCGTTATTTCCACAAAATAAATATAAAAGAACAACACACAACGGTCTTTTCATCTAAAATTGGCTGTACAAACAATACTAATTTATTTCGAAACATTGAAGATCAAAGGGATCCAACATTATTTTTAATTTTCTATCTGGTTTTCTTTTACACCATAAACATAGCTGGAATTCTGCTCTGGGTATGTATTTACTCCAATCCCAAAAAATATTTATTGCTATTATAATGAGAATAATATTATTTTTCATCTCTGGTGCGCCGCCTTTAAGTGACTCGTCCACGCAACATGTTTTTTTCAAATATAAGTAGATTTATATATGTTTTCTTATACGACGTCATTCGGATATTATTATAATATGCGTTTTTCAACAATTTTTACAAATTTAAATAATTTTTCACTCAACATTTTCAATTCCAAAATTGGTTTGTCCCAGCAGCTGTGCCAATGCGTCTACCTATATTCTCCTACCATGTATGGTACAATGAATCAAGGTGGGCACTGCTACCAATCTTTGCTTAACTTGTCAAAATAACTTCTGCATGTGTGTGTTCTTTTCAGTTACATAAGAACTTTTGAGAAAATATTCAAATTCAGTTGTAATCAAAACGCGTATTACAAGATATATATCATGGTAGAAGAATATAGGTAGACGCGTCGACACAGATGCTGGGACAATGAACTGTCAAACCATTTTTGGAATTGAAAATGTTGAATGAAAAGTTATTTAAATTTGTAAAAATTGTTGAAAAACCCCAACTATAATAGCCTCCGAATGAGGTAGTATAAGAAAACATATAAAATTCTACTTATATTTGAAAAAACATTTAAATTTTTTTGACATATCAATGCTCCCAAGCGTTCATGCATCTACCTGTATTCTTCTGCCATGGTATCTATGGACAAAATGTACTCTCTTTATAGCGATATAAATCTTTAGAGAAATATAGAACATGATATTGCTTTGATAGAAATTCTGACATCACTTTCCAACTTAACCTACCTTGTCTTCATTGTACCATTGTATTGTAATGTCAGAATTACTATTAAAACAAATGCAACAAGTTTTTTATCATCAAATAAGCAACACTTGTTGCATTCATTTTTAATATATAAACAAACAAATAAAAAGACATTAAGTTCGGCTAGCCCGAACCCCCTTCGTTGGGTAAAGAAAACATTTTTATGCAAAAATTATACCAAATTTCACACAAATCGTTTGGAAAATGTGGCTTCAATCGTCAAAATACCAAATATCCCATGGCTCAAAAAATGTTACTCAAATTCAAAGAAACTATGAAAATACAACTCTGTGCCAAATAGATTTAAAAACATGCAACAATTGTTTTTTTTCTCACTTGTCTTTAAACATGAAATAATTTTAAATTATTTTCTTTTTTATTGCAAACAATACACACACTTATACAAGCTGTGTATATGTTTTGACAGAATAGGGTAACCACATAAAAGTAGGTTCTACCCATGGCATAATTGCAGAAGGACAATGCTACCCCATAAATACAATTATTTTCTTTTTGTGCCCTTATTCTGTCAAAACATATAAACATTTTGTGTATGTGTGTGTATAGTTTTGAATAAAAAATACAATAATTTGAAATTATTTCAAATTTGGTTGCAAAATAAATCCATATTTCGAAGTAAATTTGTGTTAAAACTGTATTGCCCTACTATTTTAAATAACCCCGAAATTGCATTCTTGTTTCGCGACTTTTTCGCAACATAAGAATTTTGTTAAAAGTCCATTTGACACTATCAGGTATGTCAAAAGAATGATTTCGGTACAAAAGTGATTTTAATTTCGTATTAAGGTTCTTCAGAAAATATAAATCGCAACATTTTTGTTGCTATATCTCTTTTTTCTTCAAACAAAAATTGTTCACATGTGAAAACCAAACAATGTGGCATTACGAATAATAAACTGAAGCAAAGAGAAAAAAACAAAAAAAAAAAAAAGAACACTCAAAAAAATTGTACAAAAATGTAATTATTTTAAAATATGTGAAATATGTTTTGTGGAATGCTGTTTAATCATTAATTCATATTTTAGGGGCTGGCACAGGAATTCGGTACTAGAATTGGTTGTTATAGATTTTATGAAGAACCACCAGGACCTAGAGATATGTCAAAGGTGATCGAGTGGTTGCTGAAACAAGTTGGTCCCAGCTTACCAAAATTCCTCGGCACCACCCACCAAAGATTCAAATGGGTGGAAAGACATGGTCAGACTGGACATACGTTAAAAAATTGTGTCACAATAAAAAGTAAAATGCAAAAACTGGTGGTGGTCGTTTCAACAAAATATGTGCTCAGTGACATTGAGGAATAAAATACAATGTTGCTTTTTGCACAAAAAAAACTCTTTTAAACAGAATATTTGCACTTATACATGTTTCTAATAATGTGTTTTGTTTTGAATCCTCATTCATTCGTTCTTTCATTCCCCTAATTTTGCCATTTTGAATATATAATGTTACCATATTTAAACTGAATTTGTAGTTCACCAAATCGTACGAAATCTGAAGAAGCTAAAACAATAATGAACGATTTTGAATAACAAAAACAAAACCATTTCGATACGGTTTTGTGACATGCCTGTATAAGACTCCAGCACAGAGTTGCATTTTTCTAGTTTCTTTGAAGTTGAGCAACCTTATTGAGCCATGATTGTATCCATGGTAGAAGAATACAGGTAGTCGCATGGACACAGCTGCTGGGATAAAGAACTGTCAAACTGATTTTAGAATTGAAAATTTTGAATAAAAAATTATTGAAAAAATTGTTGAAAATGCATATTATAACAACCTCCGTCTGGGTTGTATAAGGAAACAGTTAAAAATGTACTTATTTTTGATAAAACATTTTAAAATTTTTGACATATCAATGTTTCTAAGCACTGATGCATCTACCAATATTCTTTTACCATGATTGTATCCATGGTCGAATGAAGAAGGTAAAGTCATGCAATCATATATTTACATTTTCTTGTCAAATTTATTCGTTTCAAAAAATTTTATTGGGTGTGTCTGGTTACCCTAAAATTTGTAACAATTGTTACAAATTGTTACTGGAAATCGTCTGTTAACCCGAAAGTTCTACAAAAGAGAGCGGTCGGAGGGAGAAATTTTGACAGTTCTTTTAATGGGAGTTTGCAAATATTTGATGGACAAATTTCGTCTTGCAAACACTTGCAACTCTTCTTCTTCACATTGAATCAGATGTTTTCTATTGTTTGTTTATTTCCATTTGTGTTTTTAATTTGAAAATATTTTTTTGTAATTAGCAAACCTGATTGTTTTTGGAGAACAACTTTACAAAATGGGAAAAACGTGAATATTAATATGCAATAAGAAAATAAAATACTATTTCCAACATTTTTAGACAACCGCCATTAGCAACACGTTTAAAGAATTCCGGGGAATACATCAAACCTATCTTTCTTTTATTGCTCATATTTAATTTTATTGCTAATTTCCCTTTTATCTTCTATATATATAAAAATCAATTGTTGTTTGTTGGTAACGGAATCAGTTGAAAACGGCTGGACCGATTTGCATAATTTTTTGTACAAACGTTCGTCATACCCCGAGTTAGGTGTTTAAAGACAAAAATATTGACCACGCCTCCTTTTACGCCCACTATTACGATTTATCTAAAATCTTTATATTTGCCAAAATAGTGAAGATATCGGTTTGAGAATTATTACACGAGATGCTGTTGGCTTTCCATCCAACCCTAAATACTTATTTAGGGGCTGAGGAACGCGCCTACTTTTAAATCTATCTCTCTATATGTAAAAGAAAGTTGTGTTAGTTACTACTCTTATAACATAAAGACCGCCGGTCTGATTTTAACGATTTAGACAAATTCGGAATTGCCTCTTGGCAGAAAAGAATAAAATCCAAAAAAAAATCGCGTAAAAATGTGAAATTTGAACATTTTCATTTTGACTTTTAAAATGTACAATAGTAATGTTTTATATTGCATATTTTTTTCCATTTTGACTTACTATTTTCGAAAAAAAAAAAAAATAGCGAACCAGTTGAAGATTCTTTTTCTTTTTTTCTATATTGAAGTGTACATTTTTTTATTGGTTTGAATTTGATTGAAAATGAGGGCGCAATAAGATGTTAAATGCTTTCTACTCCAGGACCTACATCGTGCTTCAGCTGGAAGATGCGGACACATTTAAACAAGCAAAAATGACCGAAGAAGCGTTATGGCGTTAATTTCAAAAAGTGGACCTGCTTCTTTCATATGACAATAAATTGTCAAATGAGAACACAAAATGCAAAATACATTGGGACTGCAATCAGTCAAATACCGACTATAAAGAACGCAAAATAGAAATTCTACCTAAACATTCAAGATACCTTTAATCGCTTTGGCAGGCCATGATATGGATCATAACCCCTGATAACGGAACAACCCGATTTCAAGTATATTCTACATTTTAACCATATTTTTCGTACTAATTTTAGCTTATGTTGATAATTTAAGTAGAAACCATATTTGCAAAAAATTATCACGTTTTGGTATCACCATCATATGATTTAAGGTATTTTCGGGGTCTTGGTCACTTTTTTCATTTTTTTGGCCCTTATTTGACATCTTTGTTTCTAAGGGAGAAGAAAACCTCTTCTTATAAAATTTTTATTTTTCGGAAAAGGGCGCATCTTAGTCTTGAGGCTACCTGGGGTAAAAAACCCTGGGGTAGAAAATCATCTTACAGATAATTATCCTCATAGGAATTTATTTAAGTATAGTCCCCACATTAGCATACCCCCAAGTCCAGTTTCCCAACCAATGTGTGGTCAGAAAAGAAAATTTGGTATTCTATTGAATTTGTAACCCCCAAGAGAATATTGGTTGGGAACGTAGATTTGGGATGTACGTCTATATGAAATAAACTCCGAAATGTCAATCTGCGACTCATTCAGTCGGAAATTGTGGCAGAAACATGAAAAAAATACGAAATTATAAAGTAACTTTATTAGATCTCCGCCGCACAATTTAAATGACAAACAATTAATGCCCATCTTACTGTAATCGGAGCAAAAGAGTAATTTTTTTGGCTATTCTGACAACATTCTGCCTTCAAGTATGAGGTGGACAAAACTGAATACCACGCAGTACGGTATTTTAAACGTTGGAAATACAAATTTCAAATTATAGCTCATTTGAATGCTTTTTACAATATCAAAAATTGAGCTGAATTTTCACATGGGGCTATTATAGATGTTCTTTATCATATAGGTATTTAACACTCAAATTAAAGCCTATAGCTGAAAAATAAGATCAGGCTATTCAAAATATCTAAAACCGACGGTAATTATAATTTTTGCCATGAATATAATTTATATTTAGTCATGGAGTCATTACTCATAATCAAGTCATTACTTATAATCAAAATTGGAGTAATTATAATGGCGTCATTACTTATAATCAAAATTGTGCCGCCTACATAAGTCAGATCTGTGATTTATTATGCTTTAAAGACTAAAAGTACGGGCCTGCAACGCGGACCGGGCCAGCTAGTTATATATAAAATTTGTAAGTTGGTGGTGCTTTCTTTCTTTTAATTCTTTTAATGGGGGACAAATTGGTTTGTTTTGACAAAATAGCTGATTAGTTGCAAGCTTCCGCAGGAATACTGTTTACTTTTTGTATTTTCCTTGCAAAAGAGAATAAAACTACCTTACTCTCTCAGAAAGAAGTTGCTGGACAATGCCTGCAGGAAAAGTAACCAGACACACCTATTGTCAAAATTTATATTTACAAATCCATTGTATAACCACGCATCAGAGATGGAAACCATGTTTTCGTCGCAGTGAAATTTGACAATGTAAATTGCAGAAAATGCAGGGAAGGATATACTTACTAGAAATGAATTTACCTTCTTAATTTTGCCATGATAGTATCATAATCTTAATTTTATTATACCAGGGGATCTATGACGAATATGTAGAGGTCTTACAAACGGAATGATAAATTTAACATACATTCCCTTCCAAGGTGGAGTGTATAAAAACGCGAAAATTTAATAAAGGTCTACATTTCTTTTTATACCCTCCACTATACTATGGAGGGTATATTAATTTTGTCATTCCGTTTGTAGCTCCTCGAAATATTCATGTCAGACCCAACAAAGTATATACATTCTTGATCAGCGTAAAATTCTAAGACGAGTTAGCCATGTCCGTCTGTCTGTCTGTGTGTCTGTCTGTCTGTCTGTTGTAATCACGCTATCTTTCGAACAAATTGAGATAGAAGGCTAAAATTTTGCACACATGTATTTTTTCCCAGTAGGCAGGTTAAGTTCGTAAATGGGCCATGTAGGTCCAAGTTATCATATAGCCCCCATATAACGGTACCTCCCGATATTCGGTATTTTGATGATTTTGGCGACACTATTCACCGGAATTATTTCAAATTAGGCATTTGAAGTTTGCAATAGATGCTACAGCCTAAGACAGAAAATTATTTGTGCAGGTCCACGTCTTCCTGTAGCCCCCATACAACGGTACCCCCCGATATTCGGTTTTTTGATGATTTTAGCGACATTGTTTACCGGAATCGTTTCAAATTTGGTATTTGAAGTTCGTAATGGATACTACATCCTAAATCAAAAAATGAGCCATGTAGGTCCACGTCTTCATGTAGCCCCCATATAACGTTACCCCCCGATATTCGGTATTTTGACGATTTTAGCTACATTATAAACAGATTTTTCTTCAAGTTTCGCATTTAAATATTGTAATAATTTATGACAAAAGTTGCCTATGCAGGCCCACGTCGTCGTATAAGCATTCGGTATTTTTAAGATTTTAACAGAATTTTTAACGGGTTTTATTTTTTGGAAATTGCCAAATTTGTCCCAAATGGTGGAGGGTATTAAAAGTTCGGCCCTTACAGCTTTTTTACTTGTTTTATTATTATATTATTTTCGCAACAATGTTCATATGTATGGTAGAGTAATACAGGTAATAGCAAGAGTTTTTGTACAAAAAACGTAGCAACAACCACATACAAATTTGTTTTTGTACGCAATATAGTTGTCAGAGATATATGCCCAAAAATGACAACAAAACAATTAATTTTCAATAAATTACTTCAATTTCAATAATATACATTTTTGGAATTTGGGTTATTAAATTGAAAATGCCGAAGAATAGTTCCTCAATTATATAATTTAGATGCTTTTATATATTTCCCTGTATGTATTCTCTTTAGATGTGGGTCCAAATCTCTCAGCACTTCAAGCAATCGCTAGAAAGTCGTGGAAAAACAACATCACTTTCAAATTGAAACCAAACTTCATATAAACATAAAGTATACTACATTTTTCAATTTTAGGAAACCTGAAATATACGACTTTATTACTTAATGTGGAGTCGCCTTTACCGCGAATAAAACTTCCGCACCATCGGCGTTGGCGTTAAGCAAAGTATAACAGCGTTATTATCCCTTATTAGGGAAAAAAGTAATTAATGTGACATTTTATATCAAAAAGAAATGGAATTAAATCATAAAATATCTAATCGAATTTGACACTTATGGTACAATAAGGAGGTAGAACAGCTTCGTAAACTACAAACTACAGACCTGAGGCTATGCCCGCTTCCTGACAGACCCATTCAAAGTTATATACAACAAGTTGTTTTATACTTTTTTTTTTCACATTTTTCCTTCTTTTTAAAATGAGTTAAATAGTGCGTATGTGTGTATTTCATTCATTTCAGATTTTTTCTAAAAAATATTATCCAAACTTGCAAATTTTTCAATTTCATGGCTAAGCTGTTTAATAGCTTTAGTGCGCGAGCCGCAATGTAGGTATCTTCCAATCATTGCTGTTGAAAATATTTTGTTTTCATTTTGATGTCGGGCACACTTAAAAATATTGTAATCAGCTGGTAGCTCTATCTTACCTTTTTGTTGTACCATGGTATTACTATAGAGTCAATAAATGACGTGGCCAGTTCTTATCACATAGATATTTCTTTGTTCATTTTTTATAATTGGGTGGATCCCCTCCATAACAAGGAAAAGCTTTTGTACACCGTATTGCCAGACGTTAGCACAAACCGAAATATCTGCTTTCCTATTGTTGGTGACTAAACTTTTTGTTGGTTACTTTGTTGTTTTTATTTTATGTAAACAAAACGGTATACATATGTATTTTGTCGCCTATATAATCGCCATACGGTAAATTGTAGCTTTACACCAACAATGTTTGAACTCACTTCCAACATTATAATCTACTTCTCCGAGATTACCATAACGATCATAATTACAATACCGATCACGATAACAATATATATTATGTGACAAAAAAAGTATTTTCCATAAATATATTTCATTGCGTTTATTTGGTTGTTAAGGATATGTCAACGGGTGGAACATGTTCAATTTGTGCCGATATATTAGGTTCCGATGACATATGCAGCACTATATGTGGCCTCATATATCACTTCGAGTGCCTGTAAAATTGGCTCCAGAGGTAGGTAAAGATTATGCAACAATAAGATATTTAAACAATTTCTTCTTCAAGGTTCAACAGGTGCCCTTTGTGCAAACGGGATAACCCGCAACCACATCGCATTTATTTGGACATCGAAGCTTTGGGAGGACTGACTTCAAGTAATGAAATATATGAAGTTATAATTAAGAATGTTCAGCCAAATTAAACAGATCCGATGTCAACCATGATATTAATTGTTGTTATGCAAATTCCTACAACTGAAGCGACATATGCACTTCACGTGTCGTTTAAGAAGGCTCTGAATAAGGATATATTTTTGAGGAACAAATATAAATTAAAAAGGTGTCAACATACTTCAAACATGCGTTTATATGAATCACTGAATAGAAAACAAAATAAACTCTTCACTTATAGCCACAAGTTGAAAGAAAAAGGTTACAACATATTTTTGTGAGGAATAAACAATATTTGTGAAAAAGAAAAAAACGTTCACCACAAAATGCAATCGTCTCAACAGAACAGGTTGACCAGCGATTTACTCCACAGGTACCAGTAAGAAGACCAATGTAGTATATCCGAGAGAACAGAATGCAAATGCGATAATCTAAAAAATATATAAGTAATTATTTGATTTGTACATACGCAATATACCATAAATAAATAAAGCAATAATATACAATATTATTATCAATGGTTAGTCATAATCATTTTTTCACAATGCTTGAGAAACTCTTATGCCAGCGTTACCTAAAATTCAACATTGACAATTGAACAATTTATTCAATGTTGTACAACAAACGTAAAAACAACCAAATGCCACATCTACGTAATACAAGTGTCAGAGTTTTATGTCCAAAAATGTAAACAAAACAATTAATTTTAAATAAAATACTTTAATTTATCCAAATCTCTTAACACTTTAAGCAATCGCTAGAAAATCGTGGAAAAAGCAACGTCCTCCTCAAATTGAAAATAACTGCATATATATACAAAGTATTCTACATTTTGGGAAACGTGAAAAATACGATTATATTACCCTATACGAACACGTGGACCTGCACAGACAGATTTGAAACAATTCCGATGAAAAATGTCGCTAAAATCATCAAAATACCGAATATAGGGAGGTTCCGTTATATGGGGGCTATATGAAAACGTGGACCTACATGACCCATTTAGGAACCTAACCTGCCTACTCGCAAAATAAATATGTGTGCAAAATTTTAGCCATCTATCTCAATTCGTTCGAAATATGGCGTGATTACAACAATCAGACCGTCAGACGGACATCGGGACATTGGGTCAGACACGAGTATTTCGAGGAGTTACAAACGGAATGGCAAATTTAATATATCCTCCATAGTATGGTGGAGGGCATAAAAGTGTATACCTATTATATCAAGAAATGGAATTATATCACAAAACGTCATATGGAATTTAACACTTGTTTTACTATAGAGGCAAATCAGCTGGGGTTTGCTGTTATCTGTAATTACTATACCATGGTGTTGAAAATAGAAATGAATTATCGAAAAAATGTAAATGTTTGTAATTTGAGAATATTACAGTGGGTTGAATTTAATGAAGTATCTATTTTTAATATGGACCCGACTAATTTTAGATATGGACCTGACGTATTTGGGTAATACGGAAGTACAAAACATTTTACCATAGTGCTGAAGTTGAATATCTTTGTACACAACGTCGAATTTTAGGTAACGCTGAGAATTTTTAAAATTATTATTAGTTGTATAATTATTTCTTCCATGGAATTGAAGTTATACAACTAATAAAGTACGAACAATTTCGTACCTCAGGCAAAATTTTCGAAAAGTCGAAGAGCTTTTACTAAACTAGAGTTGCTCCTAACTCTAGCTTCAAAAGTGATTCCTGCAAAATGATATCGCGAAGATGCACTGTTTGCAAACTATTGAATTGTCTAACATACCCTGCATTCTACCATAATGTTGTTCCTGCTTAACTTTACGGAGATTTGCAAATCCCCTCAATAACAAAACGGTCTGGCAGGGCTACTTCCAATTTGAGAAATAAAGCTTTTTAAATTCAATTGCAGCGACGCTCTATGAACATACTATCTTAGTTGTTGGAATTTAAGTGAGTGGCGATATATTGTGATTTGTGTTCTTTGGATTTAAATGGGAGCACAAAGTATGACCCACCCAACAACAAAAATTACAAAATCAAGAAGATAGTGTGAAATAAATAAATTGTGAAAAGTTAACATTGTAAAAAGTTAATATTTCATTCGTTGTTATTTATTTGAGCAGCTTGCAAACAAAGAAAATGGCCGGGCTCAACTTGGTATGTCCCATCTGCACGGATGAATTTCAAATGCAGGATGATGTGTATAGCACCAACTGCGGTCACCTCTACCATTTCAGCTGCATGCAGCAATGGAGAAGCCGGTAAGTAGTCCCCAGATTTAAAATACACACGAAGTTATACTGATACTTATGCTAAATATAGGTCAACCATTTGCCCTCAGTGTCGGCATCAGAATCCTTCCACACATAAAATATTCCTACTTGGCAATTCGACACCCACTCCATCTCCCCCTAAAGAACATTTAGAGGACTTGAAGATGAAATTGGAATCCAGTATCGATAAAATAAATGAATTGCAATCCCAACTTGATCTGACTGAGGTAAATTTCCTTCATATGCAAGAGCAGTTTACCAAAGAACGAGAAATAAAACAAAGCATTGAACGAAAACTGGCAGAATACAAAAACAACGACGACAACTTTTTGAGTCTACATGCTCAGTATTCAGAATCAGAGGAGCGTATAAAAGTACTGCTGGAAGAAAATGATCGCTTAGCGGTGGATATTAGATGCAAATCAGATGAGATCGAATCCAAAAATGTCGAAATTTGTATGTTGAAAAAGCAGATGGATACCGCACTTCAAGTTTACCAAGTCGACAATGGTAATGGGAGTTCTCGTATTAAATTTCTAGAACAGCAAAATGATCTTTTATCGAAAGAACTCGCTCGGAAAACTAAAGAAATGTTGGAACAGAAAGATAAAAATCCCGCATCGTCAGAAATAGTCGTAAAATCATTAAAGCAGAAACTACAGCTTATCACAGAACAACTGGAAAAAGAAATTACTACAAGCACACAGCTTGCTATAGATAAAATAAATTTACAAAGTCAAATTCAACGTATGCAACTGCAATCGAACAATAACGAGCAGACCACCAATACACCACAAAAACTGCGAACGGGTACTAAAAAGAAGGAACCCAATACAGACAGGCTTGACATTACTTCGACTGTTCCAGCGAGTGAAGAGTGCGTTCAGGATAACGAACCGAATAGTGGTGTGGTGCTTCAAAAATTTCCCTATAGAGAAATTCGATATCCTTTGGAAGAATTAATAGTATCAATTGGATCAAAAATGAATATACATCTACAAGCAGAGGATGTTTTAAGAGTGAGGATTTTAGATAAATTTACACCAAAAAAATTGCCTACAACTGTTTGCATTCATGTAGTTTTTAGAAAAAACAGTCTAAAGCATTGTTTTATTGCTCAACAACAGTTGTTGAGACCTTTCTTCGGAGGTATCGCCATAAAGGAATTCGTTGATCGAGAAATACATGCGCTATTCTTGTATGCTATAAGAAACCTACGTGGTGTAGCCTTTGATACGATTACAATAAGTAATAATGTAGTTACAGCAAAAAAGAAATCACAGGACGAGAATGGTGTAGTTATTAATAGCAGAGAACAAGTTAATGAACTGCGCAATAAGGCATTACAGCTATCAAATAAGAACGTGCAAAATCAAATTTCTGATAAAATAGTTATCGATGAAAACTATTACAAGATTAACGCTATAAAGCTGGATAGCAGAGAACAAGTTAATGAACTGCGCAATAAGGCATTACAGCTATCAAATAAGAACGTGCAAAATCGAATTTCTGATAAAATAGTTATCGATGAAAACTATTACAAGATTAACGTATAAAGCTGGATTGTTTTTCTTTTTTGTAATTTTCTATTAAAAACATATATACATATATATATATGTATATATATAAATATGTATATATATATATATATATATATATATATATATATATATGTTTATATATATATATATATATATATATATATATATATATATATATATATATATATATATATATATACATATTTATATATATACATATATATATATATATATATATATATATATATATATATATATATATATAGTTAGTGTGTTAGTGTTAGTTACTACGCTTATAACTCAAGAACCGCTGGTCAGATTTTAACGATTCAAATTCGAAATTGTCTCTTACCGGAAAAAGATATAATCCAAAAATTTGGTATGTACAATAGCTATTTTTATTTTCCATGATTTTTTTTTTTTTAATTGGCTTCCTATTTTCGAATGTACATTTTTAGTGTTTATATATATATATATATATATATATATATATATATATATATATATATATATATATATATATATATATATAGTTGTGTTAGTTACTACGCTTATAACTCAAGAACCGCTGGTCAGATTTTAACGATTCAGACAAATTCGAAATTGTCTCTTACCGGAAAAAGATATAATCCAAAAATTTGGTATGTACAATAGCTATTTTTTATTTTCCATGATTTTTTTTTTTTAATTGGCTTCCTATTTTCGAATGTACATGTTTAGTGTTTTTTTTCTTTTTGAATTCTAATATAATGTGTAGTATTTTTCGGGTAGTATAAAGCGACAACGGACAAAACTGTTGTTTTACTGATTTTATGTATTTATTGGGTAAGTGGAAATATACGTGTTATTCAGAAGAGGATAAAATATGAAAAAAATAATAGCGTGTTCCAGCGGTTTTTTCAATTTGGTTAACTTCTTTGATAATGGAAATTGTTTACATTGAATTGTAGTACCGAATTTAATAAAAAAACGATAGGGGTCATATCAAAACATGGATCTAATCCTTTCATTTAGCAGTAATACGCCCAATGAGAATCCAAAATTCAAATTCATTGGAACTGCAATCAGTAAAATGCCGAATAAAAAGAGGAATTCATTATGCGGATTATACAAAATTGTACATCAAATCGAAAATTTAGTAAGAGAATAAATGATATACTGAGAAAAATTATACTGAAACCTTCAAGTTATTTAATTCGTAGGTACCATTAAACGGGAGTGTGTGCGCAATAGCGTTGTGAAACAATCTGGGGCGTTGGGAAATTCTAAGTGAATAGTATTCAGTTAGTAGATCAAAATCCTGAAAGGGTTTAGGGTTCCCAGGCCAAACTTTTTAAGGTCCATTATATATCCGTAACCAAACACAAAGGACCTCAAATATTTTTCTCTAAACTTCTCAAAATTTGCGATAGAAAAGAGAAAATTCGAAAAAAATTCAAAAATTGGGAAAAAAATTAAGAAAAATTTTTTAATGGAATCGAATTTCAAAATGATAGCCAATTCGAAATGGTCTCTTGGCAGAAAAAGATAAAATCCAAAAATATCAAGGAAAAAATTGTTATTTTTTAATTTTGAATGAAAGATATTCGAATGAAAGAAATTAGCGCACAATACGATGTTAAATACTGATCATTCCTGACAGGAATTAACATCTCAGGACCTACATCGTGCTTCTACTGTAAGATGCGAACTCCTAAACCTTCTTCTTTCATTTGGTAATAATCCGTCTAATGAGGACTAAAAATGCAAAATTCTTTGGGACGGATGTCAATGAAAGGGTCACTGCAATATGCGGACTAAACAAAATAGTAGATCAAATTAGAACTTTAGTAGCAAAAGTAATTATATACTCCGGAAAATTCTTCCACAACCTTCAATATACTTTAAATCGCTGGTACAAGTATACGGGGGACTATGCGCAATAGGGAGTAATTACACTATGCAAGAGACAATATAGCTGTGGGTAAATTCTAAATGAAAAGTATTCGGTTAGTAGATCAAAATCCCTAAAGGGGTTTACTATTTCATTATCGTTATCCTGAACGCACCCTTCAGTCGCTGTAACAGTCGAAGTAATGTCAAGCATGTCTGTATTGGGTTCCTTCTTTTTTGTACCCATTCGCAGTTTTTGTGGTGTATTGATGGTCTGCTTGTCCATGTTTCGAACGAATTGAGATAGAAGGCTAAAATTTTGCACACATAGTTCCTAAAAAGTTCCTAAATGGGTCATGTAGGTCCACGTTTTCATATAGCCCCCATATAACAGAAGCTCCCGATATTCGGTATTTTTATGAATTTAGCGGTATTTTTCATTAAAAATTAATTGTTTTGTTTATATTTTTGGACATAAAACTCTGACACTTGTATTACGTAGATGTGGTATGTGGTTGTTTTTACGTTTGTTGTACAACAACATTGTAATAAATAATTAATTATATATTTTTTCAGATTATCGCATTTGCATTCTGTTCTCTCGGTTGTACTCGCACTGTCCTTTCATATACTACATTGGTCGTCCTTACTGATACCTGTGGAGTAAATCGCATCTGTGTGTGATCCACACAGTTGGTTTTGTATTATATAGCTGGTCAACCTGTTCTGTTGAGACGATTGCATTTTGTGGTGAACGTTTTTTTCTTTTTCACAAATATTGTTTATTCCTCACAAAAATATGTTGTAACCTTTTTCTTTCAACTTGTGGCTATAAGTGAAGAGTTTATTTTGTTTTCTATTCAGTGATTCATATAAACGCATGTTTGAAGTATGTTGACACCTTTTTAATTTATATTTGTTCCTCAAAAATATATCCTTATTCAGAGCCTTCTTAAACGACACGTGAAGTGCATATGTCGCTTCAGTTGTAGGAATTTGCATAACAACAATTAATATCATGGTTGACATCGGATCTGTTTAATTTGGCTGAACATTCTTAATTATAACTTCATATATTTCATTACTTGAAGTCAGTCCTCCCAAAGCTTCGATGTCCAAATAAATGCGATGTGGTTGCGGGTTATCCCGTTTGCACAAAGGGCACCTGTTGAACCTTGAAGAAGAAATTGTTTAAATATCTTATTGTTGCATAATCTTTACCTACCTCTGGAGCCAATTTTACAGGCACTCGAAGTGATATATGAGGCCACATATAGTGCTGCATATGTCATCGGAACCTAATATATCGGCACAAATTGAACATGTTCCACCCGTTGACATATCCTTAACAACCAAATAAACGCAATGAAATATATTTATGGAAAATACTTTTTTTGTCACATAATATATATTGTTATCGTGATCGGTATTGTAATTATGATCGTTATGGTAATCTCGGAGAAGTAGATTATAATGTTGGAAGTGAGTTCAAACATTGTTGGTGTAAAGCTACAATTTACCGTATGGCGATTATATAGGCGACAAAATACATATGTATACCGTTTTGTTTACATAAAATAAAAACAACAAAGTAACCAACAAAAAGTTTAGTCACCAACAATAGGAAAGCAGATATTTCGGTTTGTGCTAACGTCTGGCAATACGGTGTACAAAAGCTTTTCCTTGTTATGGAGGGGATCCACCCAATTATAAAAAATGAACAAAGAATTATCTATGTGATAAGAACTGGCCACGTCATTTATTGACTCTATAGTAATACTAGTGTCAAATTCGTTTTGATATTTTATTATTTAAATGAAATGATTTAAAGCATCCAAATTACCCAAATTCCAAAAATGTATATTTTATTGAAAATTAATTGTTTTGTTGTCATTTTGAGCATATATCTCCGACAACTACATTGCGTACAAAAAACAAATGTGTATGTGGTTGTCGCTACGTTTGTTATACAAAAACTCTTGTTGTTACCTGTATTAATCTACCATACATATGAATGTTGTTGCGAAAATACTCAAATTCGGTTGTAACCAAAATGCGTATTACAACGTATATACGTACAAAAGTTAAGGTGCAAGTACATGAAAAGCTTGAAGTTATGGCTAGGCAAATTAATGTCAATTTATAATGGAAAACGATGGCAGGAGTTTTGGACATTTTTTCCATTGTTAGGTCTTTATTTGGCATCTTTGTTTCTAAGGGGGTAGAAAACTTCTTCTCATGAAATTTTCAATTTTCGGAGTAGGGTCCATCTTGGTCTTGACCATATTCATCAATTGATTTGATTTGTCTAAAAAATTTCGGCTACTTTGGGGTAGAGAATCATTATTACAGATAATTGTCCGTATAGGCATTAATTCGAGTATAGTTCCTACATTAGTGTACCTCCAAGTCCACTTTCCCAAACAATTTGTTGTCAGAAAAGAAAGTTTTGTATTGTATTGAATTTGTAACCCCGAAGAGAATATTGGTTGGGAACGTAGATTTGGGATGTACATCTATATGACATAAATTTCAAAATGTCAAACGCATTCAGTCGAAAATTGTGGCAGAAACATGAAAAAAATTATGTATATATATATAACAACTAGCTGACCCTGTCCGCGTTGCCGGCCCGTAGTTTTAGTCTATTATGCATATTTGTCAAAGCATAATTATTCAAAGATATGACTGTTATAAGTGTTCATGTACTGGTCGATTAATTTTTAGTTTTTAGTCAAATGAGCAGTAATTTGGAATTTACTGTATTTTGTACACCTCATAATTGAGGGCTGAATGATTTAAGAATAGCCAAAGTTAATTACTTTTTTAAACCCATTAACACCTCAGATTGTGCATTAGAGTCCTCATAAGTCCGCCAAAAGGTGGACTTGAGGGGGTACTATTACATGGAGAAAATTCTAAAATTTGTAGATATGTTGACATTTTTGTGTACGATTTTCACCACCCCAAAATACACATTTTTAGCCAAATCCTTTGAAATATAGTAAAATCAGGCCTACATTGAAAACTTTCTTCACTCCTTATAATTCAAGATGACAAATAGAGGCCAAATCGAAAATATAGCAGAACAACACAGCATGTCAAACTGAAAAAAATTCACGTGATTTAAATAAGTAAAAATAATTTTATCCATCTCATAATTGAGGGCAGACTGATTTCAGGATAGTCAAATATAATTACTATTTTACTCCCATTACCGTAAGAAGAGAACTAATTTTATTTGTCATTTAAATTGTAAATTGGAGACGCCATAAAGTCCATATTTTTCATCATAGTAGAATTCAATTAAGATTCAACAAATATTCGGTCCCGTGATACTTTCTTATATTTGTAATTTGTTCATGTTTTCACAATTTATTTCATATAGATGTACATCCCAAATCTACGTTCCCAACCAATATTCTCTTGGGGGTTACAAATTCAATAGAATACAAAATTTTCTCTTCTGACCACACATTAGATGTGAAAGTGGACTTGGGATACTCCAATGTGGGGACTTTACATGAATAAATTTCTATCTGTACGATGGTTCCTTACGCCAGGGTAGCATAAATACATTTTTTTAGTGGTCAAGACCAATATGGGCCCTACTCCGAGAATTTTCTACTCCCTTAGAAACAAAGATGCCAAATAAGGGCCAAAAATAGAAGAAAATGACGAAGACTCTCATTGGACGGATTATTGTCACATGAAAGAAGTAGGTCCTCGCTTTAAAATGAGCCCCATTAGGTTTTTCGGTAATTTTTGTTTGTGTAAATGTATTCGCATCTTCCAGCTGAACCACGATGTAGGCTCTGGAGTTGAAAGGTAGATGTCAGTTACAATCGTATTTCGCACTTATTTCATTTTTTTTGGTGAAAAGTTGTATATAGTGAAAAATTATTCTTTATTTCGTTCACAAAAAATCCACTGAATTCAATATGATAATACAAATTGAAAAAAAAAAAAAAATGACAAAAGAATAATAACAAATTGAAAAAATCTTCAACTTGTTCGCTGAGTTTTTACAACAACTGTTTAAAGATCCTTACAAAGTTTGTCAATAAAATGTACTTTTATTTTAAAATTCAATTCCATTGGAAATTTTTTTCGATATTTTCCCGTTTTGAGAATTGTTGCAATGAGATCTCTTTTTTCGTGTTTTTTTTTACGATTTTGAAAAAAGAAGTATCCTTAAACTTTGGTGCGACCGCGTTAAATTATTTCGATATCATCTATTCCGTTTCGCCACCACATAATTCGGTACTACACTTCCATGTAACCCGTCATCAATTTCAGTTCTCAAGAAATCAAGTCAATTAAATAAATTGATATTAATATTCGAATTCAAAAATAAAATATAAAAAAACACTACAAATGTACATTAGTAATTCAAAATGGAAAAAAATCATGCAAAATAAAACATTACTATTGTACATTTCAAAAGTCAAAATGAAAATGTTAATATATCACATTTTTACGTGATTTCTTTTGTATATTATCCTTTTCGGATAGGAGACAATTCCGAATTTGTATGAATCATTAAAATCAGTTCAGCGGTTCTTAAGTTATAAGCGTAGTAACTAACACAACTTTCATATATAAATGATATATGAAATAAATGATGATAGATGTATAGATAGATTAAAAAGTATGCGTGGTCAGTTCCTCAGCCCCCAAACAAATACTTAAGGTTGGAGGGAAGATCAACAGTATCTCGTGTAAAAATTTTTAAAGCCTGTAAGGAATTATCCATAGACTAATAGATTAAATAAATAAAATAAATATCTTGTTTATTTGGGAAAAATAAGAGTTTTACATAAATCGAAATAGTGGGCGTAAAAGGAGACGTGGTCAATATTTTTTTCTTTAAAAACCTAACTCGGGGTATGACAAACGTTTGTACAAAAAATTATGCAAATCGGTCCAGCCGTTTTCAACTGATTCCGTTACCAACAAACAACAATTGATTTTTATATATATATAGATAGATATAGATAGATAGATAAAGAATAGAATAGATATAGATATAGATTTATTTAAATATTAAGATAAATTTCCTTTTTCAATAGAAGATTACAAAAAAGAAAAACAATGGAGTTTTATACGTTAATCTTGTAATCTTATTAATCAATAACTATTTTATCTGAAATTCGATTTTGCACGTTGTTATTTGATAACTGTAAAGCCTTTTTGAGCAGTTCATTAATTTGTTCTCTGCTATTAATAACTACACCATTCTCGTCCTGTGATTTCTTTTTTGCAATAACAACATTATTACTCATTGTAATGCTATCAAAGGCTACACCACGTAGTTTTCTTATAGCATACAAGAATAACCCATTTATTTCTCGGTCGACGTACTCCTTTATGGCGATACCTTTGAAGAAAGGTTTCAACAACTGTTGTTGAGCTATAAAACAATGCTTTAGTCTGTTTTTTCTAAAAACTACATGAATGCAAACAGTTGTAGGCAATTTTCTTGATGTAAATTTATCTAAAATCCTCACTATTAAAACATCTTTTGGTTTTAGATGTATATTCATTTTTGATCCAATTGAAACTATTAATTCTTCCAAAGGATAATGAATTTCTCTATAGGGAAACTTTTGAAACACCACACCACTATTCGGTTCGTTATCCTTAACGCAATATTTAGTCGCTGGAACAGTCGAAGTAATGTCAAGCCTGTCTGTATTGGGTTCCTTCTTTTTAGTACCCGTTCGCAGTTTTTGTGGTGTATTGGTGGTCTGCTCGTTATTGTTCGATTGTAGTTGCATACGTTGAATTTGACTTTGTAAATTTATTTTATCTATAGCAAGCTGTGTGCTTGTAGTAATTTCATTTTCCAGTTGTTCTGTGATAAGCTGTAGTTTCTGCTTTAATGATTTTACGACTATTTCTGACGATGCGGGATTTTTATCTTTCTGTTCCAACATTTCTTTAGTTTTCCGAGCGAGTTCTTTCGATAAAAGGTCATTTTGCTGTTCTAGAAATTTAATACGAGAACTCCCATTACCATTTTCGACTTGGCCACCTTGAAGTGCGGTATCCAACAGCTTATTCAACATACAAATTTCGACATTTTTGGATTCGATCTCATCTGATTTGCATCTAACATCTACCGCTAAGCGATCATTTTCTTCCAGCAGTACTTTTATGCGCTCCTCTGATTTTGAATGCTGAGCATGTAGACTCAAAAAGTTGTCGTCGTTGTTTTTATATTCTGCCAGTTTTCGTTCAATTCTTTGTTTAATTTCTCGTTCTCTGGTAAACTGCTCTTGCATATGAAGGAAATTTACCTCAGTCAGATCAAGTTGGGATTGCAATTCATTTATTTTATCGATACTGGATTCCAATTTCATCTTCAAGTCCTCTAAATGTTCTTTAGGGGGAGATGGAGTGGGTGTCGAATTGCCAAGTAGGAATATTTTATGTGTGGAAGGATTCTGATGCCGACACTGAGGGCAAATGGTTGACCTATATTTAGCATAAGTATCAGTATAACTTCGTGTGTATTTTAAATCTGGGGACTACTTACCGGCTTCTCCATTGCTGCATGCAGCTGAAATGGTAGAGGTGACCGCAGTTGGTGCTATACACATCATCCTGCATTTGAAATTCATCCGTGCAGATGGGACATACCAAGTTGAGCCCGGCCATTTTCTTTGTTTGCAAGCTGCTCAAATAAATAACAACGAATGAAATATTAACTTTTTACAATGTTAACTTTTCACAATTTATTTATTTCACACTATCTTCTTGATTTTGTAATTTTTGTTGTTGGGTGGGTCATACTTTGTGCTCCCATTTAAATCCCAAGAACACAAATCACAATTTATCGCCACTCACTTTAATCCCAACAACTAATATAGTATGTTCATAGAGCGTCGCTGCAATTGAACTTAAAAAGCTTTATTTCTCAAATAGGAAGTAGCCCTGCCAAACCGTTTTCTTATTGAGGGAATTTGCAAATCTCCCTAAAGTCAAGCAACAATAACTTTATGGTGGAATGCAGGGTATGTTAGACAAATCAATAGTTTGCAAACAGTGCATCTTCGCGAGATCATTATCCAGGAATCACTTTTGATGTTTACAAAGGACAGTACACGATATGATACTTTTGCGTTGACACCTTAGTTACGATTGATTAAATGTGAAGAACACAAAATTGAAGCTAGAGTTTGGAACAACTCTAGTCTAGTTTTCCAGAGGTAGGTATTTTTATCCTGATTCCGGGAAACTATTTTCTTGTGACGGTCCCAGGACCCCAGATTTTTGACCTGAAAGTTCGGGTTCAAGACCCGGATCCACTTACCCGATAGGTATCGTTTAAGAGCTTATGGAAATACCTATCGAAGTGGTCACAAGATGACGTAAGGGGTCATGGTTCGGAAGTTATAGTTAAATTATCGTGTTTTGGACCCGGATTTTTTATAAAACCCTCACAAAGTCAAAAAAAAGTCCATTATGAGGGTCAACAAAATCAACAAAAAACCTTTTCAAAATGCTACAATTTGTCCTAATACCTTTTTCGGGTCCAGAGATATTCTCGTCTGTGTACGTTTAACCGGCTCCGCGAGCTATAGCATTTCTAAATTTAACAGTTATTTTAAGTAGCCGGCCTTCGGCCGGGGCTTGAGACTTTTTTCGTCTGAGTATGTCCTACACCGGCTAATGCGAACCAAAGTTTTCTAAATTTGACACTTTTTGTAAATAGCCGGCCTTTGGCCGGGCCTTGTTCTCTTTTCTTCCGGGTTTGTCCAACACCGGCTGACGCGAACCAAAGCTTTCTAAATTTGATGCTTTTGTAATTCCAAAGACTGGTGAACTGGTGGGGTTATGCAGATGGAAAATGTCCATATCTCTGGACTCAAAAAAGGTATTAGCATTTTGGAAAGGTAAGATCAATCATTTGGTAAAAATGCCTACCACTGGAAAAAAAATTCGAAAAAAATTGAAGTGCTTTTACTAAATCTAGAGAGTTAAGCCCAATCTTCTTATATATATACACTAGCTGTACGGGACCGCGTTGCTGGCCCGTAGTATTAGTGTATAATGCATATTTTTAGGAACCTAATATAAAATGTAAAGTTAAGCTTTTCTCTTTGAAAAAACCTAAACTGTGTTATAAATGTTGTCTTACAACCATGATATAAGAATACAGAAAGATGTATAAACTTTTGAGAACATTGGAATGTAAACAGTTTTAAAGGTTTTTTTTTCAAAAATAAGTGGATTTGTATATGTTTTCCTATACGAAACCAATTGGAGATTGTAATGATATGCAGTTTTTAATTTTTTATAAATTTTAATAATCCTCAATTCAAAAATTTAAATTCTGAAATTGGTTTGACAGTTCATTGTCCCAGCAGTTGAGTCGATGCGACTACCTGCATTCTTTTACCATGCTTCTAACTGTAGTCAATATACAAAACTTGCCGATTTTCATGGTTAGCGATTATTGATGTTTTCCTCGTTTTGTGGTTTACTGTTGTATTCTTTTCAACATATTTATTTAAGGTGCACAATATTTATGATGAATGGAGATAATTTTGCATGTACTCCACCATACTATGGAGGGTATATTATGCTTGTCATTCCGTTTGTAACACCTCGAAATATGCATTTAAGACCCCACAAAGTATTTATATTCTTGAGCAGCGTACAATCCTATGATGATGATGATTGCGACATTCTTCACCGGAATTGTTTCAAATTTGGTATTTGAAGTTCGTAATGGATACTGCGGCCTACGACAGGAAATTGTTTGTCCACGGTCCACGTCTTCGTAGAGGCACCATATAACGACACCTCCAGATATGCGGTATTTTAATGATTTTAGCAACATTATTCACCGGAATTGTTTCAGATCTCAACTCATGTGTTACTATTCTTGTTTAAATTTTATACATATAGTTTTAAAGAAGTATTCGTAGCCGATTCCTTCGACCCCAAACAGAAGCCTAGGGTTGGAGTGAGAGTTAAGAGTACGTTATAGACTAACTATGGAACATATATCTTCATTATTTTGGAAAATATTAGGATTTTAATCGAAAAATGAGCGCAGAAGTAGGCGTGGCCACTTTTTCTTTGCATAAAAACTTAACTCGGGGTAGGACGAATATTTTAATAAAATATCCAAATCGGTCCAGCTGATTCAATTACAAACGAATAACAATACAATACAAACGAAAAACAATTCTCAACTGATTCAATTACAAACGAATAACAATTGATTTGCGTACATATAGATTAAAAAGTAGGCGTGGTCAGTTCCTCAGCCTGACCACGAATTAGTGGGCGTGAAAGTAGGCGTGGTCAATATTTTTTCTTTAAAAACCTAACATTTGTAGAAAAAATTATGCAAATCGGTTCAGCCGTTCTCAACTGATTCCATTACCAACGAACTACAATTGATTTTTAATCAGCATAAAATTCTAAGTCGATTTGTCCGTCTGTATGTCTATTTGTTTAAATTTAGCAGAACAATTTGTATTGTGTATAGGATGGATGGTATTGAAAATGAGATCTATCGGTCCACGTTTTGGTATAGTCCCCATATCTCGAAATTCGGTATTTTGATGATTTTTGCCACATTTCTGCTCGGATTTGTATGTTGATAATCCTAGTCACATTTACGCACATAATTGTTTCAAATTTGGTATTTTAGACGGTTTGATAGATGACAATCCTTAAAGTATAAATGGGTCCATAGAGGTTCCCGTTTTAGTATGGCCCCATATAACGGCCTCATACACTTTATGGAGACCCCATAACGTCCATATCTTTTATCATTGTATAATTCAAATGTCCGGTTCCTTAAATCATATAATGGTTATACAAAACGTGATCAGTTTTTGCAAGGATGGTTTCTTCCCAAATTACAAACATTTACCGAAATTATTTATGTTTTCATATCGTTAAAATGTAAGATATAATTGAAATCGGGTTGTAAGCTTATCCGGGTGTAATGACCCATATCACTGCAAAAGCGATTTAAGATATCGTAAAAGTTTAGAAAGAATTTCTGAAAGAATAGAAATCCTTTTCCCTCTTCTTTTTGCGCTCTTTATATTTGAGTTCTCATTGGACGGTTTATTGTCATGTGAAAAAAGTAGGTCCACGTTTGGAAATGAGCCCCATAACGTTTTGTCGGTTATTTTTGTTTGTTTAAATGTGTTCTCTTTCCAGCTGAAGCACGACGTAGATCCTGGAGTCGAAAGCTAAATGCCAATTTCAGACATGAAAGAGCGCCATTTAACATCGTAATGCGTACTATTTCATTTTTGATATTATTCATTTAGAATTCAAAACAATAAAAAATGTACACTTCTATATAGTTTTAAAATTGAAAAAATTTCACTCCAAAAGGATTTTTTCTTTTATATTTTTATTGGCATATTTTACCCCTTTTTTTTGCCAAGATTCCATTCGGAAATTGTATGATTTGTGAAAATCCGTCAAAATGTTCTTAAGTTATAAACATAGTAACTAATAAACAAAGTGAAAAAAATCTTCAACTTGTTCGCTGGTTTTTTACAGCGAAGTTTAAAGGTCCTTACGAAGTTTGGTCCTTACTATTATTTTTAAATTTGATTCCATTTATAATAATTCTGACATCATCTATTCAGGTCTGCCACTCCATAATTGTCGTCGCTTTATATTACCAAAAAAGACTACATTCAAAGAAAAAAACACTACAAATGTACATTCGAAAATAGTAAGTCAAAAGGAAAAAAATCAGGCAAAATAAAACATTACTATTGTACATTTCTAAAGTCAAAATGAAAATTTTCAAATTTCATATTTTTACGCGATTTTTTCGGATTTTATCCTTTTCTGCCAAGAGACAATTCCAAATTTGTGTGAATCGTTAAAATCAGATCAGCGGTTCTTGAGTTCTAAGCGTAGTAACTAACACAACTTTCTTTTATATATAGATAGATAAGAAGTATGCGTGGTCAGTTCCTCAACCCCCAAATAAATCCCTAGGGTTTGAGGGAAAGTCAACACTATCCCGTATAATAATTTTCAAACCGATATCTTTAAAATATGGCAAATATAAAGGTTCCATTACCAACGAACAACAATTGATTTTTATATATATAGAAGAAGAAGAAGATAAAAGCACAATAACAACAAAAATACCACAAGATCCGTTGATCTGATTTTAACGAGAGGTACCCTTATATGGGGACTATACCAAAACGTGGGCCGATATACATATCTCATTTTCAATACCAACCATCCTAGACACAATACAAATTGTTGTGCCAAATTTGAAGCTCTAAGACTGGAAATACATAAAGAGAATATTTGGCTGACTTAAGTCATCGGCTGGCTTCTTCGTAGATGAACAAAGGAGTTTTGGGTTGATTTAGTTCGATTTTGGCCCTGGGCTCCTTTGTTCATTTCCGACGAAGCCAGTCGATGACTTAAACCAGCCAGATAAGCGCTTTATGTATTTCCAGCTTAAGTCAGATGATATGAGCTGTATTGTGATTTCAACAGACACACGGGCCGACATCGTTAAATTCATGGCTCATTAAGAAAGGTTGCGTAACTTCAAATGAACTAGAAAAATACAACTCTGTGCTGGAGTCTTATAGTGTCACGTAGAATTTTTAAAATGCAACAGTTGGTTTTGTTTATTTTTCATTTTTAACAAAATTCTTAAATTGGGGAAAACTCTCAAAACAGGAATGGAATTTTAGGGTTATTCCACAAGATTAAATCTAAAATAGTAGGACAATACAGTTGTATCCCAAAATTGTACAATGTGTTGCCCAATAATGTTGAAAAAATACATTTATTTTTCAACCAAATTGAAAATTATTTAAAAATTATTGCATTTTTTATTCAAAACAAAACACACACATACACAAAATTTGTATATATTTTGGCACCAAAAGAAAAAAATGTATTTAGCTTTGTCCTACCTTCTGTAATTTTGCCATGTTTAAATCGACTTAAAATTTTATACTGATCGTGAATATACATACACTAGAGCCCCGACTTGCGTCGTTTTTCAAAAAACAGAAAATTCGATTTGTGTCGTTGCAATTTCAAGTTGCGTCGTTCCGAGCTACATTGTGGATTACTATTTTTTTGCATTTGCATCTTTTCTGTGGTTTGTCATTTTTACAACTTCTGGCAACACTACTGATCGTCACCTGTACGTTAACACATTTTCAAATTGCGTGAAATAGGTGGAATTTCCTTTTCTTTGTGGTGCTAAGAACAACTGTCTGGTCGTGGTTAGAATTTAGTGTGAGATTCGCCAGAGTACATTAAAGACGTAAAAAATGAGTCAAAATCAAAGAAAAAAAAGTAAAAAATCATTAAGTTCAGCCGGGCCAAACTTTTAATACCCTCCACCTTAGGGTAAAGGAAACATTAGAAGAAATGTGGCAAAAACAATTAAAATGCCGAATATTGGGAGGTACCGTTATATGGGTACCTACACATGCAATGTTTCGCCAAAGAAGCTAGAACCCATTATGACCTACAAATACCAATTTTCAGACAAATCCCAGAAATAATGTGGCAAAAATCGTCAAATTACCGAACATTGGGGCCTATACCAAAACGTGGACCTATAGTTACAATAACTCGCTACACGAACTGGGACCCATTATGATCTACAACTAACAAATTTTTAAACATATCCGTGAAGAAATGTGTCCAAAATCATCAAAATGCCGAATATTGGGAGGTACCGTTATATGGGGACCTACACATGCAATGTTTCGCCAAAGGAGCTAGAACCCATTATGACATTATGACACGAAGTGGGACCCATTATAATCTACAATTTTCAGAGAAATTCTTGAAAAACAGTGTCAAAAATCATCAAAATACCGAATATTGAGAGGTACCGTTATATGGGGACTATATCAAAACGTGGACCTATACATACAATGTTTCGCCACACGAACTAGGACCCATTACAACCCACAAATTTTTAGACAAATCCCAGAAATAATGTGGCAAAAATCGTCAAATTACCGAACATCGTCAAATTACCGAACATTGGGGGCTATACAAAAACGTGGACCTATAGTAACAATGTTTCGCCACACGAACTAGGACCCATTATGACCAACAAATACCAAGTTTTAGACAAATCCGTTAAAAAATGTGGCAAAAATAATCAAAATACCGAATATCGGGAGGTACCTTTATATGGTATTAGAATTTTATGCTGATTATGAATATATATACTTTATGAGGTCTACGACGAATATTTAAGGATGTTACAAACGGAATACCCTCCTTTCCAAGGTGGAGGGTATAATAATAAGTTTTTCTTGATTTATTGTTTTGCTATTTCTTTATAATAATTATAAACATTTTTTGAAATAAATGGGATAAATAAAAATGTATTCATACTTGTTTTTTTTTCTCAAAAATATAATTTTTTTCTTTGTTTTGAATATTGTAAGTAAATTGAATTACAGTGCATTTTGTATATGTATAGAAAAAGGTGATTCGATTTGCGTCGCAATTCTCCGGTCCCAATTAACGACGCAAGTCGGGGCTCTAGTGTACTTTATAGTATCTACGGCGAATATTTAGGGATGTTACAAACGGAATGACAAATTTAACATAATACGCATTTGTATTGCAACTGAATTAGAGTATTTTCGCAACAATGTTCATATGCATGGTAGAGTAATAAAGGTAACAGCAAAGTGCTGTTGAATTTCTTAACAATTTAAAGAGCCGTTAGAGAATCGTGGAAAACGCCATGCCTTTAAAATTGAAACCAAACTGCATATACATACAAAGTATTCAACATTTTGCAATTTTGGAAACGTGAAAATACGATTATATTACCTTATGTGCTATCGCTGATCGTTTAACCCGAAAAAAGTTTCCTAACCGTCGCTGTTGATGTTTTGTTAAGGATAACAATGTTTTGCTTCTATTATTAGACAAAAAGTAGACACATTGAACTGCAGTGAAATTATATGAAAAAAGTGCATATCAAGAAATGGAATTATATCACAAAACGTCATATGAAATTTGACATTTGTATTACTACAAAGGCAAATCAGCTGGGTTTGCTGCTACCTGCAATAACTAACCATGGTATTGAAAGCATTAATGAATTATACAAAAAAATATAAATGTTTGTAATCTGAAAATATTACAGTTTAATGAAGTCTATTTTAATATGGACCTGACGTAATTGGCTAATACGGACGTACAAAACATTTTGCCATAGTGGTGAAGTTGAATATTTTTGTAAACTACGTCCAATTTAAGGTAACACTATGAATTTTCAGCACGAAATTGTTCGTACTTTATTAGTTGTATAACTTCAATTATAAATAAACTAACACAATGCCAGTATTTTTAAAAGCGCTATTTTTGTGCATAGTGAACCGAAATGAAAAAAATATATATATTTTGTTTAACAATATTAATTTAAATATTAAGATATATTTCATTTTTCATCTGAAGTTTACAAAAAAATTGAGTTTTATACGGTTATCTTGTAATAGTTTTTATTGCGCAGTTCATCAACTTGTTCTCTGCTATTAATAACTACACCATTCTCGTCCTGTGATTTCTTTTTTGCAATAACAACATTATTGCACATTGTAATACTATCAAAGGCTACACCACGTAGGTTTTTTATAGCATACAAGAATAACCCATTTATATCTCGGTCGACGTATTCCTTTATGGCGATACCTCCGAAGAAAGGTCTCAACAATCGTTGTTGAGCAATAAAACAATGCTTTAGACTGTTTTTTGTAAAAACTACATGAATGCAAACAGTTGTAGGCAATGTTCTTGTTGTAAATTTATCTAAAATCCTCACTATTAAAACATCTTCTGGTAGTAGATGTATATTCATTTTTGATCCAATTGAAACTATTAATTCTTCCAAAGGATATTGAATTTCTCTATAGGGAAATTTTTGAAGCACCACACCACTATTCGATTCGTTATCCTGAACGCAATCTTCAGTTGCTGGAGCAACCGAAGTAATGTCAAGCATGTCTGTATTGGGTTCCTTCTTGTTTGTACCCATTCGCAGTTCTTGTGGTGTATTGGTGGCCTGCTCGTTATTGTTGGATTGCAGTTGCATAAGTTGAATTTGACTTTTTAAATTTATTTTATCTATAGCAAGCTGTGTGCTTGTATTAATTTCTTTTTCCAGTTGTTCTGTGATATGCTGTAGTTTCTGCTTTAATGATTTTACGACTATTTCTGACGATGACGGGTTTTTATCTTTCTGTTCCAATATTTCTATACTTTTCCTAGCGAGTTCTTTCCATAAAAGGTAATTTTGCCGTTCAAGAAATTCAATACGAGAACTCCCATTACCATTTTCAATTTGGTCAACTTGAAGTGCGGTATCCAACTGCTTTTTCAACATACAAATTTCGACATTTTTGGAATCGATCTCATCTGATTTGCATCTAATATCTACCGCTAAGCGACCATTTTCTTCCAGCAGCACTTTTATACGGTCCTCTGACTCTGAATACTGAGCATGTAGACTCAAAAAGTTGTCGTCGTTGGTTTTGTATTCTGCCAGTTTTCGTTCAATGCTTTGTTTTATTTCTCGTTCCTTTGTAAACTGTTCTTGCATATGGAGAAAATTCACCTCAGTCAGATCAAGTTGGGATTGCAATTCATTTATTTTATCGATACTGGATTCTAATTTCATCTTCAAGACCTCTAAATTTTCTTTACGGGGAGAAGGAGTGGAAGTCGTATTACCAAGTAGGAATATTTTATGTGTGGAAGGATTCTGATGCCGACACTGAGGGCAGATGGTTGATCTATATATAGCATAAATATCAGTATAACTTCGTGTGTATTTTAAATCTGGCGACTACTTACCGGCTTCTCCATTGCTGCATGCAACTGAAATGGTAGAGGTGACCACAGTTGGTGCTATACACATCATCCTGCATTTGAAATTCATCCGCGCAGATAGGACATACCAAGTTAAGTCCGGCCATTTTCCTTGTTTGCAAACTTTTCATTTATTTATTTATATGTTGCAATGAAAAAGCCAAAGTGTACTCAATAATAGGAATAAAAAAACATATTTTAAAATTATTACATAGCGTATCATAAAGTAACATATGAAATTATTTATAAAAAATATTGTCAACTAGGCTCCCCAGCCCAAGAAAAATGTATTTATATGGCTATTGCTTGTAATAGAAAACATAAACATATAAAGGACAACACCTAAACAATTTATACGGTCAACAAAATCCACTGCTACACCATTAACTTGTATGTTAATACTCCAATTCAGTCGACTAGGGGGGCCAAATATCATTGATTTCGCCTTAGAAACATTTACTACTAGACTTTTATTACTCAACCAACGTGAAATATAACCTAATGTTGTATTTATGCTATTCTCTAATTAGAAGCTTGATTGTCCATTAAAAAATAAATGAATGTCGTCCGCGTACATAAACGGATGACAACCACAATTAGATAGGATACTACTAATATCGTTAACATATAATACAAAAAGAAGCGGACCTAAAATTGAACCTTGAGGTACACCGTTGTAAATATTACGTAATCTAGAAGCCTTACCATTACATGAAACATACTGAGAACTTCCAGATAAATAAGAAGCAATTAATTTACATGAATTACGGTCATCTATAAATGATTGAATCTGCAGTCTTATGAGATGTTCCGCAACTTTAGAAAGCGGCTGTAGTATACTAAAATGTCTCAAATTCTCAATAGTGTTCATTTTGATGATGGGAAAAACCATTTTTTAAGTAAAATATTCGTTCAAAACATTAACATCAAAGTCAGTTGAGAGGTTGTCGTCCCTGTCAATGATAACACCGGTAAGAAGTTGTCTCCAGACCTGAGTGGCATCTAGTACATTGAAAAGTTGTTCATAATATTTTTTACGCTACTTTCTAAGAATAGACTTTGCTTTGTTCGATACACCGCCTTATTTTGCTGCGTAGGAAATTTTAAATAATTCGTGTACGCAATATCACGCAAAGAGCTCGCTAATATTATAGAATTGCTTTTCGACCACGGATCAATGGAACGTTTTCTAACGATAGGAACAAATGAAAAATATTAACAATAAGCTAAATTAGAAACGAAAGCTGTAAATTAATATCAGACGTATTATATAAACTACTTAAGTCAACATCGACAAGATAATCAATCAGGCCGTCCCAATTAATATCATTATAGTCCCGAGATTCAAAAAAAAATGTTCCGCAGATGTCAAATTTATAGAAGTGATGCCAAAAATTAAGGAATGGTGAGAAATAGAAGGACATCAGAGGAGATTAGAGAACAGAGGTGACTGCAGGCAAAAAAAAAAAAAATAATTAGAGAAACTGGATCAAAAATGGGTAGGCAACGAATTGGAATTGTCGAAAAAGTTACAATTAAAGTCGCCTACAATCGTAGTTTTATAAAATATCTCTATGTATCTCCTCAAAGTTGTGAATATTACCATGTGGCAGATAAACAACATCAAGAACGACTTTTCTTAAACCAAAAACAAGTTCTATGAATAACGACTCACAGACACCAGGATTTTCAGAGCGAAAAACCACCCTATACTTAATGCTTTTCAAGATATAAATACCAACACCTCTATGTCGGCAACTGCGGACAAATGAGCAGCCAGGAATCGCAACAGTTTTCGACGAAACGTAAGGTTAGGATTTTTAAGCTCACTAAGGGTGGTGTTATAAATAGACGGAAGCAAACTTTGACAATTTAGATGACCAATGGACATACAATGTTTTTGAAAAAAAAGACGAATTACCAACAATAGGACCAAGGTTATTTGAAATTATTAAAAGTAAAGATAAATAATATACTGGGGAACCTAATTGAAACCGAAATTGAGATCATAATGGAATTACCTCTTAAAAAATTTATAATACAAAAGAAAAAGAGATGAAGGCAAAAAATAATATTATGGAAACTTATTAAAAAAGAAAATAAAAACTCTTTCAAAAAAGAAATATTAAAATAACGTTCGCCTCAGGAAGAATCATTAATAACTACTCAAAGATTACAAAAACCATTCAAGTATTAAACAATTCAGCTAGTTTTCTAATCAATTTTAAGAAATCATTCATTGCCGTCCACCAGCAAAACATTAACTCCCGGCTCGTCACTATTACCTAATATAATTTTCGTAATTTTTCCTTGGTTTTTATGTTGCCTGCAAACATACATTAACCTGGCAGAAGCAGGAGTCAGGTTATCGTCTAAATATACATTGGCTTGAAGATTACCACCAATAACGGCATTCAACTTAATGGGAGGAAGTCGGTAATTATCCATAATATTGTCTCTTAAAAGCGCAGAGTTAAACTTAACAAAAAATTTATCACCGGCAAAATAACAGCAATTCTGTATGTCAATTTGATTAATGCAGACATGACAGATGGTGGCACTTTTAATGACAGACACTTATATTGTGAAGACCGCTAGGAAGTCCATTAGGGACAATTTTTGAACTTTTTTGACAGATTTGAAGAATACCATCCTGTACCTCCTTTCTCTCAATACGCTTTCGGCGAGTATCAATACTCGATATTCAGGAATTGCATATATCAATTTCCCCTTTGATGGTGATTAGGGTTGAAGATAATGTGCCAATCCTGTCTTCACATTTCTTAACATCATCTGAAACTTTGCGCAACCCATCCAGAAACTCCTACCGAAAATATGCCACGACATCATCCAAAGCCCTTTGAAAATCGGCAACATATGATTGCATTTGCTGTTCAATTTTAGTTTTCAATGCCGAAGCCATATCATTCACAACAGCAACAACATAACATCATTATCACTAGTACGACCAGGATTACTACATGAAGGTGTTATATTTTGTGAACATTTATTACAAATCCTTTCTTTAATTTAACTTCATTGCTGTTCCAATACATGCCGGATGGAAAAAATTGGGACAAGTAGAGCACCCAACACTGTAGACTTTTCCAATAGTTTTTCCACAAATACGGCATGTATAAATTGTTGATCTGGATGACATCATAAGTGAATGGTTGCAAACAAAAAAAGTAAAAAGCATTAAGTTCGGACGGGCCGAGCTTTTAATACCCTCCACCTCAGGGTAAAGGAAACATTAGAAACCATTATGAACCATAAATACCAATTTATAGACATATTCGTCGGATCATCAAAATACCAAAAATCGGGAGGTACCGTTATATGGGGGCTATACCAAAGCGTGGGCCCAAACATAAAACATTTCAATTTTCAGGCAAATCCGTGAAAAAATTTGGCAAAAATCATCAAAATACCGAATATCTGGAGGTACCGTTATATGGGGGCTATACCAAAACGTGGTATTTTTAATACCAACCATCCTAGATACAATACAAATCGTTCTGCTAAGTTTTGACGATCTATGTGCTGCATCGTGCTTTCAGCAGACAGACAGACGGACATTGTTAAATCGACGTAGAATTATATGCTGATTATGAATACATATTCTTTATGGGGTCTACGACGAATATTTAGGGATGTTACAAACGGAATGACAAAGTTAATATACCCTCCTTTCCAAGGTGGAGGGTATAAAAATCAATCGAGAATGAAAATAAACAGACAGTCTTGCAGGTGTCACAACTGGTGCATCAAAATAAACAATTTTCTTCTTCTTCTTCTCAGCGCAGCCATGTTGAAGTTGTTAATGTATGGAAAAACAGAAACAGTTTTGTTATCTTCTCCTTCTTAGCGCAGCCGTGTAGTTTTTTGTGTACGAAAGCGCGGAGTTTAATTAGCGTGAATTTAAAATATTACCGCAAATCTTCATTTAGACGGGATTCGATTTAGACAAAAAACATTATAACATAGGTGTATTTTACTCCAAAAAATAGTATTTTAAAGATTTTTCCCGAAAGCACAGTAAAAAAAAATAGCAAGTCATGACAGTGCTGCCAAGTATTACTGCTCGAATAAATAAGAATGAATGAAATATTAACTTTTTACAATGTTTTAATTTATTTATTTCACACTATCTTTTTGATTTTTGCTCTTGGGTGGGTCATATTTTGTCCTCCCATTTACATCCCAGGAACACAGATCACAATATATCGTAACTCACTTAAATCCCAACAACAAAAATAGTATATTCCCAACAACTAAAATAGTATATAGCCAACAACTAAAATAGTATGTCGCTGCAATTGAATACTAAGAGTTGAAAAAGCTTTTATTCTCAAATAAGAAGTAGCCGTGCCAGAGCGTTTTCTTATTGGGGGGATTTGCAAATCTCCACAAAGTCAAGCAAGAACATTATGGTGGAATGCAGGGTATACTAGATAACTCAATAGTTTGCAAACAGTGCATCTTCTCGATATCATTTTGCAGGAATCACTTTTGATGTTTAAAAAGGACTCAAGTATGATGCCGTCCATACTGTTGCTTGAATTAGATTAGCCATAACAAGTTAAAAAGCACTAAGTTCGTCCGAGCCGAACTTTTAATACCCTCCACCATTTGCAACGAATTTGGAAATTTTTAAAAAATAAAATCCTTAAAAAATTCTGTTAAAATTTTAAAAATACCGAATATAGCCGTTTTATTGGGGTCTATACGACGTGGACATACCTAGGCATTGTTTGTCATAAGCCATTACCATATTCAAATTGGAAACTTGAAATAAACGGTGAATAATTTGGCTAAAATCATCAAAATATCGTATATAAGGAGGTGCCGTTAAATTGGAGCTGTGCAAAGACCTGGACCAGCATATACAATTTTCTGTCACAGGCTGTAGCATCCATTACGAACTTCAAATACCACATTTCAAACAATTTCGGTGGGTATTGTACCTAAAACTGTCAAAATACCGAATATGGGGAGGTACTGATGTATGAGGTCTATACGAAGACCTGGACCCGCACCGACAATTTTCTTTTACAGACTGTAGTATTCATTACGAACTTCAAATACCAATTTTGAAATAAACGGTGAAAAATGTCCCGTGAATAATGTCGTTAAAATCACCAAAATACCGAACATCAGGAGGTACCGTTATATGGGGGCTATACGAAGACATGGACTTGCACAGACAATTTTCTATCTTAGACTGTAGTATTCATTACGAACTTCAAATACCAATTTTCAAACAATTCCGGTGAATAATGTCGCTAAAATCATGAAAATACCGAATATAGGGAGGTACTGATATATGGGGCCTATACGAAGACCTGAACCCGCACAGACAATTTTCTGTCACAGACTGTAGTTCCCATAACGAATTTCAAATACCAAATTTGAAACAATTCCCGTGAATAATGTCGTTAAATTCATCAAAATACCGAATATCGGGAGGTACCGTTATATGGGGGCTATACGAAGACATGGACTTGCACAGACAATTTTCTATCTTAGACTGTAGTATTCATTACGAACTTCAAATACCAATTTTGAAACAATTCCGGTGAATAATGTTGCTAAAATCATAAAAATGCCGAATATAGGGAGGTACTGATATACGGGGCCTATATGAAGACCTGGACCCGCACAGACAATTTTCTGTCACAGACTGTAGTTCCTATAACGAACTTCAAATACCAAATTTAAAACAATTCCCGTTAATAATGTCGTTTAAATCATCAAAATACCGAATATCGGGAGGTACCGTTATATGGGGGCTATACGAAGACATGGACTTACACAGACAATTTTCTATTTTAGACTGTAGTATTCATTACGAACTTCAAATACCAATTTTTAAACAATTCCGCTGAATAATGTCGCTAAAATCATCAAAATACCGAATATAGGGAGGTACCGTTATATGGGAGCTATACGAAGACGTGGACCTGCACAGACAATTTTCTATATTAGGGTGTAGTATTCATTTTGAACTTCAAATACCAAATTTGAAATAATTCCCGTGAATAATGTCGCTAAAATAATCAAAATACCGAATGTCGGGAGGTACCGTTATATGGGGCTATATGAAAACGTGGACCTACGTGGCCCATTTACGAACTTAACCTGCCTACTGGAAAAATAACCATGTGTGCAAAATTTTAGCCATCTATCTCGATTCGTTCGAAAGATAGCGTGATTACAACAGACAGACAGACGGACATCGCTAAATCGACTTAGAATGTTACGCTGATCAAGAATATATATATACTTTGTTGGGTCTGACATGAGTATTTCGAGGAGTTACAAACGGAATGACAAAAAGTTAATATACCCTCCATAGTATGGTGGAGGGTATAAAACTCCTGTACACGACATGATACTTTTGCGTTGAACACCTGAGTTACGAGATTAACGAAGATTTGTCACTTATTGATTGATTAAATGTGAAGAACACAAAACTGAAGCTAGAGTTTGGAACAACTCTAGTTTAGTAAAAACGATTTTTTTTCCCGGAGGTAAATATTTTTACCCTGATTCCGGGAAACTATTTTTTCTTGGGGGACGGTCCCGGGATCCCAGACCCGACCCGAAATTCCGAATTCAAGACCCGGATTTACTAAGAACGAATGCAACAACTGTTTGTTTTTCATTTCAAGAAAGTAATGTGACAGTTACTTCGTTTATAACACAAGAACCGCTGAATTGATTTTAATGATTCAGACAAATACGGAATTGTCACCTTGCAGAAAAAGATAAAAAAATGTGTAAAACTGTGAAATTTTTCATTTTGACTCTCGAAATGTACAATTTTAATGTCTTGTATTGCATGATTTTTTTTCCTTTTTGAGTTACTATTTGCGAATGTACATGTGAACTGTCAAACCAATTTTGAAATTGAAAATTTTAAATGAAAAGTTATTCAAATTTCGAAAACTTGTTGTAAAATGCATATCATAAAATCCTCCGATTGGTGTCGTATAAGAAAAATAATAAAAATGCAATTATTATTGAAAAAAAAATATTTTAAAAAAATTTACATATTCTTCATTCATTCATTCTTTCTATTCATTCTTCTACAATGCAGCAGAGCTGTTATACATACAAAAAATTGGCAACAAACACATACGCCATAAAATTCTTCTGTCAAGGCGAAAATATGTATTTTTGCCTCAAGCATGAATTTTGGCACTTCACCTGATAAAATAACAGCTTTTTAAGATTAATTCGCTCGAAGGAAAACCTTATAATTGGGCCAATGCTTTACCTATGAACCCGTACCAAAGACCTAAAATGGTAAAGACTAGAAAAAGTGCATTTTGCGCAAATGGTTTGTGTCTAAAATACAGTTCATGACAGAGGAATGTTAATATAAACAAGTAAAAAAGCTGTAAGTTCGGCCGGCCGAACTTTGAATACCTTCCACCATTTGAAACGAATTGGGAATTCTATACGACGACATGGACCTGCATAGGTAACATTTGTCATAAGCCAATAAAATATTTAAATGCGAAACTTAAAAAATCGGTGAATAGCTAGATAAAATCATCAAAATACCGAATATCTGGAGGTAAAATGATAAAAATACAGAATATCGAGAGGTACCATTATATGGGTGCTATACGAAGACGTGGACATGCACAGACAATTTTCTGCCTTAGGCTGTAGTATCCATTACGATCTTCAAATACCAATTCCGGTGAATAATGTCTATAAAATTGTCAAAATACCGAATATCGGGAGGTACCGTTATATGGGGACTTTGCAAAGACGAGGACCTGCACAGACAATCTCCTGTCATAGACTGTAGCATCCATTACGAACATCAAATACCATTACGAATTACAGAAACATATGACAAATAAAAGTTTGGAAAATCCAAGAATGTGGTTCCAATATTCTTTTCCATAGACCTTTCCAAAAACTTGCATATTGCCTTAGCGTTTTAAATCAGCTGACATTGGTAACTATGTTGTTTAATTTAGAATTGCATTCAAAATTGGTTTTTATTGACCCCTGGTTTGGTCATTAATTATTCGTTAAAATGTACGCGCTACGGTTTATTGCAACCTTGTGCTAGCGCCTTTGACATTTTAACGAGTAATTATTTGTCACTTGTTTTGCCGCCTCCTTTAGTCATCAAGGAGTAATTCGCTGTCATTCGGACAGACAACACCCGCAATATCGTTTGCAGCACATATCGTTGTGCATAGAAAGGCATATTGTTGCCACTGGTAAAATTGTTACCAACCATCAAACTAGCAATAAATAGTTCTATATATTAAGAAAAACTATTGTGTTTTATTTCTTTTTATATTACCCCCCTACGGTACACTGCTCGACGCATTCGGCGTTTTACTCCCATCGGCGGAGCCCCTCTGAGCTAAACATATGTTGTTATGATATCATAATGCAAGCCACAATGATACAACTGGTTGTACAACACGGAGAGGTTGTGTTCAAGATTGTATCGTGTGGGGCAGTTATATGAAGTGGATTTTTGGCATGTTGTACCAACCGATTGTAACGTTTGTGGGTATGTCGCATAGAATTTCATTTTTTGCCTTTTTTCGTTGAGACAACACCACTTTTGGGCGCATCAAAACGACATCAAAGTGGAAGACTCCACACAAATGCGTGATTTTATTGAATTTTATAAAAGTATGCCGGAATTGTGGAATTGCAAAAATGAAAATTATAAAAATAAAAACATGTGCAATAAAAGCTATGATAAATTGTTAATTGAATAAAAAAAATAAAAAATTATGGGACCCTTGAAGAATTGAAAGAGAAAACAGTAAATACTCGGACTTGTTGGCGCCGTAAATTGAAGAAAGTGATAAAGAGCCAAAAGTTTGGATCGGGAGTAAATGAAATTTATGTGTCAAATTTGTGGTACTATGAAGATTTTGCCTTTTACGAGACTTGGAATTCCTTTACCTGGTCGATCCAACTTAAGTTCAGATCAAGAACCGGTTCCAACAAATATGGTAGGTAGGAAAGCTGTGGTAAATACTTTATTTGTAGTGAATAAAAACATTTTTAATTTCATGATAGAGGAAGTCACAGGCCCACAAGAAAATAGTTTTTGAAAAAAAAGCTGCTGAACAGCAAACAATTAAAAAGTCGAAGATGAAGCCACTACACATACAAATGGATGGGCTTGCATGTATAGGCAAATGAACCCAAACCATGCAAAAAGAGTCATTGATGCAATTTTGATGATGGGACAATTAAATCAATTGACCTATAATACACTGCAAAACAGTTACAATAGATCTTTCACTCCAACAGCTCGACCCGGATGATTTTTAGCGACGATTCTGTTCAATATATACAGACATCAGTACTGCCAAGCGATAGCCAAAAAAATATATGGAATGGTTCTTCCACGCCACATTCTAGCAGCTCGACCCCGTTTATTTTTTTAGTGACGATTCTGTTCAATATATACAGACATCAGTATTGCCAAGCCGTAGGGAAACCTAAGCTAATATAGGTACAACTTCAAACCCAGCAAATAGGTCACACCACTATCAAGATTTTAAAGAATTGTTTAATGATTCTGAGTACCAATAAATCAAATACTTTTTAAATTATTTTAATATTAATAAAAAATATTTAATGTAAATAAAAATTATGTTATTAAAGTGTTTTCAATTGTTTTATTGTTTCACAAAACTTAAGCCTAATTTGTCTAGCTTCGACGGGATGATCTCTATGAATCTAGTCAAGAGCACTACTTTTGAGTCTTTTCAAAATTGGAAATCGATTGACGACGCAAATAGTTGTGTAGGTAGCAGCATGCTAGTTCAACCGTAGTGGCCTTCTCTGGACTTAAGTTTATCACAGTTCGTAAAATGCGGAAGCGGGAAGATAAAATGCCAAAAGCATTCTCTACTTTTACTCTGGCCGAACTTAGTTTTATTTATACATCTCGCTTTGTTGTACATCTCATCACTTCTTAAATTAGACTGTCCAAAAGGTTTTAAAATATCGACCATCAAGAAGTCACTTTTGCTATTGACAACTGCCATTAAGGCAATACTAAAGGTCTTTTTATAATTAAAATACAATGATCCTGAATGACATGGCCTTATAATATTAATGTGCTTGCCATCAAGGGCTCCAACACAGTTTGAGAACATTGATCTTTCATAAAATTTCTCAGCTATATCTATCCATTCGGCTGGAGTTTTTGGAAACTGTAATTAAAGAAAATATTGAAGTATATTTTATCTTAATATATATATTTATATATCTTTAATACTCTTATAATTGGTTCGCAATTTTCGATCACAATTTTTCCTATTGCTTGTTGAGATACTGTCGTTGAAAACTTTAGTTCTTCGTATGAACACCCTGTTGCAAAAAACGCAATGTTATTCCCAAACGGTGGCCTGTCTCATTATGAAAATGGCCTGTCTCATTATTGTGTCCTGTTTTTGTATGTGAATTGAAACTTTTGACAGGAGTTCATTTAATACATCCTCCGTTATGCGCATATAATTTTTAAAATCATTTGGTTCACATTTTTTAATGTTTTTGAAAGTTTATTGTTTGAATATTTTTCTTTTTGTAAAAGCCACCTCTTTGACCGCTTTTTCCTTTTTCTTGCCTCTTTTTTACATTATTTTTCTTCTTGTTCCAACACTTCGTCAATTATAGCACAGGCAATTATTTCCGACATCATCTTTATTCCAAAGTAACTGCTCGCAAAATGAAGTTGTGCACAAAGTCGTATCGTCTATGACCAAAGCACACAATTTGAGTACTCTCCAAGTTGTACAAGCAGTTGTATCGTGTGTGGCTTACATTAGAACTAAAGTATATTTATGTCCGCGATTGCATTACACAAGTTTACTTGGGTCATCGTAATAGCAATGGATAAAATAGTTCCAAATTATCAGTGTACAATTGGGAGGTAAAATAGCTTCGTAGATCTACTGAAAACAGCCCTGTGGCTATGTCCGCTTTCTGTCAGAGATATTCAAAATAAAATGTAAGTATTTTTTATTTAAAATAAAAATATATTATTTTTCTAAAGTTTCAATTAGACGTGACACACAGCATAGCCGTAGCCATGGTACAATGAAGACAAGATAGGCTAACATTGAAAAAAATGCAAGTATGGATGTCTACATGTTTGGCTTGTAATGTCAGAATTACTATAAAAACTATAAAAAAAACCGAACAACTTGTTGCATTGATTTTGAATAAACGCGAAAACTGAATGAAAGGTCGAAGCTTCTTTTCAAAATCATGTTCTATATATCTCTAAAGGTTTATCTCGCTACAAACACTGTAGATTTTGAAGATGCATACGTTGCAATAAGCATTTTGAAAAATGTTATTATTGAAAAGAATACATCATATTGTAGTTCTGCCCTATCTCGATTTTTCTGTACCATGGCCGGAGGCATAGGAATATTCATAACCTTAATCAAATTAAAACTCAAAAACCAAAATTACATTGTCAGAATTTGTATACTCTCCACCATACATAGTATGGAGGGTATACTAAGTTCGTCATTCCGTAGAAAAATAGTTTTAGGCCCAACAAAGTATATATATTCTTGATCAGCGTAAAATTCGTCCGTCTGTTGTAATCACGCTACACTCAAAACGAATTAAGATAGGAAGCTAAAATTTTGCACGGATCTGTCTTTTGTCCGCAGGCAGGTCAAGTTCGAAGATGGGCTGTATCGGCCCACGATATCGCATAGCCCCCAAATAATGAAACCCCCGATATTCAGTCTTTTAATGATTTCAGACACATTTATCAATGGAATTGTCTGAAATTCCACACTAGGAGTTCCTTGTGAGAACTTTATTCGCTAGAAGAGAATTATCTATATCGGTCCACGATATCATGTATCCTTTATGTAACGGTTCCTCCCGATGATTTGATGATTTTTTAGACGTTATTCACCGGAATTATTTCAAATGTCATATATAAAGTTCGGAACAGTTACTACCATGGTACAATAAAAAGGTAAGGTAGAGCTACTAGTTGATTACAATTTTTTTCTAAGTGTGCCCGACTTCTGCCACTTTTGTGTATGTATTTGTTGTTGTGAAAAATAAAAACAAAATATTTTCAAAATCAATGATTGGAAGAATCTTAAATTGCGGTGCGCGCATTAATAATTTTAACCAGATTTGCCATGGAATTGAAAGATTGCAAACTTAGATCATATTTTTGAGAGAATATCCAGGAATCTCATTTATATTTCGCGCTATTTGACTCATTTTAAAAATGAACAAAAAGTATCAAATAAATGGAAACAACTTGTTGCCAATAATTTTGAATAATTCTGACAGGAAGCGGGCATAACCTCAGGGCTGTATTTCTGTAGCTTTACGAAGCTCATGGTACAATAAAAAGGTAAGATAAAAAAATATTTTCAAAATCAATGATGGAAAGAAACTTAAATTTCGAGGCGTACATTAATGATATTAACCAGTTTTACCATGGAATTGAAAGATTGCACACTTAGGATCATATTTTTGAGAGAACATCCAGACCTTTCATTCATCTTTCGGGCTATTTGACTCATTTTAAAAACGAACAAATAACATCAAATAACTGAAAACTACTTGTTGGATATAACTTTGAGTAATTCTGACAGGAAGCAAGTATAGCCTCAGGGCTGCATTCCTCTAGTTTTACGAAGCTGTTCTACCTCCTTATTGTACCATGGTTACTACAGCATATGACAAAAATTACTTATGCAGGATCACGTCTTCTTAAGCCCCCATATAACGGTTTTTATTTGAGCGGTATTTTCCGACGGATTTTTTTTTTTTTTTTTTGAAAAATTTTAAGTTTCTTCCAAATGGTGGAGGGTATAAAAAGTTCGACCCGGCCGAACTTAAGGTGCAAGTCCATAAGAAGCTTGAAGTCATGGCTAGGCATATTAATGTCAAATTATAATGGAAAATGACGGCTGGATTTTAGTGCGGCTCTGTAATCCCTTTGTGAAATGTCACAAAATATGCCTAGCCATGACTTCAAGCTCTTTATGTATTTCCAGCCTTAAGGTGCAAGTCCATAAGAAGCTTGAAGTCTTGGCTAGGCATATTAATGTCAAATTATAAAGGAAAACGACGGCAGGATTTTAGTGCGGCTCTGTAATCCCTTTATGAAATATCACAAAATATGCCTAGCCATGACTTCAAGCTTCTTATGTACTTGCGCCCTTACTTGTTTCTACAGCCATCGCCAAATCAAGTGTCAGAATTCGCCGAAAATGGCCAAAACGACATTTCTTAGCTTAAGTCAAACATTTTAAAACATCTAGCCTTTTTTATAATTTATTAAAGGCGATTTTTTCAGGTAGACCCATTTTCATTTAAAGAATTATTTAAAAATTACTAATAATTTAAATATTTTTTAGACCAAAGTTTATAAAATTATTTAGTTTTTTTCATATATAAAGATTTATTACTCACAGAAGATCATCAAAAATATCAAGTTGGATCTTATTCCCCCACCTTATTGTGGTATAATTTATAAAGGACGAAACCCTATCAATAAGTTGTATCTTCCTGCTGCATCACGGTAATCATCAACATTCCACTAAAATTCAAGTTCAATTTGTTGGAATTTCATAGGTAAAAAGTTGACTCCTCTTTATAAATTGTTACTTACCCTCAGCCAAACGGAATGCTCGAGTTCACAATTTTTATACCCTCCACCTTGGAAAGGAGGGTATATTAACTTTGTCATTCCGTTTGTAACAACCTTAAATATTCGCCGTAGACCCCATAAAGTATATATATTCACAATCAGCGCCAAAATTTAGCAGAGCAATTGGTATTGTGTATAGGATGGTTGGTATTGAAAATGAGATATATCGGTCCACGTTCTGGTATAGTCCCCATATAACGGTACCTCCCGATATTCGGTATTTTGATGATTTATGCCACATTTTTTCACGGATTTGTCTGAAAATTGGTATTTGTAGGTCATAGGGTAGGGTCCCTGTACGTGTGGCAAAACATTGCGTGTATAGGTCCACGTTTTGGTATAGCCCCCATGTAATTGTACCTCCCGATATTCGATATTTTTTTATTTTTGCCACATTTTTTAACGAATTTGTCTAAAATTTGGTATTTGTTGGTCATAATGGGTTCCAGCTCCAGCTGGGGCTATACCACCCCATAGAACGGTACCTCCCGATATTCGGTATTTTGATGGTTTTTGCCACATTTTTTCACTGATTTGTCTAAAAATTGGTATTTGTGAGTCATAATGGGTCCTAGTTCGTGTGGCGGAACATTGTATGTATAGGTCCACGTTTTGGTATAGTCCCCATATAACGGTACCTCCCAATATTCAGTATTTTGCTGATTTTTGACACATTTTTTCACGAATTTCTCTGAAAATTTGGTAGTTGTAGATCATAATGGGTCCCAGTTCGTGTGGCGAGTCATTGTAATTATAGGTCCACGTTTTGGTATAGCCCCCATATAACGGTACCTCCCGATATTCGGTAATTTGACGATTTTTGCCTTTAAAGTTTTCACGTTTTCTGATAATCTGTTTGGATTTATCAATGGCAGTGTTAAGTTCATCCAACACTTCTTCTATATTCTAGATTTTGTGTATATCTGTTACAAATTGAACCTTAAATAATAAATACATACCGAAGTCGGTCACACTCAGAAAAAAGTAATCAGGTGGTACTGACAAACTTTTTTACGTTTTTGTTTTTTTTTTTTTTAGGAAAATGAAAATATCAGTATATACGATAAAAAGTAAGGGTGCAAGTACATAAGAAGCTTGAAGTCATGGCTAGGCGTATTTTGTGACATTTCGTAAAGGGATTACAGAGCCGCACTAAAATCCTGCCGCCGTTTTCCATTATAATTTGACATTAATATGTCTATGCATGACTTCAAGCTTTTTATGTACTTGCACCTTAACATCTACTCAGTAGGAAGTTACTGAGAAAAATACGACTTTCTCTCACAAAAGAGCAAAAATTGCAAAAAGTAAACGAACAACATCTTGCAAAACATTTGTAAGATAACAGCTGATCCATCACAGCAGAAATATTTAGAAGCAAATTATTTACACACACTACATTTTTGTTACAAAACTAATGAAATATAACAAACATAAACTGTTCCCATACACAAAGATAAAGTCTGCAACAAATAACTATTATTCATGCACCTCCAATTGATATAGGCATGGGCAACGGTACTCCGCGGATGCATAATTTTCAGCTGGATTTGACACATAAATAAACGAAAAAGCTCATAATCCGCTAATAAATTATTTTTTTTATCTTTTCGTTTACGTTTTCCTTATCCATTGTTGTTTAATATTTCAGTGACTTTTTTCCGCAAAGAAAGATTGGTCAAATTTGTTTGTTTACGAAACTACTGATTCTTGAACAGCTGATGTTACTGAATAATTCTTACTGGGAAATTATTCTAGTAAAAATTTGCAAACTCTCAGTAACTCAAATGTCTCTCTCATTTTGCTCTCACTTACTGGACTTTTGGTTAAACGAACAGCTTCCAGTAAAAATTTGTACGAAAACTCTTAATTCTTACAAGGTAGGGCAAAATGATTACATATGAAAAAAAAAAAAAAACCCTGAAGCTAGAGTCTTGTTACTTCCAATTTACCTGTCAAATTTCCATGCAACAAGTTTTTTTCATTTATTCAATATTTTTCCTCATTTTTAAAATCAATTGAACAGCGGGAAAAATGAATTAAATGCCTGAATTTTCTTTCAAAAATATGAGTTAAACAGTTTTTTCTCTCAATTCCATAGCAAAACTGGCGAATAGCTTTAATGTGCGTCTTCTAATCATTGATTTTGATAATATTTTGTTTTTGTTTTTCAAAACAATAAAGTAAACAAGAAGTCAGAAGAATTTAAAGGTTACTACGATAACAGATTTTCCCTTTATGATATCGATAAAAGTGGCAAAACTAGTAGATTCTTGCTAGACCTGGAACAGACCATTTCTTTACAATTTAAAAGTGTAACATGTTCAATGTAGAACTATATGGGACTAATTGTACAATTTTATATTTCAACTCCGTTCCGGTACACGTTTGAAACGTTTTCCGTTCCCGTACTTTATGGGCAAAGCAGTAATCTCAGAGCGAATAAAAAAAGTACGGGAACACAACAATTGTTCATAACTGCTATTTACTTACTAGTGACTTACTAGACTGAATCCCATTATTGTTGCATGGCAGGAAATAACATGATTTCGGAAAGAGTCGTCAATCCTCATCGGTTCCCTTGGTTTTTGTCTGGGGATATTTTGCTCAGGAGTTATTTAAAAATAGCTCCTATTACCCAAGTTTCCATAAATCAAGTTCAATCTAATAATAATTAATCTTGCCAATTTATTAGGTTTTGAATTTTTAAGAATATATTTATTTTGTTTTTAAATAATAACTAGATCACATAGGTATATTTTCAAAGGATGTGGTGAATTTGTCCGATTTACAATTATTTAAAATGCCAGGCAAATTGATAAAAGTGAGTATTGCATACGATTTGTCTGCTGCAGAATCCAGTTGAAATTGAAAGACAATTTTATGATGGCAACCAAGGCCTATATAAAGTCGGCCATGGTACAATGAAAAGAAGGTAGGCTAACTTTGAAAAAATTGCAAGTATAGAGGTCAACCTGTTTGGCTTGTAATGTCTGAATTAGTATCAAAATAATAAAAAATCAAACAATTTGTTGCATTTATTTTGAATAAATAATTGAAAAACGCGATAACTGAATGAAAGGTCAACACTACTTTTCAAAATCATGTACTATATATCTCTAAAGGATTATTTCGCTACAAAAACTCTAGATTTTGAAATAAACATTTTGGAAACACCCGAATTTGAATATTTTCTGAACAACTTTTTTGTTATTGAAAAGAAAACACATACATAAACAAATAAAGATGACATATTAAGCCAAGAAAATAAAAAAATTAAAATCATATGGTATCATAGCCCTACCTTGATATCATTGTACCATGAGGTCGGCCAAGAAGCGAGTAAAAAATACAGCTCTGTCTGTTAATTTTAATGTCAATTTTTTGTTTTTTTTTTTTTTTTCTAGACGAAATCTAGTAATCACGGCAGATTGCCAACAAAGAAAAACAAAACTAAAAGGAACACATCATGTATCAGAATGCCGACTTTTGTGTGGGATGTTTGATAATTATGCATTTTATGATAGATAAAATTATTCAACATTTTGGCCCTTTGTGGGAGAGGAACTTGAGAGAGTGGACTGATATCGTCCTAGCCCTGATATGGTTATTTAGATGCACAGAGTTTGAACAAAATTGGATGACCTGTTTTTTATGTATTAGGTAAATTAATTTCTTTGATATTGTTGACCTTTTTGAGGTAGGTACAAGTAGGATTGGACTAATACTGCTCATCTAAGAACTCGATCGTTATCGTTATCGTGTGCATCAAATGGATGGACGGACAGACGCCTCTAGATCGATTCCAAATGTCCTGAAACAGATTTGGTCCAAAGAGGCCTAGGGTCTCGAACCATTGTTTCGATGAGACACGTCTTGGCCGTATCAAATGATATACCTATCAATTATTCATAAAGGGTGAGATAAAAACTGCAAAAAAATTAAACGCCATAATGAGTCCTGTTGGAATGTCCAAGGTCTGCGGCCAAAGCGTTTGCGTGGCCAAGGCTTTAATACACCCTCCTGAATATTTTCGCGACAATATTCTCTTCCAGATTTCACCACATGAACAACGTCGAAGTTTTCAGAGCATACAGAAGACGTTGCTTTAAATTCTACCTGACAAACGTTAGTCCATTCTGCTCACGACACGTCATCCTTTGGGATCGAAAAAAATGTACCCCTTCCTGGAACCTCCTTCTTTCTGCATACATATTTGGCAAAGTCTCATTTTCAAATTCCTATTTATTCATAATTTATATAGATTTCTCTTCAAATTCCTTTAATAATTTAAATTATTTCGAAAAGTTTTTGTCACAATTTGGTTGTTGTAGTCATAGGAAGAATTTAAAATGTATTTTGACAGAAAACTTGGTCGTCAGATGGTCTTACTGGCCGACCTTATATAGGCCTTGATGGCAACCATTGTGTTTGATATGGCAACATTACTTTTCTTAAATAAAAAGCTTTTTATGAATGTTATTGTTCTTTACGGGGAATTCCCCATATGGGCCATTGTAGAAGAATACAGGTAGATGTATCCATGGTACAATAAGGAGGTAGAACAGCTTCGTAAAACTACAAAAATACAGCCCTGATGTTATGCCCGCTTCCTGTCAGACTCATTCAAAATTATTGTTTTCATATTTTTCCTAATTTTTAAAATGAGTTAAATACCGCGAAAAGTGAATAAAATGTCTAGATTTTTCTCTCAAAAATATGATCCTAACTGTTCAATCTTTCAATTTCATGGATATACTGGTTAATAGCTTTAATGCGCAAGCCGCAATTCGTGTGTCTTCCAATCATTGGTTTTGAAAATAGTTTTTTTCATTTTTCAAAACAATTAATACATACATAAATTGGCAAAAGTCGGGCACACTTAGGAAAAAATTATAAGCAGCTGTTAGCTCTACCTTACCTTTTTATTGTACGATGGATGCATCTACACTCGCGAACATTGATATATCAAACATATTTGAAAATATCTGCAAAAATAAATGGTTTAAAAAATATTTTCTTATAAAATGCCGTTCAGAGGTTGACATGATTTGTTCGCTCAGAAAATTTTGTGTGGGGAATCAAGTATGTTTTTTTTAATTAATGCTCAAACAAACAAAGTTACTTTTACTCGAATCGTTCGTATTTAGACGTATTGATTTTAATAAAGGTTTTTTTTTAAATATTTTAAAATCTCTCGTCCATTTGCGAAAGGCTTTGATATGTCTGAGGTTCCATATACATTATTTTTTTTTTTGTATTTTATTTGATAATTGCGGAAACCCCAAAAAATTTAAACTTTATCAAAAATTTGTAAAATAAAATTATAAAATGTTAATAAAACTTTTGAAGAATATAGTCCTGCAAAACCGCTAACAAAAATTTGATGTGTAACAACTAAAAAGCAACAACTAATACCCTCCACCATTTAAAAGGAATTAAAAATTCCGATAACTACCACTTAAAAAAATGGGGACTATACGAAGACGTAGACCTGCATAGACGGACATCGCTAGATCGTCCAAGACGTTGATCCAGAATATATATACTTCGAGGAGTTACAAACGGAATGGCAAAGCTTATATACCCTTCATAGAATGATGGAGGGTATACAAATAGTTCATATATAAATTCCCCGTCATACACATACAATCTATAATTTTTCAAATACCTTCATAATTTTTGTAAAAAAAAATTACGAAATTAATTATTGGACAACTTAAACCTTCGCAATCCTATTCGAGTGAACACCCATCCATCCATTTTTGAGCAAATTCTTTACATATGGCAGCTTTGTGCAAAGCTTTAAAGCGCTAATATCAGATTTTTTTTTTATAGAAACTTGAAAATTTATTTATTGAATAAAAGAGTTCTGTTGCACAGGTTCTGAATACAATGGAAGACGAAATAGCCGCAACAAGACCATCGACTGAATTGATTCAGGGGACCGATCCAAAAATACAAGTTTATATATTGGAGCTGGAGGATAAATTGAAAAAATATGCTGATTTGGAGAAATCACACAAAGAACTGGATACAAAGTACATCGATGTACAGGAGGATCTTTTCGGAGTCCAAATACGAATTCATGAATTGCTAAGTCAAACAAAGGAACTTAACAAATTGAATGAACAGCTACGTAACAAAAATGCTGATCTCATGGAAAAAAATAAAAAATTGGAAGCCACAATCGATCAACTAGAAAGGGGCAGGGCTTTAAATCATGTAGATGCAGACGACGAGTCTTCAAAAAATAATACTAACACCATCAAGCAGAATGCTCAGCAAGCAATTTCCTCCTCAAATACAAACAATGCAAATAGTGTACTTGTAAAGAATCTGCCGAGAGCGCAAATGGATTCTGATGATTACAAAAAAACCATAATAAAACTTGGCAAAATTATGGAAATAAAGTTGTCCAAGACGGACGTAAAACGAACTACAATAAAGGAAAGAAAATTTTACGAACGCCAGAATATGCAACCAGATAAGATCATACTGATCGTAGAGTTCAATAACCAAGAACTCAAAGTGGACTTTCTGAAACACAAGGAAAGACTTAAGACCAACGATTCCGCAAAAAATATAGAAATTACAGATTTTGTTAGCGAAGAGGTATACGACTTGTACCAATTTGCGAAAGTTCTGAAATCACAATATGGCTACAATTCGGTATATTGGAGAAACAATTGCGTGTATGCAAAGGAGACAAGATCTAGCGAGCCAATACACATTAAATCACAGACCCACGTAAATGTTTTAAAGAAATCAAAATGAATTCTTTCCATGCAGACACTGCAGTGTTTTGTATAAATGAATATGTTCGCATCTACGTATATGTTACACATGTATGTTCTCTTATGAGTAGCCAATGACCCCCGGGGTACATCGTGTCATGGAAAATATGCACATATCAGTGTGTATTTAGTTCTAAGTCTGTCACTACTTGCAGAAGTTTTAACTTGGAATAAATATTTATACCAATGGTCAATTACATGTTGTCTTTTTATTTTACAAACTCCGTGTAGGTATGCAGCCGCTAATTGAAATTAAACCAGTTAAAAAGGTTTCATGTCTGAACATTTTTTATGTCCATCCTTTAAAAATTTGTTCCGATATCCACTAAGGCCGTTTTTATCAGTACGACAATAACGCAATTGTTTATTTAACATTTCTTGGAAAATATTTTGCTTTTAAAGTTATAAAATTTTTCAAAAACACTACCATTGTTAATTATTTACAAAATAGGCAGCAGAAAAAATGATATGAGATTCTCTTGCAGGTTTCGGAACAGAGCTGTTATTTTAAATTTTTTGAAATTTGTTTCAATTTAAATTCATATTTACGTTTGTAGGGAATATAGTAACATTATGGTACTGGAGTGTCCGAAAGTAACATAGGGCATAATTTTGTTAGAAATTCCGGGGTGTGGCTCCTCCCACAAGCTGATTTCTTAATAACCGATTATGGAAAATATGTATGAGACTGTGGCATCATTGTTACCAAAGAAATATTGAACGCTAAACGTGCCTGAGCTTTACATCGGATATAAATTTTTGACAATTAGCGCAGATGCTTTCCTTCGCATGCCTCTATTTCATTAAATGAGACTAAGGGGAATAAGGCTTCATTATTATTAAAGCGATGTAAGTAATTTTGGTGCGGACCCTATTTGTTGGAAAGTTTCTAGGGCTTTTGAACAAAATTATTGTTTTAAAAACTATGCCCTAAGTGCACACATTCTTAAATGAGGAAAACACGAAGCCAAACGAACAGGGATATTACAAAATCCAATCGGAATGGTTGGAATTCCGTAATTCAAAATCGATTATTCTAGCGCCTTCAGATCTCGTTCGATTTGGTGATGTACGAAAATCTCATTATTTAAGTAAATATGGCAACATTAGAGGAATAAGAGGACGAATGAATTAGGAATCTTTCAATTTCAACTCTTCTCATTCACCGTCATTCAATCAGATGTTTTCTAATGTTTGTTTATTTCTTTTTGTGTTTTCAATTTGAAAATATTTTGTTTTTTTTTTTTTTTGAATTAGCAAGACTAATTGCTTTACAAAACGTGAAAAACGTAAATATTAATATGTAATAAGAAAATGTCCAACATTTTATGACAAATTAGCCATTAGCGACTTGTTTAAAGGATTTTGGGGAACACATCAGATCTATCTTTATTTTATTGCTAATTTCCTTTTTAAAAAACTTGCAAAATTGGTGGTGCTCCTTTCTTTTATTGGGGGACAAATTGGTTTGTTTTGAAAAATCAGTTGATTAGTTGCAAGCTTCTGCAGGAATACCGTCTGTTTACTTTTCGTATTTTCCTTTCAAAAGAGACTTTATGAACACCAATTTTTTTTTTAATATAAGGAAGTATATTCCTGTTTATATGCAAAAGACTACAACCATTATTAGTTGAAAAAAAAAATATTTGCACTTGCATTTCTTTTTACACAGAACTTCCAAATCAAATATTGAAACTCATTGATTGTAATTTATATTCATTTTATTTACAAATTATCGATTCTAAAAGTTTATCATCAGGAAATAGTTCCTTGTTGGATATTTTTAAAGAATTAATTGATTTTATTTTAGAAATGGTTTGGTCAATGGTTTACTCATATGTGTAATAAAAATAGTACATATCTCTTCGTAACATAGAGTTCAGTAAAATATATGACCATATGCAGCCATATCTACCTGTTATACTATCCAAAAATTACTCGTTTCGGAAAACACGTGTATTTTTTTTTAGCTCCTACCACATATTTGATAGTTCCACGCATATAAACAAATAAGCTACACATAAATGTTTGTTATAAATGCAATTGTACGAGCATTTCTACATTCCCTCAGTTTATGAATGCTTTCTAAATGTCAACGAGTTAAATATAAAACGTTATGGTATACTGTAATGGATAATCAAACTCTTAAAACTAGACAATTTTAATCACTATCATTAATATATCGATGGACCTCATTATTATATTCAACAGGAATTTGGTTAGAAGTCGAACTTGATATAGCATATAACGAAGGCGCGCTTGGTGTGTTCCATCTGTTGCCATCGTAAATTCTGTTCACTGTCTCTTTGGAAGATATTTCAATTTCACTGTCAGTTTGTTCTTTCTTAACAAATACTTTATTATCTCTGATGAAAAAGATTTTATAGCCTATCCTCTTCAATTTGTGGCTGTATTGGAATAAAGCCTTTACCTCAGGATCGACAACTTCATGGATAACTATGGCTGATGTAGTTGGATTCTTCTTCAGTTTGTGCTTATTTTTCAGTACCGCTTCCATATGTTCGACCTGCCGGAAGGTCACATGCAGTGTATTGGCTATTCTTGTAACTGTCTTTATGTCTGATTCGCTAATATGTACTTGCATTACGCTCATCAATTCCAATACGGGTTTGAAAAACGGAGCTTCCAGTAGTAGTGGTGGAATTCCTTTAATCACCAACTTGGCTGGCTTTTCATTTGAATTGTTTTGATCGACTCTGAGATCGATAAAAATTCGGTGGGGTGCTGGATTTCTTCTATTGCACATAGGACATGTATCTGAGCTAAAGAAGAGTTTATTAGCAGAATTCCAGGAAATATTGAAAGTACTTACTGTTCCAGCCATTCTAATAGGCATGAATTGTGAAAGACATGGCCGCATATTGTACTACAAATATTGTTTGGATCGTCATACGATTCCACACAAATTGGACACTGGCTGGACGAAGACATTGTATGGATATTCGATTTCATCAACGATATTAAATATTAGGTGTGCATATTACGACTTCTGCATCACCAGACGTTAACCACTTCAAACAAAGAAACTACGTATTCGACGATATCAGCTGGCAATGATCCCGGCTGGGAAACACAAACTTCGATTATGAGAAGACTCCACTGTCGCAACAAAAATGTTGTATACGGCTTCTCACAATACAATGCCAAGCCAACTGATTAATGTATTAGTTCAAAACATATAAAAAGTCTCTGAATGTATTAGGTTCGTTCGATTCTTTTCCCCAGTAACATTAATTGAGTATGAAATTACTGAGAAAAAGAAAAAAAAAAAAACGATTTCGTCTCTCTCGAGAGAAAAACTTTGCAAAAAGTAAACGAACAGCATTGTGCAAAAATTTTGCAAGATAACAGCTGTTTCATGTAAACAACTTTGGCGCAAATATCAACAGTAGATATATTTTGATGGAGTTTATTTGTTTTTACATTTTTATTACAAAAAAATAAATAATAAAAAATAAATCGCTTCCATTCACAAAGATACAAATACCTATAATTCCAGCATCTCCATGGGCTATGGTGTTTCACGGATCCACAATTTTTTTTAGATAGACTTGACACCTAATTGAACACCTTTACTAACTTTTTATTTATCCATTTTCTTTAATAAATTTAAATGCTTTTTCTTTTAACTATAAATGTCAACAAGTCTTTCCCATTTCGCTCTCACTTACTGGACTTTTCGTTAAACCATAGACAAATTAGGTATAGACTAAAAAGTTGTCTCATCTGTTATCTCTGAAAAAAGGGCTTCAATAGATGTCGTTCATGCTGTGAGAGAGGTTCAGTAGACTCACTCAATTCTCTCAAAATACAAAATATTAAATATTTTTATGATTCTTTATTATTTATCAATTAAAAACGACACATCGACTTTGTTTACTTTTACATTATCCAAATATGTCGTGAAAAATGACTGGCCCAAGATCAACAATAGTGACATCTGCCGGAAGGGAAAATTTTAAAACTTTTTAGTCTATACCTTTATTTGTCTATGGTTAAACGAACAGCGTCAAGTAAAAATTTGTACAAATTATCAAGTAAACGAACATTCCTATTGTTTTGGATAAAATATTGAATGGTTTGGAAAATTTTCAGGAAAGGTTGTTCCAAGGGCTTTCCAAAACGCTATTATCTGGCCATATCGATCGTGGAAAATTAGAGAAAGATTGACTTTTCTTATTTTTCAAAAGTTATCATCGAGTCCCACTGTGCGAAAACTAAAAATAGTGCAAGCTCATGGAATAGCACGTTGGAAAGCCCATGAGGTGTACTTTCAATATATAAACTCCTGAAAGATTAATCGTAAGTAATAGCGTTTTAGAACGACCTTTCCTGCAGTGCCATTCATATGCGTGCACAATTTTTTTATTGCTGCACAGTGGGCCGTTTATGTTTCCCTCTAGAAAACACTTGATTTTAGGAAAAATAATTTTTAAAAAAAAATCTGCCCGAATAATCTTTCAGGAGTGTTTATATATTGAAAGTACACCTCATGGGCTTTCCAACGTGGTATTCCATTAGCTTGCACTACTTTTAGTTTTCGCACAGTGGGACTCGTTGTTAACTTTTGAAAACTAAGAAAAATTAATTTTTCTCTAATTTTTCATCATCGATTTGGCCAAGTAATAGCATTTAAGAAAGTTCTTAAAACGACCTTCCCTGCAGTGCCTCTTAGGACTCGTTGATAACTTTTGAAAAATAAGAAAAATCAATTTTTCTCTAATTTTTCACTATCGATTTTGCCAAGTAATAGCGTTTTAGAAAGCTCTTGGAACGACCTCTCCTGCAGTGACATTCATATGCGTGCACTATTTTTTATTGCTGCACAGAGGGCCATTTTATGTTTCTCTCTAGAAAAAACTTGATTTTAGGAAAAACATTTACAAAAAAAAAAAAAAAAAAAAAAAAAAAAAATCTGCCCGATTACTATTTCAGGAGTGTTTATATCTTGAAAGTACACCTCATGGGCTTTCCAACGTGCTATTCCATGAGCTTGCACTATTTCCATTATTCGCACAGTGGGACTCGATGACAACTTTTAAAAATAAGAAAAATCAATTTTTCTCTAATTTTACAAGATCGATTTTGCCAAGTAACAGCGTTTTAGAAAGCTCTTGGAACGACCTCTCCTGCGGTGCCATTCACATGCGTGCCCTATTTTGTATTGCTGCACAGTAGGCCATTTTATGTTTCCCTCTAGGAAACACTTGATTTTAGGAAAAATATTTTTTTAAAAAAATCTGCACGATTAATCTTTCAGGAGTGTTTATATCTTGAAAGTACACCTCATGGGCTTTCCAACGTGCTATTCCATGAGTTTTCGCACAGTGGGACTCGTTGATAACTTTTGAAAAATAAGAAAAATCATTTTTTCTCTAATTTTCCACGATCGATTTGGCCAAGTAAAAGCGTTTTGGAAATCTCTTGGAACGGCCTTTCCTGCAGTACCATTTATATGCGTGCACTATTTTTTATTGCTGCACAGTGGGCTATGTAATTTTCTTCCATTAAAAAATAATCGGTATGATGACGATGGTTTTTTTTATTGAAAAACCTTTAAATTAGTTATTTTATATTTTTATATTTATAATTATGTTCATTATCAGGTACAAACAAGAATAACTACAAATTTAAAAAAAAATGCATTTTTGTTTCGTATCTTCAAAAATCGTTTTTATTTCACCTCTACAAAAATCGTTTTTATTTTCCGCATATCTGTTATACACTGTTATACAACAGAAAGTGTTGCCAGACTAAGCGTTGTATTCGAGAGTTAAAATCGTTTTTATCTTCACGCACATCCCACATAGGAAAGTATATATGGATCTTCCTATCTCGCCGAGCTGAGGCGATCTAGCTATTTATGTCCGTCCGTCCGTCTGTCCATGTTAATTTGTAATCACTCTACAGGTCGCAATTATGGGCACGAAATTTAGAATGAAGGTGGGGGTAGGGTCAGAATAGAACCCTATTGTTTTTGAAGATAATCGCATAATATTTAGGAGTTGAAATGGACCAAAAACTGAAAAATTTCATGATTTTGCAGCTGCTCTACAGGTCGCAATTATAGATCAATCGAAGCGGAAGTTAGCATGGGGCTAGAGCTTAGGGCTGGGTAGAAGCCTTTCAATTTTGATGGTCATCGGGTAATATTTAGTGGGTGAAATAGACCATAACATTTGTGTTATATAAAATTCAAATTTTCTATTAAACCGCGAAATAGACGATCAGGTCAACTCTGGCCGTTACGTAGATGCCGATAGTAAATATATAGGATGTATATATAGAAAGGAAGGGGATGTTAACTAGAATGCTTATATCTGTCCATGTCAAGAATGGCAAGACCGATTTCGACAAATTTTGTCAATTCAGATGCTCTCTTTACATAAAAGTATAAAATCTAAAAAAAATCACATAAAAAGATATCTATAATGATGTTAATATAGATTTTGTAGTATTTTGTGACATTTTTATATTTTTTATCGCATGCGATTTTTTCAATTTGATTTATAATATTAAATTGTACATTTTGTTATTATATACAGATTGCAATTATCCTCACGAAGTAGGGTAGGGCTAGGCTCAGAATGGACAGGTCTATTGTTTTCAAAGATGTCCGCAATGTATTTAGGGGTTGAAATGGACCAACAACTAAAAATGTTCCTGATTTTGCTGCCGCATGAAATCTCGCATGAAGTTAGAGTTTAGGACAGCGGGTAGAATGGACCACTACTTTTGTGTGTAAAAATACCAACATTACTCATAGGCGATATCCGAAATACGCAAAAGGTGAACTTCTGGCTTTTTAATGCTGATTTCGTTGATGAATAAAGCTAAATATCGTAGACAAGCAAATAATATAGATGAGTTTAAATTTGGTGATACAGAGGGGCCTCTTGCTTTTGGAGTTGATCGCAAAATATTTAGGGGTTCAAATGAACCAAAAACAGAAAAAATGTCCTGCTCACACAATTGAAGAGAGTTAAGAACAGGGAAGAATTCTAGCATTTTGGATAACCATTGGTTCATTGGCTTCTAACATATTGCAGTGTTTTAGGGTATCACATGGTCGGCTCCGCACGACTATAGCCTTTGCTTACTTGTTGTACGTGCCTTTTTCACATGTAGCTGCATGTTTGACGAGTAATAACAACTATATATGCGTAACCATAAGTCATAAAGTTTCTTAAGGCACGCAACAAGTAGTGATTCCATCGACATTACTGCGGGTCAGTACCAAAATGGTACTTTGATTTTTAAATTGATTTCACCTAAGCCGAGTTTACGAGATAAAAATTGCCGCATGTGAAATTGCCTAGTCTGAGGCAATAAGGACTAATGAAATTAAATGACTTCTTACACTTACCTACGATTCTCCAATAAATAGAAGGATGGTTTGTATAAACTCAGATTATTTCCTGAATGCCGTTTCCCTCATCAATCACCAGATCTTTAATATGTCTTTTGGTTATTAAAGAAAAACTTTGCTTTAAATTTTTAAACTTTGGAATGGTGTTGTTTATTCGGTGTATACTTAAATCTAATCGAGTACATGTTTTATTCTTAATTGTATGTAAATATCCATGTACACATACATACATACATATGTAAAGAGTAGTAATATTAGATGTAAAAAAAATGTAAAGGCAACATTGGAATGACTTTGTCTTTTAAAATTTAAACTAAATTTAACAAAAACAGTATTACATATCAACTCAGAAATCATACACATTTAAAGAAAGCAGGTCAAATAGAAGATAAAAATGTACATTGCACTCGATTGACCTGTGAGCGCTTCGGCGTACATCTCTATATATATGCTTCGATGGCACCGCAACGTTCGATAGGACAACCAAAATATCATTTATTATGCGAGTGAGTTGTTTGTTTAGGCACAATTCGATGGTTCGGTTTATCTTGTCTTGATCAATAATTACAATAATAATAATAATTATATGTATGTATAAATAAATAGAAAATATAAATATAAAAAATACTTTTGTTTCATTCATTAGCACTCTTACAGATTCGCTATATTGCTACTGTCTTGTGAAGGACCTGGGGATGTGTTTTCCATTGTCGACTTAAACTATAGCACTTTGTGTGTCATCGATTAACAATAAGAAGCAGAGAAAATATACAAGAGATAACCTGGAGTATGGACAATGGAATACTAGTAATCGGAGTGTATGGAATGTGCGCAATGGAATGTGCTTCGATTGGAATGTGACTTATTTGGTTATTAAAGCATTCAGATGGAGTCTTTCAGAGTTTGAGTAGTTGTTTGTTGGAGTTTTTACTATCTGGAGTGACGTTTATGTTCTGACCGTAAGATGGGTTTTTCTTCTGGTGCAACACACTCGCGTTCACGTACACTGGAGCGGGCCGTGTCATGGATGCTGGACTTGATGTTGCGGCTGCTTGTGGTGGCACCACCGCCGTAATCAATGGCTCCGTATGGGGAGCAGGTATCGCCGCCTTCTGTGCTTGTACTGCCAGTGTCTGCGCCACCTCCTCGTCCTCCTCTTCCTCCTCCTCCAAAATGATATCTCCGCCCACTAGGGCTATGCGATTGATCTCTTTGATTGGTCGCAGTGGTGCCGTATTGCTGCCATTGCGTTGTATGCCGTTGCCGTTGCTGTTGCTGTTGTTGTTTTGAGTGTCGGTGATCGAATGCAGACTCAATGGGGCCGTTGAGGGAGTCATCTCGTTTTTCAATGGCTCCTTGTTCACGCTGTCGATAGATGTTGGCACTGACACCGCTTGCGCCGTCATTGTTGAGTCCATCGTATTTGCTGTATTGTCGCTCACCAGAGAACTTCTTTGGGATGGTGTCAATTCCATAGCTGGCACTTGGGCGGAGCTGCTGCAGCTGGTATTTGCCGGGTCCGCTGCCGACATTTGCGAGACAATTGTGCGACTGTGGTTGTTGCTCAACCCGGTATCTTTCCATTTCTCTAAAACAAATGAGAGTGACTTAGATGTTTGCTCCATAACCATGGCAATAGTTTCACATACCTGCAGCACTACTGCCACCGGCGCCGTTTGCACCAGCGCCGTGTTTGCCAAAGGGCAATAAGCGTGACGGCTCGCACATGATCACCGTTTTGTATGCCTTGCGATACTGCTTGTTCATAATGACGTAGATGATGGGATTGATGCAGGCCGACATGTACAGCATTATATAGCTGAGTATCTGCAAATTGGGATGTTCCACATCCCGATCAGCAACTTTGGCTATTGTTATGGGCAGGTAGCATATGAGGAAGCTTAGGAATATGGCCAACACCATCTTAGTGATGCGCCATTCATTGCGTTTGGCACGTACCTCTCTCTGGTCCTTGATGCGGGTGGTGGGTTGCTTTTGCACAGATTCCTGCTTTACGTCTGTTGAAAAACTGCTACTGGACGATACCCTACTCTGGAGATTGCCCGTCTCGACATTGCTACCCACCGAAGGTGGCGGCCTCAGATTATTCGGTATGGAGTTCTGTTTGTTGGCATGTCGTTTGAGTCTTTGTTCCGATTTGTGTACAACCCAAAATATCTTGGTGTAGCATGCAATGATAATAAGGCACGGTATAACGAAGGCGGTTATGAAGAGTGTGGTCTTGCTGCTGTGACCATGGTCGTCTTCACGAATCGAGCACGTTCCCAGTTTGGGATCATATGCAAATGTACCCCAAGCCCCGACTAGAGTGGGCAGTTGCATGCCGTACGAGAATACCCAGCAAAACACCATCATGGCAGCGATCCAATGGCGTTTATAGATTTTTCCATACGAATTGTGGTGGGCAATCATAACGTATCTGCAAACGAGAGAAAATATTGAAAATGTTAAGATGATCGGTGTATTTAGTATTCTGCAGCAAGTGATAGAAAATTGTACCGGATGTTGCATTTCGGAGCAATTTTATTGATTATAAATTCAGAAATCTGTTGATAAATCGATCTTGAGGCTGGGTAGGGTTAGTTGCGTAAAATATAGTAATTTTGCAACAGAGATCTTGTGTGAAACATACATATTCGAAATTAAAAACCAGTAAAGAAAGTGTTTATGATACCCTACACCACTTTACACATTTAGCAGGCTTCACATAACAAATGAAAGTTGTTTTGGGGAATTTGTGAGAATTAAATCATACCAACTCTGACTATAGTTATAATTTAAAGTCCAAAAGAACCAATATATGAGAGGAATATCCTCCTCTGAATGAATTTCTATTAAATTTTCCGAGGCATTTGTTCCTTTTCAATTCGAGCGTGTATTAGCCATTTGGTGCACAATTAACTTGAAATCGGATAAAGATATATAAGGGAGCTATATCCAAATCTCGACCGATCTCGATAAAACTTGGCAAAGGTATTTTTGAGCTGTATATGATATACTCCTCGAATATCTTTATTACGGAGTGCATATTGCGGCTGTGCAGCACAAGTTCAGCAAATCGGATGAACAATATTTATGGGAGCTATAGCTATATCTGAACCGATTTTCACCAAATTTGACATACTTGTTTCTAGACTCAATTTCTATTCTAATATTACAAGTTTGGTGCACAATCGGACGAAGATATATATGGGACCTATATTCAAATCTGAACCGATCTCCATAAAATTTAGCAAAGGTATTTCTGAGTTGGATTTGATATATTTCCCCAAATATCTATGTTACAGAGTGTAGGACAAAATAACAAATCGGATGAACAATTGATATAAGAGCTATAGCTATATCTGAACCGATTTCGATAAAATTTGGCATACTTATTTTCAGGCCTAATCTGGTTATATGTGCAAAATTCTATACTATTTAGGGTGATATTACATGTTTGGTGCACAATAAAAGGCAAATCGGACGATGATATATATGGTAGCTATATCTAAATTTTGACCGATTATCTGAAATTTCAATAGGGTTCGTCCTTGGGCCAAACAAATTATTTGTGCAAAATTTCATCTGGACCTGTACTTTGTTTACAAAAATACATGGACAGACGGACGGACGGACGAACATGCATAAATCGACTAAGAATCTGATTCTATGCAGATCATCAAAAGGAACTATGGGATTATCTCGTTTCCTTTTGCTTATTACAAACAAATACCATAATACCCTGACCACCTTGTGGTGGAGGGTATAATGAACTTGAAAGTTTACTTTTTCTCCGAGTAAGTAGGAATTACATTACCCTCTCTCTCTCTCCCTCAAGAGATTTCTGAGAAAAACTTGGCTCTGTTGCAGAACGACTAAAAAATCTACAAATGTTGCAATTTTTACTCGTTTTGCTCAGCAAGGCGCAATCGGGCATGAGCAGATACTTTTAAACTGCACTGTTCATAGACATACCTGTTGATAGTTATCATGGTTATACATAAAAGCGAAACACCAATGTTTCCATACTGGATGAATGGAATCATTTTGCATAGGACATCTCTTGGCTCCCAGGTTCCCTCAATGAAACGATAGGCACTGAACGGTAAAACCAGAGCACAGAACAACAAATCGGCAATGCATAAACTGAAATGGAAAATAAATAATTAAGAAGCGAATTTAATGTTTGAACGACCATAAAACATGCATAAACATAATAAATGTAAAGGACTCCAGCGTATAGGTCGAATCTTAAAATTTGGTGCATTTGATTTGAGGTATAAGCGATGGAATTGACAAAAGAAAATTGTTACATTCTTGCAGTTCTGAAACAGAGCAATATACAGAATATATATTACTAGCTGGCCCGGTTGGCCTTGCCGCCCCGTACCTTTAGTCTTTAATGCATATTTTTTGAAGCTCTTTTGAAGTCTTATTCCGAAAATTGAAAATTTTATGCGTGATCATTTTTGCAAGGATGTTTAGCATGAAAAATATGGTAAAAATGTAATATATACTATAAATCGGGTTGTATTCTTATCCGCGGGTGTGGCCCATATCATGACGTGCAAAAACGATTTAAGGTATCTTGAAAGTTTAAGAAGAATTTCTGAAAGGATAGAAATCCTTTTCTTACTAAATGTCCAATTCGCTCTACTATTTTGCGCTCTTTATATTCGGTATTTCTCTGATGGCAGTCCCAATGAATTTTGCATTTTGAGTTCTCATTGGACGGATTATTGTCTTGTGAAAGAAGTAGGTCCACGTTTTGAAATGAGCCCCATAACAAAGCGTTATGTCCGTCTATTCGTCTGTGGAAATCACCCTAGCTTCCGAACGAAATGAAGTAGGTTTATAAAATTTTACCGCCGTTCTTGAGTTATAAGCGTAATAACTAACATAACTTTTTTTTTTATTTGGTGAAAATATTTTTTTATTTTGTTAACAGCAAATGTTTAAAGGCCCTTACGAAGATTGTCAATGGAATGTACAATTATTTCGAAATTCGATTCCATTGCAAAATTTTTTCTCTACTTTTTTCGATTTTCGAATTTTCGCAATGAGATAGTCTCTTTTTTATTTTTAATTTTTTAGCGATTTTGGAAAAGTAATTATCCCTTTACTTTGGTGTGACCGCGCTAAATTATTTCGACATCATTTATTCAGTTTCGCCACCACATTATTCGGTACTACACTTCAATGTAATCCGCCTCAACTTCAGTTCTCAAGAAATCGGGTCAATTAAATAAAGTTATTCAAATTGAAAAAAACCGTTCGTGTACGATGAAATATTGATGTTTTTTATAGCTTGTTATCTTCTGAAATGATATTATTCGTATAGTTCCGCTTAATCAATAAATGCATAAAAAACAACACTACGAATGTACTTTCGAAAATAGTAAGTCAAAATGAAAAAATCACGCAATATGAAAATGAAAATTTTCAAATTTCACATTTTTACGTGGTTATTTTGGGTTTTATCCTTTTCTGCCAAGAGACGATTCCGATTTTGTCTGAATCGTTAAAATCAGATCAGCGGTTCTTGCGTTATAAGCTCAGTAACTAACTAACACAACTATCTTTTATATATACAGGGTGAGATGAAAAAACTGCAACCAACTTCAGACTGCTGTCATTTCTAAGCCACTCGTCCGACAGCTGTTAAAATTATTCCAGTAACAGCTCATTATATTGTTTACAAGCGTACAGAAGAATTTTGGTGAAAATATTCCCGAAAAAAAAGTTATTCGGGATGGAATTCAGGCGTGATTGTGTGATTTCTTTATGTTTGGCTGGAAAACCACAAGTGGCTATCGTTAGAGCACTTCAGCGTTTAAATGTGAATAAATCTTTTGTGCCTTGTACCATCGCTCGTTGCCGTGATACTAATAGCGTTGCCCGACGTCAAGGAAGTGGACGGAAGAAAACATGTGGTGTCCGTTGGAATTGCAATTTTCGAGTTTCGAAAAAAGGAAAGTTGTGCTTAATTGTGCTAGGTTTGTGCTCAATTGTGCCGAAATTTTTTTTCGAAATTCGAAAAAATTTCTGAGATATTCGAAAAAAGATTTTTTTTTCGAAAAAAATCTGAGAGAATTGCAATTTTCGAAAAAATAAAAGTTGTGCTAAGTCGTAGTCGGTTTGTGCCCATTTGTGCCGTTAAAATTTATTCGATATCTCTTACCAATTCCGAAAAAAACGACAATTTCGAAAGTATGTCAGAATTGCAATTTTCGAATTTCGAAAAAATTATTTTCGAAAAAATTAATTGCTGGGTCCTGTTTGATTTGTGCTAACTTGTGCCGTTTATTTTTTCTCAATATCTCAAACCGTTTTCAAGATATGCAAATTCCGAAAAAACAGTATTTTTCAGAAAAATTGCTGTAATTTTTGTAAACATTCAAATATCGAGATGCGATAAATTGTGCTGAGTTGTGCTCACTTAGCACAATTTTTCGTCCATACATAACGAATTTCCAACTTTACTCGTTACTCGCTAAAAATTAAAAAAATGAATAACTTTTGTAATATGGGGAATTTTTGAAATCTGCAAGTTGTGCTCACCTAGCACAATTTTTCGTCCATACATTGGAAATTTGTATCTCTACTCGTTACTCGTTAAAATCGTAAAAATCAAAATCGCATATTTAGAAACGAGATATCGAAAAACTAAAAGTTGTGCTGATTTGTGCTAACCTAGCACAATTTTTCGTCCATACATTGAAAATTTGTATTTCCACTCGTTACTAGTTAAAATTGGAAAAAAATACATATAACGAAAAATTGCTGTAATTGTTGTAAAAATTCAAATATCGAGATGCGGTAAATTGTGCTGAGTTGTGCTCACTTAGCACAATTTTTCGTGATTTTTACGATTTTAACGAGTAACGAGTGTGCTAAGTGAGCAAAACTCAGCACAATTTATCGCATCTCGATATTTGAATTTTTACAAAAATTACAGCAATTTTTCTGAAAAATACTGGTTTTTTCGGAATTTGCATATCTTGAAAACGGTTTGAGATATTGAGAAAAAACAAACGGCACAAGTTAGCACAAATCAAGCAGGACCCAGCACAACTTTAATTTTTTTTAGAAATTCGAAAATTGCAATACTGACATACTTTCGAAATTGTCGTTTTTTTCGGAATTGGTAAGAGATATCGAAAAAATTGTAACGGCACAAATGGGCACAAACCGAAATTCGAAAATTGCAATTCCAACGGACACCACATGAAGAAAACAGCAACATCAGCAGATATGGCTCGAAAAGAAAAGAAGCGACTTGATCGAAACCCGCGTCGCAGTGGCCGAAAAATGGCTCGTGAGCTGAGTATATCGCAATATTCCATTCGGCAAAAAATGAAAAATGAGCTCGGGATAGCCATTGTAAGCCATTGAAATTCCAAAAAGTGCTAAAGAGTTGCTTCGCTTGGCCGAAAGTGGTGAACTGCCGAATTTGGGTTTCTCCGATGAGAAAACATTCGTTGTCCAGCAGTTTGTAAACAAACAAAATGATCGTGTTTACTTGCCAAAGAGGTCAGCTGAAAATGTGCACCTTCGGTTGGTCACCAGAACTCAAGCGCCGGCCATGGTGATGGTGTGGGCCGCCATAAAAGCCCACGATGGTAGCTTTCCGCTCGTATTAATCGACCGTGGCGTCCAAATAAATGCCGAATATTATCGCGATAATATTCTGGAGGGTGTATGGGCACGCAAACATTTTGGCCGCAGACCTTGGACATTCCAACTGGACTCAGCACGCGCCACCCAAGAATGGTTACAAAATGAGGTTCCTAGCTTCATTTCCAGCGCACAATGGCCACCAAAATCTCCGGATACCAATCCGTTGGACTATTGAGTCTGGAGTGATTTAGAAAGCAAGGTTGGCACTAAAAAGGACCAATCACCTCAAGCAAGCGCTTCGCTGGGAATGAGCCAAAATACCGCAGAGCAACATTGGGGCAGCGTGTGAAGGTTTCATTGGCCGTTTGAAGGTCATAATTCGTGCCAAAGGTAACCAATTGGAACAAATCTTATTCTGAATTTATTCTAAAATTCTTATTCTAAAAGATAATGCTATTTCCAACATTTTTTTGCTTTCATTCAATAAAATTAAAAAAAAATGTAAGAGTTATGGCATTTGACTTTGTTGCAGTTTTTTATCCCACCCTGTATATACATCTGATCGACAAAATTTGACAAAGTGATTTCTAGGCTATATCTGATATCTTGTACCGAAATCCATTGTTCTGGAAAGCATATCAAATCATATGAAGTATATTAATTGGAGGTACTGTTGTATCTAACCCGATTTCCTTGCTAACTTGGTGTAATGGCAACTTTTACTTGTTCCGTATAATGCTGTGATATTTTAATATAAATTGTAGACTTATTATTCTCGTAGGTCAACCCTGAAGATGCAGATTGAAAATCGTCAAATGTTGGGTTAAATATCATAAAAAAACAATGGCTTTATCTTTTCAGAACCTGTAAGAATCTAAATTTTTTACAATTTTGAAGAAATCATAAATGAAAAATCGGTTGTCGTAATAAACACTTTTATATTCCCGTCGTCCTGGAACTGAGCAAATATTGACTTCAGGCTCGAAGAGAATTTTGTTTAAAATACTTGATAAAAAGCCCGTAAAATAGATAAAGAAATTTAATGTTCTGAAAATTGAATAAATGTATTGGAATATGTTTTACCTCATTATAAAAGCCGCAGCTACATTTCGAACTTTCGGACACTTGATTAAGGCGGCTACTGTTAGAAAATTGCCAAATATCCCAATGATCATTATTAGCAACGTCATAATGGCGGCGAATGTCAGCATCGAAGATGAAAATCTGTAAAGAAATAAAACGAAATGTTATTACTGTCAGTCGTACTTCCCAAGATAATAACAGAGGGGGGTTTCATGTTGCCGATGGTCGATCAAACCACCAGCGGGCTATGTTGTGTTAAGAACTCAAAGAGCTGCCTTTGAACATTTTAACGAATTTAATATTTGTTTGCTTTTATTTTGCATTGATGCGCTGTGAAATCATGGTTCATGGCAGAATGACCCAAGTGTCTTTGGTAGCATTGGTTGCGATCATTAAAGAAATTCATTCATTTGATGGTACTCTTTAGTGAGTAGATCGCATTCCTTTGAGCTATCTGTCATATTGCGCGATCATAAACAATGTCTTTGTATTTTAAAGTTGACAACTTGATTTCACTAGTCCGTTATGTATACAGCCAAGTGAAATGTCATGTATGGAAGTGGGAATACGACGAGGTTAGTACACTTGGAACATGGAACATATCCGAGTGTTACATATAACTTTAGGTATTATTTGTACCTGGAAGAGCCTATTTTCTCAGCAGCAGTAGTTGCAGCGAAATTTTTACCACTGGATGGTGAGTATTTTTGTACGTCACATCGGGTATTAGGTACGGTCCTATATTACCATGTCAAATTAAACTGTAACAGGGTCCCACCTGTGATGAATTGACTGATTCTTCTCTCAATATCATTTTTCACAATGCCATCTTCTATATCTTTAAATTCCTTGAATATTTGACAAGTTTATCAAATCAGTTAAGGTATTTCGTGGATGTGATAGCATGAATTCGAGCAACGTACACGAATCAACCCGTTCACACGACGCCATTCGTCATTCACAGTAACATGATTCACAAATTCTCATTTTTTGTTTCCTTGTTTTTAATTTAACCAAAGGAATTTTAACCAAAGGATTTATACTTCTAATTGTCTTCTTTTTTAGAAAATGTTAACATTTCCAATAAATTTTAATAGTTTTCCATATCACGAGTAATTTTATTGATACAGATGGACACAAATTTTAAGCTTTTTGATACCCTCAGCTACAGAGGGTATATATCATTTGATAGGCCAATACCTGCCTTACCGAAATAACGATTTTGGACCCTGGGTCTCTTCGGAGCCTATTTAGGGGTGTCCGTCCGTCCATTTGTCTGCCTGTGTGGCTGGCTGGTGCCTACGAAGGAGTATCCGATTTGATCCACACTTGGTACACCGTAGTTTTATTATCAAACTTAGATCGAGTTCGGATGTGGGCAATATCGTTCCACTCCTTCTGGTACCTACCCCACAATGGTAACAATTTTTTCAGAAAAAACATTTTGGGACCATTCAAACTTTGCAAACCCTAACATTTGTTTCAAATGCTGCTAAAGTGGATAATATCGGGTCACTCCATCATGTACCTCCCCCACAAAAGTTCAAAATGTTGAATAATTATTGCTCTCATACTGGGAAATAAGCATCCGATTGCCCTTAAATTTCACACATCCCAATACATCTGCTAAAACAAAAAGTCGTGTGAAGATGGTATATATCGGACCACTCCTACGGGTTCCTCCCCGACATCGGGTCAAACGGGTCTCGTAAAATGCAAAATAAACATTCTATTCTCTTCTCCATATTTCCCCAATATTTTAATAAGGCAATTTAAATAACTGGCGAGTGATATTTATACCCTACACCACATAGTGGTAAGGGTATTATGTCTTTGTGCATTTGTTTGTAACATGGATAAGGAAGCGAGATAGACCCATAGTTACTTTTGAGGATCTCCATAGAATCCTTTTCTGATTTGATTTATGCATGTCAGTCCGTCTGTCCGTCCGTCCGTCTGTCCATGTATTCTTGTGAACAAAATGCAGGTCGAATTTATTATCCGATTGAGATGAAATTTTCCAACCAATATTTGTTTGGCCCAAGGACGAACCCTATTGAAATTGGAGATAATCGGTACAAATTTAGATATAGCTCTCATATATATCTTCGTCCGATTTGCCTTTTATTGTGCACCAAACGTGTAATATCAGCCCGAATAGTGTGGAATTTTGCACATACAACCAAATTAGGCGTGAAAATAAGTATGCAAATGTGATCGAAATCGGTTCAGGTATAGCTATAGCTCCCATATATATTGTTCATCCGATTTGTTATTTTTGTCCTCCGGAGCCGTAATATGCACTCTGTAACAACAATATTTGGAGAAATATATCAAATATAGCTCCCATATATAACTTCGTCCGAATTACCTTTTATAGTGCACCAAACGTCTAATATTTGTCCAAATGGGATGGAATTTGGCACATACGACCGAATTGAGTCTAGAAGGTAGCATGCCAAATTTAGTGAAGATCGGTTCAGATATAGATATATTGTTCATCCGATTTGTTACCCACAGCCGTAATATGCACTCCGTAACAACGATATTTAGGGAAATATATCAAATACAGCTCAGAAATATCTTTGCCAAATTTTATCGAGATCGGTTCAGATTTGGATATAGCTCCCATATATATCTTTATCTGATTTCAAATGAAATTTTCACCAAATGGGCAATACAAGTCCGAATTTAAAAGATACAAATGCTTCGGCATATTTAGTCCTTTGAATTTTAAATTATAATCATAGCGTGTATGATTGAATTCTCCCATAAAAACTTTTAATTATTAAGTGGAGCTCAACTAAATTAGCAAAGTGGTGTAGGGTATCATAAAATCGGGCCCGCCCGACTTTAGGACTATCTTTACTGTTTTTTTTAACTGTTTCTAGAATTGTACGACCATTTGATCGTGTGGACGGGAATGTGTAAATTTTTGTTTTGTTCGTCCATTCACCCATCACTCCCAGAGCTACGATATAATATGTGACATATGATAATCTTGCTATCCTCGTTTTTGAGTTGGAGCGAAATTCGTTCGATATCGTGGAGACTAGTTTTAAACAGGAGCAGCTTGGGAGTTCTGCCCCACAAAACAAAAGAGAGAAAAGTATAATCCGTAAAAAACTCCCACTTTTCGAGCAATCCTGCGCGCGAGCAAGTTGTGACATTCTCTGCCTTGCACCGTTTTAGAATGTCTTTTTTTTTTTGGAAATTGTTCTAAGCTCTGCAAAAGAAGCTAAATATTCAACAAGAAATTCTGAGAAAATGGAGAATTAGTCTCCATTTTTATCCGTAAACGAACGTATGTGAAGCTTGTGACGAATGGCTACCCTCATGGGCAAATATGCTAAAAGTAATATTCCTCGAATGATTAATTCGAAAACTCCCGTTTGCATATGGGGTAAACATTCATACATTTATTCATTTGTTGGTCATGATGACGTACATACATATATCATTATAACCCTAAGAAAGCCGTTATTCGGAAATATTTTATATTTGTGTGTTATTTTGTATAGATAACCTATGGCACGATCGTGGCACGAGGATAGAAACCTTAACAAAATAATGACTTGAGAATTAATCCCTCATAATTTAAGCAGCTACCGGACTTACCCATCTGTGGCTTCTGCCATGTTGTCGTCGACGTTGCCGATGTCAGAGTTATTGTCATAGGTTGCGGTACTGCTACTCATGCTGGAAAAAATCAAAAAGAGAATGAGAATATTATTATTGTGTTTTGTTTCATTTGTTTAATCAGTAATGAGGAATTGCTTGTGAGAGGGGTGGAGGCAAATAGTTGGGGGGATATTGCCATGAGTAAAGCGCATTATTTCAAAATGGGGTGGAATATTACTTGATTTGTACTGATGATAACCAAGTCCCCTAAATACCGAATTGTCAAACAATTGAATACTTATCAAAATTTCAAAGAGCTTTCAATAGCAGATTCGTGTATATACCTATGCATATATGTAGACATTTAAAGTAGCTAAATATGTAAACGACCTCATTTTGAAATTTTGATAAGTTCCCGTTATTTTTTTTTTTTTTTTGGACGATAAAATATTTTGTTCGGCTTTCCAACAAACATAGAAGAAGTACAGATATGTAGACAATAAAAGATTGCCGGCACTATTGTGACATTAATTGAAACATTCTGAGATTAAGAGTTTGGTTAATGTTTACATGCTTACATAAACACAATTGAACAAATACACTAAAAATTGAAATAAATGATTAAATTCAATTTTTAAAATGTGGAAATAAAAACGAGGAAAAATTTTAAGGATCTGTAGCAACAGCACATTGGCGATGAGAAAATTAGTAATCTGGGAAAAGTTTCTCTGGGTAAATAGTAATATTTATAGCCTACACAAGATCAGTTCGTTAACGTTTTTACTCCAATGAGAGCAAAAAATGTTATGAAATTATTAGTTAAGACGTAGCAGCAAAAATGCTACGTTTTAAAATACTCATAAATTTCGAATTATTTCAATGTTTGTTAGGTATTTGGATCTCCGTACTTATTTTTTTTTATTTTTCAACCTGGTACATAAAATAAACCTTGTAGCGATAGAAATGTTTTTTTACTTTTCAAGCAAGACTTATTCAGGAAGATAAAAACATGTTTTTTCTTTGTCGAACAACAATAGAGAAAAAAGTAAAAGAGAATTGTTCGAGACATGGCAAAACAGTCGAGGTAGACTAATTGGCTAATCGAATATGGCAACCCTTTTCCTAAAAACTCCAAATAAATATTTACGTCTGCCACTCGTCATATTTTACAAAAATAATGAATAATCCATTATTATACCCTCCATATTGGAAAGGAATGGTATATTAACTTTGTCATTCCGTTTGTAACATCCCTAAATATTCATCGTATATAACGATGTCCGTCTGTCTGTCCTACAGACCACATTATTTGACGTAGAGCGTCAAAATTTAGCAGAACAATTTGTATTGTGTCGAGGATGGTTGGTATTGAAAATGAGATATATCGGTCTACGTTTTGGCATAGTTCCCATATAACGGTACCTCCCGATATTCGGATTTTTTTTTGTTTTTGGTCACATTTTTTCACGGATTTTGCAAATCGGTATTTGTAGGTCATAATTGGTTCTAGCTTGTGTGTATAGATCCACGTTTTGGTATAGCGCCCATATATCGGTAGCTTAAGATATTCGGTATTTTGATAATTTTCAGTCTTTATGGGTTAAAAATCCCAGAATAACAGGCTAAATGTTTTTTGCCAAAAACTTCACAATATCTGTTATTCGAATTTTGTACTAAAAAACTGAAAATGCGAGATATTCTACAAATATTATAGCAAAACAAGACGAAATATGCTTGTCCTTCCTGCACAAAATGTTAATCAAAACTCAATAAGGCTACACATAATGTTACAATCCTATCTAAAGCTAATTTTGCTACATTTCTGTTAACCATTTTTATTACATACTTTAAGGCGATTCTAATAATTTGTCTCCTGAAAGGAAACATAAAGGAATAAGGAATAAGTTTAAGTTTGTTGTTGGGCGCACTTAAATTTCTACTTAAAATGTTAAAAAATCACTTTACATATGACACTAACACGATGTGGAATCTAGCCTTTACCGACTTTTTATATTCTTTCTGGACAAAAGCTAAGAACTACAAAATATAAATTTGACAATGAAGGAACATCAAATAAAAAATTGTATCGTATTACCTTGGCGATTCTTTCATAGTTTGAATCTAGTTTACACTTTTTGTTAGTGTCATGTTCTCATTAGTCTTCAACTTTTTAATGCATACTTTAAGGCGAACCCCACATTATTGGTATAACATAAGAAATTGTTAGTATAAAACAAGTAAAAAAGCTGTGAGTTCGGCCGGGCCGAACTTTGAATACCCTCCACCGTTTGGAACGAATTTGGCAATTCTCAAAAACAATGAAATCCGTTAAAATTCTGTTAAAATCTTAAAAATACCGAATGTAGGTGTTACATTAGGGTCTATACGACGACATGGACCTGCATAGGTAACTTTTGTCATAAGCCATTAAAATATTTAAATGCGGAACTTACAAAAAAAATCCATAACGTGGACCTACATGGCCCATTTTCAGTACCAAAAGTCCTGCAGGCATAATATACATTTGAGTAAAATTTTATCAATCTATTTCAATTCGTTCGGAAGCTAGAGTGATTTCCACAGACGGATAGATGGACGAACATCGCTAAATCGACATAGAATTTTATGCTGATCAAGAATATATATACTTTGTGGGGTCTGAAATGTATATTTCGAGGTGTTACAAACGGAATGACAAAGTTAATATACCCTCCATACTATGGTAGAAAAAAAAAAAAACTTTAAGAACCCAGAGGCACCTGTTAACAACATCCAATTGTGCATAAACTTTGACAATCTTAAAATATAACATTTTCACATACCTATATTCATATAAAATAAAATTTTGTTAAAATCTTAAAAATACCGAATATAGCCGTTATATTGGGGTCTTACGAAGACGTGGATCTGCATAGACAACTTTTGTCATAAGCCGTTATAATATTGAAATACGAAACATGAAAAATTTCGGTGAATAAAGTAGCTAAAATCATCAACATACCGAATATACTGAGGTAGTGATATATGGGGCTTGTACGAAGGCCTGGACCTGCATAAACAATTTTCTCTCATAGACTGTAGTTCCCATTACGAACCTTAAACACCAAATTTGAAACAATTCCGGTGAATAATGTCGCTAAAATTATCCAAATACCCAATATCGGGAGGTACCGTTGTATGGGGGCTATACCAAATCGTGGACCTATACATACAATTTTCTTCCAGAGGATAAAAGTTAACAATGGGAACTACTTGCGTTTATTTTCATACAATTTCATTGAAAATGTGGCTAAAATCATCAAAATACCGAATATCGGGAGATACCGTTGTATGGGGGCTACACGATATTGTGGACCTATATAGAAAATTCTCTTTCAGGGATTAAAGTACTTGCATAGAGCTCCTTGTGGATAAAATCATGACAATACCGAATATCGGGGGTTCGGTTGTATGAGGGCTATACAATATCGTGGACCGATACAGCCCATCGTCGAACTTGACCTGTCTGCACACAAAAGACTGGTCTGTGCAAAATTTAACTTCTATCTTTATTCGTTTTGACTCTAGCGTGATTATAACGGACGGACGGGCAGCACTAAATCGTCTTAGAATTTTACGCTGATCAAGAATATATAGACTTTGTTATGTCTAAAATGATTATTTCGATGAGTTACAAACGAAATGACGAACTTAATATACCCTCCATACTATGTATGGTGGAGGGTATAAAAAGTTATTTTAAAAACGCTTAAATTAGCTTTAAGCTGAGCAGCTAACTATAAAAACAGCAGATCGAAACAAGAACATAACGTGCAAGACTTTAATAGACGTTTTTCCCATTAGTATCCAGTAGTCTCAAGTAGTGAAAATGCCTTCCTAGCTGTTGCGTTATATCGAGCCCACACAAATATGTTAAAATTTTTTGTACGTCGGTATGATCCAAATGATCAGTTTTGAAATTGTTCAATTTTGAAATTTCGTACATCCGACATATTTGGGTAACTTTCATATAAATACATGTGTTTTATTTTGGTGGTGGAAAAGCTTGGACTAAGTACGTCGAATTTTTGGGTAACGCTCTAAAATTTTAAATAAATATATTTTTATACCCTCCACCAAAAAAGGTATGGAGGGTATATTAACTTTGTCATTCCGTTTGTAACTCATCGAAATAATCATTTTAGACCCAACAAAGTATATATATTCTTGATCAGCGTAAAATTCTAAGACGATTTAGCCCTGTCCGTCCGTCTGTCCGTCTGTTGTAATCACGCTACAGTCTAAACGAATTAAGATAGGAAGCTAAAATTTTGCACAGATCTCTCTTTTGTCTGCAGGCAGGTCAAGTTCGAAGATGGGCTATATCGGTCCACGATATCGTATAGCCCCCATATAACGGTACCCCCGATATTCGGTATTTTGATGATTTTACTCACATTTTTCAACGGAATTGTCTGAAAATCCACACAAGGAGTTCCTTGTGGGTACCTTTTACCTCGACAGAGAATTATTTATATAGGTCCACAATATCGTATAGCCCCCATATAACGGTACCCCCCGATATTCGGTATTTTGATGATTTTACCCACATTTTCAACGGAATTGTCTGAAAATCCACACAAGGTGTTCCTTGTGGGCATTTTACCTCCTCAAAATGAAGTGTCTATATAGGTCCACGATATCGTATATCCCCCATATAACTGTAACCTCCGATATTCGGTATTTTGATGATGTTAGCCACGCTTTTCAATGGAATTGTCTTAAAATCAACACAAGTAGTTCCTTGTGAGTACTTCACCCCCTGAGAGAGAATTATCTATACAGGTCCACGATATCGTATATCCCCCATATAACGGTACCTCCCGATATTCGGTATTTTATGATTTGACCCACATTTTTCATCGGAATTGTCGGAAAATCCACACAAGGAGTTCCTTGTGGGTACTTTATACCTCGGCAGAGAATTATCTATATAGATCCACGATATTGTATAGATATTGTATATAACGGTACCCCCGATATTCCGTATTTTGATGTTTTTAGCCATATTTTTCAACGGAATGGTCACAAGGGGTTCTTTGTGAGCACTTTACCCACCGACAGAGAATTCTCTATATAGGTTAACGATAACGTATAGCTCCCATATAACGGTACCCCGCGATATTCGGTATTTTGATGATTTTAGCCACATTTTCCAATCGTATTGTCTGAAAATCCACACACGGAGTTCCTTGTGAGTACTTTACACGCAGACATAGATTTGTCTTTATAGGTCCACAATATCGTATATCCCCCCATATATCGGCACCTTCCTATATTAGATATTTTAAAGATTTTAAAAGAATTTTTATTGGATTTTATTTTTTTGAAAATTTTCTAATTCGTTCTAAATGGTGGAGGGTATTCAAAGTTCGGCCCGGCCGAACTTACTGCTTTTTTACTTGTTAAGCACTGCTATTGTCATTTTAAAGTTCATTTATTGAAATTTAATGATCTTACAAAACGTTTGGTATTTATCTGACTTTCACAAGAATCATTCCGCTCACATGTCGGTTTGTAAACAGAGAACATAGTCTGAGTGTGGATTATTAATAATAAAAATGGATGTTGGTGTTAATCATCGGTTTTTTATGGTTAGCTTCCTTTGATATCCACCAAACCACACCACATTGAATAATTATAGTTTCACAGAATTTAAAAATTCAACAAAATGAGGCTTCAGATTTCTTTGAAAAAAAAAAAAAAACGGTAATTTTAATAAACTTTTTATTACACAATAATCAATTACCGATTTCGCTTTTATGTTGTTGTTGTAATTTTACTGATGTTTAGGTTTTTCTTTTTCACTTCTGTCTGATTTGTGTTTTTCTTTTGTTTTTCAACTATCACGGCTATCTTCCGGATATCGACTGAGCACAGTAACGCGGTTTGTCTTACTGTCTCGCAGTAACAAATTTAGAAATCGAAAAGAACGCGTTCTTTGGCGAATCAAGTCAAAAATGAAGAGAAAAAAATTAAAACAAAATCGAAAAGAGATCTTAATAAAAAATTCATCAGACTCCGACCAATGGGTGAATGAATGACTGCATTGTATGAATGATGGAAGGACCGAATGAATGAATGAATGAATATGGACATGTGCATATATGTTAACGGAATTTTGTTGTATGCTTGTAATAATGATTGTTCAAAGTTCGAATGGTGTAGATCGCACACATGCACATTCACATCCAATTTGGTTAACTTCAATTCGAGAATGTATGGTAGCCCATATGGGTTCACATCGCCATCATCATTCTCCTATCCATCTATTCACCCATTCATTTATCTATCTATCTGTCAGATGGGCAGACATACACACACCCATGCTATGGACGGATTGGGTTAAATTGGTGCCAACATTCGGGTTACGTTACTCTTATTTTTAAATTAGTGTCAATTAAATAATTTAAGAGGGTCAGTTTCATTGCGCCTCATTCATACGCCGCATATTGCTCGCTTTCGATTGGGACGGCCATCTAACTTCCCCCTTCCTAAGACTGTACTATTGTAATCTGAGACATTTGGTGCGAATGCACTCTTGCCTTAACGATTTTCATTTGGTTTCATCTGCGGCGATGGTCTGATGATGAGAGAAATGTGGCGAGGGTATAGAATTCTTTGCGCCCTTTTGGGAAGGTCAAACAGGCAACTACTGTAGCTTGTAAACATGAAAACAAGTAAAAAAGCTGTAAGTTCGGCCAGGCCGAACTTTTAATACCCTCCACCATTTGGTATAAATTTGGCAATTTCCAAAAACAAAAATAAATAAAACCCGTTAAAAATTCTGTTAAAAACGTAATAATACCCAAAGGCCTATACGACGACGTAGACCTGCATAGGCAACTTTTGTCATAAGTTATTACAATATTTAAATGCGAAACTTGAAGAAAAATCTGTTAATAATGTAGCTGAAATCATCAAAATTCCGAATATTTGGGGTACCGTTATATGGGGGCTATACGAAGACGTGGACCTGCACAGACAATTTTCTGGCATGGGCTGAAGTGTCCATTACGAACTTCACATGCGAAATTTGAAACAATCCCGGTAAATAATGTCGCTAAAATCATCAAAATACCGAATATCGGGGGGTACGGTATATGGGGGCTATACGAAAACGTGGACCTACATGGCCCATTTTCTGTTTTATGCTGCAGCATCTATTACGAACTTCAAATACCAAATTTGGAACGATTCCGTTAAATAATGTCGCTAAAATCATCAAAATACCGAAAATCGGGGGGTACCGTTATATAGGGTCTATACGAAGACGTGGACCTACACAGATTATTTTCTGTCTTAGGCTGTAGTATCCATTACGAACTTTAAATGCCAAATTTGAAACAATTCCGGTGAATAGTGTCGCTAAAATCATCATAATACCGAATATCGGGAGCTACCGTTATATGGGGGCTATATGATAACTTGGACCTACATGGCCCATTTGCAAACTAAACCTGCCTACTGGAAAAATAAACATTTGTGCAAATTGTAGCCTTCTATCTCAATTCGTTCGAAAGATATCGTGATTACAACAGACAGACAGACGGACATGGCTAAATCGTCTTAGAATTTTACGCTGATCAGGAACATATATACTTTGTTGGGTCTGACATGAGTATTTCGAGGAGTTACAAACGGAATGACAAAATTAATATACCCTCCATAGTATGGTGGAGGGTATAAAAAGCAGCTATGTTCGGCCGAGCCGAAGTTTTAATACCCTCCACCATTTCAAAGAAACTTGAAAATTTTCAAAACAAAATCCGAAATCTACCACTTAAATGAAAACCGTTATATGAGGACTATACGAAGACGTAGACCTGCATACACATTTTTTTGTCATAGGCTGTAGTGCCCATTACGAACTTCAAATACGATATTTGTTACAATTACGGTGAATAATGTCGCAAAAATCATAAAAATACAGAGTAACGGAAGGGTACCGTTATATGGGGGCTATACGCTATACGTTACCGTTATATAAGGCTGTAGTACTCATTACGAACTTCAAATACGAAATTTGAAATAACTCCGTTAAACAATGTCGCTAAAACCATGAAAACACCGAATATCGGGAGGTACCGTTATATGGGGTCTGTACGAAAACGTGGACCGACATAGCCCATTTACGAACTGGTAAACTATGCATGTATGTAAAATTTTAGCCTTTTACCTCAATTCGTTCGAAAGATAGCGTGATTACAACAGACAGACGGAGAGACAGACAGACGGACATCGCTAGATCTGTTTAGAATTTTACGCTGATCCAGAATATATATACTTTGTAGGGTCTATTATGAATATTTCGAGGAGTTACAAACAGAATGACAAAATTAATATACCCTCCATAGAATGGTGGAGGGTATAAAAACATTTTAAACATTTTGACACATTTATGTTCCCAAGCGTTGATGCATCTGCTCGTATTCTTCTACCATGACTATAATCACAGTACAATATGGACGTAGAACAGCTTCCTAAAATTACAGAAAGAAATACAGCCATAAGACTATTTCCGCTTGCTGTTAGATTTATTCACATAATAAATAAATAAATGAAATACCTTCAAAAATATGATTTCATTGATGTTTCAAAATGTGGCTAAAATCATCAAAATACCGAATATCGGGAGGTACTGTTATATGGGCCTATACTATATAGTGGATCGATAAAGCCCATCTTCGAACTTGACCTGCCTGCATACAAAAATTGATCCTATCCAACTTCGTTTTGACTGTAGCGTGTTTACAACAAACGGACGGACGGACGGGGCTAACTCAAGAATATATGTGACGAACTTAATATACCCTTCATACTATGTACGGTGGATGGTATAAAAAGTGTTTCACAAAATGTATATTGTGCAAGTATATTTGAGTAAAAAAAATATTTTATATATTTGACAACAAAAATATTACCTCGTAAAGTGAGGTTACAGCCTATGTCAATTTAACAAGGTCACACATGATGCGATATTACAGCTTGGGCCCTTGCTGTTATGTTTTTTTGATTATTTTTTTGCAATGAACATATATTTCGGAAACACACGTTTGCCTAAAAAATTCTTATATATTTTTAATGAAAACAATGTGTTTTGTCAGAATATGGAGGCAGCGTGTTCTCAATGTGTCACCCTGTAAATAATTATTTGGCGGAACATTGCCAAAATACTACTTTGAAAGCTTTGTTCCCATTTGTAACTGAAATAAACAAATATTCAGTCATAACTATGGCTTTCCAATAAATCGAATTATATCCGGAATATGATAATGTCAAAGTTTGGATGGCTTCATAAAATCAACAATTAAAAATTTACGACCGTAAGTGTCAAACTTTCTTTCTCCCGAAATCGGACAGTTAAGTGGTGTTAAAAAATCAATAAATTTCAAATTGTATTGCCGAAGATGATAGCCACTGGCACTGTCCAGCCTATGGTCACAGCTACTATTTGGAGTCGGAAAAAACAGTCTAAGTTTTTCATAATGAGAATGGTAATGTTGAATTTATTACCTCACTTCCGTCTATTTCCCATATCCACAGTCATTCATTATACAACCCTCGGATGTTTGATTTAAATGGTGGATGGATATGGTCACCAAATGTTGTGAACAATTTCGTCCAATGACAATGTACATAAGTTTTGTTCTGTACTTCGGCATTGCTTAGTAAATTCTGCGCATTGAGTGTTGTTAAGGTACGTTAGGCTGTAGCTTCAATAAACCAATACAATACCTGGACGGGTTAAAAAAACAATATTATGCAAACTATTTGGCGTTAAAGTTATCCGGAAGCCTATCTTCAAATGATAATTTAATACCGCCAACAAAAGAAAACCAAATCGAATGTGTTGCTATAAAATTTCAGTTTTCGATACGATTGAATTTGAGTTTTCGATACGATCGCATGTTGCCATTAAACTTAAGAAAGAAAAACAACAACACCACTTCACATCATCAGAACGCAATGAACTAATGTTGTGTGAGAATGTACATGGAACTACACACCATATGTACGAATACATAACCATGTGTATAAACATGTACACACACACACCTACATTCGTATCCCCGAGTACAAAACAAATTTTAATCATTTTATAAAAGTTCAAAGATCAATCAACCATTAATTGATTACTCATTCATTGTTGTTTTTTTTTTTGTTTTGTGCTGTAATTTTTTTTAATTTTCAATCTCCTGAAACTAACAATCTATTTTTAGTTTCTCACAATGGAGGGAATCGTTTTGTTTTTTAAAGGAAAGAGAGAGAGAGATATTTTGTTAAATAATGCGAAAGCCAAAATACATGTGTTTATAAGGAATGAGCAGGAGTTACAGTACTTAACAATTTTACAAAAACAACATTGCTAACACAGAATACTATAAAATACCATGGACCAGGGCCTATATAACATCGGCCAAGAAGACAACAATTTGAAATTCAAAGAAAATCAGTCTTTTGACAGCAAATTTGGTTGTCGGATGCGTTTACTGGCCACGCACCCTGGAATTTGAAATTTCAAATAAATAACAATTTTATGTAAAATGAGGTGGTATGGTTATCACAAATTGGTACGAACCCCAAATACCATATTTTGAACAATCCCATTGACAATTGACCATAAATGATCAAAAGATCGAATATCGGGGGTCTAAAAGTGATATTTCGAGAAGTTACCAATGAAAAGACAAACTCAATATACAGGGTGAGATAAAAAACTGCAACAAAGTCAAACGCTTTACATTTTTTTTTAATTTTATTGAATGAAAACAAAAAATGTCGGAAATAGCATTAAATTTTAGAATGAGTTTAGATTTATTCGAATTGGTCACCTTTGGCACGAATTATGGCTTTCAAATAGCCAATGAAACCGTCACACGCTGCCCGAATGTTGCTCTGCGGTATTTGGCCCGAAGCGCTTTCTTGAGGTAATCGACACTTTAGTATTTTTTAGTGCCAACCTTGCTTTCCAAAATACGCCAGACACAATAGTCCAACGGATTGATATCCGGAGATTTTGGTTGCCATTGTGCGCTGGAAATGAAGCGAGCAACCTCATTTTGTAACCATTCTTGGGTGGCGCGTGCTGATTGCGATGGTGTTGAGTCCTGTTGTAATGTCCAAGGTCTGCGGCCATAATGTTTGCGTGCCCTAGGCTTTAAAACACCCTCCAGAATATGTTCGCGATAATATTCGGCATTTATTCTGATGCTACGGTCGATTAATACAAGCGGAGAGTCACCATAGGTTGTTATGGCGGCCCACACCATTACCATGGCCAGCACTTGATTTCTGGTGGCCGACCGAAGGTGCACATTTTCAGCTGACTTCTTTGGAAAGTAAACACGATCATTTTGGTTGTTTACTAACTGCTCGACAACGAATGTTTTCTCATCGGAGAAACCCAAATTCGACAGTTCACCACTGTCGGCCAAGCGAAGCAACTCTTTAGCTCTTTTGAGTCTATTTTCATTCTGTTGCGATGTAAGTTCTTGAACTTTTTGGAATTTCAATGGCTTTACCCAGAGCTCATTTTTTAATATTCGCCAAATGGAATATTGCGATATGTTCAGTTCACGAGCTAATTTTCGATCAAGTCACTTCTTTACTTTTCGAACCATTTCTGCTGATGTAGCTGTTTTCTTCCGTCCACTTCCTTGACGCCGGGCTACGCTACCAGTATCACGGTAACGAGCGATGGTACGAGACACAAAAGATTTATTCACATTTAAATGCTGGAGTGCTGTATTGATAGTCGCTTGTGGGTTTCCAGCCAAATATAGAGAAATCACACTATCACGCTTGAATTCCATCACGAATAACCTTTTTTCTGGAAAATTCTCACCAAAATGCTTTTGTACGCTTGTACACAATACAATGAGCTGTCACTGGAATAATTTTAACAGCTGTCGGACGAGTGGCTTAGAAATGACAGCAGTCTGAAATTGGTTGCAGTTTTTTCATCTCACTTTGTACCTTCCTGTAGAGGATATAACAATTGAATTTTGAATTCAATTTTCTCAAGAATTTTTTTTATGATTTAGAGGATCATGTTTTTGACATTTAATATTCGAACAACTAGTGCATGGTAGAATGAAGATTGTGGATTTTCCGCAATTTTCCCTTTGAAGTCCAGATGTGATGAGTTACAATTCACATGTGCAAAGTTGACCGGAACGAAAAGGTAGTTTTTTGGAGTGAAGGTCGCAGAAAAGTGCATTTACCTCATTCAACTCCCTTCTTTTCTCATAAAACTTACTTTTACGTAATCTGTTTATCTCTTTGTGAACTATAACTACCGATTCAATATGCCCTGTATCGAACTTTATAAAACGTAATAAATTATTGGGAATTTCTTGAGCAATGCCATTTCTTTCGAAACCGCAACGACTCACACCCATTACTCGCTGTTTCAATTGTTTTTTTGCTCATTTTCTTTTTTGTTTTGTAATAAAATTGAAAAATGATAACAAATTCTGAAATAAGCACCCATAAACTGATGAATCAAATGCGGTTTGAATTTTGTGTTAATAGTAGTCTTAGTTGTCTTTAGAATTCTCTTATTATTCATAGAAAACACACACACACACACACACACTCAGACCCAAACCGGGTTGACAAATTTAAATTTATTGAATTTTATTTGATATCAATTTTATATCATTCCCCTTGAATTGCATTTTTTTAATTTTCAGATTCAGATTTTTAGACTCTGTTCATCTTACTCGTACAGTCGCAGAGTCTTCCCTGAACATAAATTGTTTGCGCAACAAATGCAATTTAATTCTTTCAAAAATTAACCTCACCTTTGTATTGTTGATTTTTTTTAATTATTTCATATACCATTCGGTGTTTACGATTTCATTGGCAAGTTGTCTCAACCCGTTTTTTTCGTAATTTTTCTGATAAACACCAACTCTATGTCAACGGTAAAGGTAGACAGACGGACCACCACGACAACTGGCTTATGACGAGAGTTTTAGAGTTGGAGGCGATTACTCATCCGGGTGATACATACGATTTACATTTCATCAAATATTTGTTATAGAAACAATGGGCATGACACGGCTGTGTTGTATCTTGTGGATGTGTTCTGTTGTCTGCGCTAAACTCTTAAAGCTGAATCATCAAAAAATGCAGTGAAACAATGAAGACAAAATGTAAAATGAATATTAACAACAGTTTATAAATTCTTAATGGCTTTGTAGAGTTTCGCATGTAGACTAGGTGCTAGTTAGGAACTAATACGATGTCTGCTTTTTTGAAAGCAATACCAAAAATTCGGTGAATAATTCTCAACCAATAAGGATCCTCCTCCACTTCGGGTAATAAGAGTTTTCTTTACTCTTTGCCAAACCAGAAAAATTAAGAAATAACTGGCTAAAGTGAGAATACATCAAAGGTTCTTTTTGCTGGCCAGCCGATGACATAAGCTGGCTTCTTCTTAAAATAACAAAGGAGATTTAGGTGGACTTAATTCATTTTCGGTCCGCAATTTATACTTACTCACCCTTCGCTCCATTGTTCGCTTACGAAGAAGCCAGCCGATAGCTTAAGCCAGTCAAAAAAAGCGTTTTATGTATTCTCACCTTTATTCCTTAAAAATTTACAAATTAATATACTTTTTAAAAGCCTTGCTAAGGAATGAGTTCTCAATATAACAATTAGTCTGGCTGTAATTTTTAATGACTAACCCGATGTTTATACAAGGTAAATTATTGCGTTGTATTTTACTGACAAATACACGACTTCATAAAGAGCAACGGCAAATAATTTTCGGCTTTGCAAAAAATGAAGCAAAGCCAACGGAAAGGAGGAAGAAAGAAAACATTGAGAGGTCAAGAAAAAGATTTTTTAACTTTCCTCTCATAATTTTATTAGAAATGGAAACTTATTTCTTTCGACAACTAATACATTGTAAACGCAAGGTTAGTCATATATAGACATCAGAAAATTTTCGAATCAAGAAATTTGATATATCACGACATTTTATTATTTAATAGCAAGGCTGAAAACAACTGGTCGATTTGGGTTAGTTTGGTTCAGTGGTTCCCGATACCTTTTGAACTTCGGTTTTTTCGCAGCAGGTTTTTCAGGCAGCTCCAACCGTGGTTTTTGTCCGGATCGGTTCACTGTTATGTGTAAATAGAGGGTGAGATGAAAAAACTGCAGACAACTTCAGACTGCTGTCATTTCTAAGCCACTCTTCCGACAGCTGTTAAAATTATTCCAGTGACAGCTCATTGTATTGTTTACAATCGTACAAAAGCATTTTGGTGAGAATTTTCCAGAAAAAAATTATTCGTGATGAAATTCAAGCGTGATAATGTGTTTCTTTATCTTTGGCTGAAAAACCACAAGTGGCTATCTTTAGAGCACTCTGATGAGAAACATTTTGGCCGCAGACCTTGGACATTCCAAAAGGACTTGGCACCATCGCACTTAGCACGCGCCACCCAAGAATGGTTACAAAATGAGGTACATCGCTTCATTTCCAGCACCAAAATATCCGGATACCAATCCGTTAGACTATTGTGTCTGGAGTATTTTGGGAAGCAAGATTGGCACTCAAAAATACCAAAGTGTCGATCACCTTAAGCAAGCGCTTCGCCGGGAATGGTCCAAAATACCGCAGAACAACATTCGGGCAGCGTGTGACGGTTTCATTGGCCGTTTGAAGTCCATAATTCGTGCCAAAGGTTACCAATTCGAACAAATCTAAACTTGTTCTAAACTTTGATGCTATTTCCGACATTTGTGACTTTCATTCAATAAAATTAAAAAAAATGTAAAGTTTAGGGCGTTTGACTTTTTTGCAGTTTTTTTTTATCTAGCCTATCTAGTTTTTTTTATTTAGCCTATGACAGAAAATTGTCTGCGCAGGTCCACGTCCTCGTATAGCACCCACATAACGGTACCTCCCGATATTCGATATTTTAATAATTTTAGCGGTATTATTCACGGGAATTGTTTCAAATTTTGTATTTGAGGTTCGTAATAGACACTACAGCCTAAGACAGAAAATTGTCTGTGCAGGTCCACTTTCTGGTATAGCCCCCATATAATGGTACCTCCCTATATTCGGTATTTTGATGATTTTAGCTACATTATTCACCGATTTTTTTTCAAGTTTCGCATTTGAATATTGTAATGGTTTATGAAAAGAGTTTTCTATGGATGTCCACGTCGTCGTATAGACCCAAATATAACGGCAACATTCGGTATTTTTAAGATTTTAACAAAATTTTTAACGGATTTTATTTTTTTTAATTGCCAACTCGATCCAAATGGTGGAGAGTATTCAAAGTTCGGCAGTTTTCTACTTGTTTTAATTGAAATTGGTTAAAATACAGAAATAGCAGTTCGGTTCGTAACCGGTAAATAAAGAAAATATAACGAGAAAGATAATATAGGTTAAACAAATGGTCATAAACATCACAAAAATACCTCCAAGAAAATTACTGGAAATCACTTCAAATGTTAGTTCCATACGATTTCAAACTAACCGCATTTAACAACGTTCAGAGTTGGCAAGATTTTCTACACACGAGCTCTCAACGTAAACGCTTACTTTTAGCGCATAGACCAGTTAAATATGCATATTGGTGTTGTGTACCCTATAACCGGTCAACCCAAACTATTGTCCTTTCCTTGCTGTCTTTTAAATTGTATCTACTTTCAAAAAGAAGTCGCGTCATCTCTAGATTAATAAAACACAACATTTCACCCATTGACAATAAAATAAACGTCTTACAGACGTTTCCGCCCAACAAATACCCCATACTTTCACACATGCACAATAATCATTCATTATCATCCGTATGTAGGCATAAATGGTGCTGGTAATGCGATATTGTATTAATTGTCTACGAAATTGTCTTAATTGTCCATCATTAGCCTACTCGCTGGCATTGTCGGATTTGTAGATGGATGGTTGGTTGGTTGTCTGGATGTTGTCGTCTCAGCCGTCGATTTTACATCGAGGCGAGTCTTATCAGAATCTATGTTTGTTTGATGATTTGCCACATCGATCCAATGCAACAGCCAGCATTCTTATCGCAGTACGGAAGACGGGCAAGCGAGCCAACGCAATGATGAGCACATACATATGTTTGTATGTGCATTCATCCAACCATGTGATTGTTACTCTTTACTTGCTGGGCAGAAGACAGATTTACGAGTAAAGAAGTGAGTGCGTGCGTGCGTGTGTGCATCCAAGGCAGTAGAGCGGCAACTACAATAACAACGAAGAGTCAGCTGAACGCAACAAGTGTAATATCATGCCGATAGACAAAGATAGCTGCACACACACACGCATCCACACGTTTTGTTATGGCCTTATGAATGGATAAATGGCTGCGCCAAGTTCGGTGAGGTGTTGGGGATTCTATTCTTATCCAAATCTCTTACCAATTCACAACAGGTTCTCATAGTTTGATATACATATAGGGTTGTCGATTTTTAAGTATTTGCATAATGCAGGGGATGTTCGTATAGATGTAATATAACATTCACTTTAGAACCCTTTAACGGAAAATGCATTTAATTGCCCACAGTGGAGAGAATTGCGTCAAATATCACAATGGGAAATTAGAAATTGGTTGGCACTTTTGGGTAGTTTTTATACAATACTAGCTGGCCCGGTCCGCGTTGCCGGCCCGTAGTTTTTGTCTATTATGCATATATGTCAAAGCATAATTATTCACAGATATGACTGATATAAGTGTTCACGTACTGGTCGATTAATTTTTAAATTTTAGTCAAATAAGTCTAAAATTTGTAGATATGTTGAAATTTTTGTGTAAGATTTGAAATATGGTAAAATCAGGAGGTACCTTTATATGGGCCCTACTCCGAAACATCGACCTACATTGAAAACTTGTTCTACCCCTTATAATCAAAGATGACAAATAGAGGCCAAACAAAAACAAAAATATAGCAGAAAAACATAGCATGTCAAACTGAAAAAAAAAAAATTCACGTGATTTAAATAAGTAAAAATAGTTTTATTCAACTCATAATTGAGGGCAGACTGATTTCAGAATTGTCAAATATAATTACTATTATACACCCATTACCGTAAGATGGGAACTAAATTTAATTGTCATTTAAATTGTAAATTGGATACACCATAAAGTCTATATTTTCATCATAGTATAATTCAATGACGATTCAACAAAAATTCGGTCCCGTGCTACTTTCTTATATTTGTAATTTGTTCATGTTTTCACAATTTATTTCATATAGATGTACATCCCAAATTTACGTTCCCAACCAATAGAATACAAAATTTTCTTTTCTGACCACACATTAGATGTGAAAGTGGACTTGGGGATACTCCAATGTGTGGACTTTACTTACGTATGTGGCAATTATCTGTATGATGGCTCCTTACCCCAGGGTAGCATAAATACATTTTTTAGCCTAATCAATTGATGAATGTGGTCAAGACCAATATGGGCCCTACTCCGAAAATTTCAAATTTTATACGAAGAGGTTCTCTACCCCCTTAGAAACAAAGATGCCAAATAAGTGCCAAAATATGAAAAAAGTGACCAAGACACCAAAAATAGTTTAAATCATACGATGGTTATATAAATATGAAATCGGGTTGTACCCTTATCCGTGAGTTATGATCGATATCATGACCTGCAAAAGCGATTAAAGGTATCTTCAATGTTTGGGAAGAATTTCTGGAAGGATAGAAATCCTTTTCTTACTAAAAGTCCCATTCGCTCTACTATTTTGCACCCTTTAAATTTGACTTTTTATTGATTGTACTCCCAAAGAATTTTGCATTTTGAGCTCTCATTGGACGGATTATTGTCACATGAAAGAAGTAGGTCAACGCTTTGAAATGAGCCCCATTACTCTTTTTCGGTCATTTTTGTTTGTTTAAATGTGTGCGCATCTTCCAGCTGAAGCACGATGTAGGCCCTGGAGTTTAAAGGTAGATGTCAGTTAATATCGTATTTCGCACTTATTTCATCTTTTTTTTGTTCACAAAAAATCCACTGAATTCAATATGATATTACAAATTGAGAAAAATTGACAAAAGAAGAATAACAAATTGAAAAAATCTTCAACTTGTTCGCTTTTTCTTACAACAAATGTTTAAAGATCCTTACAAAGCTTGTCAATAGAATGTACTATTATTTTAAAATTCGATTCCATTGAATTTTTTTTTTTTCGATTTTTTCCCGATTTGAAAATTTTTGCAATGAGATCTCTTTTTTCGTGATTTTTTAGCAATTTTGAAAAAGTAATTATCTTTTAACTTTGGCGTGATCGCGTTAAATTATTTCGATATTATCTATTCCGTCTCGCCACCACATAATTCGGTACTACACTTCCATGTAACCCGCCATCAATTTCAGTTCTCAAGAAATCAAGTCAATTAAATAAATTGGTATTAATATTCGAATTCAAAAATAAAATATAAAAAGCACTACAAATGTACATTAGAAAAAAAGTAAGTCAAAATGAAAAAAAAACATGCAAAATAAAACATTACTATTGTACATTTCAAAAGTCAAAATGAAAATGTTAATATATCACATTTTTACGTGATTTTTTTGTATATTATCCCTTTCGGATAGGAGACAATTCCGAATTTGTATGAATCATTAAAATCAGTTCAGCGGTTCTTAAGTTATAAACGTAGTAACTAACACAACTTTCTTTTATATTTATACAATATAGGGCTACCTAATATCCGACGTGGCATATAAAATACTCGCCTTTCTCGTTATGGTTATGGTACTGCCGTATTAAGCAAAAACACAAGTGTTATATTTTAATGCAAAGAAAACTATAAAAAAGAACAAACTTTTCCAAATATAGCCCTTTCCACTATTAAATGTACACATTTTTCTTATTATTTGTTTTTTTTATGAAACAAATAAGAGAAAAATAAGCGCTGTCAAAATTGAATTTGTCCAACTTCTAAATTTTGTACGCCCGGGGTATTTTTGTAACATTCATATAAATGATTTACACATAGAGGTTGGCCATAAAACTTTTTATTTCTGTATGTCAATCGATTATTATACGGATATTTGAAGGAAAATAATCGATGATTTCCAATCAATCGATTACTCGTGCTATCACTAGCTCTCACTGCGCTTTTATGAAAGTTTGCATAATCAAGTCGAAAAGTGGCGCCCTATTTCTTCGAAAGCCTCACGGATTCAAACTTTGAGATTTTAACCAATCTCAATAGTTTTTATTTTTAAATTTGAATTTTGGCTCGATTAAACTAATAAATTCGGTGGAAACAATTGGATATCGTAGGTGATAATAAAAGCGCGCTTATAATATTGACCTTTGATTTATACCCTCTACCATTCTATGGAGGGTATATTAGCTTTGTCTTTCCGTTTGTAACGAAATATTCATAACAGACCCTACAAAGCAAATATATTCTGGAACAGCGCAAAATTCTAAAACGAATCCGGCTGTCTGGCTGTTGTAATCACGCTATCTTTCGAAAGAATTGAGCTAGAAGGCTAAAATTTTGCATACATGCATAGTTTACCAGTGGGCAGCTTCGTACTTCGCACATCTTCGTATAGCCCCCACATAACGGTACCTCCTGATATTCGGTATTTCCATGATTTTAGCGGAATTATTACAAATTTCTTATTTGAAGTTCGTAATGGGCACTACAGCCTACGACAAAAATGTTTGTATGCAGGCCCACATCTTCGTATATCTCCCTTCTTACGGTACATCCCGATAGTCGGTATTTTGATGATTTCAGCTACATTATTAATCAGAATCGTTTCAAATTTCGTATTGGAAGATCTTAATGTGTACTACAACCTGTGGCAAAAAATTTCGTATGCAGATCCACGTCTTCGTATAGCCCCCATATGACGGTATCTCCCGATACTCGGTATTTTCATGATTTTCGCGGCATTATTCACCGGAATTGTAACAAATTTCGTATTTAAAGTTCACAATGGGTATTACAGCCTATGACAATAAATTTCGTATGCAGGTTCACGTCTTCGTATAGACCCCATATAACGGTACATCCCAATATTTGGTATTTTGATGATTTTAGCGCCATTATTCACCGGAATTGTTTTAAATTTCGTATTTAATGGGAACTACAGTCTGTGACAAAAAATTGTCTATGCATGTCCAGGTCTTCGTATAGGCCCCATATATCAGTACCTCTCTATATTCGGTATTTTGACGATTTTAGGTACAATACTCACCGAAATTGTTTGAGATGTCGTATTTGAAGTTCGTTATGGATGCTACAGCCTGTGGCAGAGAGTTGTCTATGCAGATTCAGGTAGTGGACCGATATACTGTATTTTGACGATTTTAGCTACATTATTCACCGTTTATTTCACGTTTCGAATTTGAATATGGTAATGGCTTATGACAGACAATGCTTATGTAGCTCCACGTCGTATAGACCCCAATATAACGGCTATATTCGGTATTTTTAAAATTTTAACAGAACTTTTAACGGATTTTATTTTTTGAAAATTTCTAAATTCGTTCCAAATGGTGGAGGGTATTCAAAGTTCGGCCTGGCCGAAAAATAATTGTGTTTTGACTTTATTTGCATTTCACATCACCATACATTGAAAGAAAAATGCTTCGTTGTATCAATGAACCGGTTTCGTTGATTTTTTTCATTGATGCAATGAAAATCTACATTAATATAATAAATTTTTTGTTCATGCAATGAAAACTTACGTTGCTTTTAAATTCAATGATTTTTGGTTTCATTGAATATATGAAGCGGATTTCATTAATGTTACAAAACTATTTATTTTTACAAAATTCAGAAAAAATGTGAATATAGAAATTATACATAATAGCGCTGTCTTATACAAACAAATACGCAACCATAGTATTTACAATTAGTGGGAAAATTGTGATAATTGTTATATTTAAATTTAATGAAGCAGTTTCATGAAATGGATAAAACGTTACGTTATGGAGTTTTTTCTTAAACCAAACAAATGATACATGGAAAATTTCATATTAATTTGACAATAAAGGCGATCTGCATTTTGTTCATAAAAATACATGGGCAGACGTTCAGACTTGCTGACATGCATAAACCGACTCAGAACGTGATTTTATAAAGATCATCCAAAAAAGTAGGGTTTATCTCGCGTAAGTCTACCTGTTACAAACAAATGCACAACGACAAATTACCCTCTACCACATTGTGGTGTAGGTATTAAGAAGTAAAAAAAAAACAAAGTTTGGCCGAACCGAGCTTTTAATACCCTCCACCATTTTCATTTCTCTGAATCAATGAATAATTTTCATTATATTAATGGACAATTTCGTTAATTTTACATTAATGAAACTCAATGAAACTTTTTTCATTTATTCAATGAACCTGTACGTTGGTTCAAAGTCAATAACAAATTTCATTGACGGAACGTAGGATTTCATTTATGGTATGAAGCGTTTTCTTTCAGTGTATGTCATTTGACAGCAAACATGGTTGACAAATGGGCTTACTGGCCGATCATATATAGAAAACATTATATTTTTTTTATTTGGCATTTATTTTCTTATACAAGTTTTCTTTTCTAATTTTCATAGAATAAATAATAAATGAATGAATAAATTCCGATAATGTATGTGTCGAGTGTGATGAAATTGACAAACTACACATAAAGGACCACTGGCATCGGACATTTAAGATACATGTTTAATCTATGAAAACTTCTTTGCCGACCCCTTTGCTTCATTTCTTTGGTCTGCATAAAAAACGCAGTGCTATTTTCATATAGTTTTATTGAAAAATATCCAGTTGAAGAATAAAAGAGACCCTAATTGGACACCCGTAGTCGTAGCGCTGTAATCCATTTACCCGGATATCTACCAACGACCATTGTTAATTAAAGAGGGTAATCGATGAAAACCCCTTACAATTATGACAAACTCTTATGTTGGCAATACTTCTCAGCATTTTACACATTCTCACGATCAATTAACAATAACATTCATGCAATTATAAATTATTTACCCCCATACATACATATGTATACCGCTATACAACACTTATATGAATTTCCTATAAAAGATGCTGAGTGTATTTTTTTTTTTTTGAAACTTGACAAATGTTTTTGCCGTTTTAGCTGTGACTTTAGGTTGGCCTCTTTATATGGGAGAAATGTGGAGAGTGAGAGAGAGAGATGGAATGGGGACAGAGAATGTGAGCAAGTGTAGTTCGTTCAAAAGAGAAGCTAAGATGCATACAGGTGAAGGGGGCTGTCGAGGCCGCTGCGTTGTACAATTTCCAGGTAAAAACACAAATATATTAACTCGATTAAAACGGTGATTCAACATTAAATATTGTTTGGAACATCATTTAAATTCTGTGATACTGAACTGAGTCAAATGACTGTCGGAATGGCTGAATGAATGACTGACTGACTGACTGGACAGACAGACACCGCTGGCATCAGATGACTAATAAAGAGTGTTGAGGAAACACTTGCTTTGTTGATGATATTATATCGTTTTGTTATTGTTGTTGCATGGGATGGTGTTATTGTAAGGTAAGTTAGGTATATTAAGGTAGAAATGTATGCATTTGTTGTTGTAGTTTGTTTGTAGAGATTTGCGTTGCTTTATTTATTTACCTTTTAGATATATGTGTGTAGGTATGTCTACTTGTTTGTTTCTCTATTATTTATGTGTGTTTTAAAGGTATTCGATTAAATGCCTTGAATTCGATATGGTTGCTGCTGCTGTTGTTGTTGTTGTTTGTCGATGTTTGCTCCGTTTGTTTACTTTTCACATTTCACTCTTATGTGTCATGATTTATTGCCGGGCGAATTTCTTTCGGTGTTTTAGACATGCGAGTGTTTGGCGTGGTGTTATGTATATATCGTACAATTTGGTTCTTCAATATAAATAACAATAATAAATTATTGAATTTATTTGTTTTCGATTTAAATTCGATCTCCAATCAAATCACAAGAACAAAACAAAACTTCTATAGAAATTTGTATCAATGATCACGTACATACGTACGTACCCCGGAGCCCGTTTGATAAGGTTACACGCCACTTTGTATCGAATACGAAATCGAATGATAGGAATGTTTATTTGCTTCCGAACTTTTTAGCCAAGTATTCACGAGTAACAGTTTTAGCTTGAGCTATTGTAATGACATCACTGAGTATGAATTTCCTCCATTGAATTGGAGGGGGCCAAGTCACTCCAAACAGATTTTATTCACAATTAATTCTGAGCACAAAACACCCCCAAAGCTCTGAGATTGTTTTGTTTATTCCCGACACAGACACACACACACGCGCGCACACATAAAGACAGCAAACACGCGCGATCACAGTTTACAAGAGAATATTGCAATTAATTATTAAAGATCGCGTTTACGTGACGACGTAGTGTAGGGATACGATCCTAATTTGGCGCAACGTAAATTGTTGTCAAGGAAATTTAAACAAATATTCTTTGATAGCGCAAGGCTTTTCTTTTGGATCTTGAACAGCTCACAATCGGAAAACTCCGTTTAAAGTACAACAAATTAATAAAATGAAAACACACACGCTTTGCTCACAACTGGCCAAATACTGAAAACACCACGATCGTCGCTTTCAATTTCTGTCATCCGGTCTTGGCCTTTGCCGATCGTCGATCGTTTGCTTCTGGCTCTGTCGATTGTTTATCAGCGAATGCTTAAGAGAACGGCCCGAGAGTCAATTCAAAGCGCGTTAAACACAATTCATTCCATTTTATGGTCGTTTTGCCATTATACAATACTTTACTTTAAAGCGAACCAAAACTTCGCGCCCTGTAAAGTAAAACGCAGCAGCAACAGCAGCGTGGATAACGAAGTTGGTGGGACACAGTTGTTTTATGAGCACGTACGTACGTACAGATTGACGGACGGACGAGCAGTGAACCGCCACACAAATGATTCCAACGACATACAGACGTAGCATATAACACGCAAAGAAACTCTGTTGAATGTTTTGGTCCGTTTTAGTTTGCTTAGTCTCACATAACCACAACAACAACAACAAGAACAACACCACCATCATCATCAACCACTCACTGATCTGTAGTTATTGTTTGTCATCACTGGCTGACAATCAATTCTGATATGACTAGCCCGCCGGGCGGACAGACGTTCGATCGGTCAGTCGCTCATTCTATGGCTTTTGTTGTTGGGCTGAAATATTTTTAATTAAACACATTAAATTTACACTCCCATTACCAACAAATGCAACAACAAAAACAAACAACCAATGGTGAAAACCTTACAGACCCTGCAACATGTAGATACTCTTTGCCGAGCCTAGCCTTTTGACGCCCTCCAATCAGTCCTGCATGCATTTCACTAACCCTCCGACACTTATTCTTTATCTCAATCGAATAATCGAAATTAAACAAACATGATATAGACGATACACGCACACACGTACGCACTCACTCGGGGCCCCTCCAAATCGTTAAATGAGAGCCCGTAGGAGAGATAACAGCCAAAAACAAATCGAATTGAAAAAAACAGATAATTACGTATTTGTCTGTTTCTCTCTGTTCTCTGTTTGTTTTGCCGGACAGGCGGGCCAACAAATCAACAGCATGGCTGGAATCTCTTGGTTTGTACCAGCAAAAAAGAAAAATCAACGTTTGTTTCATTTAATTGTTATATTTTTCGCTCTTTCTCTCCTCTCCTATAGCCTCCATTCTTTTTGGTTTGTATCTCTTCAGAAAATGAGAAATAACCTAAAATATTGTGAATGAAAATGTTGGTAGTTTTGTAAAATGATCACAGTGTTCGGGTAAAAGTCATGGAATTTTTACATGTCAATTTTTAGCAACTGAAGGTATGCATGGCTGGATATATCGGTCCGTCCGTCTGTTTTAATCCCGTTATAGTCAAAACGAATGAAGATAGGAAGCTAATATTTTGCACCGATCTGTCTTTTGTCCGCAAGCAGGGTTTTTGATGATTTTAGCTACATTTTTTTTAATGGAATTGACTGAAATTCTATACAAGGAGATCTTCGTAGCTACTTTACCCCTTGAAAAAGAATTGTATGTATGGGTACACGATATTGTATATCCCCCATATAACTCTACCTCCCGCTATTAGGTATTTTGATGATTTTAGCGACATTATTCACCGGAATCGTTTCAAATTTCGTATTTGAACTTCTTAATGGGTACTACAACCTATTTTCTATGCATGTCCACGTCTTAGCATAGCTCCCTCATAACGGCACCTCCCTCTATTCGATATTTTGATGATATTAGCGACATTGTTCGCCGGAATTGTTTCGAATTTCGTATTTCAAGTTCGGAATCGTATAGCCCCCATATAAAGGTTTTCATTTGAGCGGTATTTTTCGACGGATTTTTTTGACATTTTTCAAGTTCCTTCCGAATGGTGGAGGGTATAAATTTTTTTTTTACTTGTTTTTTTTTGCTATTCTCTTTTTATTTTGTGCGCTACTGGTATAGAATTGGTAATCTTCTGATTTTATGGTTTACCATACTACAAGCTGGTACGAAAATTAAGGGTTGTTTCAAATCTTACAGCTACACAGACGAATTATGGGCCTGATGGGTCAAATGGCCTGATGTTGAGGCAAAAAACCACAGGGACAAGGTTACAGAAGATAGGCACTGGATTCACACATTTGATTTAAAAAATGCAAGAACATTTTAGAAAAAAGAAACAACTTGAATCAGTTCTTGCAGTCTCCGCCTCATTCTACGAAACAGAAAGAAACCGAATGAAGTTTGTAATTTATGGACTCGAAACCCGCTGAATAGATTTTCTTGAAAATTTCACAGGGTACTACAACATCGCCTAAAAGTAACATAGGCTATATACATTTTTAAAATTCCACTTGGAACTGGAGATATATCATCAAAATGGGACGTACCCCCGAAAAATTTAAATTTTATATGCACATATCTATTGATCGATTACAGATACATTCTCCAAATTTGGAATGCGTAACGGAATTTAAATCGAAAATACATTTGCCAATTTATATTGTTCAGATTTGGGTATAGCTCCGATTTCGATCGATTTCGATATTACGCGATATGTATGTTCGATTCCAATGGAAGTTGGAATGTGTGGCGGGATTTTGATCAGAAAATAAATTAGTCAAATTATATTCAAATCGGTTCAGATTTGGATATAGCTCCCATATATTTTTTCGGCCGATTTTACATATTTGATGCACAAAACACGATACTTTTGTCCAATTCTAATGAAATTTGGCATGGGAGCCTAAATTTGTACACATATAAATTTGTCAAATTATATTGAAATCGGTTCAGATTTGGATATAGCTCCCATATATTTTTTTTGGAATGTGTGGCGGGATTTTGATCAGAAAATAAATTAGTCAAATTATATTCAAATCGGTTCAGATTTGGTTATAGCTCCCACATACATTTTCGGACAATTCTACATATTTGTGCACCCAACGACTATGTATGCTAGATATCAATGAAATTAGGACAGAGAGACGAAATCTGGTACCAAAAAAAAAAAAATTGCCAAATTATATTGAAGTCGGTTGAGGTTGAAATCGGTTCAGATTGTGATATGATTTTATTAAGAAGCATTGACCCACAACTCCTTTGCAATGGTATTAGGCTAACAGTACAATTTAATGCTACCTCGAATTCACTACTTGCAACAGAAATGCCAGTCTTCTTCAAAATATTGCAGTTTCCTGCACGCTTGGCGTTTGCTGTGAAATGCATAAATCCGAAGGACAAACCCTAGGTGTATGCGTGCCATGTTCCTGCTTTTCTCATGGTCAGCTGTTCCAGTCATATTTACGCGTTGGTAGGCTATTTGTTTATTTACGCATTAAAGTATTACATTTTTCTTTCAAAAAATTTGAATTTGTTTTATTTTATTTTTAAAGCAACATATATTCGTATAAAAAATTTTGAATGCACATAAAATCAAAAGGGGTAGCGAAGAGCACCGAGTTCAGCTGGTCTCATATAAAGTGAAGGAAGTAGTCGATATAGTCCACATCTGGCACCTCGTAATATTTATATCATATTTATTTAGGTTCGATACGAAATGGTCAATATTGGTCCATGGCTTCGGAACCTACTCCATAAAAGGTCAAAAGTTCAAATAATTAAAACAGAAGCCAAAATATATTTAAATAATCGAACATTGACTGGGGGTATACTTCTGTCGGCAAAATCGACTGATACTTTTTAACTTGTTTTCATATTTAATCAGCACATCTTCAAACATATCAACTTTTTTTTTTAAAATGGTCCTGGGCATACACGCAAAGCACCGCGTATATAATATTCAAATAGCCCCCAAGAAAAATGTCATTGTAGACAACATATTCTAATTGTAGGAAAATCTATTAGAAGAGATCATAGGAATGGATCCAAACGCAATTTAGTTTATCGAACATGAATTAGGCAGCTATGGTGTTGGCAGCCGCTCTTGTAGGAATTGTTGGAATGTTTGTGGTGTGTGTGTGTGCTTGCTGTTGAAGTGTATAATTTTTTTTTGTTTGGATCAACTCGAAAATATTCCGATCGCACGTTTAGCACGATTCTCTAGTGAATCTTGGTTGTTGTATTCGAAATGAAACAATAGCAACAAATATAATAAAAATGTATCGGCCATAGGACCACCAAAAACAATATCGAAAACGTAAACAAATCCAATTCAAAATTACCCGAAGTATTCGATCGGTTTGCCTTCTGTGCTCATGGGGAAAAATGGTGGGTGGGTGGAAGGAGGTGGGAAAATGAGGAGGTATGTATTTCTCACTCTTGCCTCATTGCTCCCATTGAGACTTCATCTGTTTTCGTTGTTTTTGTTCTTTTCAAAACTTTTTCACTTTTTAGTATAATTCAGATGTTTCGAGCGTTAATATACAAAAGTACCATTTTCCGATCGTAACGCCGCCGCGCTCGTTTCGGTATACTTATGTACTTACATAACACCCAACAACAACAGCAGCAGCAGCAGAAGCAAAAATTCCAAACTCACTTTCATTAATTCCTTGGATTTCTGGAATTTCGACAAAAGTCCCTAAATTTGCGGTCATAAAGTGTGGCGCGAAACAGATTGTGGTGTGCCGGTGGTGACATTCGGGTGAAATCAAATGGACTTCTTTAGAGTCAAAAACATACGTCACAGTGGTAATCGCGCTACAGATTCAATGTAATATATAACGATGCATCATCCAACGTGTAGCAACAATTCGAACGTCCACCCAGTCGTCGACGCCGAGTGACGAGCGAAAGAACAATCGATCCATCGACCAAAAAAAAATCGAACAGAAAAGCACGCACAAAGTTCAAAATTGGAAGAATTTCCCAATTTCTTGGTGGACTCATCGCACGCAGTCGGACGGATTAATAAACAAACTGGCCGTTCTTTTTTCTTTCTTTCTTTTTTTTTTTTTTTGATAAGATTTAATTTAGTAAGTCAATGAGTATTCGTCGTACAAACAAACATGAATATGTATGTATGTATGCGTTATTTAAATATATATGCGTGTGTGTATGTATATATGTTCATATTCCGCAACAATTCTACATAGCACAGAAGAAATAATAATAATAATAACAATAATAACAATATCTATTATATATCGAACATAAATCATGAAATTCCACAATTGGTGATTTTGAATGAGCAACAGAAAAATGCATTGGGACCAATGATCTTCGAAACAATTTTAATATTGGCATTAATTTAAGATACATGTAGAAATGTCAACAACGCGTTAAGAGACAAAAGGAAATGCCAGGGTTCAATAGCCAAAGTGTGTTTGTTTGTTTGATTGGAATTTTTTGTGAGATAAATAAAAAAATATGAACGCCATTTAGGTCATCAGTTTAGGGCCGTATGGATGTGATTAATCCAAGTTCATGAAAAATCTGTGGCGAAACATTTAGACATTCGACGCTTCTGTTTAGAAAACGATCATTGCAAAATCATCTAATCTTGCTTGCTTGTCGTAGAGATCAGTCCAGTCAACCACAAACGAAAAACCTAACCATATTACGAAAATAGGGAATAAAGGATACATAGAAGAAGTGTGCCTATTAGACCAAATTTCGAAAATGGTTGGATAAATACATACGTGTGTATGATAACCCAACAGAGGGAAAACACAGAAGAGAGCAACTTTGCTGGTAATATAAGGTCGGTCTGCTTACTTCTTCCCTAGGGTAGAAGTAAACAAGCAGCATCCCTGTACAAACCTGCTAGCAATCAAAACAAAACAATTAAGGTAAGAGCACACAAAACGCTTTTTTGGCTGACTTAAGTCATCGGCTGACTTCTTCGTAAAATAACATGGGAGAAAGAGTGTAAATAATGGACCAACATCGAACTTTCCAAAGTCAACCTAAAACTCATTTCTTCTTTTACAAAGAAGCCAGTCGACGACTTAAGTCAATCAAAAAAGCCTTTTATGTACTCTCTCCTCTCAACATTCACAATTAATAAAATTCGACCGGCCGAACTTTTAATACCCTCCGCCATTTGGAAGGAACTTGAAAAATATCAGTAAAATTCCGTCGAAAAATAGCGCTCAAATAAAAATGGGACTATACGAAGACTTGGACCTGCATAAGTAATTCTTTGTCATAAGCTGTAGTACCGATTCTGAACTTCAAATACGAAATTTGAAACAATACCGGTGAATCATGTTGCAAATATCATCAAAATGCCGAATAACAATTTACCGTCATAGATTGTACTACCCATTACGAAACTCATATACGAAATTTGAAACAATTCCGAATATCGAGAGATACCGTTTTATGGGGGGCTATACGAAAACGTTAACCGACATCGCCCATTCACAAGCTCACCTGCCTACTTGCAAAATACGCAAGTGCTCAAAAATTTTAGGCTTCTATCTCATTTCTTTCCAAATATAGCGTGGTCACAACAGACAGACACACGGGCATGACTAAATCGAGTTAGAATTTTACGCTGACCCAGAATATACTATATACTTTGTAGGCTCTAACATGAGAATTTCAAGGAGTTACAAACTGAATGACAATGTTAATATACCGTCCATAGAATGGAGGGGGTATAAAAACAGCAGAGATAGTAAAAGTGAGAATACATAAAACGATTTTTTTGACTGGCTTAAGTCATCGGCTGGGCCAAAATCGCACTAAGTCAATCTAAAACTCCTTTGTTCCTCTACGAAGAAACTAGCCGATGCTTTAAGCCAGTCAAAAAACCCTTTAAGTATTCGCAGCTTAAGGTGTTTTTTTCTCTTTGGCAAGAAAGCTGTAAACAGTCGTACCTCTGTATGAATCGGCTAGCAACAATCTGATTTGCCAATACGAAACCATTGGACCCATGGAAGAAATACCAGGTAGCAACATAGGTGAATATTACAACAAAGCAAATATAAACATCTTTTTCTTTTATTGACATAAAAGACTTTTTCTTTTGCATAGAACTTGGGAGTAACTGACAATTGTAAATTGTCTTTGTGATATGAGTTGTCAATTTTGGCTTAGGCTTTATGACAAAATTCTGGCCGCCCGGCAAATTCAATTTCAATTTTGGCTAGTTACCCTTCGAATAAGGTGCAATCACAATTTTGGCAAGCTACCCAACGCGAAAGTATTTTACTGGCCGTTCTGCGCTTTACATACATATTAAAGGGAAGCCATTGGAAATTGTAGAATTTTATTCGGAGATTCGAGGTTTTTTGTATCCTTAGAAACAGGTTATAGAGTAAACAAGGAAACATCTGTGGCTGGTTTTGGATTCAACAAATATTGAAACGAAGTCGCATCAAAATTGAGCAAAGCTTTGGCTAACACATGTGTCAGGTTAATTTCAAATTGTGTTTGTGTCAAACTGTAAAGGTTTTTACACAAAACTAGAATCCCAAATAAAATTGTATTTCGATTGGATTCCGGTTATTTATGTGGCGTTTCCACTGCACTTGATTCGCTCTCTATTCGTTGTTTGACCCTTAACTATGAAAAAACTACCTAATTCTTCACACAAAATTTCCTGAGCGAACACTCATATTTGGAGGGCTCACTGCTATACCGAACCAAGTCATGAAAAATAAAAAATGCCGAAACTAGTGCCAATGTCCCCGCATGTGGCAACTCTATTTACACTGCAAAGCATAATGTCAAAAAGTGTTTCGTTCCAAAGATAACGGTAAAAAACCTAAGTCAACGACTGTCCTTTTCGTTTTTATTCAAAGCAAAAATGAACCAAGTCAGTGTGTTTCACTGTAAATCAGTTCTATTAGTGAGCAAGTGTATATTGCCGTTCAGTTTTCAGCAATATAAAAAACAAAACAAGTTAAAAAGTATCAGTCAGTTTTGCCGACAGATGTACGTGGAGGGTATAGTATGGAGGGCATATTAAGTTGGTCATTCCGTGTGTAGCACCACGAAATATATATTTTAGACTCTACAAAGTATATATATTCTTGATCAGCATAAAATTCAATGTCGGTTTTGCGATGTCCGTCAATATGTGGAAATCACTCTAGATTCCAAGCCAACTGAAGTAGGTTGATAAAATTTTACTCAGATGTGTGTTTGGTCTACAGGGCGTTTGGTATTGAAAATGATCGGTATTTTGATGACTTTCGTATTTCGTATTAAGAATTTTGATGTTTTTGCGATATTATTTACCGGATATTTTGCAGTTTCCCATTTAAATATTGTGATGAACTATGACAAAACTTGCCTGGGCAGGTCCAAATTTTCGTATAGACCCCCATATTACGGTAACTCCCTTTATTCGGTATTTTTATAATTTTTAAAAGTAAAAGATGAATAAAGATGAATAATCCCGGAAAAGTGGAGTGTGCATAAGCTTCGCTGCAACAGTGGAAAAGCATACACAAATCAGAAGTGTCTTACAACTTCCGCAAAAACATTTATACCTAATTATGATTTTGGATGCAGAATAAAATGGAACAACCAGGTGAATGAATCTAACAGAGAATTATTTTTCGAGTCATTTTGGAAACTTGCAGATTACGCAAAACAAAATGTTTTTTTATTATAAAGTTCAGCACGAAATTTTATCCGAATAAGGATACTTGTCGAGTTTGTGATGAACTTGACATGAAAATAAATTTCCATGAAGATGAAAATACAAATTTAATTTGGCAACAGGAACTTCATTTAAAAGCAGCACAGCTAGCTCGAGACTCACTGAATTCAGAAGTACCATCTGATGAACACTATATCTGTACTTTCGACCTTCAAAAAGCATTCCAAAGCTATCAACATCAGTTGCTTATTACAAGCGGAACATCAACTATATTTAGTCATATAGCGAACACTTTATTATATTTTTTGACTTGGTTCGCTTTAACTGTGAAACATTCAAATTTTAATCAGAGTAATAATGAACCAAAGTAGATTTTTTTGTTTTTGAATATATTTTTAGTAATATATTTTATTATTTTTGTTTTTAAATTTATATCATTAGTTAATTTTGAATATAGACTTTTACATTTTCTTTTAGTAGACTGAAATATTCCTTACAGAAATTAATTGCAGTGCATTTACTTTACCTCTAAATATCTTCGAATTATGTTTTTATGACTTAGTTCGGTATAGCTGTGAGCCCTTCATTTGTACGTCGTTCAAATCAAATCACTCTCAGAACAACGAAAAAATATGTCCCATCCCTAACAAATGAGAGCATTTATCGAAAAAATAAATTATGACATTTAAAAATGAAAAACAGAAAAATTTAATGAAATTTTAAAAATTTTTGGGAAGACTGAAAATTATGAATGAAAACTACAATGTTGAATGGCATATGTACATTCAAACGAAAGTAAATTTTGTTTTCTCTCTCATTCGAGGTACGCATTTGGTCCACGAATTAAAATTTCTACAGAAAACTGCAAACAAAATAGTCAATATTTTCAAAATGTTTCTATCGGCAGAAAAAATGTTTGACAAGTGTCTCTTCAGCAGAATTTAAAAATGGAAAAACACAAAAATATGTTCAAAATGTCAATATTTACACAAAAAGTTGAAAACGTGAATGAAAATTGTAAAATTAATGATATAATTAATCTTTGGGAGAAAAACAATAATTTCTTATATTCATATTAGTGAGAAGTTCATGTATTTTCGTATACATTCCCTTTAAAATCAACAAACAATTTTTTTTGAAAAAAGGAATTATTTTACTATGAATTACGAATCGTGCCGTATGAACGGGTTAATTCGTGTACCTAATTCTGAGAGCGAACAACGTTGTTCGGTTTCCAATGGAAACATGCTATTATTTAAAACATTCAAACCACAATTGGAAGTTCGATTTTTATACACCAAATAGTGGTAAGAGTATTATGTCCTTGTGTATTTGTTTGTAACATGTAGAAGGAAGGGAGATGGACCCATATTTACTTTTGAGGATCTTCATAGAATCGCATTCTGCGTCGATTTATGCATTTCATTTCGTCCATGTATTCTTGTGAACAAAATACAGGTCGCATTTATTATCCGATTGAGATGAAATTTTGCAAACAATATTTGCTTGTCCCAAGGACGAACCCTATCGGATGATAATCGGATCAGATTTAGATATAGCTCCCATATATCTTCAACCGATATCGGATTAGTTGTGCACCAAATGACCAATAGAAGTCCAAATGACCTGAATTTTTGTACATCTGATCGAATTCAGTCTGGAAGCAAGTACATCAAATTTGAAAATCGGTTCAGATATAGCTATAGCTCCCATATATATGTTTCATCCGATTTGGGGGTTTAGGTCCCTCACATGCATAATATGCATTCCACAACAATGACATTTGGTACAAATTATCATATACAGCGAAGAAATACCTCTGCCAAATTTTGTCAAGATCGGTTCAGATTTGGATCTAGGTCTCATATATATCTTCAACCGATTTCGGGTTAATTGTGCACCAAATGGCCAATATCAGTCCAAAAGTCCTGAATTTTAGTACATCGGACAGAATTCAGTCTAGAAGCAAGTACATCGAATTTGGAGAAAACCGGTTCTGATATAGCTATAGCTCCCATATATATGATTCATCCGCTTTGTTGTTTGCGTACCTTACATTCGTAATATGCATTCGACAACAATGCAATTTTTGTACCAGTTATCTTATAAAGCTCGGAAATGCCTTTGAAAAATTTTATCGAGAACGGCTAAAATTTGGATATAGCTCCCATTTAAATCTTTAATCCGATTTCAGGTTAATTGTGCAAATAATGTTAATAGTGAATTTCGGGACATACATTTAAATTTTGTACAACTCGGCTCCGATATATATATTTTTTATATAAACCTTCTCCAAGTGATATCTTAGACTCTATAGCAAACTATAACTGCTCTAAAGCCAAATGTTGATAGGTGGTATGATCTACTTGAAATAAATGCTCTTGTTACGGAAGCTCTACTAAATATGCATAGTGGTGTAGGGTATCATATAGTCGGCCCCGCCCGAATTTTCACTTATTTTTTTATTGTCATTTATTGTTCATTTTGGTGTACCTACTAAATAAAGAAATTTTCTAATGTCATTATCCGTGCTCTGATCTCATAGAGCGTAAAAAGACAGATTTACTCTCAGTTTCTTTCTTTATGTGCACATGTGTGGCGAATTTATATTGCAACAATTTGGTTGGCATCTCAAGTTGCCACCAGCTGGCCTGATAGGATAACTTTGTAATTCTACCATGATTGCACCTTGCATTGTCCAAGGCCTACAAAAGGTCGTCCAAGAAGACTACTTTTGACAACAATTTGACAACAAACTTAGTAGTTTCTGCACTATTGTGATTTGACTCTCTTTGGATTTCAAATCATAAAATGTCTTTTGACGGCAAACTTGTTTGTCAGATGGGCTTATTGGCCGACCTTAAGTAGGCCAAGGGTGTTGTCTTTTAAAATATAAGAGAAAAATATGCCAAAATTGGAAGAATTTTCCACTCTTCAACTTTGTTATCCAAAAAATATATCATCGGATAGTCAAAACAAGCTAAGATGGGATATATCGGTCCAGTCCACGTGAGACAGACAATTCTCTTAACCGTCTTAACGTACATACCTAATATTAACATTTATAAACTAAAAATATGCTTGGGCATATAATAATTGTATAATTCACGATGAGATCGAAAAATTTAAAAACAAATCCAATTCTAAAAAAATTAACACATATTTTTCGAAGTCGAATAAGCTCACGCTCTAAGTTAGAATTTTTTATCTGTCTATACATTATTTGGAATCTATTTCATTTGGCAGAGCTTTTCTGCTAAAAGGCGACTTCCAGTAAAAATTTCGAAAAATAAGCATTCAATGCAATATAAAATACGTAAAAAGCAGTAAATTCAGGCGGGCCGAAAAAAATAATAATCGCCAACAATTCTTTTAAACTCTTCAAAATACCGAATAAATCCGTTATATTGGGGTCTATACGAAGACGTGGACCTGTATAGGCAACTTTTGTCATAAGCCGTTATAATATTGAAATACGAAACATGAAAAAAATTCGGCGAATATAAACGATTTACAAACGGCATGACAATGTTAATATGCCCTCCATAGTATGATGAAGGGTATAAAAACCACAACAAACTTTTTTTGTTTTAAATTTTATTGATTGAAAGCAAAAAATGTCGGAAATAGCATCAAATTTTAGAATAAGTTTAGATTTGTTCGAATTGGTCACCTTTGGCACGAATTATGGCCTTCAAACGGTCAATGAAACCGCCACAAGCTGCCCGAAAGTTGCTCTGCGATATTTTGGCCCATTACCAACGAAGCGCTTGTTTGAGGTGATCGACACTTTGGTATTCTTTAGTGGCAACCTTGCTTTCCAAAATACTCCAGACACAATAGTTCAACGGATTGGTATCCGGAGATTTTGGTGGCCATTGTGCGCTGGAAATTAAGCGAGGAACCTCATTTTGTATCCATTCTTGGGTGGCGCGTGCTGAGTCCTGTTGGAATGTCCAAGGTCTGCCGCCAAAAAGTTTGCGTAGCCAAGCTTTAAAACACCCTCCAGAATATTTTCGCGATAATATTCGGCATTAATACGAGCGGAGCTCTGGTGGCCAACCGAAGGTGCACATTTTCAGCTGACCTCTTGGCAAGTAAACACGATCATTTTGTTTGTTTACAAACTGCTGGACAACGAATGTATTCTCATCGGAGAAAACCAAATTCGGCAGTTCACCACTTTCGGCCAAGCGAAGCAAATCTTTAGCACTTTTGAGTCTATTTTCTGTTTCGGTGTAAGTTTTTGCACTTTTTCATTGGCTTTACCCCGAGATCATTTTTCAATATTTGCTGAATGGAATATTGCGATATGCTCAGCTCACGAGCCATTTTTCCATAAAGTCGCTTCTTTACTTTTCGAACCATTTCTGCTGATGTTGCTGTTTTCCTCCGTCCACTTCCTTGACGTCGGGCTACGCTACCAGTATCACGGTAACCGTAAATGCTGGAGTGCTCTAACGATAGCCACTTGTGATTTTCCAGCCAAATATAAAGAAATCACACTATCACGCAGTTTATTCGTTTTTAACATTTTCATTACAAACTAAAAAAACCGTAAAGAAATTCTAAAATTCGGGCAGGGCATACTTTATGATACCCTACACCACTTTGCTAATTTAGTAGAGCTCCATGTAACAATTAAAAGTTTTTATGGGAGAATTCAATCATAAACGCTATGATTATAATCTATATCTATAAAAGAGGAAAATGTTTGTCTGTTTGTTTGTTTGTTTGTAATTTATGGACTCGAAAACCGCTGAATAGATTTTCCTGAAAATTTCCATATATACTGCAACATCGCCTGAAAGTAACATAGGCTATATACATTTTTGAATTTCCACTTGGAACTGGAGATATAGCATCAGAATCGGAGGTACCTCCCAAAAATTTAGATTTTATATGCACATATCTATTGATTGGTTGAAGATACAGTTTCCAAATTTGGAAAACGTAACGGAATTTGAAACAAAAATAAGTTTGCCAAATTATATTGTAATCGGTTCAGATTTGGATATAGCTCCCATATATATTTTCGACCGATTTCGTTCATTTGATGCCTCAAACACAATATGAATGTTCGATTCCAATGAAATTCGGAATGTGTGACGGGATTTAATCCGAAAATAAATTTGTCAAATTATATTGAAATCGGTTCAGATTTGGATATAGCTCCCATATATATTTTCGGCCGATTTCAAGCATTTGATACACCAAACACGCTATGTATGCCCAATTTCAATGAAATTTGAAACGTGTGATAGATTTTATCTAAAAAATCGATTTCCCAAATTATATTGAAATCGGTTCAGATTTGGATATAGCTTCCATATACATTTTCGGCCGATTTCATGTATTTGGTGGACCAAGCACGATATGTATTTCCAATTGTAATGAAATTTAAAATAAGTAACGGAATTGGGAGCCAAAATGAATTTGTCAAATTAAATTGAAATCGGTTCAGATTTGGATATAGCTCCCATATATATTTTCGACCGATTTCAAATATTTGATGCACCCAAAGCGAGAGAAAAATCTGGCACCAGAAAAAATTGCCAAATTATATTGAAATCAGTTGAGGTTTGGATATAGCTAACATATATATATATATTATGCACCAAACACGATATATGACCGATTCCAATGAAATTCAGAATGTGTGGCGGAATTTGGTTATAATAATAAATGTGATAAATTAATTGGAAATTAGTTAACATTTGGATATAGCTCCCATATATATATTCTCGGCCGATTTCACATATTTAACGCACCAATTTCAATGAAATATGAAAGGTGTGGCGGAGTTTGGTGTAAAAGTAATTTTTTTTTTAAATTATATTTAAATCGGATCAGATTGGGATATGATTTTAATAAGAACCATTGACCCACAACGCCTTAGGCTAACACTAAAAAACAACACAACAATTTATTTGAAATACGCTTATTACGGCGAAGTATGTTGCTATCCCGAATTCACTAATTGCAATAGAAATGCCACTCAACTTTAAAAGATTGCAGTTTACTGCACGCTTGGTATTTGCTATGAAATAAATAAATCCGAAGGGCAAACCCTTCTTGTATGTATGTCATGTTACTGCTTTTCTAAATAAAATAAATAAAATTTTGAATGCATATAAAATCAAAAGGGGTAGCGAAGCGCACCGGGTTCAGCTAGTTATAATTTAAAGTTCAAAGGACTAAATATGCCGAAGCATTTGTTTCTTTTAAAATCGGACTTGTATTGCCCATTTATTGCGCAATTAATTTAAAATCAGATAAAAATATATATGGGAGCTATATCCAAATCTGAACCGATCTCGAATAAATTTGGCAAAGAAATTTCTGAGCTGTATTTGATATATTTCCCTGAATATCGTTGTTACGGAGTGCGTATTACGGCTGTGGGTAACAAATACAATAAATCGGATGAACAATATATATGGGAGCTATAACTATATCTGAACCGATCTTCACCAAATTTGACTTACTAGCTTCTAGGCTCAATTCGGTCGTAAGTGCCAAATTCCATCCCATTAGAAATATTAGACGTTTGGTGCACAATAAAAGGTAAATCGGACGAAGTTATATATGGGTGCTATATCTAAATTTTGACCGATTATCTCCAATTTCAATAGGGTTCGTCCTTGGGCCAAACAAATGATCTGTGCTGAGATCATCTGGATAGGGCAATAAACGCAAACTGTACGTTGTTTACAAAATACATGGACAGACGGACAGACAGACAGACGGACGGACGGGCATGCATGAATCGACTCAGAATGTGATTCTATGCAGATCATCAAAAGGAACTATGGGTCTATCTCGTTTCCTTTTGCCTGTTACAAACAACTGCACCTACATAATACCCTCACCACCTTGTGGTGAAGGGTATAAATATGAATAATAAAAAACATAAACCGTTTCCATGCACAAAGATACCATCTGCAACAAGTACCTATTATTCCTGCTTCTCCAATTGATATACTGACTGATTTCAGTTCCCCCAATTTCGCCGAAATGTTTTCAGTTATTATTCAATAGAACCCTATTGTTTTTGGAGATGATTGCAAAATTTTTAGGGATAGAAATGAACCAAAAACAGAAAAATTTCCTGATTTTGCACTCGCAGAAATTTACATAGAGTTAGAGTTTAGGACTGAGAAGAAGCCTGCCAACTATTATGTAAGATATTAAAAACAATTCCACTAACCGCGAATATTTTTAACCCCATTAAAATCACAAATACTTTACAAGGTCACTCCTTACCATTAAAGTCATGCTGATAGCCAAGAAATCAGATATATAGCAAAATAGGAACTATATATATATATGTAAAGGAAATAAATGTTATTTATTCTGCTTATGAGTCAAAAACCGCTAGGCCGATTTTCACAATTGCCATCAATTCAGAATGGTCTCTGGCCAACAATTTTGAATTGAAAATTTTCTAAATTTTTGCACTCCTCAACACTACGCTGTGAGGGTATTATATGCATGTCGCAATTATCGTCCGATCCTCACGAAATTGCATGGCGCATCGTTAGGGTCAGCATTAAAGCCCATTGTTCTTAATATGTACATATAGGGGTTAAAATGGACTAAAAATTGTTATACCCTCCCCCATAGTATGGAGGGTATATTAAGTTTTTCATTCCCTTGATAATACCTCGAAGTATACATTTTAGACCCCACAAAGTATACATATTCTTGATCAGCATAAAATTCTGTCCGTCTGTGGAAATCACTGTAGCTTCCGAAAATTTTACTCAAATGTGTATTACGTCTGCAGGACTTTTGGTATTGAAAATGGGCCTTGTAGGTCCACGTCTTCGTATAGCCCCCATATAACGGTACCCCCCTATATTCGGTATTCTGATGATTTTAGGGACATTATTTAACGGAATTGTTTCAAAATTTGTATTTGGATTTCGTAATAGATACTACAGCATACAAAATGGGCCATGTAGGTAGACGTCTTCTATAGCCCCCATATAACGACACCTCCCGATATTCGGTATTTTGATGATTTTAGCGACATTATTTACCGGAACTATTGGTATTTGAAGTTCGTAATTAATACTACAGCCTATGACTGAAAGTTGTCTGGGCAGCTCCACGTCTTCCTATAGTCCCCATATAACGGTACCCCCAATATTCGGTATTTTGATGATTTTACCGACATTATTTACCGGAATTGTTTCCAATTTGGTATTTTAAGTTCGTAATGGATGCTACAGCCCATGTCAGAAAATTGTCTGTGCAGGTCCACGTTTTATAACCCCCACGGTACCTCCCCATATTTGGTATTTTGATGATTTTAGCTACATTCTAAACAGATTTTTCTTCAAGTTTCGCATTTAAATATTGTAATAGCTTATGATAAAATTGCCTATGCAGGTCCACGTCGTCGTATAGATATTCGCTATTTTTAAGATTTTAACAGAATTTTTAACGGTTTTTATTTTTTTTTGAAAATTGCCAAATTTGTTCCAATTGATGGAGGGTATTCAAAGTTCGGCCCGGCCGAACATACAGCTTTTTTACTTGTTTTTTTTTTAATTTTTTAGTCGCTCTATAGGCCATAATTGAAAACCAATCGACACGGAATTTCGCATCAGAAGAGAGTTAAGGACAGGGAAGAAGTCTAGCATTTTTGATGGATTACATTTAGCTGTAAAATGGACCACAACTTTCGTTTGAAATTGTTTTGAATACTACGACGGAGTGCGTAAACATAACCAAGGGTAACATGTAGACAGGGCTCTTTCACATTATTTTAGAAACGAAATCCTCCAAAATGGATTTGGATACAAGGAGACTTCGAGCATATTGTAGTGTTGTAGGGTATCCCATGGTCGGCCCCGCACGTTTTTAGCATTTGTTTAAAATGGTCAGGCTTAATCCCTTTATTATTGTTTTTATAAAAAACAATGTTTGTTTATTAGTGGAGAACGTGGTAATGTTTACCAGGGGGTAAGGCAGGGAATATCTAGGTTTCGGAAAGAGCCACCAATCCTCATCAGTTCCCTTGTTTTTTGTCTGGGTTATTCTCCCCAGAAGTTATTTTAAAAATAACTTCTAACAAAAAACATTTTTTTACCCAAGTGACGAGATTGTAAGCTTCTCTTCTATTGAGCATGATTTTGAAAAGAAGTGTTGACCTTTCATTCAGTCATCGCGGTTTTCAATTATTTATTCAAAATAAATGCAACAAGTTGTTTGATTTTTTATTGTTTTGATACTAATTCTGACATTACAAGCCAAACAGGTAAACCTCTATACTTGCAAGTTTGCCATACCATCTCTGGCTTATCGAAGTAATCGTTTAAAGCCCTATAACCATTTATACACACCATTCTGTGGTAATCACTTTTACTTGTGAATGGATCTAGAACCCCCATAAAACGCTTCCTCTAATTATGGGTAGTGGCATTTTGAATCTGGTGCGGTGGGTTCCAGATTGTCATAATATTTTCGTTCAAAAAAAAAAAAAAAAAAATAATAAATAAATAAATAAAAAGGAATCTCCAGTTATAGGGTTTTGCGATAAATAGAATCGGATCGACATTAATTTAGAATTCATAAAAAATTTTAAAATAAATTGGAAAAATGTCAAGAGCTTCCATGCATATGTCACTGACAGAAAATAACTTTTGCTTTAAAATCAAATTATGTTTTATTCTCATAAAATTTGCGAACAAATGGGAAAATATACTGTTACAAAAGGCAGGCTGTTAATCCGAATTTATGTTAGGCAAGTTTTCTAGCGGCAATTCTTTCATAAGCCATTACGATATTCAAATGCGAAACTTGAAAAAACGGCTAAAATCATCAAAATACCGAATATCGGGAGGTACCGTTATATGGGGGCTATACGAAGACGTGGACCGGCATAGACAGTTGTCTGTCTTAGGCAGTACTACCCATTACGAACTTCAAATACCAAATTTGAAACAATTCCTGTGAATAATGTCGCCTAAATCACCAAAATACCGAATATCGGGATGTATCTTTATATGGGGCTATACCAAAACCTGGACCTACATGACCCATTTTCAATACCAAAAGTCCTGCAGACATAATATACATTTGAGTAAAATTTTTTCAACCTATTTCATTTTGTTCCGAAGCTAGAGTGATTCCCCCAGACGGGTAGGCAGACCGATGGACGGACGTCGGTAATTCGACATAAAATTTTATGCTGATCAAGAACATATATACTTTGTAGGGTCTAAAATGTATATTTCGAGGTGTTACAAACGGAATAACAAACTAAATATACCCTCCACACAATGGTGGAGGGTATAAACATGACAGAAAAGGCAATGATGAAAATTAAAATTTCTTAAAATAATTGCTTTGCTTTGTTGCTAAAGGAGAACGATAAAAATTGCCGCCAGTAAAATTGCATAGTATAAATCTGGACTTCAATCAACATACAAATTCGGTTGTTTGGTTCGTTTTATTATTTTTATACTAACACTAGCACAATTTTTACACCCTACACCCCACTTTGGTAGAGCGTGCTATGTCTTTACATATTTGTTTGTAACATGAAGGAGGAGACGAGATAGAACTTTGAAGATCCTTATACAACCACTTTCTGAGTCGATTTATGGATGTCCGCCTGTCTGTCCATGTATTTTTGTGAACAAAATTCAAGTCACTTTTATAATCCGATTTAGATAAGATTTTGCACAGGTCATTTTTTTGACCTATGGACGAATTCTGATTATAACTGTGTGATAACCGGATCAGATGTGGATATAGCTCCCATATACAGGGTGAGATGAAAAAACTGCAACCAACTTCAGACTGCTGTCATTTCTAAGCCACTCGTCTGACAACTGTTAAAATTGTTCCAGTCGCAGCTCATTGTATTGTTTACAAGCGTGCAAACGCATTTTGGTGAGAATTTTCCAGAAAAAGTGTTGTTCGTGATGGAATTCAAGCGCGATAATGTGTTTCTTTATCTTTGACTGGAAAACCACAAGTGGCCATCGTTAGAGCCCTCCAGCATTTAAAGGTGAATAAATCTTTTCTGACTCGTACCATCGCTCGTTACCGTGATACTGGTAGCGTAGCCCGACGTCAAGGAAGTGGACGGAAGAAAACAGCAAAATCAGCAGACATAGCTCGAAAAGTAAAGAAGCGACTATATCGACCCCGCGTCGCAGTAGCCGAAAAATGGCTCGTGAGCTGAATATATCGCAATATTCCATTCGGCAAATATTGAAAAATGAGCTTGGGGTAAAGCCATTGAAATTCCAAAAATGCAAGAACATACACTGCAACAGAAAGAAAATAGACTCAAAAGAGCTAAATAGCTGCTTCGCTTGGCCGAAAGTGGTGAACTGCCGAATTTGGTTTTCTCCGATGAGAAAACATTCGTTGTCCAGCAGTTTGTAAAGAAAAAAATTGATCGTATTTACTTGCCAAAGAGGGCTACTGATAATGTGCACCTTCGGTTGGTCACCAGAACTCAAGCTCGGCCATGGTGATGGTGTGGGCTGCCATAACACCCGATGGTCGCTCTCCGCTCGTATTAATCGACCGTGGCATCAGAATAAATGCCGAATATTATCTCGAAAATATTCTGGAGGTTGTATTAAAGCCTTGGGCACGCAAACATTTTGGCCACAGACCTTGGACATTCCAACAGGACTCAGCGACATCGCACTGAGAACGCGCCACCCAAGAATGGTTACAAAATGAGGTTGATCGCTTCATTTGATGCGCACAATGGCCAGCAAAACTCAGGATATCAATCCGTTGGACTATTGTGTCTGGGGTATTTTGTAAAGCAAGGTTGGCACTAAAAAATTCCAAAGTGTCGATCACCTCAAGCAAGCACTTCGCCGGGAATGGGCCAAAATACCACAGAGCAACATTCGGGCAGCATATACGGTTTCATTGGCCGTTTGAAGGCTATAATCTATGCCAAAGGTGACCAATTCGAACAAATCTGAACTTATTCTAAAATTTGATGCTATTTCCGGCATTTTTTGCTTTCCTTCAATAAAATTTAAAAAAATGTAAAGCTTATGGCGTTTGTAGTTTTTTTTTATCTCACCCTGTAGACAAAAATTAAATGTTAGGGCATAGCGAAGTAATCCAGGGATTTTTATGCACTCATTAAGATCCTTAAATCTTTAGGAATCCATAATGCCAGACTGTTGGCTCTAGCTTGCAGCACCACTAATTTAAAAACAATCGTTGAATCGGAAACCAATTCAAGCTTCAAATTAACTTATAATTCATTTCAAATATTTCAGAGAAAAGATGCCATCCCCTCCGAACACTACTCTTACAAACAAAATACCGAGTGAAACAAATGAACTCTTTGCGGGCTATTCGGATGATCTACTCAACACGGCCACCATAGGTTGCATACTATTCATTGTTATTGGTATACCGGGTAATATTTTGACCATATTTGCCCTGTCCCGAGGGAAACAGGTGAGTGGGCTAGAGTAATTTGAATGGCCATTCCACTATTTTAAAACAACTTGATTTTTACAGAACCGAAATTCCACAGCCATGTTCATAATAAACCTCTCAGTATCGGACTTATTGTTCGGGTGTTTCAATTTGCCCTTGGCTGCATCCACATTTCTACGACGAGCATGGATTCATGGGGACCTGTTGTGTCGTTTATTCCCGTTGTTAAGATATGGCCTTATGGCAGTGTCCCTTTTCACCGTGTCCTTAATAACCATTAACCGTTATGTGATCATTGCACATCCTCGTCAATATACCAGGTACGCAGTGGCCAAGTAGTGAAAATTTGTTGAATTGTACAGAGCACGCTCCATAAAATCTAATTATTTGATATTAAAAAGTCGAAAAGATTATCGGAAATTGCTACAGTAGCAATGTAATCTTCTTAATTTGCTATCTAGCATCTAACTTTCAAAAAATTGTCACTTTCGAGCAAAACATGTATGGAGGGTATATTAAGTCCGTCATTCCGTTTGCAATCATTTATAATCATTTTAGACCCAACAAAGTATATATATTCTTGATCAGCGTAAAATTCTAAAACGATTTAGTCCTTTCCGTCCGTCTGTCCCTCTGTTGCAATCACGCTATAGTCTAAACGAATTAAGATAGGAAGCTAAAATTGTGCACATATCTCTTTGTCTGCAGGCAGGTCAAGTTCGAAGACAGGCTATATCGGTCCACGATGTCGTATAGCCCCCATATAACGATACCCCCCGATAATCGGTATTTTGATGATTTTAGCCACATTTTCCAATGGAATTGTCTGAAATTCCACACAAGGAGTCCCTTGTGGGTACTTTACCCCCAGACATAGATTTATCTATATAGGTCCTCAATATCGTATATCCCCCTCATATATCGGCACCTTCTGATATTAGGTATTTTTAAGATTTTAACAGAATTTTTAATGGATTTTATTTTTTGAAAATTTTCTAATTCGTTCCAAATGGTGGAGGGTATTCAAAGTGCGGCCCGGCCGAACTTACTGCTTTTTTACTTGTTTTTATACCCTTCACCACATAGAGGTAAGGGTATTATGTCTTTGTACATTTATTTGTAACATGGAGAAGGAGGCGAGATAGACCCATAGTTACTTTAGAGGATCTCCATAGAATCACTTTCTGAGTTGATTTATGCATGTCAGTCCGTCTGCCCTTCCTTCCGTCCGCCCGTCTGTCTATGTATTCTTGTGAACAAAATGCAGGTCGCACTTATTATCTGATTGAGATGAAAGTTTCCAAACAACATTTGTCTGGCCCAAGGACAAAACCTATTGAATTTGGAGATACTCGGTAAAAATTTAGATATAGCTCCCATATATATCTTCGTCCGATTTGCATTTTATTGTGCACCAAACTAGGCCTGAAAATAAGGATGCCAAATTTGATCGAAATCGGTTCAGATATAGCTATAGCTCCCATATATATTGTTCACCCGATTTGTTATTTTTGTCCTCCGCAGCCGTAATATGCACTCTGTAACAGCAATATTTGGGAAAATATATCAAATGCAGCTCAGAAATACATTTACTAATATTTATCGAGATCGGTTCAGATTTGGATATAGCTCCCATATATAACTTCGTCCGATTTACCTTTTATTGTGCACCAAACGTCTAATATTTGTCCAAATGGGATGGAATTTGGCACTTACGACCGAATTGAGTCTAGAAGCTAGTATGTTAAATTTGGTGAAGATCGGTTCAGATGTAGCTATAGCTCCCATATATACTGTTCATCCGATTTGTTATATTTGTTACCCACAGCCGTAATATACACTCCCTAACAACGATATTCAGGGAAATATATCAAATACAGCTCAGAAATATCTTTGCCAAATTTTATCGAGATCGGTCCCGATTTGGATATTGCTCCCATATATATCTTTATACGATATCAAATTAATTGTGCACCAATTAATTTAATTCCTTTGAACTTTAAATTATAATTATAATCATAGCGTTTATGCTTGAATTCTCCCATGAAAACTTTTAATTTTCATGTGGAGTTCTACTAAATTAGCAAAGTGGTGTAGGGTATCATATTGTCGGCCCCGCCCGACTTTTTTTTTATTTTATTGAATGAAATCAAAAAATGTCAGAAATAGCATCAAACTTCTGAATAAGTTTAGATTTGTTCGAATTGGTCACCTTTGGCACGAATTATGACCTTCAAACGGCCAATGAAACCGCCACACGCTGCCCGAAGCGCTTGTTTGAGATGATCGACACTTGGTATTTTCAGTGCCAACCTTGCTTTCCAAAATACTCCAGACGCAATTGTCCAACGGATTGGTATCAAGATATTTTGCTGGCCATTGTGCGCTGGAAATGAAGCAGGACCATCATTTTGTAACCATTCCTGGGTGGCGCGTGCTGAGTGCGATGGTGCTGAGTCCTGTTGGAATGTCCAAGGTCAAATGTTCGGTCGAAATGTTTGCGTGCCCAAGGCTTTAATACACCCTCCAGAATATTTTCGCGATAATATTCGGCATTTTTTCCTATGCAACGGTCAATTACTACGAGCGAATAACTTTTTGTCCGGAAAATTCTCACCAAAATGCTTTTGTATACTTCTAAACAATATAATGAGCTGTCACTGGAATATTTTTAACAGCTGTCGGACGAGTGGTTTGGAAATGACAGCAGTCTGTAGATGGTTGCAGCTTTTTCATCTCACACTGTATAATAGGGAATATTAAAATTATCCATTAGCCGATAAAAAGACCTGATCAGTACTGGGATTATCCAACCCATTTTTTGATTTACCGACAAAAATCGGTAATTTTGATACCCAAAATTTTGATATAAACAAGTAAAAAAAAAGTAAGTTCGCCCGGGCCGAACTTTGAATGCCCTCCACCTTTTGGAACGCATTTGGAAATTTTCAAAAAAAATAATAAAATAAAATTCGTTAAAAATTCTGTTAAAATCTTAAAAATATATAAAATCCTTAAAATATATAGGAAGTCGCCGTTATATTGGGGTCCATACGAAGACGTGGACCAGCATATGGGGGGCAATATGATATCGTGGACCGATCGTTCTTGACCAGCCTGCAGACAAAAGACCGACCTCTACAAAATTTTAGCTTCCTATCTCAATTTGTTTTGACTCTAGTGTGATTTCAACAGACGGACAGAGGGACGGACGAACGTCTTAGAATTTTACGCTGATCAAGAATATATATACTTTGTTATGTCTAAAATGATTATTTCGATGAGTTACAAACGGAATGACGAACTTAAAACTATGTTTGGTGGAGGGTAAAAAATAAGTTGAAGTTGACAACATTGGTATCTATCGGTAGGTTTTACCGACAAATTTCGTTAATTACCGAAATTATTAGCATTCTAATCTTACCGACTTTTGTCGGTAACTCAAAAATGAGTTGGAGAATTCCACTGCAGACAAGCTAAAAAAGGAATATTTGTTTATTGTTTAACTTAACGAGAAATGTGTCACTCGTCCTGCGTAAATAATCATGGAGCAAACTTTTAAATAATATGGAAATTATAGATGAGTTCCAATATGCCGATTTGGCAAATGAGATTACATTGTTAACTGTGTCATGGATTTGCTTTAAGAGATTTTTATAATGGAATCTGTACTGCATGTGTATATCTTCTAATTTTCACTTTTAATCAAATCATTTGCCAACGCGCGATCTTAACTTCTCTTCCAGAATATATCAACGACGATACTTGGCTCTCATGGTCCTGGGCACTTGGCTGTTAAGTTTCACCATTATGATACCCACCTGGCGCGGTATATGGGGAAAGTTCGGACTTGACATTTCTATTGGCTCCTGCTCCATATTGCCAGATAATAACGGTCACACACCGAAGGAATTTCTCTTCGTGTTGGCCTTTATGGTGCCGTGCCTTTGTATCGTATTCTGTTATGCTCGAATTTTCTATTTGGTAAGAAAAGCTGCATTTCGTACAAGGGATCCCGCGTCGAAGGCGTCGACTGCACCGGCCTCACCACCTCCAGCCACAAATATTCGCCCGAATGAGTCAGTCCCTCAGTTGAATGCAAATTCCGCAAAACCAAAAGGAAAAGAAGCTGCTGCTGCAAATACTGAAGATTTACCATTGCGTCCATTTAGTGTCAACGAAGACATCGAATATATCGATGTTAATTGTTCTCTGGAAAATCTACCGATTTCATATAAGAATTCCAATTCAAGAATGCACAATGTAACCGATCCTGCTTCGAGTAGCTCACATGTAAGTATTCGAATCTCTTATGTCCTGATACTTTAACAAGTGATGTTGTCTGACAAATAAATCGTTTTTTGTCATTACGAGTTTCATTTAAATATCAACTGTCAGATAAGCTAAAGTTCATACCAAATTTCTTCGTCAAGTTTACTGAATTCACCTTGCCATATTCAAATTAACAAGTAAAAAGGAGGGGTAAAGAAAAAATCTATATCTATAAAAGAGGAAAATGTTTGTAGGTTTGTTTGTTTGTTTGTTTGTTTGTTTGTAATTTATGGACTCGAAAACCGCTGAATAGATTTTCCTGAAAATTTCCATATATACTGCAACATCGCCTGAAAATAACATAGGCTATATACATTTTTGAATTTCCACTTGGAACTGGAGATATAGCATCAGAATCGGAGGTACCTCCCAAAAATTTAGATTTTATATGCACATATCTATTGATTGGTTGAAGATACAGTCTCCAAATTTGGAATACGTAACGGAATTTGGAACAAAAATAAGTTTGCCAAATTATATTGTAATCGGTTCAGATTTGGATATAGCTCCCATATATATTTTCGAAAGATTTCGTTCATTTGATGTCTCAAACACAATATGAAGGTTCGATTCCAATGAAATTTGGAATGTGTGACGGGATTTAATCCGAAAATAAATTTGTCAAATTATATTGAAATCGGTTCAGATTTGGATATAGCTCCCATATATATTTTCGGCCGATTTCAAGCATTTGATGCACCAAACACGCTATGTATCCCCAATTTCAATGAAATTTGAAACGTGTGATAGATTTTATCTAAAAAATTGATTTCCTAAATTATATTGAAATCGGTTCAGATTTGGATATATATTTTCGGCCGATTTCATGTATTTGGTGGACCAAACACGGTATGTATTTCCAATTGTAATGAAATTTAAAATAAGTAACGGAATCGGGAGCCAAAATGAATTTGTCAAATTAAGTTGAAATCGGTTCAGATTTGGATATAGCTCCCATATATATTTTCGACCGATTTCATGTATTTGATGCACCAAACGCGCTATGTATCTCTAATTTCAATGAAATTTGGAAGTTGTAGCGGAAATTAAAACAAATATACATTTGTCAAATTATATTAAAATCGGTTTAAATTTGACAAATTATATTCAAATACGCTCAGATTTGATTATAGCTCCCATATATATACTAAGCCGATTTCACATATTTGATGCACCCAAAGCGAGAGAGACAAAATCCCGTTACATATTCCAAATTATATTGAAATCAGTTGAGGTTTGGATATAGCTAACATATATATTTCGGCCGATTTCATACATGTTATGCACCAAACATGATATATACGACCGATACCAATGAAATTCAGAATGTGTGACGGAATTTGACTACAATAATAAATGTGACAAATTAATTGGAAATTAGTTAAGATTTGGATAAAGCTCCCATATATATATATATATATATTATCGGCCGATTTCACATATTTGACGCACCAATTTCAATGAAATATGAAAGGTGTGGCGGAGTTTGGTGTAAAAGTAATTTTTTTAAATTATATTTAAATCGGATCAGATTGGGATATGATTTTAATAACAACCATTGACCCACAACGCCTTAGGCTAACACTAAAAAACAACACAACAATTGATTTGAAATACGCTTATTACGGCGAAGTATGTTGCTATCTCGAATTCACTAATTGCAATAGTAATGCCACTCAACTTCAAAAGATTGCAGTTACATAAATAAATAAATCCGAAGGACAAACCCTTCGTGTATGTATGTCATGTTACTGCTTTTCTAATGGTTTTGGTTATTTACGCATAAAAGTAGTGCAATAATTTTTTCTTTAATTTTGAAATTTGTTTTTTTTTAACCAACATATATTCGTAAATAAAATTTTGAATGCATATAAAATTAAAAGGGGTAGCGAAGCGCACCGGGTTCAGCTAGTTTTTATATAAAAGCATCTGAGTTCAAGCGTGTTTCACTTTAAACTTCATACACCTGTAAGACCTTTTGAATAATGCAGTTAAAATCATCAAAAACCATGAAGTGAGTGAGGCCGTTATATGGGGCCATACCAAAACGGGAACATCTTCAGACAATTTTATACTTCAAGGATTGCCATCTATCAAATATTCTAAAATACCAAATTTGAAACAATTATGCGGGTAAATGTGACTAGGATTATCAACATACCCAATATCGGTAGGTATCGTTATATGTGCGCTATAGGAAAACGTAGAACAAAATATTCAATGTTCTGCCACCGGGCTAGAACCCATTATGACTAAAAATACCAATTTTTATCAAAATATCGAATATCGGCAGGTACCGTTATATGGGGGCTATACCAAACGTGGACCTATACATACAATGTTTCGCCAAACGAGAAAGAACCCATTATGACCTACAAATACTAATTTTTATACAAATCCGTGGAAAAATGTGCAAAAATCAACAAAATACTGAATATCGAAAGGTACCGTTCGTTATATGGGTACAATACCAAATTTGGACCGATATATCTCATTTTCAATGCCAACCATCCTAGGCACATACCCTCCTTTCCAAAACGAAGGATATAAAAATCGATAATGCATATCATTTATTTTAGACTAAAGAACTGAATTAACGATTCATATCAAGAAAGGGAGGGTATATTAACAATGTCATTCCGTTTGAAACATCCCTAAATATGCATCGTAGATCCCATAAAGTATATATATTCTTGATCAGCCTAAAATTCTATGTCGATTTAACGATGACCGTACGTCTATGGAAACCACTCTAGCTACCGAACGAATTGAAGTAGATTTCGTCCGCAGGACTTTTAGTATTTAAAATGAACTATATAGGTACACGTTTTGTTATAGCTCCCATATAACTGTATGATTTTGATGAATTTAGCTACATTATTCTCCGGAATTGTTTTAAATTTCGTATTTGTACTTCGTAATGGGTACTACAGCCTGTGATCCCAAACTGACGGTAACTCCATTTATTCAGCATTTTTACGATTTTAACAAAATCTTTAACGGATTCTATTTTTATACCCTCCACCATATTATGGAGGGTATATTAATTTTGTCATTCCGTTTGTAACTCCTCGAAATACTCATGTCAGACCCAACAAAGTATATATGTTCTTGATCAGCGTAAAATTCTAAGACGATTTAGCCATGTCCGTCTGTGTGTCTGTCTGTCTGTCCGTCTGTCTGTCTGTTGTAATCACGCTATCTTTCGAACAAATTGAGATAGAAGGCTAAAATTTTGCACACATGTATATTTTGCCAGTAGGCAAGTTAAGTTCGTAAATGGGCCATGTAGGTCCAAGTTATCATATAGCCCCCATATAACTGTACCTCCCGATATTAAGTATTTTTATGATTTTAGCGACATTATTCGCCGGAATTGTTTCAAATTTGGCATTTGAAGTTCGTAATGAATACTACAGCCTAAGACAGAAAATTATCTGTGCAGGTCCATGTCTTCGTGTAGCCCCATATAACGGTACCTCCCGATATTCGGTATTTTGATGATTTTTGCGACCTTGTTTACCGGAATCGTTTCAAATTTGGTATTTGAAGTTCGTAATTGATACTACATCCTAAGACAAAAAATGAGCCATGTAGGTCCATTTCCTCATATAACCCCCATATAACGGTTCCCCCCGATATTCGGTATTTTGATGATTTTAGCGAAATTATTCAGAGAAATCGTTTCAAATTTGGTGTTTGAAGTTCGTAATAGATACTGCAGCATAAAACAGAAAATGGGCCATATAGGTCCACGTCTTCATATAGCCCCATATACCGTACCCCCCGATATTCGGTATTTTGATGATTTTAGCGACATTATTTACCGGGATTGTTTCAAATTTCGCATGTGAATTTCGGAATGGATACTTCAGCCCATGCCAGAAAATTGTTTGTGCAGGTCCATGTCTTCGTATAGCCCCCATATAACGGTACCCCCCATATTCGGTATTTTAATGATATTAGCTACATTATAAACAGATTTTTCTTCAAGTTTCGCATTTAAATAGTGTAATAAATTATGACAAAAGTTGCCTATGCTGGCCCACGTCGTCGTATAAGCATTCGGTATTCTTAAGATTTTAACAGAATTTTTAACGGATTTTATTTATTAGAAAATGCCAAATTTGTACCAAATGATGGAGGGTATTAAAAGTTAAACTTACAGCTTTTTTACTTGTTTATTTTATTATCCAAATGGTGGAGGGTATTCAAACTTCGGCCCGGTCGAATTTAGTGCTCTTTAATTTGTTTTTGTTAAGTTTAGCTGCATTATCCAAACGTTATTATCCTTACTGGTAAATTGTGTTTAAAGTGGAACACGTTTAAATTCAGATACTTTTATATCAAAATGTTTCCTTTACCCAGGGTATTAAAAGTTCGGTCCAACCGAACTTAATGTTTTTAAACCCTACACCACAAGGTGGTCAGGGTATTATGTCCTTGTGCATTTGTTTGTAACAGGCAAAAGGAAACGAGATAGACCCATAGTTCCTTTTGATGATCTGCATAGAATCACATTCTGAGTCGATTTATGCATGTCCGTCCGTCCGTCCGTCTGTCCATGTATTTTTGTAAACAAAGTACAGTTCGCATTTATTGCCCTATCCAGATGAAATTTTGCACAAATCATTTGTTTGGCCCAAGGACGAACCCTATTGAAATTGGAGATAATCGGTCAAAATTTAGATATAGCTCCCATATATATCTTCGTCCGATTTGCCTTTTATTGTGCACCAAACGTGTAATACCAGCGCGAATAGTATGGAATTTTGCACATACAACCAAATTAGGCATGAAAATAAGTGTGCCAAATTTGATCGTAATCGGTTCAGATATAGCTATAGCTCCCATATATATTGTTCATCCGATTTGTTATTTTTGTCCTCCGCAGCCGTAATATGCACTCTGTAACAACAATATTTGGGGAAATATATCAAATACATCTCAGAAATACATATGCTTAATTTTATCGAGATCGGTTCAGATTTGGATATAGCTCCCATATATAACTTCGTCCGATCTACCTTTTATTGTACACCAAACATCTAATATTTCCCCAAATTGGATAAAATTTGGCACTTACGACCGAATTGAGTCTAGAAGATAGTATGTCAAATTTGGTGAAGACCGGTTGAGATATAGCTATAGCTCCCATATATACCGTTCATCCGATTTGTCATATTTGTTACCCAAAGCCGTAATATGCACTCCGTAAAAACGATATTTAGGGAAATATATCAAATACAGCTCAGAAATATTTTTGCCAAATTTTATCGAGATCGGTTCAGGATTGGATATAGCTCCCATATATATCTTTATCCGATTTCAAATAAATTGTGCACCAAATGGTCAATACAAGTCCGAATTTAAAAGATACAAATGCTTCGGCATGTTTAGTCCTTTGAACTTTAAATTATAATTATAATCATAGCGTGTATAATTGAATTCTCCCATAAAAACTTTTAATTGTTATGCGCAGTATCATAAAGACTTTCTTTACTGATTTTTTACTTGTTACAAATTTGTTTTGTTTATTTTTGTTCAACTAAAATGAAGATGACACATTTACATTTTATTGCCATATCTCTGAAAAAAATGAATTTATTTTAAAGGAAAGATATAATAATGAAAGCCTGATGATGTAAATTTCATCCTTTACTTTACATAAAATACGGGATTTTAGGTAAAGCTAATTTTTCTACATTTTTGTTAATCAATATTATAACATACTTTTAGGCTGAAAGGTAACGCTTTATAGTATATATTAATATATTCATAGAACATGTGTAATATTACTCATATTATATTACACTTATTCTATGAATATTACTTTTTACATCATATAATTCTTAAAATGTAGCACTTCGTTTAAGTTTCAAAATTGTTGGGCCCGCTTTGAAGTTTGCTACAAAAATGTTAATCGTAAAATGTGTAAAAATCACTTTAATGGACATGTCTTTAACAGGTTGTGGAAACTGCCTTTTATCAAAGTGGGGTAAGAAAGATAAGAGCTTCCCAGAAAATTGTAGAATCTTCTACTTCTGGAACCAAGCCCTTGTGAGCATATTACCCATATTTGTAAAACCAATTCATCTATAGCTGCCATCGAAGTATATCATGTTATTTCCGTCCATCTCATAGATCAGATTATACACTATTTTTAATCTAAACAGAAACGCTTTATGGGTCCAACAATTTTTGTCGAAAATGCTATAACTACCACTGCATTATTATTTTATTGTTTGAAAGTGCAATCCTTTCGGCATCGCCAGGCCATGCAGTAGATTCCAATTTCAATCCCATTATCAATTGTGTGCAGCTGTATTTCACCAATGACCGCACGAATATTGTCCTTTAAAGCGTCAATTTTCCCTATTTTTTCTTATCTTTAGCAAATAATAGTCCAACGATGTCTGATCTCAGCTCCGAGAAAAAGCCCACCGAAATCTGCTGGCCTATTCTATAACTTTTGTCTATTCAAAAGTTTATAACATTTATTTTGTATTATAACATAAACAAACAAATGAGGATTTAAACGAGTAAAGAAAGTCTTAAAGTCGGGCGGGCCGACTTTATGATACCCTACACCACTTTGCTAATTTAGTAGAGCTCCACATAACAATTAAAAGTTTTTATGCGAGAATTCAATCACACACGCTATGATTACAATTATAATTTAAAGTTCAAATGACTAAATATGCCGAAGCATTTGTATCTTTTAAAATCGGACTTGTATTGCCCATTTGGTGTACAATTAATTTGAAATCGGATAAAAATATATATGGGAACTATATCCAAATCGGAACCGATCTCGATAAAATTTTGCAAAGATATCGTTGTTACGGAGTGCATATTACGGCTGTGGGTAACAAATATGACAAATCGGATGAACTGTATATATGGGAGCTATAGCTATATCTGAACCGATCTTCACCAAATTTGACATACTACGACTCAATTCGGTCGTAAGTGCCAAATTTCATCCAATTTAGGCAAATATTAGACGTTTGGTGCACAATCAAAGGTAAACCGGACGAAGTTATGTATGGGAGCTATATCCAAATCTGAACCGATCTCGATAAAATTTAGCAAATTTATTTCTGAGCTGTATCTATATCTATAAAAGAGGAAAATGTTTGTATGTTTGTTTGTTTGTTTGTTTGTAATTTATGGGCTCGAAAACCGCTGAATAGATTTTCCTGAAAATTTCCATATATACTGCAACATCGCCTGAAAGTAACATAGGCTATATACATTTTTGAATTTCCACTTGGAACTGGAGATATAGCATCAGAATCGGAGGTACCTCCCAAAAATTTAGATTTTATATGCACATTGATGCACATTGATTGGTTGAAGACACAGTCTCCAAATTTGGAATACGTAACGGAATTTGGAACAAAAATAAGTTTGCCAAATTATATTGTAATCGGTTAAGATTTGGATATAGCTCCCATATGTATTTTCGGCCGATTTCAAGCATTTGATGCACCAAACACGCTATGTATCCCCAATTTCAATGAAATTTGAAACGTGTGATAGATTTTATCTAAAAAATTGATTTCCAAAATTATATTGAAATCGGTTCAGATTTGGATATAGCTCCCATATACATTTTCGGCCGATTTCATGTATTTGGTGGACCAAACACGACATGTATTTCCAATTGTAATGAAATTTAAAATAAGTAACGGAATTGGGAGCCAAAATGAAATTGTCAAATTAATACATGAAATCGGTCGAAAATATACCGATTTCATGTATTTGATGCACCAAACACGCTATGTATCTCTAATTTCAATGAAATTTGGAATGTGTAGCGGAAATTAAAACAAATATACATTTGTCAAATTATATTGAAATCGGTTCAGATTTGGATATAGCTCTCATATATATTTTCGACACGATATGTATGTTCGATTCCAAAGAAATTTGGAATATGTAACGGGATTTTGATTATGAGTGGCTAAATTTGGTACAAAAATAAATTTGACAAATTATATTCAAATACGCTCAGATGTGATTATAGCTCCCAAATATATACTCAGCCGATTTCACATATTTGATGCACCCAAAGCGAGAGAGACAAAATCTGGCACCAGCAAAAATTGCCAAATTATATTGAAATCAGTTGAGGTTTGGATATAGCTAACATATATATTTCGGCCGATTTCATACATATTATGCACCAAACACGATATATATGACCGATTCCAATGAAATTCAGAATGTGTGGAGGAATTTGGTTATAATAATAAATGTGATAAATTAATTGGAAATTAGTTAAGATTTGGATATAGCTCCCATATATATATTCTCGGCCGATTTCACATATTTGACGCACCAATTTCAATGAATTATGAAAGGTGTGGCGGAGTTTGGTTTAAAAGTAATTTTTTTAAAATTGTATTTAAATCGGATCAGATTGGGATATGATTTTAATAAGAACCATTGACCCACAACGCCTTAGGCTAACACTAAAAACAACACAACAATTTATTTGAAATACGATTATTACGGCGAAGTATGTTGCTATCTCGAATCCACTAATTACAATAGAAAAACCACTCTACTTAAAAAAATTGCAGTTTCCTGCACGCTTGGTATTTGCTATGAAATAAATAAATCCAAAGGACAAACCCTTCGTGTATGCATGTCATGTTACTGCTTTTGTAATGATTTTGTTTATTAACGCATTAAATTAGTGCAATATTTTTTTAATTTTTAAATTTGTTTTTCTTTATCCAACATATATTCGTAAATAAAATTTTGAATGCATATAAAATCAAAAGGGGTAGCGAAGCGCACCGGGTTCAGCTAGTTTGATATATATCCCCAAATATTGTTGTTACAGAGTGCATATTACGGCTGCGGAGGACAAAAATAACAAATCGGATGAACAGTATATATGGGAGCTATAGCAACATCTGAACCGATTTCGATCAAATTTGGCATACTTAGTTTCAGGTCCAATTTGATCGTACGTGCAAAATTCTATACTATTCGGACGAAGATATATATGGGAGCTATATCTAAATTTTGACCGATAATCTCCAATTTCAATAGGGTTCGTTCTTGGGCCAAACAAATGATTTGTGCAAAATTGCATCTGGATCGGGAAATAAATGCGAACTGTACTTTGTTTACAAAAATACATGGACAGACGGACGGACATGCATAAATCGACTCAGAATGTGATCTCGTTTCCTTTTGCCTGTTACAAACAAATGCACAAAGACATAATACCCTGACCACCTTGTGGTGTAGGGTATAAAAAATAAATATTGAGTAAAGTTGTTAAAAAGTTACAGAATACGGCCCCTGCTCTGCGGTTGAACTCCAAAACAGGGCACAAAACATTGATCCTGGCTTCGGCTTAAATCAGACATGAGCTAAGTGTTGCCATTCATGAAATAAGCACTAGCTGAAGAAAAACAACGTTACATTGCGGACCTTTTCGTATATCCAATTTTATATAGTATAAATAATATAGGCATTATGGTGCAAAAATAAGATCATAAACCAAAATAAGACGAAATGTCAAAATTTGTTTAAGTCCAGTGAAGTAGAGCGAAATGAAATAGAGTTTCTGAAAGTTTGGAAATTCTTACTGGGAAAATTTCTCCAGTAGGAGTCATTCAGTAACATCAGCTGTTAAATAATGAGTTGTTTTGTAAACAAACAAAATTAGATTGGTTAATTTTTTGAAGAAAAAAAAAATAATAATAAAACTTATTAAAAAAATGGACAAAGAAAACGTGAATTAAGAGGAAAAAAATAGTTTAAGAGTGGATGATGATCTATTGTCAAATCCAGCTAAAAACATAGCCAACCGTGGAACACCATTGTCCATGGACATGCAGGAGTAAAATGTTTTTTTTTTTTTGTTGAAGATATTTTGTGCATGGAAAGAGTTTATATATTTTTATTATTTGTTTTTTTTTTCTGTAATGAAAAAGTAAAAACAAAGAAACTGCATCAAAATATTTCTGCTGTTAAGGTTTGCCCCAAAGTTGTTTTGATGGATCAGCTGTTATCTTACAAATGATGCTCTTCGTCTAATTTTTACAATTTTTACTCTCGAGAGAAAAGAAGTTGTATTTTTTCTCAGTTACTTCTTAGGGAGTAAATGCTGCTGGGAAAGTAAACGAACGAACCTTAGGATTCCAATCAAAATAAGTGTTTTGATCAGCATGGTAAACATGGAACAATCATTGATTTCGAAACTATTTTATTTTTTTTTTTTTTGAAAACAATAAATACATACACAATATTGGCAGGAGTCGGGCACACTTAGAAAAAAAATGTAATCAGCTGTTAGCTCTTTCTTACCTTTTTATACCCTCCACTTTGGAAAGAAGGGTATATTAACTTTGTCATTCCGTTTGTAACATCCTTAAATATTCGTCGTAGACCCCATAAAGTATATATATTCATAATCAGCATAAAATTCTAAGTCGATTTAAATGAAAAAGATGTCCGTCTATCTGTCTGTTGAAATCACGATACAGCCCATATTATTTGACGTAGAGCGCCAAAATTTAGCAGAGCAATTTGTATTGTGTCTAGGATGGTTAGTATTGTAAATGATGATATATCGGCCCAAGTTCTGGTATAGCCCCCATATAACGGTACCTCCCGATATTCAGAATTTTGATGGTTTTTGCCACATTTTTTCACTGATTTGTCTAAAAATTGGTATTTGTGGGTAGTAATGGGTCCTAGTTCGTGTGGCGAAACATTGTATGTATAGGTCCACGTTTTGATATAGTTCCCATATAACGGTACCTCCCAATATTCGGTATTTTGATGATTTTTTAAACATTTTTTTCAATAATTTCTCTGAAAATTGGTAGTTGTAGATTATAATGGGCCCCAGTTCGTGTGGCGAGTCATTATAATTATAGGTCCACGTTTTGGTATAGCCCCCATATAACGGTACGTCCCGATGTTCGGATATTTGATGATTTTTGCCACATTTTTTCACGGATTTGTCTGAAAATTGGTATTTGTAGGTCATAATGGGTTCTCCTTTGGCGAAACATAGCATGTCTAGGTCCACGATTTGGTATAGCCCTCATATAATGGTACCTCCCGATATTCGGCATTTTAATAGTTTTTGCCACATTTCTTCTAATGTTTCCTTTACCCTAAGGTGGAGGGTGTTAAAAGTTTGGCCCGGACGAAATTAATGTGTTTTTACTTGTTTTATTGTACCATGAGTATAAGTAGAGTATAAATCTATATCTATAAAAGAGGAAAATGTTTGTATGTTTGTTTGTTTGTTTGTAATTTATGGACTCGAAAACCGCTGAACAGATTTTCCTGAAAATTTCTATGTATACTGCAACATCGCCTGAAAGTAACATAGGCTATATACATTTTTGAAATTCCACTTGGAACTGGAGATATAGCATCCGAATCGGAGGTACCTCCCAAAAATGTAGATTTTATATGCACATATCTATAGATCGATTACAGATGCAGTCTCCAAATTTGGAATGCGTAACGGATTTTGTAACAGAAATAATTTTGCCAAATTATATTGTAATCGGTTCAGATTTGGATATAGCTCCCATATATATTTTCGACCGATTTCGTTCATTTGATGTCTCAAACACGATGTGAATGTTCGATTCCAATGAAATTTGGAATGTGTGACGGGATTTGATCCGAAAATAAATTTGTCAAATTATATTGAAATCGGTTTAGATTTGGATATAGCTCCCATATATATTTTCGACCGATTTCAAGCATTTGATGCACCAAACACGCTATGTATCCCCAATTTCAATGAAATTTGAAACGTGTGATGGATTTTATTTGAGAAATCGATTTCCCAAATTATATTGAAATCGGTTCAGATTTGGATATAGCTCCCATATCGGCCGATTTCATGTATTTGGTGGACCAAACACGATATGTATTTCCAATTGTAATGAAATTTAAAATAAGTAACGGAATTGGGAGCCAAAATGAATTTGTCAAATTAAATTGAAATCGGTTCAGATTTGGATATAGCTCTTATATATTTTTTCGACCGATTTCATATATTTTATGCACCATACACGATACGTATGTTCTATTCCAAAGAAATTTGGAATATGTAACGGGATTTTGAATAGAAAATAAATTAGTTATATTATATTAAAATCGGTTCAGATTTGGATATAGCTCCCATATATATTTTCCTCCGATTTCACATATTTGATGCACAAACACGATACGTATTTCCGATTCGGCATGAGTGACTTCATTTGGTACAACAATAAATTTGACAAATTATATTCTATATATATATATTATATATTATATATATATTATATATTATATTCAAATACGCTCAGATTTGATTATAGCTCTCATATATAATCTCGGCCGATTTCACATATTTGAGAGACGAAATCTGGCACCAGAAAAAATTTTCAAATTATATTGAAATCAGTTGGGGTTTGGGTATAGCTTACATATATATTTCGGCGATTTCATACATGTTATGCACCAAACACGATATATATGACCGATACCAATGAAATCCAGAATGTGTGGCTATATCTATTTCTTCACCCAACACTATATTTAGTACTAATTAGTACTTTTCATACAATTATAGTACACATTTCCTAAATCACCTCCATATCTCAAACACAGATCCCATTCGTAATCTTAATATCAAATTTCAGGATTTCAGTTTTATTCCTGCACCCAATGCTAAATATAGTACCACACAATATTTTTCCACAAAAATTGGAAGCATTTCCAAATCAAAGCTACATCGTAATCACAGACACCAAGAGTATACCAAATTTAATTCAATTTAGTACTTTTCGAACGAATCTCCAAACCCACCTCCAAATCTAATACTCAGATACCAACAGTAATTTTAAAATCAAATTTCAGTAATTCGCTCTGTAATTTTCCCCATTTCCAAATTTAGTACCATTAGTACAGTTATAATACACACTTCCAAAATCACAGCGACCCTAATATAAACAAATTACAAACTTCTAGAACTATCTGTTCACCCAGTACCAAATTGTACCAAATATAGTACCATTTAGTGCTTTCGTGCATTTGTAGAGTGGGCATGTGTTAAACAAACCTACCACCAACAGGGATTCCAATACAAAATTCCAAATTTAGTACCATTTTGTATAGTTCGCACATTTAGTACGCAGTTCCAAAACCACCTTCATTGATATACTTTCCCACCATGATCCTCATACCGAATGTAACGGATAGGGCTACCGTTCACATAATACCAAAGGGTACCATTTTAGAAGTTTAGTACTATTTTAGAACTTTTCGAAACCTTAAAGTTTGAATTTCCAAAACCCCTTGGGAACATCTATTCTGCACTCCATCAGTGCCTCTCATTGTAAATTTCAGGATTCCAGTTCTATCGGTCCACCCCAATTCCAATTTGTACGAAATGTGGTACCATTTAGTACACATAAGTACAAATATCCATAACCAAAGATTTTTAATGTATTTCCTGCAATTATTTTATTGATTATGCTATGACAATGTTCTCAATTTTACAGGATACCGATAAATCCAATCAGTCTCAACAAAAACCTGCTACGACTCCAGCAAAGGATACCACTTCTCGGTAAGTTCTCAAATCATACAATGTTTAATGCCAACATAAGCTAACCAATATTATCGTTTTGTTTTTCGTAGAACTAAAAACCCCATTAAAACCTCCATAAGGACGTCGTTTACCCGTTTCAGTCCCCGAACAAATCATTACGTCTCTATGGTCAACACCTCAAACGCCTCGGCAATTTATCCAGGCCGTATGAGTCAAAAGGATCGTCGTCTTTTGAAAATGATCCTGGTTATATTTGTTTCGTTCGTAATCTGCTATTTGCCCATAACGCTGACGAAAATCTGGAAAGGACTATCCGATAACCACATCTTCAATATAAGCGGCTATTTGTTGGTCTACTTGACGACCTGTATCAATCCGATTATATACGTTCTGATGTCGTCGGAATATCGTCAAGCCTATTGGAATCTGTTGAGGTGTCGGTGTGAAGGCAATTCCCAGAATAAAGAGTTCAATCGAAAGCCCAAATCATAACTTTTTGAACTGTGCAAAAGTTTTAGGTTTAAGAAACGTTTGTATCTTAAAATTTAGATTTCCGTTTTTTGTACATTCTTTATAAGATTCATTTTTTTGTGTACTACACGCACTCTCATAATACATGAATGTTTAAAAAAAATAAACACACATACACACACCCAATTACTTGTTGCTATATTATGTACGACGTGTGCCAAATTTGGATCAACTCCGGTAAGTATTTCAAAATGTAGGCTTTTTTGAAAGAGTTAGCAAGACGGTGTTGTGATACTTTTCCATTCTGGTCTGTTTTGGGTCAGTGGTTTTACTTGTCTTCCCCATACAGTTTGTTTTAATCTTCCCATGGCGGTACAGTAATATATATAAAATATATGCCCATTTTCAATACCAAAAATTTTGGATGGACAGACGGACGGACATTGCTGAATCGACATAGAATTCTATGCAGATCAAGAATATATGCGCTTTGTGGGGTCTGAAATGTCTATTTCGAGATACAAACGGAATGGCAAACTTAATCTACCCTCCATAATATGGTGTACAGGGTGAAATAAATAAAACCACAATTTTAATTTTATTGAATGAAAGCAAAAAATGTCGGAAATAGCATCAAATTTTAGAATAGGTTTAGATTTGTTCGAATTGGTGATCTTGGCACGAATTATGGCCTTCAAACGGCCCATGACACCGTCACACGCTGCCCTAATATTGCTCTGCTGTATTTTGGCCCATTCCCGGCGAAGCGCTTGCTTGAGGTGATCGACACTTTGTTATTTTTTAGAGCCACAGTAGTCCAACGGATTGGTATCCGGAGATTTTGGTGGCCATTGTGCCCTGGAAATGAAGCGAAGAACCTCATTTTGTAACCATTCTTGGGTGGCGCGTGCTGAGTGCGATGGTGCTGAGTATGTCCAAGGTCTCTGGCCAAAATGTTTGCGTGCCCAAGGCTTTAATACACCATCCAGAATATTTTCGCGATAATATTCGGCATTTATTCTGATGCCACGGTCGATTATTACGAGCGGAGAGCGACATGCACATTTTCAGCTGACCTCTTTGGCAAGTAAACACGATAATATTGTTTGTTTACAAACTGCTGGACAACAAATGTTTTCAGCAGTTCACCACTTTCGGCCAAGCGTAGCAACTCTTTAGCTCTTTTGAGTCTATTTTCTTTCTGTTGCGGTATAAGTACTTGGCTTTACCCCGAGCTCATTTTTCAATATTGGAATGGAATATTGCGATATATTCAGCTCACGAGTCATTCTTCGGCCACTGCGACGCGGGTTTCGATAAAGTCGCTTCTTTACTTTTCGAGCTATGTCTACTGATTTTGCTGTTTTCTTCCGTCGACTTCCTTGACGTCGGGCTACGCTACCAGTATCACGGTAACGAGCGATGGTACGAGATACAAAAAATTTATTCACCTTTAAATGCTGGAGTACTCTAACGATAGCCACTTGCGGTTTTCCAGCCAAATATAAAGAAATCACACTATCACGCTTGAATTCCATCACGAATAACGTTTTTATACCCTACACCACATAGTGGTAAGGGTATTTTGTCTGTGTGCATTTGTTTGTAACATGGAGAAGGAAGCGAGATAGACCCATAGTTACTTGTGAGGATCTCCATAGAATCACTTTTTGAGTTGATTTATGCATACCAGTCCATCTGTCCATGTATTCTTGTGAATAAAATACAGGTCGCATTTATTATCCGATTGAGATGAAATTTTCCACACAACATTTGTTGGACCCAAGGACGAACCCTATTGAAATCGGACTTATGAAAATCGGTAAAAAATTAGATATAGCTCCCATATATATCTTCGTCCGATTTCCTTTTTATTGTGCACCAAACGTGTAGTATCAGCCCGAATAGTATGGAATTTTGCACATACAACAAAATTGGGCCTGAAAATAAGTATGCCAAATTTGGTCGAAATCGGTTCAGATATAGCTATAGCTCCCATACATATTCTTCATCCGATTTGTTATTTTTGTCCTCCGCAGCCGTAATATGCACTCTGTAACAACAATATTTAGGGAAATATATCAAATGCAGCTCAGAAATACCTTTGCTAAATTTTATCGAGATCGGTTCAGATTTGGATATAGCTCCCATTTATAACTTGGTTCGATTTACCTTTTATTGTGCACCAAACGTATAATATTTGCCCAAGTGGGATGGAATTTTGCACATACGACCGAATTGAGTCTAGAAGGTAGTATGCCAAATTTGGTGAAGATCGGTTCAGATATAGCTATAGCTCCCATATATCATCCGATTTGTTATATTTGTTACCCACAGTCGTAAGATGCACTCCCTAACAACGATATTCAGGGAAATATATCAAATACAGCTCAGAAATATCTTTGCCAAATTTTATCGATGTCGGTTCAGATTTGGATATAGCTCCCATATATATCTTTATCTGATTTCAAATTAATTGTGCACCAAATGGGCAATACAAGTCCGAATTTGAAAGATACAAATGCTTCGGCATATTTAGTCCTTTGAACTTTAAATTATAATTATAATCATAGCGTGTATGATTAAATTCTCCCATAAAAACTTTCAATTGTTATGTGGAGCTCAACTAAATTAGCAAAGTGGTGTAGGGTATCATAAAGTCGGCCCCGCCCGACTTTATGACTTTCTTTACTGTTTTTTTTTTCTGGAAAATTCTCGGCAAAATGCTTTTGTACGCTTATAAACAATACAATGAACTGTCACTGGAATAATTTTAACAGCTGTCGGACGAGTGGCTTAGAAATGACAGCAGTCTGAAGTTGGTTGCAGTTTTTTCATCTCACCCTGATTTCATTAATTTCGATTTGGTGTGGCGTGTTATAATTTTTTTGTGGCGTTTTTGCTATTAGTTCAGAAAAGCAAAACTCCAAAGGGGTTTTTATTTATTTTTATGACCTTTTAAAATATAAGCATGGTAGAACTAAGAAGGTAAAGTCATGCAATCATATGTTTACAATTGTTTTCAAATTTGACAATGAGATGTTGTCAAATGTATAAATACATCTCATTGTCAAAATCTATATTCAAAAATCCATTGTATACACACAAAATCCGATGCATTGAAATTTGACAAGGTAAATTACAGAAAACGCAGAGCTGGGAATGCTAATTTGAAATGAGGTTGCCGTTATTTCATTGTACCATGAATGTTGTTGTTGGAACATGTGCATGTTGGAACATTTTCTGTAGGAAGGAAGTAGTTTGGGATTGTTTGATTGAAATTGTCCATATGAAATTAGTAACTGTGTCAGCCGATTAAGTAACTTTGAATGTCTTTGTTCCATCTTCCAGCTGAATTGATTAATACAAAATGTACCTCCAGGTGTTGATATGTAAAATATTAATACGAGTCTATAATTGATAAGTCTAATAAAAATATTATGAAGTGCCAGGTTTGGACTCTATCAACTTTAGCTATGAGATATGTGTATACTTTATTTTTATAATTATTCAAAATATCGACTCTTTATGGGGAAGGTACCAGAAGAAGTTAACCAATAAATTCCATACTCACATCAGATATTGTGCTGGTAGAAATATTGGGACTTTCAGAGGATTCATACGTTCATTTTACAATTAATGTAGGTTATTGGAATGCAAATGTTTACCAGTTATGGACAAGGTACCCTAGGAGTGGTCCGACCTCTACCATCTTCCAAGAAAAAGAATCAGATGTTTATTTTGTATTGACCCTTTATGGCCAAGGTAACAGAAGAAGTCGACCGCTATATTCCATCATCACACTAGATATTGTGTTGATAGAAATATGGGATGTGTGACCAACCAGACGAACGGACGGACACTGCCAGATCAAAGTGAGACCTAGGGTCTAATGCCGTTATTTCGATTAGGCATATAGCCGGTATAAAAATAATAAAAAATTTACAAATCAATATTAGCTCTGTTCTTGCCCTATGCAAGAATTAAAAAAAATAATAAGTAGTTATTTGCAGATTCTGGAATACAACGTTTGTAACCTATGTTGAAAACAGTTCGTGCAATATAAAATAATGACAAAATATAAAAAAATAAATACTTGTAATACGGAAGTTGATGTGTTTGAGGAACGCTTCAGGAAAATATAAGTGAAGGGTTGTGCCAGAAAGAAAGTCCTTTGGATTGTAGAAATATCATTCAGAGATAGATTCAAATATTTGGATGTTTTGAATATATTTTTCAATTTAATGGAAATGCGCGAGTCTACATAGGTAAGGTATGTGGTATTTAGGAGTCATTTGTTAGAATTATTAATAGCAAAACTAGCATTGGGTCTGTTTTAATGTTCGCATTTCCAATATGGCTCCCAGATTCTCCAACTGTAATGAAAGAGTTTGGAATAATTGAAAAAAAACACTTCGCGTTACTTACAACACTAAAGCGTTACTCAAATCCCAGTATATGATACACGTTTGATTAAGAAGTATACTAATAGCATTCAAACTTATTTATTCAGGAAACTGTTAATAAACCATGTGGAAAAATACCAATTACAAAATTATATTGAGAAGAAATTTGGAAGGTATGGTAGAATTTGGCCTAAAACTTTATTTGTCAAATTATGTTGAAATCGATTCAGATTTGGCTATATCTCGCGATTTCATGTATTTTATGCACAAAACACGCTAGGTATGTCGAATTTCAATTAAATTTGACAATGAAATAATGAGATCGGCTTAGATTTGGGTGTGGCAAGCAGATTGCAGGTTCCCCTATGCTCGACATTCGCGATGACAATAAATTAATCGTAAGGCCAAACTCTTCGTGTATGCGGACTAAATTTGACACGTTCCCGTTTTTTACGTGGTCAGTTGTACGTGGCATGTTAAAGCGTTTGTAGACCAAGCGATTTGTTTGTTTATAGTCCAGAAGAAAAACGAAAAAAATGCTTGAATCGGATATTTTTATGGATACACCCTTAGTAATATTGGAGTATATAAATATAACCTATTATATTAAGAAATTATTTTCCTAATTGTAAAACTTAATGCTATTTACATTTTTCTTGTTCATTAATTTCGTATCTGACAGCATTTGTATACCAATTCATCAGCTACAACAACTAAAATTTTACAAAAAAAACATTGTTGTGATAGAAACTAAAAAGTAATGTTGACAATCAATTATAATTTGAAAAACGTAAATAACGAAAAACTAAATAATTATTTTTAAACAGTTTGGAGAAAGTAACGAAACTCCGGAGTTCCCGCGCGTTCTAATCCTTAAAAAATGTCTACATTATCTGGATGGTTTTATATTTTACATCTCTTTCGAAAAAATCCGTATCAGAACATTTGGAGTTGAACTAGATATACCCGTCCGGCTAGTGCACACGATAGCTCTCGAGAGAGATGGGAGATGGCCGGTATTGTTTACTACTTCTGCTATTTCCCCCCCCAAAAATCAAACTCAAAATGTTGCTAAGTAAGAATGCCCGAAATAGTTCAAACTTTCCACATTTTAATGTATAAACAACTTAGGTCAGGTGCGATTATGGACAATATTGACCCATTCGCCAGCGTATCTTTACTTCAAATGGTGAACATTTTGAATAATATCGCTAGGGAGGTGTGAAATTAATGTCCGATATTCCTCAAACATCGAGCGTCCAACATTTTCTACCAACTTTACGTCTCCAATGAATATGTGATATGTAGATCCTTCTTTCTGGTCATTTCCCCACGAAGGGTATACATAAATGGCCATCTGTCGAGATTAATAAGCATTGTCGGGTTTTATTGTGATATTAACAAACGGACGTTTATTTCGAGGAGTTACAAAAGGAATGACAAACTTAATAATATAATCCCTAAAGGATGTTGGAGACTATTAAAAAGGAATGTTATGTTTATATGTTCACTATGTTCTGTTTATAGTGAACACAACAGCAGCGACATCAGGCAAAAGTCCTCAAGTTCCGACTGGTGGCATCGACCGTAGCAATGCTCAGCCATTATCTTTTGGCATCATCAATGCGATTTTAACTTAGATACTATTACCGCCAAAAAAAGGTATCTATATCGCCATAACAGCCGATGCACAGTGGTCGACGTCGTATGGGAACAGCGTCCAAAAATACTTTCAGTGCAGATATCAATATGGTTGATGGGATAAAAATAAAAAATGTGACAAAATGGATATGGTCGATGCATGTTTCGGCATGGTCACCTTAAAACGTACCTCCCGAATAAAGGTTATTTGCCCAATTTTTGTCACATTTCTACACTAGATTGTTCTGTTAATTGACATTTTACGTTCAAAAGAGCTAAAAAATAGTCTTACTGAAAATTATTTGGAACGGCCCGCCTTTAGGTAGAGTCCCCCTGTAAAGGTACCTTCAAAAATAGAGGTATTTTTTATACAAATCAATTCCAAATTTGATTATTTTTTTGTAAACAAAATAGACAATTTTTCTGTAAACAAAATAAACAATTCAATATAAAATTAAATCAAAGTTACTAATGGATATTTATAAATTTCAGTGTTATTCAAGTAAATCAAATGCAGATTTTAATAATATAGATTTTTTATTGATTGGTAACGTTCGCTGTCCCGTTATAAAAGGGTCAGAGCTCAGAAGAAAACGGTTAATAAGATCTGTGTTTGTTGAAACACGAGATTTTTTTCGGGTATGATTTAGTCGAAACTTTTTTATATCTTTGTTTCTAGACTCCACGGCCACCTCCTATAATTCTCCAATCGATACAATGACAAATTTATAATGTCGGGTGCATGTATTAACATTTTATTAGCTGCGGGTGGAAGATAGTGCCATGGATATCTATTTGTTAACTCTTTAGCCTTTTCCTGTGCAGAGTCCTTAAATTTTTCGACATTAATATTATACCCAGAAGACAATGCAGGCAACATTATTAAACACCCCTCAATTATATCCTTATCAATCCCAAACAACAATAACATATCCTATGTTACTAGCACCATAGAACTGACAAAATTGGAGCGAAGTCACTTCAGTATATTGGGCATAACATACAAATCTGCCAAAATCTGAAAGTTAAATTAGCACTTCTAGAATCTTAGGACCATTACAAATGGCGTGAAAAAAATCACATTGGAGGATTCAGGGGGGAAGACAATTAAAACTTTAACTGAAATCCAATTTTATTTTCAAAATTAATCTTAAAGGCCACTCAGAACACTCACATCGTCTATATTATACACAACTACTAAACACACAAATTACTGCACTAAAAATAAGTCAATACCTTGCTTTTCAATAATAATGCCAAGAGTTGTCATTTTAAAATGTATTTAATTTTTTAATACAGATCTATTTTTACTCTTTTTTTTACTGATCCCACTGAAAAAAGCAACTAACTACATTTTCTCTTTTTTGATGCTAATTTCGAAGTGTACCGTTAGAAAAGGAGTCAAGATTATTATGTTTTCTAAAAAGCTTAACCTCTTAAGAGTTCATACGTACACATTTGACAATAAATATCTGATTTTCATTTTTTGAATTTTGGCCAATTGCAGCGACCACTGTGCGATGGTCGCTTTCCGCTCGTATTAATCGTGGTGGCATCAGAATATTATCGGTCAACAGGACTCGGCACCATCGCAATCAGCACGCGCCACCCGAGATTGGCTACAAAGTGAGGTTTCACTGTTCATTTCCAGCGCACAATGACCAACAAAATCTCCGGATACCAATCCGTTGGACTATTGTGTCTGGAGTATTTTGGAAGGCAAAGTTGGCACTAAAAAATACCAAAGTGTCGATCAACTAAAGCAAGCGCTTCCCTGGGAATGGGTCAAAATATCGCAGAGCAACATTGGGACAGCGTGTGACGGTTTCATTGGCGGTTTGAAGGCCATAATTCATGCCAAAGGCAAACAATTCGAACAAATCTAAACTTATTTTAAAAGTTGATCCAACTTCCCACATTTTTTTTTATTCAATAAAATTTAAACAAAAATGTAAAAATTATGGCGTTTGACTTTGTTGCAGTTTTGTATCTCACCCTGTAAAGATAAGCTAAAGATCATCTGTATATGGAATTCCTAAAGATCTCCTTAAGATGAAGGTTCCAAGAGATGAGGTCTGCTAATTATACTCAACGTACGCTTCGTCCCAATCTAAATTGAAATAACTGAAGAGTTCTAAACCTCTCGCTTTCGAACAGTTGTTATAAAGAAAAAACTAGATTCAGGATTGAATACTTCTTTTTTCGAATGCAATGGAAGACGTTTGACACAGAGTGAGTAAATTTATTTAATTTTATAAAGATACTATAAATAATTAAAAAGAAATTGTTCAATTTCGCCATTGTAGGAATAAGAATATTTCGCTTATTTATTTTGCAATGATTTATTTGTAATTTTTAATTGATTTTTTCTTCTTCTTTCAGTTTATTTTTGTCATTTTAATTATTATAATATTAAAGTGTATAAATGCATTTGAATAATTGATATTTGTTATTAAATTGTTTTTATTTATTTATTTATTATAAATAATAATCAATTGTTTTATTGTTGTTTGTTGTATTGTTTATTTATGTTTATTATTATTGTTATTATTTTGTTGCTTAATTTAAATATAATAAATATTTAGTATAATAATAATAATAATAATAATTATAATATTATTGTTATCGTTTGTAATTTTCCTCAATGCTAATCAAAAAATTTAACTAGAATTTAGTAACACAACTATGTTTCATTGTTTGCAAGTAATTTGGGGCAAATGCTGGCCATTTCTTTTTCTTTTTTTTCTGCCAAACGATTGCAATTGATTTAGTCTAAGCCTACTTTCTGGTAATAAAGATTTAATTTTTATATTTTTTAGACTGTGAAATAGGAAATTCTATAAAAAAAATTAAACATTTCTTGTTTTGTTTTTTCTTTGATTTCAGACATTTGCAACGCTGGATTTTTGTTTAATTTTACAAAATATCTATTTTTTCTTTATTTCGTAACTTTTTGAATCCAACCGTGATAACTACCGAAGGGCCAAATGTTTTGCAATTTTTGTTCCAAATCGAAAAATATTCAAGGACCATATTATTATGTTTCTTGTAGTTGTATTTATTCATGTCTTACATTAGCTATTATTGAGTCTAGTTATTTTTTCAAGAGGGTTTAAACGGGTTTCTAATCGATTCTAAACTATTTAACAGATTATGATTAAAATATGTCGCTGTGGGAAAGATTGATGATGTACATTATTTGATTATCATTTTGTTGTCGTACTATGCGTTGTATATGTGAATGTGTTTATGTAATTGTAATACGCTGCTTATCGCCTGCATTTGATTCATGTATCTGATCGAAAAAGAAAACATGTTTTTCCCAATCTTAATACGGTGATCAGTCAACAAATGCAATACATAAACTTCGTCTGTGTATATGAATTGTATATGTATGTATGTATGTATATGTATTTATGACTATAGTGCATTGCTTTTTATTTTTGTATACAATTATATTTGACTATGTTATTGTACATTCCAATGTAATTATAATTTGTTAAGTACAAAATTGTTCAGTATATTTATGATATATGTTCAGCAATTTAAAGAAATTAAGTACCAAAGCAAAGCCGCGCTACATTTTTCAATTCTCTGCAAAGTGATAATAATAAAAGTCTGTGACTAAGCTCAACTAACATTAAAATATTTATAGAACGTTCTATAAGAGTTCCCAATATGATTAGAAGGTCAGCAAATCGGTGTTGGAAGATTTCTAAAAACAAGCTCGTTCATCATCTGCAGGCTTTTGAAGAACGTGGAGGGATAAAGCTCTTGTATGTTTTTTTGTTATAGCAATTATATGCAAGAGTTTTATTCAGCGTGAAAGAATCGCATGAATGAGTGAACATTGAAGGATACTTTTGTCATTTGTAATAAATTTTTGTTCCCACACTTTGTGGACAACACAGCTCACTCAGAGCTTGGAGATTTGCTAACTCAGCAGCCACTGTTCGTTTTCATCCGGTGGAATCCATATACACCACCAGCACTACATCTTACCAAAACTAGCCTTTTATAGATGCAAAGAGACCAAAGCAATTCGGAGCAGACGTATTGGGATATAATAAAACTGACTGCTGTGGGAATTTCATTGGTTATTACCTTTATTTTACTGTATTTCCTTCCATCTCTATCAAAAAACAAATAAGCAAAGGCTATAGTCGAGCGGGACCGACCATGTGATACCCTACAACATTACAATATGTTCGAGGTCGCCTTTGTCCGAATCCGTTTTGGATGATTTCGTTTTTTAAATAATGTCAAAGAGCCCTACACAGATGTTACCCTTAGGTTTCTGTCCCGGGGAATTTGGCCAATATTTACGCACTCCGTCGTGTTGTTAGGTATTAAAAAAAATTCACACGAAAGTTGTGGTCCATTTTACAGCTAAATGTAATCCATCAAAAATGCTAGACTTCTTCCCTGTCCTTAACTCTCTTCTTATGCGAAACTCCGTGTCGATTGGTTTTCAATTGTGGGCTATAGAGCGACTACAAAATTAGAAAATTTTAATTTTTTTTAGTAAATAGGCTTTAATTCTGACCCCTATGAAAAATTTCGTGAGGATCGGACTACAATTGTGGCATGTATATAATACTATCAAAACGTAGGCGATAAAAAATTTGGCAAAAATAGAAAATAATGGAACAAAAAATATTCACTTCTTTATTGGTATATTTTCCCGCGATTTTTTTAGATTTTTTCTTTTTCTGGCAAGAGACCATTCCGAATTAATGGGAATTGTGAAAATCGGGATGGGAATTGTGAAGATCTATTTCTTTTACATATATATTGTACCCATTAATGCCCAGAAGTGATCTTTTAATGTTTCTTGATATGACTGGGATTAAAAATATTCTCGGTTTAGTGGCAATTTTCATATTTTCTTACATAAAAGTTTGGGTCTATTTTACCCGCTAAATATTGTCCTATGGCCGAAGCCAAATTGGTAGGCTTCTGCCCAGTCCTAAACTCTAGCTCCATGTAAATTTTCGCATTGATTGGTTCATAATTGTGGCCTATAGAGCAACTGCAAAATCAGGAAAAACCCCTAAATACTTTTGCAACCATCTCCAAAAACAATAGGCTTTTATTCTGACCCCACCTCCATGTTCAATTTAATGAGGATCGGACCATAATTGCGACCTGTAGCTTGATTACAAATTAACATGGACAGACGGACGGACATACATAGCTAGATGGACTCAGCTCGGCGAGATAGGAAGATCCATATATAGGTTCCTATGTGGCAAACCAATATTTCGAGGTGTTACATAATTTCTGGCTCAATCAACACATAGTGTTGTAGGGTATAAATATGGATTTTTTATGTCAGTTGAATTCTTTGCTTTTGAACATTTAAAAAAACGAACAGCTAGATTATACACCGGGTGTATTTACATGGTGACATGATAATTAAAAATCTGCAAAAAAATGTATCTCTTTTGTGCATAATATTGAAGTGTATAGTTTTGTTGTCTAGCAGAATAAGGCTAAGCTATAAATTCACCTCCTGTGTTGTAGTATTAAAATTTACCTTGGTTATGCCATGTGGTGTCATTTTATCTCTACAGCGATAAAAGTTCTCTCATCGAGTGCATCGCGATCTGTGCATTTTTTTTAATATTTTATAATGTCAGATACATTTTAAAGACATAGATGAGCAAATATAAGACACTACATAGACTTTTTAATCGGCAAAAGTTACAGATTATGGCCTGCAGGTGGATTAATCTCAAAGATCTTAAACGAAACGCTATACTATATAAAATACATGCTGTACAGTGCTATATAACATACATATATTAAATTTATCTTACACTTGTGCTCCTTCCTCTTGCACTTTCTCTTTAAGATAACTAATTGTGTGAAGCGCCTTAAAGTATGTTATAAAATACTTAATAGAAATGGCGTTGGTAGTGGAAAAATATGTTATGTCACGATATCGTGATATAGCATTATGTTATAATTTAACAGAACTGACACTTTTTAAGGGTTATTGTTGATTTTTATCGATTGAATGCATAGACAAATGAAGATATAGACAACGAAAAGTTAGTTTTGTTATTTTATCCAGATGGCGCTCATCATGTTTTGCATAGTCAACATGCTTATTTACGCGTTCAAGCCACTCGACTTCGAAAACACATTTTATCGGTTTTCAAGAATTTTACTTGATTATTCCTGAATTTTTCGATGTCACTACATAGTTTTCACTTGTCTTTTATTATGGAAGAATTTTCAACTGACAAATATCCTACAGTTTTTGTTAATTTTAACGTTTTAGAATTGAGTGACTTCAAAATTCCCACTCAAACCCCTGAAACGATATAGACGACATCTGCTGATCCGATTTTTTTCGAAGATGAACGGTGAGAGTATTTCGTTGTCTATATTTTCATTTGTCTATGGCATGTATGGCATACCTGATATTTTTTCCGCGTATTTCCGCCATTTTTCGGCGATATCGAAATAACATATTTTTCTAAAATGTCCAAATGTCTGTTATGTCGCCTGCCACCTATTACCTGATAGAAAAATTAATGCCCATATGCATTTTGTCCAATCTTTATAGTTTTATGTCTTTGGTACTAGATACCATGGTCATAGACAAATTAAGATATAGACAACGAAAAGTTAGTTTGGTCTTTTTTTCCAGGTGGCTCTCATCATGTTTTGCATAGTCAACATGCTCATTTACGCGTTCAAGCCACTCGACTTCGAAAACACATTTCATCGTTTTTCAAGAATTTCACTTGATTATTCCGGAATTTTTTGATGTCATCTCGTAATTTCCACATTTATTTTATTATGGAACAATTTCCAACTGACAAATATCCTACAGTTTTTGTTATTTTTAACGTTTTAGAATTGAGTGATTTCAATATTCCCACTCAAACCCCTGAAACGATATAGACGACATCTGCTGATTCGATTTTTTTCGAAGATAAACGGTGAGAGCATTTCGTTGTCTATATTTTCATTTGTCTATGCCATGGTACAATAAAAAGGTAAGGTAGGGCACCCAGCTGATTTCAATTTTTTTTCTAAGTGTGCCCAATTTAGTGTATTTATTTGTTGTTTTGAAAAAAAAAACAAAATATTTTCAAAATCAATGATTGGAAGAAACTTAAATTGCGGAGCGCGCATTAATAATATTAACTAGATTTGCCATGGAAATGAAAGATTGAAGACTTAGGATCATATTTCTGAGAGAACATCCAGGCATTTCATTCATCTTTCGCGCTATTTGATTCATTTTAGAAATGAACAAAAAATACCAAATAAATAAAAACAACTTGTTGCTTATAAATTAAAATAATTCTGACAGAAAGCGGGCATAGCCTCAGAGCTGTATTTCTGTAGTTTTACGAAGCTGTTCTACCTCCTTATTGTAACATGCTAGATACTAGCCTTTAGCAATGTTAAGATATTTTAACAGCAAATGTCACATTCGTTTAACTGTAAATGTCAATGGAATACTATTTTAGGTCCAACTTTTTTAGTTTACTGAAAAAAGTATTCGTAATGCTGTTTTTAATTGTGTTTTTATTTTTTTGACATTTGTATTTTGGGAGCATCGCCTCTACATATTTTTTTTTTCACATAAACTTTTTTCTAGTTTTTTTGTAAAGCGATTTGGAAGTTATAGTCAAATTATAGATTTTTTAGACCAGGATTTTTTATAAAACCCCCAAAAAGTCGAAAAAGGGCCCATTATGGGGGTCAACAAAATTAATGCCAAATTATAGCTGACACTCTCACCTTTCCAAAATGCTACAATTTGTCCTAATACCTTATTTCAACGGCATGTCATTTCCTTCAAATATTTGTTCACTGAGTCAATAACTTAATTTTTAAATAAATAAACAAACTATCAAAAACAGTAGTTAGTCGGTGCTGGAACCTTTCAATTGACCGAAACGACGGGTTTATTTTTAGGTTGTAACCCCACTGTACAGTCGTTAAAAAACTTCTAATGATTTATGGGACAACCAGAGTAACCTTAAATGCACAAAAATCGTTTCCCCTTCTACGCACATTGGGAACTTTGAATGCTAACTACATAGTAGATATATTTATAATCGCAATACCTATGTTTAGTATATAATAATAGCATATTGTATACCAATATATGTATGTACGTATGTATGTATGTATAGATTATATTATTTATAGTATTTATGTTTAAATATACTCCATATGTCTGTATGCTTGTATATAGGTATGCAGATATAAAACAGTAGATAGATAGATCGATAAATAGGCGCAGAATTGAGTAACAAACAAAACTAAAAGCCTTACACCGATTCCAAATGCTCTGCAATTTCGAGTATGGGACTTTCGCTAAGCGGTTTGATAACAGTCTGCCAATTTGGTGTGTATAAATTTATTTGTGAAGAAGCCGTTGCGGATGCTTGCATTGGTGGTGGTTTTTTCGATAGAGGGGCTGTGTTTGTCGTATTGGTTGAGCATGATGATGACGTGGATGATGATGATGACGATGCCGATGCCGACGATGCGGTGGAGGACGAGGATGAGGAGGAACAGGTGTTCGAGGTGGATGGATTGATGGAGGATGATGAGGCGGGTGCCAGCGACGCTGAAGCTAGAGCAGCCACAGACGATGATGATGATAGTGCTAGTGATGGTGTTGTTGTACATGACGATGGCTGTACACGGAGGGGAGGAAAGAAGAACAATCGATCGATTAATAATTACGAAATAAAAGAAATGATGGATTCACAATTACATGGTATGCATGCGGTGGTAATACAGATGGGGAGGGTGACGGTGTTGAGACGGTTCCACGACTACCGCCATTTTCCAATTTCACTGGAGACATTTTGCGATGATCTAATAGCGGCGTTGTTCCTCCTGCTGTTGCCATGCCACTCCCAGCCACATGGGCTCCGGTCGCTGACCATATTTCCGAAGCATGTCGGTTTATGTTGGGACTCCTCCTGCCTTGGACAATTGGCGGTATTACGGCCACATCTGCCGACTGTTGCTTAATGTATGTCGTCTTCATGTAGCTATTGATGCTGTGCTGGTGATGATGATTGTACACCGCTAACGGTGTCAGGGAATTGTGATGAAGCTTGCCACTGCTGCGTTCAAACATTTGCAACTGTACAAAGTCATCGTTGTGAGGCATGACGGCAGGCGGTGGTGGAGGAGGCGGCGTGGACGTCGGGGTAACAGCGTGAGACGGATGCGCGCCAAGTTTGTAGCTGTGCTCCCTTATTAGGTGATGAGGACGACCCAAGTGGGCCTCCAAAGCGTATTGCTTCTGAAACAATTGACGTTTTTGTTGCAGCAATCTATGCTGCAACAGTTGTTGCTGCAATGGCGGTTTCTGCATTGGCAACATTGCCGTGGCAGGGTTCATCTGGCTTAGAATGAGATTAGGATCTTGTCGCGGCAAACTGCCGGGGTAAGCATTCTGGGTAGCGTCCATGCGCATGTAATGGTAGAGAGACGGGTGAAATGGACCGCCGTTTTTTTCGGGAAAGTTTTCCATGTTATCCATGGTTCGCATCAAATGCGATGTATATGTTGGATGGAAATCCATAGCAGGTATTCTGTTTGACAGGGTGTAAAATTGACTATGCTGGAATTGACAGTTATTGAATTCGTCCATTGGCAGATTGGATCTGTACTTGGAATTGAGAGTGTGGGCTTCGCGTTGCAGCTGCTGTAGTTCGAGCCAGCCATTTCGCTTGTTTGGGGTATCATAGCGATAGCTGCCATAGGCAGAGCCATTGTGCAGCGGTCCCGTGGAGCTGACAATGCCCTGGGCAACTAGACCATCGCTGGCACGGCGACCTTCCCTGTAATGAGAGAAAATACAAAATTGATGGCCGAGTTGTGGCGGAATATCATTCCAACCTACCGAAAATGTATTGGAGATCGTTTGTCCGAATAGGGCGTGGATTTGGTCGACAGCATGGATGATGTGCTTGTGACAGGGGGCATGTACACGCATGAGTTATTGCTGTTGTAGAAGGAGCCTTCTGATGACTGTTCGGGTGTTGCACTGCCACTGGCTCCCGACACCGCAGCGGCAATGGTCGAGTTACTCGCACACGATGGCAAGCTACCGGCCAAATCGATGCTGGTAACTAAATTGAAGTCAATGCTCTCGAATGTGGAGCAGTTGCTTTTCGACGATGCCCGGCTTAGGTTTTGGCTGAGACTCTTGGAGTAACTTCCGATAACACCACTTGATGAACTGCTACTTGCGTATGACTGTATACGTTGATTGCGCAAGTCCGTAGAGGATTGCGAAGTATCTGAAAGGAGACGAGGAAGAGTTAAGCAATTACATAAGCTTTGTGTGCCCTGTCTTTTCGCCCGCGATTAGGGAGAAGTTAGGACACTAGTTCATTAATTAAAATACAATATAAAGCCTGGTCCATACATACATAGTCCACACCATGGTACAATAATTACAAGTATTTTAACAGATTTTGGACATTTTTATACACATCATATTAGAATTAAAAAAAACAAGTAAGCAAAGGCTACAGTCGAGCGGGGCCGACCGTTGAATACCCTACAACACTATAAAAAACGATACAGTTTATATAGGCGAGATACTCGAAAGAATTCCACAAGATATTGTGACAAATAATAAAAGAATACCATCTATCTATACTATTATTCGAAAATTAGAGAACGAAACCTCTCTAATTTTCGAATAATAGCAACTTAAACTAATTTGCTCATTTCCAATTTATTGGTAGATGTTGCACGTAAATGGTCTTCCTAGATCTGGAACCAATATTTCCCAAAGACCTATAATCTCTCAGAAGTGGCAAAAGATTAACATTTATTATTGGTTTTTGACTGAAACGCATCTATATGAGATACAGACATTTGACTATATTCTTCAACGAAATCAGCATTACATAAATAGTCAGAAGTGCGTCTTTCCTGTATTTGTGAATTCTCCAAAAAGTCACTGAAATGGACATTTTCGTATTTTGTCTACAAAAGTTGGCAAACTATTTCACACATTGAATATTTTTGGATGGCCATACAAAACTGCTTGGCTTTTGTAATGTCCGGTAACCCCCATTCAAATGTGCGTGAGGATCGGGCGATAATTACGACCTGCTGACAATTTTGCAGTTTTTTGGTCCATTTCAATCCCTAAATATATGGCGATCATCTCCAAAAAGAGTAGGCAACTATTCTGACCCTCATCTTATCCCCATGCAAAATTTCGTAAGGATCGGGCCATAAATGCGATCTGTATATGATATCCTGATATCCTTACTACTTAGTTTTGTTAGCTGTAGAAATATTACCAAATGTTTAATTCAAAATGAAAATATGGCAAAAATATGACAAAATTGAAAAAATACAAGAAAATGTTACAAATCCAATATTTTCATCTTTAGAGAGATGTTTTTATGCGATTTTTTTAGAAGTTTTTTGTTTCCTGTCAAGAGGCCATTCTGAATTAATGAGAACTGTCGAAATCAATTCAGCCGTTCTCGACATATAAGAGATCTTTCAAGCTTCTTCTTTGATAGACATATATTCGCACATATTTTGCTATATATCCGATTTGTTGGATGTTAACATCAATGTAAAGATCAGAAGTAACCTTGTCATGGCTTTGTGATTTCGCCGGGATTTAAAATATTCGCGGTTTAATGAAAAATTTTGAATTTTTTCAACACAAAAGATATGGTATATTTTACCCGCTAAATATTATCCGATGACCACCCAAATTGGTAGGCTTCTTCCCCGCCATAAACTCTAGCTACGTGCGAAATTCCGCGTCGATTGGTCTATAATTGCGACCTGTATAGCTACTGCAAAATCCGACATTTGGTCCATTTCAACCCCTAAACATTTGGCGATCGTCTCCAAAAGAAATAGGCTTCTATTCTGACCCTAACCCCACCTTCGTGCAAAATTTCGTAAGGATCGGGCCATAATTGCGACCTGTATTATTACAAATTAACATGGACAGACGGACAGACGGACGGACGGACATACATAGCTAGATCGACTCAGCTCGGCGAGCTAGGAAGATCCATATATACTTTCCTATATGGGAAACCAATATTTCGAGGTGTTACATAAATTCTGGCCCAATCAAACTTATAATACCCCCAACACATAGTGTTGTAGGGTATAAAAACACTACAAATGTACATTCGAAAATAGCAAGTCCAAATGGAAAAAATCGTGCAATATAAAACATTACTATTGTACATTTCAAAAGTCAAAATGATAATTTTAAAATTTCACATTTTTACCCTTTTTTTGGATTTTATCCTTTTCTGCCAAGAAACAACTCCGAATTTGTCTGAATCGTTCTTGAGTCATAATCACAACTTTCTTTTATACATATTGATATATTTAGATTAAAAAGTAGGCGTTGTTAGTTCCTCAGTCCCCAAATACTTAGGGTTGGATGGAAAGTCAACAGTATCTCGTGTAATAATTTTCAACCGGATATCTTCATTATTTTAGCAAATAGTGGGCGTAAAAGTGGGCGTGGTCAATATTTTTTTTTTTTAAACCTAACTCGAGGTATGACGAACGTTTGTACAAAAAATTATGCAAATCGGTCCAGCCGTCCATTACCAACGAACAACAATTGATTTTATATATATATAGATTTTGTTAATTATTCAAAACCACATATTCACAAAAAAATATAAATGTTATGACAATAATAGATAAAAGGTAAATTGCATTCACGTGATTGTTATGCCCTACCTTGTCTTTATTATACCATGGTCCTTACGTATTAGAGTCATATGTAAGTGAGTTTTTTCACATTTATAGATTGATCTCTTCTAGCATACCTCTAAAGGTTTCTACTGATTTGTAAACGTAAACGCCATACTATATAGACCCCACAAAGTATATATATATTCTTGATCAGCATAAAATTCTATGTCGATTTAGCGATATCCGTCCGTCTGGGGAAATCACTCTAGCTTCCGAACGAATTGAAGTATAAAATTTTACTCAAATGTATTTTATGTCTGCAGGAATTTTGGTATTGAAATTGTGCCATGTAGGTCTACGATTTGGTATAGCCCCCATATAACGATACCTCCCGATATTCGGTATTTTGATGATTTTAGCGACATTATTCAACGGAATTGTTTCAAATTGGGTATTTGACGTTTGTAATGGATACTACAGCCTTTGAAAAAAATTTCATATGCATGTCCAGATTTTCGTATAGCCCCCATATAACGGTACCTCCCGATAATCGGTATTTTGATGATTTTAGCTACATTATTCACCGATTTTTTTTTTAAGTTTCGCATTTGAATATTGTAATAACTTATCACAAAAGTTACCTATGCAGGTCAATGTCGTCGTAGACCCTAATATAACAGCTACATCTACTTTTAATTTTAACAGCATTTTTAACGGAATTTTTCCACTCTCAACTTTTGACATGCGTCAAGTCCGGCACAGACATCAGCTGATAAAATTATCTCATTTTCAGTTGTGTATTCTTATGTTGTTCACTTTTTTATTTTTTTTTTTTTTTTGTTAAATTTTTGTAAAAAAAAACGTGGAACTAACAGAAAATTTTGCGTGTGTGCACAAACTGAATTTTACCACCAATGCGAAGCAGCTGTTTTCTCATGTACGGCGACGGGTTTGTTTATACCCTACACCACATGGTAGCAAGGGTATTATGTCTTTGTGCATTTGTTTGTAACATGGAGAAGGAAGCTAGATAGACCCATAGTTACTTTTGAGGATCTTCATAGAATCGATTTATGCATGTCAGTCCGACCGCTCGTCTATGTATTCTTGTGAACAAAATGCAGGTCGCATTTATTATCCGACTGATGTGAAATTTTGCGAACAATATTTGTTTTGGCCCAAGAATGAACCCTATTGATATTGATGATAATCGGATAAGATTTGGATATAGCTCCCATACATCTTCAACCGATTTCGGGTTAATTATGCACCAAATGGCTAATATATATCCAAATGACCTGTATTTTGGTACATCCCACCGAATTCAGGCTAGAAGCTAGTACATCAAATTTGGAGAAATTCGCTTCAGATATATCTATAGCTCCCACATATACGTTTCATTCGATTTGGGGTTTTAAGTCCCTCACATGCGTAATACCCACTGTAGAAGAATGATATTTGGTACCAGACATCAGATACTGCTCGAAAATACCTCTTTCAAATTTTATCGAGATCGGTTGAGATTAGGAAATAGCTCCCACACATATCTTTAACCGATTTCGGGTTAGTTGTGCACCAAATAGCCAATATCTGTCCAAATCCGACCGAATACAGTCTAGAAGAAAGTGAAAATCCGTTCAGATATAGCTATAGCTCCCATATATGTATGTTTCGTCTTATTTGGTGTTTATGTCCCTCACATTTGTAATATGCATTCGACAACAATGATATTTGGAACCAGTTATCTTATAGAGCTCGGAAATACTTCTGCCAAATTTTAAGAAGATCGGTTCAGATTTGGATATAGCTCCCACATATACCAATTTCAGATTTTTTGTGCAAATAATGGCTAATATTAGCCCTAATGGAGAGAATTTCGGGACGTACGTTTCCATTTTGTGGAACTCGGCTCCGATATATATTTTTTAATATGATCCTTCTTTAAGTGATATCATGCACTCAAATGTGAAAATCGAATCAAATTTAGTGAAAATCGAATTGAATAGGCCTCCCATATATTAGTTCCCTCTGAAACTATGACTGCTCTAAAGTCAAATGTTGATAGGTGGAATGATCAACTTTAAATAAATTATTCTGTTACGGAAGCTCTACTAAATATGTATGGTGGTGTAGGGTATCATATAGCCGGCCCGCCCGACTTTTACCATTTCCTTACTGTTTTTTTTTTGTCATTGTTCCAATGCAAAATGTAAAAAATGCCTTTGCGGAAACATTTGCGATTTACCGCAATACTAATGCAGTACCCAGTGATGCTTCCCGATTGTATGTAGATTCCACACCGAATTTTAAATAAATCCGGTCGTGAGAAGATCTGTTTTTGTACGCTAATTTTGGTTGAATTATTCGAAATTAAGCAATAAATCCCGATAATGTGGGTTGGTATCCGGATAAAATGTTGTATCTAAAAGAGCTATTAGATAATGAACTGTATAATCTATTCGAAGTTTGTTTTGAGCTCTTCTTTGATAAGTAATTTATAAAATATTATCTTACCTTTGGCATCGTTACCCATGTCAGTTTCACAACCCTCATCAGTACTCGAACTACATTGAGCCGAAACCTTTTTGTTCGAAGAACTCTTCGTTGTAGACTTTTCGTTGTCATTGGTGCTGTAACATTTTGAAAAATAACGAATTACAATTAGCCATCTCCATGGTTCGAATGACACTTACCTGGAATAATTTTTCTTCGATTTACCCTTCTCAGATGATTGTGGTGTCGTGCGATCGTTATTAAAATTTATTGTAACACTGGGATTGGTTTCGCCCTCATTCTCTTGCGTTGGGCTCTAGATGTGTGTGAGTGTGTGTGTGTGTGAGGGTGGGGTGAGTTCAATTAACGACATTCGGATATTGGCAATACAACTTACCTCCAGTGGCAGGGGACTTTCCTGCAATGTCTGGAACAGTTTTGTCGCCTCTGCAGACATTTTGAATCGAAAACTAAGACTTTGATCTAAATTTGACGAGGAATCGAAACTAGTTGAGCTTGAAATAGACTTAGAATCGCTGAGCTTCGTGTCGGACTTTTGTTTGGCTTCAGTCGTTTTGGTTTTGTGTTTATTGTTTTTGGATTCGGATATGGCAGTGGCCTTTTGTAACAAAAGCCTACAGTCTTCTGAACTCTGTTTTAGGATACTTTCCTCGATGTTGAAGTTTGTAGCTCCTGCTGTTCCAACTCCCCCAAAGAGACGTTCGCGCATTGAACGATCGTCTGCATATCTAAGAGTTGTTGTTGTTGTTGCTGTTGGCAGACCGCCATTCAAGCAATGATTGGAGGAGCCAATGTCTCGGCAATTTAAATTGGATATCGAGTGTTTGTTATTGTCTATGCCGTATGTTGAACTACCTATGGGCAGCTGGCTGCTGCTCAGATCTTGGCGAGACATTCGACCCAACCGTTCGAAATGATACCGCATCTGACTGTCGGGCATCTTGGGCTGCAGTACGTGATCAGCATTCGTGGTGGTGACACCGCGTTCGCCCAATAACGTCTGCCGGCTCAACCTTGTCATGAGACTGTAATGATCCCTGACGAATTGATTGTGTTCCTCTGGCGGTAGAACATGGCCGGACTTGAGACGGTGATGCTGATCCGTAGAACTTGATTTGGTCTGTTTGTACAGCATTTTCGAGGAATACTGATGGGCTGCAGCGGTCGAGGATACCGCAGACAGCTGGGAGAGTGTGGAACCAGCTAGGGCATGCTGTTTACTTATACTTGAATGTTTTGGCAGTGAAATGGAGGCAGTACTTCCAGTACTGCAGGTGGCACTCCCTAGCATGTGTTTCTGCTCCTGCTGCAGTTTCTTGTTGTAGACTCGATCCTGGAGTAGTAAATAAATGGCAGCGACATGGTCGTAACTGTTCTTTTTAAGACTAGAACGAGTTTTTTCCGGTGGTATGCCAGCGAATTCAGACATAATGCGCAAGATGTCCTCGTTGGGTTCAATGTTCGTAGTACCGTCCATGTTGACATTGAATTTGGCTATATTCGACAATTCCAGTATTTCGGGGCACATCCAACGGTGCAATTTGATCTGTTCGATTGTGTAGCGGCGCGATGGTTCCAATACAAGCATGCGTCGTATTAAATGCTCGCATTCTGTAAGACACGTTGCAATCAAATATTGGAGAACATCGCAAAACAAAAACAATCTTGAAAACATACCTGAAGACATAAAAAATGGTATGCGAAAGCGGCCAGATAGCACCCGATCTCGGAGGCTTTGTAACGTTGAGCCATCAAATGGCAAAGCACCACAGACCAGGACATACAAAACCACGCCAAGAGACTGCGAAGAAAGAAATTTGGAAATCGATTGGAAAAACATATTTTCGTGCTTCGCGATTTCTTTGTTTTATTGTCATACCCATATATCAATCTCCGGACCGGTGTACTGTTTTCCCTCGAATACTTCGGGTGCAGCATACGGCGGTGAGCCACACCATGTTGCTAGCAATTCGCCAACTTTAAAATTATTGGAAAATCCAAAATCTGCTATTTTTATATTCATATTATTGTCCAAAAGTAGATTTTCAGCCTTGAGAAGTGAAAAGAAAAAAATACGAATTTGAAATCAGATTTTTTTAAATATTTGACTTGTTATTTTTAGGGCATTTCAAGATTGACCGGGCGATATAAAAATCATTACCTCATGGTCTTATGACAAAATGAGATCAGTGATTTTTTCATAACATTTCAATGACTACATCCAAGTTTCAAAATTAAAAATCAAAATTCGAGTGTTAGAAATGTTGTTGTCTTCCGTGGCAAAAATATAACATTGTTTTTGGTTGGAAATTTCCGTCTTCTACTATGGCTCAATAAGAAAGGTTGATCAACTTCAAGGAAACTGGCAAAATTCAACTTTGTACTGGAATCTTAATATGTCAAATAGACTTTTTTAAACATTCAACAATTTGTTTTGTTTATTAAACATTTTTTCACAAAATTTTAATGTTGCGAAAAAATCTCAAAACATGAATAGAATATTGAGGTTTCACCACAAAATTGAATCCAAGGTAGAGAGACAATATTGTTTTATCTCAAAATTATACATTTTATTGCCCGCTAACATAGAAAGTATACATTCTTTTGTCTCCAATTTGAAATGATTTCGAATTATTTTCTTTTTTATTCAAAATAATACACACATACAAACTGTGTATATGTTTTGACAGAATAGGACAAAATATAATTTTACTTTTTCTGATTTTATTTATGTATATCAATAAGCATATTCGTATGTAAAACAAGTAAAGAAGCAATAAGTTCGACCTAGAATACCCCCCACAATTTCAAGGAATTAGCAAATGTTTAGCATAAATATGCCGAACATACAGACGTGGACCTGTATATGCAATTTTTGTCATAGGCCATTATAATGTTTAAATACGAAACTTGAAACAATTCCGATGAATAATATCGCTAAAATCATCAAAATACCAAATAAAGGGTGGTAACGTTATATGGGGGCTATACGAAGAGCAATTTTCTGACATAGGATAAGGTACCCATTGGGAGCTTCAAAATCCAAATTTGAAACAATTCCGGTGAAAAGTGTGACACAAATCACCAAAACATAATGGGGACACATGCTGACAACTTACAGCAAATTCAGATTAAAATTGTGACTAAAAAACCCAAAAATTATTAAATCTATCGGTGCAGTTATACAGAGTGAGATGAAAAAAACTGCGACCAATTTCAGACTGCTGCCATTTCTAAGACACTCGTCTAACATCTGTTAAAATTATTCCAGTGACAGCTCATTATATTGTTTACAAGCGTACCTAAGCATTTTGATAAAAATTTTCCAGAAAAAAAGTTATTCGCTATGGAATTCAAGCGTGATCGTGTGACGTCTTTATATTTGGCTGGAAAACCACAAGTGGCTATAGTTAGAGCACTCCAGCATTTAAATATGAATAAATCTTTTGTGTCTCGTACCATCGCTCGTTACCGTGATACTGGTAGCGTAGCCCGGCGTCAAGGAAGTGGACGGAAGAAAACCGCAACATCAGCAGAAATGGATCGAAAAGTAAAGAAGCGACTTGATCGGAACCCGCGTCGCAATGGCTCGTGTGCTGAACATATCGCAATACTCCATTCGGCAAATATTGAAAAATGAGCTTGGGGTAAAGCTATTGAAATTCCAAAAAGTACAAGAACTTACACCCCAACAGGAAAAAAATAGACTCAAAAGAGCTAAGGAGTTGCCTCGCTTGGCCGACAGTGGTGAACTGCCGAATTTGGTTTTCTCCGATTATAAAACATGCGTTGTCCAGCAGTTTGTAAACAAACAAAATGATCGTGTTTACTTGCCAAAGAGGTCAGCTGAAAATGTGCACCTTCGGTTGGCCACCAGAACTCAAGCGCCGGCCATGGTGATGGTGTGGGCCGCCATAACAAATAATGGTCGCTCTCCGCTCGTAATAATCGACAGTGGCATCAGAATAAGCGCCGAATATTGTCGGGAAAATATTCTGGAGGGTGTATTAAATCCTTGGGACACGAAAAGATTTTGGCCGCAGACCTTGGACATTCCAACAGGCCGTTTGAAGTTTGAAGTCCATTATTCGTACCAAAGTTAACCAAATCTAAACTTATTCTAAAATTTAATGCTTTCAGTCAAAAAAATGTAAAAATTATGGCGTTTGACTTTGTTGCAGTTTCTTATCTCTCCCTGTATGGGGACCTATATAGCAGACCGAAAACACATCTGAGTAAAATTTGATCAACCTACTTCGTTTCTTTTAAGCTAGAGTGATTTCCATAGACGGAAATCACAAGGCGGGGTCTAAAAATAATATTTCGATGTGTTTCAAACGGAATAACAATCTTAGAACCCTTTATACGATAGTGGAGGGTATAAAAAGAAAGAAGGTATAAAGAGGGTATAAAAAGAAAGAATTGTTCATTTTCATTTGGAAAATAGTATTTCTTAAGAAGAATGAGGGAATTAAGTTCGAAAGGGCGAACTTTTAATATTCTCCATCTTGTAAGACCTTAATTTACGTTTAAATCTGTTGTCCTCAAATATGTTAGCCAGGAAGTTTTCTATCGTTATGTGGATACCAGACAATCGTATCGAATCAGCTTATGGTAACATGACTTGTACAGATTAGTTGTTGTAGTTTGCATTTTCCTAGAAGATACATACATTCAGAAAACGAAGAAAATCTCCGGTTTTGAACCACCTTGGGTTTTACAAGTGAAATCGTATTTTTGTTGGAACTTGTAACTTTAAAACACTTTTAAGTAATAAAAATTTCGTTTTAATAATAAAAATACAATTAAATATACATTTTTTATATTTTTATTTAAAGTGATTAGCAAATTGTAATTGTTTCTCAATTGACGAAGCAAATTATTGACAAAGTGTTGCCACATAGTTTTTTCTCGAAAACTAGTATTTTTCTTCTGGCCTTACGTATAATAAACTGATGCAAAGTTAAAAAAAAAAAAACAATTAAAAATCTGTAAGTTCGGCCGGGCCGAACTTTGAATACCCTCTACCATTTGGAACGAATTTGACAATTTTCAAAAAAATCTTAGAAATACCGAATGTAGCTGTTATATCAGGGTCAATACGACAACATGGACCTGCATAGGTAACTTTTGTCAAAATTATTATATTACAATATTCAAATGCAAAACTTAGAAAAAAAGGTGAATAATGTAGCTAAAGTCATTAAAATACGGAATATCGGGAGGCACCCTTATATGGGGGCTATACGAAGACGTATACCTACACAGACAATTTTCTGTCTTAGGCTGAAGTATCCATTACGAACTTCAAATACCAAATTTGAAACAATTCCGTTGAATAATGTCGCTAAAATCATCAAAATACCGAAAATCGCGAGGTACCGTTATACGGGGGCCATACGAAAACGTAGACCTACATGGCTCATTTTCAATACCAAAGTCCTGCAGACATAATATACATTTGTGTAAAATTTTATCAATCTACTTCAATTCGTTTGGAAGCTAGAGTGATTTCCACAGACAGGCGGACGGACATTGCTTAATCGACATAGAATTTTATGCTGATCAAGAATATGTATGCTTTGTGGGGTCTAAAATGACAAACAGGAATTTACAAATATCCGGCGTATTTTTTTAGTATTGTGTCCATTAGTTTGCGCTTCAACTACAGAAATGATCAACACTCCCGACATTGTGTAATAGTTAACAAAATAAGTTTCCTTTTCACACAAAACATTTTTTTGAACATAATATTTTCCACAATTTCCACATCTACGGAATCAGGAGAAGCTAAAACAAAAACGATCGATTCGATTTTGTGGCATTCATGATAAAATTCAACTTCGAATTGAAAATTTGTTTGTATAATTTTTATACCCTTCACCATACTATGGAGGGTATATTAACTTTGTAATATCATTTGCAACTCCTCGAAATACTCATGTTAGGCCCAACAAAGTATATGTATTTTGGATCAGCTTCGACGTCCGTCTATCTGTCTGTTGTAATCACGCTATCTTTCGAACGAATTGAGATGGAAGACTAAAATTTTGCACACTTGTGTATTGGATGTTTGGTACATAAAGATCCGTAACTCTATGTACTAGTACCATAATTTTCGTCGGACGATGGAAGTTTGTTTTTTCATTATTTTTAAATGAGTTAACCGGCCTAGGTTTTTGCTGGGAACAAACACAACAAATTTAATTTCGGGACATTTGATGTAAAGAAGTTAATAACGATCTTACATCTTGTTACTTAAACACATTCGACATGACACAAGCCGAGCTCAAACCGTATCTTATTCGGCTATGTATTGAGATAGTAAAATTATTCATTGATTTTTTCGCCTTTACTAATTTACCTTAAGATCTCTGTGGACAATTCCTTTTTTGTGGCAGTAATCCACAGCTGACAATATTTGCCAAAATTTATAGCGTGCAGCATTTTCCGACATCCTTCCATATTTTGCTATGTAATCTGTGAATGTAGGTATACAAACATACAGGATTAAATAATGTCCGAGTTAGCTTTGATTGTGTCATAAACTTACCAAATATTTCACCTTGACTAGCATATTCGGACACGATATAAATCATATTTTTCGTCTCCATCACCTGCAGAAGAAGAGCACATATGTTCGTTCGTCTTATTAGGATCTTGAATGGATTTGAGTGGATTTACCTGATATAATTTGATAATATGCGGATGGTTGAGACGTTTCATGATTTCCACTTCCCGATAGACCTTTTGTAAGTTCGTAGCATCCAATTGTGATTTATCAATGATTTTGATTGCAACCTGTAAATCGGAAAGACACAAAGCTCAATTATTTGAAACTGGACTACAAAATTGCAAATCACCCACCTCATTTTTGGTGATACGATGTCTTGCCAACTTGACTACTGCAAAATTTCCTTTTCCAATTGTCTTTTCGATGTCATAGAAGCCCACACGTATCGGTTCCTTGACTTTCAGACTATCCTTTGCTGACAGAAGAATTGAATGCCCTTTTGAGTCTATTTTCGGTTTTGCATTGGCGGCCTCCTTCGTGTCAGTGGCCTCGGCATGGGTCTCATCCCTCGAACCACCGCCGCCACCCACCGTCGACGAAGACGATGAGGAGGACACGCGATTCCGTGTCCTCTCCACACCGATATCACCTGTAATACACAGAAATATTCGAGTTAACATTTTTTTAGATTCGTGCCACGAGGGCCTACCATTTCGGGTTGCAATATCACTTCGTTCCTCTTGCGATTGTGGTTTTGTTGTTGACGATTTCGTTTCAGAATTCCCACTTTTCTTTGTCTTGATGTCTTCGTTGTCACTTTCTCCCATATTTGTTATTATCTTCAGTTGTTGGCAATCATATCCTGAAAAAAAATATACGAAATCTCTATATAAAAATATATTCTAGTATTCATTATATTGTTGTGCTTTTAAGAAAAAAAATCGTGGAGAAGAAACAAAATCGATTTTAAAGGCATTAGCAAAGTCTATATATTATAGAGCATTTAATTAAGGACAAGTATATTAAATTGCAAAGATTATAGATGAGAGGGGATATATATTCTTATGTAAATAATAATAGTTCGTTTCATTTGCAAATGGTATTTTAAGTTTGTCATTCCGTGTGTGTAAAGGTGAGAATACATAAAACGCTTTTTGAATGGCTTAAGTCATCGGCTGACTTCTTCGTAGAGGAACAAAGGAGTTTAAAAGTGAGAATCCCTAAAACCCTTCTGGTTGGCTAGCTTCTTCGGAAAATAACAAAGGAGTCTTGGGCCAGAATCGAACTAAGTCAACCTAAAACTTATTTGTTCCACTACGAAGAAGCCATGGTAGAAGAATATAGGTAGATGCATCAATGCTTAAGAGCATAGATATGTCAAATTTGTTTAATTTTTTTTTTTTCAAATATAAGTAGATTTTTATATGTATTCCCAAACGAAGCCAATCGGAGGTTGTTATGATATGCATTTTTTAACAATTTTTATAAATTTCAATAATTTTTCATTTAAAAATGTCATTTCCAAAATTGGTTTGACAGTTCATTGTCCCAGCAGCTGTGTCTATGCGACTACCTAAATTCTTCCACCATGGAAGAAGCCAACCGAAGAAAACAATGCTCGTTTTGTACTTTCACCTTTAAGTTGACTTAGTTCGAATTTGACCCTACGCTCCTTTGTTCTTTTCCGAAGAAGCCATCCAGTGATTTAAGACTCTCAAAAAAAGCGTTTTATGTATTCTAGCATTAACTCCTCGAAATAAGCATATTAGATCCCGCAAAATATATATAGAATATTTTTTGCGAGCCACACTATCAGCCATGAATTCAGTAATTGTTCGCCTTTCAATTGGACGAAATTCCGCTTTTTTGCCGCAAAATTCTTTTCTGTCATGAGCCACATTTTTGGTTAAATGAATATGTCAACAAGCAAATTTACCGCAAAGTTAATCTGCTCCGTTCAAAAATGATCAATGCATCACGATAAATGTACTGTCTGTGCATTCTTTTGGCTGGCGGAATCATCGACCCTTATTTCTTTAAAAAACAAGTAAAAAAACATTAAATTCGGCCGGGCCAAACTTTTAATACCCTTCACCTTAGGGCAAAGTAAACATTAGAAGAAATGTGGCAAAAACCATTAAAATGCCGAATATCGGCAGGTACCGTTATATTGGGGCTATACCAAATCGTGGCCTACACATACAATTTTTCGCCAAAGAAGCTAGAACCCATTATGACCTACAAATACCAATTTTCAGACAAACCCTTGAAAAAATGTGGCAAAAATCATCAAATTACCGAATATCGGGAGGTACCGTTATATGGGGGCTATACCAAAACGAGGACCTATACATATAATGTTTCGCCACACGAACTAGGACCCATTATGACCCACAAATACCAATATTTAGACAAATCAGTGAAAAAATGTGGCAAAAACCATCAAAATACCGAATATCGGGAGGTACCGTTATATGGGGGCTATACCAAATCATGGACCCATACATGCAATGTTTCGCCACCGGAGCTGGAACCCATTATGACCAACGAATACCAATTTATAGACAAATCCGTGAAAAAATGTGGCAAAAAAATAAAATACTGAATATCGGGAGGTACCTTTATATGGGGGCTATACCAAAACGTGGACCTATACATACAATGTTTAGCCACACGAACTAGGACCCATTATGACCTACAAATAAGAATTTTCAGACAATTCCATTGAAAAATGTGGCTAAAATCATCAAAATACCGAATCTCGGGAGGTACCTTTATATGGGGGCTATACCAAAAAGTGGACCGATATATCTCATTTTCAATACCAACCATCCTAGACACAATACAAATTGCTCTGCTAAATGTTGGCGCTCTACGTCAAATAATGTGGGCTGTATCGTGATTTCAACAGACAGACGGACAGACAGACGGACATCGTTTAATCGACTCAGAATTTTATGCTGATTATCTATCTATCTATATATATACTAGCTGGCCCGGTCCGCGTTGCAGGCCCGTAGTTTTTGTCTATTATGCATATATGTCAAAACATAATTATTCAAAGATATGAATGTTATAAATGTTCACGTACAGTAATTTGGAATTTACTGTACTTTGTACACCTCATAATTGAGGGCTAATTGATTTAATAATAGCCAAAGTTAATTACTTTTTTAAACCCATTAGCACCTCAGATTGTGCATTAGAGTCCTCATAAGTCCCTCTTACCATGTCGGTCTGTTAGTCCGCCAAAAGGTGGACTTGATGGGGTACTATTACATGGAGAAAATGTTAAAATTTATAGATATGTTGAAATTTTTGTGTAAGATTTTCACCCTCAAAAACACATTTTTAGCCAAATCCTTTGAAATATGGTAAAATGCGAAACATCGACATACATTGAAAACTTTCTTCACCCCTTATAAACCAAGATGACAAATAGAGGCCAAATCGAAAAACATAGCATGTCAAACTGAAAAAAATCACGTGATTTAAGTAAAAATAGTTTTATCCACCTCATAATTGAGGCCAGACTGATTTCAGAATAGTCAAATATAATTACTATTTTACACCCATTACCGTAATATGGGAACTAATTTTATTTGTCATTTAAATTGTAAATTGGAGACCCCATAAAGTCCATATTTTTCATCATAGTATAATTCAATGACGATTCAACAAATATTCGGTTCCGTGCTACTTTTTTATATTTGTAATTTGTTCATGTTTTCACAATTTATTTCATATAGATGTATATCCCAAATCTACGTTCCCAACCAATATTCTCTTGGGGGTTACAAATTCAATAGAATACAAATTTTTCTTTTCAGACCACACATTAGATGTGAAAGTGGACTTGGGGATACTCCAATGTGGGGACTTTACATGAATAAATTTCTATGTGACAATTATCTGTACGATGGTTCCTTACCCCAGGGTAGCATAAATACAATTTTTTAGTGGTCAAGAATATGGGCCCTACTCCGCGAACCGGTTCTCTACCCCCTTAGAAACAAAGATGCCAAATAAGGGCCAAAAATAGAAGAAAGTGGCGAAGACTCCAAAAATGGCTTAAATCATACGATGGTTATTTATGATCGATATCATGACCTGCAAATGCGATTTAAGGTATCTTAAATGTTCAGGAAGAATTGTTGGAAGGATAGAAATCCTTTTCTTACTAAAAGTCAAATTCGCTCTACTATTTTGCAACCTTTATATTTGGAATTTTACTGATTGTACTCCCAAAAAATTTTGCATTTTGAGCTCTCATTGGACGGATTATTGTCACATGAAGGAAGTAGGGCCACGCTTTGAAATAAGCCCCATTAGTCTTTTTCGGTCATTTTTGTTTGTTTAAATGTCTAAGAATTTTCCAGCTGAAGCACGATGTAGGCCCTGGAGTTGAAAGGTCAGATGTCAGTTACCATTGTATTTCGCACTTATTTCATTTTTTTTTGGTGAAAAATTGTATATAGAGAAAAATTATTCTTTATTTTGTTCACAAAAAATCCACTGAATTCAATATGATATTACAAATTGAAAAAAATTGACAAAAGAAGAATAACAAATTGAAAAAATGATTTTTTACAGCAACTGTTTAAAGATCCTTACAAAGTTTGTCAATAGAATGTACTTTTATTTTAAAATTCAATTCCATTGGCAATTTTTTTTTCGATATTTTCCCATTTTGAGATCTCTTTTTTCGTGATTTTTTAACGATTTTAAAAAAGTAATTATCTTTTAACTTTGGTGTGACCGCATTAAATTATTTCGGTATCATCTATTCCGTTTCCCCACCACATAATTCGGTACTACACTTCCATGTAACCCGCCATCAATTTCAGTTCTCAAGAAATCAAGTCAATTAAATAAATTGGTATTAATATTCGAATTCAAAAATAAAATATAAAAAACGCTACAAATGTACATTAGAAAAAGTAAGTCAAAATGGAAAAAAATAATGCTAAATAAAACATTACTATTGTACATTTCAAAAGTCAAAATGAAAATGTTAACATATCACATTTTTACGCGATTTTTTTGGATATTATCCTTTTCGGATAAGAGACAATTCCGAATTTGTATGAATCATTAAAATCAGTTCAGCGGTTCTTAAGTTATAAGCGTAGTAACTAACACAACTTTCATTTATATATCTATCTTCTATATATATAAATGAAAGTTGTGTTAGTTACTACGCTTATAACTTAAGAACCGCTGAACTGATTTTAATGATTCATACAAATTCGGAATTGTCTCCTATCCGAAAAGGATAATATACAAAAAAAATCACGTAAAAATGTGATATATTAACATTTTCATTTTGACTTTTCAAATGTACAATAGTAATGTTTTATTTTGCATGATTTTTTTCCATTTTGACTTACTTTTTTCTAATGTACATTTGTAGTGTTTTTTTATATTTTATTTTTGAATTCGAATATTTATACCAATTTATTTAATTGACTTGATTTCTTGAGAACTGAAATTGATGGCGGGTTACATGGAAGTGTAGTAGCGAATTATGTGGTGGCGAAACGGAATTGATGATATCGAAATAATTTAACGCGGTCACACCAAAGTTAAAAGATAATTACTTTTTCTAAATCGCTGAAAAATCATGAAAAAGAGATCTCATTGCAAAAATCAAAAAAAAAACATTTTCAATGGAATCGAATTTTAAAGTAATAGTACATTCTATTGACAAACTTTGTAAGGAAGGATCTTAAAACATTTGCTGTAAAAAATCAGCGAAAAAGTTGAAGACTTTTTCAATTTGTTATTCTTTTTTTTTTTGTCAATTTTTTTTTCAATTTGTATTATCATATTGAATTCAGTGGATTTTTTGTGAACAAAATAAAGAATAATTTTTCACTAAAAAAATTAAATAAGTGCGAAATAGGATGTTAACTGACATCTACCTTTCAACTCCAGGGCCTACATCGTGGGTTAGCTGAAAGATGCGAACACATTTAAACAAACAAAAATGACCGAAAAAGCACGCATTTCAAAGCGTGACAATGATCCGTCCAATGAGAGCTCAAAATGCAAAATTCTTTGGGAGAATAATAAGTAATATACCAATATTGAAATAAAAGGTGCAAAATAGTAGAGCGAATGGGACTTTTAGTAAGAAAAGGTTTTATATCCTTCCAGAAATTCTTCCCAAACATTCAAAATACCTAAAATCACTTTTGCAGGTCTTTATATCGATCATAACTCATGGATAAGGGAACAACCCGATTTCATATTTATATAACCATCTATGATTTAAGTTATTTTTGGGGTCTTGGCCGGCCATTTTTTTCATTTTTTGGCCCTTATTTGACATTTTTGTTTCTAAGGGGGTAGATAACCTCTTCGCATAAAATTTGAAATTTTCAGAGTAGGGCCCATATTGGTATTGACAAAATTCATCAATTGATTTGGCTAAAAAATTTTATTTATGCCACCCTGGGGTAGGGAACCATCATACAGATAATTGCCACATAGGAATTTATTTAAGTAAAGTCCCCACATTGGAGTATCCCCAAGTCCACTTTCACATCTAATGTGTGGTCAGAAAAGACAATTTTGTATTTTATTGAATTTTTAACCCCCAAGAGAATATTGGTTGGGAACGTAGATTTGGGATGTGCATCCATATGAAATAAATTGTGGAAACATGAAGAAATTACAAATATAAGAAAGTAGCACGGGACCGAATATTTGTTTAATCATCATTGAATTATCCTATGATGAAAATATGGACTTTAAGGGGTCTCCAACTTACAATTTAAATGGCAAATAAAATTAATTCCCATCTTATCATTCTGCCCTCAATTATGAGGTGGATAAAACTATTTTTACTTATTTAAATCACGCGAAATGCTATGACATGCTATATTGTTCTGCTATATTTTTGATTTGGCCTCTATTTGTCATCTTGGATTATAAGGGGTAGAAGAAAGTTTTCAATGTAGGTCGATGTTTCGGAGTAGTGCCCATATAAAGAAGGTACCTCCTAATTTAACCACATTTCAAAGAATTTGGCTAATAATGCGTATTAGGGGGGTGAAAATCTTACACTAAAATTTCAACATATCTACAAATTTTAGAATTTTTATCCATGTTATAATACCCTCTCAAGTCCACCTTTTGGTGGACAAACAGACTGACATGGTTAGGGGGACTTATGAGGACTCTAATGCACAATCTAAGTTGCTAATGGGTTTAAAAAAGTAATTAACTTTGGCTATTCTTAAATCATTCAGCCCTCAATTATGTAGTATACAAAATACAGCAAATTCCAAATTACTGCTCATTTGACTGGAAGATTTTGCTACGATTTTTACCATATTAAAAATTAATTTGATCCCTTATATGGCGATAAGATTGATATATACTTTTTAATAGATTTGTATAGCACATCCACACAGTTGAAGCCCACGGTTTAAATATTGAAGCCCACTGGTTAAAAATGGGTACAGGTATTTTAAAACACTTTAAATCGACCTGTACGTGAACACTTATATCAGTCATATCTGTGAATAATTATGCTTGGGAATATATGCATAATAGACAAAAACTACGGGCCGGCAACGCGGACCGGGCCAGCTAGTGAATCTATATATATAAATATAAGTTGTGTTAGTTACTACGCTTATAACTTAAGAACCGCTGGACTGATTTTAACGATTCACACAAATTCGGAGTTGTCTCCTCTCCGAAAAGGATAATATCCAAAAAAATTGCGTAAAAATGTGATATATTAACATTTTCATTTTGACTTTTGAAATGTACAATAGTAATGTTTTATTTTGCATGATTTTTTTCCATTTTGACTTACTTTTTTCTAATGTACATTTGTAGTGTTTTTTATATTTTATTTTTGAATTCGAATATTAATACCAATTTATTTGACTTGATTTCTTGATAAGTGAAATTAATGGCGGTTTACATGGAAGTGTAGTACCGAATTATGTGGTGGCGTAACGGAATAGATGATATCGAAATAATTTAACGCGGTCACACCAAAAGAGAGCTATTATTAATTAAAAGATAATTTCTTTTTCAAAATCGAGTCTATAAACATTTGCTGTAATAAATCAGCGAACAAGTTGAAGATTTTTTGAATTTGTTATTCTTCTTTTGTCATTTTTTTCAATTTGTAATATCATATTGAATTCAGTGGAGTTTTTGTGAACAAAATAAAGAATAATTTTTCACTATATACAATTTTTCACCAAAAAATGAAATAAGTGCGAAATACGATTGTAACTGACATCTACCTTTCAACTACAGGGCCGACATCGTGGTTCAGATGGAAGATGCGAACACATTTAAATAACCAAAAATGACAGAAAGAGCCTAATTGAGCTCATTTCAAAGCGTGGACCTACTTCTTTCATAATTCGTCCAATGAGAGCTCAAAATGCAAAATTCTTTGGGTGTACAATCAGTAAAATACCAAATATAAAGGGTGGAAAATAGTAGAGCGAATGAGACTCTTAGTAAGAAAAGGATTTCTATCCTTCCAGAAATTCTGCACAAACATTCAAGATACCTTAAATCACTTTTGCGGGTCATGATATCGATCATAACTCACGATAAGGGTACATCCCGATTTCATATTAATATAACCATCTTATGATTTAAGCTATTTTTTGGGTCTTGGCCACTTTTTTCATTGTTTGGCCATTATTTAGCATCTTTGTCTTTAAGGGGTTAGGGAACCATCATACAGATAATTGCCACATAGAAATTTATTTAAGTAAAGTCCCCACATTGGAGTATCTCCAAGCCCACTTCCACATATAATGTGTGGTCAAAAAAGAACATTTTGTATTATATTGAATTTGTAACTCCCAAGAGGATATTAGTTGGAAACGTAGATTTGGGATATACATCTATATAAAATAAATTGTGGAAACATGAACAAATTACAAATATATGAAAATAGCACGGGACCGAATATTTGTTGAATCGTCATTGAATTATACTATGATGAAAAATATGGTGGATAGTTTTTATACCCTCAGCCATATGGCTACAGAGGGTATACATCATTTGATACGGTCAAAACGTGCCTAGTCGAAATAACGGTTTTAGACCCTAGGTCTCTTTGGACCAAATCCGTTTCAGAACATTTGGAGTCGATCTACCGATGTCCGTCCGTCCGTCTGTCTGTCTGGCTGGCTGGTGCGCACGATATCTCTCAAAGGAAGTATCCGATTTAATCCAAACTTGGTACATCGTAATATTTTTGTCAAACTTAGATCGAGTTCGGAGATGGGCGATATCGGTCCACTCCTTCTGGTACCTCCCACACAAAATGTCAAAATTTTCAAAGAAACGAATTTATTGCACAGAAAGAGAAATGATGATCCGATTTTGCTGGAACTTTTCGAATCCTAATATTTTCATCAGTGCTAGGTAAGGTGTGAAAATGGGCGATATCGGTCCACTCCATCAAGTACCTCCCCCACAAATGGTCAAAATTTTGAATAATTACAACTCTTATAAAATGTGACGTAAGAGTCCGATAGTCTTAAAATTTCACACATCCCAAAACCTTTATTGGTCCAAGGTCTGGTGCGAAAATGGAATGTATCGGTTAACTCCTTCTTGTACCTCCCCCACAAAAGGTCGAACTTTTCAAAAAATATTTTTTGCACAAAAAGAGAAAGGATAATCCGATTTTGCTGGAACTTTGCGAATCCTAATATTTTCATCATTGTTAGGTCATGTGCGAAAATGGACAATATCGGTCCACTCCATCAGGGACCTCCCCCACAAAGGGTCAAAATTTTGGATTATTAAAACTCTTATAAAATGTGATGTAAGAGTCCGATAGTCTTTAAATTTCACACATCCCAATAATTTTATTAGTCCAAGGTCTGGTGCGAAAATGGAATTTATCGGCACACTCCTTTTGGTACCTCCCCCACAAAGTGTCGAAATTTTGAATACCCATAAAGTAATAAACCGCCAAATTAACATCCGATTCCATTTAGACTTGGCACATCTCAACATTTCTATCAACACAAGATCTGTTATAAAGGTGGTATAGATCGAACCATTACTTCTCCCCCATACATAGGGTTCAAGATTTTGAAAAACGAACGCCCAAATAAAGCGAAATAAACATCCAACTCTCCTCAAATTTCACACATACAAGATCGGTTGTGAAATTAATATATACCTGCCAACCCTTCTGGGGTCACAATTTTCAATAATTTTATCTGTCATAACTTTCGAAACAATTTAGCAATTCTTTACTACTTGCTATGCTCAAATAATTCTCTAAACAAGAGCCTGATATGAATATGAAATTTATCGGAATTATGATTTCGCATAAAAGTGTACATAAATATCCTTTCTTTTATTGTTGCCAAATATTTCGCTCAATATTTTTTATTTGTATCAGATGAAGTATAAAAGTGGAATATTTCGGTAGACTCTATCTTGTACATCACTCACATTTTAACATTTTCTAAAAATTATTACATATCTCATACATAGTGAAGGAGTTAGTCGATATAATCCATACCAGGAACGTCGGAATATTTATATCATATATTGGGGTCCGATACGAAATAGACAATATTGGCCCATTCTTTCGGAACCTGCTTCATAGAGGGTAAAACGTTTGAATAATTGTAACACTAGTCAAATTATATTTAAATAATCGAACACAGGCTGAGGGTATATATCTGTCGGCAATACCGACCGATACTTTTTAACTTGTTTTTTACTCATTTAAATCAGATCAGATGATGTTGTACTATATTTTTGATTTGGTCTCTATTTGTCATATTGGATTATAAGGGGTAGAAGAATGTTTTCAATGTAGGTCGATGTCTCGGAGTAGTGCCCATATAAAGGAACCTCCTGATTTTACCATATTTCAAAGGATTTGGCTAAAATTGTGTATTTGGGGGTGAAAATCTTACATAAAAATTTGAACAAATATACAAATTTTAGAATTTTTTCCATATAATAGTACCCCCTCAAGTCCACCTTTTGGCGGACAAACAGACCGACATGGTTAGGGGGACTTATAAGAACTCTAATGGACAATCTGAGGTGCTAATGGCTTTAAAAAAGTAATTAACTTTGGCTATTCTGAATTCATTCAGCCCTCAATTATGAGGTGTACAAAATACAGCAAATTCCAAATTGCTGCTCATTTGACTGAAAAATTTTGCATACTAAAAATTAAGTTGACCCCTTACATGTGGATAAGATTGATATATACTTTTTAATAGATTTGTATGGCACATCCACACCTTTGAAGCCCACGGTTTAAATAGTGAAGCCCACGGCTTAAATATGGGTATAGGTATTTTAAAACACTTAATCGACCAGTACGCGAACACTTATATCAGTCATATCTGTGAATAATTATGCTTTGACAAATATGCATAATAGACAAAAACTACGGGCCGGCAACGCGGACCGGGCCAGCTAGTATTTATATATATGAATATTTATACTTTATGGGGTCTACGACGAATATTTAAAGATGTTACAAACGGAATGACAAAGTTTATATACCCTCCTTTCCAAGGTGGAGGGTATAAAAAGTGGGGAATACAGATACAGTGGGGATACAGAATCATGATCAATGAATTGTTGTTGTCAAAATGTCAAGATACGGATGTGAACGAAATATGGTGCCATTTGTCATACTGCGGTTGAAACAATGGACTTATTGAACATTTCAACGACAACATTATTTCTAGAAATGGACCGAACGTGAGTTCTTGCTATTTGGTGCCGCTTTATTATTTTTGTGTGGAGAATCTCCACTGGAGATACATACGCTTCGGAAAGCAAAGGTCATTGCTGAAATACGCCCTCAAAAGGCCGAAATTATATTTAAATGTTTATTGACAAAAAATATTTACCAAATACATTTTTTTGTCCATTTTATAATTTGGCATCTGTTTTATTTAAATTTCAAATCAGCATAACATTCTTGCTATATTCCTCAACTACAAGAATGTAGAAGATTTTACTGCAATAACCGATTTGTCCTTTATGATGTCAAAAAATTGCAAATGTCGATTTAGCGATGTCCGTCCGTCTGTGACAACCACTCTCTTCTAAATGGAATGAAATCTGTGGACAAAATTTCACTCAAATGTATTTTAGGTTCGTAAAATATAAGTCACCTTTTTGATATAGCCCCTATATAATGGTATATCCAATATTAGAAAATTTTGTTTTTTATCCTCCACCATATATAGTATGGATGGTATCTTAAGTTCGTCATTCCGTTTGTAACTCATCGAAATAATAATTTTAGACCCAACAGAGTATATAAATATATTCTCGATCAGCGAAAAATTCTAATACGATTTAGCCCTGTCCGTCCGTCCGTCTGTTGTAATCACGATACAGTCAAAACGAATTAAGATAGAAAGTTAAATTTTTGCATCGATCCGTTTTTTGTCTGCAGGCAGGACAAGTTCGAAGATGGGCTACATATATTTTGCCATATTTTTCAATGGAATTGTCTGAAATTCTGCACAAGGAGTTATTTATAAGTACTTTAACCCCTGAAAGAGAATTGTCTATATGGGTCCACGATATCGTATATCCCCCATATAAACGCACCTCCCGATATTCGGTAAACTTTCCATAAGGGTCCAAAATTGCTATGGTATGAGTCCTCCCTAGCCCTCATATAACAGGCATTTAGACGACTTTTGAACACATTTTACAACGAAATTCTCTCAAAGTTGGCGTTTAAAGTTCGTAACAAATCCCAGCTTCTTTGGCAGATGTAGCCCGGTATCCAGTTATATGGTAATATTTGATGTTTGGTATTTGAGATTCTCGATTGGTACCACCTTACCTGGCACATAACAGGTAGCAGTTTTTTGTCTCCCCGGGGAGGAATATGTATTTCACAAACGTCATTACATTGTCATTCGGAGTAAAAATTGCCGGAAGAACATCAACTACGTCGTGTCTTGGCCCACTAGAAAACCCAATAAACTAATCCAGAGTTCCATCGAAAGCCGATAACGAAATGCAAACACTAAACCCTACCTGGGACAACGTTCACTTTCACACAAGCATCGAAACTATTGTTCTTTTACAGGCCAACAGCCCAGCGTCTATTCAAGATCTCCAGAGTAGAATTAGTGGGGTTATGGGAAACACAGGACAGCCACTTTGCGATTTGGTTATGCACAATTTTCTATGATCAAAAACCAATATTTTCGCAACACCCATATTATTTAAATCTCAAACCTCATATTCGGAGTCCCTTTCTTATGATTTATTTAATTTAAGTCTGCTAATATTGTAAATTTCATTTCGAAAGAAAACTTGACCTTGACCTTGAATTTTCATTTCTGTACGCTGCGGGGGTGATTTGACGATTAGTTTCCCTAAACAGTCGATGTTATAAATCACTGTTAAACATTGGCGGCCTATTTACTTGGCAATGTTCCACAAGCAGCCAGCACAATCCGCCAAAACCAGCACACAAAGGATACAATCTCATGTCGTTCCAGAGGATATAAAAACAATTCTCCGCTAATCGCTTATCCTAAGAATAAAACAATTACATTTTAATTGTACTATTTTTTTAATGCCAATTCCAAATACCAAAACGGTTAAAACACGGTACCGTACTGTTGAGATTGAAGATTGTACTTTGATAAAATAAACCTTAGGGTGGAAATACATATAGCGCATATTTGGCTGGCTTAAGTCATCGGCTGGCTTCTTCGTAGATGAACAAAGGAGTTTTAGGTTGACCTAGTTCGATTTTGGCCCTAGGCTCCTTTGTTCAGCCAGCCAAATATGCGCTTTATGTATTTCCAGCCTTAAGGTGGGAATACATAAAGGGCTTATCTGGCTGGCTTAAGTCATCGGCTGGCTTCTTCGGAAATGAACAAAGGAGCCTAGGGCCAAAATCGAACTAAGTCAACCTAAAACTCCTTTGTTCATCTACGAAGAATCCAGCCGCTGACTTAAGCCAGCCAAATATGCTCTTTATGTATTTCCAGCCTTAGTCTTATTTATTGTAGAATGCTTTGATATAATATTTGTCATACATAAGTTTTGTATGTATATACAGAAAAACAATTTTCATTCGTTTGCTTGTTTTCAATATTAAAACACGTCTTTTAACAGGTTATGGGCCTGAACGCGTAAAAGATTTAAATTTGTTAAACTTTTTGAGATTACATTATCGATCTGCAATGGCAACGAACAATAATCTTATTGAGAAACTCCGCAGAAATGAAAACTTTGAGGATTGGAAGTTTGCCGTAATGGCTTATTTTCAAATGAAGGAATTATGGGCGTCTGTGGAAGGACTGGAAACCAAGCCGGAAAAGAAGATTCAAGCTAGAGCAGAACTAATAATGTTAGTGGATAAATGTGTGTATCCTCATATTCGAGAGTGCAACAGTGCCAAAGAAATATGGGATACATTGAACGAAGTCTTTGCTGATTTTGGCTTAGTAAGAAGAGTCGGCCTTATCCAGAAGTTCTGTTCTGCGAAACTCAATAGCTTTGCGTCCGTGGAAGGGTATGTAAACGATATATTGACTAGTGCACATAAGCTAAGGAGTGCTGGATTGAAGTTGGATGAAGAATGGGTCGGATCCATGATGCTTGCTGGTCTTCCAGAGGAGTACAAACCAATGATCATGGGCATACAAAGTTCAGGAATGAAAATCACTGGCGATTCCATCAAGCTAAAACTTTTGCAGGATGTTCGAACCCGTGATGATGAAAATCTCGCTCTTCCTAGCCGTTAGAAGCAAAAACCTAAAGGTCCAAAATGTTTCAATTGCCAGGAATTTGGACATATAGCTGCTAAGTGTCCAAATAAGTCCAATACAAAGAAGAAGGTAAATGCTATGAATGGTTCGTTCTCTGTATGTAGCACTGCAAAGGAAAATTGGTATTTTGACTCTGGAGCTTCGGCTCATATATCCTCCAACGAAAAATTTTTCAATGGGAAGCTGGAACCCAAGACTGCTGAAGTGACAATTGCGAACAATTCAAAAATCAATGTTAAAGGCATGGGTAATGTGGAATTGACAACTCGTGTGGCTAAACAATTCGAAAGCGTTGTGCTCAAAGATGTACTGCTGGTACCTGAATTGTGCCTTAATCTGTTGTCGGTGTCAAAAATAGTGCAAAATGGTCACGAAGTTCATTTTAATAATAAAGGCTGCAAAGTTATCAACAATGATGAGGAAGTAATTGCAGCTGGATATCATGTGAATGGCATGTTTCAATTGAAGACTTCAAATTATGGTGCTTACATGGGCAAAATTCCGCAAGATGGTAAAATGTGGCACAAGCGCGTAGGACATGTCAGTAGTGAAATTTGAAAGAAAATGGTTGAAGGATCTGTCGCTGTTATTACTTGTGAGCCATGTAACATTGAATGTTTTACGTGCTACAAAGGAAAATTTTCTAGACATCCATTTCATGAATCGGCAAATCGTACCACTGATGTCCTTCAGTTGATACACAGTGATGTTTACGGTCCAATGGAATGCCGTTCATTTGCAGGCTCAAGATACATGGTGGTCTTTGTTGACCACTTTTCTTCAAAAGTTTTCGTATATTTTTTAAAGGCGAAAAGTGAAGTGGCTGAGAAGTTTTTGGAATTCAAGAACAATGTCGAAAACCAGACCGGCAAAACAATCAAAACTCTCAGGACCGACAATGGGTCTGAGTTCTGCAATTCCAGAATGAAATCTATCACCGTGCAAAGTGGTATTCAGCATCAAACTACTGTGCCTTACACACCGCAACAAAACGGTAAGTCAGAAAGGATGAATCGTTCTATTATGGACAAAGCAAGATGCCTCTTAATAGATTCCAATCTGCATAAAGATTTTTGGGCACAAGCTGTTTATACTGCGGAATATTTATTGAATCGTAATCCTTGTAAAAGCCAAAATTTCAAGAGTCCTGATGAAACCTGGTATGGTGTGAAGCCTAATGTGAAAAATTTTAAAGTTTTTGGGTGCAAAGCTGTCATTCAAATTCCAAAGGAGAAACACAAGAAGTTGGACCCAAAAGGCAAAGAGGTTATTTTTGTTGGTTATTCAAAACATCCGACTTCTTACAGATTTTACGATTCCAAAACTAACAACGTAATCTTAAATAGAGATGCGAAATTTTTTGAGACAGATTTCATGTACGAATTGGAACCTAAAGAAAATGGATTTTCATTTTACAAAATTGATCTCGGATGTGATTCAGTGGGGGAAGAAAGTTCCATCATTCAGGGAGTACAAAAAATTTAAAATAAAACTGATCTGGAAGGAAATTCCGAAGAAGAAATTGAAGAATGTACTGATTTGACAAACGAAATGAATGATGAAGTTGGAATCACATCTCCGCAATTAAGAAAGTCTTCCAGAACTATGAAACCCAATCCAAAATATGCACAAGTGAGTCATATTGAATGCCCTGAAGAGCCGACAAGTATGAAACAAGCTCTAAAAAGTGAACACTGGAAAAGGGCTATCGCTGATGAACTAAATGCCTTATCTGAAAATGGTACTTGGGAAATAGCAAATTTGCCTCCAGGAAAGAATGCAATTGATAGCAAATGGACATTCAAAATAAAAAGAAATTTCAACGGTGAAATTGAACGCTACCATGCGAGACTCGTAGCTAAAGGATACTCACAGAAAGAAGGAATCGACTACAGTGAGACCTTTTCTCCAGTTGTGCGCTTTTCATCAGTTCGACTACTCCTGAGCTTGGCAGTGCGTTACGACTTGGACATAGATCAAATGGATGTGGTGACTGCATTTCTACAAAGTGATCTTAAGGAAGAAATATACTTGAAGATTCCAGAAGGGTGCAACGAGGACAAACGAAAAGTTTACCGCCTAAAGAAATCGATATACGGATTGAATCAGCAAGTAGGGCTTGGAATAGAAAATAGGACGAAGAACTTAAGAAAATTGGACTTACACAATCCAAAACCGAGCCATGAATTTATTTCAAAACGCAAAATGGAGAGAAAACTTACGTTGCAGTTTATGTCGATGACATATTAATTTTCTCGAATAATCAAAAACGAAAAGTGCATATAAAGGAAAGTCTCTCAAAATGCTTCAAGATGAAGGACATTGGTCCGGCGCATTACATATTGGGGATGAAACTTACAAGAGATAGAGAAAAAGGAAAGCTTTGGTTCGATCAAAAACTATATATAGATGATATGCTGAAAAAGTTCAACATGGATCAATGCAACGCAATTTCAACCCCAATGGACATTAATCAGAAAATTACTAAAGATATGTGTCCTAAAAGCAAAGAAGAAATAATTGAAATGGCAAATGTACCATATCAGGAAGCAATTAAAAGTATTATATATGCAGTCCAGGTAACAAGACCAGATATTTCATATGCAGTGGGGGTTCTTTCAAGATTTAATAAAAATCCGGGGAAAGCACATTGGCAAGCCGTCAAAAGAGTTTTTCGTTACTTAAAAGGCACAAAGCACTATGCATTGGAATTTAGCAAAGATGATTCAATCCGATTAAATGGATTTACCGATGCTGATTGGGCTGGTGACGTGGACGATAGAAAGTCAAGCACTGGTTATGTTTTCATATTCCAAAACGGGCCAATATCCTGGAACTCAAGGAAGCAACAAACCACAGCACTTTCTACCACCGAAGCCGAGTACATGGCACTATCGACTTCACCACAAGAAGCTATGTGGTTGAAATCACTTCTCACAGAGCTTAATGAATTTCAATCTGTTGAAATCAAATGTGACAACAAGAGCGCAATTTATCTTTCTCGAAATAGCAAGATTCATGCTCGATCTAAACACATCGACATTCGCGACCACTTTATTAGAGAATTAATCGAAGAAGATCAAATAAAGATATCCTATATAAAAACAGGAGATATGGTAGCAGACGTGATGACCAAAGCATTGCCATCCTCTAAACATATCCACTGCTGCAATTTACTTGGTATCAAAGACCAATCTAGTGGGGGTGTTGAGATTGAAGATTGTACTTTGATAAAATAAACCTTAGTCTTATTTATTGTAGAATGCTTTGATATATTTCTCATACATAAGTTTTGTATGTATATACAGAAAATAAAATTTTCATTAGTTTGCTTGTTTTCAATATTAAAACACGTCTTTTAACACGTACTCGTATTATGATGATGGGACGGAATCAAACAATATTTGCTTTTAAACTAAATATTATATATTTAGTATATATTTTTTAATACCTACGATCCAAGTAAAGTCCCGGTTACACTTCGTGCTAATTAATTATAGCAAAGAATAAATTAAATAACTTATGTTACAAATCATGGTAGAAGATTTGTTTTTTCGTACTAATTGCATAATAACAATATTATTTAGTCTACCTCTTACCGATCGTAACAATATTGTATATTTTAGTACTTTTTGGTCCTATAGAGTACGAATTTCTCACAAATTAAATAATTTTAAAGCACTTGATGTGATATATCTACCTATATTTATAAATGAGGAAAATGTTTGTACGTTTGATTGTTTGTCATTTGCAGGCTCGAAAACCGCTGAGATTTTCCTGAAAATATCCAAGTGTACTATGAAAACATGAAAGTAACATAGGCTATATAAATTTTACAGAATCGGAAGTAAATTTGAAACAAAAACAAATTTGCCAAATTATATTAAAATCCGTTCAGATTTGGATGTAGATCCCATATATATTTCATGTATTTGATGCTTCAAACACGCTGTGTATGCCGAATTTCAATGAAATTTTTAATGTGCGATGGAATTTGTCTAAAAAATTTATTTGCAAAAATAATTTTATAATCAGTTCAGATTTATATAGCTCCCATATAAATTTTCTGGCGATTTCAATTATTTGATGCACCAAGCACGCTATGTATCTCTATATGTAAGGGAATTCGAAAGAAACATAAATTCGCCAAATAATATTGAAATCAGTTCAGATTCGGATAAAGCTCCCATACATATTTTCGGCCGATTTCATGTATTTGTTTCATCAAACACCCTATAAAATTTGGTCTTAAAATTTATTTGCCAAATTATATTGAAATCGGTTCAGATTTGGATGTAACTCCTATATATATTTTCGGCCGATTTCATGTATTGGATGAACCAATTTCAATGAACTTTGGAATGTTTAACGGAATTTGGAACAAACATAAATTTGTCAAATTATATTGAAATCGATTCAGATTTGGACATAGCTCCCATATATATTTTCGGCCGATTTCATGTTATAATGCACAAAACACGTCATATTTGCCAGTTATAGTGTAAACAATTGTGCTAAATGGCAAATTATATTGCTCGTTTACCTCGCATATTATGTCTGATACTCTTATGTGTTTCTTTGAATCTTCGGCAGGCCAGCGCAACAGATTTTCTTTTTAGAGAGAAAGCATCCAAAAATTACTTCTTTCCTCCAGACCAAAAATCAGTTGTAGTGCAAACATACTTGACAATTTGTGGACATATTTTTGGTTACTGTCGGACAGTAGTCGGGTGATAGATAGCCTGCTAGGCATTTTTCCGGGAAATAATTTTAAAAAGCTCTTACTTTCTATCAAGGAGAGCGGAGAACAGGTATCACACAAGAAGCTTAGCACATCTTCTGAAAATACTGATTTCCGACCAGCTTTCTGTCTGTTTTCATTTTTTTTATACCCTCCGTTTGTAACTCCTCGAAATACTCATGCCAGACCCAACAAAGTATATATATTCTTGATCAGCGTGAAATTCTAAGTCGATTTAACGATATCCGTCTTTCGAACGAATTGAGATACAAGGCTAAAATTTTGCACACAGGTTTATTTTTACAGTAGGTAGGTTAAATTCGTAAATGGGGCATGTAGGTTCACGTTTTCATATAGTCCCCATATAACGGTTCCTCCCGATATTCGGTATTTTGATGATTCTAGCGACATTATTCACCAGAATTGTTTCAAATTTGGTATTTGAAGTTCGAAAGGGATACTACGGCCTAAGACAGAATATTGTCTGTGCAGGTCCACGTCTTCTTATAGCCCCCATATAACGGTACCTCGCGATATTCGGTATTTTGATGATTTTAGTGACATTATTTACCGGAATTGTTTCAAATTTCGCATTTGAAGTTCGTAATGGATACTACAGCCTAAGACAGAAAATAGTCTGTGCAGGTCCACGTCTTCGTATAGCCCCCATATAACTATCCCTCCCGATATTTGGTATTTGGATGACTTTAGAGACATTATTAATTGGAATTGTTCAAAATTTGGTATTTGAAGTTCGCAATGGATACTACAGCCTAAGACATAAAATTTTTTGTGCAGGTCCACGTCTTCGTATATCCCCCATATAACGGTACCTCCCTATATTCAGTATTTTGGTAATTTTAGCGTCTTTATTCACCAAAATTTTTTCAAATTACGCATTTAGAGTTCGTAATGGAAACTCCAGTCTATGACAGAAAATTATCTATGCAGGTCCAGGTCCTCGTATAGGCCCCATATACCAGTACCTCCCTATATTAGGTATTTTGACGAGTTCAGGTACAATACTCACCGAAATTGTTTGAAATGTTGTATTTGAAGTTCGTAATGGATGCTACAGAATATGACAAAAAATTGTCTACGCAGGTCTTCAGGTCTTCGCACAGCTCCGATATAACGGTACCTCCCTATATTCTATATTTTGACAATTTTAGCTACATTATTCACCGTTTATTTCAAGTTCCGAATTTGAATTTGTAATGACTCATGGCAAATAACGCCTATGTGGGTCCACGTCGTATACACCAATATAACGGCAATATTCGGTATTTTTTAAATTTTACCAAAGTTTTCTCAGGATTTTATTTCCTAATTCGTTCCAAATGGTGGAGGGTATTCAAAGTTCTGCTTTTTAACTTTTTTTTTTTTTTTTGCTTCAAACTCGACATTATTTTGTGTGTTTGCTCCGCATGTGAAGAATGCAATTAGAACTTACTTAAGTCGATCCTTTTACTTATTTCTGACACCCTTTACTACACACATTTCCGTAGTTTCGTTTCTCTAAAAAAAGCTTTATTTTTATTACCTTTTTAATTATTTTAATAAATTCTTCACTAAAAAGAAGTCTGTTGACTCCTACTAAATCAAGCTCGAAAGGGTCTATCACATCGGCAGTGCCATTTTCAGGAGTAAACGTTAGATCAAGTATTGAATTGTCACTATAAAATTCAAATTTCTCTTTGTTCTTTGTTTATATATAAATATAAATATATATATATATATATATATATATATATATATATATATATATATATATATATCTTATTATTGTTCTCGTCCATTACATCTCTCATTTAGTTGTTATTATTATTAGTATTTTTATACCTTAAGGAGTATATTCTAGTTTTTTCCGTCCTAATTTTTAATATATTTCGATGTATTTTCCCAACAAACGTCACAGTATTTATATCAGACTAATAATATAGGCTGAGAGTATACATCTATCGGCAAAACCGACTGACGCCTTTTAACTTGTATTTTTTAGAAGCACTAGATTATAGTGGTTGTTCATTTATATTTTAATACCACTAAAGTTTAGTTAATTGCACTACCACTAAAAATTTACTAATTCTTTAATTCTTAGTGCACTAAAATTTAGTGCAATATGCCCAACCATGGTTGATTAACATTATTTTAAAGTATTTATTTCAAGATTTTCAAAGTTTTGTCAGTAATTGGTCTGTTCCAGAACATCATAGTTATAATAATTCGAAAGCAATATTCATGTCTTCTGGCAGTTCCATAAAGGTTTTGAGAAGACCCTGTTGAAAATTTGTAAAAATAAACATATTTTCTTTAGAAAATGCATTGCTTCTTTCGTGCTGAAAGTCCTTCAGAGAAAAAATGTAGTTTTTAATGGAATAAATAATTTTTCTTAGCGAAATTTTATACAAACATAGTTGGCATCATATTCGAAGCTATTATAATTTCTTTTATTTCTTTTTTACACTTAACTATAAAAATTCGTATTTATTTGAGTTTAAATATAAAAAAAATGCCGACTACTGAGACATTCCGAACTTAGGCGCACTTACCCTATTATATTTTGTACTTTTGTAGTATGATATCCGAATACATGACATATTTTAAAATTGCAATACATGAAGTTAGTTCAGTATCCATAACTTCCTAGTACTCTTTTAGTACAAATCGCACACACTATGTAGTTTACGTGCCGCAAGAATCATCGCTCTTATAGCATAATGTTTAGTGCATGTGAGTTAACTGCATTTAGAACTTCCACATGCCCTCATGAACATTTTCAAGATTCTTGCTTGAATAGAACTGCTTTTTGCGTACAATGGATATGCACAAAATTAACTACTTACTTTCACTTTAATTGGTCAGATCATTCAATCGAAAAAATTACTTAAATCTTATGTCTAAAAAATCATACGAACTAGACTTTTATATAGATTTGAACTTAATTGTCCTGACAATGTGTAACAACCCACATATATAAGAAGTTCCTTATTGCGTCTCATTATTTCAAGGATGGTTAAAGGGGTTATTCAAAAATCAGCTCCGTCTACTACACACGTGTCAACCCGGGCCACTCTCAACAAAAAAAATCGATGTATCTAAAAATAATATACCTATTTGTTGGACAACATATCCAACCAAGTCTTTAACAATTAACCGTTATAAAGACAAAAATAAACGAAAACAAACAAACACTGTATCTTATCAACAGTCATTGGGTCACACGCCAAAGTGACAGCACAACAAAGGAGCAAAGAACTATTAACATTGAAGGGGGAAAATCGATAAACAACCACCGTCACAATTACCACTATCACTGTCACCATCAGCCACCCACCACCGATTCTGCTACCCATCCGCAACACAAATCATAATCTACCCCATGTAAAGACGGTTTAATGCATGGACATTCAATTTATCAATAGTTCATAACAATTCCAATAATGCCCCACACACTCAAACACCTGCTCCACTCAGTGCCTGGCAGGCACATGCTGTAATTCTCGATTTCTCGATGTCTAACTGCGATTTGGAAAAGTTGGAGAGTTATATAAACAGAAAAGTCTAAACGCGTGTACACGGCCAACCTCGTATAGATACTCATACAAGCACACACATCTCTACATGTCGAACGTTTTCACATGTACAGGCAAACTCACCATTTTTCCACTGTTAAACACAATGAATGCATTTTCCAGCCCCCGAAAACCATTAACAAGTTACAGCCATTGCGACTTCGTCAACGGCTGATTTTATATTCACAATTATTTTTTTCACTAAATGAATCATGGCTGCGTTTTCACTTCATCGAGGGCCATTAATTTATTTTCGATGGAAAAACACTTCCCTTGCTATTCACCGAAAACGAACGACGAGCATTTGAATGAATTTTCTTCTTCAACCGCAAAATTAACGAGAACATTGCATATTGGCCTCGAACGAGGTCGTCAATGTCGGCTAGACCCAACACACTCGCACTCACACACACAAATTACCCGATTTCAATAGAAAAAATCAAAGTGAGAAAATATCACACATGCAAAATATCACAGATTTCGTCAATAGATTTTCAATTTATTGTTGTAATCTTAATTTGTTGAATTTTAATGAAAATATTTTATTATGAAAAGACTCGCGCAAAACAACGACACTGGCCAAATATTATTTTTCTTCTATTTAACACACGACTATTGTGAGACTGTTCGTGAACTTTCAACTGTTCCTTGTCGTTTGCAGCAGTGATAAAAATGTTACGGTGTTACCGTTACAAAACGGAATATTCCTACTAGGGGTATGCAGGTCGATTATCGACTATTCGATTCAATTTATCGACTTTGCAATTTGTTTTTTGAACTACTTTTTGTACTGTGTTCCAACGACTGCAAGAATCTATTAGATTTGCAATTAGTTGCTATAAATTATAAATGAAAATAATTAATAATAATAATTAATAAAATAAACTAAAAAAGTATTGCAGGTTTTTTTCGTAATTGGCCTACCTTAGACCCGAAAAATACTCACTTTCCCCACAGTGGTAAAATGTTTCGTACGTCGTACGTAATTTAAAAAGTAAAAAAGCACCCAAGTTCGGGGGAGCGAACTTTTAATACTTTAATCCCTAGACGAGGACCTGTATACGCAATTTTTTGTCATAGGCTCTTGTGCTCATTATGATCTATAAATACGAAATTTGAAACAACTCCGGTAAAAATGTCGATATACGAGGGATATACAATATCGTAGACCTATATCAGCAAATTTCTTCCAGGGGGTAGAGTACTCACAAAGAACTTCTTGTGTAGGAGTTCAGATAATTCCATTGAAAAATGTGGCTAAAATCATTAAAATATCGGGTGGTACCGTTGTATGGGGGCCTATTTAGAGAATTCTCTTCCAGGGGGTAAAGTACTCAAAAATAACTCCTTTTGTGGATTTTCAGATAATTCCATTAAAAATAATTTCACAAAAAAATATTTTGACTCTAGCGTGATTAAAGCAGACGAACAGGGCTTAGTCGTCTTGGAATTTTACGCTGATCAAGAATATATATATACTTTGTTAGGTCCAAAATTATTATTTCGATGAGTTACAAACGAAATGACAAACTTAATATACCGTCCATACCATGGTACAATTGTACCATGCTCCATACTATGTATGGAGGAGGGTATAAAACTCTGTACGATCGACAACTCTATTGGTACAAAAATAATGATCATCCCTATATGGTAACATATTTAGTGCGCCCATATTACCCAAATACCATGGTAAAATGAATACAAGGTAGGCTAACTTTGAAAAAATTGCAAGTACCTGTACCTACCTGTAATGTCAGAATTGCTATCAAAACAATAAAAAAGCAAACAACTTGTTGCATTGATTTTGAATAAATAATTTAAAACCGCGAAAACTGAATGAAAATTGTGTTCTATATATCTCTTATGGTTTATTTCGCGACAAAAACTGTAGACTTTGTCGATGCATACGTTGCAATAAGCATTTTGAAAACACCCGAATTTGAATATTTTCTGAACAATTTTTTATACCCTCCACCATACTATGGAGGGTATATTAATTTTGTCATTCTGTTTGTCACTCCTCGAAATACTCATGCCAGACCCAACAAAGTATATATATTCTTGATCAGCGTAAAATTCTAAGACGATTTAGCCATGTCCGTCTGTCTGTCTGTGTGTCTGTCTGTCTGTCCGTCTGTCTGTCTGTCTGTTGTAATCACGCTATCTTTCGAACAAATTGAGATAGAAGGCTAAAATTTTGCACACATGTATATTTTGCTAGTAGGCAGGTTAAGTTCGTAAATGGGCCATGTAGGTCCAAGTTATCATATAGCCCTCATATAACGGTACCTCCAAATATTCGGTATTTTGATGATTTTAGCGACATTATTCACCGAAATTGTTTCAAATTTGTTATTTGAAGTTCGTAATAGATACTACATCCTAAGTCAAAAAATGAGCCATGTAGGTCCACGTCTTCATATAGTCCCCATATAACAGTACCCCCCGATATTCGGTATTTTGATGATTTTAGCGACATTATTTAGCGGAATTGTTCCAAATTTGGTATTTGAAGTTCGTAATAGATACTGCAGCATAAAACAGAAAATGGTCATGTAGGTCCACGTCTTCATATAGCCCCCATATACCGTACCCCCCCGATATTCGGTATTTTGATGAATTTAGCGACACTATTTACCGGGATTGTTTAAAATTTCGCATGTGAAGTTCATAATGGATACTTCAGCCCATGCCAGAAAAATGTCTGTGCAGGTCCACGTCTACGTATAGTCCCCATATAACGGTACCCCAAATATTCGGAATTTTGATGATTTCAGCTACATTATTAACAGATTTTTCTTCAAGTTTCGCATTTAAATATTGTAATAACTTATGACAAAAGTTGCCTATGCAGATCCACGTCGTCGTATAAGCATTCGGTATTTTTTTAGATTTTAACAGAATTTTTAACGGATTTTATTTTATATTTTTTTTTTTTTTGGAAATTGCCAAATTTGTACCAAATGGTGGATGGTATGAAAAGTTCGGCCCGGCCGAACTTACAGCTTTTTTTCTTGTTATTATTGAAAAGAAGACACACACACATAAGCAAGTGAAGTTGACATAATAAGCCAGAAAAATAAAAAAATTGAAATCATATGGTAGTTCTGCCCTACCTTGAATTCATTGTACCATGCCAAATATATTCGAATTGTATCGTTTTCCAATGTAGCTCATTCAGATTTATGTTATGGTTTCCTATTATTTCCAACATACATGACCGGTTCCAGAACTGTGAGAATGTAAAAAAATTTTACTGCAAAACCTGATTTAATGATATTGACAAAAAAAATTGCAAAAATAGTAGATTCTTGCAGGTTCTGGTACAGAGCAACAATCAGTACAAGTATGTGCTCTCAAAGTTTGTTCAACTACATAACATTCAAAAAAAGCTAAAAACTACCAAATATTTTCTCAAAATTCCTTTTTTATTTGAAAGTAAAAATATTCAAATTTTTGTCTCGGCTGGCCATGCAGTAGCCTTCACCAATGGCTTCACAATATTGTCCCTTAAAGCGTCTACTGTCTCTGCCTTGTCGGCGTATCTCTTGTTTTTTACGGTACCCCACAAATAATAATCAAACGATGTCAAATCGCAGTTTCGAGCTAGTCTACCGACATTAGTTCTGCGTCTGATAATGCGATCTTCACAAACAGGACTCAAATTATCGAGTGTGGCTTCGGCTGTGTGGCACGTAGCGCCGTCCTGTTGAAACCAAACGTTGTCAACATTAGGTGTGTCTGGTTACTTTTTCCTGCAGGAATTGTCCAGCAACATCTTTCTGAGAGAGTAAGGTAGTTGTATTCTCTTTTGCAAGAAAAATGAGAAAGGTAAACAGAAGCTTGCAACTAATCAGCTGATTTGTTAAAACAAAACAATTTGTCCCCCATTCAAAGAATTAAAAGAATCCTTTCTCAGCTCACCAATTTTTCAAACAAACAATAGAAAACATCTGATTAAATGTCGATGAATGAGAAGAAGAAGAGTTGCAAGTGATTGCAAGAAGAAATTTGTCCAGCAAGAATTTGAGAATTTACAAACTCTTAATTAAAGAACTGTCAAAATTTCTCTCTCCAACTGCTCTCTTTTTCAGAACTTTCGGGTTAACAGACTTCCAGTAACAATTGTTACAAATTTTGGGGGTAACCAGACACACCTATTCTCCTCTTCAATGTTCGCGACCAAAAATGCATTCAACTTTGCACGATAACGTAACGGCCACTCCTTGCTCATTTCCGAAGAAAAAAAGGCCCAATTATGTCTCTGGACCAAAATCTGCACAGAACTCTGATTGGTTTGGGTGCATCGCCTTTCAAAGCATACGTGCGGGTTTGCCGGAACTTAGCTTTTTTATATAGGAAGTTGACGGTACACGTTCTGCAACATTAGCATTATTAGGTGTGTCTGGTTACCCTAAAATTTGTAACAATTGTTACAAATTGTTACTGGAAGTCGTCTGTTAACCCGAAAGTTCTGCAAAAGAGAGCGGTTGGAGAGAGAAATTTTGACAGTTTTTTCAGTGAGAGTTTGCAAATTCTTGCTGGACAAATTTTTTCTTGCAATCACTTGCAACTGTTCTTCTTCTCATTTATCGACATTCAATCAGATGTTTTCTATAGTTTGTTTATTTATTTTTGTGCTTTCAATTTGAAAATATTTTTTTTTTGGAATTAGCTAGACTAATAGTTTTTGGAGAACAACTTTACAAAATGTGAAAAACGTTAATGTTAATATGTAATAAGAAAATAAAAGACTATTTCCAACATTTTTATTTAAAAAACTTGTTAAATTAGTATTGCTTCCTTTGTTTTAATTCTCCTTATGGGGGACAAATTGGTTTGTTTTGACAAATCAGCTGATTAGTTGCAAGCTTCTGCAGGAATACCGTCTGTTTACTTTTCGCATTTTACTTGCAAAAGAGAATAAAACTACCTTTTCTCTCAGAAAGAAGTTGCTGGACAATTCCTGCTGGAAAAGTAACCAGACACACCTTATTATACCCTCCACCTTGGAAAGGAGGGTATATTAACATTGCCATTCCGTTTGTAACATCCCTAAATATGACGAATATTTAGGGATGTTACAAACGGACCCAAGACCCAAGTATATATATTCATAATCAGCATAAAATTCTAAGTCGATTTAACGATGTCCGCCTGTCTGTCTGTCCATTGAAATCACGATACAGCCCACATTATTTGACGTAGAGCGTCAAAATTTAGCAGAACAATTTGTATTGTATCTAGGATGGTTGGTATTGAAAATGAGATATATCAGTCCAAATTTTGGTATACTCCCCATATAACGGTACCCCCCGATATTCGGTATTTGGATGATTTTTGAAACATTTTTCAAAGAATTGTCTGAAAATTCGTATTTGTAGGTCATAATGGGTCCTAGTTCGTGTGGCGAAACATTGTATGTATAGGTCCACGCTTTGGTATAGCTCCCATATAACGCTACCTCCCGATTTTCGGTAGTTTGATTATTTTTGCCACATTTCTTCTTGAATTTGTCTAAAAATTCGTACTTGTTGGTCATAATGGGTACTAATGTTTCCTTTACCCTAGGGTGGATGGTATTAAAAGTTCGGCCCGACCGAACTTTGTTTTTTTTTTTACTTGTTTTTAAAGTAAAGTCGCAATATTTGCATACTCCCAGTAACTCAAATCCAAATGTGTCTCTCTCTTATTGGAGATTAAGAAATTTGAAAAATTTGTACAAATTATCGAGTAAACAGACACTCTTAATGTTAACATGATGTTTATTTGCCAAAATTGGATGATATGTTCTTGTTTTATACGGCAAATTATTATCTTTTTTTACCTTTTGTAGCGGAGGAGATGGACCGATGTTGCCCATCTCCTCGATCTAAGTTTAACAAAAATATTACGATGTACCAAGTTAAAAGAGCTCCCAATTTTGCATAAAACATCTAATCATGATGATGAACTTTCGTCTGATATACAGTTAGACCGTCTAGAGTTGGATAGCTGAGGGTCCAATCGAAGTTCATGCCAGATATCTCTATCAAGAATGCGGACATCTAGTCAATCGGAGTTCATGACTGGTGATATAAATAATTCTATTACTAAGCATCAATCCCACGGCAGCGGGTTCTACGATATCGGATTGACCCGAAACAACAAGATCCCAGTTTCGGCCAGCGGCTGCCAACCCAGTATGTACATGTTTGTGTTTGTTCATTTTTCTGCATTGGGAGCAGCATATCCCGGAATGCTTCCCCCTGACCTTGGTTCTGCTCGGATTGTCAGAACGTCATCCACCACAGATCTGTTTCGGTGCGATGTAATGGATGTAGAGAATGGGTGCACTTCAAGAACTGTTCCGGACTAAGGCGTTTGCGAAACTACAGCGAAAGGGATTATTTTGCGACTTGCTGCAGTAACGTAGTCCACGAGTCCACTTCTTCGTCGTCCTCATCAGAGACGTCGTCGGAGTATGGAACTCCACCGCAGTCTCCAGAACAGCAACCAACACCGCAGCACCTAACGCCACACATTGCTGTTCCAACTCCGGACTGTGCATCATTCTTGCCATTCAATTGCAACGGACTCCGAGGCAAAATAGATGAGATAGTGGAATTTATGAATCGGTGGAATATTAAGATCGCAGCGGTGCAGGAAACCAAGTTGAATGAAAATTGCAGCCTACAACGTTGTTATGGTTACAACGTACTAAGGAAGGATCGCACCAGAAGTGGAGGTGGGGGATTAGCGTTCCTGTTACACCATTCTGTTCAGTACAGACCTATCTTGCTTGAGCTAGTCTTTAGTGACCCGTACATGGAATGTATGGGGGTAGCAGTCAAGTGTGGAACTGCCGAGGTAGAGGTGCTTAATGTGTATATCCCGCCGATTAATAGCTGTGAACCACGTTATTTGCCTGATATTAGGCTATTGTTGGTAGGCAACAACAGCCTGGTACTAGGGGATTTTAATGCCCACCGTGAGTTGTGGCATTCCGTCCTAGGTAATGACCAGAGGGGATCAGCGCTGGCAGAGCAGACTGACTGCTCCACATTCTACACGGTTAACGAGGATGAGAGTGAGAGGAGAGTGTCACAGTTCGCCAGACTTAACCATAGTGTCACCCGGTGATAGGACCTCATTCACTTTTATCGACGTAACGGTGACTGATCCGAAGAGGTGGGCCCGCTACTGAAGCCAGGCAAGGATGCCAGTAAAGGCGAATCGTACAGGCCGATTTCACTTTTGTCCCAGTAGCCAAGACTCTTGAGGCTTTACTCCTCCCCAGCATTAGAGGAAGCTATACAGTTCCCAACCACCAGAACGGATTCCGTCCACAACATAGTACCACAACAGCACTACACGTCATTTTCACACATATTAGTAGAGGACTGAACCAGAACAAGCCGTGTGACAGAACAGTGTTGGTAGCCCTTGAGGTGAGTACGTTTGGCTGCAGCGTATCATGCGGTCCTGTGCCACAAGCTAGGCAGATGTTCTGCACATCGCCGTCCATCGGGGGCCAATAGGAATGGAAGCGGCTGCACCATCCGGAACTTAGTTGAGCCAAAACTACTCCGGTTTGTCGGGGCGGAGGTTGTCTATCCACCAGATGGTGATTCGGATGGCTTTGTTGGTAACACCCAAGCAGGTGTTGCATCGACAGCATTTTATTATGCTGTCGCACAGGTAAGACCTTCGCCTCCTCATGTAGATGGCCTGTTGCGTTTCAAAGATGCCGATCTGGCTGGACTAAATATTTTTCTCCTGCGTAGCACTCACATTGGCGGACTACACCGGAGCCGCATAGTTGTAAGAGGCCAACAAGGTTTCCTTATCAGCACCCCAAGAGCTGCCGGCAAGAGACTTGAGAACCTTGTTCCTACTTCTGATCTTATCGCAGATAGCTGTGTTATGCGCGAACGACTTGAAAAGGCTATCGAATGTGACCCCAAGACCTTGAGGTAGTTGTTGGTCGGAATTACAGCTCCATCGCTCTGCACTTTCAAAGATAGTCTCATCTCCGCAGTCCATGTGGTGAAAAGTGTGGCCGTCGATTCAGTGGCGGATATCTTCATATTCCTCGAAGTGAAAAAGGCGGTTAGATCAACTAAGTAGGCATTTAACCGATCGCATATGTCATCTATGATGGGTCCGGACGCCACGTACGCACAATCATCTGCGTACGATATTATCTCTATGCCGTCTGGAAGGGCGTGGAATGTCAGAAAGGTAGAGTAAACAGTTCCGGAGACATCACCCCACCTTGGGGAACTCCCTGTTTCACTCTACGGTAGCTCGACTTCTTGTTTCTCAATTCCACGTACGAATGTGGGTGGACGAAAGTAGATTACAATCCAACGTTTCAAACTTGGCCGGAGGGCGTTGCGTTCAATGTCCTCGAACAATGTGGCATGATTGACTGCCACCATAACTGTTCTGTCACACGGCCTGTTCTGGTTGATTCCTCTGCTGACATGTGTGGAAATGGCGTGTAAAGCTGTTGTTATGCTATGCAATTTTCGGAATCCGTGTTGATGATCAGCTTCTGGGAAACGAAAACAGTAGCATTACCTCATTGGCATTACCCGACATATGGTCCTCTACAAAGTTTGACCTCCCCTTAGGGGTGGTTATTCAATTCTTCATTGGAGAGGGATTAACTCTCCACCAAATTGGAGTCTTCCTACAATGTTGTGGTCTTGGCCACCTATTACTCCGTGATGTGCCCAGGTTTCACCAATTATTTCTCAATTAGGGGCGCTAAGTTCGTCGTGTTGAACTCGCAGCTATCCAAAATTTCAAATGGGTATTCCACTATCCGCAACCTGTGGATGTATCCTGTAACATCCATCTATGCTTCCGCGAACGGCGGATTTAAAGATAAAAAAAATAAATATTAAACTGCATTTAAATTGTCGTAAGCAACTTATCTACAGTCATTCAAAAGTCAAGGTAAAGAAAACATGATCGCATTGTTGTATAAGTATTTATTTGTGTTGTGAAATAATTTATGTTTAAGCAAGCGAATTTCTTATTTTTTACAGCTGATTTCTAAATTGATATTTACATGAAACGCGTGTATCTTCAAATACGTATTTATATTTCCTCTCAACTAAAAATAGATGCTCGTCTTTCAATTAAGTCAAAAGCTCGAGTTGAAACGTTTATATTAACTTAATGGCCGTGGCCTGCTTTAAAATCAAATTATTGTAACGTTTTAACTCTTTTACATGTTAATTATTTCAGAACGAACTGTGTAATTTAGCATTCACAAAAAAACACAAAAATCTGGATGAAAATTAGTACTCTAATATTTCCGAATTGAATGCATATATTAGAATTGATCATGAAACTCATAATAATAAAACTATATCTAGTATATATCGTGACGTCGATATGATCGAAGCTATTTTAATGGGTATAAGTAAGCCAATACTAAATTTTACCTAGACAAAACACATCATTCGAACTTTACATATTTTAAAAATAATTGCCACTATAAATTAATTTGTATGACCACTTTATATGAAAAAAAAAAAAAAAACAAACAAATTATCTAAAAATTAATATTAATATTTTGATATTAGGAATACAAATAACATACATACATACATATATAATACGTACATTCATTCATCATATACATACACAAATTAACGTATTAATTATTTGAAACGCATTAATGTTTGATTTTCCAAGTTGCACTTTTTTGTTCAAATGACACTGCATCCGGTGGCAACTGTATACATGTGCTTCCATCCACATCTATAAATTGATTATTTATTGTGCAATAACTCAGCTTCATTACTGTCGTAGCAACGTCTTTTAAAGTCGCTCAAAAATAGACCATCCTGCAGACTCTGTTGTTCAATGTTGACGGATTGTGTAGTTTTGCTAAAAAATATAATGAAATTTTAAAAATGATAAAATCATGCATATTGTGGCTTTCTGGAAAAGAGAAACAGAAGTTGGCCGGTGTCAATTGGATTTATGGGTGTCACGTTGTTTTCTTTTCTGAGGACTTTTTTTAGTGACAATTGAACTGTCCAATTTTCTAACTTCTGATTTTTATAGAATTTACAATAAAGCCTCCCATGTCCACTTTCACGTCGAAAAGTACTATTATCAAAACATGAAAAATATAAATCGCACACGCAGTAATACCTAAATATTTCAAAAGTAGTTCCGAAGCAAGGACTGGTAGTTAGTTAGTTAGTTACCGGTTAATCATAGCTTTAAACCGATTTCCACTAATTTCAATGGATTTCATGCTCAATGCGACTCGTATGGAACACATATAGAAGAGCTTGCTCGGGGGATACATTTTCTATATGTAGAACAATTTCATATCAAAGTAAGATAATTTATGGATACAAATTATAAGAATATTAATATCCCTTTAAGCCTCACTTCAAAACTATATGTACTTATTTCGAACAAAATCATGCAAAATTCACATGGCACGGGATTCGCTCTCTATTCGTTGTTCGACCATTAATTATGAAATATCTACTTGATTCCCCCACAAATCACTCTCAGAACTACTATGAAATGTATACCATCCCTAAAAAATGAGAGCATTTATCGAAAAAATAAAAATAAATTAAAAAAATTCATGAAATTTTAAAATTTTACAGGAATACTGAAATTTATGAATGAAATATATAATGTTGAATGGCGTATGTGCATTCAAACGATAGTAAATGTTGTTTTCTCTCTCATCCAAGGTACGAGTTTTGTCCACGAGTTGGAATTTCGACAGAAAACTGAAAACAAAAGAGGCAATATTTTCAAAATTTTTGTATCGACAAAAATTTTTTTTGACAAGTGACTGCAACCTAGTTTACCGAATTTAAAAACGGAAAATACAAAAATATACTTAAATAAAATGTCAACATTTAAACAAAAAATTCAAAACTTGTATGAACATTTTTTAATTAAAGATAAAATCAGTCTTTTGAAGAATAACATCTTCTATTAGTATTAATGCTAATTTCATGTACTTTCGTACAAATTCCATTAAAAATCATCAAACAAAAAATTTGAAAAAAGGAATTATGTTACTATGAATTACGCATCGTGCCATATAAACGGATTAATTCGTGTACCTAATTCTGAGAGCGAACAACGTGATTGAAATTGCAATGAGAACATAGCATCAGAATTTTAAACATAGTCATCTTTAGAATTTTACATTTCCGGAAAATCTTATTTTGTTATAATCGAAATAAAATTGAATATGGAATAATTTAGTGGAGTGGTGACCCTGAGGAATATGCCATCCCTAATCCAATTGACTCATCGCAATTATTTACCTTGTTTTATTTAGCACAGCACATCCATTATCCAGTGACATTTGCAAAGAATACAATTGGGCCAAGTTTAAAAGACTTTCATGTTCATATATTTCCACGTCAGGCAGACGAATTTGAAGTTGTCTTGGATCTTGCAAAAAACGTGCCAAACGCTCATTCACTGATGTTTTTATACTAAATCCTGGTCGTTCGCCTTTAACGCGGCGACAACCTGCCCGTATTTCTCTCACTTCACTTGGCTGGCAAGGTGGCGATGAGAGAAAGGGATTTGAAGTTTCACCTGACATTTCACTTTCGATCTGTTTAATTGGTACGGTGACATCATCAGAGACCACATCCGAACGACACAACGAGGAAAATCCAATTTTACTGGCAATGTTGATGGGTTCCGACGACTGATACGGTAATTCTGTAACCACGCCCCTGTTTGAATCGGCGGATGGCGGGAAGTTTAGCGATGTGTTTTCACCAACAGTGGTATTGTTCGACATCACAGTGTCATCTTCGCCAATCTGCAAAGATCCCACACTTTCAGGGTCAGATTTAATTTGCGGCAATGTATTGCGTTTTGTAAGTTTACGTTTGGTATCGTATTTCGATTCACCACATAGCGTTTCGTTCCCTGGCCAGTCAGTTAACTCATCATCCCCTTCTCGGTCGGTGTCATTAACAGCATGATCATCCGAATCAGATGAGCTCAACGAACTCGAACTGTTGAAATCCTCACAATCCATTGAGTTTTGGTCTACAGAAAATTGCAGTAATCGTCGACGATGATGATGACCAGCAGAACGTTTCTTACGGTGGTTTTGAAAATTTGTGTCCTGTTGTTGTGACATGACATTGGAAAGTAGAAATGAGGATTCCTTGCCGGGACCAAATATTTGTTCAGCTATCATTGATCCAGACGCGTCCGGGCTCAAATTAAAAGTTGACGACGCGTCTAAAATTGTTGATTCGTTTCCAATATCTTCGATGGCGTCATTAATTTTACTATCAGCCACACTCACTGTAGTAATAAAACTTTCCTTTTCCATTTGTTCGAATTGAGAAGTTTTTGCAGCTTCAGTCTTTTGTTGTTGTTGGGATATGCGCTCAATTTTTGATAAGAGACCCTTATTCAAAGGTAAAAGCCTATCGCTGTGTGGTTTTGATGTGGATGAAAAACTGCGTGGTCTCATGCTATATTCTTCCAAATGGCTGTTGTGGCGTGGCATACTTGAAGAGTGGTCATGTTCCTGATAACGATCACGGTTCGAACGCTTACGCTTTCCACAGAAAAACATCTGACGACTGTTGACTTCGGGTTTTAGGCCTCGTTTACGCATCGATAATGTGCCAGGACATCCTGTTGAGGTGTTATTCGGGGCCAAGCTCAAAGTCGATACAGATGGCTCGGGAACTTGACTTGTAGATCCTGCACCAATTACCTCATAATCCATTGAGATGCGTTTCAGCTTACGTTTCCTTCTTGCGCTCGGTTTAAAGAATCTAGAAAGAATGTATGTGCAATTATTAGTTTATCATACCATCTAACAAAACATACCTCGCCGGACTGAATGTCTCATTAAGTGAATCCGATTCCAATGTGCCCAAAACACGTGCCGTACTCAATGATTTACAAGCCAGACGTGGAACACCCAGCTCCTCCTTGTCATCTGAGTCACTTGGTAAATTAACATTTACGGTATCGAGTCCATCGTTATTATTTGTGGCTGTCTGAACAGATGCTCCTAGTGCTGCATCGGTTGGACTACTGGAGTCTTCGGTTGGCTGTGGGGCACACGCTATAAAAAATGATAGTTCAAGAATCAACTGCAGCACAAATACACCCAACTTACGCAAATTGCCAGTGGAACGAGTTCGTCTCCTTTGTTGACCCCATCGGCTGACTTTGGCGCGATCAAGTAGTGAGGTTTCTTCCAAGGCCACCGTTAAATCATGGGAAAACTGATCCATTCTGAAGCAGCGGCAGCCTAAGCTGATACAGAGAAAGAGAACAGAAAACTCAAGCTCCAGAAAGTATATTCGGAAAACGGGAACGGGAATAGGTGTATCCAATGAATCTTTGCTTGCAAATGCAGGCCAGCTGTTGTAGAATCTAAACGGAGAGAATGCCAAATATTTCATTTTTTTATATTTGAATGGATATTTGGATTTGGAAATTATATTGTACAATTCCAAATTACCTGCTTATGAGCTTATGGAGACCGAGAAAGTCCGACAGCGCAACAATGAAGAGCGAATTATGAGAGCATTGGAAACAAAAATGAAAAACGTCCCAATGAAACGAATATGAAGGCCACAAAGGAATAGTCGATAAAAACTAACGAAAGCAAAGACTCGGGGTACTCTGTTGTTTACGAATGAGACATGAGAAAATTGAACATCTTCACTAAAGAGCGCGAAACTAGTTGCTACTATCGTTTGCCGAACTCGACTATGGACTTGGGTGAAAACCGAGTACTCGACTATTCATAGTCGATTGTTCGACTTATGTTATGTTCTCATTGCAATTTCAATCACGTTGTTCGCTCACAAAATAAGGTACACGACAGTGTTGCCACCAAAAAAGCTGCATAATACACACGGAGTGTAATAATATTACACATTTTGGAAAAAATAACACATGCATCAACATTTTTTTAATAAAAGTAATTTTTTAAACAAAAATTACTATATAGCCCAAAAACAAACGTAAATTCATGTTATATCAAATTTAAATGAAAAATTTACAGGGTTGCCCATATTCGATGGACCCATCTGGCAACGCCGTAACTTTTGACAGAGATGTCACATCGCTTAATGACATACCGCGTCTGAAGCGTCAGTCCAAGCAGATTTTTACCATGAACCAATACACGCCACGCGAGCGTCCGAGCGAAATGGCCAAAGATGACGAGCAATTTTGGAACAAAATTATCATGTCCGATGAAGCCCATTTCACATTGAATCGCGACATGATGACCAATTTTGTGATGCCAATTATTCGTCGAAAGCGTATGAGGCAGTTCTGGTTTCAACAAGACGGCGCTCTGAATGAATTTCTGAATGATTTGTTTCCGGGGTCCGTCGAAGATGGGCAACCCTGCATTATAACTTAAAAAATAATATTTGTGCGTGTTTCTGAAATTTGTTTTACAATTATTTAAGTTGCTAGATACTCGATTAGTTAAGTCTGGAGTATTCCCCATTTGACTTATTATCTTCATATTACCCTCTATTACAGAGAGTAGTGTTTTTCAAAAAGAAACTGATAGCTTTGCAATATTTGCTGATCGCTACCAGTATCATGAATTCATCCCGCTGAAAAGATTGTTCACTTAGCTTTATGATTGGACGATTTTGGTGAAAAGCAAGCACTTTAAGTGTCGAACTTTATCATAGTAAATGAGAATCGTACTCCCTTCTGGCGTTTCCCAAAATAAGCTTAATATTCTTTCTGCAGTATCATTTGAGAAGAGTATCATAAAAAGTACTAACAATAGTAGTGGCACATGAATAAATCCACGAATTAATCCGATCATATGGCACGATTCGTAATTCATAGTAACATAATTCCTTTCCAAAAATTTTTGTTTTTTATAGATATTTGTACGAAATTATATGAAATTAGCATTAATAATAATAGAAGAAATTATTGTTTTTCCTCCAATGATTTATTTTAAATTTCATTTAACAATTTTCATTCATGAATGATTCAAGGCATTGCTTTATTGGGCTTTTAAGTTTGTAATTTAGGTCATTCATGTTTTCAACTTTTTGTATAAATGTAGACACTTTCTGTTTTTAAATTAGGTTGTCAAAAAATCTTTTGTCGATACAAAAATCTGGAAATTTTCGCCTCTTTGTTTCCAGCTTTCTGTCAAAATTCCAATTCGTGGACAAAAAGCGTACCTCGGATGAGATAAAAAACAAAATTTGCTTTCGTTTGAATGTACACACGCCATTCAACATTATCAGGCATGCCATAAGAATGAATTCGGTACGAAAGTGATTTTAATTTTGTATTTAGCTTCTTCAGAAGATGTAATGTTTTCAATTTGAAACCACTTTTGTTTTTGCAAGTGAAATTGTATTTTTATAGAAACTTGTGACTTTAATAACAAAATGTATTGTGGAATGCTGTTTAATCAATTAATCGTAATTAAAATTTTGGGGGCAGGCACAGGAATTCGCTCTACAGAAACAATCGATACTCTCGGCATTGCGTAAAAAATTATGAAATGAACTTTCTTATATCTTATATCTTCTCATATACATCTTCATATGTCCTATCCATATATATACCGTTCGTATAACTGATATCAGAACCTTATTTTCGAAATTGTAACTTTCCAAATTGAGGGGGGTATTAAAAGTTCGGCCCGTTCGACCTTAACAGATTTTACTTGTTATACTAACTTACTTATTTTTAGTCCAGTAGTTTTTGTTGCAGATTACAAAAAATATACTGAAAATAAAGTGAAGTTTCAAAACGAAAGGAAGGAATTGAATCATAAATTGTTGTAGGCAAATACTCTTTGTGCATCAATGAAAGAAATATTTACTAATGACCAAATTGAAATGCTAAGCAAGAAGCACAGAATAGAATGGAAATGACAAGATATTTCAAATGATATATGCCTTCATACTGCGGGACCCAGAGCATACAGACATTTGTACAATAAAGGTCATCCGCTACCACACGTCTCTACTCTTCAGCGATGGTGCAGCAAAATAAACTTTAGTGAAGGGCTTCTGTCGGCATGCATCGACTTTTATGATGCAAATAATTAATTAACGGAAGCAATCCGTGTTCTATGATTTTAACTTCAACATAAGCTCCGAAATATTGAAGAAGACTATTGAACCCCTACGGAGTGCAGAATTTTTAGTTGTGGCAGTAGTATGTGACATGGGTCCATCGAATCGTAAATTGTGGAAAGATTTAAGCATCGCACATGGTAAGCATATTATCGGTATTAACTTGCGTATTAATCACATCGGTAAAAACGGTAAATAAAAATACAGATTTTAATTTAGTAATAGTGTTTTTATAAGAATAGTATAACTTAGAATTATTGATCATTATTATTTTCCCTCATCGCATGGTTTTTTATTTCACGCATTATTTTTTCGCATCAATCACTACCGCATGTGCACGAACTTTTCATTATGCAGGTCATTGGGACTTGAAATATATAAATCGGAGCAAACAACAGATTTTATAAAACTTACATTCTTACATCATCAATATTGTAAGAAAGAGGATTCAAGTACCAGTTGTGTTTGAACATAGCATCCAAGAGGCCGAAGAGTATACCCATGATAACGGCTATAAAGACACAAGTTTCGGCTTAACTCTAGTTTAGTAAAAACTCTTCAATTTTTTCGAAAATTTTTTCAGTGGTAGGTATTTTAACCATGATCCCGGGAAACTATTTTTTTTCTTGACTAGACCACTTATCCACGGATTTTTTATAAAACCCCCAAAAAGTCAAAAAAGGGTCCATTATGGGGGACAACAAAATTGATGCCAAATTATAGCTGACACTTCTACCTTTCCAAAAAGGTTCAATTTGTGCTAATACCTTTACTGAGTCCAGAGATATGGGTCTTTCCATCCGCATAACCCGATTCTAACCAGTTCATTAAAACTATGTTTTCAATAAAAAAAGGTATATTTTGCGTAAGAATGAAATTCAGAAATCTTTGGTTCGCGTTAGCCGGCGTAGGACATACCCAGAGGAGAAAATCTCAAGCCCCGGCCGAAGGCCGGCTACTTACAAAAGGTATCCAATTTAGAAAACTTTGGTTCGCGCTAGCCGGTGTGGGACATACCAAGAGGAGAAAATCTCAAGCCCCGGCCGAAGGCCGGCTACTTACAAAAGGTATCCAATTTAGAAAACTTTGGTTCGCGTTAGCCGGTGTGGGACATACCCAGAGGAGAAAATCTCAAGCTCCGGCCGAAGGCCGGCTATATACAAAAAGTGTCAAATTTAGAAAACTTTGGTTCGCGTTAGCCGGTTTAGGACATACCCAGAGGAGAAAATCTCAAGCCCCGGCCGAAGGCCGGCTATATACAAAAAGTGTCAAATTTAGAAAACTTTGGTTCGCGTTAGCCGGTTTAGGACATACCCAGAGGAGAAAACCTCAAGCCCCGGCCGAAGGCCGGCTACTTACAAAAGGTATCCAATTTAGAAAACTTTGGTTCGCGTTAGCCGGTGTAGGACATACCCAGAGGAGAAAATCTCAAGCCCCGGCCGAAGGCCGGCTATTTACAAAAAGTGCCGAAATTATGAACCTTTTGTTCGCGTTAGCCGGGGTCGGACATACCCATAGGTGAAAATCTCAAGCCCCGGCCGAAGGCCGGCTATTTACAAAAAGTGCCAAATTTAGAAAACTTTTGTTATTCCGACGACTGCTACGCGAAATAAACACTTTTTTTATTAAAAACATAATTTTAATGAACTGGTTAGAATCGGGTTATGCGGATGGAAAGACCCATATCTCTGGAACCGAAAAAGGTATTAGCACAAATTGTAGCATTTTGGAAAGGTAAGAGTGTCAGCTATAATTTGGAAACAATTTTGTTGACCCATAGTGGGCCCTTTTTTGACTTTTTGGGGGTTTCATAAAAAATCCGGGTCCAAAAAATCGATAATTTGACTATAACTTCCGAACCAACTTACCCCTTCATGTGACCACTTGTTGGATAGGTATTTCCATAAGCTTTCAATCGATACCCATATTGTCTATATCGGGTAAGTGGATCCGGGTCCAGGCGGGGTCTTGATCCCGGACTTTTGGGTCAAAAATCTGGGGTCCCGGGTCCGTCCCCCAAGAAAAAATAGTTTCCCGGGATCAGGGTAAAAATACCTACCTCTGGAAAAAATTTCGAAAAAATCTGAGTTTTTACTAAACTAGAGTTGTTCCCAAGTTTCACAGGGCTCGATGATAAAGCCCAGTGATCAAGTCCTTGATAAAATGAAAGAGTTGAAAATACTTTTTAATGATATCAATGGCATGAACATTTGGTATGCCCCCAAACTTCGGCAATTGTTGATTAGAAGGAGTGAAAAGGTTGAACTTTGCGAAAAAGTAAAGGAGTTATTTTTTAAATGCCGCATATTAATCAGAAAAATCTATCTTGCGCGCGCCCTACTGTCCTGTTTTGTTGTTGCAAAACAGAGTGAATGCGCCGCCAACGAAACGAATATGAAGGCCAAAAAGGAATATTTGATAAAAAAAATAAACAAAAAGCAAAATCCTGGAGTACCCTGTTGTTTACGAATGAGATATGAGGAAAACTAAACACATTCACTAAAAGAACGCGGAACTAGCTACAAATTAAATTTGAACCATTGTTGAACGAAAAAGGGAAACATGAAAATAGTGTAAGGTGGTTTACACACCATTGGACAAAACGGTGCAGGCACTTGGATTCGAAGTTGCAGGGAAAATACATGGTAAACTCATTTCAAATTATAATGCCTATCTCTACTCTTTCTCTAATTTACCTTGTCGAATTTCACTGCATAGACAATAGGTTCCCATCTTTGATCTTTAATTGTATACAATTAATTTATGAATATAGATTTGATAATGAGAGGTTGTCAAACGTATAATTATGAAAAAACTGCAAACATATGATTGCATGACGTTACCTTCTTAGTTCTATCATGAGAAAATTCTTTGCAAGGAAGTGCGGCGAAATCCATTCAGCTGTTTAACTATTGGCATTCAAGTATATTTCGGTTGTATAATGCCAGATGTTTTACAATAAAGGGATGGGAATAGTATCAGTAGTGCACAAGTTTTCTCTGTTCAAGAACCTGCAGTGGAATTCTATAATTCATTTTTGAATTACCGACATAAATTGGTAACTTTCAAAGGCTTATGGTTTCGGTAATAGGGGTAGGTAAGTCGACTTTCGATCAATTGATTTCAGTATTTAACGTTCTGGAACTTGAACTCGAAGTCAATATTCGATTTTTCAAACTTACTAAAGTCGATTGTTGAAAAATTCGAGTTTTCACTTTTAGAACAAAATCGAAAACTCGGAAAGTCGATTATTGCTTCCCATTACCTATCCCTAGTACCGAGACTCAAAAATGACTAGGGACATATAAGTCAACTTCGTAGTTTTGCTTCTACCTTATAATAACTATACCATGGTTTACATTATTGAAGGTTAACCCACTAGTTTAACCAGATCTATTGGTTTATTAATCATGTGTGTTTACATACACAATTAGGGTGGAGATATATATGATATTTTTTGGCATGAGTTAAGGCTCATTAGATAGGTCGTGTAAACAGAACAAAAAACTATTACTGTGATTGAAAACATCTCATACTGCCAAATGAATACCAAAATCATTGATTTCTAGTATTGTGTTTGGTGTGACTTGTTTAATTGATGTTAGTGCCTGACAAAAAACAGAAGTCTCTCAATGTTGGCCAATATATGTACTTGGAGGCGGTCAGCGACCATTTTTTTTTTTTTTGGGACGAACCAATGTATTCTCACCTTTATATGTAAAGGAAAAATACAACAGCCAGTAAAACATTCCACAATCATTGGAAAATTCATATAATCTTCTGCACAAACTTGTAAAAACGTTCAGTTTAATTGGAAAATTAATATAGTCATCTACACACGTTCTCAAATCAGGTTATAGTCTGTTTGAACCTAAAAAACTTTACTCTACTATTTCTTCAAATCGTCTCAATTCATTCTATTTTAATGAACTTTTAGGTAAAATAAAATATACCGTGGTATAATAATTTCAAGGCAGCCTATACATATTGACAATGAGATGTTGTCAAATGAATACCTTCTTGATTCTGACATGGTTAGCCTCATTTAAAATACAGTTCTTTCAAGAAAATCTCTTTTCTCTCTGCATAGAAAACATCTTCCCAATCCTGATATATAATAATCATTTTAAAAATGAGATGTCGTCGAACGTACAAATTTGAAAAAATTATACATATGGTTGCACAGGTCTACCTTAACAATTCTGCCATACAACATATATCAAAAGGATGTTACAGAAATACGAATATTCACCCGGGTTATATTTTAAAGGGTACATCAATACACGCAATAGCTAATAAACCCAGTGGGGTAATCATCAACAGTATAAATGTGCTGAGAATACATAAAACGCTTTTCTGAATGGCTTAAGTCATCGGCTGGCTTCTTCAGAAATTAACAAAGGAGCCTAGGGCCAAAATCGAACTAACTCAACCCAAAACTCCTTTGTTCATCTACGAAGAAGCCAGCTGATGACTTAAGCCAGTCAGAAAGGCCTTTCATGTACTCTCACCTTTACATTTCTGATGCCACAATTCAATCAAAACATACACACATTTTGTAAAGCAATTTACACAATAATAGCATGTTTCCATTGGAAACCGAACAACGTTGTTAGCTCTCAGAACTAGGTACACGAATTAACCCGTTCATACGGCACGATTCGTAATTCATAGTAAAATAATTCCTTTTTTTCAAAATTTTGTTTGTTGATTTTAATGGGAATTTATACTAAAATACATTAAATTCTCACTAATATGGATAGAAGAAATGATTATTTTTCTCCCAAAGATTTATTAAAACATTCATTTTATAATTTTCATTCACGTTTCCAACTTTTTGTGTAAATGCTGACATTTTGAACATATTTTTGTATTTTTCTATTTTTAAATTCTGCTGGAGAGACTCTTGTCAAACATTTTTTCTGCCGATGCAAACATTTTGAAAATATTGCCTCTTTTGTTTCCTGTTTTCTGTGGTAATTTCAACTCGTGGACAAAATGCGTACCTCGGATGAGAGAGAAAACAAAATTTACTTTCGTTTGAATGTACATACACTATTCTACTTTGTAGTTTTCATTCATAAATTTCAGTCTTCCGAAAATTTTTCAAAATTTCATTAAATTTTTCTATTTATAATTTTTAAATGTCATAATTTATTTTTTCGATAAATGCTCTCATTTGTTAGGGATGGGACATATTTTTTGTTGTTCTGAGAGTGATTTGATTTGAACAACGTACAAATATGAGTGTTCGCTCAGGAAATTTTGTGTGAAGAATTAGGTAGTTTTTTCATAGTTAATTGTCAAACAACGAATAGAGAGCGAATCAAGTGCAGTGGAAACGCCACATAAGACTCCAGTTGAGGGTTCCATTTATACCTTTGAAGCCAAACTACCCCAAACATTTAAAGCATATCTTTCCCAATTAAATTTATTGTGATTGATCAGTTATCACGAGAAAATTTTATAAATATATACTTTTACACGACACATGGTAGAAGAATATAGGTAGACGCTTCGACACAGCTGCTGGGACAATGAACTGTCAAACCAATTTTGGAATCAAAGTTGTTGAATAAAAAATTATTCAAATTTTTAAATATTGTTAAAAAATACATATAACAACCTCCGATTGGCGTCGTGTAGGAAAACATATACAAATATACTTATTTTTGAAGAAATATTTAAACAATTGATATGTCAACAATGCTCCTAAGCGTTGATGCATCTACCTGTAGTTGTGTTCCAGTACTTTTTTAGTAGTAAAACTAGCAGAAGAGAGAACAGTTCGAAATGTCATTCTCATTTAGGTTTGCTCAAAAAATAAGGGAACGGAAAATTAGCAGAAATGCGATAAAATGTCATAATTCAAAATTCCAAAAGTAAACAGCCTAAATAGGACTGGTGAAACCTTACTGAAAAGAGCGCCAACATTTAAAAAATGAGTATTGAAGACGATAAGTTAAAATTAATAATTTATAATAATTTAATAATCTGATTCCTCATTCAGCCAGTCCTCTTCACTGCTGGAATCATCCAAAAGTAAATACATCAGTTGCTCCATATTTTCTCTTTTTGTTTTTTGCACGACAAATATTAGTTTTTCCTTTAGTTTTCAAGTTGATCATTTTCTTTATTGAAATGTATCAATACATTTTTCAACCTTGTTAGCCCTGCCAATTAAATGTCAAATTTACAATATGCACATTTCTGCTCGGCCAAATTCATGTAGCTAAAACAAGCAGAAATGTGCACCACTCAGCGCCATTTTTTTCTTGAGAGAGCTGCAAGTTTTGCTAGTTTTTGGAATACGGGAACGCGTTGTAGCAGAATTAGTGCTAATAAGTACTAATTTGCAGGTTCTGGAACACAACTTGTATTTTTCTACCATGTACACGACATGAACACAAACAATTAGATGTATTAAAAAATAGGCATCTGTTGAACGATTAATCTTACAACGCTCACAAATTGCACTCACACATACTCATTTTCAGGACACATCAGCGACCATCTGATAATCATATGGGTAAAAAATGAATTATTCTCAAGCACCCAAATAGAAATAGACAAACAAATAGGAATAAAACAAAACTCTGTAAAAATGTCTACAATTTTACATTGTGATTTTGAAGTGTTTGGAATCGTTCAAGGTAATTATAAAAAAATATAAAAACTAGCTGGCTTCATTACCATTAATGTTTCAAATTTTATTAGGAGTTTCTTTTAGAATGGTATGGTCTAACAAAAAGAATAAGGCAGTAAAGAATTGATGTAATTTATATATTATTAGTTTACCGAAAAGCAAGCGAAGAAATTGGGTGTTCGTGGTTGGTGTATGAATACAAGGGACGACACTGTAAAGGGCGAAATACAAGGTCCGCCAGAAGCCTTTAATCAAATGTAAGTAAGTTGATGTAAATCGTGTGTGCTGTCTTGCAAATAACTTTCTTTCCACAGGAAAATATGGCTAGAGAAAACGGGAAGTCCCACGAGTCGAATCGATAAGGCAATTTTTGGACAAATAAAGGAGATCGAAAGCTTCACTTTTGACAATTTTTCTATTAGATACTAGATAATGTTTATATAAAGTTGCACACAATTCTTGAAGAATATGCCAAAACAAGTTATGATTTAAAACAAAAAAAAAAAAAAAAAAATAATAATAATAATAATAAAATTATGAATGAAAATTGTATTTAATTAAAAATGAAAATAAATATTCTTACACCCTTCTTCATTTATAATTTTAATAATTGTTTATGAATAGAATTATTATGGCTTTCGAAATGGTTGCACAACTTTATTATTATTTATAATTTGAAATTCCCGGCAAAAACACAAAGAGAAAATTAAATTCTTATGCCATGTTTACGTTAGAACTTTTTGTAGGGTTAACCTTCTTTGAGAGGATTTATTTGAAGTAAAAGTAATGGATATGACAATTTAAATCCAAATCCAGTGGGTTAACCCTCATATATATAAACGTACTATTACTTTGGCAATAAAGCGTATTAATTTCAATATGCACACACTTACATGGTACAATAATTACAAGTTACGGCAGAATCATGGTTCATTAAGAAAGTTTGGTCAACTTAAAAAAAAAACTTGGAACACTGTGCTGGAGTCTTATAGTGTGAACTAGACTTTTAAGTGTGCAACAGTTGGTTCTGTTTAATTTTCATTTTTTAACAAAATTTTCATATTGAGGGAAACCACATTGCCAATACAATTTTATTCCAAAGTTGTACAATGTCTTGCATATTAACGTCGAAAGTATACACTTATGTTGCAACCGAATTTGAAAAATTTCAAATTATTGTATTTTTTATTTAAAACAATACACACACATACACAATATGTGTATTTGTTTTGACAGAATAAAGCTGGGAATACATAAAGCGCTTAAGCTGGAAATACATAAAGCGGATATTTGGCTGGCTTAAGTCATCGGCTGGCTTCTTCGGAAATGAACAAAGGAGCCTAGGGCCAAAATCGAACTAAGTCAACCTAAAACTCCTTTGTTCATCTACGAAGAAGCCAGCCGATGACTTAAGCCAGCCAGATAAGCCCTTTATGTATTCCCACCTTAAGCATATGATTGCATGACTTTACCTTCTTAATTCTACCATGCTTAATAAAATTAAAAACAAAATATTTTCAAATCAATGATTGAAAGAAAGGTATATTCGGGCCGCGCTTTAAATACATTAACCAGTTTTGCCATGGAATTGAAAGACTGAATTGTTTGGATCATATTTTTGAATGAAAATTTCAAATATTATATCCATGGCATAATTATTGAGCTGCTGTCATACGATAAGAATTTCAATTGTGTATGTTTTAACTGTCATTTTACATCTGACTCATCACCCTTATTATGGTTGGCGTTGTCGTAGACGTTTAAAGGGCTAAGTACATAAGAAGCTTGAAGTCATGGCTAGGCATATTTGTGACATTTCACAAAGGGATTCCAGAGCCGCACTAAAATCCAGCCGTCGTTTTCCATTATAATTTGACATTAAAATGCCTAGCCATGACTTCAAGCTTCTTATGTACTTAGCCCTTAAGTGTCGTAGACGTTGTCGTAGGCGTTGTCGTAACTAATTTTTTTGGTATTATGTACAATTTTCGAATACGTCTTTTTTGTGATAGATGTGAAAAAGCAGGGTGCTCTGGAATAACAAACATTTGTAGAATTTATGAGCTACCTGGGTAAAAAAATAAAATCGTCAGTTGAAGTAAAACGATTTTTTGTTAAATTAAATATAGAAATATGTTAAGTGTTGGCAATTTTTTATCTGAGGATGAAGATGAATATCTTCAAAATGATTTAAACGTAAGGCGAAAAATATTGCGGTAAGAGTCTAACATATTTTCCATGACTGATTCCCAGCAAGTAAAAAGTAAAATGGGAAAGAAGCTAAAATAAACAGTTTTTTCTTTAGATTCGTTAGTTACTTCAGGCTTAGTAAGGATGCATTCAATTATGTTTTGGCTCAAATCACTACAGATTTTCGTAGCCGTAGCCAAGCATACTAGCAGCAACGATTCGAATACTGGCTGAAGGAAGTTATCAAAAGGGCGCTGGTAATGATTTCCATGTCAGTTTATCACAGTCGTCTGTCAGCAAAGTGTTCCGCGAGTGCATAGAAGTATTGCATAATAAGCTGTGTCCAGATTGGATCTCTTTTCCCACTGCAGAAGAAGAGAAATATGAAATTAAGGAACATTTTTTGAACAATACTGGATTTCCTGGAGTGATTGGGTGTATAGATGGGACGCACATAAAAATTGTTGCGCTGAAAATGGAAGAGACTTTCAAATACCTGAACCGAAAAGGTTTCTATAGTCTTAATGTAACGGTGGTATGTTGGATAACTTATAAATAATGCAAATAGTTTTAGTCACTGTATTATTGTAGGTGTGTGATCACAAATTAAGAATTAGATATATAACGTCACACCATCATGGATTCGTTCACGATTCGTTGGTTCGGAATACAAGTGATTTGAAACAACACTTGAAAGAAAACTTTGAAAATGGCGAAAGAAATACATGGATATTAGGTATGTATATTAACTAAAATTAGTGATGCATTCTAAAAAGTTCGTTGTAGGTGACGCAGGATATCCATTGGAAAAATTTTTATTTAGATCTGCTGACGAAGGCTCACCAGAGTGTAGATTCAATTCAAAAACAAGAAATATAGTTGAACGAGCAATTGGTGTGTTGAAAAACAGATTTCGATGTATATTAGGAGCGAGACAATTGCATTACACCCCTGATATGTGTGGGAAAGCAACAGCAGTTTGTGCAGCATTAAGCTGGGAATACATAAAGCGCTTATTTGGCTGGCTTAAGTCATCGGCTGGCTTCTTCGGAAATGAACAAAAGAGCCTAGGGCCAAAATCGAACTAAGTCAACCTAAAACTCCTTTGTTCATCTACGAAGAAGCCAGCCGATGACTTAAGCCAGCCAAATATGCGCTTTATGTATTTCCAGCCTTACACAACACTTGCATACAATTCAAAATTGAAATGCCGATAGTTAACACAAGCCCCTACGTCATGTCAGATCCCAATGATGTTGAAATGAACGACCATTGATAAGATCATCAATAATACTATCTTTAAATATTTAAATCATTTTATTATTATCGTGTAAAAAATAAAATTAATTATTAATATTTAAATATAAAAGCTATGCTTCAAGTTATTTACATAAATTGTTTCACTGAAAACTACTCCTCATTTCTCGCAATAGTTCCTTTCTGAATTCCGTCTTATTTTCATATTCTTCTTTAAAAAGTTTTAATTTTTCTTCCCTTAACTTAACTTTTTTTTTTTTTGTTTTAACATTTCTTCATTCAGCTTGTAGTTTTTGCGTTGGTACCTTTCAATATTATTTAATGATCGTTTAACATCATTATATAGTTCTGTTTGCACCTTCAGTTGCTCTTCAAGAAGTCATATTTGTGGTCAGCTTGTTTTGTCTCTTTGAAGAAGTCGTTGGAAGCTCTTCCTGAACTTCATTTTGATGCGGGTTATTTGTGCTTACAGAGGGAAGCGTACAGACATCCTGGATGACCAAAGCCTGCTTCTGTTGCGTATTTCGGTGTAGAGTGTTTACACTTGGGGGAGTCAGTGTGCAGGGATTGTGGTTTTCTTTGTCTTCACTAATGTCAAATCCGTCAAAAACTTCCTCCTCAGTCTCCAGTTCAACAAGTAGTGGACAATGTAGAATTCCAATTGCTTGGTTTCCCGCATTTACAATTGTGTCCAATTGTAACAAGCGGGATGCTGCTTCTTCCGTGTCGCTTAAAATTAACTGCTTGAAGGGCCCTCCACCTGTAGCACGACATTCTGCCTTGTTATGAACTAGCTTTTTCCTTAAGTTGAATTTGTAGTCGGCCCAGACATCCATCCAGGCCTCGCCTGTTCGAACCGGCGGTCCTAGGATATTGAGTTTTGCCCCAATTTTATTCCATTCTTCCTTGATGTTAATTTTTTTTAAGCCTAATTTATATTAATTTGCAAGATCTGGATCATTTCGTTCAATTGTTTCTTCGTTGTGACTTTAAATCTAGAAAAAGCGAAATGTTAATACATGTGCACATGGTAAAATGAAGAGAAGGTAGGTCAACTTTGAAAAAATTACAAGTATAGAGGTCTACCTGTTTGGCTTGTAATGTCAGAATTACTATCAAAACAATAAAAAAGCAAACAACTTGTTGCATTGATTTTGAATAAATAATTTAAAACCGCGAAAACTGAATGAATGGTCAAGATTTCTTTTCAATATCATATTCTATATATCTCTTATGGTTTATTTCGCAACAAAAACTGTAGATTTTGTCGATGCATTCGTTGCAATAAGCATTTTAAAAACACCCGAATTTGAATATTTTCTGAACAATTTTTATTATTGATAAGAAGACACACACATAAGCAAATGAAGTTGACATATTAAGCCAGAAAAATTAAAAAAATTAAATCATATGGTAGTTCTGCCCTACCTTGAATTCATTGTACCATGGATGTGCATACATATGTTTTTGTAATGTTGATACATACTTCTTATTCAAATTCATTTTGTATATTATTTATTCTTTTGTAATCTCAATTGGGAAAAAACTTTTGTGTGTGTCGGCAACAAAGTCTTTAACGACTAATTTTGAAGGGTTTGTCGAATTAGAACGCGTCTTGTTGTACGATAATTGTAACAGAATTTCATGCAGAATTGTAATTTCTCGCATACGACGCACATCATACCAATTAGTCGTTACGACGCGCCAACTTGCAATTTTCGATACGACTACGGCAGCCGTAATAAGGGTGAATATTTACTAGCACACACTTGCTTAGGCTATTTTGTTTATTTTTTTAAACTATTGTGCTATATTGTATTTTCTAAAAAAAATAATTATTCTTGGATGAGTTTTTACTGCTAATTTTAATTATATATTTTTACACAAGAAACAAACAAAACTTTCGATTAAATTATATTTTCCGATGAAAATAGGGCCCGCTATGATCGAAAAAGTACATATGATCTTTACTCATGTATTTCACAATTGAAATGTCGTCCATGTATTCCATGTAGATGTGCAGCATCTACATATGGAAAATTTAAGACTAGATATGCAAAAACCTTGTTGTCTGATAGCAGTTTTACAAGGTAACTGCAAGTTCTGGCATGAGGTATACCAAAGATATCTCCTAAATACATTTTTTTTATTGTCCCTATTATGTCAAAACATATACAGAGTTTGTATATGTGAATTTTGTTTTGAATAAAAAAGAAAATTATTTCAAATTTAGATGCAACAGAAATGCATATTTTCCACGTTAACGGGCAACAAAATGTATAATTTTGGGATGAAACAATACAGTCCCTCTATCTTAGATTCAATTTTATGGAGAACATTTTGTGAAAAAATGTAAAGTAAACAAACCAATTGTTACATATGTTAAAGTCTATTTGACACTAGGTGAGAGTACATAAAAAGCTTTTTTGGCTGAAGTCATCGGCTGGCTTCTTCGTAGAGGAACAAAGGAGTTTTAGGTTGACTTAGTTCGATTTTGACCCTTTGCTCCTTTTTTCTTTTTTCGAATAATTCAGCCCATGACTTAAGTCAGTCAAAAAAGCGTTTTATGTATTCTCACCTTAGGTGAGAATACTGACTGTCTTAAGTCGTCGGCTGGCTTCTTCGGAAAATAACAAAGGAGCCTAGTGCCAAAATCGAACCAAGCCAAGGTAAAATGATACAAGTAACAGCGAGTGTTGTTGAACAACAAACGTAACAACAATTATTATGTGCCCAAAAAAAGAAAACAAAACAATTAATTTTCAATAAATTATTTTAATTTCAAATGTATTAAATTAAAATTAAATTAATTAATTAATTTCAAACATGTGGAATTTTATATTATTTCGCGTGGTACAATGCAATAAATTTAACCACATTTCAAATTAGCATCGCCAACTATGCATTTTCTCTACTTTACCTCATGGTAGAATAATATAGGTAACATCAAGTTTTGTTGTACAACAATCGTAACAACAAACACATACAAATTTGGTTTTGTAAGTAATAAAAGTGTCAGAAATATGTAAACCAAATAATTAAAACGAAAATGTACACCAAATAATTAATTTTCAATAAATTATTTTAATTTCCAATATATACATTTTTGGAATTTGGGTTATTAAATTTAAAATACAGAAGAATAGTTCCTCAATTATTTAGTTTGAATGCTTTCATATCATTCGCCTGAATGTATAGTTGTTAGCTGTTGGTCCTAATCTCTCAACACTTCAAGCAATCGCTAGAAAATCGTGGAAAAGGCAACATCTCTTTCACGTTGAAACCAAGCAGAATACATACATAAAGTTTTCTACATTTTGCAATTTTAGGAAACATAAAATATACGAATATATTATCTAACGTGGTGTCGATGTTCTTTAACTACAAAAAAAGTTTTCCGAACCATCGCCTTTGGCGTTTTGTTAAGTACAACGGCGTTTTTTTCTATTATTAGACGAAAAATATGTTCACATTGCCCTGCAGTAAAATTTTATATCAAAAAAGGGTATACCTATTGTATATCAAGAAATGGAATTAAATCACAAAACGTCATATCGAGTTTGACACTAGTATTACAGTAGAGTGAAATCAGCTGGGACTTGCTGTTACCTGTAATAATTATACCATGACTTTACCTCAAAATTCAATGCATAAAAAAACAGCTCCCACCTCTGATTCTGTGTAGCCAGCCGATGACTTAAGCCAGCCAAATATGCGCTTTATGTATTCTCACCCCTATATATTCTCATCTCAAGTCATCGGCTGGCTTCTTCGTAGAGGAACAAAATAGTTTTGGTTGATTTAGTTCGATGTTGGTTCGATGGCTTAAACCAATCAAACAAGTATTGTAGGTATTTTCACCTTAGGTCACATACCTGCTTCTTCGGAAAATAACAAAGGAGCGTAGGGCCAAAATCGAACTTATTTACCTTAAACTCCTTTATTCCTATACGAAGAAGTCAGCCAAATATCTGAAATTTTCCTTTGAACAATTTGGTCTTGGTTAACCTTGATATATATCGAATGTAAACGTACTTTTACAGCAGATTTTCAAAATCAGACGAAACGTCAGACGTACATTTACAAAAGATTTTAAAAATCAGACGAAATGTCAAAACTTGTTTACGTTTTGTTTGTTTACTTTTCGTACTATGATTCTGCCTCCTGCCTCCTTTTGATTCAGTCATGGGTCGTTATGAAGGACCGACTGATTTTCAAAATCATTCTAATTTTGAATAAATCATATTTGACGGGATCCTAATTAATCAGAATCATGTGACGGATACTGATTTTTATTACACGTTTAAAAGACACTGCACTATTTCTGATTTTAACTTTATTTTTTTGATTTTTTTGAACGTCTACGTCTTACAGACAAAATATCTTCTTGTGACGGTAAGTAAATAGACTTAATTGTTTTGTATTTTTCATACCAACTGATTTACTCCGAATGGTCATGTAAGTGTAATAAACATTTTAATAGAATTGTACTTGGTTTTGCACGACCACATTAAAGGTGGGAATACATAGAGCGCTGATTTGGCTTATATCATCGACTGGCTTCTTCGGAAATGAACAAAGGAGCCTAGGGCCAAAATCGAACTAAGTCAACCTAAAACTCCTTTGTTCCTCTTTGACTTAATCCAGCCTAATATGCGCTTTATGTATTCCCACCCTAAAAGACCGTGTCTAATGTAAGTTCCCTTGGTATGTAAATAAAACCAGTAGTTGAATCCATGGTACAATGATATCAAGGTAGGGCTATGATACCATATGATTTCAATTTTTTTATTTTCTTGGCTTAATATGTCATATTTATTTGTTTATGTATGTGTTTTCTTTTCAATAACAAAAAAATTGTTCAGAAAACATTGAAATTCGGGTGTTTTCAAAATGTTTATTTCAACGTATGCATCGACAAAATCTAGGGTTTTTGTAGCGAAATAATCCCTTAGAGATATATAGTACATAATTTTGAAAAGAAGTGTTGACCTTTCATTCAGTTATCGCGGTTTTCAATTATTTATTCAAAATAAATGCAACAAGTTGTTTAATTTTTTATTGTTTTGATATTAATTCTGACATTACAAGCCAAACAGGTAGACCTCTATACTTGCAATTTTTTCAAAGTTGGCCTACCTTCTCTTCATTGTACCATGGTTGAATCCTACCTTCTCTTCATTGTACCATGGTTGAATCAGTGTTTGAAATTGCTGGCAACTTTTTATAATCTTCGAGATTTACTACGCTCTGGCTGCGCAAAGGCAAAAATGAAAACTGTTGCTGCGATAATTTGAACATAACCTGTCTTTGACAGTGATATATACAAATTAAAGCTCATCTAGATAAAGATTTCACAACCAAAGCTTTCGTTTTTGAAACAAACAAACTAAATAATAGCATCATATTTTTGAATTTACATTAAATAAAACACTGCAATTGTACTTTAAACAAGTCGAAGCCAATCATAACAGACAGATCGGCGACGAAAATTAATCGACAGCAGCGGCCGTCGTTGCAGTCAATTTATCTTTTACTTTGCCTTCTAGTTGGTGGTCGCAAATATTTTTTTCGTGTAAAAAAGTAGTGTATATATTTGTTTAACTGGATTTTTGAGCGATATATGTCTAAAATGGGATCCCAGGAAAGTCCTCCACTTGAAATAATAGCCTAAAATATAAACTTCAAATGGATTTTTAAGATTGGATGACGCTCTTAAAAAAGGGGTGGAAATTTGTGGGTGGTCGGCCAAAAAAGGAATGAATGAATTGCTGGATGGATTGGTGGACTTCATATAAAGAAATAAGTGTTATTATAATCATCCATCGCTTTAAGACACAAAGGGGTTAAAAATTGTAAGGATGGGCACAATAGCATCTGTTCTACAGTGGCAATGCACAAATTGCAATATTATCAATCCGACGGAATCCCTAAAATGTCTAAACTGTGGTTCAATGCGCAAGGTGTGTGATGGCACTCTAAAAAATAGCGACAATACAAATACCGATTTGGGCAGTAAACATTCTACGGGAGGAGCAAACAGTGCCAAAGGACCAACGACACCGGGAGACAACAAGTCGCCATCAACATTCTCTAGCAATCAACAAACACAGATACAATATCAAAATCCCAGCCCGGTTCCACAACAAACTGCAATACAGCAACCACTTGATACTGATCGTGAGGACACTCAGGCCAACAGGTTTGTATCCTCTTAAAATTAGGGAACATATTAATCTGTGGACAATATTCCTCCTGTATAGGCGCCCATTTTCATTTGATATTTTGTCTTTTACATTGTCTAACATATGTGTGTCGTCCTTTGTCCATATGTGTGAGAGAGTAATGTTTTGTGTGCAGTTCTCTCTGTTTGTATTGCTTTGTCCTCGTCGTTGGGGACGACTCGTGGCTCTCGTTTAAGTAATGTGAAAAATCGATTCGAGTGCCAACAAACCTTTTTGTTTACGAGACTCAAGACTGTTATTGATTTTTGTTCTTGTTGGGTAGACAACAACAAAAGCTATTATACGAACAGAAATGTCAAAACGACTCTGCAAAGGACAGAAGCAAAAGAAAACAGAAAACCAAATTTAAGTTTTAAATCGTCAGGCATGCTTGCTGGTTGGTCGGTCGGTCCGTGCGTACATGTTTTTTTCATTTGGTTTCACAATGGTGAGCTATTTTCAATTGATCAGTTTCAGTTAAAATACTATAGATAATATTTTGTAATCAATTAAAGGTGTATAAAAAATAATATATAGTGTAGATTGAAAAATGTTACCACAGTCAGTGTGTCATGGTGTCAGGTGTTCTCCTGAATTGTTACAAATGCTCAAGCCAACAGTAATACTTTCAAAACAATAACACAATAATTTGTTTGCATAACTCCAGCACAATTGTAAAAGAGAATTCCACGAACATTCATAAAAATATGTTGCAACTAGTACTTATTTTGCAAGCTAAATAAATGTACTCGGTAGGTCGTTAAAGTCAAGTGTAGTGCGTTAACAACAAATGTCCTTGAATTTTCACGTCATCATTTGTTAGATGTTTTGGGAAAACCCAATTAAAAATTTTGCAAACATAATGCAACGAATTGCCTCGACAATATTTTAATCTGATAAATATTTACCTATATCCCTGGAAAATTGTGAGTATGTAAATACCATTATAAATTACTTGCATTGGAGTCATAACTCACATATGTATGGTACATAGGTATCAATGTATATACTTATGTATGTCTGATGTTGTGTGTATAATAAGCACTATTGAATAGACTTCTTTTATCTTCGTGTTGGAGCTATTATATAAATGACTGACATACTTTTTTTCCTGTTAATATTAACTCCGTTCCTTCACGTGTACGAATCTTCAAGGTTTGCAAGTTTTTACTCGAAGCGGGTTTCTTTACATCAATAGGTGAGCAAACACTGAGGAGTCACCGCTTTTGCTTCTTTTGCCATTTTAACCATTTAAAGTGAAGGAGCAGAGCGATTGCTCTAAAGTTCATGATATTAAATATGCATTTAATGCAGACCAAACTCTCTTGTAAAAGTAAGGCTGAACTTCTCTATATTAATAGTTGCTTCGGGTGTATTAAAAATGATTTAAAATAAAGTCCTGAAAGTTCCATTTCACAATTTGTTTAAGGGATTATAACACTACGATTGTGTTATAGCTATTCATAACATGTTCTAATTACACATATTTTTATTCCATCCACCATTCAATGGATGGTATATGAGCTTTGCCATTCCGTTTCTAACTCCTCGAAATACTCATGATAGACCCTACAATGTTATATGTTCTGGATAAGTAAAAAATTCTAACTCGATTTAGAGGTATCCTTCTGTCTATTTGTCTGCATGTTGTAATTACGTATTCTTTCGAACGAATTGAGATAGGAGGCTAAAATTTTGCACTCGTTTGTATTTTGCCAGTTGGCATGGATCGTGTCGCTCCACGACATTATTCACCGGAATTTTTTCGAATTTCGTATTTGAAGATCTTAATGGGTACTATAGCCTATGACAAAAAATTACTTGTGCAAGTTCACGTCTTCGTATAGCTCGAGTTTCATTTAAGCAGTATTTTTCGGAATTTTTTGAAATTTTTAAGTTCTTTCCAAATGGTAGAAGGTAAATGGTAAAAGATCGACACGGCCGATCTTAACTGCTTTTTACCTGTTAATGCTGTGAAGGTTTCGAGTTTCAAGAGATACATAGTTTTTGTGTGAGCGATCTGCATTATTTTACTTTTTTAGGACGAATATGAGTAGCTCTCCGAACAAGGACGTGATACAAATCGGTTGGAATCCCTGTTAATTCATAAAGAACTTTAATTTGAGAATTATTTTTTATTATTTCTTTATTGTCATCTCTTTCTCATTCTCTGTAAGATAATGTTTCGTTCAGAATTCTGAACTAAACTATCCCAAACCTAGTTATTTGACTTCACAGTTTATATAAAATTTCCTAAAATTTTTTTAATGTGATATTTTACAATTTTAATATGGAACTCACAAATAACACACCTAACAGAACATTTCCCAAAAAATATATCAAATTTTTTATAGAAAGTTTTTCTTCTACTCCTCGTTTATTTTCTTATCTATTGAAAATTGTTATCAAAATACGACATAAGCAAATAGTAGGGGTATTAAATTATAATTGGAATGTGCATACATACACATTATAATGGAGTAGTGAATTGTCACAGAAGTCTGTTCTTGTTTAAAAAGTATTGGCCTCGGTTATGATACGTAAATGGTTTTTTAAACATTCGATTGATTTTAATAGTTGTTACTTTCTTGTCTAGCATTTGTGAATTTTCCAAATAAAAAGGCGTTTCAGTAAAGGTTCCGTTTGTGGATGTGGGTTACATAGCTTGCTCTTTATTTTAGGGTGAATTTCTATTTTTCAGAATTTTTTCTTTTTATTTGATTTGGTTCACGTTAACATATATTTTATTATGTGTGTACGTAGGCCATATATAAATGTATTTAATATAATATATATATTAAACATTAACATCAAATTAAATTTCAGGACGGAATACAAACGCGTCTATAAATCATTACTTAGAGGTTGCCTGAAGCGACCGCAACGTAATCAACAAAATTTGCCGGCAAACTGCATTGACTGTGAAAATACTAGAAAATACGTTAAAAATTCCATTGAACTGTTTCATCATTTTTCGAATCCTTCCCTCAATCGTCGTTGGATTTGCGATAAATGTGACACGGACAACAATTCGGTAACTTGGCACTGCTTGATCTGCGATACGGTTAGCTATTTAGCGCCCATATATAAGGAAACTCTTAACCATCGAAAGTTGCCAAATTGTAAGCAATCAAGTTTCGATAGTGGTCAAAATCTCGACGGAAAATCAAAGCGAAATGGCAAAAGGGCGCCATATTTTCGTAGAACACAAAGCTTAACATCGGAAAAGGCATTTTCCTGCCGCAGTTGTCACATATGCTTTGTTAATACTCGCAAAGATATATTCAACTTACCAGAAACATTTATGCATAAATACTCTTCCGCCAGTGGAGCTTCGAGCTCGAATGAATTATTTGGTGAGCAAGTTTATGCATATTTACACTTTGTACTTTGGTGTTCTTTTCGTTGATTTTATTATTTTTGTCTTTGTTTTGCTTTTTGTGCTTTCTTCCGTTAATATATAAGTTTGTATTATTTTGAGTTGTATGGATGTATATAAAACAAAAATACTTTCTAAAAAGTCTTAATTCTATAACCACTTCATGACTTTTCGACATTATCCTTCCAATTAGAGAAATGTTAGTTAGTACCTTGATCATTGCTTTCAAGTAAGAATTATGAAAAGTAGAACTGTTAGAAAACCCAAATTGAAATTACCTCCTTGTATATTCCCTCTTTTATTTATGTTGTTTAATTAATGTCAGTTAGTCAGTCAATATTGAGTCATTAGAATTCGATAATCATAACTGATTGATGGTATTCAAGAGATAACGAACGTAATTTGGATAGCCCACCGCTAAATAAAAAATTGTATTGTTACTGTAATAGTGTAATTAACTCGAGAATACATTCAACAATCGTATCATGTAAAGCTCATTTTATTAGCTTCCTGCGTACTGTTTATTTTATTAAATTGAAACATTGATGAATTCGGCGGCGATTGTAGAGTTCCAAAGGGGCTAAAAAGTAATTTACATTGTGGTAGGAAGTTGAATGGCATTTTTTTTGTTTGGTATTAAAATGTCTATGTCATTTCTTTTAGTAACAAGAAAGCAAAAATTTTTATAAAATAAAACGTTTTTGTTGGTAAAAAATGTCATCGCTGTTCTAAAACGTTTTTACCAGTCAAACACTCTGCGAATACTCCTTCCATTATATACTAATGTCCTTTGGTAAAATCGGATATGTTGAAATGTAACAACCGATATAACATATGACACGACCGGTATCAAATTTGGGCAAGGCCTGTATATGGTCGCCCAAGAAGACTAGTTTTTGCACTATTGTGATTTGACTCTTTTTGAATTTCAAATCCCAAAATGTCTTTTGAGAGAAAAGTTAGTTGTCATATGGGCTTACAGGCCGACTTTATTATGTAGGTCATGAATTGGGGCAAAATAGGTTTGCACATGGTACAACAAAAGGTAAGGTAAAGCTATGGTAGAATTACAAGGTTACCCTATCAAGACAGCTGGTGGCAACTTAATATGATTGTAATTTGAATTCGCCACATATATGCGTATAAAATTTTTTTTGAACGATTTGAAAATGTATATAAAGCAAATGAGAGTTAATCGAGAAAATCTCTGAGACCAGAGCGCGGAAAATGTAAAACAATTTGCATAATTCTGCTGAAAATGCGACTGAAACGTTAGTAACTGAAATTAAAAATCTTCGTTATTCTTTTTTAAGTATAAAAATCGAACTCCCACATGCCTTCATTAAACTATTAACATTATGCGGTTTGAATGTTTTAAATAAATGACTAAAATGCAATCGGAATACAATTTTATTTGGGATTCTAGTTTTGTATAAAAACCTTTACAGTTTGATACAAACACGTTTGGAAATTAACCTAAGGCATGTGTTAGCCAAAACTTTGCTCAATTTTGATGCGACTCCGTTTCAATATTTGTTGAATCCAAAATTAGCGACACAAGCGGCCATGTTTACAACACATTGTGAGACGTAACCTGTTTCTACTGATACAAAGATCCTCGAATCCCCCGATAGTATTCAACAATCTTCAAAGACATTCCTTTAACGTTTATGTAAAGCGCAGAACTGCCAGTGAAATACTCCCGCGTTGTGTAGCTTGTCAAAATTTTGATTGCACTAAATATTCCTTGTTTAAATGATAGGTAGCTAAAATTGGAATTGTATTTGACAAAGACAATTTATAGCTGATCTGCAAAGAGGGGTGTAAAATAAGTTTGCAATGATCTTAAGATATCCATGCACATTAATACCTAGGGAAGTCGGAGAGCTATTTTAAAAATGATACGCACAGCGTCGATAGAGTCCATTAAAATCTTTTATTTCAATTTGAGAACCGTGTAAAATAAAAATTTTAATAAAAGAAAACAAAATTGTTCATGTTACAAAATTCAATGTTCTGATTGGTGCAAACCAAACCAGTTTGTCTCAAATTTGATGTGTCAAAAAAATCGTTTTGCATACAATTTTGACATATGAAGTTTCCAAAAAAGTAGCCTTGTCGTAATTTTCGCTTTTATTGCTACCTGCCATTTCTACCATGAGTAGAACGAGACAACTCTAGTTTAGATTTTCGGGTCAAAAATCTGGGATCCTGGGGCCGTCCCCCCAATCGGGGAGTTTGTACTAAACTGGAGTTGTTCCGTTTTACCCATGGTAGAAATACCAGGTAGCAACATGGGCGAAAATTACGACAAAGCTTGTTTTTTGGAAACTTCATATGTAAAAATTGCCATTTTTGTGTTGTTTTTGTTGTTTTAAAAAATAAAAATAAATTATTTTCAAAGTCAATGATTGGAAGAAACGTAGATTGCGGAATTTGCCATTAAAGAGTTTAGACCATATTTTTGAAAGAAAATCCAGACATTTCATTAATTCCTGGTGTTTGAGGAAATATATCAAATTAATGACAACAACTTGTCGCATATAATTTTGAATAGTTCTGATAGGAAGCGGGCATAGCCTCAGTGCTGTATTTCCGTAGTTTTACGAATCTTTTTTACCTCCTTATTGCACCATGGATTTAAGGTGAGAATACATAAAACGCTTTTTTGACTGGCTTAAGTCTTAGACTGGCTTCTTCGTAAAGAACAGAGGACACTTGGGCAACAAGTATGAATAACGGGCCAAAATTGAACTAAGTCAAACTTTGTTCTTTTACGAAGAATCCAACCGATGACTTAAGCCAGTCAAAAAATCTGTTTATGTACTCTCACCTTTACCTTAATATTTTTCGAGACATTTAGAAAGTATCAATTTGATATAAAAAATCGTCAGTTTTATATGAAAACTTACTGCAATAGTTATATTTTATTTTTAACAAATTTTTGTATGTTGAAAAGTCAAGAACAATTTCATGTCTCTCCCCGCATTCGATTGGAACGAAAAGTCTATATATTATTGACAAATTATAATAAATGTGCTTCTAAAACGACATGCATATTTAAGGTGAGAATACATAAAACGCTTCTTAAAAGAACAAAGGAGCTTTATGTTGACTTCGTTCAATTTCGGCTCATAATTTAAGCTTGTTAACCCTAAAGGTGGAAGTATATAAATAGCTTTTTTGACTGGCTTAAATCATCGGCTGGCTTCTCCGTAAAAGAACAAAGGAGCCTGGGCCAAAATCGAAATAAGTCAACCTAGAACTCCTTTGTTCCCCTACGAAAAACCCAACCGATGACGTTTTATGTATTCTCACCTTTAAGGTGTCATCGGCTGGCTTCTTCGGAAAGAACAAAGGAGCCATGGTAGAAGAATACAGGTAGACACATCGACTGCTCACCTTTATGCAAGCCACACACGATACAACAGGTTGTACAACTTGAAGAGGTTGTATCGTTTCAAAAAATCAAAATATTTTGATATTTTTCATGTTGTAGCAACCGATTGTAACGTTTGTGGGCATGTCGCATACAATTTCATCTTGTGTTTATTTTTGAAGAGGCAGCACCATTGTTTCGCAAATCAAAACAATACGAAATTCAATCAAATGTGTGAGCACCATTGTTTCGCAAATCAAAACAATACGAAATTCAATCAAATGTGTGATTTTAATGTATATATAAAGTTGAATTTCAATTTACAAAGTGGAATTTCAAATATTAATAATAATTTATAATAAATTATAGAGCATGAATTTTTTCCGGTATCATCTTAACTCAAATAAACTCTACAAAAAGTGAAGTTGTACAAAGAGGTTGTACACTAAGTTTTATCGTTTGTGATCGAAACACACAATTTGAGTACTCTCCAAGCTGTACAACCAGTTGTATCGTGTGTGGCTTGCATTAACATTTAAATTTGAAACTTAACATGGTCTACACAAGGTCGGCCAAGGAGACTACGTTTGACAACAATTTTACAATAAACTTAATACTTTTTGCACTATTGTGATATGACTCTCTTTGAATTTTTAAATCACAATGTGTCTTTGTCCGATCTTATGTAGGCCACGAATCTCTTAATCCAAGATAATTGCAAACAAGCATGAAGAGAAGAAAGAAACACAGCAATAAAGCATAACAATTGTTTGTTTTCAAATTTTTGATGTTTCGTTGTTATATTCCAACGTTTTCTTTCATTGAATTTTTCCTTTGAGTAATTACCTATTTTGAATTCCTTAATACTTTCTAAGAGTCTTTAACTTTTTTACTTTAATTCTTGTATGTGCTGAATTTTTATTTCATAGAAAACCACAAAAAATAGACATGCCAATTATTGTTGTAATTTTTTAACACTCTAGGAAGAACATTTGAACAACTGCCACCATTACAACAGCAATCATCAAGACGTTTAAATCAACTGGTAGGCGGTAAGGACACAATTTGTCGAAAGCATAACCAAACCCAGAATCAGAATCGTGAGCCAAAGTGTAATTTTACTATAACAACACTGTCGCGAACAAATAAAGTAGATGATTCCAGCAAGAAGTTTACCATTCCGCGCAACAGTGTATTCATTGCAGTCAATGATTGCTGGGCCACACAAGAATCCAACACTACTGCTGCCGCTCATCATCAGCCAACAATCGATGTCGGCGGAAACGGTGTTAGTGGTGGTGGTGGTGGACTAGGAAGCGATGAACGGCAGAGATATCGCCAGCCGGTAATGAAGGCTGAATCCCTGCCCCAATATTGCGATAGAAGCGACAGCATTGAACGTAAGCCCGTTCAACGACGAAGTTCCAATGAGACCGCCACCACAGGAATATGCTATGCCACATTTAGCAAGGGAATGTACAAGTCACAACATATATATGAAAATGATTGCATTATACAAAGACCCTCGATTGCTAGTCGAGGGGCGGGTGAGATTGCTGCTGATACCGACGATGATACAACTGCCACAAGTACTGCTGCACCAAACCATCCCCTCTATGCTGTGGTCAATAAGAATAACAAATCAAAAAATAAGAATTCAAATGAATTAGCTGCTGGTATAGCTGTACAACAACAGCAGCACACTTTAGCCGAACTGCAAGCTAAGGCTGTAGCAACGGCCACTACGGCTATAACGACGCATTTATTGAATAATAACAACCATAACTTTAACAGTGCCCATAATGGCAGTGGTAATGTGAAGTTAAGAGTATCTACCAGCCACACTTCCAGCTCTTCGAATTCTTCCTCTTGCAGTGCATCTGACATCATGGGTAATATGTTGCAGGCTGAAGCAACAATTTTGGATGCAAGTGGCAGTAGTGGTGCAATAGGTGGTGGTGCTCTACGGTTAGATCATCATACCCATCACAACCAAGGACAGGCAGTCAACAAAGCAGGCCCGCACCCACATGCCGCGAATAAATTTGACCCAATATTGACGACAACGACAATTACCGCAGATGCGTTGAAAGGCGATAGCAATGCTGAACATTCCATATACGCAAAAGTGTGGAAGGGTCCCCGTAAGACCAGTGAATCTAAAATGTATGCCATAATGTGTGATTATATTGAAATAACGTATTAACTCCTTTAGTTTTATTTTTCTTATTTTACCTCACTCAAAGAAGGGACACAAATAAAACGAACTATTAACTTGTTTGAATATTTTGTTATTTTTATTGTTTTACTTACTTTTAACACAAACACACATACATCAACCCAAAAATAACTTTCACATAACTGGCTATTGTGTTTATTAGTTCCAACCGCAATTCCCGTAGTATTTATTAACATACGCCACTACTGGCAATCTTCTTATTGATAATTGAAACTATTATTTCTAGATCCAATGTCCCAGCAACTTCTGTTCGTGGTGCAGATAGAGTAGGCACACCAATGGCAGCTACACGTACTGACAATAACTCAATTCCAAATTCCCGAAGAATGTGGACTTGTACAAACTGTTCCTATGCATACAACCGTATGTGGACTGAGCGTTGCGAAATCTGTGAAAATCTGCGCACTCAACCATCCTTGACACAGCCTAATTTAATAACTGTTACCAAAACTGATATTCATGCGACTGGTGAGTAATTCTTAGCATTTTCGTGTAGAAGAGGCTTCATATATATTAACAACTGAATTTTTGCAAACTCTGTTTTCTGTCATCTATTCGAGTTATAAACTCCTGGAAGCAGATGATACATTTTCAAACTCAGGAAGATCGTTTGATATTACCATAGTTTATTAAAAAAAATACAAATCTCCCAGAAACAAACTTCCATCTTCCATAAACCGCTTTGGCGTAATATTGTGTTTCCATTTTAGTATTATGTATCGATTAGTTTTATGCAGATTTCAATTTGTTTTAACTTTTTTTATTTGACTTTAAATGTCTTGTAAAAACTTTTCTAACTTTTTTTGTAGATAATTTACCAAGATCTAATGACCCAATTACAACATGGACTTGCAAAAAATGTACCCTGGTCAATTCCATCAAAGATCATGCCTGTGTTGTTTGCGGAGGATCAAAGTTGAAAAGCATATCCTCTGTAGAGGATATGACACTACGTAAGGGAGAATTTTGGACTTGTTCACAATGTACGTTGAAAAACTCACTGGCAACGGGAGTGTGTAGTGCTTGCAAGGCTGTTCGAACACTGCCAATCGAAAGTGACCGAGATCGTATGGTGTGTCCAATTCCCGAAGGTAATTTTTATGTGATTTTTTTCGATTTTTAATTCAACTATAATTTATCATTTTTCAGAAATTCATCGCAGTGTTAATCACAGTGGAGGTAGTAGTGTATTCATTCCTGATGCAATATCACCTGGTGGTGTGGGTCCACACCACCGAACATCGGCGACAAATGTAACACCAACAACAAATTTGCAACTTCCGTCAATACGCACTTCGAGAAGCCCTTCTCCGCGACAAAATCGTTCCTCATCTGGGGCCATTCCGAAGCGGCATAGTACCGGCGGTTCGGGTGGTATCATATCGCGCAATAGCACTGTTGTGGCTTCCTCTAGCAACAATATCATCAGCAGTACAAGTCAACAAATATCTCAAAATCGTCATAGTTCGAGTGGAGCCGCTGGTGGGGCCATAAAAACATGGCAATGTCCTGCATGCACCTACGATAATTGTTCAGCGTCGGTCGTCTGTGAAATGTGTTCTAGTCCCCGTGGTTTAGTGAATAACATAACAAAAATGGCACTGCTGCATAAAACAAATCGACATTCTGCTGAACTGCAACAGGAGAGCAAGTTAATGGAAAACTTGCGGCGAATAGAGGAGGCCGAGGCATTGCATAAATGGGAAAATATAATTCAGTACTGCCGCGACAATAATGAACTGTTTGTTGATGATTCTTTTCCTCCGGCGCCGAAAAGTCTCTACTATAATCCACAACAGAGTTTGGCAGAAGGAAATCCTGTTGTACAGTGGCGAAGGCCACATGAAATCAATTGCGATGGAGGTGCCTTTCCTCCGTGGGCAGTATTCCGTACACCATTACCTTCAGATATATGTCAGGGTGTTTTGGGTAATTGTTGGCTGTTGAGCGCTCTTGCCGTACTTGCCGAACGGGAAGATCTCGTTAGAGAAGTTTTGGTTACCAAGGAGATTTGTCCCCAGGGAGCGTATCAAGTTCGACTGTGTAAAGATGGGAAGTGGACTACGGTATTAGTAGATGATTTGTTGCCATGCGACAAACGCGGTCATCTAGTTTATTCTCAAGCCAAACGAAAACAACTGTGGGTCCCTCTTATTGAGAAGGCTGTGGCCAAAATCCACGGATGCTACGAAGCTTTAGTTTCCGGTAGAGCCATTGAGGGTTTAGCGACGTTAACAGGTGCACCTTGCGAAAGTATACCGCTGCAGGCAAGCTCTTTACCAATGCCCAGTGAGGATGAACTCGACAAAGACCTCATTTGGGCCCAGCTTTTGAGTTCAAGAGGTGTACGTTTCCTAATGGGTGCCAGCTGTGGTGGAGGTAATATGAAAGTCGATGAGGACGAATATCATAGAAAAGGTCTGCGACCACGACACGCCTATTCAGTTCTGGACGTTAAAGATATACACGGGCATCGACTTTTAAAATTGCGAAATCCATGGGGACACTTTTCATGGCGTGGAGATTGGTCCGACGATTCAGACCTATGGACAGATGAGCTTCGTGAGGCGTTAATGCCCCACGGAGCCTCAGAAGGCGTTTTCTGGATATCCTTTGAAGACGTTCTAAATTACTTTGACTGCATAGACATCTGTAAAGTACGCTCGGGATGGAATGAAGTTCGTCTAAAGGTAAGTTATAAAGCAGAATACAACGTCCATTTTTCAAGAGTTTGTCTTTCTTCAGGGTACTCTTCAGCCGTTGTGTTCCATGTCCTGTGTGCTCCTTACCGTTCTGGAACCAACGGAAGCCGAATTCACACTATTTCAAGAGGGCCAAAGAAATTCGGAGAAATCTCAACGTTCACAGCTAGACTTGTGTGTGGTCATTTTCCGCACACGTTCTCCAGCATCTCCAGAAATTGGACGCCTAGTGGAACACAGTAAACGACAGGTAATTTGCTGAGTTAATTTTTCGATCTATGGCACAACTAACACCAAATTTCTCCTGTACAGGTTCGCGGATTTGTGGGCTGCCACAAAATGTTGGAGCGTGATATTTATTTACTAGTTTGTTTAGCATTTAATCATTGGCATACTGGTATCGAGGATCCCCACCAATATCCTCGTTGTATTTTAGCCATTCATAGCTCGAAACGTTTACTTGTTGAACAGATAACACCCCCACCACATCTCTTAGCGGATGCCATCATCAGTTTGACGCTAACCAAAGGACAACGCCACGAAGGCAGAGAAGGCATGACTGCTTATTATTTAACCAAGGTAGATAATTTCATTTAAAGCGATAATTACCACTAAAATGCTTCCGTTGTTTCCTTTAAGGGATGGGCTGGCTTGGTAGTAATGGTTGAAAATCGACATGAAAATAAATGGATCCATGTCAAATGCGACTGCCAGGAGAGCTACAATGTTGTTTCCACCAGAGGTGAATTGAAAACTGTCGACTCTGTTCCGCCACTTCAAAGGTAACATACATGCATTTGGATGTAGTACTGATTTTTGGAGTTTCAATCCGTCTCTATTTTTAGGCAAGTCATTATAGTTCTAACACAGCTGGAAGGTAGTGGAGGATTTAGTATTGCCCACCGTCTAACACATCGTTTGGCAAATTCTAGAGGACTACATGACTGGGGTCCTCCGGGTGCAACGCATTGTCCACCAATTGAAAATGTGCACGGTCTGCATGCCCCACGTTTGATCACATAAGGCGTTAGCTCACTCCACTTCAGTTGACATTATTTCACAACATCTAGTCATTAAATACCATTGCTCACATCACCCCATATCCCTCCCGCCCATTTCCACTCATCAACAATTTTTGCAAGAATAACCAAAAACCAAACTGAACAACCAATTAATTAGTGTATGTATTTGATTATATTTATTATTAAATGTAGGTATATTACGCTCTACGGTATGATTATTATTTAAAAATGTTTTAGTTCATCTAACTATTAATAAAGAAAGTTGTAAGTACATTATCTTAAGTACGCATTTTACAAATTAAGAATGGATATGTGTGTTCAATAGAAGAGTTGTAGTGATTAGTGTTGTTCAAGAATATGCTGAGCAACGGATCGCTCTCTACGTGAGTCGGTCTTTCTATCCACAGAATCCAAAACTGCAAACTTTTACAAAATTATGGATATAAACCATCGACTGTGAACAATTCATATAATTTGATGCATGTATCATATCTTCCCAATGCGACAGATGTTATGCCAAAGTTTGCCTATAAATTTCATTCTCTAGATGCAATTATGAATCGCCTATGTAAAAATAAAGGGGTAAAAGTTTTAAGTTACATGCGAATACCTTGATATTTTTCAAAATTATTTACATTTCAATACGGCTCTCCTTTAAATTGTGCTACTATTTTGTGTAAAGGAACACACACGATACAACATTGCGGTACAACTTCACTGTTCATAGATTTTAATATATTTATTTATTTTTTATTATAAAATATTATAAATTATTTTTATTACTTATTATTACTTTATTACTTTTGCAATTCTATTATTATTACTTTTTGCAATTTCATTTTACAATATTATAATAGTCATTAAAATCACACATTTGATCGATTTTTTTTTGTTGTTTTGATGTGCGAAACAATGGTGTTGCCCCTTCAAAAATAAACACAGAATGATATTGTATTCGACATGCCCATAAACGTTACAATCGGTTGATACAACATGCTAAGTATCAAAAATTGTTGATTTTTTGTACAATTGGGACACAACTTTGTACAACCGGCCCATAAACGAAACAGACTTGAATACAACCTCTCCAAGTTGTACAACCAGTTGTATCGTGTGTGGTTTGCTTTAGTCTTTTCTAGCTTTCAATTTTTTGCGTGTAAAATTAATATTTTAAATTAATACTGCAAAAGAAAACAAGATCTGACCTTAAGCATGGTACAATAAAAAGGTAAGGTAGAGCTTCCAGCTGATTACATTTTTTTCTAAGTGTGCCCGAATTCTGCCAATTTTGGGTATATATTTATTGCTTTGAAACATAAAAAAGCCGGATGGAAAGTCTAATCAACAATCGAACCATAATGTTGTGTTCTTTTCTCGCCTTCGTACAATTGATCATTCGGGCCTTCACTTTTCTTAAAGTGAAAAGAACTAGCGACAAAAACAATTGGTTTTAGTTATCCACCACCTGTGGTAAGAAACTTAAAAAAAACAAAAAGGTAGCTGTTCTCCAAAAAAGTTGATTATTGCTGAAAAAGTCCATCCAGGGGACTAAATAAAACAACAAAAAGTAATTGACGCAAAATAAAAAAAGCCATAGAACCAATGTTAAAAAATATATACACATACAAAAAAGACCCACGTGGCATATTCAAGAAAAATAACTGAATAAGGGAAAAAAAAGTCCCAAATAAAAAAAAAATTAAAAGAGTCCTACCACAAAATTTAAAATTAAATAAAAATATATTAAATTTAAAATGTATAAATATATAGACAAAGCTGTCACAACTTTGACAGACTAGTTCGTGGCGTTAACGTCAACTTCAAAGGGTGAAACACGTCGTAGCATTGAAAGTAGAAAATACATATTACCGGAGATTTTGGGAATATGTTCCCGCCGGGAAGTTCACTATTTGCATGATAGCGGCCATGGTAGTATTAAGGAGGTAAAGTCATGCAATCATATGTTTAACATTTTTTCAAAATTATTCATTGAACAACATTTCATTGTCAAAATTTGTATTTATAAATCGATTGTACATACACAAATCAGAGGTGGGAACCTGTTTATTGTGTAGTGAAATAATGCAGAAAATGCGGAGATGAAATGAAATGACTTTACCTTCTTAATTTTACCATGATAGCGGCCAACATATACAAAATTATACATCACCAAGAAGTTTTAAGACTTGAGAGATGAAACCGGCTGATAAAAATGGTGGTAGCGTTAAGAGAAGCTGAATCAAGAATTGGAGTCGATTCTTGAAAGCGGTTACAAAGGATGAATTTTATAATGTATTAGCTGGTCCGGTCCGCGTTGCCGGTCCGTAGTTTTTGTCTATTATGCATATTTGTCAAAGCATAATTATTCACAAAATTTGTAAATAGTCAAAGATGGGAAATAATTTTATTTGCCATTTAAATTGTAAGTTGGAGACCCCATAAAGTCCATATTTTTCATCATAGTATAATTCAATGACAATTCAACAAATATTCGGTCCCATGCAACTTTCTTATATTTGTAATTTGTTCATGTTTTCACAATTTATTTCATATAGATGTACATCCCAAATCTTCATTCCCAATCAATATTCTCTTGGTTACAAATTCAATAGAATATTTTTTTTTTGACCACACATTAGATGTGAAAGTGCACTTGGGGATACTCCAATGTGGGGACTTTACTTAAATAAATTCCTATGGGGCAATTATCAGTATGATGGTTCCCTACCCCAAGGTAGCATAAACACAATTTTTTTGCCAATAAAAATTTATGAATGTGTTCAAGACCAATATGGACCCTACTCCAAAAATTTCAAATTTTTTGCGAAGATGTTCACTACCCCCTTAGAAACAAACATGCCAAATAAGGGCTAAAAAATGAAAATGTGACCAAGACCCCAAAAATAGCTTATGTCGTATGCTATGATGGTTATATAAATATGAAATCGGGTTGTACCCTTATCCGTGAATTATGATCGATATCATGACCTGCAAAAGCGATTTAAGGTATCTTGAATGTTTGGGAAGAATTTCTGGAAGAATATGAATCCTTTTCTTACTAAGAGTCCCATTCGCTCTACTATTTTCCACCCTTTATATATGGTATTTGTACTCCAAAAAAAAATTAGCTTTTTTAGCTCTCATTGGACGAATTATTGTCACGTGAAAGAAGTAGGTCCACGCTACGCTAGCCCCATTAGGCTTTTTCGGTAATTTTTGTTTGTTTAAATGTGTTCGCATCTTCCAGCTGAACCACGATGTCGGCCCATTCGCTCTACTATTTTCCACCCTTTATATATTGTATTTTACTGATTGTACTCCAAAAAAATTTAGCTTTTTTAGCTCTCATTGGACGAATTATTGTCACATGAAAGAAGTAGGTCCACGCTACGCTAGCCCCATTAGGCTTTTTCGGTAATTTTTGTTTGTTTAAATGTGTTCGCATTTTCCAGCTGAACCACGATGTCGGCCCTGGAGTTAAAAGGTAGATGTCAGTTAACATCATATTTCGCACTTATTTCATTTTTATGGTGAACAATTGTATATAGTGAAAAATTATTCATTATTTTTTTCACAAAAAATCCACTGAATTCAATATAATAATACAAATTGAAAAAAAGAAGAATTGACAAAAGAAGAATAACCAATTGAAAAAATCTTTAACTTGTTCGCTGATTTTTTTTACAGCAAATGTTTAAAAATCCTTACAAAGTTTGTCAAGAGAATGTACTGTTATTTTAAAATTCGATTCCATTCGATTCGATTCGATTTTTTCCCGACTTGAGAATTTTTGCAATGAGATCTATTTTTTTTGTGATTTTTTAGCGATTTTGAAAAAGTAAACATCTTTTAACTTTGGTGTGACAGCGTCAAATTATTTTGATATCATCTATTCCGTTTCGCCACCACATAATTCGGCACTCTATGTAACCCGACATCAATTTCAGTTCTCCAGAAATCAAGTCAAATAAATTGGTATTAATATTCGAATTCAAAAATAAAATATAAAAAACACTACAAATGTACATTAGAGAAAAGTAAGTCAAAGTGGAAAAAAATAATGCAAAATAAAACATTACTATTGTACATATCAAAAGTCAAAATGAAAATGTTAATATATCACATTTTTACGCGATTTTTTTTTTTTTGATGTTATCCTTTTCTGACAGGAGACAATTCCGAATTTGCGTGAATCGCTAAAATCAGTCTAGCGGATCTTAAGTTATAAGCTTAGTAACTAACACAACTTTCTTTTATAGATATAGATTGTAATCATTTTCAAGTCTGATTATCTAAATATTTTTATATGGTCTGTTCCAGAACTGCAAGAAAGAAAATTTTTTACTAAAATTAACGATTCCATTTATGATATCGTCATAAATTCCAAACCAGGTATATTCTTGCAGTTTCTGGAAGAGAGCGATTGCCTAGTTCATCACCAAATTTAAATAATAATACAGTCCTCTAAAAATATACATTTAAGCCGCGCTGGAGAATTTGCAAAATACTTTCTTCATACTATTGAGAGCGGGTGAGGCGCTGGGAAATCTAAAGATGAGAATACGTAAAACCCTTTTTTTGACAGGCTTAAGTCATCGGCCGGCTTCTTTGTTAACGAACAAAGGAGCGTAGGATGAACAAGTATAAATGATGGGCCGGAATTGAACTAAGAGTGGAAATACATAAAGTGCATATTTGGCTGACTTAAGTAATCGGCTGGCTTCAAGTCACCTTAAGAATCCTTTGTTATTTTAGGAAGAAGTCAGTCGATGAGAATAGTGAGAACACGTAAAACGCTTAAGTCATCGGCTGTCTTCTTCGGAAAAGAACAAGGGAGCATAGGACCAAAATCGAACTAAATCAACCTAAAACTCTTTTGTTCCACTACGAAAAAGCCAGCCGATGACTTAAGCCAGTCAAAAAATGTTTTATATACTCTCACCCTAAACCAGTAAAAAAGCTCTATATGTACTTGCACCTTAATACGCTTTTTGTCTGGGTTAAATCATCGGCTGGTTTCTTCGTAAGAGAGCAAAAGAGCGTGGGTGAACAAGATACAACTTTTGACTGAAATTGAACTAAATCAACCTATGGCTTAGGCCAGTACAAAACCTATTTTTGTACCAGCACCTTTAAGCTAGTAACCTTAAAGGTGGGAATACATAAAGCGCTTATCTGGCTGGCTTCTTCGGAAATGAACAAAGGAACCTAGGGCCAAAATCGAACTAAGTCAACCTAAAACTCCTTTGTTCATCTACGAAGAAGCCAGCCGATGACTTAAGCCAGCCAAATATGCGCTTTATGTATTTCCAGCCTTAAGTCAGCCAAATATGCGCTTTATGTATTTCCAGCCTTAAACAATTAAATTTGCGGTTAAAATTCGACGCATGGTAGATTAATGCAGGTAACAGCCAGAGTTGTTGTACAATAAACGTAACAACAACCACATAAAAATTTATGTCCAAAAATGTAAACAAAACGATTCATTTTCAATAAATTATTTTAATTTCAAAAATTTACATTTTTGGAATTTTGGCTTCTAATTTTAAAAAGGAAGAAGAATGGTTCTTAAAATATATAATTTTAATGCTTTCATATCATTTCCCTGGATGTATAGTTGTCAACTCTAGGTCCAAATCTCTTAACCTTTCAGGTAATCTCTAGAACATCGTGGAAAAGCAACATCCCTTTCAAATTCAAACCACACTGCATATATACGTAAAGTATTCTACATTTTGCAATTTTAGGAAACATGAAACATACGACTAATTACCTAATGTAAATGTCTTCGCACCATCGGTGTTGGTGTTTTGTAGAATATAACTGATTTTTTCTATTATTAGGCAAAAAAAAAAATCACATTGAGCTGCAGTGAATTTTTATATAAAAAGTGTATACCTCCTATATGTAAAAATGGAATTAAATCACAAACCGTCATACGGAATTTGATACTATTACTACTGTAGAGTCAAATCAGCTGGGGTTTACCGATACCTGTAATAATTATACCACGAATTCATCCATTAAGTATTTTAATTGTTTTAAGAACAATATAATCAGGCCCAAACAGGCGCTTCATGTATTCCCACCTTAAGAGCATCAAAAGAAAAAATTGTATTTAGGGGGTAGCTTTGTCCCACCTTCAAGAAAGTAAAGTCATGCAATCATATGTTTATATTTTTTTTAAATCTTCATTTGACAACATTTTTATACAGGCATTTTGTATTTATAAAGGCATTGTGCATACACAAATCGGAGATTGGAACCAGTTTTTATGTAGTGAAACGTGACAAGGTAAATTACAGAAAATGCAAGAATGGTTATGCTTATTTGAAATGAATTTTCCTTCTTAATTTACCATGTAGATTATAAGGAATTTCAAGCTTGTTGTAATGTTACCTTTCATCACATATACACAGTTTGTATATGTGTGAGTATTGTTTTCAACTATAAAAAACAATTTGAAATTATTTCAATTTCAGTTCCAATAGAAATTCATAATTTTGATATTATTGGACAACAAACTGTAAAATTTTGAGATAATGATTATCCTTTTATTATAAAATCAACTTTGTGGAATAACTGTAATATTCCATTCATGTTTTGTGGTTTTTCACTCAATATAAGAATTTTCTGATAAAAAAATGTAAAATAAACTAAACCAATTGTTGAATGCTTAAATGTATATTTAACATAAAAAGACTCCGGTACAGAGTTGAATTTATCTAGTTGCTTTGAAGTTGAAAAACCATTCTTATTGAGCCATGCAGGAATGTACTATTTTTGCAATTTTTTTCGATATCATAATGGGAAAATCGGCTACCGAAGTAAAAAAGGTTAACATTCTGGAAGAGACCATAAAGGTAAGAATACTGGCTGGCTTCTTCAGAGAAGAACAAAGGAGCGTATGCTAAAAATCGAACTAAGTCAACCTGAAACTTCTTCGATCATCTACGAACAAGCCAACGGATGACACTTAAGCGAGTCAAAAAAGCGTATTATGTATTCTCAACATAAGATTAAGTCATCCTTTGTATACAAATGCTCTGTTCCGAAACTGCAAGAATGCAAAGGTTTTTATTACGATAACCGATTATCCTTTTATGATGTCGAAAAAATCTATTATACTCTTCTTTGTTTTTTACGAAGAAGCCAGTCACATAAAATATAATCGGCCCAATTACGGTTGTCGTTACTATAGTCGTCGTCGACTTTATGTGCGAGTCGCCCTCGCCGTCGCTTCGATTCAAAAATGGTATTATGGTAAGGCATAGAAGCGACATCGACAGTTTAAAATAAAAGTTGGCAACAATTAAAAAACGTTGGCAACACTCCCTTGTTATTGACAAAAAAAAAGATAATTTTGTTTTGTATTTTGAATTCTAATTTCGACTCTTTCGAAAAAATAAAAAATATAGTGAAAAAAAATGAAGATTATAAATGCGTTACATATCTTAAGTTCAAGTGAGGATGAAAAGAAGTGTGTATTAGTAGTGCAGCGGCGAGTGTTAAGGCAACCAACAAACATATTTGCATTGCCTGGCTCTTGATTTTGTTGTTCCAAAAGTTTATAACGCTCTTCCAAGAGTTCAATAGTTTGTACTTTCCTTGATGACTTTTTACCATTGTTTTTTTCTGGGCGATCGAGAAGTTTCAATAGTAGGTTACATCAGTCTCGTCTTCAGCATTGTCCACTTGCTCATTTTCATGAACTATAACGTCTATTACCCTTATGTTTTCCTTATTTTCTATTCCAAGTGCACCACCTGGTCTGTTCAGTAACTTTTGAAACTGCATTATATTAGCGACAGACTCATCCAATGGCGACAGTCATTTGCTTAAAAATGCCACCTCCAGTGCTGCTGGTTTCATCTTTGTTGTGCACAAGTTCCTTTTTAGTTTTAAATTTTTTCCAAACCTAGAAGAATTTTAGAAAACCAACTAATAAAAACATACAAAATTAATTTTAATTTTTACATACTTTTTGCCAGCCATCGGAGCCTCTAATCGGAGGCCCGTTTACATTTAATTTTGTAGCAATAGATTCCCAATCAGATTTAAAATTAGCTGGAACATGACCTTTGGTAAACCCTTTTACCAAACATGGATTTTTTTCCAATTCGGAAACCAAAATTTCAAATTGTTTTGCTGTTGTTATTTTCATGCTCAAATATCAAATACAAAATGCTTACAATATCAACGTCGACTAAAAAATGCTATGTCGTCACAATTTTTTACGGCGACAGATATTCTCAAAAATCGACTTCACGTCGACTATTGTATCGACAATGATAATGGCAACCATTGTCGCTATCGACAAAAAACGACAACCCTAATATCATTATTGTCGCCTCGACTTAATTTTGCGACGCCGACGATAACCGTAATAGGGCCGAATATGTCACAATAAAATATATATGGAAAAAAAAACTGCAGAAACATATGTAACCATGGTACAATGAATACAAGGTAGGCTAACTTTGAAAAAATTACAAGTATAGAGGTCTACCTGTTTGGCTTGTAATGTCAGAATTACTATCAAAACAATAAAAAAAGCAAACAACTTGTTGCATTGATTTTGAATAAATAATTTAAAACCGCGAAAACAGAATGAAAATCAAAATTTCTTTTCAAAATCATGTACTATATATCTCTTATAGTTTATTTCGCGACAAAAACTGTAGATTTTGTCGATGCATACGTCGCAATAAGCATTTTGAAAACACCCAAATTTGAATATTTTCTGAACAATTTTTTTATTATTGAAAAGAATACACACACATGAACAAATAAAGTTGACATATTAAGCCAGGAAAATAAAAAAATTAAAATCATATGGTAGTTCTGCCCTACCTTAAATTCATTGTACCATGTATGTATCCAAAGTAGCAAGGAAGATTCCCCATATAATAATACAAGACACCACCATAGAAACGATGAATACAATCAAATTTCTAGGAAGACAAATCAAAAATAGCTTAATGCTAGGAACACAATTGGAGCGAACGACGAATTTCGCCCTACGCGGCGACAAAATGAGCCGCGAAAATTCGTCGTATGGAACACAATACCGACGAAATTATAAAACAGCTGATGAAGTTGTTTACTTTTTGCTCATTTGTTGACTTCAATGAAAATTATACAAGAACTCATAATTTATAATTTCAGTTATGTCCATCTTCTCTATTATAAATTCACTGATATCCATCTTCACTCAGGCGCAAGTGCACAAATAAATAAACAAATTATTTATGTTTTTTTATACGAATAACAGATAGTAGAGTGACCATAACAAATTTTTAAGTAAAAAGTAACTTTATTTACTAAAACACATAAAATTCGTACAAGTATGGCCACCTTGTACTGTTTTGTCGCCGTTCGCCGGCGTATGAAATAGAAATAAAGCTAATTGAGTTCGCGGCGACCGACGAAATTTTCGCCGGCGCCGTAATTGTGTGCACTTCCATATACACATATGGTTTTTATTTTTGACGACGAACATACGCCGCGAAAAAATTCGTCGTTCGCTCCAATTGTGTTCCTAGCATAACACTGAAAGACCTCTACGAAGAAGTACTTTCCTCAACTCGACTGTGTTGGTATCCATCCCAAAATCGAAGGTCCCGGATTGAACTTTATATAGGAATTTACACAAAACGAGTGGCAAGTTATGGTGAACACTATAATGCCATGTTTACGTTAGAACTTTTTGTAGGGTTAACCTACTTTGAGAGGATTTATTTGAAGTAAAAGTAATGGATATGACAATTTAAATTAAAGGTGGGAAAACATAAAGCGCTTATCTGGCTGACTTATGTTATCGGCTGGCTTCTTCGGAGATTAACAAAGGAGCCTAGGGCCAAAATCGAACTAAGTCAACCTAAAACTCATTTGTTCATCAGCTTAATATGCGCTTTATGTATTTCCACCCTAGCATTTCCAAAATGATACAATTTGTGTTATTGTCTTTCTCGGATCGAACGATATGTCACTTTGATTCCATGCATGGTAGAATCAAGGAGGTAAAGTCATGCTTGAATTTTTTTCAAAAATTATTCATTTGACAACATCTCATTGTCAAAATTTGTATTTATAAATCCATTGTACATACACAACTCAGAGATGGGAACTTGTTTTTATGCAGTGAAATGTGACAAGGAAAATTACAGAAAATGCAGAAATGGGTATGCTTATTTCAAATGACTTTACCTTCTTAACTTTACCATGGATTCCATACAACCCCATTCAGTTCATTGAAATGTTTTGGCTTAGTTTAGTTTTTACGCTGATTCCGGGAAAGTATTTTTTTCTTGGGGGACGGATCCATATACCAAGACCCGGACCTACTAAACCGATGTTGACAATATAGGTATGTTTTGAAAGCTAATATTTGAAAAATATCCAACATTTGAGAGCAAGAATCAAAATCATTGATTTTTTGGACCCGTTTTTGGAGCCCATAAAATTTAACCCAAATTATAGTTGACACTATAACCTTTCAAAAGGTGCTATCATGGTACAATAAGGAGGTACAACAGCTTCGTTAAACTGCAGAAATACAGCCCTGAGGCTATGCCCGCTTCCTCTCAGAATTATTCAAAATTATAGGCAACAAGTTGTTTTAATTTATTTGATATTTTTGTTCATTTCTAAAATGAGTCAAATAACGCGAAATATAAATGAAATGCCTTGATGTTCTCTCAAAAATATGATCCTAAGTGTTCAATCTTTCAATTCCATGGTAAACCTCGTTAATGTTATTAATGCGCGCCCCGCAATTTAAGTTTCTTCCAATCATTGATTTTGAAAATATCTTTTTATTTTTTAAAACAACAAATACATACACAAAATTGGCAGAAGTCGGGCACACTTAAGGTAAGGTCACATTGGGCAAATATTTGACGAAAAATGTAAAATATTTCTTTGTCACAATCTGACCAACAAATATTATTTGACGGCAAATACAAAAACAGCTGATTTTGGGAAAACAAAATTATTTGCCAGGAAACAAAAATTTGACCAGTGTGTCCATAATGTGAACACATATGATCAATTATTTTCCTCATTTTTTGTCAAACATTTATTTGACGTTGCAAATGTTTTGTAAGGTCAAACAAGGAAAAATATCGGTTTAAAACATTGTCTCACCATTTTTCTTTAAGAACAGAAGAATTTGTAACATGATGTTTAAAGAATATAATGACAGACTAATGCAATAAGTAGTTTTGTTTGTTTGGTATTTTTGAATTAATTACCAAAGCCCACCAAAGTGAGTAGTAGGTCAAAATTTCTTCTCAAAATAATTTTCTATATCTATATATATTTATATATAAAATGTTTACATATGGTTGTTCCAGAACTGCATGAATGTAAATGTTTTTACTACAACAACCGATTTTGCCTTTATGATATCGAAGAAAATTGCAAAACTAGTCGATTCTTGCAGGTTCTGGAACAGCCCAATAATTGAACACAACAGCATACTACCCTACTATGAATTTTATGCACCATGATTTATATGCATGATTTTGTATGTGCATATAAACATACAAAAATTACAAAAAAAAAAAGTTGTTCTGGCAAGGCATTTATTTCACAACAGCCGGTCTTTTGTTTCCCTTCTCCCCTGCTTGAACAAACAAAATCTGTCAAATATTTGACTGTAATATGAACATCGAATCAACTCTGTATGAATTTCACATTTGTCCAGTCAAATATGAGATAACAAATTTCGATCAAATATTTGCCCAGTGTGACCGTACCTTTAGAAAAAAAATGTTATCAGCTGGGAGCTCTACCTTACCTTTTTATTGTACCATGGGTGCTATCATGGTACAATGAAGAGAAGGTAGGCCAATATTGAAAAAATTGGAAGTATAGAGGTTTACCTGTTTGGCTTGTAATGTCAGAATTAGTATCAAAACAATAAAAAATCAAACAACTTGTTGCATTTATTTTGAATAAATAATTGAAAAACGCTATAACTGAATGAAAGGTCAACACTTCTTTTGAAGTGAAATAACAAATTAATTGAAAATAACAAATTAAAATCATATGGTATCATAGCCCTACCTTGATATCATTGTCCCATGGGTGCTATTATCTTTCTTGTATCGAGAGATACGGATCTTTGAACCAGCACGAGCCGATTATGTTCAGTTTTTCTAAATTGTATGTTGTGCTGGGTGGACGGCCTTTAGCCGGGGCTTGAGTTTTACTCATATAGGTATGTCCAACACCGGCTACGCGAACTAAAATGTTTCTAAATTTGATATTTCATTTAAGTAGCTATCCTTTGGAATTTTCCTGTACCCGGGTCCTTCCCTCAAGAATACTTTAATCAGGGTAAAAATAAGTTGTTATTATACTATAGTTGTTCCTTACTAAATTGGTGTTTTTCCACTGTTTCTCTTAATTTTATCTGCTTGTCAAGATTAAGAAAAATAAAAAATATAGATTAATATATTGCAAATTTTGTGATTGTGAATCCGTCTTCATTCTGTTCGTTGATTTAATTGTCGAGTTTGCAGTGCTACCATTGCACTTTAACAATTGTCGATTAATCGAATACCGACGTACAGATCCCTATCTCGATCGCCATCTTTGTCTTGTCATTCGTCAAATCTCGCGAGTTGTTAGTTGTTTGTTTCTTCAACAAAAAAATATAAATTATTTAATTAGGATATTTTTGTGACAGATGGGGATTTGCACGAATGTCGTAGAAAAGATAGTTCAACATAAGTAAGAAATTTGACAAGTGAAAATAGTGTGTGTGTTGTTGGTGCATTTAATTTTTGCAGTAGACATACCAGCGACCGCTGGCACACGCCGCAAAGTAAGTCGGCTTGCTTGTTTGCTGCTTCTAACTAGTGATAGATTGCATGAGAGGTGAAGAAGTGGTCCTCAATAAGAATTATTTTTCGAGTTTGTCATTGCATTAAATACCAACGTTCGAAACAATATATTAAGCGGCAAAATGTCATATCCACCACGCCCTCCAATGGCCCCTTATATGAATCCATCCATACCTCCGCCGCATGTAAGTTTGGAAAATGTTTCGGTTGTAGACTTCCCCTAATGTTTTGCTGTACGCTCTTTACAGATGATGGGCCACCCACCACCTCCTTCACGAGGTTATAGAAACTCAGCAACTATTAGTTCACAACCAACTGTTTATCAAAGACCTCCGGATCCCGTACCACAATTTCAAGGACCAATTATAACGGTGTTTGTTGGTAATTCTTGTTTTTCTTTACAACAAAACACAAGCACATGTTAATCGTTACAATCTATTTCTTAACTGTAGGCAATATTAGTGAACGTGTTCCAGAGGTCCTAATAAAACGGATACTAGCAACTTGTGGGCCGGTGGTCAATTGGAAGCGTGTATCGACTTTCGGTTTCTGCGAATATGAGTAAGAAATTATATCTGTTATTTTAGATAGTATTTTTCGAACGATAAAATATTATTACTTTTAGCGGACCCACGGCTGGCATGCGGGCCGTGCGCTTACTTAGCGAAATTGAAGTAGACGGCAAGACACTGGTAGCAAAAGTTGATGCTAAAAATAAACTTTTGTTGGACAACTTCAAGGAGGAGGAGCGTAAAAACGGTGCCATCGAGGAGAAGAATGAGAAAAACAATGATGAAGATGCTCTGCGTTTAATGAGACAGATAATTGAGGAACATAGGCAGGAAATTGAAGAATTTGATCCTAACGCACGAAACGATATGTTTAGTGGACGTGGTGGCAAAATAAAACCAGGACGTGTTGACGAAGTCAAAGTTCCCAAAGCTCTTAATGAGACCAACCTGGAAGAGGATAAGAGAAATCTTATAAGTAGTGAAATTGGAAAATTTCGTAAAAGAGCCGAAGCTGATGAGCATCGTAAGGAGAAGGAGAAAGAAAGAGAAAAGGAAAAAGAAAAAGAGAAGGAAAAAGAAAAAGAGCGAGATAAGGAGAGAGAAAGAGAACGGGAGCGGGAACGAGATCGGGATAGAGATCGTGAGAGGGAGCGGGATCAAAAGGATAAGGAAAAGCGCAAAGCAAATAGTGACAGCGAACAGGATTGGGATGCTGACGAACATGAAAATGGCGCTGTGAAATGTGCCATATCCTCTCCTGTCCGTATAAAAGAAGAGCCAGAACTTGTTAAGGAGCCTCGTCGTAAAAGGAGCCCTTCCCGAACCAAGGAACGCGAGCGGGACTATAGAGAACGTGAGAGAGAGCGTGAACGTGAAAGAGAGAGGGAAAGGGAAAGAGAGTTAAGAGAAAAGGAGCGAGAGCGTGAACGTGAAAGGGAACGTGAGCGAGAGCGAGAAAGAGGAGAGCGCGAACGCGAACGAGAGAGGGAAAGAGAACGCGAAAGGGAGCGTGATAGGGAAAGAGAAAGGTGCGAATAAAACTTTTTCTTGGCGTATAATATTAATTAGTACAAATTGCAGGGAACGAGACGAAAAAATCACAAAAAACGTCAGGGACGTCCAGCGTGAGAAGGAGATGGAAGAAGAGATAAGAGAACGCAAGAAAGCCGAGAAGAAAGCCCGTGAAAAGGAAGAGGCATATCAAGAGCGATTAATGAACTGGGAGCAAAGGGAAAAACGCAAAGCAAAAGAATACGAAAAGGTTAGTTGCTCCAATCATTAGTAAATTGGCATATTAAAAATGTAATCTTGTAAAATATAGGTCCGTCTTAAAGAAAAGATAAAACAAGAAGAGCGCGAAAAGGAAGCAAAGCGCCTTAAAGAGTTCCTAGAAGACTACGACGACGAAAGAGATGACGTTAAGTACTACAAGTAAGGTCAAAAATTGGATTAAGTTATTAAAAGAATTAAGTTTGCAATTATCCACTATTTCATGATTTTAGAGGAAGAGAACTACAGCGGCGCCTAGCTGAACGGGTTCGAGAGGCAGATCTTGATGCAAAGGATCGCAACAAAGAACAAGAGGAGTTGGATGAATTAAAAAATAAAATTTTCAGTGGAGAATTTGATAATCCAACACAGGAATACGAAAGAGCGAAAAAAGAACACGAAAGACTCTATAAACCTCAGATCATTATTGACGTTAATCAGGAAAATATGCAAAGAAAGGAAAAAGAGCAAGAAAGAAGTCGAGAAAAGCACAACAGTATTTCCGACAAGCGTGAAGTTTACAATAGAAATGACGACGGTCTTGGCAGCCATGTGGGTGCTTCCACAGTGCCGTCAACCGCTGTTGTTAGTAGACCGTCAAGGCCCGTTTCAAAAGCAAGGTCAATTGATTCCATATCCAATGATGACGCATCTGCCCATGAAACCATGTCAAATGCCAGTAGTCGTTATAGCCGACACGATTCTGAGTCTCGAGATTATACAAACGCCGATGATATAGAGTCTATGTCACCGGCCACTCCTCAAGGCTTTGCACATGCACAAACCAATGATTCCGTGTCAACCCCTCCGATAATGCCAACAGTTGGCATCAGTTTAAATTTAGGAGCCAATGCAAAAAAGAAGAAGATAGAAAGTGCGCCTGGGGTGTTTAGCGCTGATGACGATAATGATGATGTCTCCAACTCAAAGAAACGAAAATTGGTACCTCTAGGTATGTATATATTTCGTTGGTGGTCCATCCACATAATACTTACGTTCAATACAATTTCAGATTATGATGACAATCAGGCAAAACAACAGAATACCCATGGTTTGGCGACAGTGAATCCAAGCGATAGACATGACAACACGTCTGGTCCTGTCTCTGTTTCTGCTGAAAAGGGTGGAAGTTCGGCTGCAAATAAAAAACACGGTAAGAATGATACAAATGCTGTTCCTGCAGCAGCAAGTAGCAAAAAGGATGAAAGTAGTGGTACAAAGGTACACGATGAAAAACGACGCCACATAAAAAGCATTATTGACAGGATACCGACCCAAAAGGAGGATCTTTTCAACTATAAACTCGATCGCAACGAGATCGACAATAATCTTATGGAGCGCAAAATACGCCCTTGGATAAACAAGAAGATCATCGAATACATTGGAGAGCCCGAGCCAACATTAGTCGATTTTATCTGCTCCAAGGTTTTAGCTGGCAGTTCACCTCAAAGTATTCTGGACGATGTACAAATGGTAATTATAACATTTCAAATAATGTAAACGAGTCTAATTGTTGTGTATTTCTCCTAACAATAAAAAGGTACTTGACGAGGAAGCCGAGGTGTTCGTTGTCAAAATGTGGAGACTTCTCATCTACGAAGTGGATGCTAAAAAGATCGGTTTAGGTAAATAATTTCTTATTTTAAAAACATTCTTTAATTTTGTGTATTAAATAATTACATATTTGCAAAACAATAAAAAACTTAATAGTAAAGAAAAACAAGAATAAATGAAAAAAAAATCGAACAAACAAATGTGGATTGCTCTAAATATCTATGTTTACTTAAAAAAATGTTTTGTTAGCCCATGGCAAACACGATTTGCTGCAGGTTATAGCAAAAACGATAAACAACAAATCAAAATATTCTAAATAAATAAAGAGAGGATTGAATTTTGTCCATCCGTTCCCAATTAGTAATTGTGTTTTAATTGTATTCGTGGCATTTCAAATGACAATTCAAGTCCTTACTCGCCAAAAGTATGTTTTATGTGTTTCTTTTTATAGTTTACTTCTAAAAGTTTTGATATCGAAACTAAAGTAGAAGAGTCTTGTTTTTTTTTAATATATTTATTGCTAAAACTTGATGCATAAAATGCTGACTCTGACAGGACAGCGATATTTGTTCGTTTTTAATTATCTACATATTGCACGAGATCTACAAGAAAGACTAATCTGAATGCTAGCTATTGAAGTCTGACTGACATCCAAAAGTGTGAATATCTGAATTGCAAGCTTATGCAATATCAATTAAAAAAATTACTCTGCTTGCATGCTATGCTTAAAACCACAATGATGGCATTTCAGAATGTCATCGAAAGTTACCCAGAGAATTTCCAGTGGATCGACTGCTGTTCCTTATCAAAACTCCCGAAGCTCATTTCACAAGTTTAACTATTTGTACGAGAGCATGGGATAAGCGTTGGTTTATCTTTCTTCGAAAATCAAACCAACATATTTAAAAAAAAAAATAGATTTATACTATCATCGAACATTGTCAATACAATTTAGATTTTACAATTAAATATTGCTGTACTTTCTTAGTATGAAATTGCTACAAACTCGGAGTTGATTCTGTACATAATGGATGACTAAGGATTAATTCTGACTGGGTTTGGCAAGTATGAGAAAATTTGCTTGAACTTATCTATAAGAAAATCGACGTTAACCCAGCTCAAAAAAAATGAATCTTTGTTTAAAAAATCTTTACATTTCCATGTAGTGTTTTGAGTTCAAGTCTCTCTTATAAAGTATAACCACTTGACATTATTAAAAAAAAGTTTGGGATTATAGGAAACCAACCTATTGTGACGATTTATTTTGTCTTATGACATAAAGAGTTCCTGCTGGTACACAAATACATAATAAATACTACATTTACTACCAGTATTATTCATATCTAAATTAGGTTATAACATAAACATTGTAAAAGTGATTAAGAATAGTAATAATTTGTTTTTCAATATTCCGTTGTAAACATAGGGTTGACGCGAACAAATGCAATAAAAAAGAAAATTTTCAGTATAGTAGATCAACATCTACAAGACGATGCTGCTGCTTCTTCATCTTCAGTACGCACATCGATCCGATCTCCGTTATTGAACTGTTCAAAATTGCCTGAACTGACAATCTAAAAGAAAGAAGACACATTTTAGATTTTTAAAAAAACAAAACAATTTTCTTATATCTTAGACTGAATCTTTTGAGATGTTACACTCTTTGAGTACATGAGCGATATGACAACAGTGCTTATGCTATGTATATTATATACCTTCTCAACGATATCTCGAAAGACATCGGCAACAAATTTATCATGTTTGGCTGAGGTTTCCAAAAATAGCGAGCGATGTTTTCGAGCAAATTTAAGACCCTCTTCACGACTTACAACGCGTTCCTCGTCTATTTTATTGCCCACAACAATTGTGGCAATGTTTGGATTATCACTGTAATTTTCTAGTTCATCAAACCAAGATTCTAATTTGACCAGCGACTCTCTACTTTTAATGTCATACACCAAAATTGCACCCAACGCCTTCCGATAGAAACTGGGTGTTAAGCTGCGAAATCTTTCAGCGCCGGCTGTATCCCAAAGTGCCAGTTTATAGTCCACGCCGTCAATATTCATCACTTTGCTTTTGAAGTCCATACCAATTGTAACGTCATGACTTTCGTCAAATTTGTTTTCCACAAATCGACGAATAAGACTAAAATAAAGAGAAGAGGATATATTATGATCAATATTTTAAAAATAATAAACGGCCTTCTCTTTAGGCCGATAAAGTAAGTTTCTTTTTTTTTTTTTGAAATTGCGAGGGCCGAGCTCTCAGCTATTGGAATACGTTCCAAGTACAGATTCATGTGTCCATGTCGGTCGAAACACATAATACCATACCAATTGTCGAAATTTGTCCAGTTGGACTACAATAGCAACTACGAAGATTATATCCTAGCTTAAGTAAAATTAAAGCCAAATTTTTGAAGTCGATATCGCAAAAAATTTCGATCGAATCCATTTAAGGTTATCACTATAGTTTTAAAGTTTCCAGATTCACCCGGTTGAAAGACGCTGCTACGTGCTGCAAAACTGTAGTCTTCGCCAGAGTCGTCGCCCAGTCTTCCAAACAGCAACTCTCACATGTCATTTTGTTATTCAATGACAATGGATTTTGAGGTAAGATAATGGACTTTATGATTCGAAGGAATACTTTGGTCTCAGCGATTTTGGATCAACGAAAACTGTAGTAGTCTACAGCGTTGAACTCGTCAACTGTCGCTTCAGAGAACTATTCAAGCCTTCTTTTCAAATACCCGAAGTGAGACTAGCAAATGTCAAAAATAAGATTAATGGATGAACCTCGCTAAAGTGAACTGACTTAGGAAGTTCAATGTTTGGTTTAAGGGTTTTCAGTACACAAAAAAAAAACAGTTCAATATACTTAAAATGACATTGTTTAACTCTTCCAAGAAACACAATAAATTACAAAGTAAAAATATTAAAATATATGAAGCAATTTCTATTTAGTTTTCTTCCCATGGTCTTGGTCCTCTCTTGTTCTCCCAATCCTCTATATTTAAATCCTTTACTGTTTCATAGACCTTTTCTATTGTGACTTCTTCCGGTTTTTTCATTTTTACACCATGCTGTTCCATTTCGTCAGGAGTTATGGTTTTCTGTTTGGAGAACTGGTATCTACAACATAGCAAAGTTAAGAAATAGAAATAAGCCGTTTGGAAATCAAGATTGTGCTGCAGAATTTTACCTTAATTTTGTGAACTCCTGTAGACCAAAAGAACCACCCACCATTAACACAAGAAACGGAATGCCATATTTAAAGGATTTGTTGCGTTTCAGCGCATTCCACTTTTGGATAAGTGCCATTTGAGCCAATTGATTCTTTTTTACATAAACAGTCCTCGTTCCGTAAATTAACAACAGCTGATTCGTCACCCGTCATTCTAGCCAGAGCCGTAACAAACATATCGACGGCGAAGTAAATTTTCAAGTTGTCAGCAATAGTAGTGTTGCAATCACCTATTTGACGCCGCGTAGTTTACAATTTCTAGTAACGTGTGTGTTCTGATAGAAAAAACTTCCAACATATATATGCTCTGTTCCAAAACATGCAAGAATCTACTAGTTTTGCAACATTTTTTGATATCATATTCCCTTTATCGGTCATTGCAATTCTGGAATAGGCCAATATTTTACAAAAGTAGTAAAAATTGCAAAACAGAGCAAATATTAATCAAAACGAATGTATAACGCATGGGAATAAAATTTAGGTAATCACATTTGCCAAATCGATAATGGCAACCCATATTTATATTGGAACTCATCCATAGCTTTCAAATAATTTTAAAATTAATTCCTTAATTTCAGTTTTCACGTAGATTGAATGAAATAACTCTTCAATTTTTTCAGATAAATGTGACAGTTTACCTAAATATACGATTAATATCTGAGCAGGTCACTTTGCTGATAAAAGTAAACTGTTAATTTTTTCTTTTCTACGATCAATGTTATTCTCGCGATCTATAACGTTATGTTCAAATATTCTTTTTTGGTACATGTCCCGCCATTCAATCCATACATTTTTGGAAGGGAACAAAAGTTATGCGTTAACTTCTAAGAAGGAAATTCTTATTTTTAATTTTGAAAGTTGGATGTTGTTAATGAAAAATTATGAAAAAGTGAAGAGCTTTCGACACAGGCAATTAAAAAATTTCCCATCGATACTTTTTATAATGTGATTTTCACGGTGCAAAATTACCCGGCTGCCTGTTTTTTACACTAGTACGCCTGACGTACGCCTTCGAAGTTTATCATAAAGAAATACATTTACGAAAAGAATTCCAATCGAAAGTGGAGTAATTTCTGTACTGAAAAAACGAATTTATTCGGAATGAAACCAATTTTTACTTTGCTAGTACAATTGTATTTTTATATAAACTTGTGACTTAAAAATACTATAAATTAATAAAAATGTTGTTGTAATAACAAATACACATTTAAAATCAATTTTTTCTTCCTATTTAAAATAATTTGCAATTAATTACAAAATAATTACAATTAATTTTTCAATTGAAGAAACCAATTATTGAAGAAGTGTTGCCACATAATATATGCTTGTGAAAACCGTTTTTTCTTCAAATAAAAATTAATCATTTGTGAAAACTTAACAATCTGGCATTGCCAATGATAAGCTGAAGCAAAAATAAAAAAAAGGAAATCAAAATAGAATTTTGTGGAAAATTGCATTGAAACTATTCCAATGGGAATCTATGAAATGCTTGAATGCCTTAAAGTTATGGACCTTGTGTATTTTGGTACAACGGACTCGCAAAACATGTTACCCTATTAGAGAAGATGAGTACTTTTGTATGGTACGTTGGGCAGTGGGTAGGTCTGTTTATCAAATGTTTGCTAAACCGGATAAAGAATTGATTTTAATAAACCCATTTACATGACAGGCGCACACAATTTATGACGTTTTCACCGCAAAAGTTTAATACTTTGATAGAACGCATACTTGTTTCCCATAGGTACTGAAAAATCAAAATTTTAATTGAAAAACTTTAAAATCATCCATATATTTTTTAGTAGGGTTGAAAATAGGATTATCAATATAACAAAGCTAGCATTTTGGGGTAAAACGCCGTACCTGGCAATTTACTATAGCAGGGAATTCATGTTTTTTGCACGAGATGTGGTTATAAGGTAGATCTATATATGAGTATAACAGACCTTCCAAAAATTTAGCGTGATGTACAAATAATATCCAAACACGCCAAGTACATATCTTCTCACCTACCAAAAAAGGTTTACATATTATTACAAAATGTCCGATACACCATAGAAAACGAGAACATCTGAAGAGAGCAATTTTGACAGTTGATATACTGAAATTTCAGATTAGAACTGAGAACTTAGGAAAACAATAGTTTTAGAAAAATTTAGCGTTGCCGGTTTTGAACTAGATATAAGAATAAACGACTCACATTGATAAGCAATACAGTGTACATACATATTTTATATTTGAGGCTTCTACCAAAATTTTTAAATTTAAAGTTAAAAATTTCAATGAATGATACCCAAATACACATTGTACCAAGGCGTATTTAAAACTGCTGACATGGACCGATGCCTGATTTCGTTATCAAAGCGCAAACACCAGAAATTCAAACACACACTACGGGAAATGCAGGACAACATTTGCAAATGTATTTGTCAGTGGTGAAAAGTTGGCCTTTTTGTACGAATCGAAATTATTATGGAACAGACGAAAGAAACGTTTAAAAATAGAATCCTTCAAAATAAACCAAAAGGCTGGTAGCTATATTTCAATGAACCTACAACATTTCCTCTCGACTTCAGGCATGTGAATAGATTCCATTGATCTTGAATAGGATCGACCAGTATATTTTTGGTATATGGGAATTGATCATTGCTTAATTCTTTTTATCATTTCTATCAATTCACAGTTATGGTCCACAAAAATATTTGCACCTTCCTTATAGCACTTACTCAGAATGGCACTAACAAAAACCTCATAAATATTCTATAAATTTGAAATTTTAGTTTCGATGCATGATAACTGGGAAAATATTCAAAACCATAAATAGAAGCAAATTTTATTTTTAGTAGATCATGGAAAGCTAAAGGCCAGAAAAATCATTGTATATATGGATTACGTGGAAAAGTTAAATTCGAGAATGTTGTGGGTTCTCTAAGTGTAGTCAGAATTTTAACACGACCCATGGATGACGAACTTTGTCTTCAAGAAAAATATCAGCTTGTTTGAATACACGCCATCGCATACTCATTGCCTTTGTATATTTACAACTGATGATCTAAATACGCAAAATAGTTTAGGTGACAGCACCAGTTCAATGTTATTTTATTAGTTATGCGGAATGGATTTTTGTTCTCACCTTGACTTCCCCACTCCACTTTCGCCAATTACTAATAGTTTTATTGCTTTATCACTGAGCATTTTTGCTTTAAATAGACAAATTTACTTTTCATTCACTTTTATTTTGATTGTTGAGAGATTTAATAAAAACTCGAAGCCGTACGATTTTTTGCCGGCGATAGCGAAATACATTTTTTGGTCCCCGGCAGTGTTGCCAGTATTTTCTGTCTCTCGTCCCCAAAATCAATAAACGTTTTCTCCAGATCTCCTCAAATTTGATTCAATTTCCTCAAAAAAAATCCCCAAGCATTTAACAAAAAACTAACAGAGTAAATTTATTTGAAAAAATATTTGCACATAGAATTCAATTCATAGAATAATGTATCTTGCATATTATATATGTAAAATATCATAAAACTAGAAAATAACAAATAAATAGAACATTTTAATTTCATTGGGATAGCAGGACTGGATCAACAATACGCTTTATTATTGCACTGTACATTGTTCTGTGCAACTCTAATTTCTCGAACTCCTTAATGGATAGTGTTTTTAACATCTCTATTAGATGATCAATACTTGAAATAGCAATATGAGTCGCTGTGAAAATTGCCAGTTTTATGTCTATTATTTTATCCTCGGGTTTTTCACAAACGATACCTGAAATTGGATTCCTTTCTTAAATCATTGAACACTTAATTGGTAGTAGCATGGTACAATATCAAGGTAGGGCTCTGATACCATATGATTTTATTTTTTTTTTTATTTTCTTGGCTTAATGTGTCATCTTTATTTGTTTATGTATGTGTTTTCTTTTCAATAACAAAAAAATTGTTTAGAAAATATTCAGATTCGGATGTTTTCAAAATGTTTATTTCATCGTATGCATCGACAAAATCTAGAGTTTTTGTAGCGAAATAATCTTTTAGAGATGGTTTCGAAAAGAAGTGTTGATCTTTCATTCAGTTATCGTGGTTTTCAATTATTTATTCAAAATAAATGCAACAAGTTGTTTGATTTTTTATTGTTTTGATACTAATTCTGACATTACAAGCCAAACAGGTAGACCCATGGTAGAAGAATATAGGTAGACGCGTCGACACAGCTGCTGGGACAATGAACTGTCAAACCAATTTTGGAATTGAAAATGTTGAATGAACAACTATTTAAATTTGTAAAAAATGTTGAAAAACGCGAATTATAATAGCCTCCGAATGACGTAGTATAGAAAAACATATAAAAATCTACTTATATTTGAAAAAAAAAACTTTAACATTTTTTTGACATATCAATGCTCCTAAGCGTTGATGCATCTACCTGTATTCTTTTGCCATGGGTAGACCTCTACATATGCAATTTTTTTCAAAGTTGGCCTACCTTCTCTTCATTGTACCATGGGTAGTAGCATGGTACAATGATATCAAGGTAGGGCAAAGTTAAAAAATCAAAGAAAATACAACTCTCTACGTACGGCTAATAATGTCACATGATGACAAACGTCAGTAGCCATAGACAAAAAACTTGTTATGAAAAGTATTTTTTGTTTTGTTATTGTTATTTTTAATGAAATTTGTTATTATTAACGAAAGATATTCATTCAGCAAAACGCGATATTTTTAAAATTAATTATTTTATGAAGTTAAATAAAGCGTTATGGTTAATTCAAGAGCGTTGTGTTTTTTTTTTAATTGGAAGGAAATTTTTTGTTTTTGACCAGCCCACTCGTATTGCCTTATTTGTTTACGAATTCTGGTCAACAACGTGTTCGTAACAGGCATTCAAAAACCACAAAATATGTGATACGTGGAAAAGAAGGGCCCACTTGTGTTATATCAAGATGACTGTTTCAAGATGAATCTGTCCATATTTAGGCGTGCTCGTCGGTCTGTCTGGCTCGTGCGCGCGATAACTCTTGAAGGGAGTATCCGATTCGACCCAAAGTTAATACATCGTAATATTATTGTCAAACTACTTCGGAGAGGCAATATTAGAGTCAATGTTATATCAGGGGTGAAAATATGCAATATCGGCCCCAACAAATGGTCAACATTTTGAATATTTATAATTTTAATAAAATACTAAATAAGCATCCAATTCTCTTGAAATTTCTCATATCCCAACATTTATACCAGCACAGGATCCTGCGTGAAGATGGCAGATATCGATCCACTCCTTCTGTTACCTCCCTCACAAAGGGGTCAACATATTGAATACCAATGAAGCTCATAAAACGGGAAATAAGCATCCGATTATTTTCAAATTTGGCACATATTAATACCTATTACCTATTAAACTAATAATAACCGATATTTATATTAAATTATGCATACATTTGTTTTTTTTTTTTTTAATTTATTTCAAAGAACAAAAAATTGCAGATATATAAATAGTACATATTTTGTTGTTGCAAAATGGTCAGGCTTATCCCTTTTATTGTTGTTTTTATAAAAACAACGTTTGTTTATTAGTGGAGAACGATGGTAATGTTTACCAGGGGGTAAGGCAGGGAATACCTAGGTTTCGGAAAGAGCCACCAATCCTCATCAGTTCCCTTGTTTTTTGTCTGGGATATTCTCCCCAGAAGTTATTTTAAAAATAACTTCTATGACAAAAAAAAAAACATTTTTACCCAAGTGACGAGATCGTAAGCTCAATAGAAGAGGAACCAAAGAATTAAATAAAACTAAAATTCTTTTGGAAAGTCTTCTAAATCTTACAACCGCACTTATAAACATTTACATCTTTCTCCACTTGTTATGCTTTCGTTCAACCTGAACGAAGAAGCATAACCATGTAAGTTGGTTTTGTCTGTTACAACAAAAACCCCTTCGTCGACCGTGCCTTGTCTATAATATATTTATGTTCCATATGCTCTATGTCCGACTCATTTTATCTAATTACATACGTGTATATATTGACATTGTTAATTAAATTTCAGTCTATTATAACATTACAGTTATAGTATCTAATCTATGGAGTATTTAACAGATAATCAATTACATATATTTGCAGTTAAAGTTGAATTTTTAATAGATTTTTTTGTCCCGAAATTCGCTGCATAGCCTTTTGTATTTTTAACCCCACATTCAAATGCTTAATGCGAAAATTAATACGACATTTGAAAAAATATTGCTTTACTTTGTGATCAATGTCCACATTTTCGCTCATTTCATACATTCGCTCATTTCATGCAATTTATCTCTGTGATCAATTCTGTCGCCGTTTAAACTGTGAAAAATTGATTCCAGTTGAATTATTTTCAGCAAATAATCTCTGGAGGGCTTTTTTAGAAACCCTTTGGATACTTGGTCCACCCAAGTAAAGGTTTTTTCTTCGCATAGGTGGTCTGGGAGGTTTAGCTTTCGGATCATATATCCCGCTATATACTCCAGCGCATAATCTTTTAGGGTTCCGATATCCGGAAAATCTTTTATTTCTATTTCTTCTACATATTCGTTTACTTGCTTTTCATCATTTTTTCGAAGGGGAATTCTTCAGTTGCTATAGGCGTATGTAAGAAAGATATCCATGGCATAGGACCATTATTTACATTTCCTGTGTTATCCATCAATTCCGTGTTTCCAGCTAGATAAATAGGATAAGAATGGTAAGTGATACTTAATATTCTGCTAAACATGTACATTAACACAAACCTAGAATATATTTTCTCATTCTGTATTTAAAATCCTTGGGAGTCGGGTGGTCGTTTAGTCCCCCTTTACTCCTTAGTGCTCCGAAGAAGTTCTCCAAGACATCCTGATTTAATCGGTTTGTTAATATATATCTCACGCCGAATTTTTCATGAAGATATTCATGAAGCACACATAGAGCATTATTTGTCATCATGATAACTTTTTGAAAAATACACAGTCTTTTTTTCCCTGGAATCATGGGTTCAGAAACAGCTTCTGTCATTCTCCACAGTACTTCGTTCTGCCTCTTTTTCGATATTCCGTATGGTTCCTATTAAAGTGTTTTTACGAAAAAATCATGTTATAAGAACATTAAAAAAAAGTAAAAAAGCAGATAAGTTTGGCCTGGCCGAACTTTTAATTCCCTCCACCATTTTTGCCAAAAATTTAAAAAAAAACTAATATACGAGGGTATTCTTGTATGGGTGCTATACGTAGACGTGGACCTGCATAAGTAATTTTCTTTATAGGTAGTAGTAACCATTTTAAACAATTCTAGTGAATAATGTCGCTAAAATCATCCAAATACCGAATATCGGGAGATACCGTTGTATGGGGCCATACGAAAACGTGGACCTAAGTGGCCAATTTTCAATACCAAAGTCCTGCAGACATTATATACACTGAGTAAAATTTCATCAACTTACTTTATTCCATTCGGAAGCTTGAGTGATTTCTACAGACGGACGGACATCGACATAGAATTTTATGCAGATATATATATATATATATATATATATATATATATATATATATATATATATACCTTGTGGGGTGGGTAAACTGTATATTTTGAGGTGTTACAAAGGGAATGACAAACTTAATATACCCTCCATACTATGGTGAAGGGTATAAAAGCGATATTTGTTAAGGACCTTTCCTGGGTAATTGAACGTATTAATTTTGGAATTTACTATATCAAACCAGTCATTTGACAGCTGAATAAATTTGGATGTTATGTGTGGTTGGTATTTCTCATGACTATGGGCATCACATCGTAATATTGCATTTGCTGTTGTATTGGATAAAAGTTGTGCCGCCAATTTGACTTTTTGTCTTCCTTTAATTAAATAACTGTATTCATATGTTCATCGACTTGCTATTGAAATGTAAAACCTATCAAAACTCACTTAGGTGACTATAACCTTTGTAGAAAAATGAAATGTATAGATTTGAAAATATGTGAAAAATAACTCAATTAATCGAAATCAAGTCCATTCGAAGGTCCCAAACTGTCTGAAACTGGATTTGTCACGACATCTGAGGGGAAGTAAAATGTGCCACTGCGTTGGCAAATATATAAATATTTTGCTTCGTACGAGATAGAATGAATGAAGTAATTACTTGTCCTTTATAATTCAATCATGTATCTAGATAATGATTCCGCAACAACTTCAGTAAATGGGGAGCGTCTGCAAATGCAAAAATTTTGTTTTCTTTTATTGACAGGGTATGGAATCCATAGCTTATCTTAAATAAAATTAATATCAATTGTAATAGGAAGACAATGAAGTCAATAAAAATGCCTAATGTTTTCCATAACTTTTGATTTGTTGGGCCCATACCACATACAATCGTTACAACAGTATAACCAGCGCCGTTGAGTTTTTCGATTATTTTAAACAACGTAACCTTGTCCATTTCCCGGTCAAAGCCCCGAACCATTACTACCTGTGCAAAGTTTGTAGGTTTTCTCACTTGATCTTTGGCAGGGTCATATTCGTATGATTCAACTACCTTCTTCTTCAGAGAGGTCCTCTTTATGTTTCATAAAATCAAGAGCGGGCGACATAATTCCTATTAGGAAGCACAGATCTCTCTTTTGTCTGCAGGCAGGTCAAGTTCGAACGTCTTCGAATAGCCCCGTTATTTCATGTGAGAAATATTTTCCGACGATTTTTTTTTTTGAAATTTCTTCTAAATGGTAAAGGATATTTTTACTTGTTGAAATTTAGATCGCAAAAAAGATAATTAGAGGAGAAATGTCCCCCTTTTCTAAAATTTTCAAATTAGGACTCTTTATAAACCGTTGATTTTTAGGCACGAGAATTATTTTGGCCGAAAATAAGGTCCTTTTTTAAATTTGGTAAAAACTGCATTTAAATTGGATTGTAGCATGTCAAAATATAATATATATCTGTCTAAAATTACACTATAGGTCTGATAAGATAGTAAATGTCTAAATTTTGTCTAAACACCAAGATTTCATTTATATATTTTATGTAATAGCCAGACAAAAATAGCTCTGCTTTACAGTCCTCTAATAAAGACATATGAATTTGGCAAAAACAACAATCTTATAAAGCCTGACTGTTCTCAAAGTGAAATTACCTATGAATTTCGGATGATATTTCGGAGTTAACCTTAACGTATTTTTATTTGCCAATTGTTTTCCCTTCTAATTGTAAGAGTAATTGTTGTTTGTATTATAGCACTCCATTGAAATAATTAATATTGATCTCAATTTGCGCCAAATAAATATATGTTATATTCAAATAATGAAAACCTCACTCGGTTTGTGCTGCTGAATCTATCATTTGAACATTATATTCCATCCAAACAAATCTGAAATTAAACACAAAAAAATAATACATTTTTATGTATAAGTTTTGCTCTGCTGTTTATCTTTTTCCATCTATGGTGCACACCAGGCAGAGAAAAGACGGATGAACATGACAAGTTCGACTATAAATTTCTGAAATGTGTGCAAAGAAACATATTTTCTGAACTTTTTGGATCCATATCGGGAAATATGGATCAATATTCTTTCTTTTTCTACACCATAGAGTGATATATATTACAATTGAGAACTACAGGAAGTGATACCTCAGAGGAACTTAACTTCTACAAAGTATGAAGGGTTATATCTACATCATTGAAATTGGTATTTAAGAAACTTACTCCGTGTATGGTACGATATTGCCTTGACTTTGAGTAATTTTTGAAAAATACTTCCTAAAAGCAAATCGTTATTTCTTTTTTGGCACAATAATAACGCATACTCACTCGGAAATGTTTGTCAAGGAAATAAACGGAACAGCGTTTGGCATTAAAGAACATCTTATGTTCCGTTGTATCACGTCCGCTGGTAGGAAATGGTCTTCACAAATACGATCTTTTGGCTTAAATGCAACGCCACAAGCTGCAGACCATTTCAATCTTCGTTCATATCAATAGGCACTTTGAAAAATTTTTTTGTTTGTTCACAAACTAACTTTTTACACACTGCACAATTTCTCATTTTTTATTTGAAATTGTTCCAGAACGGCACTTTATGAGTGTTTATTTATCATGTTTCTGTTGTAATGTTGACAGTTATCACAGTTTCCTCTATTCTCTCTTTTGACATTTCCGAATAGGGCTTTTGATAATTGCAATGCCATTATTCGGGGTTATTTGTCTTTGGCAGTCAAAAGGAGAAGTCGAAAAACTGCGAAATAAACGCGCGCTACTGTGTTTTAAACAAAATTGTTTTCTTTTGCGTTAACCGCAAGGCTCCTTCTTTGACATTAATCCAGAACAGAAATAAATAAGTTATGTTTAACAAACTTAAACTTTCGTGAAAATTGAATACAAAATTTGAAAATTATGACGTTTATGAAAAATGACATTTGATTTTGAAGTAACGAATTTGTCACATCAGTCACAAAAATATCAACTCTGCTTTGACAATATAGGCCATAATTTAAAAAAAAAATTGTACTCAGCTGTGAGCACTGCCCTACCTTGATATCATTGTACCATGGGTAGGAGCATGTATTCGCATCACTTCCCATAAAACTCCCATCTAAAACTAAAAATATAAACAGTTAATAATGAAAAATTAAAACAAATAATTTATATATATACAAAGAAAACAGAAAACAAACAAACAATTACTAATTCAAAAACAAATTCAAACATATCAAATAAAACTAACTACACGAACTACAATACAATTCAACACAAACAATACAGAAGAAGATATTGTGAAAATGGCTATATCCAGCATTAATGCAGACATTGGGAGCTGCAGGAATTCCGCGTTGTATATCATTAAATCGGCAAATGAAATTAAAAATAGACAAGTAAAACATAAAACATTGATGAAATAAATATCTATTAATTTCGATTGCTATCAGAAGGTTGTGATTGAAATCACTTTTCGGCTCAAAATAATATGCGATCAAGAGATCCGGTTAGTGTAATAATATAATCGGATCTTGCCTTAACATTGACTAGTTCCAGAAAAGTAGGTCTTCTATCACAACGCTTTCTAATCTCAACGAAATCACTTTTGAGGGATTCATTCATACAATTTTTAACTATTAAATTTGGATACTCCATAAACAGAGAAGACAATGTTAATAAACTAATTTGGAGTACTTGTGGAATGTTTCTGCATTCCACATGTTGTATAAAATCAACGGCTTTATTAACTATTGAAATTAGTTCAAACTGCTCAATTCTTTCAAAGCAAAGTCTCACAATTGGAACCATCCTAGATATACATTTTTTCGTTGCCTCTTCACTGGATGTTTATCTTCGGAAAAATCAACTATATCGAGAGCATGAAGCACATTTTGGTTAAAAAGTGCCGCAATTCTCTCCATAGGATCGTGCTTGAAGTTATGTCTTTAAATAACTGGGACGAAAGGTGTTTTTTTAGCAATTGTGGACTGAATTTGTCATTATAATCTACTTCGGTATCTAAATTAAAAATGTGTAACAAACAATCAGGAGATGTGACGTCCTGTTTTTTCCCAGCACGCTTTTTATGTATACAGAATGTCCAAAAAAGTTACTAGCTAAAGAATTAAGCATGTAGGGAATGTCGAATATACAACGCGTACCGTCTTCAGCGTTTGGTAGTCACGATATTGCGCAACAAGTTTAGACTGGACGGATGTCTTTCGCAAATGCAGAGAATTATATTCAATTCCAATGGCTGTAGTTTCAGGAATGTCATTAAAAGATTTGATTGTAATAATAATGGATTATACTCCTTTGTAAGAACGAACCCTACAAGCAACCTCCAATCACTATCCAAGCCTACTAACTGCAGTCCTAAGGCATATGTAGAGGTGTTATTATCACCAGTGCCTGTAACTTTAAGCTGGTCAAATTGCAATGCGCAATGACGTTGCTCTTCCGTCATACTAGTAAAAATATTGCGCAAGACACCGATTACGTTGTCGTCGAATCCTATTGCCAGAGGTTTAGGTTGACGACTAAAAACATAATCAGTGCTGGGTAGGTTTAATTTTAATACATTTATCATGTATTTGTAATGGCTCTTTGAAAAAAGGTACATATGTTGCAAAATCGCAATTTCCTCAGCGGTGTTTGTAGATGTAGAGCAATTGCAAATAACACGTGAAAATGCTTTGCTTGAATTACTGGCATGTGTTTTGGGGAAAATGCCAACACCAAGAAGACTTAAGCACTTTGCTTTTAAGAATTTTGTTTTCTTGCTCTAGGGAACGAACTTTGTCTTGAGGAGAGCTGTTTTCATTTTTAAGGGATAAAACTTCTGCTCTGAGCATTTAAATTTCATCCCTTAGAAGTTGTACATTGGTTTCTGTTTTATTTCCTTCTTCTTAATTGTATTTAAAAATGCGTTCTACATTATGTTCAAAATTATGTACATTTAAGCTATTATTTACACAACCTGCATTTTCCTCTCCATAACTAAATCCTGTGGAAACATCTAGAAAAAAAGACCAATTTAGAATTAGCCTTTGCCTAATTTATATTGATATATACATATATCCATGGTAGAATTAAGAAGGCTAAGTCGTGCAATCATACATCTTACATCTCATATTTACAAAATCCATTCTATATTCGGAAATCAGAGATAGTAACCCTATTTACTGCAGTGAAATTTATCAAGTTAAATTACAAAACATGCAGAGATGGAAACGCTTATTTGCAAATGACAACCTTCAAATTTTACCATTTATATGTCATTGGAAATTAGTTTTGTTATTTGATAAAAGCAGAGAATATAATAAGTGTAATTATTTTAATTATTTGTATTTATTAAAATATTAAAATGCATGTTATTTGTTATTAAGTTCAATGCCTGATGATTATGAGACATAATTAAATGTTTTTTATTTAAAATAAAAAAAGTTAAGTGAAAAAAGTTAGATTAGATTTATAGTTGGAATTTATCAGGACAAATTTTCTACAGCACACAGACGTGACATTTTATAAAACAAAAAACGAGCATATCTAATACAAGTCAAAAGTATTACCGCATAGTTAAATGTGTTTTCTAGCTTCTATTAACCCTTAATTTCAATTTCGGGGATAACTGTGCGGTTTTATTAAAGTAAATAGCTTTTAAACTTTTTCAAGATCTTGATATACAAGAAATATATAACAGATATATATTAAAAAAAATTTCAATTGTTTTACAGAAATTTTATGCAATTTTATTTTACTAATAGTTTCCTTTACTGTTTATACGTCCACGATGTTTTTTCAAAAAACCAGACGCATCTCGCACATTGTTTAACACGTAAAATACCTATTTCAGATTCATCCACTTCGCCTGGCTTAGATGATCAGTCAGGTCAGTCGTCCTTTTAAAGAGGCTACGTATCGACAATTACGGACGAAGACTGTTTTAAAACCCTGTTTTACTCAAGCGGATTGGAAATGATTCCATCCCGCTTATCAGTGATCCAGTGTTTATAACTTTAAACATAAATATCGAAGAACATGGACTAAGAAGCCTAAAACTGGTATCAATGAATATTTTGAAGTAATTTAGTTATATTTATTTATTAAATATTTAAGTCTTTTCGTAATGTGATATGACATTACTTCTTTGTTACGATGGAATAGATATCACAAATATATTCCGATTTGAAATAATACAACTACTTAAATTAAATATATATATATATATATATATATATATATATATATATATATATATATATATATATATATATATATATATATATATATATATATATGCATAGTAAAAACCCACACCCACCCTCATAACATACATAATGTATCAAAAAATACTAAAATATTTAAAAAAAGAACCTTTGATCTGATTTTATCGTTTCAGACAAATTCGTAATTCTTTCTAGGCAGAAAAGGATAAAATCCAAAAAAACGCATAAAAATGTAAAATTTGAACATTTTCATTTTGACTATTTTTATGTGTATATTCGTAGTGTTTTGTTTTTGGTATAAAGCGACAAAGGACATCAATTGATTTGGCTAAAAAAATTGTATTTAGCCTACCCTGGGGTAGATAACCATCTTAAAAGTAACTGTTTATTTATTGAAATATAGTCCCACATTAAGTGTATTCGCAAGTCCTTTTCCAATCCAATTTTTGGTTAGAGAAGAAAATTTTACATTCTACTGAATTTGTAGCCCTCAAGGGAATATTGGTTAGGAACGTAGATTTGGAATGTATGAAATATATTCCGAAATGTCAAACTGGGCTGGGACTCATTCAGTCGGAAATTGTGGCAGAAACATGGAAAATTATGAATATTAAAAACTAGCAGAAGACCGAACATTTGTTTAATCGTCATTGAATTATACTATAATAAAAAATACTCAAAATCGCCAAAATCACAAAAAGCGAAAAGCAATGTTGCATGAAACATGCACAAAATCAAGTTGGATCAGTCAGTCACTGGAATATCTCTTGGGCTGTCATGCGATAACCTGCAAGTTTTCGAGCTTATGTAAGTTTGAACAACCCCACCGTGGATCAGCCCTGTAGTGGGCAGTGGATAGAGAATGGAATGGTTAAATATGTTTAAAGACCATACTGACCATACCACCATCCAATCCAACCATTCCAATCCACTTAAATTTAAATTCAAACTCACGGTAATAATATAAGGTTGGTTAACCAATGTCCAATGTGTCCAATTCCTCAAATTCAACTGAACTGCTTGCTTGTGCGCGCGCTTTGTTTGAAAAGCAAATTGAATGAGCGCGTAGGAAACAAAAATGAATGACTTCCCCAACGAAACAAATAAGAAATCAAAAAGGAATGCCCGATAAAAAGAAAGAGAAAGCAAAATCCCCTGTGACCTCTGATGTTTACGAATGAGACATAAGAAAAACGAACCCTGAACACATTCATTAAATGAACCGCGGGAGTAAGTTCCTTTAACTCGAGGAAGAAATCGGCCGGCTTTAGGTCGTCATTTTGACGCCGTTAAGAATATTAAACTGAGTACACACTGAAACAACTAAAACATTTCTATCTTTTAATTCTTTTAAATACATTCACTTTTATTTTGATTGTTGAGAGACTTAATAAAAATTCGAAACCGTACGATTTTTTGCCGGCGATGGCGAAATACATTTTTTGGTCTCCGCTATAGTCGGCGCTCAGTTATTTACAGTGTTCGAAATTATACAGTACACTACATACACTACACTACAGTACATGTACCGCTGTCGCAGTCACTAAAAATCTGATTTATTAAAAACTTGGTACGTTCTGATTTTGTTAAAATCAATATAAATGAAAATCACTGTCTGTAGAAAATGGTAGAAGAATACAGGTAGTCGCATCGACACAGCGGCTGGGACAATGAACTGTTAAACCGATTTTGATATTGAAAATCGTGAATGAAAAATGATTGGAATTTGTAAAAAATACATATCATTACAACCTCCTATTTGCAACCTATATTCCTCTACCATGGGTAGATCTATAAGCTGATTACAATTGTTTCTAAGGGTACAAGTACATAAAAAGCTTGAAGTCATGGCTAGACATATTTTTTTTTTTTTTTGGTTTTAGAAAGTTGAAACTTGGCCAATTTCCAGATAACGCCACAACAAGCAATCGGGAGGGTTCCGCTAAGTCGTTAATGTTTAGAGCAGATGTTTACAAGTTAAATTTGATCTTGTGCAAAAATTCAGCAATGGCAGGAAGATTTTTAATCCCATGTTTGTTGATGAAATCCACGGTGGATCTTGAGCTCCGCATATAATGATTAGAATTTCTTTCCGACGAAAAGCGATGGCACTTAAAATGGATATGGTCGACATTTTCCTCAGTGCAACAAGTTTCACAGAGGGCAGAAGGAACTGCTTTCATTCTTTCCAAGGTGGCATTGCAAAAGGCGTGGTTTGTGACAACTCTGTTGAGTGTTTTTGTATCCAAAGGGGTAGATGTGGTGTTGTGGAACCATGGTCGTTTGGTGACTTCAGGGAAGATTGTGAAGTAATGGGAGGAGCCGGACAATCCTCTTTCTTTATACTCATTTGCCCATTCTATCCACAGGTCGTGAGTTATATGGTTAACTGCGTCAGAGATAGTCAAGGGTTTCTCAATCTGCGAGCCAATCTCTCTCGCCTTTCTTGCGGCTTGATCAACTGTTTCATTAAGTGGGATACTACAGTGCCCCGGGATATGATGCAATTCAATCTCCTCAAAGTGTTCCGAAGCTAGCCAATTAATTCTGTCAACAAGATAATTTCCCCTCTGATTGTTTTTATTTATTTATTGCTACAAGACCACTAAGACAGTCACAAAGAATGTCTAATTTTCGTATTTGATTGTTAGCTGCATATTCAAGTGCTTTGACTATTGCTATAAGTTCGGCCGACATTGAGGACAATGCCAGGTCCCCGAAATACGAGAACACAATACCAGGGCCTTCATGAATAAAGGCCGAGCCAGAGAAGTCGGAAGAAACGGAACCATCTGTGAAGAAAATTTCAAGACCTTTGTTTTTTAACTGATTTATTTTTTCATTATATAATTGCCCAATTATCAAAGAATCCGCGTCAGCCTTCTTTGTAACTATTCCCTTGAAAAACACGTCATCAACCACTATAATCTGGGTACCCGTTCCTAATGGGGAAGTTTTCCCGACTATTTGGAGAATATCTTTGGATCTTGTGTGTACTCTATAAATGCCAGTGTTAATAGGGTGGGACAGATTCCCGAGGGTATTTACAATAGGTCGCTTATATACATAGGATTTCACCAATTCTTTTGCTGCCGTGAGACAAAATCTGATCGAGGTCTTAATTTTATTAACGGAACCTTTGTCAGCATTGGCAAGGGCCGCAGATGCATATTCTAACTTGGACCTAACACATGCCCTGTAAAGGCGCAGGGATTTACGTGGATCTATGCCCCTGTTACAACCACCTAAGATATTTAAACACCTGTTTTTCTTTTCTACCTCTGAAAGGACATTTTGAACATGTTCCTTTGCGGAGTTATTGGATGCCACAAAGTAACCTAAGTACTTAATTTTGTTTACCTGCTCAATACCAACTCCGTTCTGAATAAGATTTAGGTTTCGAACACTCCTATTAAAATGGACTGCACTAATATTAAAGCGAAGGTTGATCTCCCCGCACCGAGCAGCGAATTCATCAATTTTCGAATCCAAAATGCATCTGGCGGACTCAAAGTCCCTATAATAAACCAACAGAAAGAAATCATCTGCGTATTGGAATAAAATGCAATTATCAGACTGAATAGCATGTAATGAAATTGTGTATGCATTAAAAAGAATTGGGCTTAACGCACTTTCCTGAGCTAGACCACCACTGACGGAGACGACGCGAGAACCAAGGACGAGATTCCTCCTGTGGAGGAAATCTACAATCCACGAGGTATTCGCGCCATTCACCCCCAGGTCATCCAGTTTTGATTTCAATATATCCGCCCTCACACAGTCATAGGCCTTTTCAACATCGACACAGAAACCTAACACTTGGAAACCCCTCGATTTTAACGCATAGACCGTATTGATTAGGTCGTTAATACACATGGATGTAGAGTGGCCCGGTCTAAACGCATATGACCGGGCAGGGAACACGTGATTTGCTTCGAGAAAACTTTGAGTTGATTCCTTCAACATTGATTCAAGGCATTTAAGAGGCACCGAAAGAAGTGAAATTTGCCTGTAATTTTCTAACTTGGTGGGGTCCTTTCCCTGTTTTGGGATTGGCGAGATTTTAATATTCCTCCAGTCATCTGGAATTTTGCCACTTGACCAAACACTACACAGGATATCGAAGAAAGCCATAAGCGCCGAGTGAGACAGACTTCTTAAATGCTCATAGGATATTTGATCCAACCCTGGGGCTGAGTTGGAGCTTCTCGACTGTAAAAAACGTTGAAAGGTCTCAAAAGAGAGAAATGATAGAGAAAGGCGACCTAAAGTCGGAATCCCAGGATCCCCCGCCAGGTCCACAGTAGAATCCACATCCGGGGCCAAAACAGGTTCCCCAGGAACATCATCATCGGAGTTGGCAATAGAATTCTCCAGGGACACGACCCTGGAGACCTCCACTGGCGCCCCGTGAGACTCTCCCGCGTCAATCCTGAATCCGCCCAAGACATCGATCCCCCCAGGCCCATCGGAAGACATGGAAGCTATACTAAGCTCATCCGTATCAGGTTGGTGTACAGCGGACGTAACCGAGGTGGAGGCAGAAGCCAATAAATTAAGAAATTGTCCTTTTTGATCTTCATCCCATGTGTGATTAATACTTTTAGGCTGCTTGTACTTGCGTACATTTCTAATCGTTCTCCAGAAATGTTTGGTGGAAGTACTACTGGAGAGTTCATTAACCACCGATTCAAAGTTCTCAATTTTACAATCTTGTACCTTTTTACGAAGAGTATCTTCTGCCTCTGTAAAAGTCCTTAAGTCTTGTAGGGTCCTGCTTTTAAAATATTTAGCCTTTGCAGCCTGTCTTAACCTAAACAGCTTTTCTATTTCTTTATTCCACCACATTTTCGGGACATATTTATTCTGTGCATCTATTGTAATTGTGTTTTTTTTAACAATCTCACGAACCTTGTTATTGAAATTGTCAATGGAGCCACCTACATCTAATTTAGCCATCTCCTCTAAAACTGCCCTTTTCTTCACTCTTTTGGTTGCCCTTGGTGGGATAGGGTTATTACCGAATTCCACAATTACGGGCAAATGATTGCTATTAGTAAGTTTATTCGAATTAACTGACCAAGTAGGTGTTAAATTGAGATTTTTTGCAAACGTTAAGTCCAAGACAGAAGCATGTCTATCCTGGAGACGGAAAGTAGGTTCACCATTATTAAGACAATAAAAACCACAAGATGACGCTATATCATCCAATATAGCTCCTTGGGCGTTCGTGATCGTATCACCCCATTCTACAGATCTGGCATTAAATTCACCCCCAACTACTATCGGCAAAGCAAAACGTCCAAGATGTGTGAAAAGACTATTTACCATTAATTCAAAGGTACCCCTCTGCGTATTCGGAGGAATGTATACAACGCTAAAAATGAAATTATTTCTCAAATTCAAGGTTTTTACGCCTAAAACTTCCATCTCAACACCAATGTCGATGTCGATAAGTGAGAAAGAGATATCTCTTCTCAAATATATACCTACACCTCCATAGCTGTCTTGACGGTTTTTAAAAGCAAAATTAAAATTAGTTAAGTTAGAAGTCGAGTTATCTTTCAACCAAGTCTCAGTTATCAATGCGATATCAATTTTATTTTTTTCCATAAAAAGCTCCAGCAGACATTTATTATTATTATTATTCAAACTCTGTATATTAAATTGTAAAACTCGCATAATATATTAATTTTGATTATTATCATTATTTTGTCCTTTCAGACTCTTATTCATTAATCCTAAATCCATTTGCGCTTGACTGCTGTTAATTGCATCTTTAATTTTGTTAAAAAGGTTCATTGATTCCTTATTGACTACATTTGGAGTGATTAAAGCTTTATTCAGAAGATCAGTAATGATGCTAAGAATTTTTTCAAATTCCGTAGTTTTTTGATTTTCTAAGGCACTAAGTAATGAGCCATTTGGCAAGGAGTATGAAGCACCTTGAGCAAGAGCTTCACGGTGTTGCTGTTGTGTTCTCTTAGCATTTTCTTCTTCCCGTATTCTGTTTGCATTGTTTTTAGCGACTCGCGAATAAGATTGAATTCTGTGGAAGTAACTTGAGGATTCTTGTGTGTTGTTGGGGGTAGGTCTAGGACCCATACCCGAAGAGTTATTTCTAGGTTGTGGAAGAGATGGGAATTCTCCATTCGATTCCTCATCTAAGAGGTAGAAACTATTTCTAAAAATCGGTGGGTATTTAGTTTTTGCTTCGTTATATGAGAGATTTTCGATGGTCATAACTCTTTTAATATTAAAAGCTTTAGTCCTAGCTGGACAATTTTTGTCAGTTGATTTGTGGTTATCCTTACAATTCGAGCACTTGACTGGTGCTGGAGCACAAGGTACTCCAATATCATGGATGGTGAAGCATGTTGAACAGGTTTTTTGTTGCTGTTTGCAATGTTTAGAAAAGTGATTATATCGATAACATCTATAACATTGCGCAAAGGGTATAAAATGACGCACTTTCATAAAGGCACAACCATATATTTCAATATTGTCAGGTATAGTAAGACCTTTAAACAGTATTTTAACACGTTTGGTGTTAATCAAATCATCCCCCTCCTTTCTCTGGACTTTTTGAATTTTCAATATGGGTATTTCACTTTGGAAGTGTTCTCGCATTTCGTCCTCAGACACATCTTCCTCAACCGGAAAAATTATGCCCCACTTTGAAAGAAAGTGAGCAAAAATTCTTGGTTGGAAACCAGCACCTATTATTCTTTGGTCAGTTACAAAAGCATTTGCTGCTTGTGCAGTCTTAAAAACAATCTTACCTCTACCATAACCTATCTTTGTGACACAAATTACATCTCTAACTTCAAGGAACTTTACATGACGGGAAAAGTCAAACACACTAAAAGGTTGTCTTGCACTGTTCTTAGTGATTGTATCAATATAGACCATGAAAGGGCCAGGATGAGTATCATCATAAAATAATTCTATATCATCATTACCAGGACTAGCTGGTAAATTGTTATTATTAACCACATTTACTTTACTTGTTGACACTACACTAGCACTATCCTCAGACACAGACGAACCAAACACATCATAAACCTGAGCACCGTTAGTCGCAGCAGCCTTGACGCCCTCTGCGCAACCTTCCATTTTTCTCTCTTTAGAATTGCCATCCATTCTTCCAATACTACGACCTCTCTTACCCGTTATTTTTCCGACGCCATTGCTCCTTGCACCACTCCTCTCCACTACATTTGGTAGAGGATCACCTGGATCCTGGATCCATGACTTCAAGCTTCTTATGTACTTATACCTTAAGTGTGCCCGACTTCTGCCAATTTTTTGTATGTATTTATTGTTTTGAAAAATAAGAACTAAATATTTTCAGAATCAATGATTGGAAGAAACTTAAATTGCGGGGCACGCATTATTGATATTAACCAGATTTGCCACGGAATTGAACACATAAGGTGAGAGTACTTAAACAGCTTGAAGTCTTCGTATGGCATATTTTGTGACATATCATAAAGAGAGCCGCACTCAAATTCTGCCGTTCTTTCCCTTTATATTTTGGCATTAATATGCCATGCAATGATGCCAAGCTGCTTATGTACCCTCACCTTTAGGAACATATTTTAGAGAGAACATTCAGGCATTTCAATTATCTTTCGGGCTACTTGACAATTCATACTTAAATGAAACTTGTAATAACGAAAAACGATTGATGTGTCCGACAACATCACTTTTTAATCTATCGGCAAGATGTAATAACCGGCCTATTTGACACTATAAGACTACAGCACAGAGTTGCATTTTTCTAGTTTCTTTGAAGTTGAGCACCCTTTTTTATTGAACCATGGATGTATGTATATATACATTCTTATACGACGTCAATTGGAGTATATTATAATAAATAAATAAATTGGTTGGATAGTTCATTGTCCCAGCACCTGTGTCGATGCGTCTACCTGTATTCTTCTACCACCATCAATATATGCTCCAAATTTAACGCGGACAATCGATTGTACTGATCGGATAATAAACATTTTGTAGCTCAAAATTAGCCCTTATTCGCAATGCCAATAAAATATTCCCGATATTCCAAAACATTTACATAAAGTGCACGGCATGGTAGAAGAATATAGGTAGACGCATTGACGCAGCTGCTGGGACAATCGGCCCTATTACGGTTATCGTCAGCGTCGCAAAATTAAGTCGAGGCGACAATAATGATATTAGGGTTGTCGTTTTTTGTCGATAGCGACAAATGGTTGCCATTATCATTGTCGATACAATAGTCGACGTGAAGTCGATTTTTGAGAATATCTGTCGCCGTAAAAAATTGTGACGACATAGTCGACCCTATTACGGTTATCGTCGGCGTCGCAAAATGAAGCCGAGGCGACAATAGTGATATTAGGGTTGTCGGTTTTTGTCGATAGCGACAAATGGTTGCCATTATCATTGTCGATACAACAGTCGACGTGAAGTCGATTTTTTAGAATATATGTCGCCGTAAAAAATTGTGACGACATAGTACTTTTTAGTCGACGTTGATATTGTAAGCATTTTGTATTTTATATTTGTTTGACCACGAAAATAACAACAGCAAAACAATTTGAAATTTTGGTTTCCGAATTGAAAAAAAATCCATGTTTGGCAAAAGGATTTACCAAAGGTCATGTTCCAGCAAATTTTCATTCAGATTGGGAATCCATTGCTACAAAATTAAATGTAAACGGGACTCCGATTAGAGACCCCGATGGCTGGCAAAAAGTATGTAAAAATGAAAATTATTTTTGTACGTTTTTATTAGTTAGTTTTCTGAAATTCTTCTAGGTTTGGAAAGATTTAAAATTTAAAACTAAAAAAACTTGTGCACAACAGGGGTGAAACCAGCAGCAATGGATATGGCATTTTTAAGCAAATGACTTTGGAGGAGTCTGTCGCGAATATAATGCAGTTTCAAAAGTTATTGAATCCACCAGGTCGTGCACTTGGAATAGAAAATAAGGAAAACATAAGTGTAATAGACGTTATAGTTCATGAAAATGAGCAAGTGGACAATGCTGATGACGAGACTGATGTAACCTACTATTGAAGCTTCTCGATCAAAAAACAATGGTAAAAAGTCTACAAGGAAAGTAAAAACTATTGAACATTTTTGTAACAACACAATCAAGGGCCAGGCAATGCAAATATGTTTGTTGGCTGCCTTAACACTCGCCGCTGCACTACTAATACAATCTTCTCTTCATCCTCACTTGAACTTAAGATATGTAACGTATTTATATTCTTCATTTTTTCACTATATTTTTTATTTTTCCGAAAGAGCGAATTTAGAATTTAAAATACCAAAAAAATATCTTTTTTTGTCAATAACAGGGGAGTGTTGCCAACGTTTTTTATTTGTTGCCAACTTTTATTTTAAACTGTCGATGTCGCTTCTATGCCTTGCCATAATACCATTTTTGAATCGAAGCGACGGCGAGGGCGACTCTCACATAAAGTCGACGACGACCATAGTAACGACAACCGTAATTGGGCCGAATGAAATGTCAAACCAATTTTGGAATTGAAAATGTTGAATGAAAAATTTTTTTTATTTGTAAAAATTGTTGAAAAAGGTATTTTACAATAACCTCCGAATGACGTCGTATAAGAAGACATATAAAAAGCTACTTATATTTGAAAATAAATTTTAAAAATTTTGACATATCAATGCTCCCAAGCGTTGATACATCTACCTGTATTTTTCTACCATGGTGCACGGCTAATGTGACGTTTCCACTACACTTGATTCGCTCTCTATTCTTTGTTCGACCCTTAACTATGAAAAAACTACTTAATTCTTCACACAAAATTTCCTGAACGAACACTCATATTTGTACATTGTTCGAATCAAATCACTCTCCGAATAACGAAAAAATATGTCCCATCCCTAACAAATGAGAGCATTTATCGAAAAAATAAATTATGACATTTAAAAATTAAAACTAGAAAAATTTAATGAAATTTTAAAAATTTTTGGGAAGACTGAAAGTTATGAATGAAAACTACAATGTTGAATGGCGTATGTACATTCAAACGAAAGTACATATTGTTTTCTCTTTCATTCGCGGTACACATTTTGTCCACGAGTTGAAATTTCCACAGAAAACTGCAAACAAAAGAGCAATATTTTAAAAATGTTTGTATCGGCAGAACAAAAATTTTGACAAGTGTCTCTCCAGCAGAATTTAAAATTAAAAAAATACAAAAATATGTTCAAAATGTCAATATTTACACAAAAACTTGAAAACATGAATGAAAATTGTAAAATTAATGATATAATTATTCTTTGGAAGAAAAACAATAATTTCTTCTATTCATATTAGTGAGAATTTAATGTATTTTAGTATAAATTCCCATTAAAATCAAAAAACAAAATTTGTGAAAAAAGGAATTATTTTAATATGAATTACGAATCGTGCCGTATGAACGGGTTAATTCGTGTACCTAATTCTGAGAGCGAACAACGTGATTGAAAGTGTAATGAGAACATAGCATAAACAATTCCATGGTAGAAGAATACAGGTAGATGCATAAACGCTTGATATGTCAAAAATTTTAAAATGTTTTCTGAGTCGATTTTTATAAGTTTTCCTATACAACACCAATCAAAGGTTGTTATGACATGCATTTTTCAACAATTTTTTAGAAATTTGAATAATTTTTCATTTAAAAGCTTTGTCGATGCGACAAAGGTAATACGGAAGTACAAAACATTTTGCCATAGTGGGGGAGTTGATTATTTCGGTACGCTACGTCGAATTTTAGGTAACATATAAAGCATAAGCATGGGTAAACAATGGAATGGTTTCTCTTTTTATGCAGCTGAATGAATGAAGAGAATGAATTAATATAAGAGGAAAACCGGGAGCAATTACAATTTGTATCTTTCAAGACATGCCAAATTGTTATACTATGCGAAAGATTTTCCAATTCTTATAGTTATCGTATGACGAATGACGCTTGCTATGCTCATTTATTATTTTTTGTCGTTTTGATATCAGTAAATGTTAATATTTCCTCCAGACGCCCAATAGCAAAACGACCACAAAAAATAAATACTAAATCAGCAAAGACAATATATACACAGATATTTACTGCCACCACTCCACCACTAAATAACAACACACCAAGAATTCTACCACAATTGGAATTTTTTTTGGCGTTGGTAACTTGGTAGTTTATTATTGTTCACAATCAAAATAATAATTATATGGCTTTCTCTTTTCCTCTGGTGTTAAGTACGACCAAGAGCAACATGAAAAAGAAACATTAGTGCAATGTTGCCACTACGGACATTGATACAGTGATGCCACTGCGGAAACTACGGACGGAGGGCAACAATTTTACACATTTTTGCAAAAATGACAGGTATCAATTTTTTTAATTTTTAATATAAATTACTTTATAGCACAGTAAATAATTTATATAATAATGTATAACTAAAAATATATAAATTTAATTAAGAATTTAAAAACGTCCTTCCTTTGTAAATTATTTTTAAATGAATGTGAACTATAATATAAACTTAATTTAAAAAAAAATGTAAATTATAATTCGTATTCGTAGGTATACTAACAGCATGTTTTTGTTACAATATTTTTCCCATTCGTTTCCAATTTTGTCAATATTTTGGATTTTTGGAATAGATGAAAGCGTTTACTTCTCACAGTAATTTTGGGTTTTTTAACAAAAATACAAAAGAGAAAGTAACAAAAGTGATAGGAAGAGACCTATACTTTTAAACAGAAGTTTGCTGTTTGTCAAAGGATCACACCCAAATTATATTTGTATGATGGTGAATTTACATATGATCTTATTTAACACACGAACTTTTTTCGGTGAGTTGTTATTTGAAATTTTTCAATTTATTGATAAATTTTGAATTTATTGGGGCTGCCACAAGCATGGGAAAAAATCGAAAAAATAAAATTTGGAGACCCTGACATCAGAAATGGACGAGAGCTTTTAGATTCTTATAAAAACAGAAATTGAAACGAATAGGTTTCGAGGAAAAGTAGCTATAACAGACTGTAAATTGAACAATGTAATTTACTATCATCTGTCTATCATTAAAAAAAGTTGTCGATTTTATTATAAAATATAAGCAAACCTGTTTTCCTTAATATTTGAACATTTTTGGATAATTTTGGTAGACAATTTCTCGGCCCAGTGGCAACCGTGCTCCCGACATTCGTCATGCATGCCACACACGATACAATCGTTGGTACAATTTGGAGAGTAGCCAAATTGTGCACTCCGGTTGTGTACCAGCTCTTTTAACTTTGTGTTAAGATGACATCGGGAATATGTACATGCCTTTCTATTTCTATTAAAATATTAATTTTTGCAATTTCATTGAAATTTTTTTTTTGTATTCATATTGTAATATTTTTTAAAATCTCACATTCTCCGCTGAAATGTTTATTTTAAATCCTAGATGCGCGCAACAATGGTATTGTCTCTACAAAAATAAACACGAAATACATTTTTTAAGCGACATGCTCACAAACGTTAAAATCGGTTCGTACGACATGTCAAAAAAAAAAAAACTCCCGTACAACCGAAACACAACTTCGCACAACCAGCCCTCAAACGATGCAATACAACCTCTCCGATGAATACAACCTCTCCAAGTTGTACGACCAGCTGTATCGTGTTTGGCTTGCATAACAACATCGAACTCGACGATAGGCAAGCACACAAAATCAGAAATACACAGAAAAAATAAAGTTAGTCTCACATGAACAAGCCGAAAGCAAGCAACGATCTGGAAAGCAATTGTGCGATCTGTCGGACGAACGAGAAAGAAAAGAAGAGAAGCAAGAAACAGAGAAGACCTATTACAAAGAAATAAAATCATAAGTGATTACTGCTGCGCAAGAAAGAATTAGAATTCAAAAAGTGTGCGCAAAAGAAACGAAAGGGAAACACGAAACAAAGAAAACACGTTTGAAGCTCGCTCTTAGAACTCGCGTCAGAACTTTGTTAAAATACAACAAACAAAAAATAAAACAAAATACAAACAAGCAAGCGTTCAATAATAAAATTTCCTATTGTGTCTTCTAAAGAATCTAAATAACAATTTTACAATTTTGAAAATAAAAGGTGAAATATCGAAACATAGCAAGCTTGTGGGATTATGGATTATTAACGTGTTTGTGTGCTGCGTGTGTGTTTGTCTTTTAATTGCTCCTTGCTCCTTTATGCTTCTCTGTGCGTCCTCGACGTCTCCCATAAAAACATAGCCCCAGCGAGTACAAAAATCGATCATTGGATTTCTTGACTCCCTCCTCGGTGTCGGTGGAACAAAAAAATTGTTGCGCTGTTTGCTCGATGCAAAGTTATTTGTAAACTAGAAGTGTTTGGAGAAGAGAGTGAGAACTCGTCTCTATTTGGTGCTTGCCAAAGGAAGAGAGCGTGAGTGGAATCAGAACGGTGTGTGAATGTTGTTCTTATTGTTTGTTCATTGTATGCCTCTCAGAGCAGTTAGCAGTCGGTGTGTTGTGTGATCCCATACAAATGTAAAAACACTTATCACATCTTCTTCGTCGTCGTTCATCCCCCGCCAACAGGCTCGATTCGTGCTATCATTCATTGTGTGTACATTGAAAAAAGACCATACAAAAGAAGCCAGCACTTGGAGAATAAAATATATAACAATTAAAATTACATAGCAGAACACCGTACCGCTGACACACAAATATATGTGCTTACATTGTTTTTTAATCAATAAATAAAAAATAACAAACTAGAAAATTCCAAATTATCAAAAAATACAACAAAACTGTGTGAGAAATTACAAAAGTGCAAAGTTGTCCATCGTATAAGGACTAAAGGCAAACGAACTTTGGATTTTACATCGTGTAAATATTTCGCCCGTTCCTTCTATTCGCTCCTGCACCGGAGTTTAGTAAGCTTGTGCGTGACCAAGCCCCCCACACCTGTTGCATGTCTAATTAAAAGGAAACCGAAAACAACACAGAAAAACAGCGAAAATGTCTGCAGCTATTGTGCAAAAGAGTAACACAACTACAACAACAAAAACCTCATCGAACACCGCCATTTATTTTGATTGTGGCGACATATTTACAACGGTGAGTTATTTATTGAATTCTTACGAGTCGATAGGTATACATATAAATATGGCTACGACGGTGACAAATGCTAAAGTTTATAAAGAAAAAAAAAAAAAAAAAACACTAAAGAAGTCAATATCATAAGAAGACAATATTTTTTTGAAAGGATTGCAATTGAATGAGCGATTTTCTTCGACGATCATCGCACTTAATTTTTTGCAGTAATTACCATGGTAGAAGGATACAGGTAGATGCATCGACACAGCTTCTGGGACATGGAACTGTCAAACAATTTTTAAATTGACATTTTTTGACAAATTGTAAAAATTGTTGAAAAACGCATATCCTAAAAATCTCCGATTGACGTTGTATAGGAAAACATATTAAAATGAACTTATATTTAAAAAAAAAAATTCTAAAATTTTTGACACATCAATGTTTGATGCATCTACCTTTATTCTTCTACCATAGTAATTACCAAAATGAGCATTGATATTATTGTCTATTCGACGTAGTAAAGTAAGAAATGCTTTGCAAATTATTATTTTCAAGATTAAATTTTGAGATGGATACCAAAATTTTTAGTAAAGCTTGGCACAGGGCTTGGGAAAATTTGTTCAAAGTTCAAAAACAAAATTGTCATCTTAGCAATAAATAAAATCCTTATTTATATAATTTAAATGTTTACAAAACTTTCTAGAAACAAATTATTGGATGGGTATCTAGCAATACAACTTTCCCTATTTTAATAATAAAAAGAAAGGAGTGTGATTTGCAGCATTTTACCAAAATAATTATCCTTATAATTCGTTCGCGCCTCAGTATGTATCAGAGAAAAAAATGTTTTCCCTTTTCATTTGGCTTTTGGTATTAGTCTATATCCCAACAATACTTTTGCTGTCTTTTTTTAATTTTGTTATTAAATTACATGGTACAATAAAAAGGTGTGGTAGAGTGTTTGACTTCTGCCAATTCTTTATTTGAATTTATTGTTTTGAAAAATAAAGATATGATCCAGTTTTGCCAAATTGAAATATAAAACAGATTGAATATTTGTTTAATCCATTTAAAAATGAAGATAATTATCACATAAATAACAACATTTTGCTGTTTCTAATTTTGAATAATCCTGACAGGAAGTGGGATTCAGACTCAGGGCTGCATCGCAGTAGTTTTACGAACCGATTTTACCTCCTTATTGTGCCATGGCTAAATTCCAATATTAAACTTATAGATCTTTAAGAATATAGTTTGCAAAGACCTAAAATGGTAAAGACTAGACAAAATGCATTCTGAGCAAATGGTTTGTGGCTGTACTACTTTGAATTACAGTATATGACAAAGGCATGTTAATATAAAAAACACAATTATAGGAAAGAATGACAAATAAAAGTTTGGATAATCCAAAATATTGGTTTCAAAATTTTATTCCATATACCTTCCCAAATGATTGCATACTGTCTTAGCGGTTTAAATTGCTTAACATTGGTAACTATGTTGTTACGATATCATAACAACAGAGGTATTTTTCACAGGGTTGCCATATTTTACTCTGTCTTGTCCTATCTTTATACTTCTATGTCTTTGTAGTTTGTTTCTTGATGCAGTTACATCCAATAAAATATTTTTCCATTTCAAAAAATATATCTATATTTATATAGAGCAGCTGAAATAAGCAACCACATTGTTTCAACATTTTATAAATCATCAAAAAATAGCTACCAAATAATTTCCATTGTTTCTAAATAATCAACGAAGTGGTTGCACACATATTTCGTTTTTAACGTAACGCACGACGACGTATATTCATGAATATTTATGTAAATTGTGTAAAACTGAATAGCAGTCAGAAAAAAACAAGCGCATTACCATTGTTAAATGTTGTTGCTGCAGCAGCTATTACAGCTTCTGCTTTGTTGTGTGACTGACTGGGTTTCAATGGATGTTTTGTTTTTTTACTTTTTAGTAAATATTTTTCTCTGACCTTTTGCTAAATTAAAGTCACATTTTCGTATGCTATTGTATCTGTGCTCTTACATACTATAGCGAAGAGAAATAATGTCCGGAAAGTCAGCCAGCCAGCCTGCCAGCTAAAAAACAATCGTGCAACTAACCAACCATTCACGCTCAGCCAGGCACACTATGAAATACAGAGGCCGGGGGCCAACAAGATGTCTTCATCATTATATCCGCATAAAATAAAATCAAAAAGAGATACTTACCTAGGTATAAAATTGTTGAACCTAATATTGCTAAAAATATACAAAAAACACTCATTCAAACACACACAGAAGACCAAGCAAATGTTGAAAGTAAAATGGTCCAATGGGTCAGCACAACAACTATTCAGTGGAGTTACGTAAAAAGTAATAGGAGTAACCAAACAAATAGCCACCAAACCAGACAGTCAGCCAGCCACGCAGCCAAACAGGCGATTTGCTTTACCTCATGGTGGGGTATGGGTTGCTAGTTTTCTTTCAGTTTTCAGACAACACACAATTAAGGCAATACCAGATTTCAATTATTTTTTGTTTGTTTTTGTAGTTTTCCACTTTTCTGGCATAAGGGAAATGTTTTTCAGTTTGGTTGAGATAAATAGGCGATTCATATCGTGATAGGTACTTTCAGTTAAACTCTCGAATGAAAGATATTAAATTTCGACAGTCTTTCATTTGACAAAACACATGTATTTGGAGGTTTAAGGACTTCTATCCCTTTAATAATTCCACGATTTTAACCAAGTTTTCAAATTCTATCCTTGGAAGATTACCATATTGTCCTGTACATGAAGATAATCACAGGTATCATAAGAACTGCCCAAGTTGTAGTCGGCCGAGGAGTATCTCTAGACCTTTTTGTGATGACACAATAAAAAGTAAAATACTATCAGCCGGTTTCGCCGACAGATGATGATTATTCAAACTGTTGACCCTTTATGGGGAAGGTTCCGAAGCAGTTGGCCAATATTGACCAATTCGTATCTGACCTAAGTCTGATATAAATATTACAACGTGCCATATTTGGACTACATCGTCTACTTCCGATACTTTAAATGAGATATGTGTAAATTTTTGGAAATATACTGTGGAAATATGCGTGAGGTACAATATAGAGCGGACCGAAATATTTCACTTCATCTAATAAAGATAAAATTTGAGTATGTGTAAAATTTAAAGGAAATCAAACATTTATATCCAATTTTATGCGAAATCATAAATATCGATAAACCACATGTTCATATCAGATTTCTGGTTAAGAGAAATATTTAGAAATAGCAAGAAGTAAAGAATCGCCGTATTTTGGAAGTTGTTACCCTTTGTGGGTGAGGTACCAGAAGGGGTTGGCAGATCTTGCGTAAGCACAAATATTTGGATTTGTGAAATTTGAAGAGATTTGGATGCTTATTTCGCTTTTATTGAGCGGTTTGCTTTTCAAAATCTTGAACCATATGTGGGGGAGGTACAAGAAGAAATGGTTCGATTTCTACCATCTTTTCAAGAGATCTTGTGTTAATGGAAACATTGCGATGAGTCAAGTCTGAATGGAATCAAAAAGTTGACCCTTTGTGTATCTTTATATCTATCTTTATTTAATTCATACTTAATTCTTAAGCCTCCAAGGTCAATTAATTGTATTAATAATTATTGTCCTTTGTGTAGGGAGGTACCAGAAGGTGTAGACCGATATATTCCATCTTCACACTATACCTTTGGTTAATAAAAAATATTGTGAAGTGTGCAATGTGAAGACAATCGGACTCTTACATCACGTTTTATAAAAGTTAAAATCATTCAAAATGTTGACCCTTTGTGGTAGGGAAGGTACTTGATGGGGTGGACCGATATTGTCCACCTCACCTAGCACTAATGGAAAGCAAAATCGGATTATCCTTCCTCTTTCTGTGCATTAAATTATTTTCCTTGGAAATGTTGATATTTTGTGTTTGAGGTACCAGAGGGAGTGGACCGATATTGCCCTTCTCCGAACTCGATCTAAGTTTTATAATAATATGTGCCAAGTTTGGATCAAATCGAATACTTCCTTCGAGAATTATTGTGCGCACCAGCCAGACAGACGGACGGATATCGCTAGATCGACTCCAAATATCCTGAAACGGATTTGGTCCAAATAGACCATATAGTTGAGGGTATAAAACTTGACCTTTACTTTTCAACAACAGTAATATTGTCGCTTGTTCCGGCAACCCTGAACGATGGATCGAGTCTATCTATCACCATCAGTCATTGCTGTTGTATTTAATTCCGGCTAAAACCTTTAGAACATATCGAGACCAAAATTTATCTTTATATTTAAAAATGGCCAAATGGCTGTCGAATGGTTTTCTGTGAGCATTCCATCCAAAGAGAAAAAATCCCTTAATAAAAAGTTACTCGACTTACACAAAAATGTATTAATTTTTCTGCAATGTAAGTTCTAATTGTTTTCAATTGATAAACAATAATAAATCATAAAAATATGCAATATTTTGTATTTGGAGAGAATAGAGTGAATATAGAAGCACTTTTTTCGAAGATAACAGATGATACCACCTTTTGTCTATTAGAGAATTTTGAAATAGATCTTGAATATGTGGCAAAGAAAATAGTGTAGCTAAATTGAGGCACCACGAAGACTTCTCTAACATATTTTGATGGAATTATGCCTTTATAAAAACATTAAAACTTCTTTAGATGAATTTCAAAAAAAAAAAAAAAAAAAACGAATCAGCTAATTAATTTGTCTTTATATTAACAATTATATTCTGTCATTTAAATATCTATGCAACCAAAACCACCCCCAGTACCAAGTCAAGCCAAGTCATTTTGGAAGCGAGTTCGCGCTGTATTGTGTGTGGGTATTCTAACAACAGAATTGATAAACTTCGATTTTGTAAAACAACAACACTTACAATCCTCTCGAGTGGGGGTGGGGGTTAGGAGTGATGCACGGGGGGTAAGAACGAACTTCAACAACAATTGTTGGTGGTTACCTTCTATTCAAATAGAAGAAATATTACGTTGAAGTGCATTTCAATAGGAGAGCCAAGTAACCAAGAACAAAAGCGAATAAAACACACAAAACACAACGAGTGTGTGAACCCCTCAACAATTGAATATTATTAACTCGATTACATGCACAGTCACACGAACACAAACAGTGAGTGACACACTCACACCCATACCATGCAAAAGAGAGACTTGTAGGTATTTATAAAAATACCAATATGAATGATTGACGTAAAACTCGATTTGATTGTTGTTTTGTTTTCTTGTAAGCAAAGCAGCAACAACAAGTCTAGAACTACGAAAACATGTTGATAATTTGTTTTTGTTTTCATTTCATTTCATTTTGTTTTTTTTTTTTTTTTATTGGAAATGTTAACAAGTTTTTAGCAAAATAATTTTATTGTGTTAATGACTCAAATCCAAAAGAGGATTCATTATTAAAATGTTCGTTCTCTCTTTTTTCGTTAAAATTATAAATAGTCATTGGTGCATGTTCTCTGTTAATTCTGCTGAGAACTGTTTCTTCTTCTGTTTTTGTTGTTGAGATTAGTAGAGACGAGTCAGTTTTCGCAACAAAAAAACTCGATGATTTCTGTTGCCGTTAAAACAAAGTAAACCCGGAACTTACTGCTGGTCGCTGACTGAGAGTGGCTGGCTGTTATGACATTAAAAAAATGATTAACAAAAATATTGAAATATACATTTGTATAAACGAAAAAAAAATAACAAGAGCAAAAAATGGCACAAAACATTATTAGTAATCCAGGCAGCAATAACCTGCTTCGACATAAGATTAACACTTATATTGTGCTAATTCTGATAAGCTTTGCAAATTTCATTAGCATTTAAAAAATAACAATGACATAGCAGCTACTACATGGCTGGTAGGTAGGTGGTGTACGGTACAGCAGGGACTGGTGCGGTGCGGTGCGGTGAGTCAAGTGAAGTCTTTAGCAGTAGTGGTGGTAATGGCGGATGAATTACTTCATAAAAAGTACAGGGGGAGTACTAAATGTCAATAGTTAAAATAAAGGCATGTGTTTACAAATCTACCCATTTGTCTGCCTGCCTACCTCCGCCTGTAGCCATAATCTGCAAGCATGTTTGGTATTATTTCTAACTATTTGTACTACCAAAAGAATTTTAGCTTGTATTAAACTGTTCAATTGCAATTACTGCAATACTAACCAGTTAATATAGACACGCACCGACTCTTCTACTCTGTTTTTCAGCTCTTGTCTCCCCACCATTAACACTTCAACATTGTATGGTGTTCCCCAAACATTTCATGTTACTCATTTTCATTTTGGGAATATAATTACATAAATCTGTAAAAATAATAAAAAAAAAAATAAAATTAAAGAAACAGTTGAAACAGGTAGTGAGTTATGTGTTTGACCTCGAGTTTGGTTTTTATTTTCCGAAATCATTTCATAATGCTTTTTCATTGCATATTATATATATGACAAAATTAAGAAGGTAAAGTCATCTAAAATAAGCATTCCCATCTCTGCATTTTCTGTAACTTACCTTGTCAAATTTCACTGCTTAAAATCAGGTTCCCATCTCTGATTTTCGAGTATACAATGGATTTGTAAATATATATTTTGACAATGAGATTTTGTCAAATAAATAATTTAGAAAAAAAAAGATTAATCTGGGCCAAATGTTATAAAATATTTTTACAATTTCAGTATCACACAACGAAAGAGAAATAGAAGAAATTACTGATAAGGAAAACAAAGTAATAAATGTCAAGTGTCAATTTTGAAATTGCTACCACATATGGAAATATAGTTTCCCGTATGGCGTTCTTTTTTACGGCTTTTCAAAAGCACACTTTGTAGAGATACAAAGATCCGCTACGACTCTTATTGCAGGAGAATCCTACAAACTGTATATCAGTCATATGTATTATGTTCGTACAAAATATTGCTCAATAACTCAATCATAAGTCCAGTAAATGAGAGCGAGTAAGGAGAGCTATTTTGATAGTTGTGTAACTGAGAGTTTGCAAAAAAAAATTACTGCAAAAAATAGTGAAAAACATGAATGAATGTTGTTGACAACTTTTGGTTATATTTGCACGATAGAGACACAGAGAGAGAGAGAGAGAGAGAGAGAGGTGGTGCGTGTTGAGTGCAATGGTGCTGAGTCCTGTTGGAATGTCCAAGGTCTGCGGCCAAAATGTTTGCGTGCCCATGGCTTTAATACGCCCTCCAGAATATTTTTGCGATAATATTCGGCATTTATTCTGATGTCACGTTCGTCTAATACGAGCGGAAAGCGACCATCGGCTGTTATAACGGCCCACACCATCACCATGGCTGGCGCTTGAGTTCTGGTGGCCAACCGAAGGTGCACATTTCAGCTAACCTCTTTGGGAAGTAAACACGATAATTTTGTTTGTTTACAAACTGCTGGACAACGAGTGTTTTCCCATCGGAGAAAACCAAATTTGGCAGTTCGCCACTTTTGGCCAAGCGAAGTAACTCTTTAGCTCTTTTGAGTCTATTTCCTTTCTGTTGCGGTGTAAGTTCTTGCACTTTTTGGAATTTCAATGACTACCCCGAGCTCATTTTTCAATATTCGTCGAATGAAATATTGCGATATGTTCAGGTCACGAGCCAATTTTCGGCCATTTCGACGCGGGTTTCGATCAAGTCGCTTCTTTACTTTTCGAACCATTTCTGCAGATGTTGCTGTTTTCTTCCGTACACTTCCTTGACGTCGGGCTACGCTACCAGTATCACGTTAACGAGCGATGGTACGAAACACAAAACAATTATTCACATTTAAATTGCTTGAATTTCATCACGAAAAACTTTTTTTCTGGAAAATTCTCACCAAAATGCATTTGTACGCTTGTAAACAATATAATGAGCTGTCACTGGAATAATTTTAACAGCTATCGCACAAATGGCTTAGAAATGACAGCAGTCTGAAGTTGTTTGCAGTTTTTTTTCATCTAAGGGTGGGAATACATAAAGCGCTTATCCGGCTGGCTTAAGTCATCGGCTAGCTTCTTTGTAGAGGAACAAAGGAGTTTTAGGTTGACTTAGTTCGATTTGGACCTAGGCTCCTTTGTTCATTTCCGAAGAAGCCAGCCAGGTAAACGCCTCATGTATTCCAACCTTAAGATTGGAAATAGCTGGATAATAATTAGATTGTACTCATAGTATATCACTGATGTACAAAATAGTACATTTGCGTTCCGGTCTCTTACGCCCGTTATCATTTGCTCATTTTGGTAAAATCTCGATTAACGAGAAATTACATTTATGGTCTTCGATCTGTAGTCGTCCTGCATTACCACCATTATTGTTTAATATTCTACATTCTATATTTAAAATACTCCGACATAAAGATTACACATAAAAAATCTTTAGCGGGAAATTTTTTATTGATTTCCAGATAATGGCTTTTTGTTCCAAATGTTATTCGTGGATTTTCTTTTTTTGAATTGTGTATGCTACAAAAATACATGACAAAATATTACAGTCTGTGTTTATGACTTTTAGAATAGTTCACTCAATCATAGTTCATTTAATCAAATAGTAATGTTTTACTTATCATCTCTCTAGCTTCTCATTAAAGACATTTTTTTTTTGTCAATAGTTACAAAATTGTGGGACAACGTTGCACAAAGTGTTGACCTCAACCAAAATACATAAAATAACATTTGATTGTATTCAATTATTATAATAAAATAAAGTAAAGCAAGGAAAGAAACAAAAAACAACCAGCTGTGTATAATCAGTAAGCAATCTCAGTGTATATTTCAATACTTGAATTTAAAATATTGTCTTGAAACTAAGAAATGTAGATGATATGGTGGGGCTATGCAGATCATCGTTCAAACCAAGCCAAAAAAAGAAAAAAAGAAAACAAAAGCAAATTAAGGCCAAGGAAGACAAGACAAGACAACCCAACCGAGAGGGCGATTTCTTATCTTCAAATGTTGTTGTTGTTGTTGGGGTTGTTTCTGTGGGGTACTGATTTACTTAATCGAGATTACCAATCATTTTTGGGGACCAATTTTTTTTTTTTTTTGGGGTTTTTTGCTGTTGTTGCATATTAATCAAATGCCACATTTTTTACATACAACCAAACTCACACACAGCGACACATCGAACATGCATGAACCTATTTCAATTTACATATGCATGCGGTATTCCTGCTGTCTATATCTCTATGTGTGTGTGAATGTTTGTGTGTAAGTTGATTTTCATATGTATATAAATTCCATTTCCTGTCTATGCGATAACAACATTTTCAGTTGTATGTCTCTATGTTTGTGATTTCTTGTTGCAAGTGAGTTGTTGTTGTTGTGTTTTTTTGTTTTCATTTTACTCCTCAAACTCCTCGGACCAACAACCACATTATCCATAAAATGCAAGTCCAATATTCATATGTTGTTTTTGTTTTCTGTTTCTTTCTTTTTTTTTCTGTTGACGTTATTCCGCTGGTATACCCAACACCAACAAAAAGCAGCAGCAGCACCAGCAACAGTCAAACAAGCAACATTGTCTCAACCTTTAGTTTTTTTTTGTTTTCACTATAAAACTGATCCTCTCCTACGTCTCTTATTTCTTTTCTGTGTCTCAGGAGCAATTTGAGTGCAAAAAGAAGAAGAAAAAAAAGAATTCCAATGCAAACACATGGTAAATTGAACCATTACAACTTTGTATACAGTGAGTGTCAATAATAAGTAAATGGTTTGGTATGACCGAGCTGTTGGACAAATAGTGATCCAATTAATTTTCATAACTGAGATAAGTAAAGAAATTTTCCTGGTGTAAACCCTATTTAAATTTTGGGGTTACTACACACGATCGGTTTTGAGTGACATGTTTGTTTGCCTGATAGTACGCAGGGTGAAATAAATAAACTACAGCAAAGTCAAAAGACATAATTTTTAAATTTTTTTTTTAAATTTTTTTGAATGAAAGCAAAAAATGTCGGAAATAGCATCAAATTTTAGAATAAGTTTAGATTTGTCCGAATTGGTCACCTTTGGCACGAGTTATGGCCTTCAAACGGCCAATTAAACTGTCACACGCTGCCCGAATGTTGCTCTGCGGTATTTTGGCCCATTCCCGGCGAAGCGCTTGCTTGTGGTGATGGACATTTTGGTATTTTTTAGTGCCAACCTTGCTTTCCAAAATACTTCAGACACAATAATCGGATTGGTATCCGGAGATTTTGGTGGCGATTGTGTATTGGAAATAAAGCGAGGAACCTCATTTTGTAATCATTCTTGTTGGAATGTCCAAGGTCTGCGGCCAAAATGTTTGCGTGCCCAAGGCTTTAATACACCCTCCAGAATATTTTTGCGATAATATTCGGCATTTATTCTGATGCCACGGTCGATTAATACGAGCGGAGAGCGACCATCGGCTGTTATGGCGGACACACAATCACCTGACCTCTTTGGCAAGTAAACACGATCATTTTGTTGTTTGGAAAACCAATGTTTTCTCATCGGAGAAAACCAAATTCGGCAGTTCAGTACTTTCGGCCAAGCGAAGCAACTCTTTAGCTCTTTTGAGTCTATTTTCTTTCTTTTGCGGTGTAAGTTCTTGGACATTTTGGAATTCAATGGCTTTACCCCAAGCTCATTTTTCAATATTTGCCGAATGGAACATTGCAAGATGTTCAGCTCACGAGCCATTTTTCGCTTGTTTTACTTTTCGAGCCATTTCTGCTGATGTTGTTGTTTTCTTCCCTCCCCTTCCTTGACGTCGGGCTATGTTACCAGTATCACGGTAAGGAGCGTTGGTACGAGACACAGAAGATTTATTCACATTTAAATGCTGGAGTGCTCTAACGATAGCCACTTGTGATTTTCCAGAAAGAAATCACACTATCAGGCTTGAATTCCATCACAAATAACTTTTTTCTGGAAAATTCTCACCAAAATGATTTTGTACGCTTATAAACAATATAATGAGCTGTCACTGGAATAATGTTAACAGCTGTCCGACGAGTCAATCTGCATTTCTGGAGGATGTCTGATGTTATTTTGGATCACATCATGTATTTAAATAAATAAATTGATAGTTAGGGATTTATCTATTGTTCTTCGTCATAAATCGATTTCAAAAACCTTAAGAGTTAGTTAGGTTTAGTTTTTCACATACCCAACAGAGGCAGATTTACTTCGTTCCACTCGTTTCGTATTATAGGGATAAGTGATATGTATCATAATATTTGAGACCGTGTCAGCTGCCGGTTTTGCCAATAAGCTGGCATGGCAGCCTATAAAGACATATAGTATATATAGTTATATGGACATATCTTCGGAAGAAGGTTCTTACAAAACGTTTATATTAAGAACAATGTAGGCGGATTTGTGTTAGTTACATTTTGCATTGTTTCCCAATATTTTTCGGGCACACTCGGCAGAGGAGAATATTTTTTGGTTAATGCATGTTGTTGAAATGATCCTGAATGTTTGAATGACATGTTGACGGAATGAAATGTCATTTGTTTTTTTTTTCACCTTTTTGTTTGGGAACCCACATATAACAATCAAATGTGTAATTGACAAACTTGACTCTCCCACTGGATGTACCGATTGATTGAGAACTTTTTAAGTGACACCAACTATATGTGGTTGGTATGGTGGTCTGATGCATACATGTATACAACATGCATGCATGCATGCATGTGTGTATGTGTGTATGCATGTATGTATGTTTGTTTGTTGACATTTATATAAATTAAATACAAAAAGAATTGAGGGAATGATTAACTATAAAACTACAACCACAACAACTCTACACCAACTCTGCTGACTATGACGTTTTTTGTTTCTTGATTTATTTGTTGTTTTTGGTTTGTTCTGCGAAAAAAATATAATAACAGTATTAATAAACAATACTATAAAGTCGACGACAGCGACAACGACGACAACACTGACGATGGAGAACGGCAACAAGAATTGGCTGTTATTATCGTCGTCGTTGATTCGTTATTGTCGCTGAGTATTTTAATTTGTTCGATCACTTGTTCGACCACTTATGGGGTTTTTTCCAATTGTACATATTATATTCTTTCTTTTCGTGTGCCAATGTTACCATATTCTGTGAGGAACTGGCATAGATGATCTCTTATCATCTGTAAAAGACCTCAAAAAAGTCTTCACTACAAAAGAATAATGGTAAAGTCAGATAATGTGTCTCACACAGGTTTTAATACACCTTGATTTCCAAAACTCTGGATGTACTGCTAGAGGACTATGGCCAAAGAAAGAACCCTTCCAGTCGACTACTTTTTATACCCCCACCATTCTATGGAGGGTATATTAACTTTGTCATTTCGTTTGTAACTCCTCGAAATACTTATGATAGGCCTTACAAAGTATATACATATATTCTTCTTCTTTTATGGCAATGGTATTTTTGACAATTATTTTTCGTCTGGGTACAATTTCATTAATTTAATGTGGGAATAATATGACGTCCAGGAAATACTATTTAGAATGTTCTTCAAATATTAGAATATTTCAATTTTTGCAACATTTTCTAAAGCTATATTTTTAACCAATCGATTAAATCGATAAAGCAAATATTTCAAAATGTTTTACAATTCTCGGTTGTTCTGCTGAAGGAATGTTGTCTTCACCATTAATATCAGTCTGAGCATCAAATAAAACACAACGTCGTTGGGGACACAAATATCCTCGCTCAATAGACATCACCCTTGCTTACTCTCTGATTCCGTAAACTACTCTAACTTGTTTTTTTTTTTCGCTACATCGATAACAAATGTTTTGATAGTGTTTGTAATATAAGGAACTCAATGTAACATTTTTAGAAGTTCGTTAAATCCCGATTTCGAAATCCAAAATGTATTAACGTCTTGGTACTTTCTTAGTGAATACAGCATCTGAATAGGTAAAATACAATTGTGAAAACACAATTCTGCCGCAGGATACATCTTGTGCAGCTAAAGCAAAATTTACAAAATAGGAAACCGGTGAAAAATTTCGCCTAATTGTGAATAATGTAGTTAAACCTAAATTACTGGTGTGTGAAATAGGCTCGACCAAGATCAGACTAAACGAAAATGTATGCGTAAGGGAAAATTTTCTATGTTTATGAGAAAGTACGGATGGATCATGTCTTTGGGATTCTCCATGATGGGAAACCTGTGTGCACTACAAGTCTATGAGTATCTAATTTCTATCGAAGCTATTGGCAACTCTATTTTATGTTTGCTCTCATTTTATGTCGTGCTCAAATAACAGACCTCCCTCTCCGGTCTACGTTGATGCTGTTTGTGTTTTGGCGTTGTTGTTGCTGCTGTTTTTTTTTTTTGTTATATGGTTGTGCTGTAATCAGCAATTCATTATTGTGTTATTGAATTGCCTGCCTGCCTGCCTGTCCGACTAACTGGCGAACTGGCTGGTTTGCTTTTTCGTTTGAGAGTATGTGTGTATGAGCGGCTTGCTGGTTGGCTGATGGATGGACTTGTATACAATGTGCTTGGCTTGATAGTACACAAAAATTTCGGTTGCTTAGTCTTCTATGGGACCGAAGTAGAAATATGCCTATGTAGTAGCTAAAGGGAATTGTATTGTGAGGGTATCGAAATGGTTGTTTTTTTTTTGTCCTGCTGTATATTTCAATGGGTTTCAAATGCGTTTGCCACTGTTGGACTGTTATATGATGGCTGCCTGGTCGGCCAGATGGACTGGATGGTTGTTGCTTCAATCACTATATTTGGGGTGCAAGTTTGTCTTTCATAATTTGCTGTTTTGTGTGTGTGTGTCCAATGTTGTTCTGCCTGCCTTCCTTTTTCCAATAGCCTTGACGCTCAACAATTGTTGCCTGATGAGATGACTCCGAGTGGCTTGTTATTCTTTGTCATGCCACAAAGAATACGGGCGATTAAGCATTAATTAAAAAAGGAAACATATGGAAAAGAGCGGGAAATTTAAAGAAATAAACGAGAGAGGGAAGAGAGCGAGTAATAAATTATGGTTTTTTCATTTTCTCAGTAACACAATTTTCCACTTTTTCTTTGGTGTTGTGCATGCCATGCAAACGGATGATACTACAGTTTTCCCCAAAGAGAGAGAGAGGCGTTAGGGGCACTGGTGATATTATGTCTTGGAGTTTGGTATTAGGTAATGATAGCTGGCTAGGCTGGTGGTGGTTACTGCATACATTTTCCATGCCATTCACTATCGTTTGCTGATCACCACCACCACCAACAACAACAACCAACAGGGTATGCTGTTCGCCTGCGCGTTTTGTTGTCGTTGTCGTCGTCATCGTCTGTCACGGTCTGTCTGTCTTCCTCCTTTTCCTACTTTTGATTTCTTCCATTTGATTTTCTTTGCCTGTCTAGTGGTTATCGTTTTTTTTTTTTTGCTGTTATGCCTTTTACTTTTATTTTGTAATTTGTTTGTATTTCTTCTCCAGGCTTTTTTTCGTTCGTTCGTATGAAGAAATGCTGTTTTTTTATTATTTCTTTTGCCAGTTGATGGATCTTGTCTTGAGAGTAGAAAATGAGAGGAATATGAGAGGAACGAACACACCGACAGATATACCGCAATATGTAATAATTGCAATGCAATTGAGTTTAAAGAAATGTCAATTGCTATTAAGAAGGTTTTATTTAAAAAAAAATCATGGAAATTCTTCGTGTAAAATTTAATTAGGTCATCCGATACTTATAACCCGTTTTGTGGGGGGGGATTTCATACACGTTTGTATTCCCTGCATTTCCCCTGCCAGTTGTGGAAAGAAATATATGGAAAGTGCGTTCACATTCCTCCACTTATTTTATAATTAACTTACGGCCCGTGGAATGTGCAATTATCTTGCTACAGCTCAAAAAAGTGGTAGCCACATAGGCTACTTTCCACACTATACCAGTAGGTCAAAAAAATAATCTAATTACCACAAATCAAAAAAAAAAAAAAAAAATAATAATGGACCATTCGCATCAAATTTACTTGGAGAATAGTCATTTCCATCTTGAAAAAATATATACTTAAAAAAAATAACAACAAAAAGAACCCTATTTAAACCTTGTCCAGAAAGTACTTGCCACTTATGACATCTTCAGATCAAAATTGTTCATTAGGCTGGTAAAGTAAAAGTAATAGTTAATGACCCCATTACTTGGTAATTAGTTTTCCTTATTTTTGTTATGTAAGAACTTTCGCTAGAAACCAAAGTGATTCAATGGTAAATATACAGGCCATATCTAACATTTACTTCTACAGTTCAAGTGTATGGAATATATAATCAATGCGTTTCTGGAATACGCATTAAGATCGATTTTGTGTGTGTCGGACGAACTAAAATTTTGAAGGAGAAAGATGGGGATCTTCTATTGAAAATTCCCGTCAATACATGAAAATGCAAAGCAATATTTTGAACGAAATCGGCGGCTCCCTCGACTTTTGTATAAGAAAATAGAATTAATTAGCAATTTACAGGGTGAGATAAAAAAACTGCAACAAAGTCAAACGCCATAATTTTTACATTGTTTTAAATTTTATTGAATGAAAGCAAAAAATGTCGGAAATAGCATCAAATTTTAGAATAAGTCTAGATTTGTTCGAATTGACCACCTTTGGCCTGAATTATGGCCTCCAAACGGCCAATGAAACCGTCACACGCTGCCCCAATGTTGCTCTGCGGTATTTTGGCCCATTCCCGGTGAAGCGCTTGCCTCAGGTGATCGACACTTTGGTATTTTTTAGTGCCATCCTTGCTTTCCGAAACACTCCAGACACCATAGTCCAACGGATTAATATCCGGAGATTTTGTTGCCCATTGTGTGCTGGAAATGAAGCCAGGAACCTCATTTTGTAACTATTCTTGGGTGGTGCTGGGTCTTGTTGGAATGTCCAAGGTCTGCGGCCAAAATGTTTGTGTGCCCAAAACTTTAAACCCTCCAGAATATTTTTTAAACCCTCCAGAATATTTTCGCGATAATATTCGCAATTTATTATGATGTCACGGTCGATTAATACGAGCGGAGAGCGACCATCGGCTGTTATGGCGGCCCACACCATCACCATGGTCGGCACTTGAGTTCTGGTGGCCAACCGAAAGTGCACATTTTCAGCTGACTTCTTTGGCAAGTAAACACGATCATTTTGTTTGTTTACAAACTGCTGGACAACGAATGTTTTCTCGTCGGAGAAAACCAAATTCGGCAGTCTTTAGCTCTTTTGAGTCTATTTTCTTTCTGTTGCGGTGTAAGTTCTTGCACTTTTTGGAATTTCAATGGCTTTACCCCCAGCTCATTTTTCAATATTTGCTAAACATATCAGCTCACGAGCCAATTTTCGGTCACTGCGACGCGGGTTTCGATCAAGTCGCTTCTTTACTTTTCGAACCATTTCTGAAGATATTGATGTTTTTTTCCGTCCCCTTCCTTGACGTCGGGCTACGCTACCAGTATCACGATAACGAGCGATGGTACGAGACACAAAAGATTTATTCACATTTAAATGCTGAAGTGCTCCAACGATAGCCACTTGTGGTTTTCCACCCAAATTTAAAGAAATCACACTATCACGCTTGAATTCCATCAAGAATAACTTTTTTCTGGGAAATTCTCTCCAAAATGCTTTTGTACGCTTGTAAACAATATAATGAGCTGTCATTGGAATAATTTTAAAAGCTGCGGACGAGTGGCTTAGAAATGACAGCAGTCTGAAGTTGGTTGCATTTTTTTATCTCACCCTGTACTGTCAGATTTCTCGGTGAGATTTTAATTTCAGTTCTTAGTATAAGACTTATATAAGGATATTTTCTATATCAGGTATTTTAAGGTATTTATACATACACTTAGACCGTCTGGTCATTTGCAAATATAAATTTCTTACGGCATTTTGAGCTACCATCCAAAAGAACGTGATGTGCTCCGAACAGAAAACCCTCGTTTTGAAGAATTTTCTCCTCCTTTTTACCATACGTTATATACAACTACCAAATTTAGCTTTAATCTATATTTAATTACTATTTTCCAATTTTATTAGAAAAAACATTGAAAATTTAATAATAGAATTCAGTTGATAATCAGGTTTTGTATATGCATTTTTTCTATTCAATCATATATTTAAAGGTATGCAATTTCGTGTTGTGCTTCTGCTAATTTGCAATGTATCTGGACGATAGATTGTATCTCATAAGATGACATATTCGACATATAAATTTATTCGAAAGTGTATAACTTCACCTAAAATGGAGAAATAAATCTTGCATTCTTTCCAACATTTTGCTGATGTGTGGAATTAATTGAATTCATGGTAGATCTGTGGCTGCAACAAGGGTCTTGATTTTCTAACGAAATTGTCAAATTTGAAGTTTTTTACAATTCAGCTTTTTATTTGTTTTTTTTTTCTTTTTTGCATATTTAGCAATTTAAATAGTTGCTATTGCTACATTTACAAACCGTATGTGTATTTTATATAAACAAATTCGGTATATTTTAAAATATTTAGAACTTGAAAAGAATTTTCTTCAATTCAACATTTTGAAATTCTTTTCTTTGGTTTTATGACTTTGTAAGTATGTGGCAATGTTCCGATATCGTAACCAAGGAAGTGGTTACTAGGGGGTTCCTTGTAACCGCCAAAGAATCAAAACTGATATTTTAAGTAGTCCCATTATGTATCCTAATATAGTGAGGGGTTCATTCATTCCAGCCCAGAGGGTTTCAGATCAGATACAGAAACTTTACTGTAAATTGTAGTGCTGTAGGGCACCCAATGATCAGCCCCGCCCGACTGTTGTCTCTGCTTGCTTCTTTAATATAGTATCGACACCAAATCACATCACGATATTTTTACCAAGCTAGATCAGGTTTAAATGTGAATAATATGCTGTATTTTTACACATTTTTCTAAATTTTAAAACTAATTTTATTGCTTTCATTGCAAGATATTCTTAAAATCTCGTTGAAATCAAATATCTGCCTATCTTCCAAATAGTACAACTGTTTTTCTATCAACAAAATTGTTCTAACTAATCTGTTTGAAAATGTAGATTATATCCACACAACAAAATGTCGACTCTTGGAGATAAGACAAGCCTAAACAAACATCAAACTTTGATAAACTATCAGTTCTTTTCCAACATCGGTACCTTTCTACCTACCTGGGGTTTTACACAACTGGTGCTGATAACACGGGGAGTGTCATCGAACTGCGGTGCTGCGGGTACATAACGAAAAGCGCGAAAAAAATCTACCCATTTTCCCAGGTTCATGGAACAACAAATGCATAAAAAAACAACCCGTAATGCGCGGACGTTTTACATGATCCGTACCTCTTTGTTTTATTTCTAATATATGTAAGTTCCTTTCCGGTGATATATGGTTTGTTGTCGTTGTTGTTGTTTTTTTATAAAAAAAAAAACAAGCATTCCCAGAGACAGTCAATTCTTTCCAATAATATTGTTTTTGCATATTGATTCACAGTCCCTTAACAAAGTTCAAAAAGACACGCACACAAACACACTCAAACACACACACGCACACACGTCTGTCTGTAACCGACCGACACATTGTTTGGGGTTTGTGTCGTTGTAAACTCTGCTTTCGTCGTCGCCATCGCCATCGCCGTCTTTATTCATCGCATTTAGCAATTCCAACCACGTGTTTACCACATTGGACATCTTGAAGTCATTCTTTTCGTGTAGTTGTTATTGCTGTTGGTTTCCTTTTTTCCTTTCCTTGACAAAAAGAAAAAGAACGACAACAACAACAGCAACTCAATTCAAATAGGTACCATGGGTAGAGAGAATATTTAAAAGGAGAGGAACATAACATTATTAACTCTCCATGTGGCCGGCGAAAATATTCGATTGTTCTCTGAAAGATGGAAGATGGAAGGTACAAGGAGGAAAGATAAATGCTTGGAACGAAACGAAATGAAAAAGAAGGATCACAGAACACACAAGCTAAGGTCAAACAGAAGAAAGAAAACCCAAACGGACCATAAGGGAGACATGTTTGTTAGTAAGAGGGAAACGGTTTTAAGGGTTAAGACAGAGGGAGGGGGGAAGAGCTACTAAAAATAGCATTTAACGTTCAACGGCTATAGTCTCTAATGTTACGAACATTCCTAGTTTCCCAGTGGGAATGGTAAACGAACGGAGCTATTAAATTTTTGCATACCCTCCACCATAGTATGGAGGGTATATTAAGTTTGTCATTCCGTTTGTAACACCTCGAAATATACATTTTAGACCCCACAAAGTATATATATATATTCTTGATCAGCATAAAATTCTGTGTCGATTTAACGATGTCCGTCCGACTGTCCGTCTGTGGAAATCACTCTAGGTTCCGAATGAAATGAACTAGGTTGATAAAATTTTATTTAAAAGTGTATTATGTATGCAAGACTTTTGGTATTGAAATTGGTGACGTATAATGTCTGTGCAATTCTACGTCTTCGTATAGCCCCCATATAACGGTACCTCCCGATATTGGGTATTTTGATGATTTATGCCACATTTTTGCGCGGATTTGTCTGAAAATTGGTATGTCATAACGAGTCCCTGTGCGTGTGGCAAAACATTGCATGTATAGGTCCACGTTTTGGTATAGCCCCCATATAACGGTACCTCCAGATATTCGGCATTTTAATGGTTTTTGCCACATTTTTTCACGGATTTGTCTAAAAATTGGTATTTGTTGGTCATAATGGGTTCCAGCTCCGCTGGCGAAACATTGCATGTATGGGTCCACGATTTGGTATAGCCCTCATATAACGGTACCTCCCTATGTTCGGTAATTTGATGATTTTTGCAACATATTTTTCACGGATTTGTCTGAAAATTGGTATTTGTAGGTCATAATGGGTTCTAGTTCCTTTGGCGAAACATTGCATGTGTAGGTCCACGAATTGGTGTAGCCCCCATATAACGGTACCTCCCGATATTCGGCATTTTAATGGTTCTTGCCACATTTCTTCTAATGTTTCCTTTACCCTAAGGTGGAGGGTATTAAAAGTTTGGCCCGGTCGAACTTAATGTTTTTTTACTTGTTTTTATTCAAGTTTCGCATTCGAATATTACAATGGTTTGTGACAAAAGTTGCCTATGCAGGTCCACATCGTCGTATAGACCCTAATATAACAGCAAAATTCGGTATTTTTAAAGATTTTAACAGAATTTTTAACGGATTTTATTTTTTTGGAAATTGCCAAAATCTTTCCAAATTGTGGAGTGTATTAAAATATCGGCACGGCCGAACATACAGATTTTTGATTCCATAATACTTTATTGTTGGTAAGAATTTTGCAGTATCATCAGCAGCGTCATTCTCTAATTCATTTTTTGAGTTACCGATAAAAATCGTTAAAATGTAATTCTTATAATTTCGGTAATTAACGATTTTTGGGGGAAGTTAGCGATTTTTCGTGCACAAGTTTGCGTTTTGATTTTCCGATATTTGTCGATTTCTCAAAAAATGTGTTAGAGAATCCCACTACAGGTGATCAGCTGTTTAGTAACCAATACACATAATTACAATTTAATAAGTGTTTCTTAATTAATTTCAAAACTAATTTTGTTTCGATCTTCCCTCAGAAAAATACTCCTCCGATTCTTGAATACCGTTGCAATTAAAACTCTGTTTCCAATATTTAGTTGAGTTAGGTCTAGGTTTTTGCAATATTACATAATTTTGTGTGCTCTCCCAATGCTAAAATAAATTGCACTGGGGTCTATTGACCTGATGGAATCGAACTTATCAAGAACTTTCCAAAAGTTGCAGCCACATTTTTCTTAGGTCCAAAATTTTATTTTGCGAAAAATATATTTGGCAGTTGTTTCATTCAATATAAAATAATGGAATAATCAAAATGTCAGTTTTGACCCAGAGTGGCAGTCAGCTCAACCCTAACTTACTCTCTTCCTCTCTGGGAAAGTACATAATACTGAGTCTTCCATCAGTCATTGACCCTTTGGCCGCTGTTCGTTCACTCAGAATACAAATGCTAATTTCAACTCAGTCCATAATTAATAATTATTTTTATACACATTGTAAAATTATTTAACTTTTTTTTTTTAAAAAAAAAGAAGGAAATAATTGAAATGTTAAGAAAAAAATTTCCAAAGCAAACTTCATTTTTAATAACTGCTTTTTATTTCAAGACCGCGTAACCTAAAAACAGATTGATTTCATGAACAACCTTTTAGCAGATGTTGTTATAAGACTTTTGTTGTTAGTATTTAATTGGGTTAAAATAAAATCAGCTGTGAAAATAACTTTTTTCTTAAATTAAATGTAATCAGGTTTTGTTGTGCATTAACTAAATTCGGTTCTTTTGTGTTTATTTAAAACTTAATACTGAAATTGAATATTTAATTGGAGAGCTGTGTTTTAGGCCACAGTATTGCCATGGTTCAACATATTTGCAAATATAGGAAACCATTTTATTATTTTGTTATTCGACCGATCCAAACTAGCCAATAAAAATAGTTAGAATCAAAACAAAATTATTTTTTATTAACAATTTGTTTAATTTGTATTTTTTGTTTTCTTTACAGGTAAGTTTTTTCTCTTTGGCAACTGATCTATACGGATAAAAGATTTCTCAGGGCCCCTGGGTGAGTGATGGTGATAAAAACATTAATTTTCTCAAGCAAAGGTTAATTAATTACCAAAATGATGGGCTTGACTTCATAAGCAGAGTTTCCAATGCAACACTGCAGTGCCTAGTGTCCATAAGTGTTCATAGTAAACGCAGCTGTGGCAACGCCACGAGTTCATTAGGTCCACGTTTTTGTCTAGCCCCCATATAATGGGACCTGGTATTGGTATTTGTAGTTCGTAATGGCTTCTAGCTATGGTGGCGGAACATAGTATGTATAGGTCCGCGTTTTGATATAATAGGCCCCATATAACGGAACCTCTCGATATTCGGTGTTTTAATGATTTTTGACACATTTGTTTTGTAGTTCATACTGGGTTCTAGCTCTGGTGGCAGAACATTGAATATTTAGGTTCACGTTTTCTTATAGCGCACATACAGGGTGAGATGAAAAAACTACAACCAACTTCGGACTGCTGTCATTTCTAAGTCACTCGTCCGACAGCTGTTAAAATTATTCCAGTGACAGCTCATTGTAATGTTTACAAGCGTACAAAAGCTGATGGAATTCAAGCGTGATAGTGTGATTTCTTTACATTTGTCTGGAAATCCACAAGTAGCTATCGTGGGAGGACTCCAGCATTTAAATGTGAATAAATCTTTTGTGTCTCGTACCATCGCTCGTTACCGTGATACTGGTAGCGTAGCCCGACGTCAAGGAAAGGGGATGGAAGAATACAGCAACATCAACAGAAAGAAGCGACTTGGTCGAAACCCGCGTCGCTGTGGCCGAAAAATGGCTCGTGAGCTGAACATATCGCAATATTCCATTCGGCAAATATTGAAAAACGAGCTCGGGGTAAAGCCATTCATATTCAAGAGCTTACACCGCAACAAAAAGGAAATAGACTCAAAAGAGCTAAAGAGTTGCTTCGCTTGGCCGAAAGTGGTGAACTGCCGAATTTGGTTTTCTTCGATGAGAAAACATTCGTTGTCCAAACAACAAAATGATGGTGCTTACTTGCCAAAGAGGTCAGCTGAAAATGTGCACCTTCGGTTGGCCACCAGAACTCAAGCACCGGCCATGATGATGGTGTGGGCCGCCATAACAGCCGATGGTCGCCCTCCGCTCGTATTAATCGACCGTGGCATCACAATAAATGCCGAATATTATCGCGAAAATATTCTGGAGGGTGAATTGAGGCCTTGGGCCGCAGACCTTGGATATTCCAACAGGAGTCAGCACCATCGCACTCAGCACGCGCCACCCAAGAATGATTAAAAAATGGGGTTCCTTGGTTCATTTCCGTGCACAGTGGCCATCAAAATCTCCGGATACCAATCCGTTGGACTATTGTGTCTGGAGTATTTTGGATAGGAAGGTTGGCCCTAAAAAATACCAAAGTGTCGATCACCTCAAGCAAGCGCTGCACCGGGAATGGGCTAAAATACCGCAGAGCAACATTCGGGCAGCGCGTGACCGTTTCATTGGCGGTTTGAAGGCCACAATTCGTGTCAAAGGTGACCAATTCGAAAAAATCTAAACTTATTCTAAAATTTGATGCTACTTCCGACATTTTTTGCTTTCATTCCATAAAATTTAAAAATTATGGCGTTTGACTTTGTTGCAGTTGTTTTTTTATCTCACCCTGTATGGTCTTTGATAAAATTCGGCCGACTACCGGGTCCTACCGACTACAAATGTTAATTCAAATTTCTTGGTATTTGAATTTTTTCCAATTTATTCACATTGAATAAATATTGAGAAGTATTTTTAGAAAATTTGAAAGTTATTGTGATTTGTTGTTGTTCTTATTTTGAATTTGAAATGCATATCGGATATGTCCTTCAATAAAAAAAACACACACACACATACACACAGTGGCAATGCATGTTTGATTGAGAAATGCTAAATAGAAACCCCCACCGCGGCGGAGAATGTGAATGAATCGAAGAATAGAGAAGAATTGTAGAATTAACACAAATCCAAAGAATAAAAAATTAGAAAATGTAGTCACGTTTATGGATTTATCGAGAAGTGTCGGCTGTTAGATAATCAGTGTTTTTTTTTAACGAATATTGGTTTTGTTGTAGCCGGCCTGACCGACGAAATGCCAAAAGAGTTATATTCTCAAAATTTTCCCATTTTTTCTTTGAAAACTTGATCATACCATGACCATGCGTATTTTTATCGACAGATTTTGACATTTATCATTTTCAGTAAGCCAATGACCCTAAATCGAAAAACTTTCCCATTAAAGGTGGAAGATTTCATAAATATATGTTGTAGTCTTTCCAACCGGTGGTGGCCAATGGATCGAACTGTGTTAGGCTTGTCAAATCGTTTTGGTTGATAAGGCCCCCTATCTATCACTTGAGTCAGTAACAATGCGCCGCATGCAGATAACAACTCCTGTAATGTGAACACACACACACACACATATCCCAATTTGATACCAAAAGTAATTTGATTGAAAAATAAGTAATAGACCAAAAATAGGAAGAACGACTCATTTGTTTTTCTCATTTTTTTTAATATGGGTTTTTAAATATTTGATTCAATTTGCCATTGATGGCTATTTCTCAAAGAGCTCTGTGACGAGACAACGGAAATCCATAGCTTTGCTCATCATTACCAACTGAATCTGTGATGCGTCACTGAAAGATAAACAAATTGCTACGTATCTCAGCAGATTTTATAAATAAAATAGAACAATTTTACAAGTCAGTTTCTTGCTCAACGGCAGTCAGTGAGTATTGTATGAGATTTATCGCGAAGTAACCTAAAGTAAGGGGGTTAGTCTATTAGAAAGTTGTAAACTTCTTTCTAATTTTGATAGAAGTCATAAATGTAGTCTTTTGTGTGGCCACAGAATCTTGTGACAAACTTAAAATCCCCACTTGTGATTGCAACATAATCCCATCTCCTACTTATAAACCTTAAACCACAGAACTAGCCAAAAGATATCTTTAATAGTATTTGTGTTTATCCGTGTCAATCTGACAGGCGTAGCAGGGGTAATCGAAAAACATTTATCGAAACGCAAGATTTCACGTGGATTCAGATAACGTCGCCATCCTAATGGTCTTAGACACCGCTAGATACCACTAAAAACTGTATTTCCGCACGGAATCATTCCACAAGAGAGGGAGAGAGAGAGGAACAATGTTTAAGGTTACTGCCAAAGGTTTTCCGGCCAGACGAAATATCAAACAATAATCTTCAAAGGAGCGTGTTTTCGTTTGTTAATGGGCATTTTTTTCAAAGCTCCTGTAGTCCTCTGAATAATGCACGAATTCCAAAAATCCTTTACTGTAACAGCTTAGACTTATGTGTAAAGGAGGGTACTGCTTTAGCGGGGGAGCTTTGAATTAACTTTAAATTATTAAAAGATATTTAGGCAATTCATTAGCCAATGAAATTGAATGCATTTCGTAAGGCGGTATCTCTGGGGCATCAGCTAAATACCTTCAGCATGTGGTTCGACCTCATTGTACACTTACAATTTACCGAATTTTGTCAATTCTATTGCATTGACGTCAAATACAGGGTGAGATAAAAAACTGCAACAAAGTCATACGCCATAATTTTTATATTTTTTTTTAAAATTTTATTGAATGAAAGAAAAAATTTCGGAAATAGCATCAAATTTTAGAATAAGTTTAGATTTGTTCGAATTGACCACATTTGGCACGAATTATGACCTTCAAACGGTCAATGAAACCGTCACACGCTGCCCGAATGTTGTTCTGCGGTATTTTGGCCCATTCCCGGCGAAGCGCTTGCTAGAGGTGATCGACACTTTGGTATTTTTTAAGTGCCAACCATGCTGTCCAAAATACTCCAGACACAATAGTCCAACGGATTGGTATCCGGAGATTTTGTGGCCATTGTGCGCTGGAAATGAAAAGAGGAACCTCATTTTGCTCTTTTTGGAATTTCAATGGCTACCCCGAGCTCATTTTTCAATATTTGCCGAATGGAATATTGCGGTATGTTCAGCTCACGAGCCACTTTTCGGCCATTGCGACGAGGGTTTTGATCAAGTCGCTTCCTTACTTTTCGAACCATTTCTGCTGATGTTGCTGCTTTCTTCCGTCCACTTCCGTGAGGTCAGGCTACGCTACCAGTATCACGGTAACGAGCGATGGTACGAGACACAAAATGCTGGAGTTCTCTAACGATAGCCACTTGTGGTTCTCCAGCCAAATATAAAGAAATCGAACTATCACGCCTGTATTACATCACGAATAACTTTGTTTCTGGAAAATTCTGACCATAATGCTTTTGTACGCTTGTAAACTCTTTGCTCAAATTTAAGCGAGTTCGGGGGACTGATTAAAATATAAAACACATTGCGCCACAGTTGCGAATGTAAGGCTAGGTTAAAAGTCAAACACCTACGTCAGAAACTCATCGTGTTTTATTGCCTTCTCTTGGGTTTTATTACTTGGTAATGGGCAATGTAATATTATGTGCTTTGTTGTAATTATTTACGGAATAAACCTTTATTTTGAACCTCTGGGTCTTCCAATGGTCCATTCGGCCCATATAGCTTCCAAGTTTTCGCTCGTTATACCGAAGTTTTTGCCTGAAACCACCCACATGGCAACATTGCGATTGGAAAACATTTTCAGTTTTGGTCCAAGTTTTAGAAATGGCCTTATTAATTAGGGCACATTTTTTGACCTTCGTGTGACGAGACCTCTTTCGTTGACATATTTGTTGTAATAGTCGATACTTTTTGCTGATGAAGTATTTCTTTCGGTTTTGGAAAAAATTGATGCTGGAAGTGTAGCCTTACAATTTTCAATTTTATTCAGAGTCTACCACTGATGTACCTGCATTGCTCTTTCATAACCACCTTTCCTTAATCTATATTCGGTGAGCTGTGTTATTTTCTTTTCAGTTTTTTTTTTTTGCTGTGGCTTTGTTTGTTAGAGTTTTATTAAAACAAAACCAAAATAAAAAGAGCAAATTGGAGTACCTATAAAAATGAATGGTGGGTTGGTTGGGGGTTACATAATTGTGGAATGGTGCTGTGGCGGAGTCGTCGATTGTTTTAACACGTCAGATATTGGTGTTATTTACAGTTATTGTTGCTGTTTTTGTTTTTCTCTGCATTTCATTTGCTCACAATGGTGTTTCACGTTTTGGTTACAAAAAGTTAAGCTCAAAGCAACACCTCGCCTCCGCACCCTTCATCGCAACAACAGGCTGTGCCACTGTTGCTGTTATTTTTTTTCCACTTCGCGTAAATTTGAAGTGGCGACATCGGCGTAAGCAAAGCTACGCTTGCGTCCCCCCTGTTCCCTCGCGTCCTCCAACCATGTGGACTTGATGTTGTAAAGTTGTCAGACCCACGGTACTACAGCGCCATGGAGTGGAATATTCATGGATGTGGTAAAATGGTGTTTGCTGTGCTCAGTGGCTGTGGAATAATGGATAAAAAATAAAATAAAAACAAAACAAAACGAAATGAAACGAGACGAAATAAATATTGTTGTATAAAGAAAATACAAAAACATTTAACATCCGCTTCAAAATCATATGGAGAGAGAGAGAGAGATGCAGAAAAAAACAACAACAATCTCACAAAGTCCATCGGAGAGGGGAGATACTTGCCACTGTTTGTGTTAGGTAGGTAGGAGTAGGAACAACACGAAACAAGAAACTGCAAAATGAAACAATAACAACACCGACACAACAACAAACATAAACAAATATGAAATAAGCAAAACAATATCATCGAGCAAGCTCAGCGTCATATTCAAGCGATTAACAAAAATTTTCGTCATTTTTTAATTCGATTTGCTGCTGTGATTTGCAAAGCACTGCACTTTGCGATTTGCCGAAGGCGTCATTGATGGCAATGCAGCAGCCACAACAACAACGAAACCCGAAGAAGAAGAAAAGTGAGAGAGGTTTATATTCGTATTATTTAAATGAATTTATTTCACATATTCAATTCGATTTTAAATCGACAACATCCCTCTCGCTCTCTCTCTTTCTCTCGGTCTACTACTCCATTGTCCGATATATTGAAAGCTTTAAATTGTTGTTTGTTTTTTTTTTGTGTTTATTGTGCGATATATTATTTATGAATATCCGGGAGATATTTTTATAAAAGACAATTAATTCTCTCACATAAAAAAATTTAAATAGCCCCCCCACTTATGGACATGTCACCAGATGATGGCATGCCAGTCAATTGTGGTGGCTGTTATGACTTTTGATGACGTATCATCGTCACCTTTTGCTGGTGCCGATCGTACGTTCAATTGTATCGGTATGCCAATTTGGGGTCGTTTGGGGTACCTTAACCTTCAGCCGGTGCGGTGAAACATATTTGCGTACTTCTTCGTGATGTGGATTAGCTTAGTAAAAAATATAGGTATTAATTTAATTAAGTTTCATCACATCAGGTGTGTCTTTTTACTTTTCTTGCAGGAATTGTCCGACAACTTCTTTCTGAAAGAGTATTCATTTTATAGCGCGTTTAGATACAACATTTTATCCGGATTACCACACATTATGAGGATTAATTGCTTTATCCTGATTTATTCTACATCAAGTATAAAAAACATAAAGTTCGGCCTGGCCGAACATTTAATACCCTCCAACATTGGGTAAAGAAAACTTTTTGAAGAAATGTTTTCCACTTTAAACTGCAAGTGCCAGTAGGTCCGTTTGGATAATGCTGTTAAACATTTCAAAAACCCTAAAGTGGGTGAGGCCGTTATATGGGTGCCATACCAAAACGGGAACCTCTATAGACAATTTGTTAAAATACCAAAGGATTGTTAAAATATCAAATATCGGTGGGTATCGTTATATATGCGCTATAGGAAAACGTGGTATACCATAGTATTTTGCTGTTGCAAAATGGTCAGGCTTAATCCCTTTATTGTTGTGTTTATAAGGTAAGGCAGGGAATACCTAGACCACCTTGCGATGTCTTCACTTGGGTAAAATAAGGTTTTTGTCATAGGAGTTATATTTAAAATAACTCCTGGGGAGAATATCCCACACAAAAAACAAGGGAACTGATAAGGATTGGTGGCTATTTCCGAAACCTAGGTATTCCCTGCCTTACCCCCATTGTAAACATTACCATCGTTCTCCACGTTCGTTCACGTTGTTTTTATAAAAACAACAAAAAAGGGATTTAGCCTTACCATTTTGCAACAACGGAAAACTTGGGCCTAAATATTCAATGTTCTGCCACCGAAGCTAGAAACCATTATGAACTACAAATACCGATTTTTAGACAAACCCGTGGGAAAATATAGCAAAACTCATCAGAATACTAAATATCCGGAGGTATTATTATGTGGGGCCTATACGAAAACGAGGACTTATATATACAATGTCCCGCCACAGTTGCTAGAACCCATCACGAACTACAAATATCAATTTTCGGACAAGTCCGTGGAAAAATGGGGCAAAAATTATCAAAACACCGGATATCGGGAGGTACCGTTATATGGCGTCTATTCAAAAACGTGGACCATTTTCAAGACCAACCATCCTAGACACAATACAAATTGCTCTGCTCTGCGTCAAATAATGTGGGCTGTATCGTAATTTCAACGTGCAGACAGACGGACAAACCAGTTAGAGAATCCCACTACAGGACCCATTCACCGAGTCTATTGATCAGTCAAGTGTTTGACAGAAATATTCCACGTGTTTGTTTCGTTAGTATATTGGCGAGGAAAATGCATGTCTAAAATGTAAGTTTTAGAAGAAACCTTATGTGGAACATGTTAAACATATGTTTTGATGAACAAAAATGCATTCATTCAATGTCGGTGAGAAAACAACTCTGAAAATGCGGGTATTGCGTGAAACGGTTGCCACCAGCAGCAGCACATCCCACCAATTATGTGCCCATGAAAAGGCCAACCCTTAAAAAAGTCATCCCTATTATGTGTTGTAGGTGGGGTGGGGCTCACAAATATTTAATAAATATGGGCACTGCGATAGAAAAAAAGGAGGAAGGATAACACCACATCAAACATTGAAATTGTCTCATAATAGAGTTATGTGCAAGGGGTGGTTTTCTACGCTGTCCAATGCAAAATGTTGCTTTGCGGCTAATGGTATTTAATTAGATTTCCAATGACAGTTGACAGTGTCTGCTGGCTGATTGTTGAACAATTGATCTGATCATATGCCAAGCGGGCGCTGGGAAATAGTTGAAAATTTAAAAAAAAGGATGAGTACTTAAAATGTGAGGGAAAAGTTTTTGGAACATAATAAAGGATATTGTGAGACCAAAACCGGCCATAACTCATGCGCCGAATAACCCATAAAATTGTAATTTAAATCAGGGTTTTTTTTTTTACAAAATACAGAGAAAACTAACTAATTTTTGTTCATAACTGGGTAACAAGTAACATCGGCACGGAGTGTGCATGTATATATACAGGGTAAGATGAAAAAACTGCAACCAACTTCAGAATGCTGTCATTTCTAAGCCACTTGTCCAGTGGCAGCTCATTATACTGTTTACAAGCGTACAAAAGCATTTTGGTAAGAATTTTTACAGAAAAAAGTTATTCATGATGGAATTCAAGCTTGATATTGTGATTTCGACGTGAAGGAAGTGGACAGAAGAAAACAGCAACATCAGCAGAAATTGTTCGAACAGTAATGAAGCGACTTGATCGAAACCCGCGTCGCAATGGCCGAAAAATGGCTCGTGAGCTGAACATATCGCAATATTCCATTCGGCAAATATTAAAAAATTAGCTCGGGATAAAGCCATTGAAATTCCAAAGAGTGCAAGGACTTACACCGCAACAGAAAGACAACAGACTCAAAAGAGCTAAAGAGTTGCTTCGCTTGGCCGAAAGTGGTGAACCGCCGAATTTGGTTTTCTCCGATGAGAAAATATAGGTTGTCCAAACAACAAAATGATGGTGTTTACTTGCCAAAGAGGTCAGCTGAAAATGTGCATCTTCGGTTGGCCACCAGAACTTAAGCGCCGACCATGGTGATGGTGTGGGCCGCCATAACAGCCGATAATCGCTCTCCGCTCGTATTAATCGATCGTGACATCAGAAAAATGCCGAATATTATCGCGAAAATATTCTGGAGGGTGTATTAAAACCTTGGGCACGCGAACATTTTGGATATTCCAACAGGTCTCCGCATCATCGCACTCAGCACACGCCACCCAAGAATGGTCACAAAATGATGTTCTTCGCCTCATTTCCGCGCACAATGGCCACCAAAATCTCCGGATATCAATCCGTGGGACTATGGTGTCTGGGGTATTTTGGAAAGCAAGGTTGGCACTAAAAAATACCAAAGTGTCGATCACTTCAAGCCAGCGCTCTCCGAGAATGGGCCAAAATACCACCGAGTAACATTCGGGCAGCGTGTGACGGTTTCATTGGCCATAATTTGTGCCAAAGATGACCAATTTAAACAAATCTAAACTTATTCTAAAATTTGATGCTATTTCCGACATTTTTTTCTTTCAATAAAATTTAAAAAAAAAATGTAAAAATTATGGCGTATGACTTTGTTGCATTTTTTTTTATCTCACCCTGTATGGGAGCTATATCCAAATTAGAACCGATCTCGACAAAATTTGGCAAAAGTATTTCTGAGCTGTATTTGTTTTGCTGTTACGGATTGCTTATTACGGGTGTGGAGGCGAAATTTTACAAATCGGATGATGAATGTACATACATGAGAGCTATATCTGAACCGATTTCCAACACATTTGACACACGTTTCTGGGATCAATTTGGTTATATATGCCAACTTCCATCCTATTTTCCACAGTAAAAAGTATATTTAAATTTTGACCGATTATCTTCATCTAATTTTGCCTAAGTTCACCCTTGAACCAAACAAATATTTTGTTCAAAATTTTATCTTGATCGGGCAATAAATGCGAACTGTATTTTATTTACAAAATACATGGATGTGATCTGATAGAATGTGATGTTATGCAGATCATCAAAAGGAACTATTGTTCTAACTCGCTTCCTTCTCTATGTTACAAACAAATGCACAATGCACAAACGCGCCCTTTTCCGTGGGAAAATAAGTTATCCAATAGTATATATTTCTCCACAGATGGTTTACCATCAAGAAACATTCCTTATTGGCTAATAAAAATTGGGAAAACTTGCATCGGTAAAAATTGCAGAATAAAACGTATTATTACCCGATAACGAGCCTTTTTTCGTCTCCAAATAATTATTCTCCAAATGTGTAATATTTTCATTCTCCGTGTGTAATCTGCAGTTTCCTTGGTGTGGCAATACTTTATCCGACACAGCTGCTCTCTTGTTTCATTGCAATATTTTTACGTTAGAGAAGAGTAGATTCTATCAGCAACATTTAATTATAATATTTAACAATTAAATAAACTTAATATAATAGTGACAAATTTATTGCTAATGAACCAATGTTTGTTCTATAAAGACGTGTATTTTGGTAGCCGAAATATGATGGGGGCAGGGGCAAGTACGATACATAAGATGTAGGTTAGGTTCTAGAATTGGCAATCTACTCACTGTTTATTTGTTGTTGGTATAAAAACAAAAACGAAATAAAAAAAAAAAAAAAAAAAAAAAAAAAAAACGTTGCTGTGAAAAAGATCTGCCAATAGAACTTGAGTCGAACCTGGAGAGTTTCTAGTGTATAATTCGCATATGCTAATTTGCAGTAAGTTCGAAATATATACTACTTTCCAGAGAACGGCCCTTGTAAGCCATCATCCACATCAAATATGCCTGATGAGCCGCTTAACCAACGGCGAAACGCGTCGCATAGTGGTGAGTGTGTGATAGTGTCTATCTGGCTTTCCTTTTCACTGCAAATTTCAGATCATTAAGCTCGTCTCGAAAGAGAAAACAAACACTTAAATCATAAAACATATGATCTTCGCCTTAACAAGGCAAAACTCAAAAACGAAATATGTTTTTAATTCTTTTATTGACTTATCAAATTGAATATGACACTGTAATCGAAATTATCTTTACGTCCTCTCTTGAAAATAAAAGTTTTGATGCATTGCATGCACACACACACAGCTACAGTGTGTCAGGAAAGTTTTTGTAAATAATTCAAAATTAACGAAACATAAATCATAAATCCAATCTATAATAAAATTAAACGCTGTGATAACAACAATTACGAAAAATAAAAATTTGTATTTTTGTAGATTTCCCTGAAAAAGCAATGAAATCCATTGCAAAATATTCGATATTAATAAAGGAAAAACCAGACCTTAAACTCAAAGGAAACTTTTTTAATAAAGTTAGGTTGGCCCAATTCGAATAAAAAGCAAACTTTAATAATCCAATAATTTTAATTTTACATATGGGAAAATTTGTTAACAAAATTCCATTATACATTAAATTTGACATCTTTTTTTTTAACAATATCTCAACGAAATCAAGATCGCATCTGAAAATCCAATTAACTAATTACTGACGATCATGCACAGTTTTCTTTTTAAGGGCACACTGTGTCATACCGACGTTTTTTAAGTGGGTAATGCAAAATAAGTATTTGATAAAGAAACTACAAACAATGACACAAACATTGACATTAGTCATTTATTAAAACAAAAAATTATAAACATATGTACAGTTATTCATCATAAACTCGAAATCTTCGCAGAAGTGAGACTTTTTTTTCCAACTTTTATACTTCTTATCACAGTGTGACCGTAAAAATGAATTGTTTAAACATTGACAACCTCCACTAAAAATAGTAAACAGATTTCTTTAATGGGCAGGAAAACGCATGTTTTTTATGTTTACAAAAAAAATAATTATTTTTTGGAACAAAAGTTACCTTATCACGTTAATGGATGACCTTAAGTAAAATTTTATGCCATGTAATTTGTTGTAGACTTTTTATATTCCAGGTCATGGAGATAATGAAAATGAGACATTGTAACAATTTACACCAGCAAAACATATCATTACCTGTAATGGGTTTATTAATCACATTTATCTGCAAATTCCTTGCAAACTAGGCAAATTACACTTGATTTTATATTTTACCAAGAGTTCATGTTTTATGTTAAGAAAAAACCATCGTTCTATTAGAATATTTGGAACAGTAGAGGAAAGTACTCATTATATGGCAAGAGGGAAATAATATTTTTTTCTCTAAAGAAATATCACATGGCTTTTTGGATTACTGGCAATGCAAATCATATTTCATTTCCATTAACTTATAACGCGAAGAGATACATGTTGTCTTGCAAATTTGAAAAAAAAATATATTCTTTTTGTTAATTAGTTTCAATGCAGGAATATAAAGAATTGAGACTAAAGTTTTTAGATTTTTGCGAAGAAAGAAAAAAACCACTTAATTCTTAAGGTGAGAATACATAAAACGCTGACATAAGTCATCGGCTGGCTTTTTCATAAAAGAACAAAGTATAAATTGCCAACCTTGTTTTCCAAAATACTCCAGACACAATAGTCCAACGGATTGGTATCCGGAGATTTTGGTGGCCATTGTGCGCTGGAAATGAAGCGAGGAACCTCATTTTGTAACCATTCTTGGGTTGCGCATGCTGAGTCCTATTGGAAAGTTCAAGGTCTGCGGCCAATATGTTAGCGTGACCAAGGCTTTAATACAATCTCCAGAATATTTTCGCCATAATATTCAGGATTTATTCTGAGCGACCATCGGCTGTTATGGCGGCCCACACCATCACCATGGCCGGCGCTTGAGTTCTGGTGGCCAACCGAAGGCGCACATTTTCAGCTGACCTCTTTGGCAAGTAAACACGATCATTTTGTTTTACAAACTGCTGGACAACGAATGTTTTCTCATCGGAGAAAACCACATTCGGCAGTTCACCACTTTCGGCCAAGCGAAGCAACTCTTCAGCTCTTTTGAGTCTGTTTTCTTTCTGTTGCGGTGCAAGTTCTTGCGCTTTTTGGAATTTCAATGGCTTTACCCAGAGCACATTTTTCAATATTTGCCGAATGGAATATTGCGATATGTTCAGCTCACGAGCCATTTTTCGGCCACTGCGACGCGGGTTTCGATCAAGTCGCTTCTTTACTTTTCGAACCATTTTTGCTAATGTTGCTGTTTTCTTCTGTTCACTTACTTGATTCGGGGCTACGCTACCAGTATCGCGGTAACGAGCGTTCACATTTAAATGCTGGAGTGCTCTACCGATAGCCACTTGTGGTTTTCCAGCCAAATATAAAGAAATCACACAATCACGCTTGAATTCCATCACGAATATCTTTTTTTTTCTGGAAAATTCTCATCAAAATGCTTTTGTACACTTTTAAACAATATAATGAGCTGTCACTTGAATAATTTTAACAGTTGTCGGACGACTGACTTAAAAATGACAGCAGTCTGAAGTGTGTTGCAGTTTTTTCATCTCACCCTGTATACTGAGAAAAATTTTCCATTCTCAGTAACTCAATTGTGAAAGTTGCTCTCAACTCATTCTGTTTTACTGGACTTGTGCGTTTTCGGACGGCGCCAGCAACAGCTTGTTAAAAAAAGAACAATATATCCACGATTTTGGGCTTACGTCTGTTAAAAGTCGAACCGAAATCTGTAAGATTTCCCGAATGTTGTGAATACGAACATGCAACATACGACTTATGCGATTTGAATAGACTGAAATAATTTTGTATTCGATTGTACTTCTATTATTGTCAATATTAATTGTTTTGTTTTTCTTCTTTTCTTTTCAGGTAAGTTTATCAATCGGCATGGAATCTAGTTACATACATTTTACTACAGTTGGGGAGATCAGTAACAAAGAAACTTGTAAGTAGCAAACTTCGACACTCTAAGGACGCTTGTGGTAGAGTGCAAGTTCGAATGTCACCATAATATGAGTTCCCTTTAAATGTGAGTAACAGATAAACGATTTGCAAAAGGAGAAGCCCAAAGAGCAGCGCGAAAATTTTTCATAACTTTGAATGTTAGAAAATAATGAATTTTAAATTTAGAATTTTTCATAACTATAATCGGGCATTCGTTAAATTTTCGAGCAATATCAGATATAAAACGAACGTTTATGTTTTTTTGAATTGCTTAGTAATATAGGACTCTTGTAAAATGTCCTATTGTGAAAGACAGAACTTTTATGTTCCAAATTACGAGAGTTGAAGCATATTAAAAAAATCTCAAAATTATACAAAATTCGAGTATTATGTTAGTCGAGTTTTGTTGCTATTTCAGAAAACTACAGCCTCATTTTACCTTTAATGCTTAATTATGGGTCGTAAATGCTATTGTTTCTCTATTGCGAAACATACTTATGTATGTGTATTCAAAGTCTAAGATCAGTTAGTGTAATTTTTGGTATTTGAATATTTTACATTTGGTTACTGATTTTGAAATCGCTTTCAATGTTGATTGTTAAATAAATAAAAGTACCCAAGTACTTGAGAAATTCAACTTTTTTCAAAGGGGAATAATTGTTATGATCGATTTTAAAGCAATAATTTCTTTCGTTTATGGGGGTTGCCGGCTCAAAAGGAAGTAGGCTTAACATTCCACCTTGTCAAGGAGTCTTAACTTTACCTAAGCTCCCCCCTGTAACAGTTGTACGTTTGTTATGAGAATAACTTTTTCCAGGTGCTTTTCCATTTGTTTTATAACTCAAAAAAAAAAAAAAAAACAATAACAATAACAATTATATTTATCACCCATGACTTCTTGTGTTTTGTTTCACAACTAAATTTATATATATTTTTTTTGCATTTTTATTATTGTATGAATATGGGTTTATTTTTGTTTTTTTATTTCATGTTTCTAGCATCAATGACAGACACCACTTACACGTTGTTGGCATTCATCCTCTGCCGCCGACGACTGCTTATCTCGTCGGTTGTTTGTAATGTGACTTGTATCATTGCCACAATTACCGGCATTATTTCGACCATGTCACACACACACACACACACACATGTGTATGTGACGCATTTAAAAATAAAACAGTTGTTGTCTTTGGTTTACGTCATTTACCAATGACATTTCGCCTGATATTAGTCAATTCAAGTCTTGTTGGCGTTTATATTTCTTTATTTGTTTTTTTTTGTTTCTGCACAAGCTGAGCCTTCTCTTTTTGGTGGTTTTGTCGTTGATGTGACTCTTCGCTTAGGAAATCCCCAATCCACAACCGGTGTTGGTTGTTGGCTTATCATTTGCAACTTGGTGTGAAATGTTAAAATTGCCCACTGTAAAGGCAATGATGGGGAAAAGAGACAGAGGACAATCGATTATATGATTGCCTTAACTTGTTCGATTAACGTGAGATAAAGTTGTAGAGAGTGTTCGAGGCGGAGAAGGTAATAACCAAAGAAGTGCAAATAATGATGGCAGATCTGGCAGTAAAGGCAGAGGGACACAACAAAATCATGCTAATAATTGTCATCACTTAACCCAGCAAGCATTTGGAAGTGAGTGACTCACTTCCATTTTAAGATGCCACTTCTGCGACGCTTCTAATCCTATTAAATGCGATAGTATGTACATTTACAATAACAAAACTACTGTTGTCTACTTTCTATCGTCACGTAGTTACTACTTAGTGGCGTCAAGAAAGTTAAACGAAGGTGTCGCGTGTGCAGACACTATCTAGTGACTACCATCGGATACCATCATTTACGAATTGAACATAAATAAGACTTTATTCTATCTGAGGAATATAAGACACTGTGGCGCAGTGGTAAGCATGCCGGCTTTGCTCTCCGAACACCTCGGTTCGATTCCCAATCCAGACATAACATTTTTAAAACGAAAAAAAAATGTTTGAGCATTTCATCTAATAAGTAATAGTTCTATGCAAATGAACATTGAAAAAAGAGACAATGACAATAAAAATAAAAAAATAAATGCTTAAGTCTGGAGTAAAAAAAAAATTTTTTTTTAGTTTTTTTCACTTCCAATAACTATCGAGGAAGTGATTTCCACGATCATTAGAAAAATATCGCGGGCGTGGTTCATTTCTTCCCGAAGGATGCTCCTTCCGGGGTGAGAAAGCGATATCAAACGCGATGATTTCTATCGCTTAGGCGTTACTTTTTAGTGATTTGGGGGATAGTTTTTGCTTGCTGGGAAGGTGCATGTAACTCCACACACACACACCCCCATACACTAATCCAACAAAAGTCGAATGACAGACATGACAGCGCAAAGTCTGCTATTTTTTTTTCTGACAAGCCTATGCCCGACTTCTGTTCGATTAATAAACTCGACTTTAGCTTCTGTTAAAAATCGACTTTTAATTTTGCGATTACCGATTTTTTGTTGACAATTATTTCCATACGAGCAAATAGAAATGAAATGAGTAGTAATCATAGTAGAATCTGTAGTCGCATCGACATAGCTGCTGCGACAATAAACTGTCAAAAACAATTTTGGAAAACTTCAATGAAAAGTTATTGAAATTTGTAAAATCTTTTGAAAACTGCAAATAACTTCCGATTGGCTTCGTAGAAGAAAACATTTAAAAAGCTTTTTTTACCATTGGAAATTAGACCACTCTTCGTGAAAATTTGCCACTGTCTTCCGGAGTGAAGTCCTAAAGTCAAACTCTGAATGTTTGGTTCACTACGTTTAATTATGCAGTAAAAATTCAAGATATTTTGGTGCAAAGCACTTGGCTTTTCCTTTTGGGTTTTTTTTTGTGTGGATACGAGAGTATTTGTGGTACTCCCATTCGACCCCTATCTCAGTGTGCTGAGTGTTTAAATTATTGTTTACCATTTTTAGTAACTTCTCTTACGCCACTTCCCTGCACTCGATGTTGCGATTTTGAAGTGTTAACAGCTTCAGTTTAGAAATAATATATACATATGTGTGTAGAATATATTTGCGTGATAACCACGAATACCAACCGTGCTCAAAATTAGTATCAAAACATACTAATTTTCTTTTCTTATAAAAAAAATTTAAGTCGGTAACCCGAAAAATGAGCTAGAGAATCGCACTATTGGTCAATAATTTCGATATTAACTCTTCCCGCCTGCTGAGCAACGATCCGGCCTTTGCTTTTCTCTGCAAAATAAAATATGTATGTGTAAATATGTTTATGTATTATTGTATAATATTATTAACAAAATGAAATTTTAAATATTTGCCACTTTTTGGTACTGCTGGAAATAAAATGCATTTTTTGGGACAAAATAGTGTTGTATTTGTGTATATCTCGATTCCGAACAAATTGTGATAGTGGGTGGATTTTGTATGGCAAATCATGATATGATGACACTCACGTATAGGCTAGACGCGAATATGTCATTCCTTCTCGGTAAATGGAGAATTACTTCTTCTACAGAAAATCTCTTTACCAAATACTTTTATGTTTTATTAAGTACATTAAAAAACCTAATTCGGCAGTTCACCACTTTCGGCCAAGCGAAGTAACTCTTCAGCTCTTTTAAGTCTATTTTCTTTCTGTTGTGGTGTAAGTACTTGCAATTTTTGAAATTTCAATGGCTTTACCCCGATCTCATTTTTCAATATTTGCGAATGGAATATTGCGATATGTTCAGCTCACGAGCCATTTTTCGGCCAATGCGACGAGGGTTTCGATCAAGTCGGTTCTTTACATTTCGATGCTTCTGTTTTCTTCCGTCCACTTCCTTGTCGTCGGGCTATGCTACCAGAATCACGGCAACACGCGATGGTAGGAGACACAAAAGATTTATTCACATTTAAATGCTGGAGTGGTCTAACGATAGCTACTTGTGGTTTTCCATCCAAATATAAAGAAGTCACACTATCACGCTTGAATTCCATCACGAATAATTTTTTTTCTCGACAATTCTCTCCAAAATGCTTTTGTACGCTTGTAAACAATATAATGAGCTGTCACTGGAATAATTTTAACAGCAGTCGGACGAGTGGCTTAGAAATGACAGCAGTCTAAAATTGGTTGCATTTTTTTCATCTTACCCTATACATGGCAATGCTCAACTCCTGCTCATTGTTGACACATCGATAAACGGAAAATTACTTGCATTCTTCTTCTATTTTCGTAATCGTTCGCTATTTAATTTATGATGTCCAATCAGGAAAAAATTAAGAAAAACATAGCAAAAACCTTATTTGAAATATTTGGGAGAAAAGGACTATTCACCCCCGGTGCATCTATGCTGTAAGCCATGCAGTGTATGGGTAGAATATTGAAATTCTTTACTGAGAATTCTCTGTGGAACATATCATCGTTTTCGATATGTTGTAGTTTTTGTTGTTTTTTATTGTTCTTTTTTAAAATTCCTTCAAACACTGTGCAACAACCACATTTGCTGTTCGCTTTGACACTCTTGTTGTCGCCTATCATTATCACCATCAATAAATTACAAATATTCTCCATGTTTTTCTTTTATTTTATTTTTTTTTTTTTGTTCTCTGAGCATTTGATTTGGTGGCTGGCATTACATTGTTGGTGTCTTGGGACTTGGGTCGTTTAGAGAGGTGCCTTTTGTCGATAACAAGAATTCACATACACTACATTATATGCATGTATGAATGTGTGTGTATGCGTTTGCTCGTTTTCTTCACAATATTTTATTACTACACAGTTGAGACTTAAGAGCTGGTTAAAAAGAATAATCAATTACTTCTGCTCACCAAATGTTTGTTGTTCGTTCTATCCACTCTACTCACACACGAAGTAATAAATGAACGAAACCAATGTGTACCTCACTCCTCTACACTAAACTGATAAGAAATGTCAAGTGTGTTAACTGAGTGAGAGAGAGGGAGAGAGAGAGAGAGAGTAAGCCAGGGGATGATTATTGTGACGATGGCGTTTTTTTTTTTTTTTCATTGTAAATAATTGAAAACCTCAAATAAAACAAAGCTAAGCATTTTGTTGTAATGTTGAAATATAATCCCGCTCAGTTTCATGCTACACAAATCGATTTCACCAGATCCATAGTGGAAAAATGACACCAGAAAATCAGAAAAATTTCAGAAATTTGTTTTCTGTTTTTTCTCGCCTCCAGAGAGGCTTTAAATCGGACTAAAATATAATCTGGAGTAGAGGTAGAGAGGTAGTCTCTTATCTCTTTCGCGATAAGACCAAATCCACTAAGTAATGTTTACAAAAGATAAAAATGAAATGGATAGGGGAAGTGAAGTGAAGTGATGAGTGACGGCTGCTCAATGTGAGTGTTAAGTGTCTAATCAGTGCCGTTGCCGTTGTTGTTTTCTAAGTCTTTTAGATATTGGCTGATAAGAATGTGTATTTAATTTACTCGACATCTTTAAACGCCAATTAAGTGGTTGAGTATTTTTTTGATTGAACAGTTGTTACGAAGAAAAAGAACAACGAACCACAGGCACAATTTGGAAAAGGTTAGGAATTGATAAAAAAATTTAGAAAATGATAATAAAAAATGAAGTTTCCTTCGATACTTTCTTTATAAATTTTGAAGTACTAAATCCAGGAAGTAAAGACAAGGAATCCTCTAAGATATGGAGAACCGGGGAGATTTGTTTTTGTTCGAAACTTGTTTATAAAATGATCAATATATCCCATTAACTATTACAACCAATAACGATGTTCAGGAAAGAAATCGTTAAAATAATACAGTTCTGGAGCACAACTGATAATGGCCAAACCTTCCGAGAAATAACTTTAATTATGTCTCTTCTACTAAGAACTACAAGTAACAACGGTCACTTGCCGGGTCGAGGAAGGCGACCCACGAATTGAAATATACAATAAATCCCAAACCAGCACCGGAGAATTGGCTCATTCAAACGAAAAAGGGCTATGACTTGTAAAAAAATCATCACTAGTGATCACAACGAGTGATATGAAGATAACCTCTGACAGTGCAGCATAATGGAAGGAGAACTTTTATATCAGGAATTTGTTTGAACTAAATCATGCCGACTACGTTATTATTGAATGCTTTTTCTTTGCGTATGCACTTTGAAATCGGTTAAACATAAATCGGATGAAACACATGTACAATGGGACCTATAGCTTTATCTGAATCGATTTTTAGTGAAAGTAGCAAATGTATTTCTTCAATGATAAACATTGCTGCGAGGTGATTATATGTCATATTGCTTTTTTTGTGGAGAGTGATTCGATAAATGCTGGTTAAGAGAAATACTTAAATGAACAAAATTTGAAAAGTGTCGCTGAATTGTTTCGCAAGTTATAAGATATATATATAGGTATTGTGTATGTGGGGAGGAATCAGAAGCATATCTTGCGTGAGTAAGAATGCTGGGATATATGAAAGTTGCAGAGAATCGAATGTTTACTTTGCACTTTATGAGCGTTCTGTTATTAAAAAATTTTAACCCATAGTATAGGTGGTACCGAAAGGACTGAAGCGATATATCCAATTTTTAGAGTAAATCTTATGTTAGTACAAATATTGGGATGTGTGAAATTTTAATCCCATTATTATTTCGTAATTTAAAGATGGAAAAAAATATTAAAATTTTGACCGCTTGTGGATGAGATGCTAGAATAGGTGGTCCGGTATATTCTATATCCAAGCCAGATCTTTTGTTGATATAAATATTGGGTTGTGCAGATTTTAAAATACATCGGATATTCATTTCACGTTTCATAAACTTCATGGTTATTCAAAACTTGAAGCCTTTTTGGGGAAGGTGCCGGAAGAAATGTCTCGAATCTACGATCTTCACAACAGATCTTATGTTAGTAGAAATATTTAGGTGTACGAAGTTTGAAGACAATCGAACTATTATTATACCCTCCACCATAGTATGAAGGGTATATTAAATTTGTCATTCCGTTTGTAACACCTCGAAATATACATTTTAGACCCCACAAAGTATATATATTCTTGATCAACATAAAATTCTATGTCGATTTAGCGATGTCCGTCCGTCTGTGGAAATCGCTCTAGCTTCCGAACGAAATGAAGTAGGTTGATAAAATTTGGGAAATGGGTCATGTAGGTCCACGTTTTGGTATAGCCCCCATATAATGGTACCTCCCTTTTTCTGTATTTTGATGATTTTATTCGCCGGAATTGGTATTTGAAGTTCGTAATGGATAGTACAGCCTAAGACAGAAAATTGTGTAGTTCCATGTCTTCGTATAGCGTTAATATAACTGTACCTCCCTATATTCGGTATTTTGATGATTTGAGCTATACTATTCAACGACTTTTTTCAAGTTTCAAATTTAAATATCCTAATGGCAAAAGTTGCCTATGCAGGTCCACGTCGTCGTATAGACCCTTATACAGCGGCTTCATTCGGTATTTTATTTTTTTTCAAAATTGCTAAATTCGTTCCCGAACTTACTAGTTTTTTACTTGTTTCACATTTTATAAGAGTTATAAGCATTCAAGCATTTTGACCCTTCGTTGGGCGATACTTGATGGAGTGGACCAATAAATATTATCTTATATGTACCATTATGTCGTTAACAATCAATTTGTAAAGGTACAGGCTTGTCATTTTCTTTTATAATATTTAGAGAATGTAATCATCCACAAGAGATGAAATAAACAATCTGCGAAATGGTTTCTATCTCGTGGGTGAATCAAAATTGTTAATACACTTGAAGCTTTAGTTGACTGGATAGCGCAAATCTTAAATCCGTTTTCTAACACACCCGATATCTTGAATATGGTTCCATGGTTCTTTAAAGGCAGTAAAGAAAGGTGAATTTTATATTAATAGTTTTCGCCACTGTTTATACCGGCTCGGACAAATATTCAAAATATCGTGTTTGTTTGTGGTTCTGATAAGTAAGTTTAAGCTCTTAGAACTTTAGGCATTCCTGCAAAATATTTCGCCCATAGTAGAAATGTTGCAGGGATGCATTTAATAATTTATTTTAATTGGCAAAATTATGTTTCATTGACGTAGAATATCCCTTCCCCCACTTCATCAGTCCTGACAACGGGACAATAGTGATCCCTTGTACAACACTCTTACACCCTCAGTCATGCAAAACCATGCGTATTATTTTTGTTTTACATCATTCCATCCACTTATGCGGATCTGTTTAACCTGTCATTGCTGTTATCGCATCGATCTCTCTAGCATCTACGTCAGAGAATGGCATGATGCGGACAAGGTGAGACATTAGATCACAAAGTTTCAGGAATTAGCGTTCGATGGGAATAACAAAAAAAAAAAATAAAATAAAATTTTGATAAACAATAATGAACATGTTGTTGTTTTGTCTCTAAAAAAAATTCTGATGTCGTCTCGATGTTGCCTTTCCTACCCTTCGTTTTTAAAATGCTAAAAACTACAATCTTTGGAATTGAATTTTTTGTTGTTGGTCTTTTTTTTTATAACTCGATTGCCAAGTGGTGAAGAACACGTCTTCTAAAAACAATAAATTTATAGCATATTCTACCTGCTATTGCTGCTATAACATTCAAAACAATTCAAGCCGTAGCCGATGAAGAACAAGACAAAGGCAACAACAATGGCTGGCAGCATTGAATCATCATCAATAACCAACCAAATCCCCAAACCACCACCGATTCCACATCGAAAACAAAAAAAAATTGAAATTAAAATTTTGTTGTTTTGTTTCGTTTCGTTTTTAAGCCATGCTTGGCTATGGATTGGGATATAACTGGTTTCTTAGCATCCGTCCAAGTTTACAGGCGGACAGACAGGCAGTCAGACAGACAAGAGTGTGTATATAATGTCGTGTATATCACGTTCTGTCTAACTTCTCCAACGAGTCGTTCGCAAGACAAATGGACGGATTGTCCGTCGGATCGTTCGATCGATCGACCGATCCTATACCTTGAAGTTGTGATGTGAGGCAAAACATTTCGTTTTTTGTGAATGCTCTTGAAATTATTTCAATTCAAAATCACTAATTTGCTAAGAACGAACACCACTAACTATCGCCTCAACAACAACCAACAATAATAACAACAAAAACAACAACACTAAAAGTCAACAATAAACATATGCTAATAAATTATAATAAATTCAATTTTATAGGTTTTTGTGTTTTATTCTTCTTCTTCTTTTCGTTTTGTCGAGCGAGCGTAGCTCATTTTTTGCTATTTGTACGTGAGCTTAATTTTTTGGAAGTTTTTTTTATTTGTTTGTTAAATATGCCATAATAGCTGACTAATTGAGAGTGCGCGAGACGAGACGAGACGAGGCGAGGCCGGGCTATTGCCAAAAGAGGATGCAATTAAAACTGAAGACGACCTTGCCAAGTTTTGGGGGAGTGTTTGTAGTACCCATCCTTTTTTAGATAACGCCAACCTTCATTTGCCGTGTGCCTGACAATGAAACAATGCGAAGCAAAGAACAAAACAAATCGGTGTAGTTTTGTCGAAATTGAAAGAGAATTAAATATTGATTAAGTCTACATAAAAACGGGCTGAGCACCGTTCAAAGTTTTCATACGAACCGAGTCGCATTGGACAAATTACAGTTTAAATACCATCGGTTTTTTAAAATTTGGAAAAGATTATTTCATATCCGGTGACGAATTCCGTCGCACTTCTTTTACAAAATAATAGTTTCATGTTATAAAAGATCCTTTTATAAATTTAGTTTTTTGCTATCCGCTCCAACATGATTGGCTGTGAAGTGTCTTCACTGTTTCTTCTTTTTCTCCACCACACTGTGGAGGGTATATTCAATTTGTCATTCCTTTTGTAACACTTCAATGCGACCATTTTAAACAATCTCCATCCGTAGGATTTTCAAGGTGTTAGACATATTTCTCAACCGGATTTGCTGTAAATCTGTTTGTCTTCTGGCTGTTTGTGGATCCTGGTGCTCAAAAATTTAACTGTCTTTGTTTGGGTTATAGCCATCGATATTCGATATTCTAACGATTTAAGCGACATTTTTTATATTGGCATTGTTTTAATCGTGTGCAACCCTTCCTTTGAGAGAAAATTTTTAGACCTACATCTTTTCGTGTAGCCGCCATACAATTTAACTAAAAAAATCAGAAATATGAAAAATTCACTCCTGTTTGAGTTCAATGCCAGCAGCGAGCTAAGTACAAAAAGGAGTTTTCTAGCAATTCATAAAATATAACAAATGTTTTTTATACCCTACACCACACTGTGGTAAGGGTAGGAAGCGAGTTAGACACCCATAGTTCCTTCCCTCCGCTTGTCCATGTATTTTTGTAAACAAAGTACAGGTCGCATTTATTACCCGATCAAGATGAAAGTCTGTACAAAACATTTGTTTGGCCCAAGGACGAACCCTATTGAAATTGACGAACCCTAGATATTCGGTTAAAATTTAAATATAGCTCTTATATATCTTCGCCCGAATTGTCTTTTATTGTACACCAAATGTGTAATATTATCCCAAATAGAATGGAATTTGGCACATACAACCAAATTGAGCCTAGAAAAAGTAGTGTCAAATTTGGTGGAAATCGATTCGGATATAGCTATAGCTCCCATACATATTCTTCATCCGATTTGTTAAATTTCTCCTCGGCAGCCGTGATATGCACTCCGTAACAACAATATTCGGAGAAATATATCAAATACAACTAAGAAATACTTTTGTCAAATTTTATCGAGATCGGCTCCGATTTGGATATAGCTCCCGTAAATATCTTTACTCGATTTCAAGTTTATTGTGCACCAAACGATGTCGAATTAATTGACACAGTTTGACATACGAACGAATTTAGCTTGGAAAAAAGTGTATCAAATTTGTTGAAAATCGGTTAAGATATATCCATAAGTCCCATATATACAGGGTGAGATAAAAAACTGCAAGAAATTTTATTGAATGAAAGCAAAAAAGGTCGGAAATAGCATCAAGTTTTAGAATAAGTTTAGATTTGTTCGAATTGGTCACCTTTGACACGAATTATGGCCTTCAAACGACCAATGAAACCGTCACACGCTGTCCGAATGTTGCTCTGCGGTATTTTGACCCATTCCTGGCGAAGCGCTTGCTTGAGGTGATCGACATTTTTCCAAAATACTCCAGACACTATAATTCAACGGATTGGTATCCGGAGATTTTGGTGGCCATTGTGCGCTGGAAATGAAGCGAGGAACCTCATTTGTAACCATTCTTGGATGGTGCGTGCTGGATGCGATGGTGCTGAGTCCTGTTGGAATGTCCAACGTCTGCGGCCAAAATGTTTGCGTGGCCAAGGCTTTAATACACCCTCCAGAATATTTTCGCGATAATATTCGGCATTTACTTTGATATCACGGTCGATTAATACGAGCGGAGGGCGATCATCGGCTGTTATGGCGGCCCACACCATCACCATGGCAGGCGCTTGAGTTGTGATGGCCAACCGAAGATGCACATTTTCAGCTGACCTCTTTGGCAAGTAAACACGATCATTTTGTTTGTTTACGAACTGCTGGACACCGAATAATTTCTCATCTGAGAAAACCAAATTCGGCAGTTTACCACTTTCGACCAAGCGAACACAACTCTTTAGCTCATTTGAGTCGATTTTCTTTCTGTTGCGGTGTAAGTTCTTGCATCTTTTGGAATTTCAATGGCTTTACCCCGAGCTTATTTTTCAATATTTGCCGAATGGAATATTGCGATATTTTCAGCTCACGAGCCATTTTCGGCTACTGCGACGCGGGGTTCGATCAATCCGCTTCGTTACTTTTCGAACCATTTCTGCTGATGTTGCTGTTTTCTTCCGCCCACTTCCGTGAGGTCAGGCTACGCTACCATCGCTCACGGTAACGAGCGATGGTACGAGACAAAAAAGATTTATTCACATTTAAATGCTGAAGTGCTCTAACGATAGCCACTTGTGGTTTTCCAGCCAAATATAAAGAAATCACTATCACGATTGAATTCCATCACGAATAACTTTTTTTCTGGAAAATTCTCACCAAAATGTTTTTGTATGACAAATGTAGACAATATAATGAGCTGTCACTGGAATAATTTTAACAGCTGTTGGACGAGTGGCTTAGAACTGACAGCAATCTGAAGTTGGTTGCAGTTTTTTCATCTTTCTCCCTGTACTGAAAAACAGCACACCGCAACTAACTCACTCTGTATGTGCAATTTTGATTTAACTGCCATAACTTGTGTCAGCTAAATCCAATCGCCTTAAATAACGTTAAAATCATTTGTTGTGGGCTCCTCCAAAATTTGAATAGAAAATGTAATTATCAATTTCGATTATTCAATATTGATCGGTTTCAAAATGTCCAACCGTCCGTTCGTCCGTCCGTCCGTTTATGCAGATATCGGTTTCAATGTTATTGTCTAATAATAGTTTTTATGTTTCTTCATATTTCTTTTAGTTATTATTATCAATTTTCAAATTATTTTTCAAGGCTAAAGTAATTTTGTAACTTCTTCTTCGTCGTCTTCGTCTTCTTCTTCTTGGTCATTTCATTTAGCACTTCTGGTCTTCAGAGCTGTCATGGCTGTTGCCTACTACCTGGCTAATATTTGAATGGTTTTTATTTTTGTATGACCTGAACGTCATTAACCAGAAGCTTGAAAGAAAACAAAGAAACGGAGGCACTTCTTCTTAACAAAATCTTGAAGACCTTAAGTTCTTCTTGTTGTCGCTGTTGTAGTGACTTGTCTTCTTTTGTTAAAATTGATACAGCTACGAGTTTCTTGAAGGAATCTTTGTTGAAGAACATGAACACAAAATAAATATTGAGAAAGAGAGCGAGAGAGAGAGAGAGACTGTGAAATAAGTGACATTTGCTGGCTATGAAATGAAATGAAATGAAATGAAATGAAAAGAAGAAAACAAAACAAAACATGGAAAATAATTTACATAATATCCATTCATTGAGGTCTAGGTCGATTTGAACACATTCGTCGCTCAAGACTCGTCTTCATACCGCCGGCCATAATCATCCATACATCCAAGCAGCAGGCTGGCAAAGAGGGCAGGCAGGCAGGCAGACAGACATGCGGACGTCTTGTATTGTTGTTATTGTGTAAAAATTCGTTAAACTTTATTACCAACGGCAACGACTCTGGCCAAATAATAACCTCCCCCCCCCCACCACACGTTTCCTTCTCTCAAATCGGATTGCTTTATCTGTGTGTGTGTGTGCGTTATGTTTTTTGTCTGTTGATATTCATTGCGTACGTTTTTCATCACACCATCCATTCGAAACTTCAAAGCTATTTCTTCTTCTTCTTCTTCTTTGCTATGTTTGTTTAATTTTGGCAACAAAACACAAATTTTGGGAGGGAAAAAAAGCTACAAAAATTAATGACGTTATTTGGAGCACGATCGCCGTTTAAATAAACACGGCTGACAAATTCAACACCAACAACAACAACAATCGAAACAAAACGCGATCATAGCCCCAATAACAATGGGGACTGTATTGTTATTGTTGTTTGCTGCTGCTGCCATTGTTGTGGTTGTTGCTGTTGTCGAAGAGTAAAAGGGCAATGTTTCATGGAACCACGAGTTTTCTTTACTTCTTTGTTTTGTTTTTCTGTTTTTTTTTTGTTTTTGTGTGTGGCTAACTAACCAAACCATCAAAACGCCGCTGCCAAATGATATGGCAAAACTGTCAGAGAAGAGTTAAGGGAGGCTACGGGGGACCAGGGCAGCCTAGCCGGGAATAAACAAAAACACACACACACAAATAAACCAAACTGGAAATTTTTATTTAGCTTTTGTTATTATTATTGCCAGCGTTTAATTTGGAAGCCAGCAGCAGCGGCGTATCCAGCCAACGAATCTCAGTAAAGGGGACTTTTTAATATGCTTTTGACCATTCATTTGACCATGACCTAAACTAAAAAGAGACACACACACACACACACATACATTTACGGCGGTTTGTTGTCGATTAATGTATTCATGTTGACGACCTGCAAGCGTGTTTTTTTTCTTGTTTTTGGCCGCATAGGAAAAAGCCCAAAACAAGTTAAGGTAGTCGAACAGCAGATATACAAACAGACCCAGCTGCAAATGTGAATGGTGGCAATTGAAGCGACAAAAATGGTTTGGTTTTGAATAGCCATTGACGTGCAGTCGCATGGCTCCATGTAAGGGCCCCCCAACGTTTGTCTTGCAGTGGCAGCAGCAGCAGCAGCAGCAGCGGCGACATCGGCTTATGCATTCGTTGTTGGTGTTTCTCTGTTACCCTTTCTTTTCTTGCTGGCCGAAATACAACAAAAGAGGGGGCCATGACCACATACATTCCCATGATTTTCGTTTTTGGTTCACAACAAATTGGGAATTAACCAATTTTGACAATATTTTATTTATGGAAATTTCTTTCGTAATACCCCTAATCGTTCGTTTCCATCCTCCTCTTCTCCCCTCTAGCTTTGGTTAATTATGTTAATTAAGTTTGGTTCACCTTGCCATGTCAATTTCAAGGGCACCCAAACGATATGTTATTGGTCAAAAATGGCTGCAACTTGAGACGTGCCTGTGTCTGTGTCGTCGCCAAATGAATTTTAAATAGGAAAGACGTTTTGTTTTTTTCATTTCTGACCTACACCAATTATTAGTTGCACTCACTGATTCCGAACCATCAACAGCAACAAAAATATTCAATATCAGATATAATATCACTTCAATTTCGGCCCAAACATCAGACAGAGTGAAGTGTTAAGAAATTTTGAGGCTACACATTTCTGTATGAAATCTGGCTGAAATTTATGCGACATTCTGTTAAAAACAACACACACACATACATGGAAAATGTCCTCCCTCCTATTGACGAAGTTGCTATCGTCATCTTATTGTAAAAATTGGAGATCTGACCAAGTCGATTTCTGCATGTGCTGATGAGATCTCAAAATCGAGAATTGATAATGACTTTACGATTTTGAGATTTTAGGTCGCTGTTGGACTTTTTATTTTCATACTAATTATTGCTCCGTTCAAGAACTGCACGAAAATGAAAATTGTTTTTTTTCTTTCCTTCAACAATTGCATAACTAGTAGACTCTTGCAGGTTCTGGAACAGAACATATAACTATAACACCCTCCCAATCCATCAGTTTAACAGAGCTACACCTCAAATAATTTAAAATCGAAATCGATTTTAATTGACTTTAAATTGAAAGGTCGGAATCGAAAATGAATTTGATACTGAGTGGACAAAATGAAATGATCGAAAAGTCCTTTCACTGTCAGCATTTTCTAGGAAGACCTTTTTAATTCTGGCGTTGTTGTAGCGAATGTCGGGTAGACTTATCGATGGTGAAAAGTCAATTCATCGAAAGATTTGTTTTCCGCGATCTGTTGTGACTGTCACTTGTTCTGCAATTTATTTTTAAGTAGTCATTTAATCCTTACCAGCCTTACCTTATGTGTTGTAACTCACAGTAGTGTAGAAAATCTGGACATGCACAATGTAACTCCGACTTTTATAGATTGTTGAGCTTCTCGTTTCCTGATCCTTGTAGATTCAAAGGTAAAAAAATATGACGATCCCAGATTACGGCGTGTTCTTGCTACTCAAAATAATGTGCGAACCTCCGTTTGACGTCTTTTTGACTTGGAACATCATTTTCGCCAGGCCATGCAGGCTGGCACGTATTGAAGTATCATTTATGATATCTGCTTTGTTTTGCCGATGAGGGAGTTTTATTTTCGCTCAATTTGCTAAACATTTCATTCAATCCCGTTCAGATGTCACATAAATACATATTGGACGCAGTTTGTTACCGTAGAACACGTGAAATCCCTCTAACCCCCACCGATGTATACGAACTTTCTAAGAACGATTTCCGAAAAAAAAGTGCATCTAAATAGTAAACGAGTAAAAAAAGCAGTAAGTTCGGCCGGGCCATAATTTGAATACCCTCCAACAAATAGAACAAAATTTTCAAACAAAAAAACCATTAACAATTGTTAAAATCTTAAGAATGCAGAATATTTCATGGTCATTACAGTATTCTAATGCGAAACTTGAAACAATTCCGGGGAATAATGTCGCAAAAACATCATAATACCGAATATAGGGAGGTACCGTTGTATGGGGGCTATACGAAGACCTGTACCTGTATAGACAATTTTCTGTCATAGACTATGGTACCCATTAGGAACTTCAAATACGAATTTTTAAACAATTCCGCTGAATAATGTAGCTAAAATCATCAACACACCGAGTATAGGGAGATGCATATATATGGGGGGCTATATGAAGACCTGGACCTGCATAGGCAATTTTCTGCCACAGATTGTAGTACTCGTTACGAAGTGCACATACGAAATTTGATTCCATTCCGGTGAACAATATAGCCAACATCATCAAAACACCGAATGTAGCGAGGTACCAATATATGGGGGCTAAACGTAGACCTGTACCTGCATAGAAATTTTTCTGTCATAGACTGTAGTGCCCATAAGGAAAGTACGAAATTTTAAACAATTCCGGTGAATAATGTAGCTGTAGTCATCAAAATACTGAATATAGGGAGGTACCAATGTAGAGGGGCCATGCGAAGACGTGGACCTGCAATTACGCATTACCAAGTGCAAATACGAAATTTGAAACCATTCCGTGTGGATAATGTAGCCAAAATCATCAAAATATCGAATACAGGGAAGCACCGTTGTATGGGGGCTATACGAAGACTTTAACCTGCATAGGCAATTTTCTGTCGCAGGCTGCAGTACCAATTAGGATCTTCAAATGCGAAATTTGAAACTATTCCTTTAAATGATGTCGCTGAAATCAGCAAAATACCGAATGTAGGATGGTACAGTTTTTTGGAGGCTATACCTAAAAGTGGACCCATACAGCCCATTTTCAATACCAAATCCTGCAGATCAAACACACATTTTAATGAAATTTTATCTACCTAATTCAATTCGTTCGGAAGCTAGATATCGGAAGCGGATATCGCTAAATATAGATTTTTATGATGATCAAGAAAATATTTAACTTTGTGGGGTGTGGGGTCTAAAATGAATATTTCGAGGCGTTACAAACGGAATGACAAAATTAATATACCTTCCATAGTGGAGGGTGGCATTTTCTTCCTGATTTTTTTTTTTTTTCCCCATGAATTCAAAGTGCGAAAGAAATGAAAACTAACGCTAATTTGCCACTTTGTTGTATGCCTACGTTCGACCGTCCCAAACGCTTGCTACCATTAGCCGGATGTTGGACTGCCATCAATGTTATTTAATTGACAAAATGACAGAACCGCACTAACCAATTTGACTGTTTCGTTATTACCTTCAAAAATATTACAAATGCTTGCGTAGCCATGTTAAACTAATGTTCTGTAACTATTCAAAAATTATTGCATACAAACATACAATTGCACACACACACATACATGTACACACTGGAAGATACCATTAGTGGGGGGGGGGGGGCGGTCTGATGGAAATATGGCTGAAAATTGAAGTTATTTGAAAACAAAACAAAAATAGAATCGCTCAAAAAAAGCTGTCAACGTTTTAACAAAACAAAAATGTTTATTTTGTGTGTTAATTACTTAATTTTATTAACAAGAATGATGTCAATGCTAACCAAAAGACCAGATCGAAAATGGTATTTGTTATAGGAGCTTGGCTTTTTTAGCTTTAGCTTTTTTTTTTTTGCCATACAAATGTCAATATTTATAATATTCTGAATCCATAAACTGTGCAATTCCAGAAAAATGAGAATACCAAATCACCTGTGCTCTCAGTTGTTGATGAGAATCGACGCACGTCTGTCTGTCTGTCAGAGATGCGATTATCACAATTGAAAAAAGTTTATGCTAATTTCAGACGTCCAAAAATCCTTTGTAATTTGGCCAATTGCACTCCAAAGGAGGAGCCCACTCCAAACCATTTACAACTTTTTGTTGTTTTGCTTTTTTTCTTTTTATACCCTCCACCATAGTATATGGAGGGTATATTAAGTTTGTCATTCCGTTTGCAACACCTCGAAATATAAAAATTTTAGACCCTACAAAGTTAAATATATGTTTGATCAGCATTAAATTTTATGTCGGTTTAGCGATGTCCGTCCCTCTATCCGTCAGTGGAAATCACTCTAGCTTCTGAACGCAATAAAGTAGATTGATAAAATATTATTCAAATGTATATTATGTCTGCGGGACTTTTGGTATTGAAAATAGGCCATGTAGGACCACGTTTTGGAATAGCCCCCATATAACAGTACCTCCCTATATTCGGTATTTTGATGATTTTAGCGACGTTTTTCACCGGAATTGTTTCAAATTTGGTATTTGATGTTCGTAATGTTTGTGCAGGTCCACGTCTTCATATATCCCTCACAAAAAGGGTACCTCCCGATATTCGGTAATTTGATGATTTTAGCTGCATTATTCACCTATTTTTTTTTTTTTTTGAAGTTTCGCATTTGAATATTGTAATGGCTTATGACAAAAATCCATGTATGCAGGTCCATGTCGTCGTATAGACCCTAATATAATTTTTAAGATTTTTACCGATGTTTTTGTTTTTGAGAATTGTCAAATTCGTTCCAAATGGTGGAGGGTATTCAAAGTTCGGCCCGGCCGATCTTACAGCTTTTTTACTTGTTTTCCTTATCGTTTTTTTATGTCAGACACTTCTCTAATGTTCCGTCATATCAGTGCATTGTTTCGCTAGAAAATGCCATAAGATCATATTTGGCCATAAAAAAAGTATTGAAATATTATCACTTCTGTTGGTGTTTTTTTGTTTTAGTAAATTTGGAACCACCCAAACTCATATTGTGATTTGAAAAGTCTATAATTTTTAAATGTTGATAATTCTCCATTTATTTGGGCTAAGCACGTTCGCAGTTTTTTTAACCCTCCAAGAGGGTTATTGGCCTAACTGGTTTATATTTATGGAGATTTGTTACTGTCTGAATGAAATCCTAAAAGTGAGCAACATTTTTTTAAAGTGTTTTTACATGCGGTCCTGCTTTTGCAAGAAACCTTTTTTTGGTCATCCAATCTAATAACTCCGCCTCAATTTACTTATGTCTTTATATTGACATTTGTTTCTCATTTTTAAATTGACTAATAATCTGTTTTTTTTTTTTTTTCTTATTGCAGGTAAGCCCAATTAATAATTTTGAGTAAGTAGGAATTGAAATGAACTCCGACAATGAAGACAAATTTTTGCATTTGGAATGTCTCGTGTTTTGCTCTATTTTTTTAAAGTATCGATTAATTTGTAAGAATTCATGTGTCAATATATTTAAAACTCCGGCCAAGCTCAGTAAAACGAAAATATGTCATATTATCCTGTGGAAAATAAACCAGAACATGAATAAAGTGGAGAATACAGCATTTGCACTTAGCTGCCACAAAAATCATTGCTCATATTCCATTGCAGGTATGAAAAATATCGAGTAATTGACATCAGTTCTTACCAAGCCAGCCACCAATATCCAGTATATGCGTTCAGAAGCTGTCGTTTTGTAACACTAGATTTGAATTTATGATTAATCTCAAAACATTCCATTTTTTGTTTTGTTATTTTGTTTGTCCGACGGAGGGGTTGAACTGGCGAACTTGCACTATGCACCCAGCCAAACTCTGCGAACATTACGTTTTATTTAATGAATTGTATGTGCGTCGGAAAACTCTTTGCAGCGATCTTAGGCTTTGTAGTCGGACATTGTGATAGAATATCGTTTTGTGTTGTAGTTTTTTTATACCCTCATCCATTTGTAACACCTCGAAACACACATTTAGGACCCCACAAAGTTTATATACTCTTGATCAGCATAAAATTCTATGTCGATTTAGCGATGTTCGTCCGTCTGTGGAAATCACTCTAGCTTCCGAACGAAATAAAGTAGATTGATAAAATTTTATTCAAATGTATATTATGTCTGCAGGACTTTTGGTATTGAAAATGGGCCATGTAGGTCTACGTTTTGGTATAGCCCCCCATATAACTTTACCTCCCGATATTCGGTATTTTGTTGATTTAAGCGAAATTATTCACCGGAATTGTTTCAAATTTGGTATTTGATGTTCGTAATGGATACTACAGCCTATGACAGAAAATTGTCTGTGCATGTCCACGTCTTCGTATAGCCCTCACAAAACGGTACCTTCCGTTATTCGGTATTTTGTTGATTTAAGCGACATTATTCACCGGAATTGTTTCAAATTTGATAATAAAAGTTCGTAATGAATGCTACAGCCTAAGACAGAAAATTGTCTGTGCAGGTCCACGTCTTCATATAGCCTCCAAATAGCGGTACCTCCCGGTATTCGGTATTTTAATGATTTCAGCGACATTATTCATCGGAATTGTTTTAGATTTGGTATTTGAAGTTCGTAACAGATATCAAAGCCTATGACAAACAATTGTCTGTGCAGATCCACGTTTTAATGTAGCCCCCATATAACGGTACCTTCCGATATTTTGTATTTTGATGATTTTAGCGACCGGAATTGCTTCGAATTTGATATTTCAAGTTCGTAATGGATACTACAGCCTAAGACAGAAAATTATCTTAAAGTCGACGTCTTCGTATAGCCCCCATATAGCGGTACCTCCCGATGTTCGGCATTTTGATGATTTTAGCAACATTATTCACAGGAATTGTTTCAAATTTGGTATTGGATGTTCGTAATGGATACTACAGCCTAAGACAAAATTGTCTGTGCAGGTCCACGTCATCGTATAGCCCCCATATAGCGGTACCTCCCGATATTCGGCATTTTAATGATTTTAGCAACATTATTCACCGGAATTGTTTCAAATTTCGTATTTGAAATGGATGCTACAGCCTAAGACGGAAAATTGTCTGTGCAAGTCCACGTTTTGGTGTACCCCCTATATTCGGTATTTTCGTTTAGACCCTAATGTAACGCCTATATTCGGTATTTAAAAAAAAATTGAAAATTGCCAAATTTGTTTCAAGTGGTGAAGGGTTCGGTTCAAAGTTCGGCCCGACTGAGCTTATAGCTTTTTTATTTGATTAGGGAATAACTCATTAAGTTTTAGGTAGGTTATTATATATTAGAGGTTATTATATAGTTGTCATTATCTTTGACCCACGGGTAATAGAGGGGTGTCATTGCTAATATTGTGGATCTTGGCAATGGAAAATGTTGCAGAATTGATAAACATTTTGGCTGATGGGTTCGTTTAGTTACGACCAGCTACAAATTTAGCTGAACTCTTTTAAGGACTGGCTAATCATTCAACAACATCAATTATCTTGAGTCGAAAATCAGCCCACCCTTCCGTCGCTCAGTAAAAGACTCATTACCAAATAATGGATTCATTAAGTACACTTTGGCACCAGTAGCCACAAGCAACTAACAACTTATTTCAACATTCAAACAGACACCTACATTCAATTAATAAGTTCGAAAAAGCAATCAATTTAATTTTTTTCTGATTCCTAGTTGGGTACGTCGTGCACTCACTCAGCCACTGTAACGAACTCATTACATATTATTTGGGTCTTATGAATTGTATAGGATTTACGCATTACGTGTTTGCTTACTGGTAATGCAAAAGGTATGTTGCTCCCATTGCTTTGTAATTGTAAGTGCTTATCAAATATTTGCTGGTTTATTTGGAATGCCCGGGAACGTTGCAATATCCATGTTAATGGAAGTCCTGAGAACCAACAACATAATACTCACTGTCTTTTGTTCTTCGGGACTCAGACCATATAAATAAATGACAATTTATCCGATATATAGTGCTCATATGATATTTAGGGAATTACTCATTCTTTTTTGCACTCGTGGTAATGCAGATTATGTCATTATCCTTTTTTGTCATTATCTTGCAATGCCAACAATTGTTTCATGTGGAGGCCAAATGTTGTCTACTTTTGGATGATTCCACTGGATTTAGCACAGGCTAATTTTAGCAAAATAATTAAATATTTAAAAAAAGCGCCCATGTGGTGGTGGTTGTGGTTGTAACGATGTATCCAACAAAAAAAGCGTCTGCCCTTCACCCAACTAAAACGGTAACAGTGCCTGTATCCACATTTATTGGCTGGTTCTTCGTTTACCTTAAACTACATCCGACCGAAAAATGAAAAAATCATTTAATCGCCATTTAAATACTCATCATGATGCTTCCTCCGCTCCCACCAGCACCACCACTACCACCTACCTATTCCTATCGGCATTTCCTTGACACTTTTAGCTTAACAAAATAATAATACAAATGACAACAACAACGACAACAAGGTACAGCAATAAACTGTTGCTAAAATTATTTCGTCGACATTCATTCAAATGAATGGAAAAAATGAAAATACAACAACAATTGCGTCATTGATACCTACAACAACAATAACAACAATGACAAATTTAAAAACTTTATATTGAAATACATTTTCAAGTAGCCGTTCGCTCGTTGGGTCAATCAATGAATTGAGTCGGTCGGTCGGTCGATCTGGTTTGGTCGGTCGATCGATCGATCGTCGCTTGGTGGGCTGGCTGTCGAGCTGTGTGGCTGTTTGATTGGAACGAGTTGCGATTTGGTTGTTAGTCGATTTTCAAGAAATGCACGTACATACACACACACACGCACACACACACCCATTCGTTGATTGTGTGCGTTTTATGGGTGATTTTAATTGAATCACAAATGTATGTGACTCTCGGCGACTGATAACAATTTCGAACATTTCCAATGATTTGTTGTGCTGTGTGTATTTTGCGTTGCTTGACCGACCGACCGTTCGATCTGGTCGATCGATCGATCGATCGATTGTCACCGCCACCGCATTAGTAGTCACCCAGTCCAGTCCCATCGAAGAATAATGATGATAAGAAACCGATACAACCCATCAGCAAACCCATCAAAGCACCCCTCAACCCCTTTGGCCTATCTATGCCACAGTCATTGTCTAATCGCCATTAAATATTTATTCTGAACACAAAAAACGAAACGAAACAAATAAAATTCTTCCGATAACGACAGAGTTCAGCCGTTCGTTCTGCTTTCTTGGGCAAGAGTTACTTGGTGGCGTTGTTGTGTGTGGAGTTTATTATTATCCGCCAAGTTGTTGCTCCACATGTCGGTTTTAAGGGTAGCTGCTGTTTGCGTTTAATTGTGGATCGCTTGTCAGCCTGCACCGCACAATCATCAGTCAGATAATGCGGCCTATCAAAATCTATTCGATATTTATGGGGATCTCGGACATAAACACACAATTTTATGAATGTGATTTGTGCCTGCCTGCCTGTCCGCCTTGTATACGTTTGATAAGACGAAATAAGTATTTCCCCTTCTACGCCACGCCATGTTTAATTTGGTCGAAAACATTGTCCGCAAAAGTAATGAGAGAATAATGAACTCAACAAAATTTAATTAAATTTATTAATCATAGCTGCTGTCAATAATTTAGTGAAATGCGGTTTAAGTTGTTAGGCAATGAAGTGTGTTTTATAAATTAAAAAAAAAGAATCACACAAGGGTCGGACGGACGGTTGCATATTCTGCAAGAAAAATATACGTTAATATTAGGATTTTGGGTGAAGTAAATCACACCAACTATGAGCGGTATGGGTATTTCGCAAATGGAACGACTCCAACATCGATGTCTGCTACATTTGATGGAAGTACTTTTACATATCATTGTATATTATGACATTGAGAAGGCTTACATATACAGGGTGAGATAAAAAAACTGCAACAAAGTCAAACGTCATAATTTTAACTTTTTTTAATTTTATTGAATGAAATCAAACAACCTCGGAAATAGCATCAAATTTTAGAATAATTTTAAGTTTGTTCGAATTGGTCACTATTGGTACGAATTAAGGGCTTCAAACGGCCAATGAAACCGTCTCACGCTGCCCGAATGTTGCTCTGCGGTATTTTGGCCCCTTCCCGGCGAAACATTTTTTTGAGGTGATCGACACTTTGGTATTTTTTAGTGCCAACCTTGCTTTCCAAAATACTCCAGACACAATAGTCCAGCGGATTGTTATCCGGAGAGTTTGGTGGTGGCGCGTGCTGAGTCCTGTTTGAATGCCCAAGGTCTGAGGGCAAAATATTTGCGTGCCCAAGGCTTTAATACATCCTCCAGAATATTTTCGCGATAATATTCGGCATTTATTCGGATGCCACGGTCGATTAATACGAGAGGAGAGCGACCATCGTCTGTTATGTTGGAATGTCCAAGGTCTGCGGCCAAAATGTTTGCGTGCCCAAGGCTTTAATACATCCTCCAGAATATTTTCGCGATAATATTCGACATTTATTCTAATGCCACGATCGATTAATACGAGAGGAGAGCGACTATCGGCTGTTATGGCGGCCCACACCATCACCATGGCCGGCGCTTGAGTTCTGATGGCCAACCGAAGGTGCACATTTCAGCTGACCTCTTTGGCAAGTAAACACCATCATTTTGTTTGTTTACAAACTGCTGGACAACGAATATTTTCTCATCGGAAAAAACCAAATTCGGCAGTTCGCCACTTTCGGCCAAGCGAAGCAACTCTTTAGGTCTTTTGAGTCTATTTTCTTTCAGTTGCTGTGCAAGTTCTTGCACTTTTTGGAATTTCAATGGCTGTACCTCGAGCTCATTTTTCAATATTTGCCGAATGGAATATTCCGATATGTTCAGCTCACGATTCATTTTTCGGCCACTGCGACGCGGGTTTTGATTAAGTCGCTTCTTTACTTTTCGAACCATTTCTGCTGATGTTGCTGTTGTCTTCCGTCCACTTCCTTGAGGTGGGGCTACGCTACCTGAATCACAGTGACGAGCGATGGTACGAGACACAAAAGATTTATTCACATTTAAATGCTGGAGTCCTCTAACGATAGCCACTTGTGGTTTTCCAGCCAAATGTAGAGAAATCACACTATCACGCTTGAATTCCATCACGAATTACGTTTTTTCTGTAAAAATTCTCACCAAAATGCTTTTGTACGCTTGTAACCAATATAATGAGCTGTCACTGGAATAATTTTAACATCTGTCAGACGAGTGGCTTTGAAATGACAGCAGCCTGAAGTTGGTTCCAGTTTTTTCATCTCATCCTGTAAATTCGGGTGAATCATTTATATGACAGCTGTAGCTGTATTTAAATTCGTTTGGTTCTAACTTGACAGAATTTATTCTCTATTCGAAATTCACTGCATGGTTGATGCATCAATTTCGTCAGATTAGAATGAAATATATATGGGACCTATGTATAAATCTGAACCGATTTCGACTAAATTTGTCCGAGGTATTTCTAGGTGTAGCTGATGCCTTGTATCGAATATCATTGTTATGAACCGCATAATAAGGCTTTGGTGAACTTGAATATCAAATCGGATGAAACAATTGTGCATATGGAAACTATAGCTGTATCTGAATCTATTTTCACCGAATGTGTCAGCCAAACGACTAGCATTAGTTTAACTCCATGTTCTAAATTCCATTTTGTTCGCAAAGATATTATCCAATATCGGATTAAATTATATATATGTATATATGTTTCAAACTGAACCGGTTGTCACTAATTTTTGTGGTCTTTGATTACAAGAATGCATTTTTCATTTCTTAATGCATTTTTTATAATTTTCCTAAATTTATTTGGTATCCTTTACTGTAAATACAGCAATTGATTATTAGAATGAGACACCGACTACAACAAGCCAGCAAGCCAGTCAGACAGCCAGCCCAGCCATGAAATGAAAAATAAAACAAGTTTAACAACAACCCCAACACCACCACCAGTACCACAGCTCCACAGCCACACCAGGCCACTTGTTGTTTATTATTTGCCAACGAATTCAGCACCGACGAGAAGATATAGAAATAAAAGCAAAACTCGCTCGCGCACAAACAGAAATAACAAAGCAATAAAATTCAAAAATATTTCTAAACAAGATTGCGTACAATGATAAAATTTCAAAATAAAGATTTAAAGTAGAACTCGGAATGGGTGGAGGGGGCTGGAGGCGACACTATCTCTTCATAAATAAATATTCTACAAATAAATCCAGAAATCACCAGACAAACAATGTGTTTTGCTCATACCCCTTCCCCCTCTCGCTCTCTTTCTCTCTCACACGACAACTTGTATGCACTTTGTGCGGAATCATTAGAATTGCAAAAAAGACAGATTGAAGAAACAGCAGAGACCCCTTATGGGTTGTCAATCAATTCTTCATTAATGAATTCTTGACTGCAACAGCAACAACCGCCAACAGGGTAACAATTTTAGAGCTACATATGCAGGTATTATGTATTTGTGCATTTGTTTGTGACATGGTGAAGGAAGCGAGATAGAACCATAGTTCCTTTTCATGACCTGCATAGAATCACATTCTGAGTCGATTTATACATGTCCCTCTGCCCACCTGTCCATGTATTTTTGTAAACAAAATACAGGTCGCATTTATTGCCCGATTGAGATGATATTTGGCACAAGTAATTTATTTGGCCCAAGGTCGAACCCTATTAAAATTGGAGATAATCGGTTAAAATGTAGGTATGACCCCCATATACATCTTCAAGCGATTTTCGGTTAATTGAGTGCCAAATGGCCAATATCAGTCCAAATGACCTGAATTTTGGCACATCCGAGTGAATTCCGTCTAGAAGCAATTGCATCCAATTTTGTGAAAATCGGTTCAAATTTAGGTATAGCTCCAATATATATGTTTAATCAGATTTGTGGTTTCAGGTCCCTCGCATGCGTAGTATGCACTCCACAACAATGATCTTTGATACCAGATATCAGAAACAGCTCAGAAATAAGTACCTAAAATTTTATCAAGATCGGTTCGAATAGCTCCCATATACATATATCTTTATCCGATACCAGGTTTATTGTGCACCAAATGACTAATATCAGCCCAAATGGACTGAATTTTGGCACATCCGACGGAATTCAGTCTAGAGCCAATTACATCAAGTTTGATGAAAATCGGTTCAGATATAGCTTCAGCTCCCATACACAATATGCATTCCACAAGAATGATATTTGGTACCAGATATCAGATACAGCTTGAAAATACCTCTGCCAAATTTTAGATTTGGATATAGCTTCCATATATACCTTTATCCGATTTGATTTATACTTTTATATACCTTTGACATACATATTCATCCGATTTTACGGTTATTGTCCACCATACATGTAATATCAGCCCAAATTGGATAGATTTGTTTAAATTCAACAGAATTTTTCCATATGGTGAAACTCGGTCAGGGTATCCATTGCACCAATAAATAGTTTTTAACAAAATCCTTACTGAAGTCATATCATGGTCTATAAAGCAAAAACCTCCGTCAAATTGGTTGGAATTCTATTCAGAGTTGAATATAGTTTCCAAATTGTGATTAATCTAAAGCCATGATACGCATTCAAATAAGGTTCATAGTTGGTACAATCTACTTCACAAAAATTCCCAATATAAACTTTTTTTGTTATGGGAGCTCTACTAAATACGCGTTGTGTTGTAGGGTATCATATAGTCGGCCCACCCGACTTTTGACCTTTCCCCACTGGTTCAAATTGAGGAGAGTTACGGTAACTCTCTGTACCTACCTATCTGGATTTCAAAAATATGTCAAAGTCAGAACTTGGTATCTACAGTTTTGATTTCTTTTTTTCGATATCATAAATGGAAAATCGGTTATCATATCCTCTGTTCCAGAACTGGCAAGAATCTACTAGTTTTGCATTTTCTTATCGATATCATAAAGGAAAATCATATGTGCTCTCTCACATCCATTATCAGGATCAAAATAGGGAATTTCAAATTGTTTTATATTCACATTTCCATCGAAATGTTGGTAGTATTATTATTGTGCAGGTTGGCCAGCTGTAAGCGGGAGAAGAGAAAACACAACCGTATCGTCTGGCTGTTGGTTCAATTCTAATTTTATTTTTAAAATATGTTCCTTACGTACTACTGAAACTAATCTAACTTAACCTAGTCGCAGCCACACAATTGTTCTTATCTATTATTAGATTTAAAAGAAACATTGCATGGGTGCTTGTCCCTTCATTCAAGTGGTCTTGGCTATCCACTGTACGCATCGATACTGTGTGTGTGGGTCATGACCTTTATTATCTTACACATTATCGTATGCGACAGCGCACAAGATCACTTAATTCTACACATGTGATATTTTATGACCGCTGGGAAACTGATAATTTGGAAATATTTATTTTTAATTGTTGGATTTTCCCAGCGCCTCAATCTCACTCAAAAGTATGTACAAAGTATTTTGTACATTCTCCCGGGCGGCTTAAATGTGTATATTTTTATAGTGGACTGTATTTTTTTTTTTTAAAAATGATTGGCACGAAATATTCAAATATAACAATATGAAATATAATCTATATATAAACATGTATATACTATGTAAAATAATATGAATGTCTCGTTAAGTAACCGCTTTCAGGAAACGACTCCATTTCTTTGCCCAGTCTCTCTTGTCGATACCGCCACCTTTATCTGCCGGCTTCATTGTCCATGCTGCCGATTTGATAGTCCATCGTTGCAGACTGTCATCATCACTGTAGAAAAGTATTGGCAATGGTTTTATGGTAAGTTTCGGTTTGTCGTCTTCTGTTTTAATGGCCATTGACGGTTTGCTATTGATTTCTTTCGGAACCGGAGCCAGAGAAATTTGTTCGGCTTTTCCCACTTCTTCGATGCGTTCTTTTCCGTTAGAATCGTTGTCGTAATAATTATATTCGCCGTAAATGTTGGGGCCTTTTGTGCATAACGGCTTTCCTTCTTTTGTCTCTTCTGCAACAAGATTATTTATTTCTTCTCTTACCAAATGTATATTTAGGTAGTCCCCATTATCAATCTTTTCGTTGTCATCGTAAAAATCCATTCGTTCTTCACCGAGTGCTTCATTGGTGGGGGCGGATTCGACCTCTGAATTTCCTCCATCATCTTGTTCCTCAAATTGAGGACTTGCCGGCGGGAAAAACTTCACAATGTTACCTTCTAAGCAGCGAATCTGTTTTAGATTATCAGCATTAAGTCCCTCTCTTAAATTTGTCAGTTGTTTGGGCAGGTCATCTCTCTCAGCTTCGACGACTTGCCGCGCTCCTTCCAAACTAGCTAATTTTTCATTCATATTTTCTAACTTGGTTTCCAGATGTCGCACTTGACCTTTATGAACACGATATTTCTCTTCCAATTCTTCATCCTTGGCCCGCATGTTTTCTTCATGTTGGGCGAGCAGATATTTTTCGTGGGCCTTCGCATTTCTCAATATCCGTTCACTTTTTTCAACTTCGATTTTTATTTGAGAACGCAGTTTGATTACTTGCCCCTGCAGAGATTGTAAATTGTGTTCATAGGCTCGCATTTGTCCGTGCAAACCATCTTCCAATTCTCTGTCGTAATCTTCCTTTTTTTCTACGTAGTTTAATTGTCTGCTTTCTTCCAATTGTTCTTCCCAAGTTGAATAGTCACATTTTACGGAGAGCATCCATCCTAATGGAGGTTTCATCGACTCTTCGATTTCATCATCGATGTACATATCTGTGGATTTCCGACTCCGCGTTGTTAGAAGTTTCATTGCCGACAGTAAACACATATCCACCTCACATGGTAATGCATTCATATGGCTTGGAAGATATTTTTGGTATATCCTCAAGTACCGTCGTAACTGGTAATATGTATTTTCTACCAGTACTTTCCATGCCTCGACGTGTTTCACTTTTTCAAAGGTTGACGTCGACGTTAACACCTCGAAATAGTCTGCCAAAGTGGTGACAGCTTCTTCTATGTCTTTGAACATTTTTGAATGAATTTAAAATTTTTTAGATGGGACTCTTTGTCCTCTTTTCAAAACTATGTATATATATTTTTTTTTTTATTTGGGACTTCTGTTGTCCTCTTTTCGTTTTATTTTTATTTTTGCCCCTATGGCTTTTTTTTTTGTTTTTGCCCCTATGGCTTTTTTTATTTTGCCCCTATGGCCTTTTTTTTATTTTGCCCCTATGGCTTTTTTATTCAAATTAGTCCCTTCGGCTATTTCAAAATGCCCCTATGGTCTTATATTTAAAATGCCTTAACGGACTTTGTTTTTTGTAGAAATTCTCCTCTATTTCTGGAGAATATCTATTTCTGCTTGTAGTGAGTCTCTTACCACTGGTGGGGGAAAACTCCTACAATTTTTTTACGGCCGCTAGTTATTTCCACTTTATAAAAAAGTGAAGGCTCGATTGACCATATGTAAGCGGGAGAAGAGAAAACACGACCGTATCGTTTGGCTGTTGGTTCAATTCTCGATCCGGCTCGAAGGACCATATGTAAGCGGGAGAAGAGAAAACACAACCGTATCGTCTGGCTGTTGGTTCAATTCTAATTTTATTTTTAAAATATGTTCCTTACGTACTACTGAAACTAATCTAACTTAACCTAGTCGCAGCCACACAATTGTTCTTATCTATTATTAGATTTAAAAGAAACATTGCATGGGTGCTTGTCCCTTCATTCAAGTGGTCTTGGCTATCCACTGTACGCATCGATACTGTGTGTGTGGGTCATGACCTTTATTATCTTACACATTATCGTATGCGACAGCGCACAAGATCACTTAATTCTACACATGTGATATTTTATGACCGCTGGGAAACTGATAATTTGGAAATATTTATTTTTAATTGTTGGATTTTCCCAGCGCCTCAATCTCACTCAAAAGTATGTACAAAGTATTTTGTACATTCTCCCGGGCGGCTTAAATGTGTATATTTTTATAGTGGACTGTATTTTTTTTTTTTAAAAATGATTGGCACGAAATATTCAAATATAACAATATGAAATATAATCTATATATAAACATGTATATACTATGTAAAATAATATGAATGTCTCGTTAAGTAACCGCTTTCAGGAAACGACTCCATTTCTTTGCCCAGTCTCTCTTGTCGATACCGCCACCTTTATCTGCCGGCTTCATTGTCCATGCTGCCGATTTGATAGTCCATCGTTGCAGACTGTCATCATCACTGTAGAAAAGTATTGGCAATGGTTTTATGGTAAGTTTCGGTTTGTCGTCTTCTGTTTTAATGGCCATTGACGGTTTGCTATTGATTTCTTTCGGAACCGGAGCCAGAGAAATTTGTTCGGCTTTTCCCACTTCTTCGATGCGTTCTTTTCCGTTAGAATCGTTGTCGTAATAATTATATTCGCCGTAAATGTTGGGGCCTTTTGTGCATAACGGCTTTCCTTCTTTTGTCTCTTCTGCAACAAGATTATTTATTTCTTCTCTTACCAAATGTATATTTAGGTAGTCCCCATTATCAATCTTTTCGTTGTCATCGTAAAAATCCATTCGTTCTTCACCGAGTGCTTCATTGGTGGGGGCGGATTCGACCTCTGAATTTCCTCCATCATCTTGTTCCTCAAATTGAGGACTTGCCGGCGGGAAAAACTTCACAATGTTACCTTCTAAGCAGCGAATCTGTTTTAGATTATCAGCATTAAGTCCCTCTCTTAAATTTGTCAGTTGTTTGGGCAGGTCATCTCTCTCAGCTTCGACGACTTGCCGCGCTCCTTCCAAACTAGCTAATTTTTCATTCATATTTTCTAACTTGGTTTCCAGATGTCGCACTTGACCTTTATGAACACGATATTTCTCTTCCAATTCTTCATCCTTGGCCCGCATGTTTTCTTCATGTTGGGCGAGCAGATATTTTTCGTGGGCCTTCGCATTTCTCAATATCCGTTCACTTTTTTCAACTTCGATTTTTATTTGAGAACGCAGTTTGATTACTTGCCCCTGCAGAGATTGTAAATTGTGTTCATAGGCTCGCATTTGTCCGTGCAAACCATCTTCCAATTCTCTGTCGTAATCTTCCTTTTTTTCTACGTAGTTTAATTGTCTGCTTTCTTCCAATTGTTCTTCCCAAGTTGAATAGTCACATTTTACGGAGAGCATCCATCCTAATGGAGGTTTCATCGACTCTTCGATTTCATCATCGATGTACATATCTGTGGATTTCCGACTCCGCGTTGTTAGAAGTTTCATTGCCGACAGTAAACACATATCCACCTCACATGGTAATGCATTCATATGGCTTGGAAGATATTTTTGGTATATCCTCAAGTACCGTCGTAACTGGTAATATGTATTTTCTACCAGTACTTTCCATGCCTCGACGTGTTTCACTTTTTCAAAGGTTGACGTCGACGTTAACACCTCGAAATAGTCTGCCAAAGTGGTGACAGCTTCTTCTATGTCTTTGAACATTTTTGAATGAATTTAAAATTTTTTAGATGGGACTCTTTGTCCTCTTTTCAAAACTATGTATATATATTTTTTTTTTTATTTGGGACTTCTGTTGTCCTCTTTTCGTTTTATTTTTATTTTTGCCCCTATGGCTTTTTTTTTTGTTTTTGCCCCTATGGCTTTTTTTATTTTGCCCCTATGGCCTTTTTTTTATTTTGCCCCTATGGCTTTTTTATTCAAATTAGTCCCTTCGGCTATTTCAAAATGCCCCTATGGTCTTATATTTAAAATGCCTTAACGGACTTTGTTTTTTGTAGAAATTCTCCTCTATTTCTGGAGAATATCTATTTCTGCTTGTAGTGAGTCTCTTACCACTGGTGGGGGAAAACTCCTACAATTTTTTTACGGCCGCTAGTTATTTCCACTTTATAAAAAAGTGAAGGCTCGATTGACCATATGTAAGCGGGAGAAGAGAAAACACGACCGTATCGTTTGGCTGTTGGTTCAATTCTCGATCCGGCTCGAAGGACCATATGTAAGCGGGAGAAGAGAAAACACAACCGTATCGTCTGGCTGTTGGTTCAATTCTAATTTTATTTTTAAAATATGTTCCTTACGTACTACTGAAACTAATCTAACTTAACCTAGTCGCAGCCACACAATTGTTCTTATCTATTATTAGATTTAAAAGAAACATTGCATGGGTGCTTGTCCCTTCATTCAAGTGGTCTTGGCTATCCACTGTACGCATCGATACTGTGTGTGTGGGTCATGACCTTTATTATCTTACACATTATCGTATGCGACAGCGCACAAGATCACTTAATTCTACACATGTGATATTTTATGACCGCTGGGAAACTGATAATTTGGAAATATTTATTTTTAATTGTTGGATTTTCCCAGCGCCTCAATCTCACTCAAAAGTATGTACAAAGTATTTTGTACACCAGCGTATATGAGTCGAGATGTCGCATTACATTAGGAGGACATGCCACAGGATAAAAAGGGACAGCACACATTTTAAAATAAAACATAATATAGTCAAAGGGATAATTGGTCCACCAGCTCGAAAAATTGTATCCTCCAACATTGATAATTGTATCTACGTACGTGGATACATCTCATGGAGAGAACTATTTCACCAGCGAGAAACATTTCATCCATCAACGTGAATAATTTTCTCTATTTTCTATGTACTGACTTCTGTTCGAATTCTAAACGAAATTCTTTGTAAGTTGGAGTTTTCGGTTCGAGTTTTGAATCATTATCATCGGGACTTTTCTCTGGCAGAATACTCAAGTGATTTCTCATGGAAGTCGTCGTCATATATTATTGAATTCATACCTCCTTCCATTTCAAACCAACTAACTCTAGTATGCATTCAGAGAGATTGGCAGGATTTCAAAAGAGAATTATGAACCCTCCAATGTCCAGTGCCGCTTTAATTTTCTTCAACGAGAAAATGACTTTTCCTTTCACTTATCGACCAAAAACGCACTGCCAAGAGCCAGGGGCTAGGACTGGAAATAAAGAAAATAAACATAATGCGTGCTGATGGCACAAACCGGAGACACATTTTGTCTCTACAAAGGGTCAGAAAACTGTCGATTGTGGGAGGGGACTTGCAAATAGGTACAGGAAAAACGTTTAACCACCAACGACCACCACCGGTTGGATACTCGAAATGTTAAACTTTTGTATGGCATTGTTTTGTTATTGCAGTTGCTGGCTGCAACGACAGGGCGACCACGATTGACTTTGTAGGTCTGGACGACGAGCACATGTAGAGCGCGACTTGCTGCTGGTACAAACAACAACAAAACCAAACCAGTAGCAGCAGCAGCAGAAGCAGCAATAACAGAGCTGCTGAGTCAGATTTATTTTTACAAAACATGTGGACGCGATTGTAAATGTGTGCAATTGATATGTGCACATGCATGTGTGTATGTATGAGTGACGTTTTTCATCCTGGTGGGAGCAGGCGGCTACCACCACAACGAATGTTTTTGCCGATTTGTAACTTTGCTTTTCGCTTAAGTGGAACAGGAACTAAACGAACCAACAAACTTCAAAAGCAGCCAAACGAAAACAAAAGCCAATCTCAAACCTGTTGCTGTTGCTGTCGCTCCGCAGAGTACCAGCAATCACAACCAGCTCTTGCATGTTTTCTTTGTATTGTTGTTGCTGTTTTTTTTTTTTTTTATTTTTTCAAAATCTTTAAATCTCGATTATTCGCAATCGCCACAATAACGTAACGTACGTTTTTTTTTTTCAACTGACGCAACAGCTAATGGCATAGCCGTAGTAAAACAACAAAAACTGCTGACTTTGGATGGCTGCAATAACAGCCACCAAACCAACCAACTGCAGCAGCAGCAGCAGCTAATGCTGATAACTGGTTTGTTGCTTGCCTGGCTGGTTTCAGTGACGGCGAATAGATCAAATAAGAGTTTAAACGGCGGCGGCGTCGCGCAAGCGAATTATCTCGATTGACATTAATGTGAATATACTTGGCTTGGCTGTTGGCTGGCTTAGCGTACCTCGGAATGTTTGCATACCCACTGTGGGTACCCCAGTTCCCCCAGCAGAGTAAGGGTATGTGTGTGTATGCGCACTCCATTATTTGCTGAGGTTGCCAAAGCTTTGACAAATACTCTCAGCCACTCGATTCCTCTCCAACATGCAACCTTGATCAGCATGATTTTTGAGACCCGTAACTCTGTTGTGCCGCGTTAGCGTGTTTGGTAAATTCCTCGTGCCTCTCCATTTTTTTTGTGTGTGTGTGTGTGTGCGTTTTTTTGTTCAGTGATTTTATTGAGCAACACACCCCGCCACAGTTGTTGGTAATAACACGGAGTATGGCTGCGGATCCATGGTAGAATAATACAGGTAGTGTTCTCTTATTTGGGAACAACTCAAGAGTAAAAACTGATTTTTTTTAACTTTTTTCCAGAGGTAGGTATTTTTACCCTGATTCCGGGAGATTATTCTTTTTTCTGGGACAAACCCGGATATTTGTCCCAGAAGTCATAGTAGCCGGCCTTTGGCCGGGTCTATAGATTTATCCTCTGGGTATGTCCAACACCAACTACGCGAACTAAAATGTTTTTAAATTTGGCACTTCTTTTAAAAAGGGGGCCTTCGGCCGGGGCTTGGTATTTTCTCCTTTGGCTATGTCCAACACCGGCAACGCCAACCAAAGTTTTTTTTTAAATTTGATACTCCTTTAAGTAGCGTTTGAGCCTTTCTTCTATGGCTATGTCCAACACCGGCTACGCAGTCCATAGATTTTTTATGCTGAAAACATCATTTCAATGTTCTGTACATAATCGGCTCGTACTGGTACAAAGATCCATATCTGTGGATCTGAGAAATGGCACATATTGTAGATTTTTGGGAATGTTCTAGTGAGAACTATAATTTTGCGTACGTTTTGTAGACTCCCAAAATAGAGCCTTTTTCAAATTTTGCGGGATTTTTTAAAAAACCCGGGTCTAGAAAATCGATCATTTTTGATACAACTCCGGAACCGATTTAAATAACTCCATTGTGTGACCACTTGTTGGTCATTAGCTGATTATGATATTAGTGGGTCCGGGCCTAGTATGGGTGTTGGAAGGAGACTTTCAGAAGTTATTAAATGTTATGTTGTCAATCAAAGGTATGTACAACAACAATTAACCATTTCATGATTTTTCAATCAATTTAATTGTTCAAGGAAATTGAAGGCAGGTTTTAAGAATGTAGGTATTACAATTTTCCAAATTATAAAAGTCTTGTATGGGCCCATGAAGTACTGGCAATTTTTTTTACAAAAAGGCGGCTGATTGTCACAATACCTTATCAAATTCACATTGTTTTCAACAATTTCATGAAATTTTCCATTGAAAATGTTAAATTGCCCCAACTTTTTGATAGCTCATTTAGTAATTTATGGTGCTACCTGTATTATTGTGCCTCGGTTGGATCAGCTTGGGATGGTGTTATGGTATTTGATTGTGTGTTGAGCAATTACGCGAATTTCATACATTGGTTGGCTGGGATGCTCCAGTCAAACAACTAATGACTCGACTGATGCGGGTATGGCCAACCATTCAACAAGTTGTAAGAGCTCTTTTTTTGTCAGAAAAATGCTACCAATGAAGAGAAATTTGGACACAAAACATATGAAGAGAATGAGTGAGAGACACTTCATACATACAATCTATATTCTTTATTCTACCTGGTGTGGTTGTGTGTGTGTGTGTGTTTTTTTTTTTTGGAAATATCCAACCATAAGTACGGCACGGCGTAAATACCCTGCCATAACCATGTGTACATTAAAAATTAATATTTTTCCAATTAACACCGCCAATCGACCATTTGTGATTGATGATTTCCATGCGAACGCTTGTCAGTAGGTACCTACCTGCCTAGACAATTTTTTTAGAAAGATTGGTACTTAGCCGCACGGATGGATCATATGTTGTGAATCTGTAATTGGTGATGATGACAAAACCGGAACTCTATTAAGACACATAACCGGTTTCTCTGGCTGTAGGCACGGTTTTATATTCACTGTGAATTTAAGAAATATTTTAAAAGCATCAACATCTTTGCCAATGCCAACAATGGGTGAACAAAACCTATTTCACGATTCTCACTTCTATGATTTATATGGTCCATTGGGTTCGGGATTTGGCCCTTGCACACAAATTGAAGTATTTTGAAGAAATAGCATTTAAAAAATCTACGTGCTTGGAAAATACAAACAATAGGTTCAAGATTAAGACACTTCGCTTTCAACAAAAAATCGACGTTTGGATTTTGTCTAATCAGCCAAAATCGATTTTAGATTTATGAATCCCAACTCAAAGACGACGTAAGTTGATTAAAGGTGCGAATGCATAAAACGCTTTTTTGACTGGCTTAAGTCATTGGCTGGCCTAAATTGAACTAAGTCAACCTAAACCTCCTTTGTTCCACTACAACGAGGCCAGTTGATGACTTAAGTCAGTTAAAAAAGCTTTTTATGTACGCTGACCTTAAGTTGGTTAACTTTTTGGTGGATATTCTTAACATTTTTTTGCAAGTACGGAAATGAAAAACCAACTGAATTTCTATAATCCCGAAATTGGAAATTTCGATTTGCAGTCTGACCAGTTTTGTCTACCACAAGCAAAATGTAGACTGTTCAGTACGAAAAATTGACTGAAGCCCCATTACACATTATGTTTATCAAGGTACAATAAGGAGGTAGAACAGCTTCGTAAAACTACAGAAATACAGCCCTGAGGCTATGCCCGCTTCCTGTCAGAATTATTCAAGATCCTAGGCAACAAGGTGTTTTCATTTATTTGGTATTTATTGTTCATTTCTAAAATGAGTCAAATTGTAATTGTAAAAAATTGTAATCAGCTGGGACTTAATGTACCATGATATTTATGTTCGAATCATATGTAAAGTGACTTTTTCATATTTGACATTGTTATGACACACTTTAAGAAGGTCCCAACAATTTGTAAATAGGCCCGTATAAATTATATAGGCCCGTTATTATATACTTTCTTTATAGTTCGGTTTTGTTATCCCATACTTTAGAAAAACTAAAGGAAAAAGTTCACATTACCGGGGTTTCATTATTACATCTTACATTTTCAGAGATATGGTAAGCCTTTTGTGAATATAACAGGTAGTCACTGCTTTTTTTTACCACGGTATTTTCATTTTAGTTTTAAAATAATAATCAAAGCGAATTTATAATTAATTTCGTGAAATAAAATTATAATTCAGTTCTTCAATATAAAAAACGATTTGCGTTATTCATTTTTTATTTGAATACATTTTGTTGTTATTGCCATATTATCAATGTAAAATTCCTCTTCTTATATAACTTTTCTTGGGCTTAAACGTATAAAAATAAGGATTTTGAACCCTTCATCTCTTAAGGGAACTTTGTCGGTGCTGTTAGTTCTTGTGTAGTAATCGAATGACGTTTTATTTTTATCGATCAATACCCCAGAATAACAAGCTGAATATGTTGCCAAAGCCTTCACAATACATCATACATAAATTGTGTACTAAAATGAAAACGTACGCTGAAAATTCCCTGCAATGCATTTATTGTCAATTTAACTGAAAATGCAAGATGACACGATAATCGTCTACCAGAATTATACTAAATCAAGGCGCACTCCATCTTCCATTGTAACCAATTATGGAAATGCTGGTGGTGGTAAACTAGTTTTCATTTTCCAAATGAAAGGGAAAATCTCATTCCACAAATTGTTGTTGCTGCTGCTTTAATTGCATCTCCTTCTCTCACTCCATGTTTAGAAAATAACGAATAAAAGAAAAACTAAAAGTAAAACAAATTGTTTATTCTTTCTTCAAACAGACACGCGCGCGCACATACACTCATGCTATTTTTGTTAAATACAACACAGAACAAAAGCCATGTGGCTTAGAACAAAGAGGGAGAGAGATAGAGAGAGAGCGTAGATGTAGAGAGTAAAAACAAGTATTTCCATATGGCAAACAGTAATGCCAACTTTATCATATTTTCAAAACACATGTCGAACTGTTTGCACAGTTGGTACTCGTGCTAATAAGAGTACACATCGAAACGAGACGAATTTTCAGAAGGTTCAAGACCTTTGGAATGTAATTGCAGATTTTGTGAATATCTTGTCAGAGAATACCAGAGGCATAATCGTGATAATTTTAATAATAGTTATTTCTAGGTATAATTTTTTCTCAACTAATACCAGATATATGATCGCAAGTTGTTTAATTAATATTTCATCAGGGATTATAGAAAATAACTATAATCAAAATGTCTATTAATTTCAGAGCTATAATTGGGCTTTTTTTAAAGATATTTGTGGGGCTACATTCGATATTTTGTGAAGAAAACTTATTAGAGCTATGCATAATCGATTATACATAAATCCATAAGATGTAATTTTAAATAATGACCTTGATTTTTCCGGTATTATTTTGAAATGTTGTAAACACATGTTCATCTTGATAGCGCTGGTTCAAAATTCTAGGAATTAAGGTTGCACGTAGCACACATTATTCCTCTTATTTTTGCACTCTACATCATATCGTAGGTATATTTTTGATTTGTATTTATTATTTAATTATTCAACATGCAGTAGAATTTCCGAATAGGTAGGTCGATAATTCAGTTAACATCAATATTTGTTTTTTTTTCGACATCTTAAAACTCGAATTAACTGTGTCGTAATATTTTCAATGTGGGATGTACAAACAATCCAAACAACACCAGTAACCGGCCAAGCAACTGTTGGTGCGGTGCTGGGGTGGCTTAAATCATGAGGAAAATCCATCAAACACACATACACGCACGCATGCATATACGTACGTACGTACGACAACAGGCACACGCAAATTCCCAACATTGTCGGAGTTACTTTGGAGCAGCATTTGAGCCAAACTTCAGTATAGCTTTAAGCTAAATATTGCCTTGCAAAAACAATAACAACAACACAACTACGAACAGAAATAAACTAAAGTATAAATTGGTTAAAATTTCTTGCTGCTCCCCTTCCCTCCGCTCCGCTCCGATCCTCTATCGTAAATGGCTTCCATTCTCAACATTTATGGATGATGTAGTGGGAGGTGGTGTTGGTTGGATACACAGAGAAGTGATGGTGATCACTGTTGCCACAGTTGGTAAAATTCTACCAAAATTGATAACTATTTCGTGGTCGTGTTTTTGTTTTGGTAACTTTTTTTAGGCCTTAAGAAATGATCCATTTATTGATTTTCTTTTATTAACAAAATCGAATCAGAATAGCAGAAAAATTAGTCATTTGATGGCGTAATCATGGTAGAATTAAGAAGGTAAAATCATGCAATCATATGTTTATTTTTTTTCAATTTTTTTTCACTTGACAACATCTCATTGTCAAAATTTATGATTTATAAATCCATTGCTTAGGGCATGGTAGAAACAAGGAGGTAAAGTAATATACTGAGAAAAATTTCCCAAACTGTTTAGACATGTACAAAAATTACATAAATTCTTGGTATTAGTTTGGTCACTTTATATTTTAATTACATTTTAAATTTGAAAATAACAGCTGGTTAAGTTTGCTAGATCATATGGGATAAATTTCTCCATAAAAAACAATTTCCCCCTTCGATTCATAGCTTTTTTTACTTGACTTTTGAATCAACCGACAACATGCAGTAAAATTTGGTTACAATTATTACCACAGATGTCGAGTAAACATCAGCGTTGCCACAAAATAAACTGCAATTACACATGGACACGTGAATAAAAAATCTAATTCCAATAAATACACGATTTTTAAATTAGGAATTATACTTCCCAGTTTTATTGAACATATCTTGCGTCGGTCCAAAGCTTTGACCACCATTTCTACGTGCAATCGCAGCAAATGTTTTTTAATACATTGTTGTTCCGTTTCAGTACCTGCAAGAATCTAACCGTATTTAATTTTTTTAATAAAGAAAAAATCGGTTTACTGGTGATAAAATATTTACATCCTTGCTGATTCTGGAACAGAACATATTTTTGTTAAATATCTTCTGCAGAAGTGTTAAATATTCTATCTGTAGATGCTTTTGAGTAAGGAAGGATTGAAATAAAATGTTATATAACGTTAAACAAACAAATGGGCCACACGTGCAACGGAAAATTACACACGATATGTGTAATTACACATGAGGTGGCAACACTGGCAAACAGACACAAAAGTTGGTGAGGTTTTTGTTTTTGCAATTCTCATATGAAGAGACGATCGTCATCGGGATGACCAAGTGCCCGTATTGTAAATAATACTTTATCCTACTTAGGAGATTAGGGATCTACTTTTAATTTTATTAATTTTTTTAATAAAAGATTGTCTTTGCTGCTGACGAGAGATGGTTGGTTAACAGTAGTTGTTGGTCGATATGGCAAGGCAAGCCTGAGTTAGTACCAGGTAATGTTTACGGCCATCACATGTTGACGACGCAGCAGTGACAGACTCGCGTCGTCGAAACAATGAAGTGCGTGTTTTGTGTTTGATGGACGGGTTTTTACGTTGATTTTGTTGTTTGAGTGAATGTATTGGTGGTTTGAACTTGAGCTCTATACATAATTGGTATGTTGCATAACATTATTACAGCATCGACAAAACAAGTCGGACTGACAGCCAGTCGGCCAGTCACTCTGCCATTCGACGAGACAAACAAACGGCTGAACGAACGAATAGAGCGTCGAACACGGCAACAGGTAATTTATTTATTTGTGTTGTTTCGTTTTTCTTTGCCATCATTTGTTGTTGTTGTAAAGACTAAGAAAACGTAGAAGAAGAAGAAGAAGAAGTAGTCTTGTTTATTTGTTTCTTTGTGCTGGATTGGACGGTGGAGGGATTATCATCATCATTGACAACAACAAACAACAACAGTAGAAACAGCAGCGAACAAAACAAACGAGAGTGATCGCGAACCAAGTGAGTGCGGAGTATTTGACATTGTTGTTGTTACAAATTTAGGATTTCGTGAATTTGGGTTTTTGCCATCTTTTTTTGTAGTTGTTGTTTTTCTGCTTTGAGTTTTTGTTTTTTTTTTGTTTGGGTTTCTTTGCATTGTAGCAACTCGGCCGATCCGGCTTCAAACTATTACTACTATTACTGACTTCGTCGCTCATTTGCTATGAGATTGTTGTGCTATTAGGAGCTCTTATTTCCCTCGCCTTGAAAGCGCTGCCGTCCGTCGTTGCCGTGCCTTTTATTTTGTGTGTGTGTTTTGTTAAAATTGTAAAATCCAATTTGTGCCTGACTTTGGTTATTTCATTTTATTGATGTTTAATTTTTCTCCTTTTCTGAAACAGAAGAACACCACGAGCATATTAAAGTGTTAATATTTTTACAGGCTCCGGTGTCAGTGTTGATTATTCCATGAACAAGAAACGACGGTCCTTACAAAATCGCAATGCCACCTAATCAGAATGTAGGAAATTCGTGTATCGTAGATTTGGAGTATACCCACCTAGTACACGCAAATTATTTGTTATTGACTGATTCTAATATGGATTTCTTTTTGATTTTTTCAGAATAAAAGCATCGATAAACCTCTGCAGAGCCATCATCTATCCAATGGACACATAAATGGCGGCAACTCCATAACTGAACTCAACATAATGGATATTGCCTGTTCGAATAACTCATCAATGGATCACATGGATCAAATGGATCAATTGCAACAGAACACCAACACCACCAACAACGCTTCCCAAACTAAGGCGCTCAATCATCCGACATATCGTTTGCATGCAGCCCTGACGCGTACTATTTCTACGCCACAGCCACAAATTAAGCCACCAACAGCAACAGCAGCACACCATCTGAATCATTTACAACAACAGCAGCAGCAACAGCTTCAACAGTCACAACAGCAGCAACAGGAGCCAAATGTAGCCGCATTAGTAAATCTCATCGAGACAATGGGCAATGTTAACTTGCATCGAAAATTGGAAAGAACACAATCGGAGCCATTGCCGCAACAAGTTAATGCATCAAGGTAAGTGAAAAGAAGCCTTCATTAAAGTTTGGAACGGATTTGAAATGATATAGATAGAAAATGCCGTACGGCAACATTGAAACTGAAGGCAGCCAGCTGATAAAACGAAAAGACCTAGTACGACTGTTTAAAAAAGCTCTTGCCAAGGAGTGTCCCATCAGCGCCCTTCTGTTAAAAAATGAGGGACGCTGCAGCAGACGAGCTACAAAACAACTTCAAAAACATGTCAATCCTCCTAGAATATAAACCATTTTTGGATAAAGGGTTTAATTTTAACATATGTCCAAATTTTGGTATAACCCCCATAGATGTTGTATTCCCGTCCTATTTTATAAATGATAAATACATTAAAAAAGCAAACGGCCAAAATTGCTTCGAGGGTATGCAGTTCCATAGGAAACATAGATAGAGCTAGCATCTATTCGAAAATTCCAATCCCAATTGTATCTAATTTGGTTTCTAATTGATTGAAAATTCACAATACAATTTTTTTTTTTATTTTGAATATCTGTCTTTGAATAGGGCTTCAGAAAGCGGTATCGGCTAATTTTCTGTCAAATGACAAAAGCCTATCTGCCAAAATTATTCAGGTGTGGTGTATCGCCCATGTAACGATAAACATTAAACTTTAGGCATTTCAAAGAGATGTTATTTGACGAAACTGAAAAATATTAATTCCTGAAGTAAACTAAAAACAAATCCTATGACAAAAACTTTTCGTTGACCTACACAATCCCTACGTACATACTTAGTACCTTATACTATTGTTATATGACTGCCTTTGAATTTCAAATCACAATACGAGTATGTCTTTTGACGGCAAACTTAGTTGTCAGATGGGCTTACTGACCGACCTTAGGTAGGCCTTGCTTTGTCTATATGCATATTATCGTTGTTTTAATTTTTAGAGGTTCCTCTTCTATTGAGGTTGTGGTTCTCAACCCCGGTAAACATTTTTCTCCACTCTTAATAATAAACCATAGCAGTATTAAAGAGGTAATCTCATTTGCTAAATCGGTATTGACAACCCTTTTTACATCGGAACTCATCTATCATTTTGAATTATTTTTTTCGTATATTGGCATATTTTTTCGCTTAGCTTGGATGTAGCAAATCTTCGTTCTTTTGCATATATATGTGTCTATCTATTGACATAAATAAATAAACCTAAAAATATTCTTGTTCTATGAAAATGTGAAATGAAAACTTTTATAAAGGCCAGAAATGTTAAATGAAAAAATGTTTAAGGATATTTTATTTCAAATTATTGTTTTTCACTTTATCGGTGAAAGTAAAATAATAATTTTCTTCTCTAGTATACGATTCGCATTGTTCTCGCGATCTATTTCTTTACTCTACAATATAGCTTTATAGAGTCAAGCTTTTAAAACTAAAAAGGTATTGTATTCTTTGCCACAAAGCACAAGTTGTACGTACATTTAAAAGGAAGAGATTTTAATTTTTTTTTAATTTTGAAGTCGGATTCTTTGAATTAAATATGGGAAGCCTACCAAAGTCCAATCAAATCAATGTAACCTCATTTCAAATAGGAATAATAATATTCATGTCAAATTTAACTCAATTGAAAACTTGCTCTCATCTCTGATTTGTGTATATACATTGGATTTGTATGTAAACATTTTGACAAAGAGACGATTAAGCAAAATCAGATCAAAAATAAAAAATTCTTTCAATTGCACACTGTCAGGATTTTTCCAAAAATAATTTTTATTTTCAAAAAAAAAAAAAAAAAAATAAATAAATAAAAATAAATAAATAAATTAATTAATAAAAAAGTTCTATCAATGGTGTAATTACTTCCAAGGCAGGGCAGAGCAATCACCTGAATTTGGCCGAGTTTTTAGCTTGAAATGTTGAATTTGAAGAATTGCCATTTTTTAATATAGTTATTTTAATAAATCCATCCAAAGTTTTTGTAACCTTGATAAATGTAATGCAAATTCAGATCTCGTCATATTTAATGAAAATATTAATAACATCTGGATTAACTTAAACAAAGACCCCGCTACTGTATTTTCTTCGATTGACAGATTCTACAACAAATTCTAAATAACAAATTTAATTATATTTGTTAATGTATTCTTTACTTTATTTTGGTTTCTATTTTATTTTTTAGGTACAAAACTGAACTTTGTCGCCCCTTTGAAGAAGCAGGCGAATGCAAGTATGGTGAAAAGTGCCAATTTGCCCATGGCTATCATGAACTGCGCAACTTGCAAAGACATCCGAAATATAAAACGGAATATTGCCGTACTTTCCATAGTGTGGGATTTTGTCCATATGGGCCACGTTGTCACTTTGTACATAATGCCGATGAAGCACGTGCCCTTCAGCAACAACAGCAACAGCAGCAACAACAACAGCAGCAGCAGCAACAACAACAATATCAACAACAAACAAAGCTACAAAATCATTCCAATTATATGAGCAATTATCCGTTGAGTGGCAAATCTAGTCTCAATGGAACTGGAGGCAATATTAATCATTCCCTACCATTAAGCCCACCCTTGAGTATGTCGACTGGATCTGATCGCGAATCGCCCACTGGATCATTGTCTCTATCACCAACAAGTTCCATGACAAATTTTCCATTTGGGGAACAGATTAGTCCAGCCAACTCTGTCTTCCAAACGGCTTTCAGTTATGTAAATACACCACCCGAAAGTCCCAATGCACCCATGTCTCCAGTGAATACACCACCACCCACTCTAATGCTGGGCCAGGCCCCCATTTACATTAAACCATTGGTGGCCAATACAAATGGACAGTCAGTTGCAGCTCCCTGCAAGCAATTGTTGCAGAAAAGCTCCAGCTCCCCCATAGCAATCATTAGGAATGTGGGCGGTGGTGCCAGTAAAACTCCAACCAAAGTCAACTCTGTGTCATCGTTGAATGGTGCTGTGGCAGCCGATGAGGCACGTCTACCTGTGTTCAATCGCATTAGCTCAGTAGCAGATACATTCTCCCATATAGCTTTATAAATCTTCTTCAATATTTACATGCAACAAACATACAACAACAATGATCTGTCTGTCTTATCATTATCATAATCATAATAATTATTATTATTATTAATTAGTGGTAGTAGTAATAGTTTAAATTTATTACTTAAACGTAAGCGTAACAACGTAAGACAAATGCAAAGCATACGAACAAGAATAGCAGCAACACCAGCAGAACAGTAAAGCCTACAGTTGTTGGCTAGCGTCGCTTACGTTGAAAGGCAATAATAGACACGAAAAATAATGAATACAAACCCCTCCAAAATCTCAATATAAAGCTATTTGCCTTATGCGCACAAATGCCTCCCCTTTCCCTCCTACACACAAGCACACACATATCGTTATCAAAAACAAAGCAAATATATAAAAATAAATTATTTATAAATTCCATACATGTTTGCATATATATTGGCCTTATGGGCAAATTTTACTCCCATATTTACATTAAAAACGCAATGATGAATGCGTACACCCATCAATATATTTTTTGTCAATACATCTCTTTCACTTTCTTCCTACCCTCGTTTTCCTTCTTTACTATATTATTATATTTTTATACATGCCTTGCTATTATAACGATACGTCTATATTTTTTAATTGTTATTTATAAAAAATTAAAAAAATTAAGATTTGTTTATATACAATTTATACACCCAAAGGACAACAATAACTTAGCCACATCGCGCTCACAACATAATTTCAATAGATACAAGCCTTTACAAGCGTTGACAAAAGATTACCAGACATATACAAATACAAAAATTCATTCACACCGATTATCTTTACATAAATTTCATATGTAACAGAAGACACATAAACTGATACACAATGCACCAACCAACCAACCAACCAACCAATCTGCATATCATTATAAACTTTTTATTTTATTGGAAATTATTTAAACAAACAAAAAAAATATATATATCTCAAAATATCCGAAAAATAAATACACACACACTATTATTATAAATTTATATAACTACTATTATTATTATTTATAATTTATATATATTTAATTTTACACTCGATTATCCATAGTTAGTGGGTATGATTTTTGAGAAACTTTTTATATTATTAATATTATTATATACATATATAAACAATTAATTATTACTTTTATTTAAAGAAAATCGATTTAAATTTAATGTAAATGTAAATTTTTTTCTTCTGGCTGGGTTGCTTTATGATCTAAACGATGTAAAAACAAAACAAAAAATATTGTTTGCATTTATTAAAATTAATCTTTTTTTATTTATTTTCTCTTCCTTTAATTTATATAACTTAGACAAACAAAATTTGTACGACAAAAGACATTTAAAAAGACCAGAGAATATAAGATCTTTTTATAACACACACACACATTTATACACTTAAGACAAATTAGATGTTTCCGATTTCAAATTTATAACAAATTAAAAAAAAAATAAATAAGCAAAGGAGTGATATTTTCAAAATATATACAAACAAATGTGAAAAAATACAAATTTAATTTTTAACTTAACAAACCAATCATCCATCGAGTTATTGAAAGAGAGACAAAAATGAGTTTTTATATACATATATTTATAAGATTACATACATATGTACATACGTGACAGTGACAACAGGAAGGTAGTAATCGTCCAATTGTGCCAACATTTCACAAAATGGAAACAACGGCTGGCTCCCATTCTCTGAAAAGCTTGGAAACATTTAAAACCACGTACAAATGAAATCTACATTCGCAATCCTAAAAGTATGTTTAAAACTAAAACACGATAATGATAACTGCAAAAGGATTTGGAATAATGATTGGACAGGAATTTTGTGCAAAATGGTTTGTCATAAAACGAGAACTTTTCATTGAAAAAGTTAATTATTTTTGGAATTCATCTTCAATGAAAACAGCACTATGTGTAAGTGTCGCTTTATGACAAATTGTCGATCGTATCAAATAAATATCGATAATGAAAATGTCCTTTAGCACAAACGAAGAACATCGAACCGACCAATTGACCGTCAATCCATCACTGACATTAGACCCTAATGTTAGATTTCTTTTGTAGATAATTTTGTTTTGCCAATTTTTTTTAAAAAAATATATGCTTCAAACACAACACAATCATACATTAATATGCCTTTATTTAAACATACCTTATATTTATGTATATTAAAATACCTCTGAGATACATAATATTGAAATTTGTTTGTAAATTTTAAACTTAATTTAAAAAAAATAACTTATTGCTGAACTGTTGCTATGTGTCTTGAACCAAATATCCATATATAATTGACCATGTTTGATTTGGACAGCGATTCAATAGGTAGAAGAGTTACTGGTTTAATAGATTTTTTTTTTGTTTCTAAAATGAACAATATTCCAATTGAATTCAATATCTTTTGTAAACTTTGAAAAAAAAAAAATAAACTGAAGAAATCATTTTCTAGAATTTAAAAGAATGAAGTCTAAAAAATAACATGTAACATACCTGAATAAATTATTAGTTTTATATATGGTTTTAATAATGGCAATTATTTACAAGAAGAAAATAGACGAATATACTTATTATTTTGTTTTATTTTTCTCCAGTTTTTTCTTTTTAAATAGAAATTAATGTTTTTGTTTGCTTTTATTGCTTTTTGGAAAAAATGTTTTATTTTAAATTCCTTATGTTCTCTTCAACTACTACCAAACACCAACAATTTAATTTATAATAAATGATGCATTAGTAATATTTATTTTATTTTTTTTATTATTTTTGATTATTCAAATACACGAAGAATATTATAGACATACAAACATGGAAATTGATAAAAGATAGATGAATATAACAAACAAATTGTCATTGAAAAATTCTCAAGTGCCTTAATAACGTTTTATTTTATTTTTTTTTATAATGATTATAATATTATTAACTATTTATATTGTAATTTAATTTGATTGGTTTAATTGAATATTATTTTGTTTTTATTTTACAATTTACCTTTTTAGTTATTTAAATGGATTTAGTCTTCCCCTTCTTTAATTTTTATTATCATTATTATTATTATTATCATTAAAATTCTAATTTATATTTGTATTTTCTTAATCTTGTTTGTTTTGTACATAGTAAATGCCAGTTCGCAACTCAGAGTCTCGAGTTAGTTTACTGTGGCCCGTTTAAAATACAAATTTAAACAAAACAACAAGAAAACAAAACTAAATATGCTTCCATTTTACATATTTTTACAAATAAAAAAAAACCGAAACAATGAAACACACACGTGCTTTGAATAAAATTTACTTATTTTCTTAAAAAAATGTTCTTTTTATTGTTTTTTGTGGTCGTGGGTGTCTGAAAAAGAAAATCTGGGCAATATAATGTCGCAAATGTAAGGGTTTAACACAACTGGTTTTTGGTTTTATTCTCAAGTTGTATTGTGCAACAATGCTTGAGAAACACTTATGTTGCACATAATTTTCTCATATCTGTCCTCTGTTGACAAATTTGTTTTGATTTTTTGTAAAAATTGTCAGCCCAATATTGTTTTCTTTTGGTAAAAAGCAAAATCCCGGGAATTTAGGACCCATTTTTGGAGTGAGTTCTTAAGGTAATGGTGAATAATAAATCTGGGAATCTGTGTTATATATTATTTCAATCTCATTTCAGACTGGAGGCATCAAAAACGTTGCAAGAATCCAATAGAAATGTAGAATTAGTGAAGGAAATGCATGAGTTCAAATAAGGGAAAATAAAGCTTTAGGGTATCAAGGCCACAGGAGGCAGTGACAGCTGAGATGGCCATCAATGAATGAAATGTATAAAATGATTAAAAATAAAAAAATAAATATTGTATAATTTTATAAAAATAAGCTTAATATAATATTACTTTCGCTAGCTTTTTCTACTACTACTACTTTTTCTACTATCACAAGTATAAGCTTATAAATAAGGGTTCAATTTCGATTATTCTATATTTGTTACACAATCATTCTTCAATGTTTTTTCAAGATTTTCTCAAGCTTAAGGCTTATGTTCATAAGCTTATTGTAATATTATTCTCAAGCCATTTTGGTTGTTGTTGTTGTAGCAGTAGTACATGTGTGTGTTTCTGTTCTGCTAATCTGGTTCCAGCTCCAGGTTTAGAAATTCGGCTACTTTAACGGGCTGTAGCCAGAGATCCTCTGGAGTGAGTTGGGTAGGTTTGGCTGAGCAATTAAAAAGGTGTAGCGTATTGTGCGGGCCTGTATCGCACGCCGGGCAGGCGTCACGCACATCTTCATCAATTCGTGCCCAATACGAATTGAGGCGACTACACCATCCTGAACGTAATTGCGCCAAAACTACCCTGGTTTGTCTAGGCAGCTGACGTTCTTCGGCTGCAATGGATGGGGGGTGGACTCCGAGGACGGCATTCACTTTGTAACTGCTAATAGCATCCGCGACTGCATCGGTGTGAATGCCACTCAGACCTGCCTGATAGGCTTCTTGATCTAGAGGCTCTCTCTTGTAGCGCTGGACCTCCCTCTCTAGATCATGTATGTCCTTCCTGACACGCCTGGGTGGGGGAGAGTTATCCACCATATGATGGTTGGGATGACTCTCACGGTAACACCCAAGCAGGTACTGCAACGAAAGCATATGATTATGCTGACGTAAGGGAAGGACTTTCGCCTCCTCATGTAGATGGTCCACTGGTGTCATGAGGAGGCACCCTGTCGCAGTTCTCAGGGCAGCGTTCTGGCAGGTCTGGATATTCTTCCACTGCGTAGCACTAGTATTCGCAGACCACACTGGAGCCGCATAGTTGACCACAGACCGACCTATCGCGTTATAAGAGGTCAACAAGGTTTCTTTGTCCGCACCCCAAGAGCTGCCGGCTAGCGCCTTGAGGACCTTGTTCCTACTTTTCATCTTGTCGCAGATAGCTGTGGCTTGCGCGGACGACTTGAACATGCTGTCGAACGTTACCCCAAGGATCTTGGGGTAGTTCGTGGTCGGTATTAGATTCCCCTCGACCTGAACATTCAGCTGTGTTCTCATCTCCGCAGACCATGTGGTAAAGAGTGTGGCCGTTGATTTCGTGGCGGATATTTTCATATTCCTCGCGTGGAAGTATGCGGCAAGCTCCGCGAGATAGGGGTTCAACCTTTCGCATATGTCATCGACCACTGGACCCGACGCCATGATCGTACAATCATCCGCATACGTTACGATCTCAATGCCGTCTGGAGGGCGAGGAATTCTGGAAAGGTAGAGGTTAAACAGTTCCGGAGATATCACCCCACATTGGGGAACTCCCTGTTTCACTCTACGGGCTTTGGACTTCTTGTTCCGGAATTCCACGTACGACTGGCGTCCACACATATAGTTGATTATCCAACGTTTCAAACTTGGCCGGAGGGTAGTTCTCTGTAAGTCCTCAAACAGTGTGGCATGATTGACCGTATCAAATGCCTTTGATAGGTCAAGGGCTACCAACACTGTTCTGTCACACGGCCTGTTCTGGTTCAGTCCTCTACTAATATGTGTGGAAATGGCGTGTAATGCTGTTGTGGTACTATGTTGTGGACGGAATCCATGCTGGTGGTTGGCAACTGTATAGCTTCCTCTAATGCTGGGGAGGAGTAAAGCCTCAAGAGTCTTTGCTACTGGCGACAAAAGCGAAATCGGCCTGTACGATTCGCCTTTACTGGCATCCTTGCCTGGCTTCAGTAGCGGGACCACCCGGCCCATTTTCCAGGTTTCGGGCACTATGTGGGTGGCTAGCGACAAATTGAGAACTTTCGTTAAGTACTCGACTCCCGGCGTATCCAGCTGTTTCAACATTACCATTGAGATTCCGTCCGGGCCCAACGCTTTGGATGACTTAGCGTTACGGATGACATTTGCAACATCACCCATCGTAAACTGTGGTGGTTCCTCCTCGGCGGGAAGAGATCTGATACGACGTAGTACTCTTCGCTTCGCCCTATCGCTCTCGGGGTGCTCGACAAATTGTCGGTTAAAATATTCCGCGCACCTCTTCGGATCAGTCACCGTTACGTCGTTAAAAGTGACTGAGGTCCTATCATCCTTTTTTCCAGGGTTCGAGAGCGATTTAACCGTTACCCACAGCTTACTCATATCGGTTCCAATGTTGCAGCACTTCAGATGGTCTAGCCACTTTTTCCTCTTATGCTCCTGTACCAACCGGTTGACTTCCACTGTCAAATCACTGATTCTAGGATCAGTAGGGTTGGTACGACGGAGATCATCACGCTCATTTGCTAATTCCGCTGCCTCTGCTGGGAAGTTTGGTCTTATCTCGGGTATTCGACCAGCAGGTATATAGCGAGCGGCTGCAGCTCTGATGATGTTTCGGAAAATCCTTTCTGCTACCCGAACATCAGAAGGGTTGGGCAGTTCTCTGAAGCGGCGGTTGGTGAATTCTCTGAACTCTGGCCAGTGAGCTTTCCCATGGTTAAGGAAAGTGCGGCGTTCAGAGGTTATGAAATCGGGCGACCTGCTTATGGAGACGATTATCGGGAGATGGTCTGAGCCAAGAGAAATGACGGGTTGCCAAGTCACGTCATTTATCAGACCGGGTGACACTATGGTTAAGTCTGGCGAACTGTGACACTCTCCTCTTATTCGGGTGGGGGCATCCTCGTTAACCGTGCAGAATGTGGAGCAGTCAATCTGCTCTGCCAGCGCTGATCCCCTCTGGTCATTACCTAGGACGGAATGCCACAACTCATGGTGGGCATTAAAATCCCCTAGTACCAGGCGGTTATTGCCTACCAATAATGGGCTAATATCAGGCAAATAACGTGGTTCACAGCTATTAATCGGCGGGATATACACATTAAGCACCTCTACCTCGGCAGTTCCACACTTGACTGCTACCCCCATACATTCCATGTATGGGTCACTAGAGACTAGCTCAAGCGAGATAGGCCTGTACTGAACAGAATGGTGTAACAGGAACGCTAATCCCCCACCTCCACTTCTGGTGCGATCCTTCCTTAGTACGTTGTAACCATAACAACGTTGTAGGCTGCAATTTTCATTCAGCTTGGTTTCCTGCACCGCTGCGATCTTAATATTCCTCCGACTCATAAATTCCACTATCTCATCTATTTTGCCTCGAAGTCCGTTGCAATTGAATTGCAAGAACGATGCACAATCCGGAGTTGGAACAGCAACATGTGGCGTTAGGTGCTGCGGTGTTGGTTGCTGTTCTGGAGACTGCGGTGGAGTGCCATACTCCGACGACGCCTCTGACGAGGACGACGAAGAAGAGGACTCGCTGGGGACTACGTTATTGCAGCAAGTCGCAACATAATCCCTTTCGCTGTAGTCTCGCAAACGCCTTAATCCGGAACAGTTCTTGAAGTGCACCCACTCTCCGCATCCATTACATCGCACCGAGACAGATCTGTGGTGGATGACGTTCTGACAAACCGAGCAGAACCAAGGTCCGGGGTTTTCCTCAATCCCGGCACGGACCAATAGAATCCGGAGCAAGCATTCCGGGATATGCTGCTCCCAATGCAGGGGTATCTAGCTAGCTAGCTTTTTCTACAATTACAAGTATAAGCCTATAAATAAGGGTTCAATTTCGATTATTCTATATTTGTTACACAATCATTCTTCAATGTTTTTTCAAGATTTTCTCAAGCTTAAGGCTTATGTTCATAAGCTTATCGTAATATTATTCTCAAGACATTTTGGTATGTTGGTATGCATCAGCTACAACAACTAACATATTACAAGAACAACATTGTTGTTATAGAAACTAAAAAGTCATTTTACAATAAGTTTCGAACTGAAAAACAAAAACAAACAAAATAGAAAACAAATAACACCAAAAAAAACGGAACAACTCCAGTTTATTTTTTCCAGAGGTAGGTATTTTTACCCTGATTCGGGGAAACTATTTTTTCTTGGGGGACGGACCCGGTACCCCATATTTTTGACCGGAAAATCCACTTACCTGATATATACAATATAGGTATCGTTTGAAAGCTTATGATTATGATTCTATAGTTACAGTCAAATTATCGATTTATTGGACCAGGATTTTTTATAACACCCCCATTAAGTAAAAAAAGGGCCCATTGTGTGCTATGGGTATATGGGTCTCTTCATCCGCATAACCCGATTCTAACCAGTTCATTAAAATTATGTTTTCACTAAAAAAAGGTTTATTTCGCGTAGCCGTCGTTGGAATTAAAAATGTTTTATAAATTTAACACTTTTTGCAAATAGCCGGCCTTCAGCCGGGACTTGAGACTTTCTCCTCTGGGTATGTCCAACACAAGCTAATGCGAACCCAAGTTTTCTAAATTTGAAACTTTTGTAAATAGCCGGCCTTCGGCCAGGGCCTGAGATTTTCTGCTCTGGGTATATCCCACACCGGCTAACGCGAACCAAAGTTTTCTAAATTGGATACCTTTGGTAAGTGGACAGCCTTCGGCCGGAGCTTGAGATTTTCTTCTCTGAGTATGCCCCACACCGGCTAACGCGAAGCAAAGTTTTATAAATTTGACATTTTGTAAATAGCCGGCCTTCGGTCGGGCCTTTAGATTTTCTCCTTTGAGTATGTTCTACACCGGCTAACGCGAACCAAAGTGTTCTAAATTTGATACCATTTGTAAGTAGCCGGCCTTCGGTCGGGCCTTTAGATTTTCTCCTTTGAGTATGTTCTACACTGGCTAACGCGAACCAAAGTTTTCTAAATTTGACAGTTTTTGTAAATAGCCGACCTTCGGCCGGGGTTTGAAATGTTCTCCGCTGGGTATGTCCAACACCGGCGAACCAAAGTTTTCGAAATTTGGTACTTATGTAATCCCGCGACGGCTACGCGAAAATCATTTGCATCGTTTTCCAACGTCTATGCAGAAATATCCTCCTCCTCAGTCTCGACAGTTAACGCAACAATAACATCAGTAGCAAGGAGCATGTCATCAAGTCCCGGCTTACACAAAATCCTTTGCATGCCTTGCCTCCTGGCATTGTAGCATCACCTCAAAATTCTGTCCTTCATATCAATTTCAAAATGCCTTTCCAATTCCTATCAAAAAATAATGTTTTTAATTTGACAACAAAAATAAAAAAGATTAAAACCATATGATTGCCAATTACACCTTATTAAATACACCTTGCTTATTGTTGTGAAAAATGAAAACTAAATATTTTCAAAACCAATGATTGGAAGACAGTTATATTGCGGCTCGTGCATCAAAAGCTATTAACCAGTTTAGCCATGAAATGGAAAGATTGAACAGTTTGGGTCATATTTTTGAGTGAAAATCCAGGCATTTCATTCATTTTTTCGCGCTCATTTTAATAATGAGGAAAAATATGAAGAACATGAATACAAATTGTATATAAATTCGAATGAGTCTGACAGGAAGCGGGCAAAGCCTCAGGGCTGTATTTCTTTAGTTTTACGAAACTGTTCTACCTCCTTATTGTACTATGGTTTTTTGTATATTGGAAATATGAAACAAAGAATAGAATACACTTGTTGAATAGTTTGGAACTGGAAATAGCTAAACTTAGAAGAATTTAAACTCCTTTTTAAACTTTTCTTCATTTGAATAAATTGTCTAAAAGACATGAACCTTGCGTATTTTTAAAATAGGGCAGTACGAAACCTTCTACATAGAACATTTTAGAACCTGCAAGAATCTTGCAATGTTTTCTATATCAAAAAAGGAAAATCGGCTATTGCACTAAAAACTTTTAAATTGTTGCAGTTTTGGAGCAGACCATATGTAGAGACAGTGCATTTAATCATTTAAATTGCGTTCACATTCTAATTTGTTTCTTGTGTTTGTTCTCAATGCAGATATGTAGGCCTATTTTACGCAACAAAAATGTAAATAAAACAATTAACTGTCAATAAATTATTAAAAATTTCGAAAATGTACATTTTGGAAATAGTGCAGGGTATTAAAAGTTCTGCCCGGCCGAAACTATCTCCTTTTTTAATTATTTCGATACCATAAAGGAAAAATCGGTTATCGCAGAAAAACATTTTGCTTTTTAGCAGTTCTTATTGCATTACAATAAGCTTTTAAATAATAATCAGAAACAATTAAGATATAATTTTTTCAAAGAAGAAACATTAAAAGAAATATCGTATATTGATGATATCCTTTAAAATCCAAATATTAAATCAAGATTTGATGATGGATTTTTCGAAGGATTTGAAACCGTTGCAGAAGGAAGCGAATTGATCAATGTGGAAAAGAAAGATTAGAGAGGGCACGATAGGTCCTTAGTCCGTAATAGTTTGAAATGTATTGAAGACAATCCGTTTAGCGAAAGAATATTTAAGTCACAATCAGATTTTTACAGACAAAGGAACAGCTACACTAAATCATTATTGGTAAGTGCAGTTAGTGATGATACATAAATAAACATCATGGATCAAGAGTCAACAGCTTTGGTTGGAATTGAATAATGGACCAAGACCAAGCAAGAGAACAGAATGTTCAACACGAATTATTGTTTGTGTGCAAAATTTTACAAATATTGCCTAGTCAGTTTGAAACCTTCAAATTTAGTTGGATGCTACTATTGAAAAAGAAGAAAAATCTGTCAATGAGATGACGGCTCACATATGCATGTTCCATCGCAGTTTTGGAAAAACTAAAGACACAAAACTAATGAAGAAACTTTTTGAAGCATGAAATTCAAGGATCAAGGAGAAAGATGGTAATCGCAATACAAACAAGAAATCTTGCGCATGCAATTACTGCAAAAAGATGGGTCACTGCGTTCGTGACCGTCATATATGGGTAAAGGATGAAAAACCGAACATATCAAGAAGAAAAGAATGAGATTTTGCAAACTGTAAGCGACGTAAATGCTATTCACGATGGTAGTGAAGAAGATTGGACAATGGCGCCACTAGACATATTTGCAGTAATCCATCATTTTTCAAAGAAATGGTAAAGTTCAAAACTTTGTGTTGCATAAGAGCAGCTGGAAAAGAAATATTAGAGGCAGTTAGGAAAGAAATCTTCTGTTGCAGGCAAGGTTATTAAAATAAATCTGAAAGACGTGTGGAATGTGTCACATATTTCTAGAATTTTGTTTTCATTTCTTGTGGGACATGATAAGAGAAAGAACAGCGAATTTCACTCAATCCAAACACAATGTGAGTTTTTAGTAAATAAAAAGATTTTATTGACAGGCACTCGTGAAGTTAAAGGAACATTATACATAGATAATGTCAAAGCTATTTTCCCGATAAGGATGATGAGGTCAATGCAGCACATGCAGATGATTTGTTATGTTAATTATATCACCAACCTTTGGGATATCCCGATAACCGATACATACAAAAATTGTTGCAATCAGAACTAAACATTAATGTTACGATTTATAGCCATTAATGTAAGCCTTTTGCTTTCAAAAATCGAATGGTAGTGGAAATGGCTCGAACCTACAAATATTCAAATCGAACTGCTGAGAGCGTCTGTTTACATAATCGCACTTGTGACAGTCTTCAATGGAGGGCAAGACTCTTTACGCGTTATGGTTAAATAAGAGTTTAAGGATTACACACCTAAAGGACTATTGGAGGCGAATGTTTCCTTCAAATAACACGCGAGAAAAAATTGACTCGAAAGCAATCAAAGGATTTTTAGTTGGATATGACGAAGATGAACGTTTTCGAAAATTCTTTAAACACAACTACTAACTATCTATTTTTTCAAGAGATGTTTTCATTTGTCGAAATGGAAGTAATAAAATTCAAGATGCAGATCCGAAAAGTCCAGAAAGATAAAACTTGGTAGAAATAAGAAACAAACTTGATAATTCAGATAATGCAAATATTGCAAAAGACAGTTTTGTAGAAGAAAATCAAAACGAAGGCAGAGATAAAGAGCAAGTTTTGGATATTTTTTTAATTGTTTAATTAATTGAATCTTTCATATATTTTAATGAAAATAACAATAAGGCTTCATATCTTATATACTAATATTTTTTATTGGGAGGTTGTCAATACAATCACCCTATATTTTTTCATGCTTTAATTATTAATTATTGTTAATTTTATTTTTTTTTTTAAGATATAGATCTGTGTTTTTTGTGGGCTTGTGGATACAGTTATATCCGTGAATTAATTGAGAAGGTAGTTTAGATACAGTTATATCTAAGTGAATCGCGGACTACAGGAATAGTCTTACGGATATAATGTTGCTTTGTTTAGATACAGTTATATCTAATCATCCCGTGGACTACAGTAATAGTCTTATCGATTTCTTCACAGAAGCAGCTTCCGGTTTAGCATACTACTACCTGTAGAAGTATAACAGTGGATGATGAAAAAAAAAAACGTTCAATTGGCCAGACAAGAGCTGAAAATAATGAGAGAGTAAGACAAAACATAAACTATATGATAGAAAGAGTGTCACGTCTACGCAGTCTATCGTGTCCTCCGAATAGTAGTAGTTGGCGGGCCAAGCTATTTGGGTGCTTGGATAGTTTTCTTAAGTACTTTCGCAAAGCTTCTTGAGGATGTTTGCGTTTGGTGCACCTGTAATAGATCTGAATTTCAAAAAAGAAAATAATTATAAAGGCGTTTTACTCTAGAAATGTGAAATATTATAAACATACCAACAAATGTTAGAACTGATACTGGCCACTGTGCACACATTTATAGGAACTTAGTTTAAAAGCATATACAGACAAAAATTTAGTTTAGCATAGACGGTGAAACCAGACTGTCGCTTTATTACACAGGTTAACAATAAAAAACAACAACACTAATATCAAAACGCTTAAGACATAGGACATTTTATCTCAAAATTTTGTGAATGGTTTAGGAAATCCTTCGAACTTGTAATGAGACAATAAATAGCAAGCAGAACGTTGAGTGGAACACAGCAATATATACCGAAATCAAATCTCTTCGCGATAATAATACATGGATTTTGGTATAGCACCCAGTCAGAACATGAGTCTCGCACAATTTGATGTGTCAACAGCGTTTTTATATGGAGAACCTGAAGAAAACATTTATATGAAACGGCGAGAAGATATTCAGATCAATCTAATAAAGTATGCAAGCTGAAACGAAGTTTATACGGATTAAAGCAGGCTCCAAGGTGATGAAATCGAACATTTGGAAACTTTTTAGTGAATATTGGATTCAAACTTTGTGAATCACATCCATGCTTGTATATGCGTGGGAAAAATGATGAAAAAGTTATACTTTCCTTACCTGCAGGACTAGTTGCAGGTACCAACTCAAGAGATTTACAAATATTTCAAAACTGTTTATGAAGACAATATGTGTTTACTGGGACTTGAAATTAAAAGAAATGAAATCAAATAGAAATATCTCAAAAAACTTTTGCCAAAAAGCTGTTAGGAAGGTTAGAATTTTGAGAGCGCAAAACACCATTTCTTGAAAATAATTCAGCAGCTTTAGATTCGTTCCTGAAATCCTGAATTTCATCGGTCAACAAAATATATTGCCCTTAAACCGATAAGTTAACTTATGGTTTTATATAGTTGCCAGGAAAATAGGACCCCGTTGAAGAATCGTCTACTGCTTGAAGATGCCAAGATAGCAAACCGTCAACCAGGGAAATGTTTAAAAGAAAAAGAATGCTTTTGCAGGTAAAAAGCAAATAAATGACGGGCCGGATTTCATAGAATAACCCCATTTAACAGGGAATAATTCAAGTAAAATGCAGGCGAATGTAATCATGTTTCAAAATCTGTTTCTTTCATGATCCATTCAAATAAAATAGACAATCGTAAACCCTAAAGCTTAATTCTGGATGAAGTGAACATCTAGTAAACGAAAGCTGGTGCATCGAAAAACTAAATGTTTTGCAGAATCACACTGAAATTTAAGTTGCAAAAGGCAATCATTCAATACCAAGCGTTCTGGTAGCATTCGAGGTAAGAGCAACTGTGGTATAGATGTTACATTAATGGATGTGTTATGTGTGACTGACCTATTTATGAGGTCACATTGGAAATAAAAAAAATGCTTCAACAAATATTTGTAATTAAGAAGAAATAATTTTGGTCACATTGAACAGTGAAAACATGATGTCTGATAGAAATATAGAGCCAGAAAAAAATTTCTAAACATTGTCCGAGATTGCCGATATTTTGTGTCATTCATTGATGGCTTCACACATTATTACATCGAACATAAATCATCAGAGTTTAGAAAACAGAAGAAATTTGAAGACCTTGGTACAGTACATTTCGGAACTTCAATTTCTAAATTGACGGTTGATCAAGGAACATATTATAGTCACAATGAGCAGAACAAGTGGTAACGTAAACAAGTAAAAATACATTAAGTTCGGCCAGGCCGAACTTTTAATACCCTCCACCATTGGGTAAAGAAAACATTTTTATATAAAAGTATTTGAATCAGTCTGACAGGTGTTAAACTTTTCAAAAAACCATAAAGTTGGTGAGCCCGTTATATGGGGGGCTATACCAAAACGGGAACCTCCATAGACATAGTTTTATACTAAATCTTCTTAAATAAAAAAATTTGAAACAGTTTCAACAGGCAAATGTGACTAGGATTATCATAATACCGTATATTAGTGGCTATCGTTATATGTGCGTTATAGGAAAACGTGGACATAAATGTTCAATGTTCGGCCACCGGAGCTAGAACACATTATGAACTACAAATACCAAATACCTATTTTTGGGGGTCTGGACTGCATTTCCAATCGATTTAGCTTTAAACGTGAATTACAGCTACTTTGGGGGTAGATATATTGGTACAGACCCCTAAAAAAGTAACTCCCAAGTCCACCGATATATAGTGTTTTAGCCGATTGGCGGACAAACAAACGGATAATCTTTAATCGTCATTGAAATTCACTGTGATCAAATATAGACGTTATGGGGACTTTGACGTAAAATTTTAGGTGTTATGGTAATGGATATAAACAAATAATTAACTTTGACTATTCTGAAATCATTCTGCCCTAAATTATGAGGTGGACAAAACTAAATACCACGCAGCACCATCTTCTAAACATTACAAGTTCCATAGGGTTATTAAAAACAGTCAATATATACTTTTTAATATATGTGATATATAATTTAGGTGTTTGCCTCTCAAATCAAAGCCTATAGCTGATTTCAAACACTTTAAATCGACCGCTACGTGAACATGTATTGACATTTTTGCCATAGGTATTTATTTCTATTTAGTCGGGATATTATTTATATCAACAAGTAAAATAGTATCAGTCGGTTTTGATGACAGATGTGTACCCCCAGCCTTGAGTTGTGATTTATGTTGACTTTTTTTGGGTGGAGATTCCGAAGTTGGGGAATATTGACCAATTCGTATCTGGCCTAAGACTGATATAAATATTAAAACGGACCATATTTGGACAATATCAACTATTTACTTCCTTTACTTTTTATGAGGTATGTACAAATTTTTGGAAAATGTGGAAATATGCGTGAGGTAACAGATATAGCGGATTGAAGCATTCCGTATTCATATTGCATCTAATACAGATAAAAATACTGGTATGTGCTAAATTTGAAGGAAATCGAACATTTATATCCAATTTTATTGGAAGTCATAAATTCCGACAAATTCAATATTCATATCAGATTTCTGGTTAAGAGAAATATTTAGATATAGCAAGTTGTAAAGAATCGCCGACTAATTTCGCAAGTTATGACATTTGTGATTTTTTGTGGGTGAGGTACTAAAAAGGGGTTCGAAGATATATATCACTTTCACAACAAATCCTACGTTAAAAAAATATATTTCGATGTGTGGAATTTGAAAAGAGTTGGATGCTTATTTCGATTTCTTTGAGCGTTTTGTTTTTCAAAAAGATTGAACTCTATGTGGGTGAGTTACCAGAAGAAATGGTCCGATCTCAACCACCTTTACAACAGATCTTGTGTTGATTGAAATAATGAAATGTACCAAGTCTAAATGGAATTTGATGTTAATTTCCTGTTTTATGAGCTTAATGGGTACTCAAAATTTTGACCCCTTGCTGGGGAGGTACCAGAAGGGGTGGACCGATATATTCCATCTTCGCATCAGACCTTTGGTTAATAAAAATAATGCGATGTGTGTAGTTTGAATATTTCCGGATGCTTATTGAGAATTTTATGATCGTTTTCTTTATTCAAAACGTTGACCCTTTGTGGGCAAGGTACCAGAAGGAATGGAAATATTGAGACATCCGAAGTATGAATGGAATCGGATTTTAATTTTGAACCTTTGTGGGGGAGGAACCAGAAGGAGTGGACCGATATATTCCATCTTCACACCAGACCGAAGAGGTTGTTGAAGGAAGGATTTTGACAGCTTCATCAAAGAGGCAGCAACCAATATTACTTACGTTTTTTATACCCCCCATCATACTATGGAGGGTATATTAATTTTATCATTCCGTTTGTAACTCCTCGAAATACTCATGTCAGACCCATCAAGGTATATATATTCTTGATCAGCGTAAAATTCTAAGACGATTTAGCCATGTCCGTCAGTCTGTTGTAATCACGCTATCTTTCGAACGAATTGATATAGAAGGCTAAAATTTTGCACACATGATCATTTTTCCAGTAGGCAGGTTAAGTTCGTAAATGGGTCCACACATAGGTCCACGTTTTCATATAGCTCCCATATAACGGCACCTCCTAATATTCGGTATTTTGATTATTTTAGAGCATTATTCACCGGAATATTTTCAAATTATGCATTTGGAGTTCGAAATGGATACTACAGCCAAAGACAGAAAATTGTCTGTGCAGGTCCACGTCTTCGTATAGCCCCCATATAACGGTACCTCCCAATATTCGGTATTTTGACGATTTTAGCGTCATTATTCACCGTAGTGATTTCAAATTACTCATTTAGAGTTCGTAATGGGAACTACAGTCTGTGACAGAAAATTGTCTATGCAGGTCCAGGTCTTCGTATAAGCCCCATATATCAGCACTTCCCTATATTCGTTATTTTGACGATTTTAGGTACAATACTCACCGAAATTGTTAGAGATGTCGTATTTGAAATTAGTAATGGAAGCTACAGCCTATGACAGAAAATTGTCTATGCAGGTCCAGGTCTTCGTATAGCTTCTATCAGAATAAATGCCGAATATAATCGCGAAAATATTCTGGAGGCCGTATTATACCCTACATACGGTATTTTGATGATTTTAGATACATTATTCACCGTTTATTTCAAGTTTCGAATTTGAATATGGTAATGGCTTATGACAAACAATGCCTATGTAGGTCCACGTCGTACAGACTCTAATATAACGGCTATATTCGGTATTTTTAAGATGTTAACAGTTGGAGGGTTGTCAAAGTTCGGCCCAGCCGAACTTACTGCTTTTTTACTTGTTTTGCTCCTGACTTTGTATTGGCTCCTGAAATTGGTTACCTATCTCAATGGACTTTTCGAGTTTTTTTCCTTTCATTTCCGCAACAGATAAATAGACAATTGCTGCTCTTGGTTTTCTTAAATTAGGATTCCAAAACAATCATCATATTTACGGTTTATTATAAAAATCTCCTAAAAGGGTGTGTTAAGAAAGCTCGATTTTTTCGTGAATTGCTAAAACTAAGGGCCAGCAATCGCGACATATAAAGCGGGTGATGTGGACTAAATAAATAATTACTAATTGTATTCTAACAAACAACATGAAATTATGTAACAATATTACGATATTCATCGTATTCTTCAATTCTAATTTCGTGTTTTAAGAGCTTAATGAATATTCAAAATGTGGGGGAGGTACCAGAAGGAGTGGACCGATATATTCCATCTTCACACCAGGCCTTGGGTTAATAAAAATATTGTGAAAACTGTAATTTGAAGACAATCGGTCTCTTTCATTACATTTTATAAGAATTATAATTATTCAAAATTTTGACCCTTTGTGGGTAAGTTTCTTGATTGAGTGGACCGTTATTATCCAATTTCGCACCTGACCTAGCAATGGGAAGGATGAATTTGTTTTTACTTTTTGTCATTATAGGCTTAGCATCAGTTTCGTTATTGGTAGCTTTGAGACGCAATAAGATTGTTAAAGGAAGAAGGGCTTTGACAGCTTCATCAAAGAGGCAGCAACCCATATTACTTGCTATTTTTTTGCTCCTGACTTTGTATTTGCTCCTGAAATTGGTCACCTATCCCATTTGACTTTTCGAGTTTTTTTCCTCTCTTTTCCGAAACAGATAAATAGACAATTGCTGCTCTTGGTTTTCGTAAATTAGGGTTTCAAAACAATTATCATATTTACGGTTTATTATAAAAATCTCCTAAAAATGGTGTGTTAAAAAAACTAGATTTTTTCTTGAATTGCTAAAATGTCGAATTGCTTTACCCATAAATGATAAATACTAACACTAAAACTAAGGGCCAGCAATTGCGACATATTAAGCGTGTGATGTGGACTAAATAAATAATTACTAATTATATTCTAACAAACAACATGAAAATATCTAACAATATTTCGATATTCATCGTATTCTTCAATTCTAAGAAATATGATATTTTGTCCACATCCCCGCTTAATATGTTGCGAACATCGAATAGGGGTGATGATCGGTCCATAATTGCGGCCTGGAGTTTGATTAATATTTTTTAATGGCCCGACGAACCAAAACGTTCATCAACTTTGATGCAACAAACTTATAATACCCATTCATACAGAATATTAAGATGACGTCATTGCGAAAATTACCATAGCATGATGTTATACTCTAATAGAGTATAAGATGTCAAACGACGATTTTAAAATAACATTTGGCGGCAATAGTGTTATTATTGCATTTTGTCCTAACGTTGGCCATATATGCTGGTAGCGTAACTCGACGTTGGAAGGAAATTGACGGGAAAAAAACAGCAACATCAGCAGAAATGATTCGAAAATTAAAGAAGTGACTTGATCGAAACCCGCACCACAGTGGCCGAAAAATGGCTCGTGAGCTGAACATATCGCAATATTCCATTCGGCAAATATTGAAAAATGAGCTCGGAGTAAAGCCCTTGAAATTCCAAAAAGTGCAAGAACTTACACCGCAGCAGAAAGAAAATATACTCAAAAGAGCTAAAGAGTTTCTTCGCTTGGCCAAAAGTGGTGATTCGGCAGTTGGTTTTCTCCGATGAGAAAACATTCGTTGTCCAGCGGTTTGTAAACGAACAAAATGATCGTGTTTACTTGCCAAAGAGGTCAGCTGAAAATGTGCACCTTTGGTTGGCCACCAGAACTCAAGCTCCGGCCATGGTGATGGTGTGGGCCGCCTTAACAGCTGATGTTCGCTCTCCGCTCGTACTAATCGACCGTGGCATCGGAATAAATGCCGAATATAATCGCGAAAATATTCTGAAGGCCGTATTATAGCCTTGGGCACGCAAACATTTTGGCCGCAGATCAACAGGACTCAGCATCATCGCATTCAGCACGCGCCACCAAAGAAATGTTGCAAAATGAGGTTCCTCGCTTCATTTCCAGCGCACAATGGCCACCCAAATCTCCGGTTCCAATCTGATGGACTATTGTGTCTGGAGTATTTTGAAATTAAAAAATTACCAAAGTGTTGATCACCTCAAGCAAGCGCTTCGCTAAAACACCGCAGAGCAACATTCGGTTTCATTGACCTTTGAAGGCCATAATTCGTGCCAAAGGTGACCAATTCTAAAATTTGATGCTATTTCCGACATTTTCTGCTTTCATTCAGTAAAATTTAAAAAAAAATGGAGAAATTATGGCGTTTGACTTTGTTGCAGTGTTTTATCTCACCCTGTAGTGCTAACTTATTTTTTTATACTTTGCCTCAACCGGACCCATATCTATTTGACAATTAAACAAAACAGTATTTTGGTTTAAAATGGCTTACATATTTCTCATTTTTATTATAAGCTTTGCTTTATTTATATCTGTTGTTTATATGATGTGTTAATGTTGTTTGTTTTGTGTGTTTTTTTTTTTTTTTTGTTTTTCTGTTTTTTTTTATGATTATATATAATTTTATATTTGAAATTATTCAATTCAAAAGTTCTAAATTACAGTACGTAACACATACAAATAATGTTAATGTTTAAAATATTATTTCCTTTGAACATAGTGATTAATCAATCGTACAACAATTTGTTTTCTTTGTTGTTTTGTTATTAAATATTATCAGTATTACTAATTGTTGCTTTCATATCTGCACGTAATGTTGCATTATATAATATAGCACACTGCTTATGAAATAAACTATATAAATTATACTAGAAATCTATGCTAGAATCTACATTACATTTGTTGTTTTCTTTGCTGTTTATATTGTGTTGTGTTGTTGTATATATTATTACATTAAATAATTAATAATAGCATCATCGTCTTAATGGTACTTACATAAAGTTTTGTGAAATTAATAATAATAATAGTACAACGACAAGGATTTCTTAGGTGCTACTTAATCGTATATGAAATTTACACTTAATACATACAAGTAGTAGTAGTAGTAGTAGTAGACGACATTAGATGCTAATTTCTATAACACTGCACACGCAGTGGGCCATAATAATAGAGCTACTCTATGATAACTGGATCAGAGAGTTTACGATATAAATTATTGGCTATTTGTCCGCGCAAGGCCCAATGTTGGAATTGATCAAATAACATTAATGCTATTCGTTACGTTTCTTCTTTTATATACAAAAAACACATACATTTTTGAAAAAAATTAAAAAGTTAAAGAAGGAAGACAAAATGACTACAAAAAGATAATATACAAAATATAATAGAAATGAAATGAAATTAATGTATGTGCATCGGAACGAATAGATTTTGGATTGAAAGCAAATTGCACCATAGTAGTGTATGCGCAATGGCATTGGGGAAATGTTAAAATAATATAAAAAAATATTGGCAGTAGATGACCCTAACTTAAGAATTAAATCGACGAGTATTAGAAAGAAATTTAAAATCAATATTATGGCGAACGAAGCAAATTTGTTATAGATTTAAATAAAAATCCTTTATCACGCATTAAATATATGATTTAATGTCTTGCATTGTTGACAAAATGCAACGGCGGAGATTTCCTAATATATTCACTAAGGGCTTTCATCATCCGAATGATTTTTTGCATTCGAAAATTCTTATTGCACAGTATTAAAATTCATTTCTACCAAGCCAATTTATAATGAAGATAAAGCCACATGCATTCCTCAAAACAGCTGCCCAAATGCCATAACCCGATATTTGACACTTTTTACAATTTATAATTACAATCTTGTTGGTAACCTCGGGTGGCTAACTTTTTTCCTCTCTCTTGCTGAGATGAGAATTGCTGTGGCTTCATAACTAACTATCAATTATAAGATGAATAAATAGCAAGTGGTAATAAAATATTTTGTAGGCTTTGGAAACAGAGACTATTGTATGTCAGTGTAGAACGAGGCGAATATAAAATTCAATTGATTTGCCATACAACTTATATGGTGCCTACGACCTTACAAATCTTGTTAATTGGCTGACTTCAAAAATTCCAATTTCTTTGTCTATACTTTAACTTGCACTATACTTTGTACAACGATTAATATAAAGAACCTGTTGAACCCAGATTATTTGAGTCTATTGTAAAGTTGGTCCCAACTTCGTGTTGAGTTTTAATAAACGCCCCAACAGGCAAATGAATAACATGCAATTCAGTGAAAGATTTATTTTTGGCGTACCATTTCCTAGATTAAGACTAACCATGAATAATTGACAGCATATGTTGTACACGCATGTGATCTGACAATCAATAGTCCAATTCAAATTTTTCCTTCAAAAAATCGCGTTGTCAATAAAAAACTCAAAATACTTGTTTAAAAATACAAAATATTTTTCGTTTTTGTTGGCAAATTTAAGAATAAATTTTAGTTGAAAAGGTTTCATTTTCAAAATCATTTAATACTGCTTTAAATTTGTACACACATGCCCGGCATGCCCACAGAGTATAGAGCGCATAACATTGGAGGTATTACATTATTTTTTTTTTTAATTTCATTCTTTTGCATTAAAGATGTTCACGAAATATGAACGTACAGCATATTTCACTATAGAGGGAAAGGTGAGCACTTTTGTAACGCACGTTCAGTAATAGGTATATGCTTTGTTCCTGCAAGAATGTACTAGTTTTGCAATTTTTTTCCGATATCATAATGGGAAAATCTGTTATCATTGTAAAAACTTTTTTTTTCAAAAATTATTAAAATTTCAAAATCGTACTTATATTATTAAATTAAATTAAAAACGCAGAACATATATTCCTACAATGTTTAATTTTAATCCATGATGGTCAACTGCAAGTACGAATCTTGGCTAGGAAATCGTAAAAAACCACATCCCTTTCAAATTGAACTCAAAACACATAAAATACTAAATCTTGCAATTTTAGAAAAAAAAAATATTACACAAATTCGTAATTTTTATACCATGAAAAAAATGTTCCGCACCATCGTCGTCAGCGTTTCGTAAAGTATAATACCGTTTTTGTTTCCGTGTTTCAAAACTTGCAAGAATCTAACAGTTTTTCCATTTGGAAAACGCATATTTTCATTCAATATCGAAACACCTACATTGTTTTTTGTGCACTTGGGATGTCAGCCTATTTCCCTTTCCGCTTTGTTCTTTCTATTCTTCAACAATTTTCCACCTACTTCATGTTGTACATCGTTTTTTGATTTCAAGGAACTCTTTGAAAAACGCTTTGTTGCTCTTTAAGCCTCAAAAGTTAATGTTTAACACTCGAATTTCTTGTATTGATTTATATTCGTTTCTAAAAGGATTTTTTTATGGAATTCCCGAAAAAAAAAATACCGAAACATCGCAGATAAAATGTTGTACACAGTTTTCGCTCTGCACTGTCATCAAAGCATTGAATATTTTTGAAATTGAAATTAAAAATATTTCCAAATACCACTTTTTTTATATATCAGCATCTGGTATTGGACAACGAAAAGAAAAAAAACAATTTTATTAAAAACACCTCAATATACATAACGAGAAACAAAACATTAAAATTTTACATTGGTATGTAAATTATGTTACTTACTCATTACATTATAGAGACTACAGATGTATTGTTTTGTGTGTGTGTGTGTATATATATATATGCTTATGAAGAATACAACATAAGCACAGTTTGTCACTTCAATTAATTACGTTTCTTGGGAACATTCTTTTTAACGCCACAATTGGAATCAACTTTTTTATTACCTTTTGCAATGGCCAATAATGTTACCAGTTTTTTGTGAGAATCGCCTACAATCCAGCCGTGCTTCTGGTACTGTTCACCGCCACAACCGCCAGCGCCACCAGTGCCACTTCCTGCTCCAACGACGGCGCTCGCACCCACAGCCCCTCCACCTCCATCCGAGTTAGGAACAACAGAATTGTCTTTGGCGTTGTTGCTGATGCGTCCAAACTCCTCGTCACTAGACGATGACCAGTAATATAGTTTTTCCGTTGCAAGTCGCTTTCGTCTAGGAGGTGACTGATTCGTTTGATTCTTTCGTTTATTTTTTACTGTTGCAGATGTCGTCTGTTTTTGGCCTTTGGCCGATTCCGTTGCCGCTAAGACGTTTGTGTAATTACCACTGTTATTGGTCGATCTTTTTCGACTTGGCTGAGCTGTGACTTTTGCCGATGCTTTCGAAGATTTCGCTGTCGACGTAACGGTGGGAGCAGATATTACAGTAGCTTTAGATGATTTTGCCTTTGCTGATGATTTTTTATTCTTGATAAGATCCGCTATTAAGTAGTCATCATCACCGAAGTCGCTGTTATTGGCGTCAAATTCCTCATAGTCGTTATCTTCAACTGGTTTCCGGCACACCTTTGACTTGGGCTCTTTTTTAGATTTCGGCGTCTTTACAGTTTTTTGACTTTGTTGTTTAGCTTTTGATTTGCCCTTTGCTGTTGATCGTTTTTCTTTACCACTGTTAGCAGTGCTGATATTTTCAGCTATAGGTAGTCCGGTGGTACTGACAAGATCTTCTTTTCCGGACCTTTTCGCCTTGCTTGATTTTGTTTCGACGGTGCCATGATCTTCAGGGAAATCAAGGCTTGTATTTACTTTTCGATTATTTCTCCGTTTATTGTCTTTTGTGCTGGATGTGACGTCTGCTATATCTTTTTCTTTGGCTACTTCGCTATTATTGGACGATATATTTATACTATTTTTACGTTTCTTGCGCTTTTCTTCTTGCTGTTCCTTCTCCTCAATTAAAGCTATAATGTCTTTGGTTGAAAGGAATTCTTCATATTCATCGGAACTCCACATTTCAACCAACTTTTTGGGACGATTTGTGGCACAGCGCCGTTTTGATTTTCGCTGACCTTCATCTATCAACTGCTTGATTTCATCCGGACTCATGCCTAGCTCCGTTTGAAGTTTTGAAATATCTTTCGATGTTTTTGGTGTTGTTTTAGGCTTTGCTCTGGATTCTCGGCCTTTAGCTTTGCGGGCACTTGTCGATGGTGTTGCTGTAGTTGAGCTTACAACAGCGGGTGGTGATGCTGATGGTATTATATGCTTTAGCATATCTCGCTGATGCTGTTTGTGATTTACCCGACTGTTTACAACTGTTGTGGGGGTTCTTTCAATTGTGCCAGTGTTCGCAGCAGCCCTTTCGTTTAGATTATGTTCTACTCCAGAGTTTCCTCTCAACTCGTCGAATAACTGATTTAGGTCCGCCTTTGGAGTGGGAATTTGATCTTTCTGTACCCCTACGCTCTTTACTTTAACAACTGGCGCTACATTATTTTTTACAGCGGCTTTTGTACTGACATTCTTAAAGATACGACCCATAATTAAGGACTTGTTTTCAAAGGTCTTGGCAGTTGCGCGACTGGATTCAGAGCTCGAATCCGTAGCGTTATTTCTTGGATTTTTTTCATTGCTCTCGCGAACACTCGCTTCTTCGTCACAGCTTAGCGAGCCAAAATCGTAATCATCTCTATCGGAAAAGCTACCGGTGGACACACTATTGTTGTCTTCTGTCAGTAAGTGAACAGCCGGCGTTTTGGGCTTTTGGAACGTTATGGTTTCTTTTTCTTCAAGACCAATGTTCTTAAATGGTCTGTCCGGAATTATTATTTTGTTACAGCTAGTTGTTTTCTGATGCTCCTGAACAGCAGCTTTGATTATTGAAGAATGCATAATTGTCTTGGAAGATGTTGAACTGCGGGTTTCATTATTTTTCGTTCTATCGTTTCGTGACACGAGTGGTACATTGGACTCTTTTGGATTCTCAATCGCTAAGAGAGTAGCGTAGTCTGTTGCTGCTGCTGCTGCTACACTCTTTAAACGCTGTGTACCGTCGAGGGCCGCTACGTCTGCTTTCGTTGCACTGGGTATATTCTGTGCCGACGGTCGCGTTGGTGTGTTACTGCGCTGGATAGGTGAAAAGCTATGCGTGCTTGGTTTATCTTCATTACCCAAAGCAATTTCAGCTAATTCGGTTAGCTTACAGATTGTCCTAGATTTTGACTCTTGCTGTTGAACCATGTCTATGTTGACATTCTCATATCCTTTCATTGCAGCCTTTGTTTTAAATCGAGACGTTGTATTAGTGACCGCCGATAAGTGCGAAATGGCAGAGTATGTAGGAGATCTGACATTCCTGCAATACAAAAAGTATATTGTAAAATGTAACTATGTATGTACAATATTTTCTAGATATGTAAATGTTTTGATGGAGCACTTATTAGGTAATAAACAATATAGAGGCAGACGGAGTTTCCGCACAAACTCTTGGAGGATAGTGATGGTTTAGGTCTGAGACAGGAGAGCGTTCCTGGGGCAATCTTCTTGGCCAACCGTTACATTGATATTCCGGTAATCCCATATCACCCGGAGATTCAATTTAGGAAGGTTTCATTGAAGCTGAATGGTTTCTATTTCCACTTCTGTTAAACGATTATTGTGGAGCGGAAGCCACTACTGACCCAGACTCAATATTATATATAACTTCATTCCACTTCAGGGAAAACCAAAAGTGGGTCGGTCACAATATACGTATGGTTTACTCAAAAGAAATGGAGAAGAAATTAACGTTCATGAGGAAAGATGGCATGCCCGGATGACTGCCCGGTAGATCTTCTGGTCGTAGCGTTTAAGAAAATGTTTACAACTAGTCATCACACTCCCTGATGGCTTGTCATGAAGTTCCTAGTTGACAAGAGTAGTGGGACTATATCAGGGAAAGTGAAAAAGAGCTGTACTTCGGTGTGTAGTGGCTTCGCTCCGGCAGTAGTAACCGGAACGGACTTCGCATGATGCAAATAAACTTGCATCAACCGCTGAGAAAATTATGATTTCCTAAGCAAAGAAGATATAGACGCAGGCGACTATAAAATAACCAGAGCAACAGTGAAGTCATTAGAAAGTCATTAGGGATGGAGGTGGTAGTTAGTGAGCTATAACCAACTATCTCTGAAGATGAGATACTAATGGAAGGATATAAGTTATACCAAGGTTTAAATCTTCTGGTTGATGACATTATACCGGCAGTGTTGCAACATGCATCTGAGTCGGTGTTGGCAATCTTGCAGGAGAATTTAAATGTCTGTCTTCGGTTGTGTTTCGTACCCAGTCTATAGGAAGAGATAACGGTGACTTATATTCCCAAAGCTGGGATACCAGCCTGCCTTTTTTTCTAATGAACCTTAGAAAGGTTATAATAACTACATCGCAATACGGCTACGACAAAGATCAGTCAGTGGAAACGGACCTACACCAAGTTGCCAGATGCATTGAAAAAGTATGGACAACTCTATTTTTTTTTTTTTTTGATATAGAGGCAGCTTTGAGCAATGTGAAACTGGAGTCGATCAATAATTCTCTCAATGACTCTGCTATTTCCTCTATCCTGATTAAATTGTTTGATAAAATGCTAAATAGCTGCATAATCAATTTGAGCTGGGGAGAGAGTTCCATTAGGAAAACTGTTAACAGAGGGACACCACTCCCGCCTGCAATAGCTTCTGGTGACCAATGAAATACTTGCGAGTTTCGATCAACTTCGAATAAAGGCAGTCAAATATGCCGGTGACGTAGCAGTGCTGATAGGTGGTAGATTTCTTCCAACTATTTTAAACCAAGTGCAAAGTATACTAGTACAGCTGTCTGGCGCTTGATAATGATCTTGAACTACGTAAAATAGATAAATTTCGCTGCCAGTACTGGACGGAGTTGTACAGTATCTTTCTTCGTGTATTAAATATCACTAGGGGCTCAGACCACAAGTCGTACACTGGATGCACGTCACAGTGGTCTACTTATTCTGATCTATGAATGTATCGTCTGGTGGCATGTGATTGAGTCCAGAACGCTCATGTTAAAATTAACTATAGCCGCGTCCTTACTGCAACCGAAGCTCTCAAGCGCAAACCCTAATCTGCATTGAATGTGCTGCAAAATTTCAATCCACTGGATAACCTAGCTCGATTTCAAACAGCAAGAAAACTACGTAGAAGATGGAGGGTGTACTTTTCACATTTTCGTTATGCACGAATTCTGGCCACACCAATAGGTCGGTATATACAATGTGAAGGTAATAGAAATAATGATTACATGTCCACCATTTTCGACATCAATTATATTAACGTTACGATGATCGGGACGCCTGGGCTGGTGGTAAACCTCCTCTGGTCTGGCGTATTCTGCGCTAACCCAGTTATTAAACATTAATATAAGCTCCATACAATTGCAGCGATTTTTCAGGCGGATATTCTTGCTATCAAGCCAGTCGAAAAAATCTCTCATCGAAGAGAATGGAAGAAGATGGCTCTTAGAGACCGGTTGTGTGATAACTAAGGACATCTAGCCGGTAATCTAGATAAGAAGAAAAAGATCCCTTCTACCATTTAGTAGGTCTGACCAAGAATCTCGGTAGGCATACTGACTGGCTCCTGCAGTATCAGATGTCTGACCTCAAGATGGGATAACAGTATTCCTGACTTCTGTAAACTATGTGAACATAAAGAAGACATAGAGATGATTGAACACCTATCATGCAGATGTCCCATGTAACGTTTTTTTTTTCAAACACAGATCCCACCATCCAGATCCCAGCTTACCAAAAACATTCCCTAGCTAAGCGGACCACCCGGCTAACTGTAGTAGCCTCTATAAACCTTTCCATCTCTTACTCTATCTCTCCAATCAAGAACAACTTCATTCTACATCTGCCTTTCTAAGTTTTAAATTTTAGGGCATTGTCGGAACCTTAATTATTTATATTTTATTTCTTTAATTGATAATGCAATCTAGTGTATTTGACTTTATTGGATTATTTATATTATTTAGTAAATAAAAATCCCTGAATTACTGGGAAAAATCGTAATAAAGGCAAGAAGGTATAAAGGCTTTTCAATAGGCCTGGGAAAACTAACAAAAGAATGCAACAAAGCAACTAGGACAGCTAAACTCATTTGTGAACAGGTAAAAAGTGTAAACTATGTATAAAAAATCATGAAGATTTTGTCTAAAACCCATAACCAAACCGAAAACAACTCCATTGAACGTAAGCATAAGGGCCAAAGTTGGCCAGGACACTCCGTAGAGTGATTTGAATTATAATACTTTTAAGGGGTAATAATCCTAATGCACTAAAAAATGCTTTAAACTGGGTCAAGCCCTGGTATAGGTACTATGGTTAACGAAAAATTCCCTGGCAAGATATCAACGAAACTGTGGAGAAATCAAATAAAAGTTGGAACAATTTCTCCATCATTGCACAGCTTTTGTTTATATAAGAACCCAGAATTTGGTAAGATTTTCATTTTAATTGGTAACCCAAAAATGAGTTAGAGACTGTACGTTGCTTTAGGTATTTACGAAAATACTTGCATGCGTTTAATATTTTATTTGGCACAAAAGTAAGCATTGTATATGAAAAAATAAAATTGTAAATTTGTTTTGTTCCAGATCCTACAAGAATCTACTAGTTTTGCAATTCTTTCGATATCCTAAAGGAAAAATCTCTTATCGTAGTAAGAGGTTTTACATTCTTGTAGTTCTGGAACAGAGCAATTGATACTCAAAATAGAAAACAAAGACATAATGTGCGGAACATGTTAATATTTAATATTCTTGTCACATACAATTTAGATATTGTACCATGACAATAACTACGAGGTAGGACAGAATGCATGGTAGAATTATACAGGTACAACAAACGTAAAAAGAACCACGTACAATTTTTTTGTACGAAATACAAGTGTCAGAATTATATGTCCAAGAATGTAAACAAAACAATTTATTTTAAAAAAATTATTTTAATTTCAAAAAGTTACATTTTTGTAATTTGAATTGTTAAATTTGAAATGCAAGACTATTTTTTAAAACATTTAATTTTAATAGTTTCACATCATTCCCCAGAATGTATAGTTGTTAGCAGTAGGTCCAAATCTCTCAACACTTCAAGCAGTTGAAACCAAACTACATATATACATAGAGTATTCAACATTTTGAAATTTTAGGGAAATGGAATATACAACTATATTACCTAAAGTGGTGCCGTTGTTAACCGTGAAAAAGGTTTCCGCACAATCGCTGTTGGCGTTTTGTTAAGTTTAAAAACAAATTAAACGTCATACCGAATTTGTTCTTATTGCACTTTCAATCACTAACGTTCACGTGGTATCTCTTAAGAGAGGAAATCTCCAAGAGACGAATATACAAACTTATACTGAGTCGCATTATAAGGACCTAGTTCGTGCTCTGGATTCTGAAAAGAAGAATTATTACACCTATCAGATCAAGAGCTCAAAAGGACTAGTCGTCGTGATTAAAGGGCTTCATAGTTCTACACCCATAGAGGACATAAAAGATGCTCTCGCAGCAAAAGGATTCGCAACAAAGTCTATCATCAACATTTTCAATAAAGATAAAGTTCCGCAACCTATGTTTAAGGTAGAACTAACATACGAATCAACTAAAGAACAAGTTAAAAAGCAGTAAGTTCGGCCGGGCCGAACTTTTAATACCCTCCACCATTTACAACGAATTTGGAAATTTTCAAAAAATAAAATCCTTAAAAAATTCTGTTAAAATTTTAAAAATACCGAATATAGCCGTTATGTTGGGGTCTATACGACGTGGACATACATATGCATTGTTTGTCATAAGCCATTACCATATTCAAATTCGAAACTGGACCCGCACCGACAATTTTCTGTCACAGACTGTAGTTCCCATAACGAACTTCAAATATCAAATTTTAAACAATTCCGGTTAATAATGTCGCTAAAATCATCAAAATACCGAACATAGCGAGGTGCCGTTATATGGGGGCAATACGAAGACGTGGACCTGCACAGACAATTTTCAGTCTTAGGGTGTAGAATCCATTTGGAACTTAAAATACCAAATTTGAAACAATTCCAGTGAATAATGTCGCTAAAATCATCAAAATACCGAATATAGGGAGGTACTGTTATATTGGGGCTATACGACGACGTGGACCTGCAAAGACAATTTTCTGTCTTAGGGTGTAGTATCCATTTGGAACTTCAAATACCAGATTTGAAACAATTCCCGTGAATAATGTCGCTAAAATCATCAAAATACCGAATATCGGGAGGTACCGTTATATGGGGGCTGTACGAAGACATAGACTTGCACAGATAATTTTCTATCTTAGGGTGTAGTATCCATTTGGAACTTAAAATACCAAATTTGAATCAATTCCGGTGAATAACGTCGCTAAAATCATCAAAATACCGAAAATCCGGAGGTACCGTTATATGGGAGCTATATGAAAACGTGGACCTACATGGCCCATTTACGAACTTAACCTGCCTACTGGAAAAATAAACATGTGTGCAAAATTTTAGCCATCTATCTCAATTTATTCGAAAGATAGCGTGATTACAACAGACAGACAGACAGACGGACAGACAGACAGACAGACGGACATCGCTAAATCGACTTAGAATTTTACGCTGATCAAGAATATATATACTTTGTTGGGTCTGACATGAGTATTTCGAGGAGTTACAAACGGAATGACAAAGTTAATATACCCTCCATAGTATGGTGGAGGGTATAAAAAGGGACAATTTCATCCAATTTATAGCCTTAGGCTTCTTTGTAATCGCGGTGTGAAAATAGAAGAACCTCAAAAAAGAAAAGGCCAACCTCAATGTACAAACTGCCTAGAATATGGGCAAACCAAAACGTATTGCAAATTGCTATCGGTATGTATTACTTGTGGTGACCTCCACAAATCATCGGAATGTCCACATCCCAAAACTGACCAAGTGTCAAAAAGTACAGCAATTGCGGTGGAGATCATACTGCTAACTACAGAGGATGTCCTGTATTTATCCACTTAACAAAATCTAGCTTAGCCACAAAAAAGTCTGCAAGCTACCTGGTACGGGAAAATCCATAATTTAATATCAAAACAGCTGAGTTCCCTGAGCTAAACAAGAGGAATGAAACCACCGCTCCTAATTACAATCTCCCCTCACAGAATATGCAATACTAAAATTCTGATACTTTGAGAATCATCTATCGAAAAACTAATCGTCACCATGAATTCCTTTATGACAAGTATGCGAAGCATGATGCAAGAAATTGTGAGAAATCAATCTATGATAATGCAAATAGTTTTAAAACAAAAATAGATAAAATTCGAATCTGTTTTTGGAACGCAAACGGCTTAAGCCAACATAAACACGAGGTCGAAAACTTTATTCACTCACTTAACAGACACATTTTACTGGTATCTGAAACTCATTTCACTTCTAGAAACTGTTTTAGAATAAACGGTAACAGTACATTCGACACTAAACACCCTAGTGGGAGAGCTTGCGGTGGAACCGCGGTGATAATTTCTAATAAAATTCAGCATTACCCCATGCCAGAATAAAAGTTTGACCACCTACAAGCTACAACAGTTGCACTATCTTCAACAGATACAACTATATCTGCAATATATTGACTCCGAGACATAGTATAAGCAAAGACGAATTCGCACACTTTTTCTCATCGCTTGGTAGTAGATTCATTGCAGCTCGAGATTATAATGCAAAACTCACCTTCTGGAGATCTAGACTTATTACACCCAGAGGTGTAACTGACTTAATTGACTTTGCGGGAACAAAGAATATTAAGAGGGAACAAATTTCCGTGGTACCCTCGTTTGACTTGTCGTCAGACCATTCCCCAACTATAATAACATTAAATGATGTTCAACTCGCAACTTCCCCGGATTATATACCAAATAAATATACAAACTGGATGAAGTACAAAAAATATGTCAGTACACATGTGAATTATAACATCTCCCTAAAGTCCGGAGAAGAAATTGACAATGCAGTTAAAATATTTACTTCGATAGTCAACACCGCCGTCAATGTTGCCACTCCCACTAAATTTTCTAAACCAGAAAATAATTCCTACAATCTATCGACCATTCGAAAACTCGTGTCTGATAAAAGGAAGGCCAGAAGCACCGCTCACCTAGACTTCGGGAAAAACTAAAAGGATGTAAAAAATTCTTAAAACAAGCACTCAGATTAAATGAAGAACGAAACTTAAAAATATTCCTAAATAACCTGGATCCCACAGAGAGAACTGACTACAGCTTATGAAAAGCCACAAAAAACTTGAATAGACATATCGCCCACGAATCTTCAATTCGCCTAGAAAATGGGACTTGAGCAAGAACTACAGAAGAATAAGTAAACGCATTTGCCAAACACCTTGAATCTGTATTTACCCCTAATCCCGGACCATCGACAGTTGCTCAACCTCTAATTGACGACATTGTTACGAATCCAATACGATTTTCTCCAAAAGAAATCGAAAGTTCTATAGCCTCGATGAAACTAAAAAAAATCCCCGGGTAAAAATAGAATTACTCCAAACATGCTCAAGAAATTACCATCACCGGCCGCCAACTATTGTTATTTATATTTAACAGCATTCTTCGAGTAGGCTACTTCCCGTCTGTATGGAAAGAATCGGAAATAGTAATGATTCCGAAACCTGGAAAAGATCCAACGCAGGTAAAATCATATAGACCCATCAGTCTTCTATCTACACTCTCAAAGCTGTTCGAAACAACATTACTAAGGAAGTTAACTCCCCATATTACAAGTAGCGATATTATCCCCGACCACCAATTCGGCTTCCGTAAGAACCACAGTACTATTGGAGAAGTGCACCGCATAGTCACAAACATTAGAATGGCATTCGAAAGGAATGAATACTGCTCCGCGTTATTTATAGACATTTCCCAAGCGTTTGACAGAGTCTGGCATCTTGGAATTCATAAACTTTTTTGTAGTTATTTGTCAAATCGTACGTTTGTTGTTAAATCGAAAGACGTACTTTCAAATTCGAGAAAAATATTGGCTGGCGTCCCACAGGGTAGTACCTTAGGTCCAATTCTGTATGTGTTATTTACTGCCGATATGCCCACAACCAATGAAGCTCTCACCTCAACGTTTGCAGATGATACTGCTTTCATTAGCATGGATAAGGATTACATGATTGCGCCGGAAAAACTACAAAACCATGTAGATCTTCTCGAAAATTACAAAATGGAGAATATCGGTAAATGCAATCAAGTGCATACACGTTACTTTTGCTCTAAGACGTGAATTTTGCCCCACGATAAAAATCTTTAATACTCAAGTTCCACAGAAAGATACCGTAAAATATCTCGGAATGCACCTGGACCGAAGACTTACATGCAAACAACACATCGATGCAAAAATCACACAAATTAAACTAAAAAAGGCCAATCTTGAGTGGTTAATTGGTATACGTTCTTCTATTAAATTAGAATATAAAGTCCTATTATATAAGACTATAATAAAGCCAATTTGGACGTATGGCATACAGCTCTGGGGCACAGCTAGTGCCTCTAACGTAAGTAAACTACAAAGAAGACAATCGAATATTCTTCGATCTATTACAGGTGCACCATGGTACATAAGGAACTCAAACATCCACAAGGACCTAAATATGCTTACTGTTGAAGAAGAAATAAAGAAGCTTTGCCGAAAGTACTTAAACAAACTATCCGAGCACCCAAATAGCTTGGCCCGCCAACTCCTACTATTCGGAGGACACGATAGACTGCGTAGACGTGACACTCTTTCTATCACATGCTTATGTTTTGTTTTACTCTCTCATTATTTTCAGCTCTTGTCTGGCCAATTGAACGTTTTTTTTTTTTTCATCGTCCACTGTAATACTTCTACAGGTAGTAGTATGCTAAATTGGAAGCTGCTTCTGTGAAGAAATCGATAAGACTTTTACTGTAGTCCGCGGGATGATTAGTAAAGAAATCGATAAGACTATTACTGTAGTCCACGGGATGATTAGATATAACAGTATCTAAACAAAGCAACATTATATCCGTAAGACTATTCCTGTAGTCCGCGTTTCACTTAGATATAACTGTATCTAAACTACCTACTCAATTAATTCACGGATATAACAGTATCCACAAGCCCACAAAAAACACACATCTATATATTAAAAAAAAAATAAAATTAACAATAATTAATAATTAAAGCATGAAAAAAATATATTGACAACCTTCCTATAAAAAATATTAGTATGCCTTATTGTTATTTTCATTAAAATATATGAAAGATTCAATAAATTAAAAAACTTTCAATCACGTTGTTCGCTCTCAGAATCAGGTACACGAATTAACACGGCACGATTCGTAATTAGCAATTAGTAACATAACTCCTTTTTTAAAATTGTTTGTGAGGGACCACTACAATTTTGAGTGAAATTACTGCAGTAATTAATTTTTCGAACAATATTGGAATGGCACTGTCTGTGACACCTTATAAGGATATGCATCTTTGATTTGGCAGGTTGTACTGGAATAGGATGTGGAAAAAATGTCTACCATGGTTTCCATTTTACACAAAATATGACATTTATTTGTTGTCAAAACAGAAATCCGCCTAAATGTCGGGACCAATTGTTTTCCCCATAATAACAAATATTGGAAATAAATTGGACTATATAGTTTAATTAACTGTTTGAAAAATATCCGGTTTTTAATATATAGAAAGGAGATAGGAATAAGAGATGACAAAACGTTCACGGTAACAGTCTTCCTTAAACTAACAACAATGGATGACTTTAATATAGAAATTCACTGACATGAGAATTTGTTGAGAAGAGAAAATGCAGCTTCAAGTAAAAGCTGCTAGAATCGTATCTAGTCTTGAAAATGTAACTTGTTACAATTGTTAAATCTACCCAACTAGTTTCTCCAAAAATTTTTAAGGTTTAATCAATTCCTATGTAAAATATTAAACACGTCTTGGGTTTAATTATCGATTAATGAATTTAAAACAAATTGACTCAGGACTTTGGAGTTTCTCACCTAACCTAAGGATGATGTATGATTGTTGTAACTGGAATGTTCTGTAATGTCTTTATATTACTGATCAGCACCTCACAATATCTACGGCTAGGATAATGTGGAAGGTTTAGAGGGTAGTAGATGAAATTTGTGAAGGAATAGACTAGTATATATACCCCACTTTATACCTTACCTATTTTCTTGAAAAGATCGGTTGTTGTAATTACTGGGAACGTTTTGCGATGGATTTCTAAATATGGTGTTTTGCTCCATATGTGGCTGTTGCGTATTCGGGTGTACAACATTACTGTTGGTCGTTATGTGAGGAACATTATGTGGCATGTCACTTCGTTCTACATTGCCTATATTAACAAGTTGGCGGTCCCTAAGGCAATCACTGTTGTTTGCCGGAGCTGCCATAGATTTTTCCTCTTGCCTATAGGTATAGGCGTTATAGTTCGTATGGATGTTGTTACATTCTTCAACAACTTCGGGAACGATCACATTATTAAGTCGGGGTGTTTCGGCACTTTTCAAAATGTTGCAACATTCAAAGAACAAACGTTCATCCGGATTAAGGTTTAATCGTGAGTTTCCATTGAATGCTGGATTGACGATGTTACCATTGTTGCCATCGTAGTCATTGACAGGCACGTCTTTCAATAAATGGGTTTGGTTAAATGTTTTCAATGGTTCGAAATTATTATCCGACTGTAGTTGTTGAGACAATGGCGCTGGTGTTTCTTCAGGTTTTGAACTAGCTGTCTCGTGGTTGGTCGGATGTGCATTTAAGGGTGTTTGATCTGTCTGTGGTAATGGAAGTGGCTGTATTGACGATGCTAGCTGAATAGGGGTTGTCGTTGGCGGATGTGTGGGACGAAGGTCGTCCATTGAGTTTGATTGCATATGCATTGGCGGTTCTGATATTGTCGCCCGCCTAGTTGATCTTCGAGCATAAGGTCCTAAGGTACCGTGCTTCTGATTATTATCTATGCTTAATGATGAATTCGTTATGGACTTAGATAATAAGTACTCCTGTTCCGATACCTTGGAAACGTGAGCGAGTGTCATATTGTGCTTGGTTAAAGAGTTAGCGCTGTAAAACACTTTTTTGCACAGAATACATTCGATTTTTTCTCCGGACATATCCCTACTAGACGCCCGTTTTTTGGGTTTTCTTGTTAGCAGTATACTGCGTCTTCGGCGTCTTCGACGGCCCCTCCCACGACCCAAGTCTTGCGAATAGCTCGTGTACACACTCATTTCGTCGTCCAAATCCATGTCCATTACTTCAGTATTTGTGTTCTCATCGCATATAGATCCAAAATTGGAGCGATCATCGTTGAAATTGGGCGCACTTCGCACGCTCATGGATGTTGGGGGTCGTGAATACTTACTATTCGAATCGTCTATGCCCATATCCATGTCATTGGCCATTTCAAAGCCATCATCTTTAAATGCAAACTCTTCATTTTCAGTCGACATAATTTTTTCATTGACGTTCTTTGCTATCTCTGTCAAATAATTGTCCTCGTCCAGGTCTCCAATAACTTCGGGACTCTTTTGTGGCGGTGCTTGCTCCTTAGCATTGTTGTCTGACACAACTGTCGAACTTTTTTCCCCTTCCTTGTGAATATTTTTATTGAGCCGAGGATCTCGACTAGAAATTACCGTTTTGTTCGCGTCGGTTATTGCAGTTGACGATTTGACAGGTTGTTGATTATCCTGATGCACAGCACCTGCCTCCAGAGTTAACGAGAGAATACTAGGCCGAAGAATTACAGTACTTTTGGAGTTAAGAGATGTTTGTGATTTGTTGTTCATCTGTGATTTCCCAACGTCACTGCTCGAAATAGCATTTTTAAATACATTCACATTCTTTGCCTCGTACTCGGTTAGTTGACGTTCAATGTCTATTGAAAATGATTCTAGCGATGACTTTAGCTTGCTAATGTTTTCATTATCCAAAGTTTTTCCTCGACGTCGACACTGTCTGCGTTTAGTATTTTTCTTATTGTCACCAATTTCCGCACTTTCTGCCACGAGATTTTTAATATTATTGCCAGGATTTTGCTCATCCAGATTTACAGAACTGTGGGTGTCATTGACTTTAGAGGATTCGATATGTTGATGCTGTTTGGAGGATCGCTTCAGTATGTTCTCGTTGTCCGGTGGGGCAGCTGCTGCTGCCGTTGTCGTGGAACTAGTAGTTGTCGGTGCAGAAGAAGCCACATTTCTCTTGGTGCTAGACATTAAAAGCATTCCCGTTAGGAGTAGATCCTCACTTTTCTCATAGGCCAAATTTTCCAATTTCTTTAAATTGTCGCGACGAGCTTTATCCAATTTAAAGCTCTCCAATAGTTGATCAGCTACTATCGCTGCCAATTCGTTCTTACGACGCCGCCTTTGTTTCTTTTTGGTATCGATGACTGGTATGGTGGTGGACGCAGTGGTATTTGTAGACATCACGGACGTCTGTTGATCTGACTGTGCCGAACTGTGGAAACCAGACGATGTATTGTTGTTATTGCTCATTTGTTCTACATCTAAATTGGTATTTATATTCGCGGTCGTTGTAGCCAAGACGTTCTTGTCCATATTGATGTCTGAGAGAACCGCTAAGGCAGTAGTTCTTCCACCTCCTTCACTTGTGTTATTTTTATCCAAAGAGGAACTTTGTTGAGAAATTATTGGCTGGACTTTAGGACTAACCACTTCAAAGTCCAACTCCGGTTCAGGGGCAGGTTTTGGAACCTCGTTTTGAACTTTTGATGCAGACACTTCGGTAACATGACTCGCAGCCTGTGACTCACAAGTGTTTGTCTTTTGTATTTCTTTAATAACCATCGTCGCATTGCTCTTTTCTGTTTCTGTTTCTGGTTTTGCTATGCTGCTTGTTACAGACGTGCTCTTAGGGTTGCTGCTTGAAACTAGTGTAGTGGGACCGTATGTAGACGTATTGTTAGAATCAGTTACGGGAATCATTAATGTTTCAATATTTCTAACGCTTATGATTTGTTGATGCGGTGCTTTTGCGTTTACGGCGACGTTTGGATGAGTGCCTTCAGTCGACAAAGATGGGGAGCTTTGGACATGTGTTCTATTCAATGCTGCAGGGCGGCAGTCTAATGTCTTTGATCGCATGTTTCGTCTTGCAGCAGTCAAAAATTTAAACTCGCCAACTGATTCCTTGGTGACATTTACATCATCAGTTGTCTTCAACGAAGTGGCAGCAGTTGGTTGGGAGGATGTGAAAAGCGCTTGTGATCTTTCGGCTTCTTCATTATCCAAACTAGCTTTAACAGCATTTATAACGGAATTTATGGCATCATCAATGTGGTTAATGACCTCCTCATCCATGCGAAGCGGTCCTTTGGCCTTGGAGGAGGAATCCTTTTTTGAAGTGGCAATCATCTGATCTTTGGAGCTGACCGCCTGCTTGGAAGAGACGTTATTTGCGATTTGATTGCATTCGGCATTAATTTGGTTTGTAATTACTGAGGGCTTGTTACGTTTCTTAGGAGCCACTTTGGAGGTAGCAACAGGAATTGGAGCAGGGTTTACAACAAGCAGAGGTTGCGGTGTTAGGATTGGGGGTGGCTGAGCTGGTGGTTGATGCGCCTGTGTCAAAGACAACGGCAATGGCGGAGTTTCCGAAACAGTATTTCCCTGTCCAGCTACAGGGTTTCGAACTTGAGGTATTCGTAATAAATCCAAATTTGAGTAGAATTGTTTGTTAAGCAAGGCTTCAGAAGTAAGTGGAGCAGCTGGCAAGAGCGTAGCACCATCCACTGAAGTCGGCATCGTAGTTGTAGTTAAGGGTAGTGATGGAAGTTGTGGTGGTAATAAAGCAGGTGATAGCTCTATCGGCTTTGTTTGCAGTACGGTGGATAACGGCGATTGCGTAAGCGGTTGAGCTTGAACTATAGGAGAACGTGAGATCTTTTCTTGTCGGGACTTGTTGGAAAGATCCAGGGGCTCCATTTCATCAAACATTATAAAATTGCGAGCTTCAAAACCGCAAATAGTTTGTCGCCTAGCTGGCATCACACCCACTTTTTGTCGACCAGAAAATGACAAATCTTGACTCTGCTTATGGATATTTTTTGCTGAATTGGATAGATTCAAGGGCTCTGAAGCAGTTGGTACACTAAACGTTCCGACGGGTAGTGCCATTGAATTGGAGGCCGTCAAATGCGCTGGCGGTACCGCTGTAATTAACGGTATAGCTGTTGGTGGGGATATAATCCCAATTGCTGTAGGCGCAGGACCTGTATGTATCACAGTGGAAGGTTGTATGGTGTTCTCGATGGGAGTTGGAATGGGAGCTGGTTGAAGTGGCGGGGCCGGTACTGACAAAGGTATTGGTAGTGAAGGTAGTGGGGCTGGTAGGTGTGGAGCACAAAAATTTTCGACTGGTATATACATTGGGACATTGGGCATGAGGTGTTGATTGTTCAAGGGCATGGCGGCGGTAATGGGTGGGACAAGTAATGTTGCTGTGGGAATCGATTTAGTTTGCTTAACATCCACTGCATTAAAAATACAAATTTCAGGATTTGTTGCAGGTTTTCCCACAATTTTTGTGGGCTTTATTTGTCCGCTGATATTCAATTTTTCTGCTGATACACTGGCAGGTGTTTTATCTTTAATTAATAAAGACGTATTAAGCGTTGTTTCTGTAGTTTTTTGAAGGTTGCTAGAACTGTCAACATTCGTTTCTATTGATTTGGAAGGACTGGGTCCATCATCTGTCTTTATTATGCGCCTGGAAATTGTTTTTCTTTTTGGTATCTTTTTTGCTGTCGTAATATTATCGATTACTTCCAAATCTTCAGATACATTTGTGAAATTCTTAGATATTTCATTTCTTCTTGTACATTTTGCGCCAAAGGTAGGGATGGAGCATGTCTTGTATTCTGCTCTGAGCGTTGACTAATATTATTCGCCAGTGATCGTTCTCCCCCAGATGGAAATGAAGTCTTCTGTTCGGTTTTAAGTTTCTGCTCCAGCTTTCCGGTTAACATTGCTATGCAGTCGCTTATGCGTTTACTTCGTTTAATATTTTTGTTGTTTGGCATCTGGCGTTCATTTTCAGTAAAATTGGCAGGATTCAATTGAGTCATACTAACAATATCGGTTTGTTTGTTAGCATCACTCAGTTGCTCGGTTTGATTAGGGCTTTTGTCACTTTCCCCAGCAAGATGTTGGGAAATCGACGTTGACGTTGACGCCGACGCGTCCACTTGATCGACATTTCCCAAAGTAGGGTCGTCTTTTTGTTTGTAGGTGTTTCTATTTGATTTTTGGCTTAAATTTCCACTATTTGACTCGAGAACATCTCTCGCAACCTCGTGGTTTGTCGTATTCTCACTAGTTTCAGCACTAGAAATAGATGTGGCAGTTGCCGTTATTGTAGACTTTGAGGAAGGTAGGTCCATTAGGTCTTCTTTTTTTATTACTAGCTCACTTTGGTTATCATTTCCACTAATCAAGGATTTTTCAGTAGGTTTAGCTTTTGTAGCTGCCACCTTTTCTGTGACGTTTTTAGCTACTGTTTGCTTTTTACTGATGTTTTCGTTACGATTTTCACTGGTGGCCACTGCAGATCGTGTTGTCATCCTTTTGGATTTTTGAAGTTGTGTTTTTGTCTTTGACAATATCTTTGCTGCTTGAGATATCTGACGGACACGAGTATTTCGAAGTTTATTATAGATTTTATGTTTGGCCAGAAGTTTTGGCTTCATATTCTTAATGGTCTTCTTGGTCTTGCTTATGGTAGGAAATATTTTCTTACAGACCCTTTTCGGAGGTAAATTTTCTAGCATCTTCTTAATGGACTCAGCTATAAGGAATAAATTATCATTCAGTGTTATATGTACATATACAATTAAACAATTTCATGTACTTACCATCACTTGGTCGAGGTCTGGGCGAAGTTTTAGTTTTCGTAGTGAAATTCGCGGACGTACCACCAGCTTCTTCGGTACTCTCAGTTGGGGCTGTAGGCGGAGATTTTGCAGTCGACGCGGGTTTTGATGCATTTTTAGCTTTCCGTAGTTCGAGAATACTGTGTTTGTTGCACGGCCTACGCTTCTTTGAACCACAGTAGTAGCGATATTTCCGTTTTTTCGCCAACGACCACACATAGTCTCCGGAGCAGTCCAACATATGACGATACAAATCCAGGATACCGTTGCATTTACGCCCACACTTAGAACAGCCATTTCCCCCATAAATACTCCCCCCACTTCCATGTGCTGACACTATTCCAGACAATGTTGGTGTTCTGCTCTGTGCCTTAGATTTAGTGACACTTGAAGATGATGAACTACAAGATTGTATACTGTGTGTGGGTGAGACGACAGCAGTGGTTGCCATTAGGCCCAAAGAGGCGACCGTAGCCATTTTTGTGTCGACGACGTCGCAGTCTTCGGTGCTACTGCTGTTCTTAATACTGAGAGTATTTGTGGTGCAACTGTTTAACATGGATTGTAAACTATCGGATGACTCCTCATTATTTGTAATTTCTCGGCTTATGGTTTCATTCTTATGCCAAAAGAGCCTTCGTGCGGCCCCGCTATAAACTTGATTGCTGCCCATATCATTCGCATATCGGCTTAGAGCCTTCTTGGGCAAGAACAAATGTCGCAAAAGATTGCCATTTAACAGCTCCCGGCCGACTACTTCGTAGTGCGTAGAAAGTATTTGCGAATGGCGGAACATTTTGTGCTCTTCCAATGATTTCAATTTTTCAAATTTAGCCCCGCAACACATACAAAGGTAGCATCTGGGTCGGGCCCATTCCCCACTTAGAACTAGTCTGGATCGACATTTCTGAGAGTCAGAGCTCGGCAGTAAATTCAACATTGAAAGGAAACTTTCATCGGCGAATGTTTGCTCCATAAAATTATCGCTACAATCCTCATTTAACGACTGACTGGGAGCAATGCCAAATTCATCGTTCTCTAACTTAATTATCGCCTGTTCGTTCTGTTCCAGAATAATATGCGGTAAGAGGCGCGTATCTAAAATCATATTAAGTTGATCGTTAAGTCGTTGCTTTTCTTCGCGTGATGGATCATTGGATATTTCCGAAGCATTCCACGTTTCACTATCGTCATTAGCCTGCGTGGGATATTGGGTTTGTTGTTCGTGCTTCTGTCTCATTGTAAGCTGCGTCCACATGTCCAGTTTAGACAGGTCTCGCAGCCCCAACATTGGATGTTTCATTTTCTTAACAATCTTGCCACCTTCGTTTACAAATTTGAATTTTTTAACACTGTCCCATTTCCATTTCCAAGAATTTTTCGTGTGCGGTCGTCGGATTTTAGAGGAATGGCCCTCGCCACCGAACTGCTCTGCTGTTAGGAGAGTGGGAAATGCGGTAATGGCAGCGAGGCTGGTAGCCGCGTGTATCTCACTGTCGGTCGTTATAACTATAGGACTTCTGACTAAGGTGCTTCGTATTTGTGGCTGCATGCTATGCCGCATTACCGCTGATTCAAGAGATTCCAAAGAATTACCCATTATTTTTCCGTCCAAGTGGAAGAGCAAATTATTACGAACATTTGCGACGACTTCTTTGTAGAAATTATCGTCAAACACACAAGATAGTATATCATTACGCGTGGGCACACGAAAAATTACATCCGTCGTAGTATCAGCGGATGACCCACCGACGGCTTTTATGGCTTTGCCGCGTAATTTCGGCGAACAGGTTGCGGTGTTCAATGCTGCAGAGGAGGTAGTAGCTGTATTTGTATAATTGGTTGGTGGTTGATTGATTTGTTCGGACTTAAGTAGGATTTCTGAGAGCAGCTTTTCTCTACGTAGCCGAACCCCTTTGCGATTGTTGGGCAAGCGATTTTGAGTTAGCCCTAATCGTGAGAGTATTGGTTCTTCGGCGCCAATTATTGAAGAGTTCGATACAATAGAAGTAGCACATTGAACTGTGTTTTGGACGACGGTAGTACTATTCGCACTACTGCTTGCGCCTGCTGTCTTTTGAGATCTTTGCTGTCGTCTCATTGAAAATTTACTTCTTTCACTAATTAATGATTTATCGGACAGCATTTGAGAATCGGTATCATTGTCCTTGGACTTGCTACTACTCTCGTCGAAAGCAAATGATAAACTTTTATGAACAACTTCCATATGCTTCGAAAGTTTGGAAACATTCTGAAACCGTAATACACACATTTTGCAACCAAAATATTTATCAGAATGACTATCGGCTAGGTGAAGAAATAAAGCATTCAATTCCGATGCGGGCAGTATGACTGACTGAGACTGGCCTTTATTTTTCGGACAATATGAACAGCCAACAAAGTTCTGCGACCCTGTTGTGCTCTTCCGTTTTTTTGGTGTCTGCGTTTGTTGCATTTGCGAATTTCGTCCACTGCACCTACGATCTTGTTGCAAACAGTGAAACTTTTCCACGTGTTTTAGCTGCATTTTCTGCGATGAAAACTTCTTGTCACAATACAAACATAGGCTCTTCACAGCTGAAGTAGACTGTTTAGATAAATTGTTGTCCTCTTCCTCATCATCGTCGTTGTCAAAAGACTCGTCAATGTCGTCCATATCTTTGTTGTTTATTTGCTTTGGGTTATTGGAGAGGTTAAGTTTTTGTAAGACATCGTGTATACGCTCCAGGGGTAAACTACATATTAAACTGGCTTTAAACGAGGTAGTTGGCGATATATGTTGCCTGAAACATATATCACCATTTCCAGCCTCAACTGGAGCATCATCGTCCTCATCGTCATCGTCGTCGCCATCATTTACATTGTCTCTCGGTGGTGCATCTGCTATCTCGGAAACCTTATCCCCATCATCAATCTCGATTTTGATATCATCAACAATGTTCTCCTCTTTAATATTTGTAACATGTTTTATATCTTTCGACAAAGCGTTTCTTTTCATAGATATTGAAACGGGATTACACGTTTTTCGGCGATTTGGTTTGTCATCTAATAATTTTAAGCTCTCTGAAGCACTTCGAAGTCCGAATCGTGACATTTTTTCCGAGATGTGGTATTGTACTTTGAAGAAAAGTGGATGTACTCAATTTAAAATCTGGAAATATTGTAAAAATAATAAAGGTTAGGAACTATACTATCTGTTTTCATATGGGAAATGTTCGTTAATATAAATTAAATATTCCAAAATCCACTGTACCAGATAAAGTTGATAGAAAACAAATCTTATTTAATGAAATTCACAAAAAGTAGTCTCTATGGCTAACTAAAAGCAAAAGTTCTGCTGAAATTAACTTAAACTATAATTATGTTAGGAAATCTTATTACGAAAAAAACGCACTAGATTTTTGAAATATTCCGGAGGCCCATCTCATTTGTTTGAATGCTGTTGGAGAACACTTCCCATTAAAATTGTCTGTAATTAAGGATGTTGTGTAAGCCTTGGTGTAAAAAGTTCTATCAATGACATACGATTTTTAACAAATTTGAATGTGAAATTGAAATTAGGGCGTAGAAATCATAAGACATCTTTTGGCGGATTGGCTACGAATTTTGATCAAGTATTGTTTTTCTCAATGGTCATTGAAAAAAGAGGAAAAAGTCAACATGCATTGTAAAAAATGCAAGAGTCACACGCACTCTCTTCAACTCAAGCACAGAGCACCATCGCGATATAACTTGGAAATTGGTTACTCAAACACAAACACAAGATTTGGTAAAAGATGTGTGATTGTATAATGTAAGAACAGCAACGACAAATGAAAACAAAAAATTCAACCTACCAAACAGCAAAAATCTAAAACCATAAAAAAAGAGACAAAAACAACAACAAACCTTAAAACCCACTAAAATAAATAACAACAACCAATCATTCTTGCTACGGTTCATTTTTGTAAAGATACCAAAGTAACTTACACAGGGAACCAACACCAAGCAGCATGTGGCAGCGACAGGACGCACTGAGAACCGCGAGGCAGGCAGTTGTTATGATAGATGGTGTTGGTAATACGGTGATACATCGATAACTAATACGACAAGCACGATTTGGGATCAAACACTTATATTGTGTTTGTTGTTGCTTTTCATTCAAAATTCGAATTGGAAATAAACAATGTAATTGCAACACCAAAAACAATAGCGATCATTATAGCATTCTTTTTTTTCGTATATTGTACCAAATTTTTCTTCGCTGTGAACTGTTCCAATCGGTTCTCTGATGATAGTTAATAAATCATATACACATATATACATATTTCTTTTCACACACAGATCTCTTGTTTATATTGCACCAAGTAAACTCCTTTTCTCGTTTCTTTTTCCTTTGCCAATCCAATTCTTTTCAAGTGTATATTTTTTTTTTCTTTGGCGTGACAACGTACCCATCCCATTTAAAGAAGGGAGTCAAAAATGTGTGTGTGTGAGCAAACAACTTCCAAATGTTTTATGAATTGTCCACACTTTAATAAGATTCGATGTTTCACAAAAATACTTTTTCAGCATAAGATTAACTTTTCTTGAAAGGATACCCTTAGACTATTGCCGAAAACTAAAAGGGCGAAGGCAAATTTCCAATTTTTTAGGATCTGCGGGCGACAAGTCGCAGGAATTGCTATTGTGAGATTTCATTCAAAAGTTTGTTGTAATTGTTGAGGGCAACGCGCCCAAACCGCGGAATCAGTTCATTATTCCCATAATATAATCAACATTGAGTTCTTTTCAGTACTGCTAAATACTAAAAAACACTTCATAATTCACAGTAAAATAAATTTTTCTTTTTCCATCTCTTTGAGAGAAAAATATTTATGTACTCGATTGAACTTCGTTAAAACTGTCGTCGAAGAGATGCCATATTTAATAAATTTGCAGAAGTAACCGTTTAATATACTCGTAAACCGAGCGAAACTTGTAGTTGAAAATCTCTCATAGGATGTTTACATCTGACTATTGGAAAATTTAGCACTGAGTAACAAATATGGAAAAATGAGGGGAGGGGAAATTCGCTTATCAGGCATATAATCAGGCTTAATCCTATTATTGATGTTTCCAAAATAAATTTACGCAAAATCAGTGCTTTATTTTTAATATTGATTTTTATTTTGCAATATTTCGACTGTCGCCGACTGTCATCTTCATGGAAATATATAATTGAGAACAGTAACAGACTTGTTTGTAAACCTAGCATAGACGGTGAAACAAGACTGTTGCTTTTCTCAACAAAATAGTCGAAATATTGGAAAAAAAAATCAAAACTAAAAAATATAATACTAGTTTTGCAATTGACCCCAAGCCAAAATAACAACTTATTGAATTCTTAATTCATATACAACAGATCAACAATGAAAATAAAAACGAAAATAAATTTATATAAAAAAATAAAGTTGACATTTTTGAACTTTGGCAGTTTGAAAATAAATGCATTATATTGAAATAAAAATGAATATTTGACTTTTAATCAGCTTATCAATTCTGGTTGTTTTGAATGGAGTCATGGCCTTTGCGTATGTTCCCAACGTCTCTCATTACCCAACCATGATGACCGAGGGGGCGACAATCTCCATAGGTAGCGATCGCGTACACATCATGATCCGCACCATGATAGGTAATCAGCAAGCGTTAGTAACTCTAGCTTCAGAAGATAACTTCATCAGCAATAATCTAAAAGATGAAATATGGAAATCAGATGGTACACTACCGTTTAAAATGTTTAACATATTTATAGAATTACACATAACACGTCTACTTTTTAATGAAGGTGATCGAATTAATTTTAACCTGCTAGTATAAGATGGCAAAACAAAATGATTTTTCCAATTTAAACCTCTTAACGCAAAAAGCAGGAATTGCTTCCCAGCGAACCAATTGTCCGAGTTCGGCCCGACTTCGAACCGAAAGACCGATGTAACTTCCGATTTCGGATGTGTTATGTGTGGTGGTTGACGTGTTGTCGAACCGAAGTGTTTTTTCACAAAATTGATTCTTAGATAGAGGGACCATTTTGTTTTATCCCATTTCGTTGCCTGTTAATGTGGAATATATGAATTTCTGTTCCAATTAAATTTGAAACAATTTCATTTTTTTGTATATATAAACTGTGCATGGCTCAATAAGAAAGGTTGAAAAACTTCAAAGAAACTAGAAAAATGCAACTCTGTGCTGGAGTCTTATAGTGTCAAATAGACAACAGTTGATTTTGTTTATTTTTCATTTCTTATTATAAAATTCTTATATTGAGGAAAACCCGCGAAAAAAGAATGGAATTTTGGAGTTATTCCACAAGATAGTATCTAATGTAGTAGAACAATACAGTTTTATCCTAAAATGTTATATGTTGCCAATCAACGTCGAAAATATGCATTTATTTTGCAACCGAATTTGAAATAATTTCAAATTATTGTATTTTTTATACAAAACAATACACACACATACACAAAATGTGTAAATGTTTTGACATAATAAGGGCACCAAAAGAAATATATTGTATTCTGGGGGTAGCTTTGTTTTACCTTCTGTAATTGTGCCATGAAACTGTGTATGTATATGTTTTGACAGAATAGAGGCCCTTAAAGACAAAAGTGTATTTGGTTGGTATATTAGTTCTACCTTCTGTAATTGCGCCATGGATGTTACAACATTAATTGGTGTAGTGTAGCTCCCAAATTCTAAAGAGAACATTTATTTTTTGTAAATAGTTGTTTCTATATAATCTCAAAGAAAAAAATAGTTGTAAATTACCGGATTTACCAGTGTTTATTTTATTTACACTCTACATTCGCTGTTTAATAGATTTTTAAATGTTGTTGAAATATTATATTACAATAACATCCGATTGAGGTCTTACAATTACATTTATTAAAATCTACGTATATTTCAAAAAACCTTTTATAATTTGTGACATATCAATATTCTCAAGCGATGATGCATCTCCCTGTATTCTTCTACTATGGTATAACAGATATCAGTAGTACGGGTTCACATGGAGCCTACAAACAGATAATTTGGTGATTATAGTACCCATTAATCGATTGGTGAAAATCGTTGTTCTGAGATAAGTCTGAAGTCGATTTATACACCCCTAAGACTTTTTAACAAGTCATTGCATTTTCAACAAATATTTGTGTACAATAGCAGAATTTACCGAAAAAAGTTATTATGGAGACTTTGGTGCCAGAAAAAGTAAAACTCGAATTGAAATTAACTATAGCTGAGAATATAATCTATTATTGTCCTTTTTCAGGAGGAGTTATTCGATTTTAAACTGAAGGACGCACATAGCTCGCTGGACGAATTAGATATAGATGATTTGTATGTACGATATAAGGTATGATATTCATTTCCCGGAAAATGGAGAGATTTTTTACCAATATTTTTTTTTTTATTTACAGAAATTACAGAAAACTTTGGAATTTTTAGAGGTCCAGGAAGAATACATAAAAGATGAACAGCGCAATCTGAAAAAGGAATACTTGCACGCTCAGGAAGAGGTTAAGCGTATTCAATCCGTACCTTTAGTAATAGGGCAATTTTTGGAAGCAGTCGACCAAAATACTGGTATAGTTGGATCCACAACTGGTTCAAACTATTACGTTCGCATTCTTTCGACAATTGACCGAGAATTGCTGAAACCATCGGCTTCAGTAGCCCTTCACAAACACAGCAATGCTTTGGTAGATGTCTTGCCACCAGAAGCTGATAGTTCTATTTCCATGTTACAACCCGATGAAAAACCTGATGTCAGTTACGCTGATATTGGTGGTATGGATATGCAAAAGCAAGAGATTCGCGAAGCAGTTGAGCTGCCTTTAACTCACTTTGAATTATACAAGCAAATTGGTAAGTGCAATGTTTTCACAATGCATTTCCTATTTAGGCGAATTGGAATAAAAATAAGGAGCAAGTTGAGTTAGGGGCTAGCCGGATACGAATACAACATACGGTTTTACAAACTGGGCATCATTATGAATTACCTATCCAACAAGTGCAATATGATAGAGTTATTGAAACCGGTTCGGGAGTAATGCAAGAAAATTGGTACTTTTATACGAAAACTTTTTGAAAGACCCATAAAAACTCAAAAATGGACCCTCTATGGGGTGTTAAGATCTACATGCTACATTATAGCCTATATTCTTTCCAAAATGGTATCATATGTGCTGATATCTCTTCTAGTTCCAAAGATATTTGTCATCTAACTTTTTTTATGCTGCAACAACAGCGTATATCCAACACCAGCTAAGCGATGTATAGTTTTTCTAAACATTTTAATTTTTGAGATTTTCTCCTCTGGGGTATGTCCAACACCGATCCATAGTTTTTCTAAACTTTGTAATTTTTGTAAGTGGTAAGTGGGTCTGCTCTTTTCTCCTCTAGGATATGTCCAACAGCCGGTATTCGACTTTAAAGTCAATATCTTCGGAAGTAAAAAGCTATAAAGGGTAGATACATATTAGTGGAGAAAATCTCAATTTCATGATTTGTAACATTCGGAACTACAAGAGATATCAATATCTATGGTACCATTTTGGAAAGGGCAGAGTGTAGGCTACAATGAAGTATGCAATTTTTAATACCCCATAATGGGCCTATTTTCGACTTTTTACGAGTTTTTCAAAAAGTTCCGGTACAAAAATACCTTTCATTCAAACAACTCCCATTTTGTACATTTCAGTTTTGTCGAACCGGATTTTGCATCCGAACTTCCCGGTCGAATAAACGGGTAACCGGGTATTTCCCGCACAAAAAATACTCCGCGTAATCAGTTTAAAAGGATCTACACTTGTTAAAATTTTCAGGTCAATCCGAGCATAGCCTCTAAACTCAACTTAAGCCAAATTGGTACATGGCTTGGAGATATGCAACATCAATCCATTTGTTTTCATACCCCCTGGTCTTTGAAAAAGTTTGGGTGTAATCTTTGTAACAGTCAATTGGTATTATGTTTTTAATCATCATTCGCTGTTTTTTAATAAATGTAAAGCCCAAAAACAGTAGGATCTTTTTCTATAAATCATACATACAAAGTTATGAAGTTGTACATACATACAAAATTATCTTTAACATTACTATTAGCGCATAATATAATTTAGTTCAAAAATTATAGATGCTGTAAATTTTGTATTAAATGCGACTAAAACAATATGCACACGATTTTCCCTACAGGTATCGATCCTCCGCGTGGCGTTCTTATGTATGGACCTCCTGGATGTGGCAAAACCATGTTAGCAAAGGCGGTTGCCCACCATACAACTGCATCCTTTATAAGAGTAGTTGGCTCAGAATTTGTGCAGAAATATCTTGGCGAAGGTCCCCGTATGGTTCGCGATGTTTTCCGCTTAGCTAAAGAAAATGCTCCGGCTATCATATTTATTGATGAGATCGATGCCATTGCAACGAAACGATTCGATGCTCAGACCGGAGCTGATCGCGAAGTACAGCGTATTTTACTTGAGTTACTAAATCAAATGGACGGTTTTGACCAAACTACTAATGTTAAAGTTATCATGGCCACAAATCGTGCAGATACACTGGATCCAGCTCTGCTCCGTCCCGGACGATTGGATAGAAAAATTGAATTCCCACTGCCAGATAGGCGCCAAAAGCGTCTTGTATTTTCTACAATTACGTCTAAGATGAACCTCAGTGAAGACGTAGATCTGGAGGAGTTTGTAGCTCGCCCGGACAAAATTTCCGGTGCAGATATAAATGCAATTTGTCAGGAAGCTGGTATGCATGCTGTCAGAGAAAATCGTTACATTGTTTTATCAAAAGATTTCGAGAAAGGCTATAAGAACAATATTAAAAAGGATGAACAAGAACATGAATTCTACAAATAATCACTTAAATTATATTTTTTGCAGTTTACTTATAATTGATATGTATAAAATCATCTAATTTCTTTAAAATAAATAGCTGAGACACAAATTAATTTAATTTGGTTTGGTTTTGAAGGTAACATTTAGAACATCATAAAGATATAGTGGAAGGGAGGGCATATTAAATTTGTAATTTCTTTTGTAAAAAAGAAAAAAAATCAGAATTTTGCGCCAGCTGGAGCTAAACCCATTTTAAGTCAAAATTAGAATGAGTGGTCCAGAGGGAACAACTTTAGTTTAGTAAAAACTAGATATTTTTTCCCTGATTCCGGGAAATGGGGGCGTATCCGGATACCCGGGTATTCGACCCAAAAGTCCGGATTAAAGACCTGGGCTAGATCCAGATTTATCGAACCGAGCCAAAATTAGATTGGTCTAGAGGAAACAACTTTAGTAAAAACTAGGTTTTTGAACCCAGATTACGGGAAATGGGAACATGGAAATGGATGTTTGACCCAAAAGTCCGGGTTCAAAACCCGGGTTAGATTCGGATCAACTGAACTGATAATGACAATATGGGTATTATTTGAAAGTCTATCCAACTGGTATTCACATGATTGAGTTATTTAAAACGGTTCGGTAGGTGTATCAATATTATAGAATTTTTGGACCCCCATTTTTAAAAAAAAAAATCCCCACAAGTAGGCGGTAGGCGGTGCTTGAGATATCCTCCTTGGGGTATGTCCAACATCGTATACGTGAAGTAAAATATTTCTAAATTTGATACCTGTGCTTGAGATTTTCACCTCTGAATATGTCCAACACCAGGCTTCGCGATCCATATTTTTCCCAATTTGGATACACCTATTAAGAAGACTTGAGAACTTGAGATTTTCTCTTCTGGGTCCAGCATGCCCAACACCGGCTGCGCGGACCAAAGTTTTTCTTAATTGATACTCCATTAAATTAGCGGGCCTTCGGCCGGGGTTTGATATTTTTCCTCTTGGTATGTCTACAACGGGCAGCGTGAAGTAAAGTTTTTTTTTTAACTGAAAGCATCATTTCAATGTACTGAACATAATCGGTTCTTTCGGGTTCAAAGACTCATATCTCTGGATCCAAGGAAAATAATAACACAGACAGGGTGAGATGGAAAAAACTGCAACCAACTTCAGACTGCTGTCATTTCTAAGCCACTCGTCCGACAGTTGTTAAAATTATTCCAGTGACAGCTCATTATATTGTTTACAAGCGTACAAAAGCATTTTGGTGAGAATTTTCCAGAAAAGTTATTCGTGATGGAATTCAAGCGTGATATTCTTTATATTTGGCTGGAAAACCAAATCGTTAGAGCACTCCAGAATTTAAATGTGAATAAATCTTTTGTGTCTCGTATCATCGCTCGTTACAGTGATACTGGTAGCGTAGTGGACGGAAAAAGACAGCAAAATCAACAGAAATGGTTCGAAAAGTAAAGAAGCGAAATGTAAAGAAGAACACGTGTTGCAGTGGCCGAAAGATGGCCCGTGAGGTGAAGATATCGCAATATTCCATTCGGCAAATATTGAAAAGAGCTAAAGAATTGCTTCACTCGGCCGAAAATGGTGAACTGCCGAATTTGTTTTTCACCAATGAGAAAACCTTCGTTGTAAAACAGTTTGTAAACAAACAAAATTATCATGTTTACCTGCGAAAGAGGTCAGCTGAAAATGTGCAACTTCGGTTGGCCACCAGAACTCAAGCGCCGGCCATGGTGTTGGTATGGGCCGCCATAACAGCCGATGGTCGCTCTCCGCTCGTATTAATCGACCGTGGCATCAGAATAAATGCCGAATATTTGCAGTTTTTTTTTTTATCTCACCCTGTTGTATTATATTGTCAACTATGATTTAAAAAAATCCGGATCCAAAAAATCAATAATTACGATACACCTCCCGAACCGTTTTAAATAATTCCTTCATTTGACAACTTGTTGGAGATGCGTTTCAAATGATGCCTTTATCAAAGACATAAAACTGTAAAGATTGGACAAAATGCATATGGCAATTTAATTGTTATATCAAGTAATAAGTGGATGCAAATTATTATTAATAAATTATTTCCTGTTAACTACTCTCCCTTTAAGATGTGGGTGTCCCAGCCACGGCGTAGCTTTCAACAACTCGTTGCATTTTTTTAGAAGCACGTCTTGTTTTTTTAATTTTGGCAAAGGATGTTAGCGCCACTGAACGATAGACTGGCGGTCTTTGCAATGGCTAAAAACATCTTTGGAGAACAATCCGATGTTACGTCATCCCTAAGCTCTTTAATGATTCGCAGGTTTTGCTCATTCATACGGTGCAGCATAGGCAGGCTTTACACTTCGATATAGCCAATGATATCCAGTAAATGTGAAGATCATATTCCTGGTGTTTTCATTACCATTCCTTGTGGTTGACATAATTGGTGTCATTTATGGTAGCTGTATTTTCAAAGGTAATGAGATAAGTACCCCTTATGCTTATTTCAGGGCTGTTATCTGTTTAAACTCGCGTGGATTGTTCATTGATTATAATCACGCCCTCGTCCACAAATTTTGTTGGGTGTGACATTCGACAGAACCTTCTGAATGAATTGCACCCGCACAAGTATCATGCTTCATTACTCTGCAGAATGTTGCTTGGTTGGTCTTTGCACAATTGTTGACAGCTATGACCCTATCGCCATATTCGGCAACGGTGTGATGTTCCAACTGCAATATATTGTTGTTGTAGCTTACAGGAAATATTATTTCCTCTTGGCAGCTGGACTCTACTCTAGGGTATTCTATGAGTACATAAAATCTTCACATTAGAAATTTGCATTAGGTTAACAATAGATACTTCTGTGAGCCTTTCAACAAAAATAGACTTCAAATCATTATTATCAAAAATTGACATTAAATTCTGAATTTCTGTTATAACCATTCTATTTCTAGCCAAGAGTATATTGTATAAATGAAATGTGTCCGGCGTGTTCTCTTAGTTTCTTTTATGATTTTGTTAACCGCGTCTGTAATCCGGTTTACTTGTTTTTGAGTTTCTGTATTAATCAAGACTTGCCTATTGTTTGATTTTATAAGTTGTGACACCGACATCTTAAGTCTTTCAACGTCTGCGGCGTCCGGAGTTCCTGCCACAAAAAATCTGACTATATTGTTCCCATACTAAAATTCTTCCACCTAACACAGGAATGTACCTTGAGTGTTAATAGTCTGTGACGCGAGCATTTGCTACGGCTATGATGATGAATAAATGTAGAAGGAAAATAATGAATCAGCTAATGTTCAAGCATTGTACCTCGATTTATATTGTTAAATTAACAATTTTGACAAATATCCGTCATTTCAAATTGTCCTTGTGGACCACCCTCCCTTTAATAAGTACTGAAGTACACAGGTCAGCCTGTATAATTTCCTCAGAATATAAGGAGGACAATTTGTTGCCTAATCATTTGTTGTATTCAGATACACTGTTTCGCCGACTTCAAAACTCTGTTCTGCCTGTTTAAGTTAAACCGGTTTAATTGGGTTTCTGGTGCATGTGTCTCTTACTTCTTTTTCATTAATGTACTGTGGAACCGTTCCACTTGGCCATTTTGTGCAGTTATGCAGAGCAGGAGCATTAACTACGTCTATGTCATATTGGTTTTTAAGTAGTGAAGTGATGGTTAAGTTAAGGTTAGGTTAAAGGACGCGCGGTTACCATATGGCAACCGCTCCACTCGTAGACCTATAGGGCCATTGTGTTCATCCTAGAAGAATGTTAGGAAAAGAGAGAAAAAGTGGTTGGTAACAACGTGAAAATAAGAAATGTAGTTAATAGAGTGTGATCTACGGCTGAGGAGTTTGCCGTGTCGTCTTTAGCCACTTGAATCTTCTGTCTAATCGAAGGATTACTATAGGGTCAGTGTTAGAAACAGAGGACAGATCATGAGACAAATCGTCTTGCAACGTTTTCACATTTTGTCTGGAAAGAGCATCAGCTAAGTAATTTTCTTTCCCTGGTTTATAACGAACTTTTGCGTTGTGATTTTCTATGAATGCCTTCCACATTTGAATTTTTGCATTATTGTTCTTTTCGGAGACTGCAAAAGTCAAAGGTTGATGGTCAATAAAAATATTCAACTCTTTAGTGCCATACAATTACGTTTGAGTTTACATAGGGCCCAAACAATAGCTAACATTTCCCTTTCATTGGTGGCATAATACAAATCGTTGTTTTTCAATGTCCGCGAGGTCATAATTATTGGTCTACATTCTTGGGACAAAACCGCCCCGATTCCACTATCGGACGCATCTGTGGTTAAATCGAAAGGTTTTTTGAAGTCCGGATACATCAGGATTACATCTTTAAAAGCCAAGATTTTCCTTAAATGTTCGAAAGCACTTCGTTGTTCATCATTAAAATGAATTAATATTTTCTTTGAAATATATTTTCTGACTGTACTGTTCTCTCCTTTTAATATATTTGTCAAAGGGTTTGCTATCGAAGCGAAATTTTTAATAAAAATTATGTAGTAGTTGGGGAGGACAAGGAAGAACCTTAGAGCATACAATGTATTTGGTTCGGGAAACTCTTGTATTGACTTTACCTTCTCGGGGTCTGTTTTTGCTCCTCTTCTGGCTACAATGAATTCATGCGACTCTCATATTGGCGTCTATCAACTTTCGATGTACCGTGTCGATATGTCGGACATGGTCTGAGAATATTATTACGTCGTCAGATTAAACATAACATATATTTCCAATTTCTTCGTGCAATACATCATCGATTGCTCTCTGGAATATACTTCTTGCATCTTTCAAGCCGAAAGGCAATCTACAATTCGTATTTCCCGCCATTTATAGAGAATGATGTTTTTTCACGATCCTGTTCCGTTAAATAGATCTGGCAAGGATCATTGCTTGGATCCAGCTGCTACTTAAAAGTTGATTGGGTTGATTGGTGATGCACTCCTTGTAGCTTGCAGGTCCAGTGGATCCTATTAGTGTTGGGCGCCAATTATTTAATATCGTCAGTTATCGGGCTTTCCCTTTCACGAGCCAAGTGCTCTCTTTAACTGTATAAATGTAATTAAACTTAAAACTATAGCTAGCCATCGCCAATTGTATCGTAAGCATATTTTTGCAATATGAGTATTGACATCTAAGTCAGCACCTTATTGCCGTATTAACTATTATTGTGTACCGCAGTCGGAGCACTAAAAAAGTAGTGCACCGCAGTCGGAGCACTACAAAATTGTAGTGTTCCGCAGTCGGAGCACTATAAAATCGTACTGTACCACATGGTGGAACATTAAAAAAATAATGTGCCGTTAGTGTACCACATATGTGTAGTTTACGATTTGGGAGAAAAACAAGTAAAAGAATATAAAGTTCGGCCGGGCCAAACTTTTAATACCCTCCACCTTAGGGTAAAGGAAACATTGGATCCCATTATGACCCACATATACCAATTTTTAGATCATCAAAATACTGAATATCGGGAAATACGGCTATATGGAGCTATACAAAAACGTGGAGCTATACATACAGTGTTTCGCCAAAAGACCTAGAACCCATTAAGACCTACAAATACCAATTTTTAGACATATCAGTGAAAAAATTTGGCAAAAACCATCAAAATACCGAAAATCGGGAGGTACCGTTATATGGGGACTATACCAAAACGTGGACCTGCACATACAATGTGTCGCCACACGAACTAGGACCCATTATGACCTACAAATACCAATTTTTAGACAAATCAGTGAAAAAATTTGGCAAATACTATCAAAATACCGAATATCGGGAGGTACCATTATATGGGGGCTATACCAAATCGTGGACCCATACATGCAAAGTTTCGCAACACGAACTAGGACCCATTATGACCTACAAATACCAATTTTTAGACTAATCCGTGAAAAAATGTGGCACAAATAATCAAAATACCGAATATCGGGAGGTACCTTTATATGGGGGCTATACCAAAACGTGGACCTATACATGCAATGTCTCGCCACACGAACCAAATCGTGGACCCATACATGCAATGTTTCGCCACCGGAGCTGGAATCCATTATGACCAACAAATACCAATTTTTAGACTAATCCGTGAAAAAAATGTGGCATAAATCATCAAAATACCGAATATCGGGAGTTACCTTTATATGGGGACTATACGAAAACGTGGACCGAAATGGCCCATTTACGAACCACTGGTAAACTATGCAAAATTTAAGCCTTCTATTTCATTTCCTTCGAAAGATAACTTGATTGCAACCAGCGTTCGAAAATAAACAGTACACAAAGTTAGTGTATGGTACCGGTACATATTACTAAAAAAATTTAGCGGTAGTCTACCGGTACGCTACCATTAAAAAATATTTTAGTGATACTGTACCGGAACACTACGATGATCCTATTGTACCGCAGTCGGTTTCGGTATCTCCCGATATTCGGTATTTTCATGATTTTAGCGACAGTATTTACCGGAATTATTTCAAATTTCGTATTTGAAGTTCGTAATGGGTTCTACAGGGGGGGGGGGGGGGGGTACCGTTATATGGGGGCTATACGAAGGCGTGGACCTGCACAGACAACTTTCTGTGATAGGCTGTAGCATCCATTATGAACTTCAAATGCAAAATGTGAAACAATTCCGGTAAATAATGCCGCTAAAATCATCAAAATACCGAATATCGGGGGGTACCGTTACATGGGGCTATACGAAGACGTGGACCTAAATGCCCTATTTTCTGTTTTATGCTGTAGTATCTATTAAAAACGTCAAATACCAAATTTGAAACAATTCCGGTAAATAATGTCGCTAAAATCATCAAAATACCGAATATCGGGAGGTACCGTTATATGGGGGCTATACGAACACGTGGACCTACATGGCCCATTTTCTGTCTTAAGCCGTAGCATCTATTATGAACTTTAAATATTAATTTTGAAACAATTCCAGTAAAAATGTCGCTAGAATCATCAAAATACCGCATATCGGGAGGTACCGTTATATGGGGGCTATACGAAGACGTGGACCTACATGGCCCATTTTCAATACCAAAAGTCCTGCAGACATAGTACACATTTGAGTAAAATTTTATCAACCTACTTCAATTCGTTCGGAAGCTAGAGTGATTTCCACAGACGGACAGACGGACGGACATTGATAAATCGACATAGAATTTTATGCTGATCAATAATATATATAAATAATATATATACTTTGTCGAGGTAAAAGTTCAATATAAAAAGATCCCCTTCGAATCTCCTCGACATACTAATATATCAAACTACCAACCTAACAAACAATTTAACATCAGTGTCTATATACTTTCCACATTCAGTCAAATGCGCTACAATTAAAAATAAACTTATTAAATTAATATCCTTGGTCGCAAATCGCCAAGGATATGTGAAGACTCCAAAGCTAGACATTCTGTTTATAGTGATATATATGTCTCACAACGTGGAAAGACTATAAAAAAATCTTTGCTCTACCAATTTTTATACCCTCCAACTTGGAAAGGGGGGTATATTAACTTTGTCATTCCCCTTAAAGTATATATATTCATAATCAGCATAAAATTCTAAGTCGATTTAACGATGTCCGTCTGTCTGTTGAAATCAAGATACAGGCCACATTATTTAACGTAGAGCGTCAAAATTTTCTCAGAATAATTTGTATTGTGTCTAGGATGGTTGGTATTGAAAATTACATATATCGGTCCACGTTTTGGTATAGTCCCCATATAACGGTACCTCCCGATATTCGGTATTTTGATGATTTTTGCCGCATTTTTTCACGGATTTGTCTAAAGATTGGTATTTGTTGGTCATAGTGGGTTCTAGCTGCGGTGGCGAAACATTGCATGTATGGGTCCACGTTTTGGTATAGCCCCCATATAACGGTACCTCCCAATATTCGGTATTTTGATGATTTTTGTCGCATTTTTTCATGGATTTGTCTAAAAATTGGTATTTGTTGGTCATAGTGGCTTCTAGCTCCGGTGGCGACATATTGCATGTATAAGTCCACGTTTTGGTATAGCCTCCATATAGCGGTACCTCCCAATATTCGGTATTTTGATGATTTTTGCCACATTTTTTCACGGATTTGTCTGAGAAATTGTATTTGTAGGTCATAATGGATCCTAGTTCGTGTGGCGAAACATTGCATGTATAAGTCCACGTTTTGGTATAGCCCCCATATAACGTTATCTCCCGATATTCGTTATTTTGATGGTTATTGTCACATTTTTTCACTGATTTGCCTAGAAATTGGAATTAGTTGGTAATAATAGGTTCTAGCTCCGTTGGCGAAACATTGTATATATAGATCCATGTTTTTTTATAGCCCCATATAGCGGTACCCCCCTATATTCGGTATTTTGATGATTTTTGCCACATTTTCCCACGAATATATCTAAAATTGGTATTTGTGGGTCATAATTGGTTCTAGTGTTTCCATTACCCTAAGGTGGAGGGTATTAAAAGTTCGGCCCGGCCGAACTTAATGTTTTTTACTTGTTGATGTTTAAACGATGGATGATCTGCACAATAATGAAATCAATGCAAGAAAATGAATGAAAATTATTGCAAACTTTAACAATGCAGTGTAACATACCACAAAAAAACGCTTTTTTGACTAGCTTAAATCAAGGAACAAAGGGGTTTTAGGATGACTTAGTTCGAATTTGACCCTATACTCCTTTGTTCTTTTCCGAATAAGGCAGCCGACAACTTAAGCCAGTCAAAAAAACTTTTGGTATTGAAGGAGTGTTTTTTGTCAAATAAGCGTTTTATATATTCTCACCTTTTTTTTTGATGTTGAAAAGCCGGAAATCGAAAGTCCACACGAATCAAGGAGGTAAAGTCATGCAATCATATGTTTACAATTTTTTCATGGTAGAAAAATACAGGTAGATGCATCAACGCTTAGGAGCATTGATATGTCAAAAATTTTGAAATTTATTTTCAAATAAAAATAGATTTTTATATGTTTTCTTATACGACGTCATTCGGGGGTTATTATAATATGCCTTTTTCGACAATTTTTACAAATTTTAATAATTTTTCATTTAACATTTTCAATTCCAAAATTGGTTTGACAGTTCATTGTCTCAGCAGCTGCGTCGATGCGTCTACCTATATTCTTCTACCATGCAATTTTTCCAAAAATTATTCATTTGACAACATCTCTATGTCAAAATTTGTATTTATAAATCTATTGTACATACACAAATCAGAGATGGGAAACTGTTTTTATGTAGTGAAATGTGACAAGGTAAATTACAGAAAATGCAGAGATGAAAATGACTTTACCTTCTTAATTTTACCATGACACGAAGTTACAGATTGGATAAACAACATTCTAAGTGTTTGAATACTCGTAATGGGAAATGATTCACTCGAAAAATACATTGGACCATGGTACAATGATATCAAGGTAGGGCTATGATACCATATGATTTTAATTTTTTTTATTTTCTTGGCTTAAAATGTCATCTTTATTTGTTTATGTATGTATTTTCTTTTCAATAACAAAAAAATTGTTCAGAAAATATTCAAATTCGGGCGTTTTCAAAATTTTTATTTCAACGTATGCATCGACAAAATCTAGAGTTTTTGTAGCGAAATAATCCTTTAGAGATATATAGTACATGATTTTGAAAAAAAGTCTTGACCTTTAATTCAGTTATCGCGTTTTTCAATTATTTATTCAAAATAAATGCAACAAGTTGTTTGATTTTTATTGTTTTGATATAAATTCTGACATTACAAGCCAAACAGGTAGACCTCTATACTTGCAATTTTTTTAAAGTTGGCCTACCTTTTCTTCATTGTACCATGCATTGGACTTCCTCAAGGCAGTTGTTTAAATCCTCTTCTCTTTAACATATACACCTTGGGTTTACACGGAATATCCAACATCAACATTTATCTTCACATATGATTTTATGTTCTTATCTGCTCACAAAGACTTTGACTCAGCAAATTTTAGTCTACAATTGAATTAGTTCGATTTTGGCCGTAGACTCCTATGTTCATTTCCGAAGAAGCCAGCTAAATAAGCGCTTTATGTATTCCCCCCTTTAAGGTGAGAATACATAAAACGCATTTTTGACTCGCTTCTAATAAGTAACTAAATTTGGTTAAGCAAAGGTGCAAGTACATAAAAAGCTTGAAGTCATGGCTAGGCATATTAATGTCAAATTATAATGAAAAACGACGGAAATGCCTAGCCATGACTTTAAGCTTCTTATGTACTTACACCTTAAATTATGAATTTCGGTTGATTCTTATTGAAAATCAGAAGTGTTATTAATAACATTACGAATTTATTCCAAAAAAGATATATGTATCTTATTTGTTTAGTTTAGATGTTTTAAAATGACTAAAATGTGAGACAATTTTGCGATAGGTTAAATATCGTAATTGTTGTAGTAAAATTCGCAATGTCGATGAATCGGCAAAAATGGCAGCCCTGATACACAAACTTAAGTTGGGAATACATAAAGCGCTTATTTGGTCGGCTTATGTCATCGGCTGGCTTCTTCTTAGAGGAACAAAGGAGTTTTAGGTTGACTTAGTTCGATTTTGGCCCTGGCTCCTTTGTTAAATTCCGAAGAGGCCAGCCACCCACCTTTAAAGTGTGAGTACATAAGAAGCTTTGCATCGTGGATAGGTATATTCGTTTGAAATGATAAATATGACATGCAAGGACTTCAAGCTGCTTATGTATCCACATCTTTACACAACTTAAGTTGACATGTAAAGCAAAAAAAAAAAATAAAATAAAATCGATTCGTAGCCTCTTTTAACAGTTCATCTTTTGTTACTTCATTATCTCTTTGCCAATAAAATAGAGCACGCTTTGATCGATAGAATATACATGTACTTTACTCATGTACACTTTACTGAAATGGCGGTTTTGAACATAGTAACATTTTTACTTTCTCTCTGGCTCTGGAACATTTTTTTTGAAAATTGAAAAATGTACAGGGTTGCACAAGAATAACAATATTACATAATACCGTTGCATAAAATAATGGTTATGGAAATACTGTTATATCAAAGCTTTTCTTAAATAAACGAAAACTTTCAAATATTTTATAAAAATCTATTATAAAACGAATACGCATGGTGGAATGGAGAAGCTAAGGCCATGCAATCATATGTTTACAAAATTTTCAAAATTATTCATTTGACAACATCTCATTGCCGAAATTTATATTTATAAATCCATTGTTTGCACACACATCACAAATGGGAACAAATTTTCTTTTCATTAAAAGGTAAATTACAGAAAATGCAGAGATTTATATGCGTAACTGAAATTACTTTACCTTCTTAATTTTACCATACGAATACCATTGAATACGAACGATTCAAGTGAAAAAAAATGTACAAAAATAGGCTGTTAAATTCCATTGACATATAAAATCTATACGCACATTAACCCTGATAATTGCCCAATCACAATTCATGCATAAAACGTATTACTTTTGTACAAATTTTAGCGTTAACCAGTGTAGATATTTTGTACATTAACGTACTTTTAATTTCAACATTTGTTTACGTTTGCTTATTTTTTGTATACTTTTCGTTTTGTTATTCCATATATAATAAGTGTTTTGACAACTAATGCTAGGAACACAATTGGAGCGAACGACGAATTTCGCCCTACGCGGCGACAAAATGAGCCGCGAAAATTCGTCGTATGGAACACAATACCGACGAAATTATAAAACAGCTGATGAAGTTGTTTACTTTTTGCTCATTTGTTGACTACAATGAATTATACAAGAACACATAATTCTTTACGTTCTCTATTATAATTTCACTTATGTCCATCTTCTCTATTATAAATTCACTGATATCCATCTTCACTCAGGCGCAAGTACACAAATAAATAAACAAATTAATTATGTTTTTTTTTATACGAGTAACAGATAGTAGAGTGACCATAACAAATTTTAAAGTAAAAAGTAACTTTATTTACTAAAACACATAAAATTCGTACAAGTATGGCCACCTTGTACTGTTTTGTTCGCCGGTCGCCGGCGTATGAAATAGAAATAAAGCTAATTGAGTTCGCGGCGACCGACGAAATTTTCGCCGGTGCCGTGATTGTGTGCACTTCCATATACACATATGTGTTTTATTTTTGACGACGAACATACGCCGCGAAAAAATTCGTCGTTCGCTCCAATTGTGTTCCTAGCATAATGTAGAGGATCAGCTACTGTAAATCCCCTACATGTCTATTGTGCCATGACTTCTAAATCAGTTTCGACTCATAACCGCATTTTTATTTATGCCGCTCTTTGATAGAAAAATAAAGCAACGTTAGTATAAAAATAGAAATTGGTAACTAAAAACTGATTTTTTAGTGTTGTCACCTTTAGAGTTATTCAGTGATATGGAAAGTTTGAAACATGGTAGAAGAATATAGGTAGACGCGTCGACACAGCTGCTGGGACAATGAACTGTCAAACCAATTTTGGAATTGAAAATGTTGAATAAAAAATTATTTAAATTTGCAAAAATTGTTGAAAACCGCGAATTATAATAGCCTCTGAATGACGTAGTATAAGAAAACATGTAAAAATCTACTTATATTTCAAAAAACATTTAATTTTTTTTTTGACATATCAATGCTCCCAAGCGTTGATGCATCTACCTGTATTCTTCTGCCATGGTTTGAAATAACTACTTAAAATATATTCCGTCTGATAACCCTTTAATAGTAGTGACTCTTAGCTTCGCCGTCAAAATATTTACAAAGACTTAGCGTCGCTAAGAAAATTGTGCCGGCGCCGCTTGTAATATCGCGCACTTCGTACTCTAGTGTGGCTTCCATCCAAAACTTCCATAAACAATAAATATGTTGTGTATAGAAAAATAAAAAAAGATTTTGTAATGCGATTGCGACAGATTGATTAGAACAATGTTTAAAATATCGACACTGGTGGTGTTGCATTGGTTATTTGTATTGCAAGTCCTTTTCTTTTTGGGTTCGAATGCAAAATGCCCTGAAAAATGCATTTGCAAAAGCACCAATACAACGACATCCACCAGGAACTTAAAGGTGCGGTGTGATGTGAACAATAATGATAATGTATGGAGTTGGACATGGCAAAATTTAACTTTCGAGGAAGACGCTCCCAATGTAGTAATGTTGTGCGTATTGTAACATAGTTTTTGGCTTTAGTCCTATCTTCTGAACATTTTATAATTAATTCTAGAGACCTGAGTAAAAATGGCATCACCACGATTGACAAAGAGAATTTTCGAAATCTAACAGAACTGAAGCGTTTAGATTTGTCAGGGAATATGTTGAAAACCATCGACAAAACTACATTTGGCAATGCTTTTGAGAGTCTGGAACGCTTACGTTTGGCAAACAATTCCATAGCCCACATATACCCCGGATCATTTGACCATTTAAAAAACTTAAAGATATTGTATGAATTTGTTTTGTTTAAATCTGTTTTGTTTCGATCTCAATAATTTTCTTTTTAGAGATATATCATTTAACCCTCTGGCCTGCGATTGTGATCTTATGTGGCTTGTCAATTGGTCAAACACCCGTTTTGTTAAATTGCAACCACCACCCAGATGTGAGTCGGATGATTTCAAAGGGATGTATCTAAAAAAATTAAAAGTAGGTGTGGACTTGTACTGTGAATCGCCGCTACAGCCCCTGTTGGAGTTCATACCAAAACAAAACCAGGTGATTAGACAAATGCATGACTATGAGCAAAATATGTCATTTTATTTTTGTATTGTAGGTTGTTTTTGAAGGAGATGAACTAATATTAAAATGTAGAGCACCCCGAGTAGCCATTGGTGGACATCGCGAATCCGAAGATTTACCCACAAGAGCACATGTGTTTTGGGGCTGGTCTGATAGAATACGTCCCCAAAATTCTACGGAGGATATTGTCTACCGTGACCCTGTTCAAATATTTAATGACGTATTCTTGGAAAGTAAACACACAACGGACTCGGGAATATTAAATTCTGTTTTACGGGTAGCAAGTGTGCGAAAGAATCATACCGGAACGTTTGATTGTACATTAAGGTCGCAACAAGCCAATCTGTCCCATGCAATTTCTGTTATCGTTATTGCCAAAAATACGCTATATTGCCCGGCCATAGATGTTAAAACTAACAAGGGAAATTATCATTGGCCTCAGACTGTTCGTGGGCAGACTGTTGAACAGGATTGCGTTGAAGAATCAAATGGCGTACAAATGGCCACATATTACTGCGATGATTCAGGTAATTGGATTGATTTGAATACACAGGCGTGTTCATACGTTAGTCGAACAACAAGGTTGTTAGAGCAATTTGCAAAAATGGATCTCAATTTAAATAAGGCGAACGTGCTCGAGATCGCTAGAAGCGTACATAATTTTACACACACTTCTTCAAACCTTCGACGTATTCAAGACCCAATTGACTTGGAGTTTGTTGCCCGAACATTGGTAAAATACCTGGACTTTATAAAATATCAAAATGAATTAGCTCACTTATTACTTGACATTGTATCGCAACTCTTATCATTGCCCTATAAAACATTTTACCAAGCACAACGGGAATATGAAAGTGGACTTAAGCTGTTGGGATGTGTTGAGGCGGCATCTTTAGAATCTCATACCCAAGAAGATTCACATGATTTGAAAGATGATTTAATATCCATGCCTCGAAGTTTCTATGTGGACTATTTCAGTGTCCGCCCTGAATCCTTTTCTGGAATATCATGCGTGTGGATGCAAACACTCAGTTCATCTTCGTTCGAGTGCAGTACTTCGAACGATTCATTTCCGTCATTCGAGCGATACATCGACGCTGCCATTGAAATACCAGTCAATTCTTTGTTTGATAACAGAACAACTGTCAACCGAAATATAAAGTTAATGGTGGCTGTGTTTCGAAATGCGAACTTATTGCCATATTTAAGCGACGAGGACGATAACATTCTATCGTCTCCTATAATTGGTGCCAAAATCATAGGTGAAGATGAAACGAGTAATGTAAGTGCAGAAACACTTTCAGATATGGATGAAAGATATCACATTGTAGTCATACTAAGAGTCCATCCTTATCATAACGAGCGAAGCAAGCCAACGCCAGCTTGGTGGGATCCACAAGAAAAAAAGTGGGTTCCAACGGTTTGCCAACAATTGTATCTACACCGTGGACTTCTCATGTTTACTTGTAAACGTTTAGGTTACTTTGGAATAATTCAAAACAAGAAATATTTAAATGATTTCAAGAGCGAAGATGCAGGAGCCAGATTTCGATACCTGCCATATCCAATATATATTGGAACATCTGTGCTTTTCATTTGTTTGAGCATCAATATAGTAACATTTGTTGTATTTGGTAGAGCAATACGCATTAACCGACAGCAACGACATACGTTCATAAATACGTGGATGTCTTTAGCCTTGCTATGTCTAGTATTTTCTTTGGGAATTTATCAGACAAAGCGTCAGGACAATTGTCGTGTCATCGGAATTCTCATACACTACCTATCGTTATGCATACTATTGTGGTTGTGTGTGAGCTTAAGTACCATGTATAAACGACTTTCTAAGCACCACCGCATCATAGATTCTGATTTGCCGAAAGAAGCTCGTTTAAAAAAACCAATTACGGGTATTTATCTAGTTGGATGGGGCATTGCTCTAATGATATGCGGCATAAGTGGAGCCGTGAATATTAACGAATACTCTGCCTATTCGTATTGCTTTTTGCATACTGCCTCTGCTATGAATGCTATTCTTGTTCCTGGAGGGATTCTGCTCATATTTCTTGCAATACTTTTTCTAACTATATACTATCAATTAAATCATCGAAGTTCCGTCGCTAACATGATGCAAAATCATCAGTTTTCGGACAACACTCAAGCAACAGAAAATATAGATATGGATTGGCTCGATTCAACTGCCCCAGGCAACCAAACTCGCCGTACGAATGCCACTACGAAGTCCTATAACATAGATCAATATACAAGCCTTACTAGCAATACTGCGGCCAGCAGTATTGTCGACGATTTTGAACGATCTAACTTGTCCCATCTGAGAGCACATTTTATATTTTTGGTACTCTATGTAACAATTTGGCTATCCGCTTTAGCTTTTGTTATGCACTCTTCTCAGGCGGAACATGATTCAAGCCACATGTATTGCGTTATATTTACAATTTCATGCTGTGTACTCGGAGTTTTTATGCTACTTTTCTTCACACTAACAAGGAATGATACACGCCAGCAGTGGGCTCAAAATCCATGTTGTGGGCGACAACCTAACGAGGGATATGATGAGAGTAACTACAACGATGGTATTGCCCCCGTCGCTAACAGTGTATTGGCATATAAACCTTCATATGAGGGTGCTAATAATTCTGGCGCATCTCGATCTAATTCTCAGTGTTCAAAACATCGCTCCGGCAGCATACGCAATGGAAACGTTGATGGTACTACGCAACATCTACTAAGCGTATCAACATCGTCAGCACCACAGCCTGCAACGATAATAAACAATCAGCATATTACAGGCATCGGGGTAATGTCACACGAAATACCCAGCGCAGAGATCTTCTACAATCCAAACCAAATAAATGTGGCACGTAAATTTTTTAAGAAACAAAAACGATTGGCCAAAAGGAATAATTTCGAACTGCAACGACAGAAGGACCGTAGCGAATATGGTGGCGCTGGGCATGGTGCGGATACCATGAGTGATGGATCATCCACAACTGGTAGTACCAATATATATTCCAGGCGACACAATGCAATGACATTGAAACTATTGAGTAGCGGCGTAGGCAAAGTTAACAACACTAATTTAAACTATAAGCCGGACTACACTATGGGTTATAAGAATAGCAACTGCAATCCAGCACATCATCCCTTGTCAAATTTCGACGATGGTGGATTCTTCGTACCTGCGGCTCCAATTAGCAACCATAATGACAATTCATTACGGAAACGGGCCACAATACTATCGATGAATATTTACACAAATGTTAATGAGACAATGGTACCACAACACGAAGTCCACAAGGTCAAGACGAGATCCCTCAAACCGTTGGAGGAACACCATGAAGAGTTAGAGGAGATCGAAAGCAGTTCTCATGATGGTGAAAATGTTCCTCTTTATGAAAACACCAAGCCCGTGAATCAAATTAAACCTTTAACGAAAAACATATTTAATTCTTCGTTTTCAAGTGTGCCAGTGACCTCAACTCCAAATAAAATACTTTTAACTGCCAAAGCCGAAGATAATATGCAAGAGTCGTCCTCCCTACTCTTGGATAATGAGGACAAAGAGGCTATGAACAGCTTAGGTCTACCATCACCGTCTCCAAACAATGTTCTTTCCAAGTTGAGCGAAGTAGTCAGTAGCGATGACGAAGATGTCGCATGTAAAGAACCTGTGTTACAGCGTGATGAAATTTATGTATCTGAATCGTTACAAATAACAAATAGAATCGATGTTGGAGAAGATTTCGGTTCCGTGCTTATACGATGCACCAATCAATCGAAGCACTCTAAATCGCTTAACAATTTGGATGTTATCTTTGAAGGCGGAGCAGTGAAAGTAAAATCTAGCACTAGTGCTGACAATGACAAAAATAGTACCAACTATGGTTCCGAGAACATTTTGACACATACTACTCAAAGCGGCGTGAACCCTTCCCGCTGCCCATCATTTTATGAATCTCATAACACAAGGGATAAGAGCATATCATCGACTTCATTGTGCGCAGGTGATATAAAATCGCAACCATCCCAGAAGTATTTGATGGATAACGGAACATCGGTCGAAAGGGAGGCTAATGTTACCGAGCCATTTCATATGGTGGTTGGTTCCTGTACTAGATCTGGCAGCCCAACAAATGAAAGTGACCTGAATTATCAAAATTCAGAAATAAGTATACGGAGCCATGGTTTGTATGCTCCACAAGTAGACAACGACTTGACCCTAACAGATGATTTCCGTTATCAATCGTCAAATGCTAGTGAAGCTGATATGGGCTGCCTAAATGACTTTGATGATGAATACTCAGTTTTTGGAGCCAACAATTTCAACCATGACCACCACTTGGATGATGTCCATGAAATAGAGCACACGGATAATGTTGACACAATAAACACTTCCATTGACGAACTATACGAAGCGATCAAGCGTCGACGCAGCCCTCAAGATGAACATGCAAGTACCATCATTGTTGATGGAAATGCATGTGATGATTTGCCAGACCCTAAAAGTAACGTTATCGACGACCCTGCAGAAGATGTAGCTAAAATTGATGCAAACGCCGATACGAAACATCCATTCTTGTCACCAGTTTTAGTGCCAGAAAATGCAACAGATAGCAGTCAGAGTAGTGTAATTTCGTATATAGATCCCAAAACGGCTAGAAGTCCTACTAGCTGAAGACATCCCATTCAGATTCGAAGTCATAAAACATTTAAATATTGGTTCATTGTATCTCAAACTATGAATTTAAAAATTATAATCTCTTGTACTGAAGCCAACTGCAAATTTGCGTAACTTTTAAGTGATTGTGCATTAGAGTAGTAAGATTATTTATATTAGTATTATCATGTGCATATAATTAATATGTACATAAAAACATTTACGCATGTTTTTTGTATAGTTGCATCTCCCACACAAACATCTACATTTCTTTTTTTTTTTCACATATAAACATCTGTCATACTTTCATACTTATTATTAAATAGAGAAAACAACGAATAGACTTAAGATTGTTTTATATTTTTTAAGAAAATATGTATTTATAGTACTAAATCTTTTTTAATAAATGTACAAATATAATTCACAAAACAAAACATTAAGTCAGTAGTGAAGAATAAACAAAAAAAAAAAACAATTTGTTCTACTTCATAAGGGAGTGGACAACAGCATTTACGTTGATAGCTTTTAAGTCCGAATATGTTTGGCCAGTTCCAACAAAAACGATGGGCTGCCCGGTAATGTAGGTCATAGAAATGGCCGCTCCCACTTTGTCGTCAATAGTATCGAACTTCGTTAATACAATACCGTCAATGATGTGGGGATTTTCGTCGGAGGAATAGTCAGCGAGAGATTGATTGAACTTCACCAGCTGATCAACAGCTTCATTGCCAACCAATGCTTCGCCAACAAAAAGCACAAGATCGGGATCATTTACCTTAATGAGCTTGGCCAGCGAACGCATCAATGGTTCATTGTCCTGCATTCGTCCCGCTGTGTCAACTAAAACAACATCGACTCTTGTATCGTGGGCGAATTTTATAGCTTCCATTGCGATTCCAGCGGCATCCTTGCCATATCCCTTCTCATATAGTTGAACCATAGTGCGACCGCCATGTTTTTCTGCCGGATGTAGGGCATTTAAATGACGTGTGTGTGTTCTCAGTTGTTCTACAGCTCCAGCACGGAAGGTGTCGCAAGCAGCAATTAAAACATTAAAATCATTTTCTATTAACCAAAAACATATTTTGGCCAAATTCGTAGATTTGCCAACACCATTGACACCGCAGAAAATTATAGTATACGGTCTATTATTTCTCTTAGCTTCTAGCGCATCGCGTATAATATCGACACGACGCTTGGGAGATAATATACGCACCAAAGAAGTGCTTAAGGCTTCTTTAACCATTGTAGCGACTGAATCAAATGTACCGACCGATTTGCCTTCCAAGCTTGTACACACGGAGTCGCAAAGTTTGTGTGCAATGTCCGCCGCAACGTTTTTAGAAATCAGATGATCACGCATTTTTTCTAAAGCCGGCTGAAGATCTGTCCGCGACAAGGTTTTGCCGCCCACGAACCCCTTGAAGTACGACAATATGCCAGATTTTTTCTTATTGTCCGACTTTGAATACTGCAGTATTTCATTGTCTTCTGTCACTTCATCGTCGTCGCTTTCTACTTCCAAGTCTCGAATACTACCATGCATCGTACCAACAATCTGCAATATATATTTTTATAATTCTTATGTTCAGCGAAAGCAGAAACCTATTATTGTCACTTACATCGTTCTGAATATTTCTGTATTGCACATCTTCAGGTTGATCTTTAGAACGATCAAGAACTACAGCATCTTTCGAATTACCACCTAAATCCCAAACCCTTGGCTTTTTACCCGCCTTTTCTTTTTCAGCTTTGTTTTTATTTTCTGGGGGGCTTTTTTTGCCAGCCATTTTTCCCATCAACTTTTTGCGATTCTCCATAATTATGTCGGCATTCGAAATGCCTTTCTCTTCCACAGTTGGTTTGGGACTTTCCATAATATTTACCTGCTTCTTATGTTGATCCTTAGCTTTGTTGTCAGCAGGACTTTCAATTAGTGAAGCTACCGTTTTCTTAGACTTCAAGGACTCATTAAAGGAACGCATGGCCTTTGGGGCTTTACTGGTCTGTTTGGCGGCATTCTCGGCCGCTGACAAGGTGGCTCGAAACTCCCTTTCAAATTCATACTTCGTAGAAAATCTCTGAGAAGAAGCTAGTTCATCACCAAATTTGTTTTTAAATGCATCTTGCAATTCAATTAGAAAGTTGTCCACGTATGGTAGCTTTATGATCTTCTGATAAACGACAGCAAAAACCAACTCCAGTTCATTGTCCAACTTAAATTGGAGGGCAAAATTGTCTTCTTCGAAATATTTCGACTCCGTGCTGCGTTCCTAAGGAGAAATGGTCATTGTGTGAACACAAAGTGCAAAAAGATTAGGTCTTCGGAAAACAATGGTACTTACTTCTAATATAACGCTTCGTATAAGAGTATTGATGTAAGGGGTTACATTTTCCCCTGTTGTATTGCAATTCCACAATACAATGCCTCCTTTACTAAAAATTACGACAAAATCCAACATGATAATAAAAAATACTCCCGATGAAAACAAAAATAAATCTGTACACGTCACTGGTGAACGTCAACACAGTGTTGACATAAAATCAATGACAGTAATGTCATCGGGGCCAGGGATAATTTTATTTAAGTCGGCGCATGGCGGTGTTTTGCTATACAAACGACTAATAGCAGGTTTACATACAAAATCTACAACCTGGTTAACACTGATAATTGACCAATAACAATAATTGAAATGTATATTTTCTATAGTCAAATCTATTGTGCTTGGTTATTTGTCAGGGTTATAGTGACTTTATATAAGACAATTTATGTATAAGGCAATCATTAACAGATACGACCAAAACACCATTCTAAGTGAGAGTTTTTTGTAAGCGTCGGTGTTTTTTTTATATCATTCGGTCAGCTGTTTTCAAGCGTATTGTCAAAATGTATGCCATGGTAAATTAAGTTATCGAAAACGTCAACAAACTTCGACATTATAATTGTAGTTTTTCATTGTGACTTAAGGTACGGTCACACTGGGCAAATATTTGATCGAAATTTGTTTTCCCATATTTGACTGAACAAATGTGAAATTCATACAGAGTTGATTCGATGTTCACATTACAGTCAAATATTTGACAGATTTTGTTTGTTCAAACAGTCATCAAATAGCGTCAAATAGTGCTATGGGGAAACATGTTTGACACATGTTCACATTCGTAAAATATATTTTCCCAATAAATTGTTTGATCAAACTGTGAGGAAACATAAATTTATTTGGCCGAGAGAATTAGACAGAGAGAGTGAAAGAGAGACATAAAGAAAATGGAGTTTCGGGTATAATTTATTTGGAGAAGGGAAGCAAATTACCAGCTGTTGTGGAATAAATTCCTTGTCAGAACATTTTTTTTGCATTTTTGTATGTTTGTATCACGGTAGAAGAATACTGGTAGTCGCATCGACATAGCTGCTGGGACAATGAACTGACAAAACAATAATGAATGAAATATTATTGAAATTTGTAAAAATTGTTGAAAAATACATATCATTACGTAAAAGAAAACATAGAAAATTCTTCTTATTTTTGTCAAAACATTTCAAAATGTTTGACATATCAATGTTTCAAGCGTTGATGCATCTACGTATATCCTATTCCTGAACCTGCAAGAATCTACTAGTTTGTCAATTTTCTTCGATATAATAAAGGGAAAATCGGTAATCGTAGTAAAAACTTTTACATCTTGCAGTTCTGGAACAGACCATATATTAAATTTTTACTAAACATTCAAATTCAGTTAATTCAAAAATATCAAATAAACAAAACCACTTATTGTATTCGTTTGCTTTTCTATTCATTTAACATCATGTTACAAATGCTCCTGTTCTTAAAGCAAAATGCTGCCCAATGTTTTAAACTGATATTTTTCCTTGTTTGACCTTACAAAACATTTGCACCGTCAAATAAATGTTTGACCAAAAAAGAGGAAAATAATTGATCATAGGTGTTCACATTATGGACACACTGGTCAAATTTTTGTTTTCTGGCAAATAATTTTGTTTTCCCAAAATCAGCTGTTTTTGTATTTACCGTCAAATAATATTTGGTGGTCAGATTGTGACAAAGAAATATTTGACATTTTTCGTCAAATATTTGCTCAATGTGACCTTACCTTTACACGACCTGTGTAATGGGTCTTGACTTGGCATATATATTAGGTCATCCGGTAAAACCAGCTGATTTTATTCGAAAAGTCAAATTTGATCCTAAATGTGAATTATTCGCAAGGTACCATGAAATAAAGATAACCTCATTTCAGTTTAGCATTCCCAGCTCTGCATTTTCTGTAATTTACCTTGTCAAATTTTAATGCATAAAAAAGGTCCCATCTCTGATTTTGTGCGTATACTATGAATTAATTAATATTTATTTTGACAATGAGATCTTGTCAAATGCATAAATTTAAAAAAATGTAAACATATTACATGATGGCATGACTTTAACTTCTTCAACTTACTGCTTAAATTCAATTGTCTTGTCAATCATTCCCAACACGATCTAGAAGATGTATGGTTATATGATGATCCATGGCCCAATTATAAGGTCTTCCTTCGAGCGAATTAATCTAAAAAACAGCTGTTATTTTACTAGATGAAATGTCAAAATTAATGCTAATGCTCACATACACAAAATGTGTATATGTTTTGACATGGTACAATAAAGTGTGCCCGACTTCTAAGTGTGCCCGACTTCTGCCAATTTTGTGTACGCATCAATTGTTTTGAAAAATGAAAAAATATTTTCAAAACCAATGATTGGAAGACAGTATAGCCATGAAATTGAAAGATTGAACAGTTAGGATCATATTTTTGAGGGAAAAATCCAGACATTTTATTCATTTTTCGCGCAATTTAACTCCTTTTTAAAATGCGGAAAAATATATATAAAAAAAAGAAAAACAATAATTTTGAATGAGTCTGACAGGAAGCGGGCATAGCCTCAGGGCTGTATTTTTGTAGTTTTACGAAGCTGTTCTACCTCCATATTGTACCATGATGTTTTGACAGAATAAGGGCACCAAAAGAAAAAAATTGTAGAACAATGTTGGCTTGTTTGTTCGGGATACCATAGTATTTTATTTTTGCAAAATGGACAGGCTTAATCTCTTTATTGTTGTTTTTATCAAAACAACGTTTGTTTATCAGTGGAGAACGATGGTAATGTTTACCAGGGGGTAAGGTAGGGGATACCTAGGTTACGGAAAGACCCACCAATCCTCATCAGTTCCCTTGTTTTTGTTTTCTGGAATATTCTCCCCAGAAGTTATTTTAAAAATAACTGCTATGACAAAAAAGAATTACATAAAACTACAATATAGGGATTAAACCTGACCATTTTGCAACAACGAAAAAATTGTATTTGGGGGTAGCTTTGTTCTGCCTTCTGTAATTGTGTCATGTTAACACCGTATCGTATTCACGTTTAGGTTAGTTTAATCTACATTTGGTATGGTTTCTTCTACAAAACTTTAGCGGAAACAATGACTATAATATAGAACGATATATTTATGATTTGGTTTAACTGTTCACTATTTATCTTAATGATCACCAGTCGAATAGACTTCTTGATTTTGATTCTGCCTCTTACAACGTTGGACCTCCATCTCTAGGTCGTATAGGTCCTTTCTAATACGCTTGGATATGGGAGTTTTATCTAACATATGATGTTTGCTTGGCTCCCCAAGCAGGTACTGCAACGTGATGGATCTTCGCCAAGCTTTGCGAGATAGGGGCTCACTCTTATGTATATGTCATCAACGACAGGGTCCGATGTAATCATCCGCATACGTAACGATCCCTACGTTGTCCGGCGAGGTAGTGGTTGAACTGTTCCGTAGGAAAGATCACACATCTTGGGGAACTCCTGTGGATTTCTTGTTTAGCGCTTTAAATCAGTTAACATTGGTAACTATGTTGTTATGGTATCTATCAACAGAGGTATTTTCACAGGGTTGCCATATTTTGACTCAATCTTGTCCTATATTTATACTTTTATGTTTTTGCTTTCTTCCTGTACAAAAAGACAGCCGATGACTTAAGCCTGTTAAAAAACAGTTTTATGTGTTCTCACACTTTTTCTAATGGCGACAAAAGCGAAATTGGCTTGTATGACTCGCCTTTGCTAGCGTCCTTGCCTGGCTTCAGAAGTGGGTCCACATTCCAGGCCCAACGCTTTGGATGGCTGAGCGTTGACGATGAAATTTACATCTCACATCGGAAGTGATACCACTTCGACAGGAAGATATTTTATACGTCGTAGTACTTTCACCGCATTTCTAGAATTTTTCGAGAAAATAAGAAAATAATAGAATGTACTAGTTTTGCGATTTCATAAAGGGAAAATCGGTTATCGTACTAAAAAGTTTTACATTCTTGCAGTTCTAGAACATGGTACATTGTCAATATGTTTATTTACAATTGTATGTACACAAATCAGACATGGAAAACTGTTATCTATGCAGTGGAAATTGACACTGATGGCCAAAACAAAAGCAACTGAAATTACAAGGAGCATGAATGCCCTGTAACTTTTTTAATCATTAAGAAAATGAGAAACGTTTTCTAGTTTTAAAATAGGCACTTTATTCACTTTTAAAAAACTTAAACAAAAACCAAAATTCAATTTTGTACAAAAAAATAATGTATGGTAAAATCAATTAACCCAATTTAGGCTTGGACAAAACCAAAGCAACACTGTTGTACATTCATATGATCGCTGCAATTTCAGTAGTTTTTACTGTTATATTTATCGCTTTTTGTTTCATTCAACAAATTCGCTTGTCATAAATCATTTTTGAGAAGTTTTTTACTAAAACACGTGTTTGTTTTCGTTTTTTAAGTACTGCCCATGACACAATTACAGAAGGTAGAACAAAGCTACCCCTCAAATATAATTTTTTTCTTTTGGTGCCCTTATTATGTCAAAACATATACACATTTTGTGTATGTGTGTGTATTGTTTTGAATGAAAAATACAATAATATCAAATTATTTCAAATTTGGTTGCAAATTTTCGAGGTAAATGGGTAACAAATTGTACAATTCTGTAATAAAATTTTATTTTCCTACTATTTTAGATTCCATCTCGAGGAATAACCCCGAAACTCCATACTTGTTTCGCGCGGTTTTCCCAATATAAGAATTTTGTTTAAAAAAAATTAAAAATAAACAAAGCCTACTGTTGCATATTTAAAAGTCTATTTGACACTATAAGACTCCAGCACGGATTTGCATTTTTCTAGTTCCTTTGAAGTTGAGGCAAATTCAGCACATGAATAAAATAGCAAATTATCAGTGACTATGAAAATAAGCCATCGCAGAAAATAATTTCTGTGATTTCTCGGCATAATGAAACTGGATCAATAGTAACAGTCTATAACGGGCGAAGGACGTAAAAAACTTCAGCCTGTAATGATCAACAATTTAAGAGTTCAACTGAATTGGCGAGAGAGCTGCCATTGGATATAAGTTCGAGATCAGTGCGTAGGCGTAGGTGCCAATTGTACCTGAAAAAATCGAAACGATAATATTAATTGGAATCATGCTCAATGGAAAAACATTTTAGTCTGGGATGAGACTACGTTTGATATTAAAGGCTCAGACATGAAAAATTTTACGTTGAGAAGACCAAAAAATGAAAGACTCAAGCCGCAGTGCAGTAAAGCATAAGGGAGGGTCAAAAATGGTGTGGGCCTGTGTTTCTTTCTATGGACTTGGGCCTATCCATGGAATAAAGGAAGTAATGGATCGGTTTGTTTACAAAGATGTGTTGGACATTGCGTTGTTCCCTTTCGCTAGGGAAAATATTCGGCTTATTTGGGTGTTTCAGCATGATAATGATTCCAAACATACATCAAAATTTGTCAAAGATTGGGTGCGGGAGTCAAAAATCGGTGTTTTGTCATGTCCGGCACAATCACCTGACCTAAACCCCATGGAAAACCTTTGGAGTATCGTAGACAGGAATAAATTCAGTATGTCTGGGAAAGCATACCCATGGATTAAATTGAGCGTGTTATAGATTCAATGCCTCGTAGGTGTACAACTGCTATTTAATTAAAATCAAAATGTTGCTTTATTTTTGACCAAGCATATATTATATTTTTTTGCAAGTATAGATGTCTACCCGTTTGGCTTGTAATCTCAGAATTACTATCAAACCAATCAAAAAAACCGAACAACTTGTTGCATTGATTTAATAATAATTGAAAACCGCGAAAACTGAATGAAAGGTCAACATTTCTTTCAAAATCATGTTATATATATCTCTAAAGACTGTAGATTATCCAAACGGTCTTACTGGCATGGTACAATAAGGAGGTAGAGCAGCTTCGTAAAACTACATAAATACAGCTCTGAGGCTATGCCCGCTTCCTGTCAGACTCATTCGAAATTATATACAACAAGCAATGAATCATGGCAGAAGAATACAGGTGGATGCATCAACGCTTGGGAGCATTGATATGTCAAACAAATTTAAATGGTTTTTCAAATATAATTAGATTTTTATATGTTTTCTTATACTACGTCATTCAAGGGCTATTATAATTCTCATTTTTCAACAATTTTTACAAATTTAAATAATTTTTCATTCAACATTTTCAATTCCAAAATTGGTTTGACAGTTCATTGTCCCAGCAGCTGTGTCGACGCGTCTACTTATATTCTTCTACCATGCAATGAATGAATCACATACACTGCCTTTACACGGTGGCATTTTTTAACCATGCCATTTTTTGTTGGTAAAAGGTGTAGAGAAACAAGGATAGAAGAAAAAATGGCACGATAATCCACCGCACAGGGTTACATGCCATTTTCTTTGCATTTCTCTTTTTGCTTCTTCCGAATTTTTTATGATTTTGACATTTCATATCGTTTCTTTATTTTAATTTTTGATGCGTTTCTTTTATTGTGATGTGATGTGTTTAGTGATTGAATTGTATAGTGAATTATATGAAAATTAATTGGAAGTTTTAAAAAGTAAAAAAAGAAATTTAAAATAAAAGCTAATAATTTTAATAAATATGTGGACCAGATCGACAATAGAGCTCATGTTGGTGCTGTATGGGCAGCATGAAAATCTTTACAATGTTCGGCACCCACATTATAAAGATTCACACATTTAATTTTAAATCACTTCTTTATAAATATCTGTTACAAACAATTATCACAATAATACAGCTCTATACGAAATACTGAATAAAATAAAATGTCAGAAAAAATGCCCAGCACTAATATCGTAAAATGCCACAGTGTAAAGGCGTGAAGATTTACGCAGAAATTTTAAAGGAGAATTGATAAAAATGCCAGCTAAAAACGCCACCGTGTAAAGGCAGTGGTATACAAATTTGGTAGCAGTCGGGCTCACTTATATATATAATAGACAAGCAATTGCTATCCAGACAATCAAGTTGTTATTTCAATTCATTTACTTTTTTTCGTCTGGGAGTAGAAGCTCATTCCACCTATTGGCCTACTGTCAAAAATTTGTTTATGTTTCCAAAAATAAAATTTGTCCCTTTGTTTTGGAGGTGCCGTGTCGGTGCCCGGACATAATCCCCATAATTGCGTTTTTTTGTCGTAACCGTTTCCAAAACGGAAACCATTCTCAAGGGGAGTATGACCGTTTGCTTACAAAAATTATTAATTTTAGAAATCTTTGATTTCCGTTAGCCGGTACGCGACATACTCACAGGAGAAAATCTCAAGTCTAGGTCGAAGCCGTCTACTTCCAAAAATTATGAAAATTAGGTGTATGACATACCCAGAGGATAAAATCTCAATTTTTTCGCACACCCAATCGTTTTGGGCGTATCCATTATTATGGGGATAATGTCCGTTACTTTCTGGGGATTGTGACTGAACCCCATAATGGAATGGGGGTTATCTCCATGAAACAAAAAGAAAGTAGCGGACATAACCCCAATAAGAATGGGTATGTCCAAATACTTTCTCCTCTGGGTATGTCTGGCACCGGCTATCGCGAACACACGTTTACTACATTTAATAATTTTTGTAAGTAGTCCCCACAGAAAATGGTCATACTTCCCATTTTATTATGGAGATTATGAACGAAAAAATGCCGTAGTCCCCAAAATTGCAATGGGGATTATGTCCGGGAGCTGGTTTTGAATTTCTCATTTTAAATAAAAGTGTAAATGGGGTGGCGGAAATATCTATCTAATCCCCCAAAGGTTAGGTGATGTCATAAACCTCCAAATATTGGTTCTTGATCCACGATTTTACATATTTATCTTCCTATCTCGCCGAGCTGGGTCGATTAAGCTATGTGTGTCCGTCTGTCCATTTTCATTTGTAATCATGCTACAGGTCACAATTATGACCAAACCTCACGAAATTTTGCCTTGAGTCAGGGATTTTTCTGGTTTTTTGGTCTCTCAGGTCATAATTATATACAAATTGGCGGATAATTTTGCGTGGGGTTAGAGTTTAGAACAGCATACCTTTTGTGTGAAATATCCATTTTCAAGCAAAATATTTAGCTTTGTTTAAATTTTGTAAATGAACGATTAAATTTTGTAAATGATTGTCTACTTTGGCACTTCGTTATTTTGTGTTGGAGTTGGGTGAACCAAAATTTGCTTATAGAAAAAGTTCTTTTTGTTTATTTACGTACGGAAACCAAAAATTCTATTTGTCTGCCAATTGCCTTGCAATTGGAAGAAACATGAGTTTTCTGAACAGGCTATTAGAAAACAATTGTAATCAGCTGGCAGCCCTACCTTACCTTTTTATTGTGCCATGGTAGAAGAATATGGCTGCTGGGACAATGAACTGTCAAACCAATTTTGGAATTGAAAATGTTGAATTTGTTAAAATTGTTGAAAACGCGAATGACGTCGTAAAAGAAAACATATAAAAATCTATTTATATTTGACAAAACATTTAAACTTTTTGGCATATCAATGTAGAATTAAGAAGGTAAAGTCATGCAATCATATGTTTACAATATTTTTCAAATTATCCATTTGGCAAAACTTCATTGTCAAAATAATTTTGACTGGCATTTTATGTATGCACATCAGAGGGCTGCAACGAGTATGCAAAAATTCAAGCATACTCGGTTTCTTACATGATTTTTGTTGATGCAGTCGTTTAGTTTGATCTGAATGAAATGACCGTTTTCGCTTCTGATCGAATCGAACGCTCAGTTTGAATCACTTCACTCACAATCAAACACGAGACGGTTTGATGTGTTCAGCAGCATGAGTTGATCGAACACATGAATGTAAATGAGCAATCACAACCGTTATTGTCTTCTTTGAATCGAGTTCGCTCAGCGTCATTGTTCATTCAACCATTTAATCAAGTTGGGACAGTTTATTTTGACTTTTTTTGATATTTGAAATGGAAGAATATTGTGATTGTTGCAAGTAGAAACTACACAGGTGTAGGTAAACGAAAGTCGAAGTTTGTGAAAAATCTTGACCAATATTGTAAAATTAAAAAAAAATATTTAAACATTTTTAGTTTTCTAAATACCAATGATGTGTTTCTTTATTAAAAAATTAATTTTGTTTTTTTTTTCCAAATAAGTTACTGAAGTCTAGCATACCAAAAACCCAAATAAAATGAAAAATTGTATGCTTATTAAATATAATTTGTACCAATATCTTTAATGGGGACATCTTTTAGTTATGACATCCTTAGTAAAATTACAATCATGATTTCGCTCAAATTCGAACATTTGTGTTTTAATCAAATCAAATCACTCACTTAACTAGGATAAATAAAACCGATCAGACTCATTATAGATGATCGACCCGTTATGAACAATTCATCATAAGTTCGTAAACAAATAACTCATGTGAGCTGTTTGATTGCGATCACAAAACTTCGATCAATACATGTTTGATCACAACTTTTTCGTTAGGCTTGAGTGACTCATATGAACATGTTGACTCATATGAACATGTTGCACTGTGTGTGATCAAGCCTACTCAATCATACTCATTGCAGCCCTCTGATGCACATAACAGTTGTCAGTAACGTTTCAAAAATGAATATAAATTCAAAATAAAAACGTAAACTTCGAATTTGAAAATATGAGAAAGCGTTTTCTTTGCAAGAAAAGTGACGCTGTCTCAATGGATAATTTGTTATTGTTTCCAAGTCCGGAAAAGACCATAAATCCCAAGAACGTGGCCCTTACAAATTATTGGGAAGAAATTCCTATGTGAAGATCATTTTTCACTTTTAAACGTCGTAAAATTTTCCAACTGGGGCTGCTTATAATCCAATGAAACACCATGTGTTGCATCCCATTACACATCAAATAGGATGATTATTTTGTTTTGTGAGGTTTTTGATTATTCAAAATGTTGACCCGTTGTGGTGGATATACCAGTAGTGCGATTCTCTAACTCATTTATTAAGTTACCGACAAAAATCAGAAAGTTTAAAACCCGAAAAATTAACCCTTTAACTTGATAGAGTGGGACGATGTTGTCCATTTTTGCAATTGACCTGATCACTAATTCAAATATAATAATGTGCAATGTTTCAATAAAATCGGATGATCCTTTCTCTTTCTACTAGTCAATTTTTTTTCTTATTAATTTTCATATTTTGTGGGAGAGGTCCCAGAAGTTGTGGACCGTACTCGATCTGAGTTTGATAATAATATTGCCATGTACCAAGTTTGTACGAAATCGAATACTCCCTTCGAGAGTTATCGTGCGCATCGCAGATCGACTTAAAATGTCTTGAAACGGATTTGGTCCAAAGCAGTATAATATCGAAAAAAAGATTTTTTTATAATTTTCGGGAGAACATGTCTCAGAAAGTATAGTTATAAACACGATGTAATTTTGGTAGAAATAGCTGGATGTGAAGTTTTGATTAAACCGGATATTCTCTTCAAGAGTTATCGTGTTTACCACACAGATCAGAATGACTGATGGAGCACATGGTTAGATCGACTAAAATGAGCTGAAACCATTTTTTTATGGGGAACATTTTGGGGGAAACAATTTTTATATACCTTCTGAAGTCGTAAGGCCAAGAATATAAACAATTAGAAAAAAATCCTGCGGAGCCGTCTATGTAATACCTTGAACCATCCACGGTAAGGAAACTCTCTGCAGACTTTTATAATTTTGTAAAGGATTTGCAGTCGGAATTGACATCGATGAAAAAAGATTTTTCCTCATTATCACTCCGATTTGAGAATTTCTCTACATTGTTTGAGAAATACCAAGAGTTAGATGAGTTTGTGTCGTCACCGTCAGTTTCTGGACAGAAACGCAAAAGGGCTGCGAAAAAGGCACCAACTAAGGGAATGCCTAGTCGCAAAGCAATAGTTTCTGTTGAGAACACTGTTCCACAACCGGTCTCAGTTAATATCACTGATACAACTGAGACTGGACGTGAACAGTCGTATGCCAGTGTTATTACACACCTAGTTCCGGTAGATAACAGCGGTATAGGTAAAGGGGTAATTAATCCTGTTGTTATGAATATTGATAGTGAGGTTTCTAAGAAAACCTCACAATCTACTCGTGACATACAGGAATTATCATTTCCTTCACTTATCACTAGTGATCGTCCCGAGACTGCTACTGGCAAAACTCAACCTGTCCAAAGATCATTATCCATGGCCCCCGCCATGAAAATGATATTTGCAACAAGGTTTGCACCAGAAACAACGGCCGATGACATAAACTATTATATAAAATCAAAAATTGAGGGAGATTACTTTTTGAAATGTTATAAGCTCCGATCTGCATTTTCTGAAAATAGATCTTCTTTCAAAATCGTTGTGCCTGACAATATTTTTGTACAGTTGATTTTAAAAGAATTTTGGCCTGCTAGGGCATTTATTAAAGAATTTGTGGAGAGATCCGATAATTTAGCTCATTTGCCTCTTAGACCAGACTCGGTGCCAAAAAACTAAATGACTCATTTTCTATCTGCTATCAGAATGTAAGGGGGCTTAATACAAAATTAACCAGTTTATATGCTGATAGCATTGGTTTCAATTATAATGTATTGGTTTTCTCCGAAACTTGGTTAAAAACATCTATATTAAATAGTGAAATTTTATGTTCAAAATATCAAATATTTAGAAAAGATCGTGTTTGTAAAAAAGTTGGTGGCGTCCTTATTGCAGTTGATACCAAATATACCACTAATTTAATTGATCTAAATGATTTTCTTGATATAGAATTTGTTTGTGTTTCCATTGAATTGGGCAAATCTAAATTGTTTGTAACTTGCTCTTATATTCCCCCTCATCTTCACTTGACATTTATAATCAGCATTTAGCAGAAATAAATTTAATTACTGAAAAAATGAAAGATTCCGATCGCATTCTGATCCTTGGTGATTTTAATATGCCCTCCATTAAATGGCTTCCAATGCCAGATTCTGAAGCTTTGATTCCTTTGCAATCTGAAATGAATAGTACCCAGTATACATTTGATGTTGTAAATAGTTTGTGTGACTTAAATCTTTATCAAATAAACGGTGTAAAAATTCCCACGGAAAAATTCTTGATTTGGCGTTTGTAAATATAACACAGCATTTTGATATATTCAGAATTCCTCCAATATGCACTCCTGAAGATATATACCATCCAACTTTATATATCTCCATGACTCACAGTTATGTAATTGAAGAAAGTCAGTCCGACTCATTTAAAACAGTCCTTAATTACAAAAAAACTAATTTTCGAAAACTTAATACCCTCATTTCCTCCATAAATTGGGCTTCTGTGTGCCTGTGTAACAGCCATACAGATTTAGAATATGTAATTGATAAATTTTATGATATTTTAAATAGATTTAAACTGGAATGTGTTCCAACCACTAGAGTTAAAAATTCAAATAAACATCCATGGATAACCCCTGAGTTATCAAGTTTAAAAAATTCTAAAAATAAGCTTTTTCGTAAATATAAAAAATCAGACTTAACAATAGACTACACTAATTACTCTGTTGCTAGATCTAAATATACTTTAGAGTCTCGTAGATTGTATAATCTTTACCTAGACAAAATTAAAAATAATGTTAAATCCAATCCTAAATCTTTTTATGATTTTGTTAATCTAAAACGAAAAGTTTCCTCAAAGCCCTCAGTATTGAAATATAACAATAAAGAATTTGTCACAGGCACAGATATTGCTGAATGTTTCGCAGATTTTTTTGCCACAACCTATTCCAGTACATCTTGCCAAATTAAAGACTCGTATCCTTATAAGTTATCAGAGGCTGATCAAATTTGTATGCCTTTTCTACAACGTCATGATGTATCCAATAGTCTGCGTAGTTTAAAATCGATTAAATGTCCAGGACCGGATGGCATACCTAATATAATTCTTAAATATTGTTCAGAAACATTAGCACTTCCGTTAACTATATTGTTTAATTATTCACTTAAATTTGGTCATTTTCCTACTTTTTGGAAAAAATCTTATATTATACCTTTACATAAGTCTGGTAGTCTTACTAATGTGTCAAATTATAGAGGAATTGCAAAATTAAGTGCCATACCAAAATTGTTTGAAAAATTAATTACTGCAGTAATTTCACAGAAAATTCAATCTATATTGAGTCCATATCAGCATGGTTTTCGTAGTGGTCTTTCAACTACAACAAATCTTATAGAATTTACGTCAACAGTAATAAAAGGATTTGTTCAGCGTAAACAAACTGATACAATTTATACCGATTTTAGTAAAGCTTTTGATAGGGTTAACCATGAACTCCTAATATATAAATTAAATTATATGGGTTTCAACACAAACCTAGTCAAATGGATATCATCTTACTTACAAAATAGATCACAACTAGTTTTGTTTGAAGGGTATCTATCCAAAACGATTAACGTTCCATCGGGTGTTCCGCAAGGAAGTCACTTTGGACCGGTCCTCTTTCTTTTATTTATCAACGATTTACCTAATTCCATAAATTACTCGAAATTGTTAATGTACGCAGATGATGTTAAATTATTCATTTCCCATAATTGTGATAAACGAGCTAGTTTACTTCAAAACGATTTAGATAGCCTTTTTAAATGGTGCACGCTAAATTGTATGGAGTTAAATTTAAGCAAATGTAAGCATATGTGCTTCTCCAGATCTTCTTCTCTGATATTAAAATATAATATTGACGGTCATTCATTATCAACTGTAGATTCATTTGTTGATCTTGGCCTCTTGATGGATCCAAAATTAAATTTTAATAGCCATGTAATAACAATGGTAAATAAAGCAAATGGTGTTTTAGGTTTTGTTAAACGGTGGGCCAAAGAATTTTCTGATCCATATATAACAAAACAGTTATTTACGTCTCTTGTTAGACCTATATTGGAATACGGTTCTGTTGTATGGGATCCTCAATATGCAATATACTCAGATAAAATTGAATCCGTGCAAAAACAATTTCTGCTATTTGCCTTACGAGGTTTACATTGGAATAGTGATTTTGTTTTGCCCTCTTATGCTAGCAGGCTAAAATTAATTAGATTGCCTACACTTAAAAGCAGACGTATTATGTTGAACTCCATGTTTGTACTAAAAATATTAAATGGTAATATACCCTCAGATTTTCTGATTTCATCTATTAGAATTAATGTTCCGTTTAGATCTAGTAGATACTACCAATTATTATATACTGATTTTCACCGCACGAATTATTCAATGGGCGAACCTCTTAGTAAAATGTGTGTTGACTTTAATTCTGTGTACTGTAATGTAGATTTTGGTATGAGTTTAGAAGTTATTAAATCTAGAATAATTTTATTTTTAAACAATTAACATACATGTTTTATTATTTGACAAACTAGCTGATGAATTAAATTCTGTAGCTGGTTTTAAATTTCCTACTAAATTCCCATTATGATGCGGATCATGATGTGTACGCGATCCCTCCGTAAAGGGAGGTCGCCCCCTCGGTCGGCAGGGGTGGGAATGTGAGGCGTGGGAACGTTCGAAAAAAAAAAAAAATTAAAAAGGTAAAGTCATGCTTTCATATGTTTACAATTTTTTTCAAAATTATTAATTTGACAACATCTCATTGCCAAAATATTTATTTATAAATCCATTGTACTTACACAAACCAGAGATGGAAACCAGCTTTTTATACAGTGAAATTTGAAATTACAGAAGGTGGAATAAAGCTACCCCCTAAATACATTTTTTTTTGTCATTTGCAAAATAAACGCATACTTTCGATGTTAATGGGCAACATATTAAATAATTTTGGTATGAAATTGTATTGTCATACTATTTTAGATTCAATCTGGTGGAATAACCGCAAAATCTCATCCTTGTTTTGCGGGTTTTGTAAGATTTGGGTCAAAAAATTAAAAATAAACAAAACCATTGTTGCACATTTAAATGTCTATTTGACACTGTAAGACTCCAGCACAGAGTTGAATTTTTCTAGTTTCGTTGAAGTTGAGCAGTCTTTCTTGTTGAGACATGGATACATGTGTGTGTTTGCGTTCTGCTAATCTGGTTCAAGCTCCAGGTTTAAAAATTCGATTACTTTAATGGGCTGTAGCCAAAGATCTTCTGGAGTGAGTTGGGTAGGTTTCGCGGTGCAATTAAAGAGGTGCAGCATATTGTGCGGGCCTGTATCACACGCCAGGTAGACGTCACCCACATCGTCGTCAATTCGTGCCCAATACGAATTGAGACGACTACACCATCCTGAACATAATTGAGCCAAAACTATCCTGGTTTGTCTAGGCAGCTAGCGTTCTTCAGCTGTAATGGATGGGGGTGGACGCCGAGGACGGCACTCATTCTATAACTGCTGATAGCATCCGCGACTGCATCGGTATGAATGCCACTCAGACCTGCCTGATAGGCTTCTTGATCTAGAGGTTCTCTATTATAGCGCTTGACCTCCCTCTCTAGATCGTGTTTGTGCTTCCTGACACGCCTGGATGTGGGAGTTGTATCCACCATATGATGGTTGGGGTGACTCTCACGATAACGCCCAAGCAGGTACTGCAACGAAAGCATCTGATTATGCTGACGTAAGAGAAGGACTTTCGCCTCCTCATGTAGATGGTCCACTGGTTTTATGAGAAGACAACCTCTCGCAGTTGTCAGGGCAGCATTCTGGCAGGTCTGGATGTGATTCCACTGCGTAACACTAGTATTCACAGACGAATTGGAGCTACATAGCTGACCACAGACCGACTTATCGCGTTATAAGAGGCAACAAGTTTCCTTGTCCGCACCCGAAGTGCTGCTGGCTAGCGCATTGAGGACCTTGTTCCTACTTTTTATCTTGTCGCAGTTAGCTGTGGCTTGCGCGGACGACTTGAACATGCTGTCGAATGTGACCCCTACCTACTTGGGAAAGTTCGTGGTCGGTATTAAATTCCTCTCTACCTGAACATTCAGCTGTGTTCTCATCTCCGCAGATCATGTGGTAAAGAGTGTGGCCGTCGATTTCGTGGCGGATATTTACATATCCCTCGCGTGGAAGCTTGCGGCAAGCTCCGCTAGATAGGGGTTCAGCCTTTCGCATATGTCATCGACCATGGGGCCCGACGCCATGATCGTACAATCATCCGCATACGTTACGATCTCCCTGTTTCACTCTGCGGGCTTTGGACTTCTTGTTCCGGAATTCACCGTACGACTGGCCTCCACACATATAGTTGATTATCCAACGTTTCAAACTTGGCCGGAGGGTGGTTCTCTGGTTCACGTCCTCAAACAGTATGGCATGATTGCTCAAGAGGTACCAACACTGTTCTGTCACATGACTTGTTCTGGTTCAATCCTCCACTAATATGTGTTTAAATGGCGTGTAATGCTGTTGTGGTACTAAGTTGTGGACGGAATCCCCGCTGATGTTTGGCCACTGGATAGCTTCCTCTAATGCTGGGGAGGAGTAAAGCCTCAAGAGTCTTAGCTACTGGCGACAAAAGCGAAATCGGCCTGTACAACTGGCCTTTATGAATGCCACTCAGACCTGCCTGATAGGCTTCCAGATCTAGAGGTTCTCTCTTATAGCGTTGGACCTCCCTCTCTAGATCGTGTGTGTGCTTCCCGACACGCTTGGATGGGGAAGTTGTATCCACCATATGATGGTTGGGGTGACTCTCACAATAACACCCAAGCAGGTACTGCAACGACCTTGTGGGCTTCCTTTCCTGGCTTCAGAAGCGGGCCACCCGGCGACGTCGAACTCTTCGCTTCGCCTTGTCGCTATCGGGGTGCTCTACAAATTGTCGGTTAAAATACTCAGCGCACCTCTTCGGATCAGCCACCGTTACGTCGTTGAAAGTGACTGAGGTCCTATCATCCTTTTTCCAGTGTTCGAGACCGACTTAATCGTTACCCACAGCTTACTCAAATCGGTTCCAATGTTGCAACACTTCGGATGGTCTAGCGACTTTATCCTCTTATACTCCTGTACCAACCGGTTGACTTGCACTGTAAAATCACTAATTCTAGGATCAGTAGGGTTGGTACGACGGAGATAATCACGAGTGTTTGCTAATCCCGCTGCCTCTACTGGGAAGTTTTGTCTTATCTCTGGTATTCGAGCAGCAGGTGTATAGCGGAAAATCTTTTCTGCTACCCGAACATCAGAAGGGTTGGGCAGTTCTCTGAAGCGGCGGTTGGTGAATTTTCTGAAGTCTGGCCAGTGAGCTTTCCCATTGTTTAGGAAAGTGCTGCGTTCAGAGGTTATGAAGTCGGGCGATCTGCTTATGGAGACGATTATCGGGAGATGGTCTAAGCCAAGAGAAATGACGGGTTGCTAAGTCACATTTATCAGATTTATGGTTAAATCTGGCTAACTGTGACACTCTCCTCTTATTCGGTGGGGGCGTTAACCGTGCAGTACCAGTACCAGGCGGTTATTGCCAGAAACAATGGACTAATATCTGGCAAATAACGCGGTTCACAGCGAATATAATGTTTATATAAACGGCGGGATGTACACAGTAAGCACCTCTACCTCGGCAGTTCCACACTTGACTGCTAGCCCCATACATTCCATGTATGGGTCACTAGAGACTAGCTCAAGCGAAATAGGTCTGTACCATGGTAGAAGAATTTAGGTAGATGCATTAACGCTTGAGAACATTGATATGTCAAAATTTTTAAAGCGTTTTGTCAAAAATAAGTAGGCTTTTATATGTTTTCTTATACGACGCAAATCGGAGGTTGTATTTTTTAACAATAGGTGTGTCTAGTTACTTTTCCTGCAGGAATTGTCCAGCAACATCTTTCTGAGAGAGTAAGGTAGTTTTATTCTCTTTTGCAAGAAAAATGCGAAAAGTAAACAGACGGTATTAATGCAGAAGCTTGCAACTAATCAGCTGATTTGTCAAAACAAACCAATTTGTCCCCCCATTTAAATTAAAAGAAAGAAAGCACCGCCAATTTTAAAAGTTTTATAAATAAAAAGGAAATTAGCAATGAAATAAAAATATGAGCAATAAAAGAAAGATAGATTTGCTAATTCCAAAAAAAAAAAAATATTTTCAAATTGAAAGCAAAAAAAAAAAAAAATAAACAAACAATAGAAAACATCTGATTGAATGTCGATGAATGAGTAGAAGAAGACTTGCAAGTGATTGCAAGAAAAAATTTGTCCAGCAAGAATTTGCAAACTCTCACTGAAAGAACTGTCAAAATTTCTCTCTCCAACCGCTTTTGCAGAACTTTTTGGTTAAAAGACGACTTCCAGTAAAAATTTGTAACATTTGTAAAAATTTAATGGTAACCAGACACACCTAATTTTTATAAATTTCAATAATTTTTTATTCAAAATTTTAAATTCCAAAATCGGTTTGATATTTCGTTGTTCTTATACAATGGTGTATACAATGGATTTATGAATATAGATTTTGACAATAATATGTCAAATGTATAAATTTGAAAAAAAAACTAAACATATAATTGCATGACTTATGCCATGTTTATGTTTGAACTTTTTGTAGGGTTAACCTACTTTGAGAGGATTTATTTGAAGTAAAAGTAATGGAAATGACAATTTAAATCCAAATCCAGTGGGTTAACCCTCATATATATAAACGTACTGTTACCTTCTTAGTTATAGTTATGTATACCTCATAAAAAAAAAAAAACAAAATGTCACCAATAGACGATGGAAACCCTCTCCGGCAATCTCAAATCTTTAACAAAACAAGTAAAGAAACATTAAGTTCGGCCGGGCTGAACTTTTAAAACCGTTACCGTCATATGGGGACTTGGGGACTGGTCTGACGACAAGTCAAACGAGGGTACCACGGACATTTATTCCCTCTTAATATTCTTTGTTACCCCAAAGTCAATTAAGTCAGGATTTTGTTGGGTGAGTCATTTCCCAAAGTGTCAGAATATACGTATTGTATATATTGTGGGAATTGGGAGCAGTAAATCAACCGTTTTATTATTAAATTGTGAGTTTTGTGATAGATGGCCTCAACTAACAGATAGCTATTTTAGTTTGCAATAAGTTCTGGTATGCCCGGTATGGTTGGTCTTTCCGCTTTTTTTTTTTTTTTTTTTTTTTTTTGGGTTCTTCTGCTTTTACTTCGCGATTGCAACCAAATCTAAGCTTATAAATTGGATGTATTTGTCCACTTTTCTTTAATCGCGATTATACCAATTTTAGTTCTACTTTAAATATATGTTGCGAAACTTTATTTTTATCAAAAAAGTTTGTTTCGAATCCCTCCGTTGCGAGAACATCCCCTTTATGACCTCTCAAAATTTCAATTTAACCAATCTAAAAATGAAATATTAAAATTCATGTCGATTGAAATTCTTTCGTTTCCGCATCCAGAATATGAGCCTTTCACGTTTTCATGCGTGTCTTTATACCTACTAAAGGCCTGCACAAGACGAATTGTATGAATTATGCTTTTTTTGACACACTGACTTTGTCTATTCAATCATGTGATATGTATTTGATAGACATAAACAACCAACAACATCCCCCATTTTGATTCATGTGTGCCATTGTCTAAGGTTCGATCGCGGCATGGCTGACTCGAATATTTGCATGGTGTTCTCCATAAATGCAGGGTGTCGACGATGACATCGAACCACGTCATCGTCAAATTGTGTGTCATTTGTGTATGTTAATATTCGCCAAGAAATACTTTATTACAAAAAATGTATTTTTTACATATCGGAAAAACAGGTAGCGATTGCGCTTTGCCTTCATCGTCTCGTCGTCTTTTTCGTTGGCAATTGTTTCATTATTGTTGTAATTTTTGTTCTAGAACATCTTTGTATGACACACTCGGCCCAATTACGGTTGTCGCATCAATAGTCGTCGTCGACTTTATGTGCAAGTCGCCCTCGCCGTCGCTTCGATTCAAAAATGGTATAACGGTAAGTCATAGAAGCGACATCGACAGTTTAAAATAAAAGTTGTCAACAACAATTAAAAAAATTTTGGCAACACTCCCTTGTTATTGACAAAAAAGATAAGAAATTTGTTTGTATTTTGAATTCTAATTTTGTCTCTTTCGGAAAAAATATTGTGAAAAAATGAATATTATAAATGAGTTACATATCTTAAGTTCAAGTGAGGAGGAAAAGGAGAATGTGTTAGCAGTGGCAGCAAACAAACATATTTGCATTGCCTTACTCTTGATTGTGTTGTTCCAAAAGTTTATACTGCTCTTTCAAGAGTTCAATAGTTTCTTCTTTCCTTGATGACTTTTTTCTGGGCGATAGAGAAGCTTCAATAATAGTTACATCAGTCTCCTCATTAGTTTTTCGTATTTTCTATTCCAAGTGCACGACCTGGCGGATTCAGTAACTTTTGAAACTGCATTACATTCGCGACAGACTCCTCCCAAGGCGACAAAGTCATTTGCTTAAAAATGCCACCTCCAGTACTGCTGGCTTCGCCCTTATTGTGCAGAATTAGTTTTTTAGTTTTAAATTTTAAATCTTTCTAAACCTAAAAGAATTTAAGAAAACTAATTAATAAAAATAATTTTTAATTTTAACATACTTTTCTCTAATCGGAGGCCCGTTTACATTTAATTTTGTAGCAATGGATTCCCAATCTGATTTAAAATTTGCTGGAACATAACCTTTCGTAAACCCGTTTGCCAAGCATGTTTTTTCGGTAACAAAAATTTTAAATTGCTGTTGTTATTTTCATGGTCAAATATCAAATACAAAATGGTTACAATATCAACGTCGACCAAAAAATACAATGTCGTCACAAATTTTTACGGCGACAGATATTCTCAAATATCGGCTTCACGTCGACTGTTGTATCGACAATGATAATGGCAACTATTTGTCGCAATCGACAAAAAACGAGAACCCTAATATATTATTATTGTTGTCGCCTCGACAACAATAATATTATTGTCGCCTCGACTTCATTTTGCGACGACGACGATAACAGTAATAGGGCCGACTATTCAACATCCCCTTTTATTGGTCATTACATGTTATGACGATGGGTTTGAGTCTGACCGACATGACGAGACATCAAGCATTTGGTTGGATGTCACGTACTGTTATGCGTTTGATCAAACAGGGCACAACATAACGAGCGTTTTCTCTCCATGGCATAAATAGAGAAATATGTCACACTTGCAGCCCTTTAATACCTACCGAAGTTAGTTCGTGTCCAAACAAATATCACCATCAAAATATAGAGGGAATAAATTTATTTTTATTGAATACATTGAAATGCATACATGAGTTTTGTTTTTATTTTTGATTGGTTTCCTTATAATTTTTGTTTTGTTTTGGATTTTACGTTTGTTAAATAATAAATAAGATACAGTATACGTAAGATTAAATTTAATAGCAGCATTTGTTTTCTCGTGCACTTATCGGGGTTCTTTATATTATATAAGCAATATAAATAACTATTATTCTCCTTTCATCGTCGTATATAATTTTAATTATTAAACCTTACAATTTTATATTTATTTAAGCGTTAAATAAATGTTGCTGTGTAAATGTATGTGTGTGTGTGTTGTTTTATGGTGTTTTTGTATTTGTTTTGTTGACCTACCTAGTTTACTTTTTCTTTAAAGTAAAGAATGACCTACGCTTTGGTTCGTCCTTTTGCGATGTGGCTGGTAGTGTCTGTGATCTACTCTCTGCAACAGCTGCCGAATCACTTTGGGCCTTCAAAGCTGAGACCCATTGTGACATTTCATTGTCATCATGGGCTTGCAATAAGAATTCGCCACCATTTGAAAGTCTAATGAAGAATGGTTTGTTAATGCTTTATCAAGTTGAAATGGACTTATTAACATTGACTCACTTGACTCTTAAAACATGCTTCTTCTTTGTGTAGTCGCTGGCAATTTCAACTGAGGCTCCTTGCAAGTCATACACCGGTTCTCCGCGGAAAGTTAATTCAGGATTACTTTTGTAACCCTTTTGTTCTTTGAAGAAGGAAAGACGTCCACTCTTTGCAACTGTATATACCTGTAATTAAATTGAAAAATGGACGTTATTATAGATATTCTGCTTACAGAGGCCGTTTCTAAATACATACCTTGTCCCAAGATCTGTTTGATGCCTTCTTTGTGGTGGACTCCCATTCGTGTTTTCTTGTCAGATAGCCTTCATGAGCTTCACCACTAGCGACAGCTGCTCGTTCTGTAAATATTTACATTATTAGTAAAGCACTGAGACGATCAATAATTAATTAATTTTAAAATGTGTACTAATAACAACAATAGCATAGAGGATGTAAACAGTTCACTTGTTAGTGTTGTTTAATACCTGTTTGTGTTTCAGCAGTGCGCTCAACTTCGGCTGCAGTATCGACTACAGCTAATGTTCCATGAAGCATTAATAAAATGTAAAATGTATATGAGTAATGCTATAAAGTAAAATATCACAACAGTACTCAACGCAAAAAGTTATGTCGGAAGGCGAAAAAAAAATTAAACATAATAAATTTCCTAATCTAGCGGGAATTGTACATCGATGTCGTAATCGTATTGATGTCAGGCAAGTTTCTTTAGTGGATCCAATTCCAAAAGTAAAATGTGTTTAACTTTAAATATTTGAACGCGCGACGTATTTTGGCTTATAATTTCACAAATGACATGTGTTTAATTTTCTTTCTGAAATGCATACAGCATTTGCTTCTTACAAGTACTCCATAATTATTATCATGGTAGATTTCAACAGAACTGGCTAACTGGAAGGGCATGTAATGTCTCCAAAAAGATTTGGCCGGTGAACACCGAAAGGAGATCAAGGTCACTCATATCCCTGAGAAACTGGACTTGAAGCTTGTGGTGGGCCTAATTACAGGACACTGCAACATAAAGGCCAAGAAATCCAAATTTGAGGGGGAGGGGGGTGTGACGACACTGAATACTGCAAGCTTTGTCAGGACGAGGAGGAAACTGAGACGGTGGAGCACTTACTCTGCCACTGCCAAACTCTTATAGGAGTGAGACAGAGGCTACTGGGTAAGCAAATTCTGCCAGACTTGTCCTCCCCCTCCGATATCGAACCAGCAGTCATTCTTCAGTTAGCCAGAAAAATAAAATGGCTAAGGACGACACGTCGCTTCTTCACTATTCGTTATTCATTTCCTTCTCTTCTCTTTATTCTATTCTCCTATCTTCTTAAATTAGGATAAACACAGTGGACCAATGGGTCTCCGAGTGGAGTGGTTGTTTATACAACCGTGCATCATTTAACCCAACCTAACCTACCACTTCAATACCATAAAACGGTAAAAACTCTTCCATTCGATATTTACATAGAAACGTCTAAATATCGAACGTTAGACTAAAATGAGCATGCAAGAATTCTTCACGTTTTCTAATTTAAAATAGAATCAGTTTCACTTTTGTAACGACACCAAAATTATATGTTATACCTATACGGAAAGTATTAACTTCTTTGTTGTACGTTATATCGTAAGTATACGTTTTGGTAATACAGTGAAGAGTTTAACCACGGTATAATTATAAATGTACCTTGATTACGTATGTATGCTCGTATGGTAGATGTTTGTCTTTTTTCTCGAAAATTTCAATTTCTTAATTTGTCGTGATTTTTAGCTCATTTTAAAAACAAGTAAGTCTGCCGGGCCGAACTTTTAACACCCTCCACTATTAAGTAAAGATAATATTTTTATATATAAGTAACGGGATTCAGACTTGTTTTACTTTGAATTAGAAATGGCAGTAAGATCGTTTGGATAATGCGGTTAAACTTAAAAAAAATAAAACAATAAAGTGGGTGGAGCTGTTATATGGGGGCCATACCAAAACGGGAACCTAAATAGACAATTTAAATACAAGGATTGTTAACTATTCCGAGTCTTAAATACCAAAATTGAAAACATTTCCTGATAATTGTGGCTAAGGATATCAAAATAACAAATATCGGTGAGTACCGTTATATGTGCTAGAATCCATTTTGAACTACAAACAGCAATTTTTAGACAAACCCATGAAAAAATGTGGCTAAAACAAATCAAAATACCGAATATCGAGATGTGCCGTTATATGGGAACTGTATCGTGATTTCATCGGACGTCGTTGAATTAACTTAGAATTTTATGCTTATAATGATTTTATATACTTTATGGGGTCTACGACAAATATTTTGATATGTTACAAACGGAATGACGAATCTAATATACCCTCCTTTGGAAGGGCATAAAAATGGAAAATATTAAATTTATTGGAACATTATACACAATTTGGTAGAAATCAGACTAGCCTCATGGCTTGGACAAAAAAACAAAAAAAAAATCAGCCCGAATAGAAATGCAAATTTATAGCCATAATTTACAACATTCTATCGAAAATATTTATTATTGTCATAAGACTTGTCATCCCATTTACTTCTCGCACTCTTTTCAAATTGTTTAAAATTGCAAAACAATTTTAAATAAACAAGATAATGGGACACAAAGTTATACTTTTCGGATTGCCTAACTTAACGATTACAAATGCCAACGTTAGCAGAAGTAAAATCTTCGAATATGAAAAAAACTATAGTGTGCACAATTTTGCAGAGAATTCTTAAAAACAATTACGCACACTAAAATCAGCAATTGATACTTTTAACAAAAACTGTAAAAATCACATACAGATTCACTAATCAATACATAACTTACCGGCTGCTTCTTCGGATGCCGCCACATCGACAACATCACGTTTTTCGGCTTCACGTTTTGCTTGTTCCGCCGCTTCCGCTGCCGCTTTAGCCTCCATTTCTTCCTTAATGCGTTGTCGCTCTGCCTCTTCAGCCAATTCTTGGCGTCTCTTCATTTCTTTAAGCTCAAACTACAGCAGATAAATAAATGTGAGTTAGTTATGCCTTGAGACGCAAAGCTTGATTTATAAACTTACTGTTGTTAAACGCTCAAGTGCACTGAAACGCTCCTCCTGGGCTGCAGCGGACTTTTCAAATGCTTCATGTTTCTTGATGAGATTTTCAACTTCATCAATGGTATGTCCAAGCTCTGATGACAATAGATATGGTTCTTGGGCTATCAACCAAGCTTCGGCAACGGCAGCATCTCTGGCAAATTGATACACTTCGAGAACTGCAAATAAATATATATGTTTGTTAAATTGTGTTTTGGTGGTTGCAACTGAGACAGCCAATCGGTTCACAGAATACTTACTTAGTTGTAAATTCTCCCAGCGTTCTTCCCATCTTCTTAGCAACGCGTTTCGACTGTTATTCAATTGCAAAAGTCTGTCTTTAATATCGGCCGATGCGTAATGGTTACGAGTCAGCAATTCTTTGCCCAGTGATATACATGCTGAGAAATTGTCTTCGCGTGTGTCGATTTCCGCCTTTAAGCTCTGGTGATTGTTCATAAGAAGCTCGACCCCTGAAACGTCGCGTGGTTTTTCAGAGGTGTTCATCTGTCTAACCAAATCTTCCATCCAGATCATTAGAATCCGTACCATGTTAAAGAAGCGGAACAAATCACCGGTGTCGGCCAATTTCTGTTTACGTGCATCGCACATGGCCTGAAGATTCGCCCATGCATGCAACACCTCCATTTCGCGATTTGTGATTTCCTTAGCCTTGTCGCCAGCATATGAATCTTGTAATTTTGCCGATTCTTCTTGTATTTGTTGTACTTGGGCGTATAGAGTCGTCAGATCCTGCATGAAATTGTAGTGCTTACGTTGTAGGGCCGAAACTGAACCGGCATCGCGACCCAATTCATCCGACACACCGTGTTGTTTCTCGATAATGCGGCTAAGAACATCTTTGCAATCGTGGAAGAATTTGTGCAACTCGCGGGAAGCGGCAAGCATTTGTGTGCGCGTTTCGATTAGTTCCAAAAGGTCTTGCCAGGACTCGTTGAGATTGTCCTTCCATTCTGCGATTGTGGCGGAATCCGAATGACCAGCTTGGATCAGGTTATCGGCAATGCTGTTCACCTTGGCGACACGTTCGCCACCCACGGATTCTGTGTCGCGAGCAAATTCACTGAATCGTTCAGACAACAGCGTGACATGATCATAATCCTGACCCAACTCTTGGGATCCAGCCACAACTTCGCGATCGGCAATCCATTGTTCCAAATCGTCTACCTCACGATTGAGCATGAACAATTGCAGGGCTTCGTTTAGGCGAGCACGTCTTTCTCCAGCTAAGTCCTTGAGTCCAGCGTACAATTTGTCCAATTGTGACTGTTTTACGGCAACTGCGTCGACACTCGACACATCGTCGATATTGAATTGGCTAGCCACTTCGCCCAACTGGCGAATTGTGTTGGCATAATCTTCAATGGATTGTTCCAGGTTTTCGTGCTTCTTCATGAGGTTCTGGGCACTGACTTCATCCTTGCCACGATCCTCAACCATCATGTACAATTCCTGTTCGCTCATCCACGATTCAGCTTCTTGGGCGTCAAAGAAGTACTGCTGTATTTTTTCGGATTCCAGGAGATTTTTCTTGCGATTTTCAACGGCATCTTTGAGTTCTTGCCATTTCTGTGTCAAGTCGCTGATTAATGCCTCGAATTTCTTTGCATCCTCGTGACCCTCGTCAATGAGTTTGCGGCCATTGTTGCAGATTGCATTGATACGTGGTTCGTGGTTATCAATTTCAGTGGCCAAGGATTGGTTCTTCTTTTTGAGAACATGTACATTGAAGAGAGAGTTGCCATAGTCGTTGGAATTGGCAACAGGCAGTTTTTCGTTTATCCACAATTTCTCATCCTCGATATCGCGACAAAACTGGAACGCTTCTTTCTTCTTTTCCAATTGTTTTTGTCGTTCGATCAGTGGAGCCTTAATCTTTTCGAACCGATCCAGCACTGCAATCTTTTTGGTCACAATCGGTTCAATCTTTTCTTCGGGCACCGTCTTCTTAAGGTATTCGGTTTGTTTGTCGATTTCTTCGACTTGACGTTCCTTAACGGCCATTTGTGTCTGTATCACGTGTTGCTTCTGCATCAAAATGTTCACAGATGTCAAGTCATTGCCAGTGTCAGCACTAACAATTTGCTTCTCCAATTCGGTAATGTACGAATCGATGTCGTCGCAAGTCTGTTGGACAAGCACTTCGCGATTAGCGTCGAATAACATGGCACCCTTCTCTTTCGTGTGGGTTTCCAGATCTTCAAATTGTTTTGCTAGTTCCTTCAATTTTGGTTCAATAACATCCTTAAATTCTGGCTTTTCTTTGGACAATTCCTCGGCGGCCTTCTCGGCTTCGTAGAGGCGTTCCTTGTTGGCAGCGATTTCAGCTTCGAAGGCCTGATGCCGAGTCCATTTGGAATGAATAGTCTTCGCACTTCTGTATGTCTCATCTTGAGAGGTAACATATTTCTCTTGGACCCATTCTGACAACTCGTCCAAGTCTTGCAAGAATTCGTGAAGTTTGACTTGATTCTTTAACTTCTCGTGCTGTTCCAGAGCTCTTCTGCGGTTATCTTCACGACGGCTGGCAATATTTTCTGCACGTTTTCCGATCTTATCGGCATCAAAGTGTTCCTTCTCAACCAATGTTTCTGCTACTTGCAGAAGAGTGTTGATTTTATCGTCATTGGCATCCATTGTGGTCAGGAATGCCTCATGGCGCTTGAGTTGATTTTCGGCTTGTTCCAAATTGACAGGAGTGTCGTCTTTGCTGAGGAAATGTTCTTGTTGGCTGAGCAAGACCTCGGTCTGACGAGCATCACGGTTGAAAAGCTGTTGATCAAGACTTTGCGATAGCAAGACTTGACGGTTTTCCCACATTTGATGCAATTCCTCCCAACCATCCTTTAGAGCCTTCAAACGTTCACGCAAGAACATATATTGTGGATCATCAGATGTATTCGATTCTGATGTCAATCGTTCTCCATACTCCATCATGTTCTTATAGTCTTCAGTATAATTGTCGATTTCTTCGCGAATTGATTGATGCTGGTTGAGCAACTGTTCAGCCTCTGGCAAAGATGTTGGTGTATCTTCGGAAGCAACGTCGGTTTGTGTCTTGGTCAACCAAGTCTGGAAGTGATCCAAATCTCTCAAGAATCGGTGCAAGTCGCCGGCCTCTTCCAACTTCGAATCACGTTCCTTCAACATCTGTGTCAACTGTTCCCATATAAGTTCGATCTGGGCAATGCGATCGCGAATGATTTGTGCCTCCTCAGGATGGTCGGACTCAATGCTGTCGGCTTCCTTTCCAAGGCTAGAAAGTTTAGCTTGGATTGCTGCCAAATCACGCTCCATGCCACTCAATCGTCGTTGCAATGTCATAACGCCAGTCAAATCCATTTCCAAACTGTCCGTTTCAGTGAGAATACGTTTCTTGTCTTCGATCCAGGAAATAGTTTCGCGACATTCAATGTAGAACGTTTGAACGCCATGAGCGGACTTAAGTTCGTCCATTTTTGCTTCAGCTTTCTCACGCAAGTTCGACCATTCAACGTTAAGGCGGTTTTGACGTTCCAAAATTTCATCAGAGTTCGGATGCTCGACATGCAACAATTGCCTGGCCAATTGGTTGACAACGGCGACGCGGGAAGCGTTTGCATTCATTTCCTTGTCGAATCCTTCGAAGCGATGCTTCATAATTTCAACGTCTTCGATATCTTTTCCGGGTACCATTGTGTCCAGCATCTTGGTCTTTTCCTTGATCCATTGTTCGACACCATCAGCCTCAGACATGAGTTTGTAAAGACTAAGAGCATCCAACAGACGTTGTTTGCGCAACTTTCCTAGCTCGGTAAGCTCCTTGTAACGCGTATCGATAGCTTCCAGACGTTTGTCAACGTTAGCCTTCTCCGTTTCATTGAGTTTAAGAGTTTCAGCCTGTTTGTGAAGAGCATCGATTACTTCAGCGTAGTTCTTCAGCTCATCCGCAACATCTTTGTGTTTCTTAAGTAGCGACTGAACATTTGCTTCGTCACGACCAACATCTTCGCTAGAGACAATACGCAATGTGTCCAACATCCAGTTGTCTACGTCATCTGCATCTGCGAACAACTGGAAGTATTCGACAGCATTCTCCAGGCGTTGACGTCTGTATTTTGTCAAATCAAGAAGATGATCCCATTTTGAAAGGATTTCCTTAAGTCGATCCTTAATTCTATCGGCCCCAAAGTGACCTTCGGTAATAAGTTCGGCGCCAACCTTGGCAACATTCTGCAGTTGAGGGTCATGAGAAGTAATCTCGGACTCTAAGGCTTTATGTTTGCTGAGCAACAAGTTAACAGTTGTCAAGTCATGACCAATGTCGTCAGTTGAAACTATCTGTTCCTTCTCCTTAATCCAGTTCTCTTCGTCGGCAGTATCCCAATAGAATTGCCACAATTTACGACTCTCTTCCAAACGACTACGACGTTCGACGGCCAATCGCACTAGCTCAGCGTATGCGTCCTCCAACTGTTGAACACGGCTTACTATGATCTCAGGATCACATGGCTTATATGATTCTGGGTCATCACTGAGGAATTTCTGCGAATTTTGTACCACAACTTTGACGCGTTCGCCCAAAATATTTATATCGGCTTCTACCAAAGAATGCTTTTGCAAAAGATCTTCAACGCCCATCAAATGTTTGCCGTAGTCATCAGTCAATAACAATTGCTTGATTTCTTCCATGTTGTCGAGGATATACAGCATTTCCTGGAAGTTCTGTTGTAATTGAAGTGAGATCTCCAAACGCGTACGACGAGCACGCAAGAGCTCCAACAAATAGTTCCAAAGGCGCATCACATTCTCCTTGCGCAATAGAATGCGTTTCACATCATGATATCGTTCCGACTCTAATTCATCGCATACAGCAACTACGGCTTGAACACGTTCCTCGTAGGCGAATATGTCAGTTTCAATGGCCTCATGTTTCTTGGCGGCTGCCTCCACCGCAGCCAAATCAAAACCGAAGTTATCTTGGCTAACCAAACGCTGATTCTCCGACAACCAGGTCTCGCGCATCGATGCTTTGCGATCAAAGCGGGCTGCCAATTGCTCTAACTTCTCTTGACGTATCAACTCTTCGCGCAAAGCTAGTTCGCGTTCGTGTTCGGCCTTTTCCAAACGCTCCCAGGCTTTATTGATGTCCGAGATCATTTTACCCTCCTTTGGAGTGTATGGCTTCTGGTTATTAGCCCTCATTTTCGATTGCAACGTAAATAGGAGTACCTCTAAATTACCCTTCTCAACAAATTTGGGTGGTTTTTCTATTGTACGATAATTGGAGAACTGCGCCAATTGTCCTTGAACGCCAACTAAGGAATTCTCAAAGACGCGTTCACCCAATGCCTGGATAGTTGTTTCAATCCATTTCAGCAAATCGCTTGTGAAATGTTCATAGTCATGAATCATTTTATCATTTTCCATAGCTATGCCAACCACTTTACCAATACGCTTGCCTTGTACAGTCTCCTGCTTAAGCTTGCTGAAGTAGTGGTAGTAGGTGACAACATAAGTTATGATCGATTTCTCATCAGGATGCTCTACAAATACGTCTTCGGCATCTAAAAGTTTAGCCAAACCAAGCTTATCTTCGGCCACATCGAAGGCGTTGTTTAAGTTATGCATTGGATTGGCTTTTGACAATTTTTCAAATTGTACCAAATCAGGACGGTGTTTGTGGATAATGGCGTTAAAAGCAAGGCCATCGCGCCACGATGTTGTAAAGTTGCGAACATTGACATTGTGATATCCTGCTGTTTTCATTTGACACCACAATAGTAAAGCATCCTTGGCTGACTTGGTTTCCTTATTGTCTACTTCCTCAATAGTAATATCTTGGATCTAGACATTAATTAGATGGGAAGAAGAGTAATTAGATGGGAGACATAAAACACAAATGTAGATAAAAACTTCACAGCCGTTACAAATTTGCAAAATGAAAAAACAGTCAAAACTTACTTGGAATCTCAAAATAATGGTCCAAATTAAACCTAAATTTAACGATGCGTTGCCATCGACAATATCGTGGGAACCAATATTTTCCAAATGTACGCGTTGCTCCCTCAGAAATTGCAGAGCTTTGTCTACGTTTTCCAAGCAGTGGATTCTCATTTTTCCCTTTGTAGGCTTCGGCAGCCGTTCGCCGGACAGCACTTCCAGCAACTTTATTAAATGCTTGCCATCTCGCATATCAACGTAAAGGTCTGATATTCTGCAGTTAACCCGGCACAGATGCGAATTTACCCATTTCGTGAAAGTCTTCTTTTGTACGCTTTCGCGTTCTTCGGCCAAGGCCTTAATACGTGAACGTTCGAATAATCTTGAACTGGAGTTGCCACCATCGTATTCATATTCGTCGATGTATTCGTTGCCAGGACCCTGACTAGGGTCCCATCGAACAATTGAAATGTCCGTCGTCATTGCTTTCGCAAGTTAATTTCTGCAATTAGAAGACAAAAATAGGTAGTAGATATCAGCAAAACAACCTTTATCACTTATGTATTAACCAGAATGTTGATACAAATAACTGACATTTAACAACACGTCATTAAAACAATTTGACCATGACATCAACAACTATAAAACAAATGCCTTATGAACGCCGAATATTTTATACAATTAACCAAAGTTAATTAAGTAATCTAATATGTTTATTTGAAAAAAAAAAAAAATTCATCTAACCCACAACCCAGATATTTACAATATGTCGGTATGATATCATTTTAAATGAAAATATTCTAAATTTGCTAAAAAAAATAAGTTATATATGAATTATACCATAGCTGGTGGATAATTTAATTAGTTGTGCCAATAAAAGTCAATGGTACCTCAATTAGAGTCGACAAGGGCGCAAAGTGGACTCCATATGCAAATGTGAGCTTCGTGTGTTTAGTTTCTTAGGCCAACAATATAATTTGTTTGAGTTTTTCGTTTTCGAAATTCTTACAAGATACTTTATGTGAAAATAGGCATACGTTTATTTTCGAATTACCTATGAAATTTAGATCACTTCAAAATTCTATTTTCAAACGAGGGCAGACTGGAGTAGGCGTTGTACAGCAATTTCTCTTATAAATACCAAAAAAAAAAGAATACAAATGATTCATAATATTTACTCAAACAAACAAAATTCCAAGCAAAATGGATATAGGTAATGTGTGAAAATATGAGTTTAACACTCAATTGAAATATTTTTCCAATTGTACATATTTCATAACACACCCGACACAGGTTTCTCAACTATTATCTATAAAAATACAACAGGTACAGCACTATTGACATACCAAAAAATTAGTTGCTACAAGTTAGTAGGTAAGTTCCTTAGTGCCTTTAACTTATCACATCAAATGTGGAATCAGTTAAGAGTCAATAGATAAAACACACCGATTATACAAAAGTACACACACACACACACGCATACCAATTTTATTTTCAACAATGAGAATGAAATACAAACAGGGAATAGAAAACTCAATAAAAAATGTGAATATATACAGGTATAAAAATATACATTAGGGGGGTGGTGTTTATTAGAAAATCTTCCAATTTTTCTCAAATACAGATCGTGGTCAACAACCTTATAAAGCCTTTTTTTAATAATCCACACGCAAACTTTCGACAATACAACACATGTACTTATTTGCTTTATAAAAAGGAAACAATTACAAAAAACCCTCTGTTAAGTGATAAGCACGGACCTATCTAGTAATCTTTTATCATATTTATAAAGAAGTTGGAGTTAGTGTTTCAAAGAAACCATTCGGATGGATATCCGTATCCGTGTATGATCCGCCACATCCAAATCACTTATACCTGAAAAGGGACCTCTTGATTGCCAGTTGTTGATGACAAATGAAGTCACTCCATTAATTATGTTCATCTACTTCAAAGAATTCTGTGAGAATATATATTTGCCAGAAAATAAAACGTCTTTTGTAACAAATACATTCTTTACTAAACATTCACGACAATTCACATTATTATGTTTTAGAAAATGCGGAATGACACAAGATTTATATAATTCGGGTCATTCATTTTTAATCATTGCCTCCATTAATTTAAAAGCGAAGGCGAAAGGTCGAACAAATCATGTTTTGCAAGAAAATTACAAAATTCAAGTAATCAATAAATTAAAAACATCTATCAAACGACATTCAATTTTGCAAAATCAGTTATCTCGTGGATATATTCAATGCAGAATGATTTTTATCTAAAAAAAATAAAAAATACACAAATTGTTATACTGATCTCAGAAAAAAACTGTCATAATTCGCTATAATTTACTGGACTATTCGAGTTATCAATCAATATTCAATAAGATATTGTACAAATTGTTATCAATTATTGAGCTATCAAATTCACCTATTAAATGTGTATTACAACAACTATATATACATATATTATTAGCCAAAAAGCAATAGTGAAAATTGTATGCCATAGATACACTACAAATGCAATGTTATAATAGTAAAATATTATATCATTCCTCTGGGAAAGATCGTGTTAACAGAATAATTGGAAATGAAATGAATTGTTTCCTTTATTAGTCAACCTTTCTTTATAGTTGAAATCAAATAAATTCAATTTGTTTGCTAAATGTGAAAATTAACTTATTTTAGATTCGAAGAGAATTATTCCGCTTAAAATTTTATTCGAATGAAACTTACGTTTTGTCAATGGAAAGAAATCATAACTATGTTAAAATTAATAATTTTTTTTTAAAATATTAAATGTTAAATAGTTTAAATTATTGTTAATTAACAAATAAAATGATTTTGGAGTGTTTACCCACTAATGGGCATATTTTAAAACTAAAATCTTTTAATCGTTTAAAGTTTGCTTCTTTTACTTGAAAGTACCTAAATTTTGTGCACCTTATGTGCCGAATTCTGAGACACTTACCCCACAAACATATAGTTTAATGTTAGCTTTTCTATACAGGTAACTGACTTGTCGTTTTAGAAGAAAGGTCCAATATTTAATCAACACTGAAGAAAATAACTGCTCGAGAGAAATTGCAGTAAGAGTTTAAATTTTTTCATAGTTTTCAATTTTTCGTAGGCAAATTGTAATACATAGTATTAATTCGATGCTTGCGGTCGACGACACATGCGTTTTTACGAATGTTACCGAAATATTTAGAGTGCATAAATTTTCAAAGATACCTAAATTAAAGTTTGGCATAAAGTATAAAACGAAAAACTGGACCTATATAGGATGCATAATTGCGATTGGAGATTCAAAGAGAGACAAATCACAATGGTGCAGAATTACAAAGTTTATTGTCAAAGTCTTCCTTAGCGATCCCTTGTATGGGCCATGATTAAGAAGATTTTTTGTATCGGAATAAAGTACAATTGGAACCCGTTCTATAAATTTTCAATGATATGTACGGCCATACAAACCAATTTACCATAGTGGGGAAGGTGTATATTTTTGTAGAGAAATTTGCCGCTAAAAACATTCAATTGATCTGTTAGCGTGGGCCTCCCCTTTTTAGAAAGCAACTTAATTTGCACCCAAAGAGGGTTCCATCCAGCACTGTTTGTTATTGACTGCAACGTTATGCCACCTGCAATGCAAACTCTCGCTATCTTGTAATGCATATATACTTTATGTACAGCAAGAAGCCAATTGGACTGTCTCTGCTTGCCTGTACTTGCACAAAACATTCATTAATGGGTAGGAAGGAACAAACGTAAAAACATAAAATATCAGCTCTCGTCATCAGATAAATTGTGGGTGGGATAGACGCTTTTGCGACATGATATTTTCATCAGAATTTTGTTTTATTTTTAGTAATGACGAATTTAATTTAGAGAAATTCCAATGAAATATTCCTTTTTCTCAAAGTGAGCTGGCAGAAAAGTATTTACACTGAATACCTGCCTATTGGCATCCGTGACATCTTAATTAGAAAACATATAGGTATGTATTTTGAGTCTAAATTATTAACAAAAAAAGAGACACAACCTTTGACTTGGTCCCCAATTGGTCATTATTATACAGTTTTCCATACATACGTACATATTTATTAACAGACAAACACACAAAACACTACTAATTGCATATCCAATTTAGAACAACATACACAACATATGTACATGCTATCCATGTTTGTTTGTAAAACTTGTGTCAAACACTTAATACTTGTTGGTGTATGTTAGGTTGAATATGGTTTATATTCAACCATAATTGTATGTATACATGTGTGTATGTATCGTTTTCCGCACGTACGTATGAAATCATTGTGAAAAGTTCATGTTGTCTGGTGGCAGGGGTAGCAGACGAAATAGAAGAACAAAAAATGAGCTCATTCGCACTCAGCAAACTGAATACTCTTCGATACATTACGGTCGTTTGTGGTGGTTGGGTAGTACTTTTGAATGTGTGTCCGTGTGTATTGTATCGTATCACTGGCGGTGGCGACGACGACGAAGACCACGACGAATATACACACAAAAGAGAATCAACAAAGAGCTAACTGGTAAAATGGAACAAAATAAAAAACTTGAATACTACATGCAACTCTTATCTATTACGTAATTTTTCTCATTCTTTCTTCTTGCGCTTAAAACATAGCTTAAGCATCACACACACACACTCCCAATCAAATGTATTTCGATTGTCTGGTTGTTCTACTGGATGGATGACACAAACAAATATCAATGAATTCATCACCATTGCTGACATACAAACAGTGGATTGCGTGAGGAGAAGTAAAACCAAAAATAATATATACCTATATAAACATTTAAAAGGGCAAACAAAATGACGACTAACAGAATTACGTATTCCTGTCACCGCCTTATTTTAGTCTTAATGCTAGAGAGCGAGAGTGGAAACGAAGAGAACAAACAGCAACAACAAAAAAAAAAACATTGGTATTTTGGTGTTTCATTTTAGCAATTCGGATTTGTTTTGATATTCTTTTCGTAATAGACGCCGCTCCTTTCGCCACTGAGGTAATCATGCAAAGACAATCAAGATGTTCATTTGTATATTGACCCAAATTGTAAATGACAACTTATGGCGAATAGTTGAGTTAGGACGAAAACTTGACAAGTTTAATAACAACGATGACGCATATAACTATTATAAAGAGAATTAACGTGACAAATTTCACCTATACTTCCCACTAATAGATATATGTAGGTAGGTTTGGAGTTTGTAAAGAAAAGATGTCTTAAGAACAATTATCGGTTCATATACATGAAAAGATGGATCAAAAAACCTACTCTCAACAACAGATCGTGCATTCACCAGTAACACAGGAAATATTTGTTCGTTCTGAATCTTCTTTACCCATGCAGAGCCACCATAAGTGTTAGTCCAGGGAGCTTCAGAGAGCTTTATTTTTATGATAGATATTTGACTTAACTATAAAGTACATATTAAGAGAGTTTAATGCCCAACTACATATTATGTTAAAGAGAGACTTTTTCATATTTTTAACCCATCAAGTTTCAAACTTAAAAGTAACGCTTAATTATATACACTACGCGCTACTATCAATACACTTGTACTTTATATATTCTATATATTTAATATATGTATATCAATATATACTTTACGATAATGTATGCTTTAGAATGCTACAGATAATTGTGGAAAAAATCACTTTACATATGGCTCTAGCATCATGTGGTAAAGGGCCGCTTATACATAATTATTTCACATTTTTATAGCAAAATTGTCAAACATCAAAGTAACGTCATACTATATATTCAATACTTTACAATAAATATACTTATATTATTTTTTATATAAAACATTTATTTATACATTCAAACTCTGTGGAGCGTCTAGAATATAGCTGAACAAGAAGTTGTTTTAGTATAGTATTATAGTAGTATCTTAGTATTATTTTATATAGAATATAAACTGAGATAGTATATTTTTTTGTCAGCAAATATTTTGTATTTTTTCGAATAACATGGAATTCTAATTCACAATTCACGGCTTCAAAAAAAAAAAAAAAATGAAATTTAATACTCTGCACAAGTCTTGTAGGCATATTGGCATTCTAAAACAAGATAATGCAAACGAGAAATATCACATTTGCAATTTAATTGGTTTTAAATTTTTGGGCGTTGAAGTTCCTAGCAAAAATGATTTTTATACTTATGTGTTGGTGGTATTGTAAGTTTGTGTTGGTGGTATTATAATTTTGTAACACCTCGAAATATTGGTCTCCCGCATAGGAAACTAAGTCGACCTAGCTATGAATGTCCGTCTGTCCATGTTAATTTGTAATCACTTTACAGGTCGCAATTATGCAAGGTGGTGGGTCTAGGGTCAGAGTAGTAGCCTATTGTTGGAAATTGGATATATAGGAGATTATAACATAATATTTTTCCCGATTTTGCAGTTGCTCTACAATTTGCAATCACAGACCAATAGACGCGGAATTTAGTATTAAGACTGGCCAGAAGCCGTCCATTTTCTTTGGTCATCGGATCATATTTAGCGGTTAAGATAGACCATAACTTTTATGCAAAAAATACGAACATTTCCACTAAACCGCTAGTATTTTTAATCCTGGCAAAATCACAAATACACGAAAATGTCCCTTCTGACCGTTCAATTAATGGTCACATACAATATATCGCATATATAGCAAAATTTATACAATCTCATCTCAGAACGGCGGGGCAGATTTCGACAATTCTGACTAATTCGAAATGGACTCTTGCCAGAAAACATAATTTGAAATACAATTACAATTTTGAATTATACATTTTTTATAGTGTTTTTTTTTTACATTCTGCAACACTATGTGTTGAAGGTATTATTATCGTCTGATCCTCACGAAATTTTGCACAGGGGTAGGCTCAAATGAACCACAACTTTCGTGTGAACTTGTTTTGAATACCTAACAACACGAGGGAGAGCGTAAATATTGGCCAAATGACCTTGGTCAAAAGTTTAAGGGTAACATTTGTGCAGGGCTTTATGATATCATTTCAAAAGCGAAATCTTCCAAATTCGATTTTGACATAAGGGGGCTTTCAATATATTGTAATGTTGTAGGATATCACATGGTCGGCCCCGTACGGCTATAGCCTTTGTTTACTTGTTATTAATTATATTATTTATTTCCTTTGCATTTAAAGCCAAATAATGGTGTCAAATTTAAGTATAATTAAAATGAGTCCACCTTATATCAGAGCTTCTTTAAAATACAGTTCCAATGTTTCAAATGGCAAAAGATACATTATTCTTCCCCTCTTTCTATCTATCTCTTTAATAACTTTCTTTCAAGTTTTCCTTTCTTTCAAATGCTAACATATGTATTTATCAACTGGTAGAGATTTCACAGATTATGGTAAATTTAAAACATAACATTTGTAAAACTTTTAGAATCATCAAAATACAGTCAAATTATCTGGAAAAATATTATTTAGAGAATGAAATAAAATAATATTTCCCTTCGAATTCAAATAACTAAAAATTAGTTGGTACGATCCTTAAATTTAAGTCAAAATCAGATGCATAAATTGTAATTCATAGATCGGTAAGATGAACTAAAGTTATAATTCAGTATCAAATATGTAAAATTTTGTATTATTTCGATTACCCAAACATTATAAATGACACGAAATTTTGTGCATATATGTCCATGATGGTGGAAGGATAAAATCACTTATGTGCACACAAATCCGATATCTTAAATATTACTCAGTTCTATACTTTTTACTGTACGAGTTACTTCAATTCCCATAAAAAATCTTCCAAAAATTCCCTTTTCTAACATATTTTATCTCCCCACATACTGAGCGTTCAAATTACTACTGCCGCAGATGAACCCTTGTGTATATGTGTGTGAGTGAAGTTTTTAAATATTTGTTTTATTTTTTTATGATTTTTTTTTTTTTTTTAAAGAAATGAAAAACATTTTTTGATTTTCATTCAACTGAAATACTCGAAATGTATGTGTATCATTAAATCCTTTACTCCTAACATAAAAGACAATTTGTTGATAAATTTTATATTTGATTTTTTACTACAGCTAAAACTAAATTAAAAAAAAAAAAAACAGAAATAATTTCAACTTTTGGAATAGATCTATTTTACTTATTTAGTAAACTTTTTCAGATATTATTAGTTTTTTATCCACAGATTTAACTTTTCCCCTAATTTTGGCTAAGAATTTTTCTAGTTGTCCTTTCTGAAGTGAACTACTTTATAAAACCACGCCAATTTCCAAATCGTTTTATATGTATCAATATCTTTCCCTGATCCAGTTCACTACTTCTATGACATGTTCTCTAATTTTGATATATCCTGGGGCTGACCTAACCTAAGAAACAGTATTATTATTTTCTGTTTCTTAGGTAGAAAGTAGAAATCAAATGTATATATTCTTGAAGCAATTAGGTATCGTACTTAAAATTCTATATGTACCTATAAAAAAGGTTTATTCAAGCTCAAGGTATATTTACAACACATGACGGTGGTAGCGATGCTACCTATTTTTCAAGCAAATAATGAAAAGTATTCCCGAAGTGTTTGCGCGTTTTTTTTTTTTCATCCTGAAATTGAAATTCCTTGAAAGAAGAATTCAAGCTTGGAAAAAATACAGTTATAAAAACCAGATTTTAAATATTTCTAATAGCGTAATTTGAATTTACTATGAATTCAACTGGACTTTTCGTCAACTAAGAGCTCCAAGTCAATAAATGAAGATTAGTAGCATAGCTCAATTTTAACGAAGATCATACACAAATAAAATATAAATTACAAACACACTGTTATCCATTGAAATTTTGTACAATGTACAACCACCACATCAATCTATCATTGACGATGAAAAATAAACACTAAACACGCACACAAAAATAATTTAGAATACTACGCCCAACCCAATGAGCTCAACTTTCTCTAGCTTTTTGTGTTCACTTGTTTTTTCTGGCCTTTACAAGAGCGCACTTGATACTTCATCATACAATCAGTTTAACAGTCATTTCATTAAGATTGTTTTCAGCAAAATTTAGAGCTACTTAATTCATGATGGATTATATAAATATCCTTCAAACTGTCATTATTGCAAATATCGATATCAAATATTTTGTATCTGCTTGTTTTGAATCACCTTTAATGTTAATTCACACACTTTCTTTCCTCTATTTCTTACTCTCTGTAACTGATGGTTATTCTCGCTCTCACACTCACTCACTTTACGTTTTAGCACTTGAATTGACGTTTTTTGTTGCCACTTAGAAAATTTTCATATATTCTCACTGTTTTTGTATTTATTTGTTTGTTGTGGTTGTTGGTGTTAATTTTACCAATAAATAAGGTAAAATTAAATTTTTCACTCGAAGCACATTTTGATGGGGCAAACGGGCAGTATTTTAATAAAGAAGATATAAAAACACACACGACCGCACGCACGACGGCAATGATGATGTTCTCTCCGTCTGTAGGTTAATGCGGCAAGTAAGCAGAAAGCAAGCTAAAACAATCAGACAACTTACCAACCAAGATTTGTTGTTTTGCTCGTCGTGCGGTGCGAGTAAGAGTGAGCGAACGAATTGAATAGACCGAATAAAATGATGTCATCAACACAGTAATGAAACGAAAAAGAGTGTATTTTCTGAGCGAGAAGTAGAGGAAAACAGCAGAACTCATTGTATAGATAAATCAATCGATGGCAATGTACATACTTATATATATGTATGAATGGATGTTGCTTTCAAGTTACGATCCAGATTCATTTTCATCATATTCAAAACATTTTTTTACTTGGTTTGTATCCCTTTTCTCGCCACTTTTATTCAAATAGATGCAATGGTTTACATTATTGGATCAAGCGTTTTTAGGCTGTCTATCACTTTATAGGGCGTTGTCAGTCTTGCCTAATATTTTTAATTTATTGTTATTTGCACTTCCTACTTCCACAAAAATGAAAAACTATTGCTCTTCTCGCAACTTACCGCCGTTTCGTATGTTGATATTCAGTAAAATATTATTAAGCACAAATCGTTATGTCCACAAATGTTGAATATTCTTTGATGTTTGCACACAATTTTCTCATTTAGCACTCAAATATATAAAAATAAAAACCTTTCTTCTAATGTTTAAACATTCACAACATTCATTCAACGACAACGACAGAACTAACTTTGAAAAACTTGAAAAATTATGTGTGTATACCAGAAAACTCGGCCGACAATTTCGAGACAGCACACGGCGTCAAAACAACGCAAGACATGGGATTCTTCGTTGGTATCGGTGTTGCCAGCATTATATATTTAGTTTTGGTGCTTAAAGGGTAAATATATAAAAGTATGTTTACATACAATCATGGTAGAAGATGCACCAAAGCTTGAGATCATTGATATGTTAAAAATTGTTCAACATTTCTTCGATAATAGATTTGTTTATGTTTTCCAATACGCCGCCTCTATATGCACCTTTAACAAAGGTACGGTACAAAGGTAAAGGATTTGTTTTAACAATTTTTACAAATTTCAATAACTTTTCACTCAAAAATTTTAATTTCAAAATTGGTTTCACAGAAATGTCCATGCGACTACCTGTATTCTTCTACTATGCATACAATACTTTATGCAGGATGCTTGAATAATCACAAAAACACACGTTATATATTTTTGAGATTGGTCAATTATCACGGTATTACAGCTAAAGATTTTTTGTGTAAGCTCGCTATAAGGTAAAAATATGTAAATACAAATCTTTATCTGGATTAACCCTGATTACTAATCAATAGCAGTAAATTTGTCTAAGGGTGCAAGTACATAAGAAGCTTGAAGTCATGAGAACTCATGACTCCTGTGGACCATTTACATGAGGAGACGAAGTTTTTCCCTTAACAATATGCTTTCGTTGCAATACCTGCTTGGGTGTTATCGTGGGAGTCATCCTAACCACCATATTGCTAGGAACACAATTGGAGCGAACGACGAATTTCGCCCTACGCGGCGACAAAATGAGCCGCGAAAATTCGTCGTATGGAACACAATACCGACGAAATTATAAAACAGCTGATGAAGTTGTTTACTTTTTGCTCATTTGTTGACTACAATGAATTATACAAGAACACATAATTCTTTACGTTCTCTATTATAATTTCACTTATGTCCATCTTCTCTATTATAAATTCACTGATATCCATCTTCACTCAGGCGCAAGTACACAAATAAATAAACAAATTAATTATGTTTTTTTTATACGAGTAACAGATAGTAGAGTGACCATAACAAATTTTAAAGTAAAAAGTAACTTTATTTACTAAAACACATAAAATTCGTACAAGTATGGCCACCTTGTACTGTTTTGTTCGCCGGTCGCCGGCGTATGAAATAGAAATAAAGCTAATTGAGTTCGCGGCGACCGACGAAATTTTCGCCGGTGCCGTGATTGTGTGCACTTCCATATACACATATGTGTTTTATTTTTGACGACGAACATACGCCGCGAAAAAATTCGTCGTTCGCTCCAATTGTGTTCCTAGCATATGGTGGACAGAACTCCCCCACCCAGAAGAAGTCAGCCGATGATTTAAGACACTCAAAAAAGTCAAAAGCTACCCCGAGCTCATTTTTCAATATTTGCGAATGGAAAATTGTAATATGTTCAGCTCACGAGCCATTTTTCGGTCACTGCGACGCGGGTTTCTATCAAGTTGCTGTTTTCTTCCGTCCACTTACTTGACAACGGGCTACCCTACCAGTATCGCGGTAACGAGCGATGGAACGAGACTCAAATGATTTATTCACATTTAAATGCTGGAGTGCTCTAACGTTAGAGCCACTTGTGGTTTTGCAGCCAAATATAAAGAAACTACACTATTTTCTGGAAAATTCTCACCAAAATGCTTTGGTACACTTATAAACAATATAATGTGCTGTCATTGGAATAATTTTAACAGCTGTCGGACGAGTTTCTTGGGAATGACAGCAGTCTGAATTTGGTTACAGTTTTTTCATCTCACCCTGTACCAATGAATTAAAGCGAAAAATGGATTTGAAGAAACGTGGAGTAGGATTGGACGACTTTTTAACACTTCTCTTTACAACTTCGACGCATTGAGGCTTCTACACAAAATTGGAACCCCGAGCACATCAATAAGTACATTTCAAGTATAACACGTGTTATATTTTGTTACATTTTATTTATTTTTTAATTTTTCTCATGCATTACGTTCGATTTTGACGTTCGTGCGTTTAAGGGATCATGCATATTCTCATTTTTGAGTTATTTTAAAGCTAATGGGTGTAAAAAGATGTCAATTACTACGAAAAACATTTTTATTGATTTGTTGAAAGTTTACCGGTCGTTGGCAGAAGTTTTGGGATGTTAAATGTGCAGAATATACAGGGTTGTCCATATTCGACGGACCCATCTGGCAACGCCATAACTTTTGACAGAGATGTCACATCGCTTAATGACATACCGCGTTTGAAGCGTCAGTCCAACCAGATTTTTACCTGAACCAATACACGCCACGCGAAATAGTTGAAATTTACATTCAACAGAAGAAGTCGATATGAAGTATTGATGTCGAAATACCGTGAACAAATCCCAAATGCCGAGAAGAAAGACTTGGCAAAAAAATAAATACAAACTCTTTGTGAAAGAACTGTCAAAACTGTTCTCTCAAATCGACTTCTTTTGCAGATCTTTTGTGTTAACAGACGACCTCCATTACATCTTTGCCCTTGGTCTTTGCCATCAACCATGGTAGAATAATACAGGTAACAGCTAGTGTTGCTGTACAACAATCGTAACAACAACCACATACAAATTTGTACGTAATACAAGTGTCAGAGTTATGTGTCCAAAAATGTAAACAAAATTATTAATTTTCAATAATTTATTTAAATTTAAAAAATATACATTTTTGGAATTTGGATTATTAAATTGAAAATGCAGAAGAATATATCTTTATTATTTAATTTTAATGCTTTCACATCATTCCCCTGAATGTATAGTTGTTAGCTGTTGGTCCTAATCTCTCAACACTTCAACCAATCGATAGAAAATCGTGGTAAAGGCAACATCCCTTTCAAGTTGAAACCAAACAGCATACATACATAAGTTATTCTACATTGGAAAAAGTGGACTATAAAGGAAAGATATAAGAACGGGCCATAGGCCGGTTATTACATCTTGCCGATAGATAAAAAATGATGTTGTCGGACACATAAATCGTTTTTCGTTATTACAAATTTCATTTTAGTTTCAACTGTCAGACCATCTTCCCTTTATCTTTTAACGTAAAGTTTACTGAATTCATATTGCCATATTTTATATTGATAATATGGCTATAACAGCAACATTTATTTAAATAAAAATGGATAACGCAAATAGTTTATTTTATATTGAAGAACTGAATTATAAATTTATTTCACGAAATTAATTACAAATTCAAAATTTTATTACAAATTTTTATTTAATATTTTTAAACTAAAATGAAGATGACATTGTGAAAAAAATGCAGTGACTTTTACAAAAAGGTTGCTATTTCTCTGTAAAAAATGCATATATTCTAAAGAAAAGATGTAATAATGAGAACCCGATAATGTGAACTTCATCTTCCAATTTTTCTAAAGTGAGGGATATCAAAAGTGGACTATAAAGGAAAGATATAAGAACGGGCCTTAGAAGTATAAAGATAGAACAAGTCAGAGTCAATATATTAACACCTCTGTTGTTATGATATCATAACAACATAATAACCAATGTTAAACTGTTTTGACAGCAAATGCATTTTTTAATTAATTGAAAACGTCAATAAATATAATGTTAAGCCCAAATTTTTGCTTTGCAGAAAGTGTTATCGTAAAACTGTTCTGTAATTACGTTTTTTATGCCAACATGTCTCTTTTATAATTTTTGGTGAATGCAAACAAATACCTAAAATGGTAAAGACTAGACAAAATAAATTCTGAACAAATTGATTGTGGCTACACTATCTAAAATAACAGCTCATAACAGAGATATAGAAAAGAATGACAAATAAAAGTTTGAATAATACAAAAATTTGGTTTCAAAATTCTATTCCATAGACCCGGTTATTTGCATATTGCCTTAGCGATTTAAATCACTTAACATTGGTAACTATGTTATTAAAAGATCATAACTACAGAGGTATTTACATCTGGTGACAATATTTTGACTCTGTGTTTTCCTATCTTTACACTTTTATGTCTTTGTTGAATGTCGATATTTGTAGGATTTCGTTGTTAACGTGAGAATACATGAAACGTATGAAATGCGGCTGGCTTCTTGGAAAAAGAAAAAGGAGCTTTGGGTTGATATAGTTCAATTTCGGTCCATAATTTATACTCTTTAACCCTACGCTCATTTGTTTTCTAGGTGAAATCTAGTTAGTAAAGGTGAGAGCACATTCAACGCTTTTTTTGTGATTTAATTCCATTTCTCGATATACAATAGGTATACCCTTTTTGATATAAAATTTCACTGCAGAGCAATGTGAACATACTTTTTGCCTAATAATAGAAAAAATCGCCGTTGTACTTAACAAAACCCCAATGGTGATGGTTCAGAAACTTTTTTGCCGTTAAGGAACAGCGACACCACGTTAGATAATATATTCGTATATTTCATGTTTCCTAAAATTGCAAAATGTAGAATACTTAATGTATGTATGCTGTTTGGTTTTAACTTGAAAGGGATGTTGACTTTTCCGCGATTTTCTAGCGATTGCTTGATGTGTTGAAAGATTAGGACCAAAAATAAAAAAGTTTCTTTCAAAAAGCCATACACAAGCCGAGGCAATGGTGGATGATATGGGTAACAAGATGGAAACAATAGAAGAGACTTTAGGGCTTCTGATGAGTACACACTTCCCGCCGAGCATCACAACACACCTGGATATATCGGAAGATAGAAGGATTGCGACTGAGGAAACACCTAAAATTGATGAATCGATGGTAAAGGAAGCCATCAGAAGATTCAAACCGTTTAAGGCAGCGGGACCAAGTATGGTCCCTTATTTCGTCCAACTTAGCCGGAATTTTCAACGCGTACCTAAAGTTTGCGTATATCCCTAAAACCTGGCAGGAATCGAGGGTAGTTTTTATACCCAAACCTGGGAAGGCAAGCTACGCAATACACAAGTCTTATCGACCGATAAGTCTAACATCGTTCTTACTCAAAACCATGGAACGTACAATCGACATCATGATTAAGAGCGGAATTGCAAACGATATGCTTAAATACAAACAAATTCAGTTGAAACCGCATTACATGAGGTTGTACACCACATCATGGTAGATGCATTAACGCTTGAGAACATTGACATGTCAAAATTTTTTAAATATTTCTGCAAAAATAAGTACATTTGTCTATGTTTCACCACACAACGCCAATCGGAGGTTGTTATAATATGCATTTTTTAATAATTTTTATAAATTTGAGTAATTTTTCATTCAAAAATTTCGATTCCAAAACTTGTTTGACAATTTATTGTCCCAGCAGCTGTGTCGAAGCGTCTACCTATATTCTTCTACCATGACACCACATCGAGAGCACCTTCGATAGGAAGGTGTATACACTAGCAGTATGCATTGACATCGAAGGTGCGTTCAACAACGTCAGCACAGATTCACTCATCCAATCCTTAGATAATTTTCAGGCCGACCGGGCCCTAAGGGACTGGATGAACCACATGCTAAGGAATATATGGATAAGCTGTGGGCTATATGACGTTAACATAAGGAACAAAGTTGGCCAAGGAACTCCACAGGGAGGGATATTATCATCCCTCCTGTGGGTTACCACCAATAACAGTCTTCTAAGGACTTTAACCAATGAAGGCTTTGAACCAGTCTGTTATGCAGACGACGTGATAATACTTCTGAGGGAAAAGAACCCTAACTTGCGGTGCAGAAGGACCGAGTCGGCTCTGAAACTTGCATACAACTGGGCCAGACCGAGAGGTCTTAACGTTAACCCGAAAAAAAAAACTGAGACATGTCTTTGCACTAGGAAAAGAAATACCAATTAAGGCATTAGAGACAATTCTATTTGTGCACCCAATAGAAGTTTAGATACGGTATGAAGCGGCCTTAAGGCTTAGGGCGACGGACGAGTGGATAAACAAAGGTCACGCTACATACCATCAAACATTTTTACAGGTAACAACGGGAGAATCTGTAGAAAATTTTGTATCGGACCGGATATCTGAAACATTTGTAGCTGCCTCATGTAAAACATTAATCCTTACCGAAGACTCTTGGATCGAAGGATTCCTACCATAAATGCCGACTGGGAACTGTTGTTATACAGACGGCTCAGTGCTAGCGGAGAGAAGGGGACTGGGACTTTTTATCGAGGATACAAAAGCCGAAGTCTCTTTCCGCTTGCCCGATCACAATACGATCCTGCGATTGCAGAGTGTCTGAACTGGCTTAATGCCAACACGAGACCGGCTACCGTAAACGTCCCAACGGACAGCAAGACAGCTATAAGGGCTATGACATCCAAAACAGTGACTTCAGTAACTGTTTTGGAATGTAGAAATTCAATCAACAACTACTCTCAAAACGGCGTAGTACGCATTATATGGGTACCAGGTCATACGGGAGTTAGGGGTAACGAGATAGCAAACTCTCTCGCCAAAACAGGCAGGGAATTAGCAACAATAAACGTAGACAATCCAGTGCCGCTAAATGCGTCACGTCTAGTGTTAAAGACATGGGCAAAAAACGCCCACATATCCCTATGGAACAATGAGGGTGTAGGGAAAACCACAAAAATCTTATGGGGCTATCCCGATGAGATGAAAACGACGGACCTTTTATTACTAGGTAAAAAAGAGATCAGTGAGGTAACAGGCATCCTTACGGGGCACCTGGGCCTACAAGCTCATCTGTACAAGATAGGATGTGCAGAAAACAGCATATGCAGAGCATGTGGGGAAGATGACGAAACATTGGAACATTTCCTCTGTCAATGCCCAGCGTTTGCAAATATCAGATCCCAATTCTTAGGGAACGATATAAGACAGTTAAGAAATTTCATAAAGGCAACTGAATCTCAAATATAACAGACTGTAAACTGCCCACCTTCTTCAAAAACCCTTAGTCTAGAGCCCACAACAGGCCTATACTGGCTTCTTAAGTGTGTGTCCAACAGGGCATGCGGCGAATTGCTTCGCCCCTCTTTTCAAACCAACCTAACCTGTATTACCTACAAAAACAAATTTGTATGTTTGTTACGATTGTTGTACAACAACACTTGCTGTTACTTGTATTATTCTACCATGGGTTGTATTCAAAATTGTATCATTTATGAGGCAGTTGTACGAAGTTGTGTCTCTGTTGTATAAAAATCAATATTTTTTATGCCTGCCACACACGATACAACTAGTTGTACAACTTGGAGGTTACTCAAATTGTGTGTTTCGGTCACAAACTATAGACCTTTGTGTACAACCTCTTTGTACTTCACTTTTCGTAGAGTTTATTTGAGTTAAGATGACACCGGAAAAAATGCATGCTCTATAATTGACTCAATAGCTTATATTTATAATCAATGTTTGTAATATATTTTGTATTTCGTATTGTTTTAATGTGCGAAACAATGGTGTTGGCTCTTCAAAAATAAACACAAAATGAAATTGTATGCAACATGCCCACAAACGTTACAATCGGTTGGTACAAAATGCCATATATTAAAAAATTTAGATTTTTTGTACAACCGATACACAAATTCGTACAACCGGGCCACAAACGGTACAAGTTGTGCAACCAATTGTATCGTGTGTGGCTTGCAAACAATTTCATTTTATGTTTAATAAATAAGATAAATAATAGCATGTTTCCATTGAAAACCGAACAACGTTGTTCGCTCTCAGAATAAGGTACACGAATTGACCCGTTCATACGGCACGATTCGTAATTCATAGTAAAATGATTCCTTTTTTCAAAAATTTTGTTCGTTGATTTTAATGACAATTTATACGAAAATATATGAAATTCTCACTAATATGAATATAATAGATTGTTGTTTTTCTCCCAAAGATTTATTATATCATTAATTTTACAATTTTCATTCTCGTTTTCAACTTTTTGTGTAAATGTTGACATTTTGAACATATTTTTGTATTTTTCTTTTTTTTAATTCTGCTGGAGAGACACTTGTCAAACATTTTTCTGCCGATACAAAGATTTTGAAAATATTGTTCCATTTGTTTGCAGGTTTCTGTGGAAATTTCAACTCGTGGACAAAATGCGTACCTTGAATGAGAGGGAAAACAAAATGTACTTTCGTTTGAATGTACATACGCCATTCAACATTGTAGTTTTCATTCATAATTTTCGGTCTTCCCAAAATGTTTTAAAATTTCATTAAATTTTTCTATTTTTAATTTTTAAATGTCGTAATTTATTTTTTCGATAAATGCTCTCATTTGTTAGGGGTGGCACATATTTTTTCGTTGTTCTGAGAGTGATTTGATTTGAACAATATACAAATATGAGTGTTCGCTCAGGAAATTTTGTGTGAAGAATTAGTTTTTTTTTCATAGTTAAGGGTCAAACAACGAATAGAGAGCGAATCAAGTGCAGTGGAAACGCCACATAAGAGCTATTGAGTCAATTATAGAGCATGAAATTATTTCCGGTGTCATCAGAAATCAAACTGTTCGAAAAACGGAGCTGTACAAGAGGTTGTACCATGGGTTGTACACAATGTATGCATAAGTTTTTTAATGCAGTAATTCTTGATAGTCGCCGTCGATTAACGTTGTGAGTGCAAACCGACGAAAAGATTCCTTAGCTTCGTTGTCTGGACAAACATATGGAAAGCATTTATATTTATTGGTTTTGTTTATAAACCTATAACCTATATAAGATAGAAATATTTTAGTTGTTTTAGTGTGTACTCAGTTTAATATTCATAACGGCGTCAAAATTACGACCTAAAGCCGGCCGATTTCTTCCTCGAGTTGAAGGAACTTACTCCCGCGGTTCATGTAATGAATCTATCCAGCGGTTCGATTTCCTCATGTCTCATTCGTAAACAACAGAGGTCCCTCGGGGATTTTGCTGTCTCGTTCTTTTTTATCGGGCATTTCTTTTTGATTTCTTATTTGTTTCGATTCGATTTGCTCAAGCAGTTCAGTGAATTGGTTGAATTGGACACATTTTGTTTTATAAACCCATATTTCTGTAATTATTAAAATGCAGGATGTCACAGCACGAGTATTTGCTGCAATGCAAAATCTGGACATAACAGCTTTGAGTACATACCCCCAGAATGAGATACGGCCCGTCTTGCCGGCTCTTGTCCGTATGAGCCTACTCTCTCCTCTGGACAACACAAAATCGTCAATGGAATCACGTAAACAAATTTTAGCTGTTCTCATTGGCATTGAGGTGGTAAACAGCATTGTTTCGTATCTGCAAGTAAATTACCACGAGCTAGAGCAGGAACTTAAGAAGGAATTGCAGGCACGTCAAAAATCCATGTATTACGAGGGACAGCAAGAATTCGGCCTGCAAACCGGCATAGCTCTGGGTTTTGAACGAGCCGATGTGACACGCAAAGTAAGGGTGGTACTGTCCGAGATATTCAATGTCCAATGGCAGTTATCAGAACAAAAGTCGGTGGTGCAATCAGAAATTTTAGACGATGGAATATACCTGGAAGAAGTTGTTGATATACTGTGCATTGCTTTGGCCGAGCTGCCCTCCTTACTGAACATTTTAGAATTGACAGATACGCTTGTACAAGTTCCGAATGGACATCGCATAATTTGTGCGTTGGTGGCTAACTTTCCAGACTGCTATCGCGATGTCGTGACACATGTAATTGTCAATTGCGATGAAGAATCAATTGAGGGGAAACAGAAGTTAGCACTTCTAATGGCACTGAGTGAAATAAATCCCATACAAGCCTTGACAACGAGAGCAATATGTGTTGAAATTATGAAAGTACCCTCGTTTATGCTCAAGTTGTGCCTAAAGTATCCTCAAGACTTGGTTAGTATTCTTCTTGTTTTTGAATCTAGAGCATGTGTTTTACATTAAGAGTAAAATTATTTGCAGATTTCTTTTCTGACCGGAATGCTTTTAGGAAATGATCAAAATGTTAGGACGTGGTTCGCTGAGTACATACACGTGAGTCAGAAGCGCAAGGCGGATGCATTAATTATGGTACGAGCAGAGTTGTTACAGCAATTAGTGAGCATAATACAGATGGCCAACCGTAGCTCGGACGCCACAGCCTGCAACGAGGAAGACTATACAGTCCAAGGTGCAGTTATTATGCGACTGTATTGTGCTCTGCGAGGAATTGCTGGCCTAAAGTAAGTTTTCTCTCCTCAGAGCTTGATGTATGTCATGGTATATTGTGCATTGCATATACTTTCAGATTTAATGACGATGAAATAAACTCTCTTGCTCAGCTGGTAACAAGTCGGCCGCTGCCTACTGCTTCTGGCATGCGCTTTGTTTCATTGGCTCTGTGCATCTTGATTGCATGTCCGTCACTGGTATCAACTACATCTCTGGAAAATAAGGCAATTGAGTGGCTACAGTGGCTGATAAAAGAAGACGTCTTCTTTGGCCGACGATCTGATGCCAGTACTTCATTGGGCGAAATGTTACTTTTACTCGCTATCCACTTCCATAGCAATCAAATATCAGCTATTGGGGAATTGGTGTGTTCTACGTTGGCTATGAAAATCCCGATTCGGCCGAATAGTACAAATCGAATTAAGCAAGTTTTTACTCAGGATTTATTTACCGAACAGGTAGTGGCATCACATGCAGTTCGGGTGCCGGTCACACCTAAGTTAAATGCCAGCATTCCAGGCTATCTTCCTGTGCACTGTATTCATCAATTACTGAAGTCCAGGGCCTTCTTAAAGCACAAAGTTCCCATAAAATCGTGGATATACAAGCAAATATGCAACTCTGTTCGGCCGTTACATCCAGTGATGCCAGCCTTGATTGAGGTTTATGTTAATACCTTAATAGTACCCAACCCCCAGGGAAAGGTTAACGTCGATCATATGCACAAGTCGTTTTCTGAAAACGAGATCTTGCACATCTTCCGGTCGAGCGGAGATGGTACAAATATGATTGGGGATATAATTTCTGTCCCTCGAACGGGAGTTCTTTCTTCTAATGTATCCTCGGTCGACAGTGAGGATTTGTCGAAATACCAAGTTCAATGTCCATTGACGGCACAACTGTTGATGCTCTACTATTTGGTACTGTATGAGGAAACGCGCATAACTAATTTATCCAACGCGGCCATAAGTGGGCGTAAATTAAAGGAATATACAAATAGTTTTCTTTCCGAATTGCCAATGAAGTATTTGTTGCAAAAAGCACAACAGTATCACAACGATTACATTGGCATTTTCCATCCACTTTTGAGACTGATTGTATCGAACTATCCGCATCTTAGTATGGTTGATGACTGGCTGGAAGAGCATTGCAGTCATTCTAATAGTCAACGCGTTGTTCGTTCTCCGTCTAATTTGAGTATGCAGCTGCAGGAGTCTCTAAAAAAAATTAATTTCGATAAACTCGATACAGAGCCGGGCAAAGCTATACCCGTTTTAAAGGCATTAATGAAACTACCAGCAGAAGAACTTGCACAAAATGCAGACGTAATTGTACGAAATTTGCCCAAAGTATTTAGACGACAAGTTCCACGTTCGATTAAGAACCTTTACCTCGACATTTGGCTGCGTTTGAATGGGGTTTTGCCCATAAGTTTTTGGCGTAAGTCGTTAGCTTCGATTATGGCTACTGAAGATTACATACAACGCTGCTCATTCGTTATGGAAAATATATTGGACCCACTGCAGGTTTTACGATGTGGTCGTGAAGTATTTCACTGTCCGCATACATTAATTATATTGCTGCGCATTCTGCAGGGCAGTCTGGCGGCATCAAAGGCTCATCTCAATATTCAAATGCAATCAAGGCAAATAATCGACAAAAACGGCCAGGTCCAGGTCGATACAGAGAGGGAGGAATTGAAAACTGCTCTTATTGCTTCCCAAGAAAGTGCAGCCGTTCATATTTTACTGGAAGTTTTGGCTGACATGCATGCTAATAACTCCGGCCGTGTTTCGTCGCTTGAACTTCGTGAAACCCAGGGCATAATATGCTCCTTTATTCATCAATCATTCATATCAGAACCTTCACTCGCTAAACTTGTCCATTTCCAAACATATCCGCGTGAAGTAATACCCATGATGGTGAAGGGAGTCCCGTCCATGCACATATGTCTGGATTTCTTACATGAGTTTCTGAGCATGCCCGAAATGGACAAGCAAATTTTTACAATAGATCTAACATCACATTTGGTTTTAAAGTATGCCATACCGAAGAGCTTAAGTGTTTCAAAGTTTTGTGTCAACACGATCCAATCTGCACTCTCACTGCTATCCACTGAAGCCAAATGTAAATATCTTCGAAACATCCTGCCATCTATAATACGATTTGCAGAGGCGTTTCCAATATTAACGGACGACTGTGTCAACATCTTAATGCTTACGGGACGCAGTCTCTACGCTCAAAGCACCCTTGGTATAAATTCAACTCAAATGCAATTAACAGCAAGTTCTAGACATAGATGTTTCAAGGAAGCACGACGATATATAGCAATGATAGAAGAAGCTTTTGAAACTCTAATATCAAACATAATCAATAAAATAGAATTATATTAAGTGTCGATGTTTGTAATATTTTTGAAATCTGTAACATTCGATTCAGAAATGTACTTTAGAATAATTCAACTGACATTTTTAAATACATTTCAGATTTAATATTTTTAGTATGTTTATCTATTTATCTAATGATCCCAATACCAATACTAATAATTCCAGGGGCTAAATTCTAAATTCTTGTTGTTCTATGAAAATGTGAAATGAAAACGTATATTTGTATAGTATTTTATAAAGAACTAGCTGGCCCGATCCGCGAAGTCGGCCCTAGATTTAGTGTTTAATTAATACTTTTGAGCCTAACAATTCCAAGATCTGGCTTATATAACTGGCTCAATTTTTATTAAAAAATAATCACTCAACTAAATAGAAATAAAAGATTTTCACCTTCCGGTCGATTTTAAGTAATTTAAAGAAACTGATCTTATTTTTAAGCCATAGGCTTTCATTTGAGAGTTAGAAACCAAATGATATAACACATCTATTTAAAGGTATCTGTGAACCATGACACAATTACAGAAGGTAGAACAAGCTACTCCCTTAATACAATTCTTTTCTTTTTGAGTCCTTATTCTATCAAAGCATATACACATTTGTATGTGTGTGCATTGTTTTGAATACAAAATACAATAATTTTCTATTATTTCAAATTCTGTTGCAAAATAAATACATATTTTCGACGTTAATGAGCAACTCATTGTACAATTTTGGAATAAAACAATATTGTGGAATAACCCCAAAATTCCATTCTTGTTTCGCGAGTTTCCCCCAATATAAAAATTTTGTTAAAAAAAGAAAAATAAACAAAAACAACTGTTGCATATTTAAAAGTCTATTCGACACCTAAGAGTCCAGTACAGAGTTGCATATTTCTAGTTTCTTTAAAGTTGACCAAACTTTCTTATTCAGCCATCGTCCGCATTGCCTAAATACTTCAGGCCCATATAGTTAAATCTATAAAATAATAACGTTTTAAAAATGTATACTTCATTAAATTTCCACTATTGTAATCATGCTTAAATTAAGAAGGTAAAGTCATTTCAAATAAGCATTTCTTTCTCTGTATTTTCCGTAATTTACCTTGTTAAATTTCACTGTATAAAAACAGGTTCCCATCTCTGATTTATGTGTATACAATGGATTTCTAAATATAATTTTTTACAACGAGAAGTTGTAATCATATGATTGCATGACATTACCTTTTTAATTCTACCGTGATTGTAATGCAAGCCACACACGATAAAACCTTTGGTACAACTTGGTGGGTTGTCAAGTTGTATCATGGCAGAAGAATACAGGTAGATGCATCAACGCTTGAGAGCATTGATATGTCAAAAAATTTTAAATGTTTTTTTCAAATATGATAGAGTACGACGTCATTCGGAGGTTATTATAATTCGAGTTTTTTTTTTTTTAACAATTTTTACAAATTTAAATAATTTTTCATTCAACATTTTCAATTCTAAAATTGGTTTGACATTTCATTGTCCCAGCAGCTGTGTCGATGCGTCTACCTATATTCTTCTACCATGAGTTGTATGCTTCGGCCACAAACGATAAAACTTTGTATGCAAACTCTTTGTGCAACTTCACTTTTAGAAGAGTTAAGATGACACCGGAAATAATTTCGTCCTCTATAATTTAATGAATAGCCTTTATTTATTATTAAGTTTTGAAATTCCGTGTTATATATATTTTTATTTGTTTATATTTTCATTGAAATCACACATTTGATTGGATTTCGTATTGTTTTAATGTGCGAAACAATGGTGTTAGCTCTTCAAAAATAAACACAAAATGAAATTGTATGCAACATGTCTACAAACGATACAATCGGTTGGTACAACATGCCAAATATCAAAAAATTTTGATTTTTGGTACAACCGAGACACAACTTCGTACAACCGGGCCACAAACGATACAATCTTGAATACAACCTCTCCAAGTTGTACAATCAGTGGTATCGTGTGTGGCCTGCATAATATTCTCCAATTTCAAACATTCATTTTGTATTTTCAGCACACAAAAAAAGAAATTGTTCAATTCTCAATGTTTAAAATCTTTGACAGCAAAAGTGGACGTAGTGTACACGAATATTCAAATTTCCCATTGTGGTAAAATGTTTTGTACGTCCGTATTATCTAAATAATAACGTTTTGAAAAATTATACTTTATTAAATTCCCATCATGGTAATATTCATGGTAGAAGAATATAGGAAGAGGCATCGACACCGCTGCTGGGACAATGAACTGTCAAACCAAATTTGGAATTGGAAATATTAAATGAAACATTTAAATTTGTAAAAATTGCTGAAAAACGCTTATTATAATAACCTTCGAATGACGTCGTATAAGAAAACATATAAAAATCTACTTATATTTGAGAAGACATTTAAAAATTTTTAAACATATCAATGTTCCCAAGCGTGGACGCATCTACCCGTATTTTTTTACCATGGGTAATATATTGTGTTTAAATTATATGGTGAAAAACGTCGACTGTACGCTCAACGTATTTGGGTAACTCTCATAAGTTTGTGTGTTTAAAATGTATGGTTTAAAACGACGACCCAGTGCGTCGAATTTTTGGTAACGCTGTTATTTCGAAATATATTAAAAAATATTTTCAGAAACGATGGTTAGAAGAATTAAAGCACCAATATAACAGAACAAAATCTGTTTTGATCATGTTTAATTAATTTTTTAAGTCTTTGTTTAATTTTATCAAATAAGTTATAAGCTCTTTTTGCATTTCGTTTAAATAATTCCAACGAAAAGCTGACATGGCATCTCGATTGTATAATAAATCTTTGGGAGAAAAACAATAATTTCTTCTATTCACATTAGTGAGAATTTCATGTATTTTCGTATAAATTCCCATTAAAATCAACAAACAAATTTTTTGAAAAAAGGAATTATTTTAATATGAATTACGAATCGTGCCGTATAAACGGGTTAATTCGTGTACCTAATTCTGAGAGCGAACAATTTGATTGAAAGTGTAATGAGAACATAGCATTAATCGTAGTATTATGCTAAGTTCACATTGCACGTGATTCCCACACAAAATTTGCTGAACGAACAAAGATTTTTGTTCTTTGTTCCATTCAAATCACTCTCAGAACTAAGATGAAATGTGTGCCATTTCTAACAAATGCGAGCATTTATCGAAAAAATAAATGATGACATTTAAAAATCAAAATAGAATAATTTAATGAAATTTTAAAAAATGTTGGGAAGACTGTAAATTATGAGTGAAAACTGTAATCTTGAATGGCATATGTACATTCAAACGGAAGTAAATTTTGTTTTCTCTCTCATCCGAAGTGCGCATTTTGTCCACGAGTTGAAATTTCCACCGAAAACTGCAAACAATAGAGGCAATGTTTTCAAAATGTTTGTATCGGCAGACAAGCGACAAGAGACACTAGCAGAATTTGAAAATAGAAAAATACAAAAATATGCTCAAAATGTCAACATTTACACAAAAAGATGAAAACATCAATGAAAATAGTAAAATTAATGATATAATAAGTCTTTGGGAGAAAAACAACAATCTATTCTATTCATATTAGTGAGAATTTCATATATTTTCGTATAAATTGTCAAAATTTTTGAAAAATGGAATAATTTTACCATGGTAGAAGAATATAGGTAGATGCATCAACGCTTGGGAACATTGATATTTTAAAAAAATTTTAATGTTTTATGAAAAAATAAACAGTAGGTTTTTAAATGTTTTTATACGTCGAAAATAAGAGGTTACTATATAATGCATGTTTCAAAAATTTTTACAAATTTTAATAATTTTTCATTCAACATTTTCAATTTCAAAATCGGTTTGACAGTTCATTGTCCCAGCAGCTGTGCGACTACCTGCATTCTACGATGCATTTTACTATGAATTACGAATCGTGTCGTATGAACGGGTTAATTCTGAGAGCGAACAACATGATTGAAAGTGCAATGAGAACATAGCATTAATCTATTATACGGTTCCCATATCGTAGATGTTTGTGTGAACCTCACTAGCATTACTGTCATATCGATTGCATTCTCATCAATCGGTGTTGATCTGGTAAATTCAACTATCGCCTGTAGCATCGATTGTGTGCTATCTCTAGTGTATTGTATTTGTTTTCCTTTTGGGCGGTTGTGAGTGATGTCGAGCTCAATTATAAATTAACAAGTATTTTACAATTAATAATAGTTAGAAAAATAATAAACATTTTTGTGCGGTTCATAGTCCAGTAAGTGTTTCTCAAATGATGAAATTGGAATAAAGAAATATTGATGAATGGTGAAAACAAATTTCTGTAATTTGTGTGTGTTGTCTGTCTAATCGGGGTTTAGAGCCGAGTCGAGAGTAAAGTGGTTTTATTGAATGTGTAAGTTTGTCTGGTTAGATGCTGTCGTCTCTGCTACTGCTGCTACTTTTCCAAGTAATATACGATTCACATGCCAAACGAAATACACGAAAGAAACGAAATCAATGAAAGTGCTTTAAATTGGGATTATTCATTTGTTTTTCAAAATCTAAATTAATTATTTTATCATTCGGTGACGAGATAGATGGCCTTTTCCCATTCTCACTTGTTTTTGTATCCAGACATAAATAAAAAAACAGCGAACTTAAATGTGTGCTTCGTTGTGTTAGTGCGCAAGCACAGGAGAAAGAAATGCGACTAGATTTCAATGCAACTACGCCATTATCCATCCCGGATGAAAGAAATGTTACAAGATCTGCGTTTGTTTCAATGAGCAATGTAAGATATTATGATTATGTATTGTGGAGTATTGTGCTGGTGGTCTTTCGTCAAACGAAAAACAGATTCCCGATAATTGTTGTTTGAAAATTCAAATTCAATTTTATATTTAATAACCTATCCCATTCAACATGCTCCTCCAATAAAGATGATTTTTTTTATAAAGATACACATCTCCGAACATTGAAGTAAAACCATTCGCTCTCATTTGTGTTGTATTTGTCTCTTCCCCATATAGATAATAAGAAAAACTACTACAGGTTTTTGATAAAACAAAATAGAAATTATTTTTTACCGAAACCAAGCGACTTGTAATAGTAGCATAATATACTTACATGCATTGGTACATACATACATATGGAATTTACATTGCTTAGGTGGACAATTTCTTAATGTATTGTGTTTTTCCATCCACAATATCTATTCGAATGTGTATCTAATATAATTGTATGTAGGAGTTCGATGTTTTTACAATATATTCCTTTGAAATTCCAAGTGGTGACTAAATAGCAGTATGAAATAGCTCCTGCTTCTTCTAAACTATAATTAAATGAGAAAATGTTGATCTTTTTGGGAAAGAATTGTTGTCAAACTTTTCAAAAATTATGAACATTTCGTGATCAAATATTTCAAAGAGTGAAATCAACAATTGTAATGCTTGGAAACAACGTTTTCCTCTGGCAATTTCTCTAATCGGCTGTCACAACACGTTTTCTAGGAACATACATAGCTGCAAAGCAATTTAATAACTTTTGAGACGGTTACAATCATGGTACAATAAGGAGGTAACTATGCTCGTTCCCTGTCAAATTTGTATGCAAACAATTTGTTTTCATTTATTCAATATTTTCGTAATTTTTAAAATCGGTCAAACAGCGCGAAAAATGCATGAAATGCTTGGATTTTCTTTCGGCGAATAACTTCAATGCGCGTTCCGCAATGTACGCGTCTTCCTATCATTGATTTTGAAAATATTTTGTTTTTATTTTTCAAAACAATAAAAACATACACAAAATTGTCGGGCACACTTAGAAAAAAATTGTAATCAGCTGGTAGCTCTACCTTACCTTTTTATTGTACCATGGTTACAGTATTTTTATTCGTCTCTTCTTCTTTTCCAAAATTATATGAATTACATACCTATAGCTTGCATACAATATGGATTGCTTATTGCCAGTGGATTTAAAATGCCTATTCTATCACATATACGCTCAATAAATCCTTATGAAGGAGTTAACCCATGGTATAATTATTACAGGTAGCAGCAAGTCCCAGCTGATTTGTCTCTATAATAATACTAGTGTCAAGCTCAATATGACGTTTTGTGATTTAATTCCATTTCTTGATATACAATAGGTCTACCATTTTTAAATATAAAATTTCTCTACGGGGCAATGTGAACATTTTTAGGCTTATAATAATAGTAAAATCGCCGTTGTACTTAACACTTTGAAGTTCGAAATGGATACTACAGCCTAAGACAGAAAATTGTCTGTGCAGGTCCACGTCTTCGTATAGCCCCCATACAACGGTACCTCCCGATATTCGGTATGTTAATGATTTTAGCGCCATTATTTAGCGGAATTGTTTCAAATAACGTATTTAAAGTTCGTAATGGAAACTACAGTCTGTGACAGAAAATTGTCTATGCAGGTACAGGTCTTCGTATAGGCCCCATATATCAGTACCTTCCTATATTCGGTAGGTGCAATACCCACCGAAATTTTTTGAGATGTCGTATTTGATGTTCGTAATGGATGCTATAGCCTGTGACAGAAAATTGTCTATGCTGGTCCAGGTCTTCGCACAGCTCCGATATAACGGTGCCTCCCTATATACGATATTTTGATGATTTTAGCTACATTATTCACCGTTTATTTCAAGCTTCGAATTTGAATATGGTAATGGCTTATGACAAACAAGGCCTATGTAGATCCACGTCGTATAGACCCCAATATAACGGCTATATTCGGCATTAAGCAACATATTCGTATATTTCATGTTTCCTAAAATTGCAAAATGTAGAAAACTTTATGTGTATGCAAATTGTATATTGCTTTCAATTTGAAATGGCTGTTACTTTCTCCACGATTTTCTAGCGAATTTTAGAAGTGTTGAGATACTAGGATATACAGCTACAACTGTACATTCAGGCGAATGGTATGAAAGCATTCAAGCTAAATAATTGAGGAACTATTCTTCTGCATTTTAAATTTAATAATCCAAGATCCAAAAATTTATATTTTTGATATAAAAATAATTTATTGAAAATTAATTATTTTGTTTACATTTTTGGACATATAACTCTGACACTTGTACTACGTACAAAAACAAATTTGTATGTGGTTGTTGTTACTCTTGCAGTTACCTGAATTTTTCTACCATGGAGTTAAACAGACAAAAAGATGTAACACCCTTGGTACAATAAAAAGGTAAACATTGGTAAGGTAATTGTTTTCAAAAATAAGAACTAAAAATTGACAAAACAAGTGACGTGAAAGCGGGACGCGCCTCGGAAATATTAATTAGTTCTGTCATGGAATTGTTATATTGAACTGTTTTTGAAAGAAAATTCATTTATTTCATTCATCTTTCGCGCTTTCTCATTCAATATAGAAATGAGGAAAAATATAAAAATGTGGGAATAACTTGTTGCATATAATTTTTGATTTTATTTTCATTCATTTATATTCCGTTCCTCATTTTTATTTCAATATTCATGAGTATAAGAGTAAAATAACTGACTGACTGACTTACTTAAGACGAAATGGCTAAAGCTAAAATCTTGAAATTCTGGGTATTAGAAACTCTTTTAAGTACGAAACTTATTAAAAGGTACTAAATATCGTACCCTTTTTATTTGACAAACCTGTAGAAATAGTTTAGATTGCTCACAACTTATTATAATGTAATGTTTTTGGCCTTAAAGGATTTTATTACATGAATGAATTGAAATAAATAAATAATTTTGGCGTGAGGATCACTGGTTGTAATCAGCTGGTGGATGTACTAAAGAGTTTTTTGAAATTCGCATTTTAAGTGAACGAAAAATACTAAAATGCACTATATTTGGTACTATTTCGTATTATGGGAATGGTTAGAGCTCAACATTTGTTCTGAAATTTGGAAATAAGATTACTATTGCATAGTGGGCTGAGGTATGCAAGTTTTGTTTTGCACTCTTTGTGTAGATGAGTGAAAACTAAACAAAACTGAAATGTATTCTACTGGATGATGCAACATTGGAAACGAAACAATACAGAACTCATCGCAAACGTGTAAAAATTACTATTAAGTTAAATTCATGCCATTCGGTACAAAAAAAAAAAAAAAAAAAAAACAATATTTAGAATGACAATTTTAAATGCACCAGTTATCATTTCGTTCAACAAACGTTTGGGAACTTTTCCTGGTGATTCGTTCGCAAACGATACAGCTCGGCAACTCACAGTGGAAGTACATTAAGACAATGTTTTGTGGTACGAGTACTGTTTTGTTTAGAGAACAAAACGATTGAATTTTTTAAAGTTTGTGCCTTCGTGAGATCTCTACGTGCAAAAAATGTATAGTTAGATTTCTGAATTTTGGTGTTGGGGTCAGAACTGGTGTAGTGCTGTGTTGAGATATGGAGGTGGTTTTGGAAATGTGTACTAAGTGTAACAATTGTACTAAATAGTACTGAAATCGGTACAGTTTGGTTTTGGTTCAACGGATTGATCTGGTAAATTAAAATTTGCTAGCGGGTAGGCCTAAAATAAAGATTCGATATTGGGAACGCGTTCAGGAAGCGTACGAATGGTTCTAAATTTGATAATGCGTTGACAAGTTAGGATTACACGGTTGAGATTTATAGGTGAATTTGGAAATACGTGGTATTTGAGGAAGGGATAGAGCTGCAAATCTGAAATGTGTAGTGAGAGTCTTTGATGTTGTGTAGATAGACAAACTAAAGGGTGTTTTTAAAATTTTATCAATACGTGTACCAAAAGTTTAAATTACACAATTTTTGGTACCATTTGGAAATATGTGAACGGATAGTGGTAAAAACTTGAACGTTGTCAGGAGAATCAATTCTTGGAAATGGTGTTGATGTAAGGAGGTGGGGTTGATGCAAGGGGTGTACTAAATGGTACAAAAGTTGCTATAAGTCGGATAGGGCTTAAAATCTAAAATTGTGCATTAGGGTTAAGGGGAAATCTGTACTAAAAAGTACGAGAAGTACTAAATAGTTCTTAATTTTGCATTTGAGGAAGAAATAGAGATGGAAATATTAAATTTGATATATGGATCGCCTTTTGTGCAGTACTGCTGATATATGGAGGTCGAATTGGAATTAAATGGTTTAAATTTTGGTATTTGGGGAGACATAAAGCTGAAAATAAATGTGTATTGGAATTAGTCATTCAATTATAACTAGATATTAATAAATTGTGTTGCTTTATTTAGTACATTCTATTTGTGGTAAAAAGTTACGTTAGGTTAGGTTAAAGGACGCATGGTTGCCTTTTGGTCACCGATCCAAACGGAGACCTGTTGGTGGTCCATTGTGTTCATCCTAAAAGAAAATTTGAAGAAAGAAGAAAAGTAGAAAAAGAAAAAAGTAATGTATTGGAGCTTTTTAAAAATGTATGTGTGAGGGTGATACACGCCTAGAGATCTTGCCGTGTCGTCTTTAGCCACTTAAATTTTCTGGCTAATTGAAGAATTACTGTAGGGTCAGTGTTGGAGAACGAAGTCAAATCATGTAACACTTTTTCCCCCACCAGCCTGTGTCTCACGTTAATGAGTGCTGGACAGTGACAGAGCAGATGTTCGATCGTCTCAATTTCCTCTTCGTCCTGACATATTCTGCAGTAATCAATGTCATCGCTATCCCATTTCGAGGTCATTGCCCTAACCTTTCAGTTATCTGTGATGGTACCCACCACAAGTTTTAAGTCAGGTTTAGACAATGACAGTAGCGACTTTGTTCTCTTCTCCGAGAGTGTGGGCCTCCTTCCGTCCAGCCATTTTTGTTGAATTCTCTCCGAGTAGTGTTTATGAATAACCTGTAGGAAGTGACATAGGTGTGGTTTAACCGAGTTCTCAACTTCAATGGTAGTCCATTCGGATCATAGCCTAGCCAATTCGTCCGCAGTCTCGGTGAATGGAATATTGCAATGACCAGGAAAGCAAAAGAGCTTGATGGACAACCCAACCCAGTTTTCCAAGGATTTCCTGCAGTATGAAACAACCTGAGACCTCTTGACTATCGACGTATATTGTCACCGGATTGATAACCTCGTTGTTTCTCGTTACCAACAGGTCTATGGCTTTTTTGACCGCAAAACTTTCCGTCTGGAATACGCTACAATCGTTTCTAAGCTTGTAGGCTTCGCCAACATTAAGAATGTCACAGAAGACACCAGCGTACCGTACCGCATTCCATCTTTAAACCGTCGGTATAGACAGCTATGCCGCAGAAAGGTGGATTATTACGGGCCCAGGTGTCCCTATCTGGCATGTGGATGTCAGATGGATCAAAGCACAACCGCGGTGAGATATAATCACTAGTGTTGGTTTCCTCCTCCACATTCCTTCTCGGTGTTCCTCTTCCAGCTTAGTTGGCGGTCGAGGATAGTGCCGAGGTATTTAGCTTCAGAGGAGAGGTTTAGCGTGACTCATCTAGCATCGGTGGTATAAAGGACGGACACTTACGTTTCCTCGTAAAGAGGACGAGCTCCGCCTTTGATGGGTACACGCCTTGTCCATTACGACGTGCCCAGCTTGATAAGATGACTAGAGCTCCTTGCATCAGATCAGAGATAGTTTGTAGGAATTTCCCAGCAATCAACAGGGCAACATCATCAGCATAAGCGAATACCTTTGTGCCAGTTTTCCCTAGATCTAAGAGTAAATGGTTGATAACCAGAATCCATATCAATGGTGGTAGAACACCGCTTGCCCCTGGTGACCGATTTCCTGACAGATATTTCCCCAATGCTTGAGTTGATAATTATGCTACTAAGTACTGTATCAATCCAATTTATGAGGAGATGGGGAACCCTAAGTCTTAACAGGAAATCATAAATGGCTTCTAGTGTGACGTTGTTGAAGGTTCCCTCAATATCAAGGAAAATTGCAAAGGTGAATAAGGAGTCATTCATGTTTCTCTCAATGAACCCTACAACATGTTGTTGCGCTGTTTCAACAGATTTACCCTTAATGTAGGCTGTTGACAGTCGTGGGTTGTAGAGATCTGATTTCCATGTTCTAATGTTTTCAATAGAAAGGATGAGTGACTTGGCTTCCTAGCTTTTGGGATGTAAGTAACCATAACTTCCCTCCACAGTACCGGGAAGTAGGATAGGTATAGGCAAGCTTTGAAAATCTCACCCAGATATTGACGTCGAGACATGTTGAATCATGGGGGGAATAATACCATCTGACACTGGTGATTTAAAAGGCTTGAATGTGTCTATGGCCCACTTAATGTCAGCCGTACTTCCGTAGAAAAAGTCATTGTGCCATTTATAGTACTTTCCATATCCTTCCAAACACCTTACACCAAAACTTACGTACAAAAATTCAATATTGAAGTTACTATAATAATTAGTACGGAAAACCCAGTCTTATCTCTCACCCTCCACCCCTAGGTTTATCCTCAACCAAAATTTCAAGTTTTTATCTTCATTCATTGAACTCAACCTGCCTAGGTGTTACCCTGGAAGCCATATACTTCATTATTTGGTGTCTAAAACGTGTGTGTGTCGAGAAAGTGATGCAGTCACCGATGTAGCGAACCATTAAAGTATGAATTCCGTCCTCTGTGTTCACCCCCATCTATTGCATCACTATAGCAGCATTGTTGTGCACCTAATGCGAATTGATGAAAATGCCGGCAACCTATGTTCAGCATGTGTCGCAGGCTTAATCTACTCAACTTAATCCAGACGATCTTTAACTACAGCCTATCGGAGTTGCCGATTTTATAAATCTGGACGTTGAAACAAAACGAGATTGATAGATTTTAAACTAAGATGATATGTTAGCCCCACGTCAACTACATTACCGAGTAATCGACCAAATTTATTTTTTACAAGGCCGTGCCACCCGACATGAGTAGCAACGTGGTCCGCTGTTCAAAAAGCAGCCGGGCTCATATGATATTCCTTAAATTTTCTGTTTTGCCATGTCAAGACGAAGATCATATGTCTAATGATTTGAAATTTGCAGTGAGAAGGAATTCCCGGGATACACTATTACACACCGACCACAAAGGATGGAGCTCTGGCCGAGTCGAACTCAACGTCATTTTACTCGTTTTTTCTGTCGAGCCGACCTTAATGAACCGCAATTTGCAGTGAAAGGCGAATCACTCAACACATATATACCTTTAACGGATTTCGATACATAACGTTTACTGAAACATACTCCAGATCCAGATGTATCCGTCTGTTCAGCATTATCATTGCGTTTCAATCTGCTAAAGTCCAACATAATCGTTCAATGGTCTCTATATTACTGCTGGAACGTTAGGTCTTACTTCGGGTGCTAAACGATCAGATATATGACGAGCTTCCTTTAGGTCAATGACACTTGTAAATCCACGACAACTTATTTATCCCTATACAACAAACCCTTGTTAGGTTTTTAAATTTTATGAAAAGAAGAAACATCAATAAGAGAGAATCTTCTTTGTACCAATTTGTTATAGTATTCATCCGATATTCACACCTACTCGGTTATACCAGTGACATTTTGAAGAATAAACGAAATTAACACCACTTATTAGGTTTTACACATAAGGTTCCTGTTCTTTTTCGCTGTTGTTAATTGTGTAAAACCTGTCAATCATGGAACAAGGACACATTTGTCTGCTGCTGTTTGAAATGAGAAGGATTTGAAACATTTGGTGGGACAAAGCAAAATTTTCGATTGTGTAAATAGTTTGTAATGACTGACAATGCCCGTTCTAAACTCCTCAATGCCCTGTGCTGTACATCACACTGTGCAACACATGCTCCTCGACCTCAATGGGGTTCAGTAAAAAATCAAAAATTATCAAGATGAATGCGCCGTTGGAGTGAAGGCATATTGTGATAGACATCGAGCTAGTAAATCAGTAATGGTGTGCTTCTGTACATGTTTCGGTTGGTGGCTCAATCTGTTGTTCAGACAAGGTCCGTCGTCGTTAAATAATATTGCTGCTTTACAATTTCCTTTTGCCAACAAAACCACCATCATGTTACTATCTAATTCACGTTAAACGTAACTTCTTCGCAGTGTGGGTGCGTGTGTGCGACATACAACATAATAAGTGAATTGGCATAGCATTTAACAACCAATTTCCTCCCGTATCCTTTTTGCTTTTACATTCTATGACATGTCACTCACACACATACCAACATCTCAATACTCATCCGTTCTCACTATCGTATATACTCTCTCTCTCTCTCATCTGAAATTTGAACTCTTATGCTCTCATTCTCTCAATGTGCTCTTTTACCCAACACCAACCAACCAACCAACTTACTGCCGCTGCTGTCAGTCATGCTCAAAGGAAGTATTTTTTGTCGTTGCAAGTGGACTGTTCGAGGACAGAGCAAGGCAGGAACATCTTTTTCTGTATGTGTACAAAATTTTTATGAAAAGTGATGTTTCATTCAATTCCTACCATGGAAATTATTCAAAACTGTTGAATGTTGTTAAAAACCAGCAAAAATCATTTAAACAAATGAAAATAACAATAATAACGGTGAAGTAAGTTCTAATATGGCTTCATTGCTGCATTCACTTATTTTGTAAAGAGTGTGTGGTATGTAAAATTGTTGTCGTTTTTGTGAGTGTTCTTTACTACATCGAGGGTGCAAACCCGTCTGGATGGCTGCAAAAATGACATTCAAATTTCGCTGTAAAAATTGAAATTTTACTTTGGTTAATTTATCCCACACAATTTCGGTGGTACATACATACTTTAGAACTTTGCGATATTTTATTTGAAATATTGGGAAAAAGTGTTTGTTTAGAATTCTGAAAGAATAATTCTATGTTGGTTTGTCAACCCACCCGCTTGGGTGTTTTATGATTCCAATAGTTTGACTGTTTTATGAACACATATACATACAACAAACCGGCCGTCGGTCTTCTATGAAAAAAATGTAGTGTTATTAATGAAAATGGTTGATTTAGTGGCAAGGTAACCAGAAGTCGCCACATACTTTGTTCATTTCAACATTACCTACATTTGTATATCAGTCGCAATAATTGTATCGTAATTATGTCAATGTAAATTAATTTTGTGTGTTTCTGTGCTTGCTTGCAGATAAAAGATGAAAACGTTCAATATATCGGTCATCGGTCTCTCGGGGACTGAGAAGGACCGAGGACAAGTTGGTGTAGGCAAATCATGCTTATGTAACAGATTTATAAGGCCCATGGCCGATGACTACTTCATTGATCACATATCAGTTTTGAGTCAGGTAAGCGTCAATTCGAGCATTTGGTCAGATCGATAAGGTCGATTATACGATGAATCCGTTTCTCTTTTCTAGAGCGACTTCAGCGGGAGAGTTGTAAACAATGATCACTTTCTCTATTGGGGAGATGTACTCAAGGCGACCGATGAAGGCTCTGAATATTCCTTTCATATTATCGAACAGACGGAATTTATGGATGATTCCACATTTCAACCATTCAAGGTGGGCAAAATGGAGACCTACCTAAAGAGATGCACCAGCACAAAGGTATTTTCTGCGGAAAAACTTATGTATATTTGCAAGAATCAGCTGGGAATAGAAAAGGAGTATGAACAGAAAATTATGCCGGATGGAAGACTGGCAATAGATGGCTTCATTGTTACGTTTGATGTAAGCCCTGTGCCAAATCGAAATATAGAGAAACAAGTTGAATTTGTACAAAATGCAATTACTTTAATACTCAAAAACAAAAAGCCGTTGGTGCTTGTAACCACCAAAAACGATGATTCCTGTGATCTGTATGTGCGCGAAGCAGAAAAAATCTGCCAGCGTAAGGAGTACAAGGGCATGATACAGATGGTGGAGACGTCGGCCCACGAATCGATAAATACGGATCTTCCATTCCTGTTGCTGGCCCAAATGATTGACAAAGTGAAGAACCGCATTAAAATTATACCATATCAAGAAGCTGCCAGATCACGCAAGGAACTGCTCGAAAGCCGATCTGAAGCTGTTACACGACTAATTCGTAACCAAATAACAGATTATCATGTGCTTTGGACCCATGGCTCAAAAATGCTTGCTCAATTCCGTGAGTGGACAGAGTTTTTGAATATATTTGGTCATGATGCAGGACAAAAACTGTTCCGGAGGCATATGAAAAAGTTACGCGATGACTATATGAACCAGCGCTTACACCAATATTTGGATAAATTTGCCCGCACACTCGAGTATATGCTGCCGGACATAAACGCTCTTTCCACGAGCGACGATGATATATGGGAATGTGCCAAGAGCTACATGAGAAATCATGTCGAATTTGATCAATACTTTTTCGAATGTCCCCAGGCATCGTGGCAAGAATTGGTTGATATGGACGAAACTGAAGATGAAGCGCGTATACCCTTTGATGTGTTAGAAACATCTGAGGCCGAGACGGTATTTCGCAATTTTTTGAATTCGGTTCAACAGGACAAGAAGAAAATAGGGTAGGTATATTAATTTTGTCCATTTTCTCTTTTTTAACTATTGATCATGAACATTTCAGATGGAAACAACAATTCAAGATGCTATTGGAAGAATCGGGCTTTGTTACACCGGGCAAGCAATTATCGGAAGTTCGTGTACTATTTATGGGCCGCGAATGCTTTGAGGCTCTGTCGGAACATGACTGCCAACAAATATACGATATTCACCAAGACGAGATCATTGAAAAGAGTAAACAAAATTTCATCGAACTACTTTTGGAACATGCTCAGTTTTTTCAACAATTTAAAAACGTTGATATTATAACACAAGAAGATGTAAGGCAAATAACCGATATGCTTCAGGACGATTCTAGGTACTGTTTTGCAAAAAGAAAAAACTCAGAACTTCTTAATTGCTATGTTTTATAAATAGGTATAAAATAATGGATCGACTGGACCAGGAGAGACGTGTTATTCTATTTCAACATTTAGGATTTATGCATTGTCCCATACGTGATCATTGCCCATTTTATCACAGTTGCGTTGACAACTTCATTGAAGAGATATTGACGGACAAATCGGCTGGTAGCCACAAAACACTTGGCAGTGGTGGAAGTGGTAGTTGGAAATCTCAGGGATCTGACAAAACGCTAAATTTGTTAATTGTGGGATCCGAACACTTGGCCAGCGATTTACTTAACGACATACGCATGTGTACTGGTTCCAAAGGCGAATATATCTACGAAAATCAAACATATTATCTGAATTATCGCATAGCGAATGGTGATATGGAAGCATTTAAGGCCATTGATGTTTACTCGAGTGGTAAGCACAGAATTTTAAATCGGTCAAGAGCGATTAATCGAAATCACTTTCTTGTTACAGGTTTAATTTGTGTTTACTCAAATCTTCAGTCGTTTGAGACTCTTAAAGACAATTTAGAACGCACATTACTTTGCAATTTGGAACTGGAAGATAAATTTGAGAACCTTCCAATTGTACTGGTGTACCAGCCACATGACTTGAAAGAGAATGAAGTCGAATATTTGCGCAATGAAGGCTTGCGTTTGGCTGAAATGCTTCACTGTGATTTTATAGACCACCAGCAGAGCCATCAGAAATATGTCTATGAGATTTTGAATATTGTCATAGATTCGTTAAGAGTAGCCGAAATGAAAACCCTTGAAACATTTCCACCGAATCAAACTGATCTGCGCATATTGGTGTGCATGTTCTGTGGCGATCAGTATGATATTGAAAACATCATAAATCCATTGACAGATGAATCGACATTTTGCAAGGCACTTGAACATTCCGTTGTGGTGGACGTATTCATTGGAGACTCGAAAAAGAGAGTGGAATTTATATTATCATCATACCATGGAATAAATCAATATCGCGATGAATTGATACATGGATTTATATTTGTATACTCCACCAAGAGACGTTCTTCGCTGGCTAATCTAAGGTAGACTTCTATAAATATCTGTGCAATCTGTGCTGTTATACTTACTTAGTTTCTTTTATATTTTCAGCGTTCTGGTCTCGCAAAATGCAAATATACCACTGCAAATTATTGCTATAACGGAAAGCGGTGGTGCTAATGCATTTTTCAGTAGTGAACTGTGTCAATTTCTCATTACAGAAGGGAATTCTTTGGCTGATCGTTACAAAGCAAGCTTTATGACATTTTCATCAGATCAGTATGTTAAATGTAAGTATTTGTCATTAATATCCGTAGGATCTCCATAGTATTGAACGTATTGTGTTTTGGTGTTTGCAGTTGCTTTTTATAGTCCATTCTTGAAGAATGCTTGGGATAACAAGTATGACGTAGAAAATTTACACGTTGAAGAGTCAATTACTTTGGATTCCGGAGAGGGAACACTTGAAAATTCCGTCAAGTTGCCACGACCTCCACCGCGCCACGAAAGCTATATGCTGTCAAGTACCCTAGGTACAGATGGTTCCGGCAGTGAAAATTACGAAATGCTTCCTACACGTTCTCTGAACTCATTAAATGGTAAGTTTGTGCTAGGTATACAGTATTGCCTTTAGTAATGTATACATTCTTTACAGAAGAAAGAGACATATCTTTAGATGAAATCTATGAAGAAAGCAACGAAAAACCAAAAATGATCCATCAGAGTAAGTAGATGAGTCTGAACCATTTCATAAGAATTTGTTAGTTTAATTTTTCAATATTTGAAGATTTACCCCAAATCTTAATTTGTAGTTTTTACTGACATTTAAACATTCGTATTCACATTCAAAGAATTTGTCTGTGATATTGAATACCTCAAACTGACAAGGGAATAATTTTTATCTACTCTTTTTTGGAACTATCAAAATATTGCAATAAAAAGCTACAACTGAAAATTGTATCATTTTGTTAAAGAAATGTCGTTGTAGCTTGTTACATATGTAGAATATTTTCTGCTAACATCAATAATTTGAAAAATTATTCGTCTGGAAGATCAGAATAATGTAGTTATGCATTAATTGGTTTTCACGCCGTCATAATATATCATAGTGACTATAATTGATAATTTACTTAAAAGGTGCCACGACTCGACAGGATGATTTTAGAGATGTTAACATATCGGTCATTCAATCAAAGAGTCTCATGACTCAAAAAAGGTAACATTATAGAGCTCTTGATGCTAAATTATGTTCATATTAGTAGTTTATTTCCTTGAGTGATAATTTACTTGAAAGTTGCCACAACTCGACAGGATGATTTTAGAGCTGTTGAGGCCGATAACTCATCAACAAAGACGTAGAAGTATAAAGATGGGACAAGACAGAGCCAAGATATGACAACCCAGTAAAAATACCTCTGTTGTTATGATATCGTAACAACATAGTTAGCAATGTTATACGATTTAAACCGCTTAGGCAATATGCAATTTATTTGGAAAGTCTATGGAATAGATTTTTGAAACTCAATTTTTGGATTTTTCAAACTTTTGATTGTCATTTTTTTCTATAAATGTGTTTTTGATATTAACATTTTCCTGTCATGAACTGTTATATAGATAGTATTTAGGTCTTTGTCATCAAGCTATGTTTGACAGACAGATATTCAATTTAAAAGTAACTAGAAAATATGAAGAAAGAATTACATTTTCAATTAGAAGAGTTCACTGTTCGTTTTTAAAAAATCGCCAAATTTCTGCAGATATTACAAAGAGTCTTAAAAAGTGTTTCAACACTTTAAGGTAAGGAAAGGGAATTTTCAACTATTTTTACAATATATTCTTATGAAATGGTTACTCATGCATATTGGTATTAATAGCTTTTGTATTTGTTTTACGTCATCCAAAATTTGAGTTTTTTTTTCTTAAACCCTTCATCCAGAATGTTGGGTGTTTATTTTCATTTAACCGTAGTTTTTTTTACTTTATTTGTTTCCATTGTTATAATTAAACGCACACTATATCATACATACCACCATGTAGTAGTTATTAAACCTATAGATGATATTCAGGCATCTGAATTAAAATTTATAATCGTCTACGTATTAAATTAACTAATGTATGATTATCATAAAGGATTCCAGATATTTCCACCTCCAACAACTCCTCCAGAGCCAGCTCCTCCAGATCATCAGCTCATTACATGCTCATATAAGAGTCAATTTGTGTCAGCTTCCGAGTCTAGTTTGGAAGAAATAACATGTAATAACTCGTTATCATTCAATTAAATGATTTTTAGCAAAGTTTGTCACGTTATATAATTTGTTAATTTCTTTGTTCATTTCTATTTTTCAACTGAATAATTTTCATAAGCAGCGGATGTAAGCGGGTCAAAGGATTCATTGGCTACCCATGATGCAGGTTACTAAAACTTTCAATGCCATTCTATTCGTTATTTTTTTGTGTTTATCTACTCTTTGGTTGAATCCCATATCGCACGTTTCATAAGACCTTCCATATTCCCAATAAATAAAGTTTTTTTTTTTGTTTATATTTTCCTATTACTTTTATGTAATGCACCTCATTTAAATAGCACTAGACCCTCAAAATTTTGCAAAAAATAATGCTTTAATTTGAGAAACGTTACAAATGCATACTCGAAGAAATAGATTTTTTTTTCAAATTAGTGATGCGGAATATAATTTTGCAATATTAAGACAAAACATGGAAAACAAAAACATATAATGACCAGTCTTAACTAAAATTAAAATCTTCATAAACCAAACATTTACCACCGTTCTTATAAAATTATACTAAAAATCCAAGAAAACTGCACATAATCATGTGATTTTAAATTTCCAACAGTTTTTCCTCTTATATGAAGTTCTGCGTAAAAAATTGTTATTTAAACCATGGGTTTCTTTGTGTTTTAACAAACAACTACCGAAAAAGATGTTTCGAAATATAAAAGAAATCCACTCAATTTTGGGAAGAGAATAGGTTTTTTTGCATAGCCCATTCTCATAAAAATTTAGAGAAGTCGGACAAGAAAACAACTTAGCTTGAACAATTTAGCATGAATTTCAAACCAAAACTAGATATTATCAGCAAACTCTGTAGTCAGTAGTGCGATTCTCTTAACTAGTTAACGACAATTATTAATAACAATTGTTCAGTTTCTTAAAATTTCGGTATTTTTTTTCGAATTAGCGACTACCATGCTAAGGCCTGCCTATTGTTCACTTTTTTTCATTATATCCATGAAAATGTTGCTTGTGAAAGTTACAAATTTTTGTTGGTAATGACAAAAAAAAAGAAGCCGATAACGGGATGTAAGGAATGTGAGAGTGGAAGCCAATACAAGTAAAATATATGGTTGTTGTAAATATACTGTAGAGCTTTGACCCACCTGACATCCACATACCCGATAGGGACGCCTGGGCCCATAGCAATTCACCTTTCCGCGGCATTGTTATTTGTGGTTCTGGATGGAATGCGGAACGGGATATGCTGTCTTTTGTGACACTCCTAACGTTCGTGAATCCTACAAGCTTAGAAACGACTGTAGCGTGTTCCAGGCGGAAATCTTTGCGGTCATAAAAGTCATAGACCTATTGGTCACGAGAAACAACGTTGGAAATTAAATTAATTTTAGCCTGTATTTCTTGAATTCTATTTAAGGGGAATATGTGTAGTTTATAATCTTTTACAACCGAGGCTTACTTAAATGTAGGTCTGATAAGAGACGTAATTGCTTTGTTTAGTGTATTAATTCATCGAGATCTCGATCGACATAAATCTTCTGACTGAGCCGTATACTTGTGCTAAACTTGGTGTATGATACAACGTACCATCTCCAAAATTTAGAGGGACACGTTTAATATGTATAAACTTACTCGCAGATCATATATATACTTTCGAGATGTTACATACCAAATGACAAATATAATATACCCTTCCCCATTTTATAGTGGAGGTTATACAAATTTTAAAAAATTAACAGGCAACAATCGATTGTGACCTTTACCATCAAAAATATTATGGCATTGGAGTCACATCTATCAAGCAGAAGCAATTGTATCACTTCCACGGGGACCTGTATAGACAATCTTCTGGTAAGGATATTATAGTTATTACTTATTCCGACAACACGCTTTGAAAAAATTCTGTTCAAAAATGTGGATAAAATCACCAAATATCGACTATTGGGAGATACCGCTAAATAACGTTTATTCCACAACTTAGACCTATATAGACAAATCGTTGCACCTATATTTCTCGCATACTGCGAATACAAACTCCCAATTTAACTCCCAAAAAATTCGGTTATAATCTATAACCAGATACCAATGACATTTCAAATCGGTCGGTACTGTTGTATGGAGGCTATACCTAACCGTATGTACATTGTGAAGTGTAAAAAGCGTATTGCGAGAGGTTACAAACGGACTAACAAGCTTCGTATACCCTCTATAGTAAGATAGAAGAAACCAAAATCAGAAAATATGTATTAAATGCCGTAGAAGCTTAAAGCACGTTTCATATGAAACAACAATATTTTTACATTTGGGACGATGTGGGTCCGACAGTTTGCACAATAAATGTAAGCATTTGCATTTGCACCAAAATGGAACAGACAGTACGCCGTACCGAATAAATCTTAAAGAATAAAGAACAGGGCTTTTAATTAACCAATTTATTCTTTACACCACACGATTTAAATTCTGCCTAAAAATAAATGTATTGTCTAAAATAACATTAAGACCATCAGACTCATGCGTAGTATATTTTACTTGATCACACCTATGACTTCTCGTAAAGAAGTTAATGCTTCACTTCTATGAATAACCCTTGTTGCCGCGTATTTATCCAAACACACAACAAGTACTACATAACAAAGTCTACTTGATATTGGCAAAACGAGAATTACTTTAAAACGTTTGTAAATTCGTAAAAAGATAATGTAATTTATAAACAACGGGACTCATATCTTATCCTTGGGGAACTTCACTACACAGGATAAATTTAGACCAATAAAATTGGAGATGGGCTGGTATAAAGGCAATAAGTAAACATGTTTTAAACTGTTATGGAGCCCAAAAATTTGTGATCTTCATCTCCAAAGGAAACATTTTGTGAGGCTCATCTTGCAAAACGTTGGTTTGACCGAGTTCTTCTCAACTTGAATGATAGCTGATTCAGACCCCAGCCTTGCAAATTCGTCTGCAATCTCGTTGCCTGGAATATTGCAATGACCAAGAACCCAACAGAGCTTGATGGACGACCCAGTGTTTTTCAAGGATCTCCTGCATCCCAAAACACCCCTAGACTTAATGGTAGAGAAGTTCAAAGCTTTCAGTGCCGCTTGGCTATCGACGAGTATAAATCGTTGTTTCTTTAATGACCATTATGTGGAACACGGTGATATGAAATACAAGCCTGCAGGTTATTAATTTCATTCAAGAATCTCATTATGATTCATACCAAAGCCAATGGGGCATATGGCAACAGTGGTAAGATTTAAAAAAAATCTTACTAAAACTAAGAACATTTGGAAAAAAGTCATTTATATGAGTTATATTCTACTCAGTGCTAAATTTAATCTATGACAAGTTGCATTACATCGCTCATGTACTCATTTCATTTGCTAGCTTATTTTGAAAAAAATTTATATAGATTTTTTTGTTATTTTTGGTATGTTGTACATTTTTTGGCATATTATTTGTAAAAAATTTTGCTAAAAAAATTCAAAATAATACATATAGACGAGCGAGAGTTGTGCATGCAGTGTGTATAATGCCGGTGCAATTTCAAACAAAAGTTATGTTTTTTTTTGTTATTAGAATATATTTAAACTATCTTTTGTACATAAAGCGTTCGTTCTGGATGTAGGGTAGTTTTACATTGGAATGACAACGACGATAGTTTTTTTCTAATTTTTGTGTAACTTCAATTGAATTGAAACTCGAGGTAAATTAATTTTTTATTTGTGATTTTTTTTAGAATGGTTGGATGATAAAACTGATGCGCGGCGCAATGCCAACAAAAATTCAATTTGGAATAATTTTGGTGGCTCAACCCACGCATACACAACTGGTCGTAGACATATAGATTCTAATTTGAATAAAATTCGTCCAAAAGGTCCAAGTCAGACCCTAAAGGTAGGTAGTACATGGCATTCATAACATTATATACAATGCAATATCTTTGTAATTCTCTGTTTGTTTCGAACTAGCAACCCGGAAAATTAAATATGAAAAATTTTCAATTAGTTAGTGATGCAGTAGCAAAAATGAATTTTGGGGGCGATTCTTATTTGCCCATTTGTGAGAGTGGCGATAAGGACTCAAAGCGTTATACTCAATTTGATCATTCTCAGTTGGATGGAGACGAGGAGGACTCTGAAGAGTTGGCTGAGTATGAACAAATCTATGAAAATGAAGGTAGAATTAAACATGATAAACAGAACAAGAAACAAATTCTAATTTTCATCTTCATTTACAATCTAGACTGTACTGAATCGGATAGTTGTGCTAGTTCTATAGAGCGTAAAAATCGACAGCAAAATGCCTACTATAAGCAAATGAATAAGAAACCACCCGTCAATAAAAAGACAAAAAAGAAGAAGGTTGCTATACCGGTACAAACGCCACGCGTACCCACCATGTTTGGCTCGTACGTTAGCCCACCAGAAATACCATTGCATTACCAGAGAATGGTCACTGCCGAAAAAAGTGAGTCATAAACCCAACAATGTTTCCAGGACTTATTTAATATACTATTAAACTATTATTATATTTTTTAGAGAAAATTAGTGACCCTTCTTTGATAAACGATATGATAAAAACCGATAAATCTCCAGAGGTAAGCGCTTGTACATTAAGGCAAATTAAGACAAATGACCTAAAATTCCAAAATAAAAATTTTACAGTACACCATGGTGCCAGATAATCCAGGCCTCTTCGGTGCTCCAGAAAACCTAAATGAATATAATATGAATGCTAAATGTTTGAAAGAATTTGAGAAGTCGGAAAAGCGTCGCCTCAAAGAGGAAAATACGAGACTGCGAAAACTGCAGGAGAAGGAAAAGGAACAAGAAAAGAAACTTAAACGTAAACTAAAACAAAACTCCAAGGGTTTCCCCGATACAGAATCTCAATTTGAAAAACTTATGATCTCCGACAAGGTGGAAATTCCTATATTTTTAATAAAGTGCATAGAATATATTGAAAAGGAGGGCTTGGACTCGGAGGGTATCTATCGAGTGCCAGGAAGTCGTGCTCATGTAGATCTTTTGTTCCAAAAGTTTGAAGAAGGTATGAGGCGATCAAACAAACTCAATGATCAATTTAATTATCAACTTTTGTGTTCTTTTTATTTACACAGACTCCAATACAGTTATTGAACTTCTGGATATACCCGTAAATGCTGTAGCGACCGCACTAAAGGATTTTTTCTCTAAACGATTACCACCATTATTTAGTAAGGATATAATAAAAGAACTGGAAGAAGTTGCAGGTATGTATAAGATAAACGTCAGTAACTTATTAGTATCTGTCAAAAATGTATGTTGTTTTTTTGGTGTGTCGGGATCTGTGGCGCCCAGTCGGTTCATTTTTTATTACTTTCTGTATTACTTTCTATAACATTGTGTAATTTTTCAACAATTACAGCAGATTATGAAAGTAGAGTTAAAAATAGAAGACTTGTATCCGCGTTATGAAAGTTTAGATCGCAAAGTAGCCTTAAAAGAAAATTTCAGACTAAGATTCCATGGAAAATGTTGATTTTAGGTACATAGTGTCTTTGGCAGTATTGCATAAAAACAAGGATTATTTTGCTATAAGAATCTTCTTCTTCTATATATATAAAAATCAATTGTTCGTTGGTAATGGAATCAGTTGAGGCTAGACCGATTTGCATAATTTTTTGTAGGAGCATTCTTCATACCCCGAGTTAGGTTTTTAAAGAAAAAAAATATTGACCACGCCTACTTTTACGCCCACTATTTCCTATCTGAAATCCTTATATTTTTCAAAATAATGAAGATATCGGTTTGAAAATTATTACACGAGATACTGTTGACTTTCCCTCCAACCCTAGGGATTTATTTGGTGGCTGAGGAACTGACCACGCATACTTCTATCTATCTATATATAAAAGAAAGTTGTGTTAGTTACCACGCTTATAACTCAAGAACCGCTGATCTGATTTTAACGATTCACACAAATTCGGAATTGTCTCCTGCAAAAACCATTGCAAAAACTCTAAAATCGGGAAAAAATACAGAACATTTTTTCACTGAAATCAATTTGTTTATTAGTTACTATGTTTATAACTCAAGAACGTTTTGATGGATTTTCACAATTCATACAATTTCGGAATGGAATCTTGGCAAAAAAAAAAAACAAAAAAAAAAAAATGCGTAAAATATGTCAATAAAAAAATAAAAGAAAGAATTCTTTTGGCGTGAAATTTTTTCAATTTTTAAACTATATAGAAGTGTACATTTTTTATTGTTTTGAATTCTAAATTAATAATATCAAAAATGAAATAGTACGCAATACGACGTTAAATGGCGATCTTTCTTGTCTGAAATTGGCATTTACTTTTCAACTCCAGGTCATGATATGGGTCATAACCCCCGGATAAGGGTACAACTCGATTTCAAGTATATCTTACATTTTAACCATATTTTCATACTAATTTCGGCAAATGTTGGTAATTTGGGAAGAAACCATTCTTGCAAAAACTGATCACATTTTGTGTAACCATCACATGATTTAATAAACCGGACAATTCTTTAATCGTATAATTCAATACTATGATAAAAGATATGGACATTATGGAGACCCCATAATTTCAATGACAAAACAATAAATTCCCATTATACTTTAAAATTTTATAATTACAATGATTCGCCACACGAACTGGAAACTGGGATTTTCAGAGAAATTCGTGAAAAAATGTGGCAAAAATAACCAAAATACCGAATATCGGGAGGTACCTTTATATGGGGGCTATACCAAAGCGTGGACCAATATATCTCATTTTCAATACCAACCATCCTAGACATAATACAAATTGCTCTGCTAAATTTTGGCGCTCTACGTCAAATAATGTGGGCTGTATCGTGATTTCAACAGACAGACAGACATCGTTAAATCGACTTAGAATTTTATGTTGATTATGAATATATATACTTTATGGGGTCTACGACGTATATTTAAGGATGTTACAAACGGAATGACAAAGTTAATATACCCTCCTTTCCAAGGTGGAGGGTATAAAAATTAAGTTCGGCCGGGCAGAACTTTTAATATCATCCAACTTAGGATAAAGAAAACATTTTTATATAAAAGTATCTGAATTCAAGCGTGCTTCACTTTAAAATTTATATACCAGTAAGACTTTTTGGATAATGCAGTTAAACTTGTCAAAAAACCATAAAGTGAATGAGGCCGTTGTATGGGGCCATACCAAAACGGGAACCTTTGTGGACAAATTTATACTTCAAGGATTGTCATCTATCAAACCTCTTAAAATACCAAATTTGAAACAATTATGTGGGTAAATGTGACTAGGATTATCAATATACCCAATATCGGTAGGTAGAAATGTGGCAAAAATCATCAAAATACCTAATTTCGAGAGGTACCGTTATATGGGGACTATACCAAAACGTGCACCGATAGATCATTTTCAATACCAACCATCCTATACACAATACAAATTGTTTTGCTAAATTTTGACGCTCTACGTCAAATAATGTGGGTTGTATCGTAATTTAAACAAACAGACATACAGGCGGACAGATCGATTTAGAATTTTATGCTGATTATGAATATGTATATTTTAGGGGTCTATGACGAACATTTAGAAATGTTACAAACGGAATAAAAAAGTTAATATACCCTCGTTTCCAAGGTGGAGGATATAAAAAGCATTAAAGACTAAAAATTACGGGCCGGCAACGCGGACCGGGCCAGGTAGTAATGTTATATTTGAGTGTAGACAACTTTCCGATACAAGTATGGTGTGTGTTAATTTTTTAGTGGATTTGTTGGTATTCATTTAAAACAGCAAAACTTCAAAAGGGGTTTTAATCCCCAGATTAATTTTTATTTTCAATTTTATGATCTTTTTAAATATACGTTTGTATTGGATCACTACCTGTCGGAAGGTTTTCTGTCCATGAAGTAACAAAAATACTGTTTTTCAATTAAATCGATTGGAATATATAAGGGCTGTACCAAAAGTTTGGCTAAAATATACAGAAAACATGGCCAAAAGTTTAAAAAAAAATTAATTAGAAATTATCCTTACATGGGGCGATTGCAAAAAGATCTCTTACATTTCAAAGATCTATCCAATATTTTGCGTAATGCGGCTGCGAATGTTTGTCAAAACTATATAAGAGCCTTAACAACGTTTGGCCTAAGAACTCGAAACCTCTTCGGGGCTTTGATGTACCGAATCCGAAATAAGCAATGTTTCTTATTTACAAAAATTGATCATATTTTTTTATGGTTCATATTGAATATACACATTTCTTTTGTTAAGAGACTCACAATTAAAGTTGAACTGGAATAGGAAACTTGATGCAAATATTTTTTTAATAAGCATTGGAAAAATATAATTCTTTTCCTTGGTGGCTTACAGATTTTTAAATCAACGGATTCCAAAAAATCTTAATCCAAAAATTTCAGAAATAGTGGGAACCCTCTCTCGTCGTTAATTGTCTGTCGATTAAATGTTCAAAAATAATAATGCAATGACAATTTGACTCATTATAAAAAGTGTGTTCCCGTACGAACAAACTTTGCAGAGTTCTTGGACAGAGCAATTATTTTTTGTATGGTTTGTCCGCTACCAATAATATGAATAAAAACTTTAAGAGTTTTTCAAGACACTGACTTTTATCACAAGAAACTCGAGCATAAGTTGTGTCACTGTTTATGGTTGCAATGTCCCGAAATGTACCACACTTTCTTTTTCCATTTTAACTGTGATAAAATCTACACTTATCTTACAAACATTTTTTTATTTCCGTTTCGTTATAGGTTCTCGCACTGTGTGTGGTTCGAAAGTTAATGTTGAAGTTAAAACCGATCGAAGTTGTCGTTTAATGGCTTTAAAGACGCTGCTGGAAAAACTACCACCCGTAAACTTTGCAATTTTGAAATACATATTTCAACATTTCGTCCAGTAAGTTTTGAGAAAGAAGTGTTCTGAAACATGTATTAACTCTCGATTAATTTAATTTTTGCAGTGTTTCCGATAATTCCAAACTCAACAGCATGGATAGTAAGAATCTGGCCATATGTTGGTGGCCAACATTGATTCCTATAGACTTTACGGATATGGGTCACTTTGAGCAGTTGCGTCCCTACTTAGAAGATATTGTACAAACAATGATAGATCAATATCCATATCTATTTTGTGGCGAAGATGCATTTGTCATGGTATAAATCATCAGTATTTCCTTTCGATTTTTTCTTTTTTTCGGTTATTATATATGTACGTGTGTTTGTGTGTTATATTAAGTTGTGAAACAACAACAATGGAATTATGAGAAAAATAGCAAAGAGGAAAATACTTTTTATAGTATAAATAATTTGAATACCAGAAAAGAACCGCAAACAATGCTTGTCTTTTTGAAGAAAGAACGAACATGTGTACTGCGTTTTTGAGAGCGTGTAAATCATTGTTTTAGTTGATAGTTGATTTTTTAAATTATTAAAATATAAATATATATTTCATTAGTTAATTGTATGTATATTAATGTATCTGTGTGTATGTGAGTGCAAATTTAGTTATAGTAAACAGAAGTGAGATTAAATACAACACCCGCATCCCAAAATCAGTAAATTAATATACGAAAACGATTTGAAAAAAAACCTGTTGCTTACAACTTTCATTGGCAAAACAAAAATAAGAAGTAAAACAACAACAATACATTATGACAGCAGATTGAAAACATAGATAGAAACAAACGAAGCCAATATCAACAATATTTAAGAAAAAAAAAACAATCAATTTTATCAAATGTGTGTTAATTACGAACTGCCTAAGTTTGAATTAGCTATGTGCCAGCCTATAAAACCCGTTATCAATAAATCCAATAAATGTGCTTATTTACTGAATAGCTTGTTATGTAACATTGTCAATTTTTATACCTAATTTTGTCCCATGAAAAGAGCTAATTTGAAACTATATTATACTTAAAACATTTTTCCAAAGTTTGTATAAATTTCGATTGTGCCGAAAGTCATTTTTCGCGAGTCTAAAGTATAAACGTACATATCTTCTTAAATCAATGCACATAATCCATAATACCAATCAAGAAATCAAAAAAAAAAAAAAAAACGAAAAAAGCGAAATAATTCACCTAATAGTTGAGCTCCTTATTCCACTACACCGTTGACAGTTTTAGTTATGAACATATTTGTGATGAAGTTACTGTTTTGATTCTAATTATACTCTAATCTCCATTTTCTCATGTCTCCCTTTTTCTCTCGTTCAAAACATCTCTATCTGCAATGTTAACTCACTCTACTCGATATCGAAATTAGAAAATACTTCTTGAATGTTATGTTGATTTTATAAAGCTTAAAACGCTATTTATAACGAAGTTTTACAAACTTTGTGAATAAAAGAGAGTTTCTGGTTATATAGAAGTCGTTAGATACAGACAATTTCTCTGCTACTAATTATGGTGAAAATCATTCAAAAAGGCATTACCATTTGCATTTATAAAGAGACTTTCCATGGAGTATTCATAGTAGGTTTTTGCATATAGCAAATGTAAATATATCGAAATATGTATGCCTGTTTTAGATTAGTTTAACAGTAAATGTTCGCTGATTTACCCTAACCCCGTAGGAGTATTGTCATAAACTCAAAAAGTATTTTCATTTTCTATAAGGTATTCAATCAACGTTTTTGTTTTCTAAACAGGTTCAAAAATATTAAATTGCTATAGGTTTAAGAGTGTAATAAATAAAACAAAACGATTACGGAGGAGAAAAACAAAACCAACATATTATTGTAATAGGTAGATGTTATTACTAACAAGCTAACAAAGCCGTAAAAAAGAAAAGTAAGAATACAAATGTATTAACAACTGATTGCATTATTTATATAAATTTCTCTATATGTGTAATGTGTCTAAACGCACCTTAATCTTCCTGATTTAATTAATAATAATTGTATTAATTAATAATGATAGTAAGTAACAAAACAAAACAAAACAAAACAAAAAAAAATATATATGAAAAGAACAAATGAAGAACTAGGTATTACAAAATAATGAGATATTTTATAAAATGAAATGATGAAAACAACAAAAACATTTTAGTGTAATTTGTATGTATAATGTCTGTGTCTATGTGTCTATTGCATAAACAAACAATTATTAAATAACTAATATTAATTAAAAAATATATATATTTACTACCGATTAACGTGATGTGGTGTATTGATATTTTTAAAACCGAACACGAAAAAATACAACAAAACAAAATATGAAAAAAAAAACAAATTGATATTAACGGTCATTTCAGCTAAATAAATATACCAACCACATACGCTTGCAGGCGTACTCATATATACATGTGTACATGTGTTTGCAGTGCTGTGTGTGTTTGTGTGTAAAAGACGAAATAGGCCGTCATATTTAATGAGAAAATCAAGAAAAGTAATGAAATAAAATAATTTTGAAATAACTGTGCAAAATTAGGTCTTTTAGTCGTTATTTAAAAAGGAGGGTTTTTGTGTGTTGTACTTCTGCAAAACAGGAGCAGAACACTGCGAAGCCGCCGTATCAAGTTCTTTCACCTTTAGATGCTCCGGCCAAACCCAGTCAAGGAACTTGCAAAGGGGACTGTCATAAGAATCCCTCGACCGAGGGCGACGAGTTTAGCCCCAAAGCCGAAAAGGGGAGCACGGCCGCGAAATCGACTGATAAGTCTGGTGTTTCTGAGAAGAAATCTCTGACCCGACAGAAGTGGAAGCGGTCCGAGGAAACGGGTAAGAAGCTGCCATCTTATGCCAAAACAGCCAAAAAAAAACATTATAGGGACGAAATGCACTACGCATTGATCGATACCGATACCAAAGATGATCTGGAAATCAAAGAAGAAATGATCAACAATAAAATTTTTGATCACATAATGGAAAGCGGTGGTCCACTTTCCATCATGAGTAGAGGCATAAAGGGCGATAAAATGTTTTGAATCTTGCTACCCATGCACGTATGCTCGAAGTCTTTGATAGACAGAACAATACCTTGGACATGAAGAAATTGTAAGTCTTCCACAGGGAGGAGAAGGAGGATGACACACTCCTTGTGATTGGAGTTGACGATCTCTCCATGACCAGTCTGTCAAAGACTAAGGACGTTGCTTTTTATGTCTCGAAAGCGGTCAGCCTAGACGAGGATGTCAAAAGAGACAGTGAGGTGGTGAAAGAGGAGCCCCAAGCAACACAAAACAGGGAATCGAAAAAGACATCACATTTTTTTTTAATTTTATTGAATGAAAGCAAAATCCGGAGATTTTGGTAGTCATTGTGCGCTGGAAATGAAGCGAGGAACCTCCTTTGTTAAACATTCTTGGGTGGCGCGTGCTGGGTGCGATGGTGCTGAGTCCTGTTGGTATGTTCAAGGTCTGTGGCAAAATGTTTGCGTGCCTAAGGCTTTAATACACCCTCCAGAATTTTTCGCGATAATATTCAGCATTTATTTTGACGCCACGGTCGATTAATACGAGCGAAGAGCAACCATCGGCCCAAACCATCACCATGGCCGGCGCTTGAGTTCTGGTGGTCAACCGAAGGCCAGTATCACGGTAACGAGCGATGGTACGAGACACAAAAGATTAATTCACATTTAAATGCTGGAGTGCTCTAACGATAGCCGCTTGTGTTTTTCCAGCCAAATATAAGGAAATCACAATATCACGCTTGAATCACAAATAACTTTTTTTCTGGAAAATTCTCACCAAAATGCTTTTGTACGCTTGTAAACAATATAATGAGCTGTTACTGGAATAATTTTAACAGCTGTCGGAAGTTGGTTGCAGTTTTTTCATCTCTAATAATTCTTAATAATAGGATAAAGCAACCTTGCAAATAAAATTAGGGAGGAGGTTTTTGACATTACTTATTGCTCAGAATATCTCCTATAAGGGATTCAAAATTTGGAGGATTTCGGATGAACATTCCTTATCGGATCATTGGTATAGAAGATTTGAACAAACACGCCCGCAGCAGATTTCTCCTTCGAGAGAGCAAATGATTGGGGAAATTCGTGGCAAAGGAAAAGAAGTCCGAAGGCTTTACACTAGCAGTATCATAAAAAATAAAACAAAATAGTAAGAACAAGAAAACGCAACTCCATGGAAGTTTTCTGCAAACAGGTTGATAGCTTAAATGATGGATCAAAAATAAAAAAGTTTCTTTCTAAAACTCATGCACAAGCCGAGACAATTGTGGATGATATGGGTAATAAAATGGAAACAATAGAAGAGACCCTAGAGCTTTTGATAGACATACAGTTCCCTCCGAGCATCACGACACACGTAGATATATCGGATGATAGAAGAAATGCGATGAATCGATGGTAAAGGATGCGATCAAAAGTTTTAAGCCGTTTAAGGCAGCGGGACCAGATATGGTCTTCCCGGTTCTGCTGCAAAAGGAAGTGACTACATTTCGTCCAACTTAGCCGGTATTTTCAACGGGTGCCTAAAATTTGCGTGTACCCCAAAATCCTGGCAGGAGGCGCGGGTAGTTTTTATACCCAAACCTGGTAAGGCGAGTTACGCAATATTTACGTCCTACCCAAGGTACAAAAAGGTAAGGTACAGCCACCAGCTGATTACAATTTTTTCTCCCAATTTTGTGCGTGCATTCATTGTTTTGAAAAAGGAAAACAAAATATTTTCAAAATCACTGACTGGGGCGCGCATTAGAGCTATTAATAAGTTGTGACTTGGAGTTGAGGGATTGAGCAGTTTAATTCACATTTTGGAAAGAAACCCAAATATTTCTTAAATATATCGCGCTATTTCACCCATTTTAAAAATATGTAATAATATTAAATAAATGAAAAACAACTTGTTGCATAAAGTTTTGAATGATTCTGACAGAAAGCGGGCATAGCGTCTGGGCTGTACTACTGTAGTTTTACGAAGCTGTTCAATCTCCTTATTGTACCATGGTCCTACCGACCGATACCATGATTAAGCGCAGGATTGCAAACGATATGCTTGAATATAATATAATAAATAAAATATAATTAATGTTAACAGCATGGGTACGTCAAAGGACGTTCAGTGGAAACCGCATTACATGAGGTTGTATACCACATCGAGAGCACCTTCGATAAAAAGAAGTATGCACTGGCAGTATGCATTGATATCGAAGGCACTTTCAATAAGGTCACAGATACACTCATCCAATCCTTTGACAATTTCTAGGTTGATCGGGCTCTCAAGGATTGGATAAACCATATGCTAAGGAATCAATGGATAAGTTGTGGGCTATATGACGTTAACATAAGGGACAAAGTTGGTCAAGGAACGCCACAGGGAGGGGTTTTATGGCCTCTCCATTAACAGTCTTTTAAGGACTTTAACCAACAAAGGATCTGAACCAGTCTGCTATGCAGATGACGTTATAATCGGCCCGATTACGGTTGTCGTTGACGATATGTGAAAGTCGCCATCGCCGTCGCTTCGATTCAAAAATTGTATTACGGTAAGGCATAGAAGCTACATCGACGGTTTAAAAAAAAAAGTTGGAACACTTCTTTGTTGTTCACAAAATCCGAATTTTTTATGAAACACCCAAAAAAGTCGGAAAAGGGCACATTATGGGGGCCAAATTATAGCTGACACTCTAACCTTTCCAAAATGCTACAATTTGTGCTAATACCTTTTCTGGGTCCAGAGATATTCTCTTCTGGATATGTTCAACCTGCTACGCGAACTAGTTTTCTATATTTAACAGTTGTTGTAAGTAGCCGGCCTTCGGCCCCATCATTTGACCACTTGTTTGTTGGATAGGTATTTTCATAAGCAAACGATACCTATATTGCCTATATCGGGTAAGTGGGTCTGGGTCTATCCCGGGTCTTGAACCCGGGCATTCGAGTCAAAAATCTGGGGAATTAAAGTCTCAGGTCGGCGGACGAGTGGATAAATAAAGACCACGTGACATGCCATCAAAAATACACCCCGCATTTTTGCGTAGTAGTACCTTCCATACAACCGGGTGTAATCAACTAATTTTTATATCCTCCACCATAATATAGAGGGTATATTCATTTTGTCATTTCGTTCGTAACTCCTCGAAATACTCATGTCAGACCCAACAAAGTATATATATTCTTGATCAGCGTAAAATTCTAAGGCGATTTAGCCATGTCAGTCTGTCTATCTGTCTGTCATAATCACGCTATCTTGCGAACCAATTGATATAGACGGCTAAAATTGTGCACATATGTTTATTTTGTCAGTAGGCAGATTAAGTTCGTAAATGGGCTATGTAGGTCCAAGTTTTCATATAGCCCCCATATAACGGTACCTCCCGATATTCGGTATTTTGATTATTTAAGCGACATTATTTACCGGAATTGTTTCAAATTTGGCATTTGAAGTTCGAAATGAATACTACAGCCTAAGACAGAAAATTGTGTGTGCAGGTCCACGTCTTCGTATAGTCCCCATATAACGGTACCTCCCTATATTCGGTATTTTGATGATTTTAGCAACATCATTCGCCGGAATTGTTTCAAATTTGGTATTTGAAGTTCGAAATGGATACAACAGCCTAAGACAGAAAATTGTGTGTGCCGGGCCACGTCTTCGTATAGCCCCCATATAACGGTACCTCCCTCCCTATATTCGGTATTCTTATGATTTCAGCGATATTATTCACCGGAATTGTTTCAAATTTGGCATTTGAAGTTCGAAATGAATACTACAGCCTAAGACAGAAAATTGTGTGTGCAGGTCCACGTCTTCGTATAGCCCCCATATAACGGTACCTCCCAATATTGGGTATTTTGATGATTTTAGCGTCATTATTCACCGTAGTAGTTTCAAATTACGCATTTAGAGTTCGTAATGGGAACTACAGTCTGTGACAGAAAATTGTCTATGCAGGTCCACGTCTTCGTATAGGCCCCATATATCAGTACCTCCCTATATTCGGTATTTTAAGGATTTTAGACACAATACTCACCGAAATTGTTTGAGATGTCGTATTTGAAGTTAGTAATAGAAGCTACAGCATGTGACAGAAAATTATCTATGCAGGTCCAGGTCTTCGTATAGCTCCGATATAACGGTACCTCCCTATGTACGGTAATTTGATGATTTTAGCTACATCATTCACTGTTTATTTCAAGTTTCGAATTTTAATATGGTAATGGCTTATGATAATAGTAGTTCGTAGATCATCCACATTTACAAATGAAACAAACCAAGTGTTTGACAACATAAAAATGTAATCCAATGACACATGCTTAGTCATTCTCATTCGGTTATGCTTAACAGAAATTGGATTAGTTAAAACCATGATTTGTTTATGAAATTATCCCATGCACTATGGAGTTGCGGTGATTCAAAGCCGGTCTCTGATTGAAACGTATAAATCCAATTAACAACTATTCTCAACACGGCTCAGAGTTAAAGACATGGGCAAAAACGGCCATTTATTCGTATGAAACAACGATGGCGTAGGGAAAGAGATTAGTGGGTTAACGGGCATCCTTACTGGACACCTGGGCCTACAAGTTTAAGATAGGATGTGCAGCTAACAGCATATGCAGGGCATGTGTGGAAGATGATGAAACATTCGAACATTTTTTCAATATTTTTTCCATGTTTGGTTTGTTGTATTTTTTCGTGTTCGGTTTTAAAAATATCAATTCAAAACCAAATATGTAAAAAAATATTGAGATTGATATATATTACTGGTCATTTCAGTCGTACTTATCTACATGTGTTTTCATTTGTGTATGTGTTAGTGTGCAAGAAATTTAATGAGCAAATCAAGAAAAGTAGTGAAATAAAATAATTTTGCAATAACTGTGAACAATAAGGTCTTTTAGTCTTTCTTTAAAAAGAAGGGAGAAGGTCCATCCACCCAAAATTAAACAGCATTTAGTGTAAAAGTCGGACCATGCTTTAGCACATATTTTAATCTTATTCATCTATCTTCTATATATTTTGTAAAGGGATATTTCAAGGCGAAGGGCTATAAGATTTGTGCATTTGGATTCAGTCCAAGGAACTCATTCACGTCCTCATTTTTAAAAATATAGATGCTAAAGGATCGTCTTGTAAATCAATATAAGAGTATATATTTAAGAAGAAGAAGAACCAACCAACCTTTGAAAGGAACCAACCAACCTTTGATTTAAAAAAAGGTTGTATTTTCAAAATATGCAGATAAAACAACGTTGACTATGTTTACAAAGTGTATCCCTTTTTAGGGAGCGAAAGAAGCGACCTCGTATATTTTTCAAAACCAATTATCTTTTCTCTTCTTAGTTAATCAACTTCGTAAAACAAATCACACACTTTTGAAAATACGTTTTATCTGCGAAATCAATGAACCGATTTTTACGAAATTGATGAAGACGTGGGGAACGTTCAGGGTGCGATACAGGCCCGCACGATACGATGCATCTTTTCAACTGTCGGGTAGATTTTGGACCATAATTACTCTGTTTTCTCCATGTCGACGTTCTTCAATAGCATTGGACGTGGGTGGACTCCAAGGATGACATTCACATTATAGTCAGTAGTGACATCTGTGACTGTACCAGTATGAATGTCACTCAAACCTGCCTGATAGGCTTCTTTATCAAGAGGCTCTCTCTCTTATAGCGTTGGATCTACTTCTTTAGATCGTGTGAGAACTTTCTGCCAAGCCTAAGAGGGGGAGTCTTCTGTACGAACAGAAGTAGAGGGTCCACTAGTGTCATGAGGAGGCAATCTGTGGCTGTTCGGAGGGCAGCGTACGGAGTTTTAGATACTCTCCCACTGCGCATTTGCAGACCGCACTGTAACCGCATAGCTTACCGAGCCATCGCATAATAATAGGTCATCCAGGTCTCCTTGTGCGCGCCCAAAGTGCTTCCGGCTAGCACCTGTGGCTTGCACAAACGACTTGGACATGCTGTCGAAAGTTACCCCTAGGATCTAGGAATTAAATGTCTCAAACTGCAAATTTGGCTGTAAATATGGTAAATGGTGTGGCCGTTGACTTAGTAGCGAATATTTTCATATTCCTCGCATGGTGTTCAGCCTTTTACATATGTTCTCAACGACCGGACATGACGCCATGATAGTACAACCATCCTCTCAATGCCGCCTGGAGAATGTGGTTAAACAGTTCTGGACATATCACCCATCTTGGGGATCTTTCTGTTTCACTCTACGGGGTTTGGACTGCTTGTTCCGGAATTCCACATACTACTGGCGTCCAACGTTTCAAAATTAGCGGGAGGGCAGTTTTGTCGACATCCGCATGTGGCGTGGTTGACTGTTTTATGCCACGGCTTGTTCTGGTTTAGTCCTCTACTAATCTGTGTGGCGTGCAATGCTGTGGTTGCACTATGTTGTGGACGGAATCAATTTTGATGACTGCCAATTCGATAGCATCCTCTAATGTAATAGTCTTCGCTACTGACGACAAGAGCGAAAGCGGCCTGTATGACTCGCCTTTTGTGGCATCCTTGCCTTACGTCTGTAGCGGCCCACTTTTCAAGCTTCGGGAACATCACCCATTGTAAGCTGTGGTCGTAGTACTCTTCGTTTCTATATATATCGCTCTCGGATCAGTCACTATGACGTCGTTTTAGGTCCTATCCAGGGCTGCCAACAAAATTGAAACAAAAACAAGTAAAATAGCAGCTAGGCAGCTATGCCCTCCTACATTTGGGAGGAACTTGAACATTTTCAAATAAAATCCGGAAACTACCACTTTAATGAAAATTATTTTATGGAGACCATACGATTTTTTTGGTTACGATTTTTTTTTGTCATAGTCTGTAGTACCCATTCCGAACTTTAAATCAGAAATTTGTTACAATTCCGATGAATAATGTCGCACCAATTATAAAAATACCGAGTATTCGGAGGTTCCGTCATATAGGGGCTATACGAAGACGTGAACCTGCATACAACAATTTTTGTCATAGGCTGTAGCACCCATTACGAACTTCAAATACGAAATTTGAAATAATTCCGGTAAATAATGTCGCTAAAATCATGAAAGTACCGAATATCGGGAGGTATCGTTATATAGGGGCTATACGAAGACGTGCATCTGCATACGAATTTTTTTCCCATAGGTTGTACTAACCATTAAGATCTCCCAATACGAATTTTGAAACGATTTCGGTGAATAATGTTGCTGAAGTCATCAAAATACCGAATATCGGGAGCTACCGTTTTATGAGGGCTATACGAAGACGTGGACCTGCACTGACAATTTTCTGTCACATGCTATAGTATCTGTTACGAACTTCAAATACCAAACTTGAAACGATTCCGGTGAATAATGTTGCTGAAATCATCAAAATACCGAATATCGGGAGCTACCGTTATATGGAAGCTATACGAAGACGTGGACCTGCATAGAAAAGTTTTTGTCATAGGATGTAGTACCCATTACGAACTTTAATTATGCAATTGGAAATAATTCCAGTAAATACCGTCGCTAAAATCATAAAAATACCCATTTACGAACTTAACCTGCCTACGGGTAATCTATGCATGTATGCAAAGTTTTAGCCTTCTACCTCAATTCGTTCGATTACAACAGACAGAAACACGTATATATATATATATATCTTCGAAATATTTATAATAGACCATACAAATAGATGGTTTCTTCTTAAAATATCAACATAAGCTGAAATTAGTACGAAAAATATGGTTAAAATGTAGAATATACTTGAAATCGGGTTGTTCCGTTATCAGGGGTTATGACCCATATCATGACCTGCCAAAGCGATTAAAGGTATCTTGAATGTTTAGGTAGAATTTCTATTTTGCGTTCTTTATAGTCGGTATTTGGCTGATTGCAGTCCCAATGTATTTTGCATTTTGTGTTCTCATTTGACAATTTATTGTCATATGAAAGAAGCAGGTCCACTTTTTGAAATTAACGCGATAACGCTTCTTCGGTCATTTTTGTTTGTTTAAGTGTGTTCGCATCTTCCAGCTGAAGCACGATGTAGGTCCTGGAGTAGAAAGCATTTAACATCGTATTGCGCCCTCATTTCATTTTTAATATTATTTATTCAGAATTCAAACCAATAAAAAAATGTACACTTCAATATAGAAAAAAGAAAAAGAATCTTCAACTGGTTCGATGATTTTTTTTGCGGCAAATTTTTAAAGGTCCTTACGAAGTTTGTCGGTAGAATGTACTATTATTTTGAAATTCGATTCCATTGAACAATTGTCGATTTTTCCCGATTTTAGCATTTTTATATAAAGCGACAACGGATAAAATTGTTATTTATAGATTTCATGTATTAATTGGGTATTACGAATAAATACATAAAATCTATAAATAACAGTTTTATCCGTTGTGGCTTTATATTACCCAAAAAAACCTACACACCATATTAGAATTCAAAAAAAAAAAAACACTACAAATGTACATTCGAAAATAGTAAGTCAAAATGGAAAAAAATATGCAATATAAAACATTACTATTGTACATTTTAAAAGTCAAAATGAAAATGTTCAAATTTCACATTTTTACGCGATTTTTTTGGATTTTATTCTTTTCTGCCAAAAGGCAATTCCGAATTTGTCTAAATCGCACAACTTTCTTTTACATATAGAGAGATAGATTTAAAAGTAGGCGCGTTCCTCAGCCCCTAAATAAGTATTTAGGGTTGGATGGAAAGCCAACAGCATCTCGTGTAATAATTCTCAAACCGATATCTTCACTATTTTGGCAAATATAAAGATTTTAGATAAATCGTAATAGTGGGCGTAAAAGGAGGCGTGGTCAATATTTTTTTCTTTAAAAACCTAACTCGGGGTATGACGAACGTTTGTACAAAAAATTATGCAAATCGGTCCAGCCCTTTTCAACTGATTCCGTTACCAACAAACAACTAACTATGTCGGTCTGTTTGTCCGCCAAAAGGTGAACTTGAGGGGGTACTATTACATGGAGAAAATTCTAAAATTTGTAGATATGTTGAAATTTTTGTGTAAGATTTTCACCCCCAAATACACATTTTTAGCCAAATCCTTTGAAATATGGTAAAATGCGAAACATCGACCTACATTGAAAACTTTCTTCACCCCTTATAATCCAAGATGACAAATAGAGGCCAAATCGAAAATATAGCAGAACAACATAGCATGTCAAACTGAAAAAAAAATCACGTTATTTAAATAAGTAAAAATAGTTTTATCCACCTCATAATTGAGGTCAGACTGATTTCAGAATAGTCAAATGTAATTACTATTTTACACCCATTACCGTAATATGGGAACTAATTTTATTTGTCATTTAAATTGTAATTTGGAGACCCCATAAAGTCCATATTTTTCATCATAGTATAATTCAATGACGATTCAACAAATATTCGGTCCCGTGCTACTTTCTTATATTTGTAATTTGTTCATGTTTTCACAATTTATTTCATATAGATGTATATCCCAAATCTACGTTCCCAACCAATATTCTCTTGGGGGTTACAAATTCAATAGAATACAAATTTTTCTTTTCTGACCACACATTAGATGTGAAAGTGGACTTGGGGATACTCCAATGTGGGGACTTTACATGAATAAATTTATATGTGGCAATTATCTGTACGATGGTTCTTTACCCCAGGGTAGCATAAATACAATTTTTTAATGGTCAAGAACAATATGGGCCCTACTCCGAAAATCTTATGCGAAGAGGTTCTCTACCCCCTTAGAAACAAAGATGCCAAATAGGGCCAAAAATAGAAGAAAGTGGCGAAGACTCCAAAAATGGCTTAAATCATATCGATATCATTATTTATGATCGATATCATGACCTGCAATGGCGATTTAAGGTATCTTAAATGTTCAGGAAGAATTTTTGGAAGAATAGAAATCCCATTCGCTCTACTATTTTGCACCCTTTATATTTGGTATTTTACTGATTGTACTCCCAAAAGTTTTTGCATTTTGAGCTCTCATTGGACGGATTATTGTCACATGAAAGAAGTAGGGCCACGCTTTGAAATAAGCCCCATTAGTCTTATTATGTCATTTTTATTTGTTTGAATGTCTGCGCATCTTCCAGCTGAAGCACGATGTAGGCCCTGGAGTTGAAAGGTAGATGTCAGTTACCATCGTATTTCGCACGTATTTAATTTTTTTGGTGAAAATTTGTATATACTGAAAAATTATTCTTTATTTTGTTCACAAAAAATCCACTGAATTCAATGTGATAATACAAATTGAAAAAAATTGACAAAAGAAGAATAACAAATTGAAAAAATCTTCAACCTGTTCGCTAATTTTTTACAGCAACTGTTTAAAGATCCTTACAAAGTTTGTCAATAGAATGTACTTTTACTTTAAAATTCAATTCCATTGGAATTTTTTTTCGATATTTTCCCGTTTTGAGAATTGTTGCAATGAGATCTCTTTTTTCGGGATTTTTTTTAACGATTTTGAAAAAGTAATTATCTTTTAACTTTGGTGTGACCACATTAAATTATTTCGGCATCATCTATTCCGTTTCGCCACCACATAATTCGGTACTACACTTCCATGTAACCCGCCATCAATTTCAGTTCTCAAGAAATCAAGTCAATTAAATAAATTGGTATTAATATTTGAATTCAAAAATAAAATATAAAAAACACTACAAATGTACATCAGAAAAAAGTAAGTCAAAATGGAAAAAATCATGCAAAATAAAACATTACTATTGTAAATTTCAAAAGTCAAAATGAAAGTGTTAATATATCACATTTTTACGCAATTTGTTTGGATATTATCCTATTTGGATAAGAGACAATTCCGAATTTGTATGAATCATTAAAATCAGTTCAGCGGTTCTTAAGTTATAAGCGTAGTAACTAACACAACTTTCATTTATATATAGATGTATAGATAGATTAAAAAGTATGCGTGGTCAGTTCCTCAGCCCCTAAACAAATACTTAGGGTAGGAGGGAAGGTCAACATATATATATATATATATATATATATATATATATATATATATATATATATATATATATATATATATATATATATATATATATATAAATGTAGAATAAATTCAGAGTTTGTTCCGAATTTCGTATCAAACATTCAATATTTCTCCGAATTTTCCTCTTCTCTTTTGCGCATTCTTATCGAATTCATCACGAAACTCTAATGCTCTTTCCGATATTTTTTTTTTTTTAAAAAAACTTTCAGAATCTTGGGCAATCTCACACAATTTTGTTCCGAGTTCGTTCCGAATTCGACATCAGAATCGGAAACTTGTGCAGAGTTATTTTCCGAATTCGGAAAAAATGTTTGCTGGGTTAAGTCATTGGCTGCCTGGCCAGCCAGCTAGTCGATAGCATAACCATTATTTTTGATAGGGAAAGGGAACAACGTGATATCCAAAACATATTTGTAAACAAACCGATCCAAAACTTCCCTTATTTCATGGATAGGCCCAAGTCCATAGAAAGGAAAACAGCGTCACACCATTTTTGACCCTCCCTCATGCTTCATTGTACCTTTGCAACACTACGGCTTGAGTCTTTCATTTTTTGGTCTTCTCACCGTAATTTTTTTCATGTCTGAGCCATTATTATTAAACGTAGACTCATCCCAGAATAAGATGTTTTTCCATTTAGCTGGATTCCAATTAATATTATCGTCTTCGAAAGGCTTTCCGATTTTTTTCGATATAAATTGCTTTTTTGATGGCTTATGGACGTGCAGACCAGCTACCACTACTCGTCTACGTACTGATCTCGAGCTTATATCCAATGAAAATTCTCTCATCCATTCAAATGGCTGTTTTTTTATTTCTCTGACAATTTGTTGATCAGTATGGGCTGAAGTTTTTCACGACCTTTATCCGTTATAACTGTTACTACTAATCCAGTTGCATAAAACCGACTTAGTATACGAGAAATCGCAGAAATATTTATGAACTATTTCTCGGAAATCATTTTCTGCGATAGCTTGTTTTCATAGTCACTGATAATTTGCTGTTTTATTCATGTACTGCATTTGCTTCTAGCCATTTTTAAACTTTTTTGGGCAGTACTCAAAAAACGAAAACAAACACGTGTTATTGTAGGAAAACTTCTCAAAAATGGTTTATGACAAGCGAAATTGTTGAAGGAAGTAAAAAGCGATAAATATTACAGTAAAAACAACTGACATTGTAGGGATCATATGAATGTACAACAGATTTGCTTTTGTTTTGTCCAGGCCAAAGTCGGGTTAATTGACTTTACCATACATTATTTTTTATCCAAAAATTAATTTTGGTTTTTTGTTTAAGTTTTTAAAAAATGAATAAAGTGCCTAATTTAAAACTAGAAAAAGTTTCTCATTTTCTTAATTTTTAAAAAAGTTACATGGCATTCATTCTCCCTGTAATTTCAGTTGCTTTAGTTTTGGCCACCAGTGTATACATTTTTTTTTAAGTTTATAGATTACAAAGATCCTTACAGACTATAAACTACTAATATTTACAATTTTTTCTATGACATAATACTAAGCATTCAATTGTAATATTATTTTTCTTTTTACGGTGTTACGATTTTCAGACAAATCGAAGAGATGGTAAATTCGAGAAAATGCCGTCGAATTGGTTTGTTATTCGCATAGTTCGAAGAAAAATATTTTATTTGTAGAACCTGATTGTTTCGAGGTAGTCTAAAAGGGACCTTTATTAAAATTATAAAGGGTGAGATAAGAAAAACTACAACCAAGTCAAACGCCATAATTTTTACTTTTTTTTTAAATTTTATTGAATGAAAGCAAAAAATGTCGGAAATAGCATCAAATTTTAGAATAAGTTTAGATTTGTTCGAATTGGTTACCTTTGGCACGAACTTATGGTCTTCAAACGGCAATGAAACCGTCACACCCTGCCCGAATGTTGCTCTACGGTATTTTGGCCCATTCCCGGCGAAGCGCTTGCTTGAGGTGATCGACACTTTGGTTTTTTTTAGTGCCAATCTTGCTTTCCAAAATACTCCAAACACAATAGTCCAACGGATTGGTATCCGTAGATTTTGGTGGCCATTATGCGCTGGAAATGAAGCGAGGAACCTCATTTTGTAACTATTCTTGGGTGGCGCGTGCTGAGTCCTATTGGAATGTCCAAAATCTGCCGCAAAAATGTTTGCGTGCCTAAGGCTTTAATATATTTTCGCGATAATATTGGCCATTTATTCTGATGCATTGGTCGATTAATACGAGCGGAGAGCGACAATTGGCTGTTATGGTGGCCCACACCATCACCATGGTCGGCGCTTGGGTTCTGGTGGCCAACCGAAGATGCACATTTTCAGCTGACCTCTTTGGCAAGTTAACACGATCATTTTGTTTGTTTACAAACTGCTGGGCAGCGAACGTTTTCTCGCCGGAGAAACCCAAATTCGACAGTTCACCACCTTCGGCCAAGCGGAGCACCTCTTTAGCTATTATGAGTCTATTTTCTTTCTGTTGCGGTGTAAGTTCTTGCACTTTTTGGAATTTCAATGGTTTCACACCGAACTCGTTTTTCAATATTTGCCGAATGGAATATTGCGATATGTTCAGCTTACGAGCCATTTTTCGGCCACTTCGACGCGGATTTCGATCAAGTCGCTTCTTTACTTTTCGAATCATTTCTCCTGATGTTGCTGTTTTCTTCCGTCCACTTCCTTGACGTCGGGCTACGCTACCATTATCACGGTAACGAGCGATGGTACGATACACAAAAGATTTATTCACATTTAATTGCTGGAGTGCTCTAACGATAGCCACTTGTGGTTTTCCAGTCAAATATAAAGAAATCACACTATCACGCTTCAGTTCCATCACGAATAACTTTTTTCTGTAAAATCAAAATGCTTTTTGTACGCTTGCAAACAATATAATGAGTTGTCACTGGAATAATTTTAACAGCTGTCGGACGAGTGGCTTAGAAATGACAGCAGTTTAATGTTGGTTGCAGTTTTTTATCTCACCCTGTATTCAATATAAAATCTGATATTATTTTACCTTGAATAACATTTAAGAGGAATGTTACGTTGAGCAAGACACGGCGACTTTTATTTTATTATACTCAATCTGAATTCGTATGACGGTAGAGATTGTGGTGATTGGATCACGGCTTATGAGGGAAAACAGAATGAATTGTTTTTGTACGAATTCAATTGATTTTGAATGAATAATATGCAGCGAACAAAAGAGGTATATAATTGTTTGGTAACTGAAGGATCTGATTCCTTGCACCAGATTTTACATACATTTTATTTGAAACAGAAGACCCAAATTTAACCATCTGCATACTACCAACTTAAAGGGAAATGGCCGGTTGACATAGATTTAGTAAACATAAGGAAAAGCGGGACAGCAAGATTGTCGGCACAGTATTTTAGAATACACACAGGAATTGCATCTGGCACAGGAGAAGAGATATTTTTCATACTTTTTAAAATTGTTTCAACGTCAAGAGACGGAAGATGCATTAAGGGAAATTCAGGAATTGCTCTGGACATTGATAATCCTCAGTAGGTGATTTATCCGAATATGTTGTTTTTAAAAAAGTATGCAAATGCATTTGAAATACTTGGACCATCATCGGCGCAAATTCTTGGAGACACATTAGATTGGCGTTTTATTATAATAAAACCATAAAATGATTTCGGATTACATACCAAATTTCTTTATATGTTATTTATATAATTCTTATAAAGTTGCTTATTTAACGTTGTATACTTTGATCTAATAATATAATAATTTGCGTAGTCTTACAGAATCTGATAGAGGTCCGAAAACACTGCATCGCAATATTTATTTTAGCTAACAATGTTCAGAATTTGAATAATGTAAAAAAACGAGACAGTTTTATATTGGAGTGTAACTAGAGTGTACTGTATACACTTGATTGTTGTAACCATGGTACAATGAAGAGAAGGTAGGTCAACTTTGAAAAAATTGCAAGTATAGAGGTCTACCTGTTTGGCTTGTAATGTTAGAATTACTATCAAAACAATAAAAAAGCAAACAACTTGTTGCATTGATTTTGAATAAATAATTTAAAACCGCGAAAACTGAATGAAAAGTCAACACTTCTTTTCAAAATCATGTACTATATATCTCTAAACGATTATGTCGTTACAAAAACTCTAGATTTTGTCGATGCATACGTTGAAATAAACATTTTGAAAACACCCGAATTTGAATATTTTCTGAACAAACTTTTTGCTATTGAAAAGAAAACACATACATAAACAAATAAAGAAGATATATTAAGCCAAGAAAATAAAAAAATTAAAATCATATGGTATCATAGCCCCACCTTGATATCATTGTACCATGGTTGTAACGTTGTAAAAAAAGAAAGATAATTGAAATAAAATAATCTTTACGTTTGCGTGGTGAAATTAACTCTGTCTTTTATTTTCAAATCAACTTAAGTCTAGCTACTCAAAATTAATTTTTCTACATAGGGTGTATTTGGCGCGAGTACGTTTGAAAAGTAAGTATAATTCTTATTGTTATTCTCAAAGGAAATATGAATCTTTCGATTAAGGGTGCATTTGACACCGCTTTAAAAATTTAATGTCTATTGTGGGTCGAATAGCAAAAGCAACGAGCGACGTTGGCCCTGCTTTAACTATCATGGGTCGCATGGCAAGCCACGAAAATACGTTGGCTTTGCAATAACTCTGATAGGTATCAAAAAAGGAAGCTAAGACACAAAACATCATATGGAGTTTGACACTAATATTACAATGCAGTCGAATCACCTGAGTTTAGCTCCTCTCTTCTAATAACTAAGTTGTAAGTTTGATTAACATCACGAAAACACAATTTACAACGTCTCCTGCTCTTTAAAAACCAATACACTTCTCTTTGTTATTCTGCATGTAAGAGGTGGCAATAACAACTGGACGATGACTTTTCAAACAATTTGTAGTTAGTTGTGGAATAATGCATTTTAAATATTACTTTTTCCAATATTTCTATTAACACAAGATCTGGGGCCAAATCACCGCATTCGAAATCGAGTACTTCAGCATCGTAATGTAGTTTACGCGGATCACCGCAGTCGTTATCGAATTGTTATCGAAAACAAAGTATGTAGTGATGTTTGTGCGGAAAAAACGCAAGCAAAAAGAAACAAGAAGTTGGTGAAAGTGTCAGTTTTATTCAATTTTAAATAGAATTACTTACACCACTTCAGGTAATGTTAATGCCACTTTATACTCATGCTCTGAGTCCGAAGACGAGGAAAACAAAAAACAAAAAAAAAACCAGTAAAGAAAGTCTTAAAGTCGGGCGGAGCCGACTTTATGATACCCTACACCACTTTGCTAATTTAATAGCATAACAAAAGTTTTTATGGGAGAATTCAATCATACACGCTATGATTATAATTATAGTTTAAAGTTCAGGGGCTAAATATGCCGAAGCATTCGTATCTTTTAAATTCGGAATTATATTGCCCATTTGGTGCTCAATTAATTTGAATATATATATGGGAGCTACATCCAAATCGGAACCGATCTCGATAAAATTTAGCAAATATATTTCTGAGCTGTATTTGATATATGTCCCTGAATATCGTTGTTATGGAGCTCATATTACGTCTGTGGGTAACAAATATGACAAATCGGATGAACACTATATATGGGAGCTATAGCTATATCTGAACCTATCTTCACCAAATTTGACATACTAGCTTCTAGAATCAATTCGGTCGAAAGTGCCAAATTTCATCCGATTTGGACAAATATTAGACGTTTGGTGCACAATCAAATGTAAATCGGACGAAGTTATATATGGGAGCTATACCCAAATCTGAACCGATCTCGATAAAATTTAGCAAATGTATTTCTGAGTTGTATTTGATATATTTCCCCAAATATTGTTGTTGCATAGTGCATATTACGGCGGCGGTGGACAAAAATAACAAATCGGATGAACAATAAAAAAGCAAATCGGACGAAGATATATATGGGAGCTATATCTAAATTTTGACCGATTATCTCCAATTTCAATAGGGTTCGTCCTTGGGCCAAACAAAAGATCTTTGCAAAATTTCATCTGGATCGGGCAATAAATGCGACCTGTACTTTGTTTACAAAAATACATGGACAGACGGACGGACGGACATGCATAAATCGACTCAGAATGTGATTCTATGCAGATCATCAAAAGGAACTAAGAGTCTATCTCGTTTCCTTCTGCCTGTTACAAACAAATGCACAAAGACATAATACCCTGACCACCTTGTGGTGTAGGGTATAAAACGCTTGTATTCATAATACATTTGTACACATGTACACACAGAAACAATATAAATTTCTCAGAAATAACATATTTGATCCCAAAAACTTATTTTGAAGTTCTCTTTCGCTTCCAATTTCTTATTACCATATGTTTACAGCAATGTAAAAAAAGTAGTAGACGAAATAAATTGCGATCGAATGCCGTGATCCAAAAATTTGCAACGATCGAAATGTTTCTCTATACGAAACAGAACTCGATGACGAATGCGGCGATTTGGCCCCTGGTATGAAGATGATAGATATTGACCCAACCCTTTTTGGTAACTCCACCACAAAGGGACATGATATTCAATATTTATATATCTTATAATTTGCGGCTCAATCCTTTGGTACCTCCCCCACAAAAAGGTTTAAATGTTGATTAATTATTCGCATAAACTTGTAAAGAAAAGTTAGATGCTCATCCCCATATTTTTTTCAGTATTATATGAAGTGAAATACTTCGGCCCACTATATTTGGTACCTCGCGCACATTTCTTAATTTTCCAAAAATTACTACATTTCTCATGTAAAGGTGAATCAAGTAGTCGATATAGCCCAAATGTGGCACATTTATATGAGACTTAGGTCAGATATGAAATGGACAACATTGGCCCACTCCTTTGGTAAACAATTTGAATAATTATAACGCTAGTCAAAATATATTCAAATAAATGGTTCGTGGCTGAGGGTATACATCAGTCGGCGGTCGGGTGCAATTTGATGATTTCGATCGAAACTATTCGATATCTAATCACAGAATCTGGCTCCACTGTAATTTTGTAAAGTGTTATCAACACCAATATAATTTTCATGGTAACATTAGATGTCCGATTGTATCATCGATAATTGGGAAGTAGATAACCTTACGTTTCTATCGGTTATATGCACATCCAACAGTCCAAGGTAGCTGTACTAGGTAATCGCATCAGCCCAGCTGACGGCACCATTAAATGTCAAAACAAATTGTTGTAATGGAGAATTCGCCCTAAATGAATGCAACAACAAATTTGTTTATGTTGTCTTCCCTAAAAGTACCTTTTTATAATATTTCAAATAATTTAAGAGCAAGTTAAGAGTGAAACCAGTAAAAAAAATTAAAAGAAAATGAAGGAAGGAGGTTAGAATGGAGTGCAGCTTTAAGAATTAAGTTAGCCTCAACATCTAAGATTCAAGAATTCGACTCTTGTTATTTGCAGTTCCGGAAAACTTTCTTGGTTTAAAAAATATCGCAATACTACAATTAATATTTATTTTACTCTTATTTGTTTTACAATAAAAACTTTTATTGCGACGTTCGTTTACGACGAGAGGCACACAAAATAAAATGTAAACAAACACCTCGTTTCTGATTGGTTGAAACAAATTTGCCGCAACCTTTAAATGTCATGGCGAATCTATGTTTTTCGCCTTAGATGCCAATTTTGACATTTGAGGGGACCACACAAGTTGCTTTGTTGTAGCAATTCGCCGATGCGGTTACCTGTTAGATCTACCTTGCAACAGTCGTTGATAACATTATTAAAAAACTCTACCTCGCTTGCCAAGCGGCCCTAGGACAGGTGTCGGCCAATGCATACCTATATCAGCGCTATAAAACATTTCGAGCAAGATCTTCTAATCGCCTAAATTAACCAATAAAATATACAAAACATTGTAAATCTGTAACACGTTTTATTGGTCTATATTTTATTAAAAACATTTTTCTTGTAGTTTAATATATTTTACTTTTTAATATATAAATAACATGACGATTTGAAAACAGAAATTAAATAAGTGTACTTTAATGTAGTAGAAAGTGTTTGTTGTTGTTGTTGTTACAAAAGCAATATTACAATAACTGTGGTAGAATTGGCTCCTGTAATAGATATTTTACAACTGATACCACTTTTTATCCTTGTATTTAAGCATTAATGAATGCGCTGTGCCGCTGAAATCTTGAGCTTGATTGGCCATGCGTTCGGCACGCTCTTCTAGCATATTAAGTTTTTCGCCGCGTTCCATTGCCAATAAATGGGCGCGACTGATTTCAGATGCAGCTGTCGAAGCTCTCTGATTTAATTGTTCGAGTGTTGGGCCCGGAATGTGTTTAGCAATAGAACGATTCGCCTTCCCACTTTGTTCTCCAACTATGATGAGATGGGGGAAATAAATATAAAATTAAAACAATTAGAATACAATCACAATTTATCAAACTATTTGGGTTCCTTCTTACATAATTCTTCTCTGTCCAAACTCTTAGCGCCGCCTCCAAACAATCCTTTAAAGAAACTTTCTTTTGGTTGCTCTGGCATCTCTTGAACCGTGTACAATGATCCCATCATATCTAAAATAAATTGACTAAACGGAAACGAGACATGTGTTATGTATTTTTCAATTGGAAATATGAATGCTGCATGTGGGATATTATGCGGATACCGATTTCTTGTAATCTCAAAAATATACATAAAAGACGTGATCGATTCGGTGCACTTACCAAAACTCTGACGATATTGTAAACTTTTGTATTTCGGTGGGTGATGCCATGTACAGACCATGACCTTTATTGCTGAAGCAAAATATTTTTGATATTCTAAAAGGGAGAGAACAGACAAAAACAAAAAAAAAAATGCAAAAGATAGACCAAAACAACAATAATTTGAAATTAGTAACATCAGTGAATAGGTTAGTGAACAAATGTATAACACATACTGTGTTATATCTTCGTGAACAATGATTTGTTGACCCCATATGGAAAGCATTGGATCCACAATTCCCTGTTTGCATTTGGTTTGAAAACTATGCGAATGAAGAGAAATGAGAACAAGCGATATGTCAGTTACAAATATTTCTATTCTAATTTCACAGGAGAGAGAGAGAGTTAGATGTAACTAGATGACGGTTGGTAGCAACACATACAAATTTAAATCTAAAATATGTATGTATGTCGTCAATGAGACTCACCTTAAGTCCATAAGTGGTAAGAACTCGGTATCCATTAACAACTTTAGACTAGGAAGACTATGAACCATTAGATGGCCATTTGAAAGATAGGTTGCTAGGCAAGTTCCATCTGAAAATGGTAGGATTAGTATGTATGTAACGCAGTCGTGTCTAGGTCTAACCTTTCATTGTGATAGTTTTTGCTTTAACCGCAAAATCCATTTCCGAAAATTGTATGCGATTAACACAACATTGATTTGCAATATCGAAGACTTTGGTTTGTTTCTCGCTTGCAATTACGATATATTGTCTATCAGCTATGGTATCTAGGCCGGTGCTAACGCTTCCACTAATACCACTGCTACTGGCACTGGAACTCACATTACCACCAGATGTATTTGATATTGTATTGGCAGTTGTAGGTGTAAATGTTGGACTTGTCCGACTGCTACTTTTTGTTGGCGTTCCTGTATGTGGTGTGTGTACATGAAAAAGAAAAAGAACGAAAAACATAAAACAATCGATAAATATCTACAAAAGAAGAATCAATCAACATGTAACTTAAGGTGTGGGTACATAAGCAGCTTGAAGTCTTCGCATGGCATATTTTGTTACATATCATTAAGGGATGCCAGAGCCGGAATCTAATCCTGGGGTGAGATCTTCAAAAATGGAGCTCAGACATCTATATTACTACTAGTATGTTGGGTATTAAAATGGGACATGTCGGATATGTGGCGCTATATGGCGCCCACATAACGTTACTTCCTTATTTTCGTTATTTGAATGTTTTGACCACAATTTTAAGCCAAATCATGTATAACTTGACTTTTAGAATTCTGAGTCGATATAATCGCACCTTGCAAATTTTTTTAAGATTGCTCCACTATTTTGAATTGGCCCCATGTTACCATGCCTCCTAATTTCCGTTATTTTGAAGATTTCGACCACAATTTAAAACTCAATCATGAGTTACTTGACATTTTCAGTTCAGAGCTGACAAAATCCCTCACTGGTAAATTTTATGAAGATAGGTCTGCTATTATGTATGGACCATTTTTCAATGTTCAATTTTGATTTCATAATCAGTAAAAAAGAACAAACTAAATACAAAACCAGTAAGAAAATGACAAAAGTCCTATACCCAAAACCCCTCTACATATTTATTTAGCCATGCCATTGTAAAAATTACGGGTTGACAATGGGTTAGGAAATTCATCATTTTGTAATGGAAGATTCGATATCTGTAACAGAATATTTTTATGGAGGATATATTGAGTTTGGCATTCCATTTGTAACTACTCTGAATGTATATTTTATATCCCGCAAAAATATATATATTCTTAATCAGCATAAAATTCTACGCCGGTTTTAGGAGGCGCATCCGTTTGTGGAAATCACTCTTGCTTCGGAACGATATGAAGTAGGTCGATAAAATTTTACGCAGATGTGTTTTAGATATGCAGGAATTTTGATATCGAAAATGGGCTATGTATATAAGTCCCCATATAAGTGTTTTTTTTTTGTTTTTTTTAGTCACGATTTTAATCCGAATTTGCTATGAATTGGCAGTTTATGTTCCCACCCTTGCATAGAACGGTCCAATTTCGGAATATAGAGTTCGCAAGGTGGTGGACGTGTTTCAATTGGGTTTGTAGCGTGTTGCAAAATAACTTGGTATACCTTATATCATCGTGAAATGTAAAAAAATAGTTTGGGTATTCTTTATCAATACTTTTCACACTGTAAGGAAAATACAATACTTACGTTCCTTTTTGGCATCCCTACTGTCATCCCGCCACGGTTCAGAAGAGAATGGTATTATTGAGCCAAAAGCATCCAAAAATGACATTGATGTTATTGCGCCTTTAAGACGTAAAACTGGACCGCCTATAATTTTCAAACGGAAATGTCACAAATTGCAATAATAAAAAACTATAGCAATAATAATATTAACAATAATAACATAGCAGCAAAACATACCGTTAATTGTGACCAAAACTGGCTGAGATTTTCTTACTTCGCGTTCTGGCATGGAAACGACCAGCGTTAGTATGGAACCAAAACTAGTGCCAACCCACAAAGTTGGCACTACCGATAGCATGTCTTCAAAGGACAACAAAAACAAAAAATTCATTAGAATTGAAGGAAATAAAATTAGTTAGAATTGATTGCGTACCATTCCTCTTGTTGTAACTCTCAATGAATGCCAAACAGGTGACTGATTCTGCGGAAGACATGTCTATGCTCGACATCGACGAAGATCTGGATCTTGAGAACGATCCGTCCACTTTTTCTGTAAATATCATTAAAGATTAGCAAAAATCACACATTAAGTCAAGACATTATATTGGTATGTGTGTGAAACGATGATCAAAGTACTATCAAAGATGGACTAAAATGTGAAGTAAATGCATGGATATGTGAGTGAGAGCGGTACAATAAGTAGTTGTTGGGAGAGGAGTAGAGTTAGTAACATGGTGAAGTGGTGTGTGTGAGAAGAGAGTCGGGTTTCGTGTATTGAAAAATGAAATTAATGGAAATGGAAAAGTGGGTGACTACAAAGAATGTGGTTTCAGCCATAATGGGAGAGACAGAGAGCGAGATAACGATTGATTGGGTGATCGATCGATTAGGTAGGTGTTTAAAGTGTACAATAATGCAATGCAAGCAGACATAATGAATTGTCATCATTCTAATCAAACCTTATACGAACAAAACCATCTACATTCGTGGTATAGCATAACATTTCAGATGATGTGTTTCGGCGGAATTCTTTTTTTCTCAGCCCTAAAACGGCAAAGATTCGCTGAAATAACGAAGATCTTAATTCTGTAATTAATGTAATTTAAAACAAAAAATTTACGTCATTTTGGACGAACCAGTTTCGCTAATAAATATTATTCAATTACAAAATCGATTCATGTCGCCGCGTGAACTAATGTCTAACAATATATTTGTTAGAAGTTCATTGAGAACATAGTTCAAATGAAATTAATTTAACGTTTTACGGAATAGGATAATAAGAACATAGATTCCTTTAAACACTCGAAATGTAATACTTTAAGAAATTTTAGTATTACACACACGTTTGTCAAATGTCCCTTAAAGTCAGATAGACGGATAAGACACATCTACTGGTCATTTCACATACGTATTAGTATTTGTTTGTTTGGTTGGACTCCTTTAGTGATTAAAAAGTGTGTTATTGTAAATAGGTACATGTTTGCCTAGGATTTTTTGTCGTTCAGCTTTTCTAAGGCGATCGAAAATAAAAACGAAACGAATGCAGTCACTCGATGTCGACTTAAGTTGGGTTTCTTTCAAGATCTACATAAGGTCGGCCAAGAAGACAACTTTTGACAATAAACTTAGTAGTTTTTGCATTATTGTGATTTGACTCTCTTTGAATGTCAAATCGCAATATGTCTTTTAACAACAAATTTAGTTGTCAGTAGGGTTTATTGGCCGACCTTGTATAGGATATGGCTATGGTAGAAACAACAGGTAGCAAGATAGGCGAAAATTACAACAAAGCAACTTTTCTGGAAACTTGATGTGTCAAAATTGTAAGCAAGGCGAATTCAATTGACAAATAGAATAGAATCGTTTTGCACCAATCAGAACATTTTATTTTGAGACATTGAATAATTTCGGTTTGGTTCATTGAAATTTAATAATATGTGGATTTTCTACAAAACTTTCTGGATTTTGAAAGCATTAAAGATTTCTAGTCAAGAACCTTTCCGGGTCTAGAATCGTGACTTTTGAAGAAAATTTCCGGATCTCAATTCGTGAAGTCTAAAGAATATCAAATTGTAGCTATTTTTAAAATAACTCCGGTTCTTAAATAACAGAATATGTTTTAAATATTTCCAGATCTCAATTCGTGGGTTTGTTAATAGCTTCTTCAGTGTATGATTTACTTTACTGTTATGATTTACTTTAGCCCTCAACATTACCAATAAATGTCCATTCCGCATACTATAATGGTTCTTTCTATCTCAAATTGGTTTGCATGAGGGTAATGACGATAGACTTTTTAATCAAGAAAAATATTGAACAGGAAAATAATCCTTTGAATGAGTTTATTTTTTAATGCAATTTCAATTTTGAAGGATAGAGAAGAAATCTTATAATGGTGAATAGTAGGAAATCGGAAAAAACTACATTTTTACTAACTGCCTCTAAATATTGATAAATGGAATGATTGTTTTTATGTGTGTTTCTCGTGGCTACACTCATGAATGCATTTATAAAAATGTGAACTTAAGGAAGGTATTGGACTTAGCTTGTCCTCCAATATACGTTCTTTTACAAACCATACAATGCCTCAAAATTTGCAATTCCAAAAAATAATTATTTACGTTCGTTTTTCTCCTTGTGTATATGTAGGCGAATTCGAATTACAACAATTTGTTTGACATATCAAGTTACCTACAGCTGGTCTGATAGGGCTACCTTGTATTTCTACCATGAATATCCATAATATCCTCCATAATTCTACTAAATTGAGAGTGTATTTTTACAGCACTGATAAAAAGAAATGATATCCAATTGCCAAAATAAACAGAAACATTTCTCAACATAAATGAGAAATAAAATTGCGTTATTTCCTTTTGTGCACCAACAATTATACTTTGGCTTATAGATTACGATTTTGCAAATTTTCTTAAAAGGTTTGTGTTAATCTCGCGGTTTTTTGTACCACTCGACATCTCAAAGCATGTGACTGAATTTGACATTTGATTTCGAGTAAATGTTTTTACTGAAACCTATTTGCCTGAAAAAATATCTCCGTTTCAAGCTGTCGTTTCTAGTCAGCATTCGAATAGAACGCAGAAACACAGTGTTATTGGAATCCAAACTGAATTTCATTTGAATAGAAAGTGAACGAAGCCTTTTGATTGCCTTAGACAAATAGGTCATACGTTTTTATATTAGATACGCAGCCGGAAAGGTAAATAGGAAGGATATTGTGATATCCTTAACTATTTTTCTTTAAGAATTTGGGTTTAATGTGCTCATGTTTACCTTTAGCGAGATCAAATAAAAAATGTTGACCTTTGACCCAGAAATAACATTTTATTGGCACACATAAGAACTTTATGTTAAACCCTAGGCTCTCCACCAAAAATTAACTCTGTGGGAATTAATAAAATTTAACAAGAGTTTTTATATCCACTACTAGTGGCTCTATTCGAGATACATCTATTTTGGCTGCAAACTTAAAAGAGATTAATAATTAAAATTATTTATAATTCCGTTGTTGCAAAATGGTCAGGCTTAATCCCTTTATTGTTGTTTTTTTATAAAAACAATGTTTGTTTATTAGTGGAGAACGACGATAATGTTTACCTAGGTTTCGGAAAGAGCCACCCATCCTCATCAGTTCCCTTGTTTTTTGTCTGGGAAGTTATTTTAAAAATAACTCCATTGACAAAAAACTTTTTTTACCCGAGTGACGAGATCATAAGCTCAATAGAGGAGGAACCAAAGAGTTACACAAAACTAAAATTCTTTTGGAAAATCTTCTAAATCTTACAACCGCGCTTATAAACATTTTCATATTTCTCTACTTATTATGCTTTAGTTTTACATGAACGGAGTAGCATAACCGTGCCGTGTCTATTAATAGAACAGTGTTGGCATGTTTTTTTCGGGATACCATAGAATTTTGTTGTTGCAAAATGTTCAGGCATAATCCCATTATTGTTGACCTCTAAAGGTCAACCTTTTAACTACTTGATAGACCCGTCATTATCTCATCTTTTTTTAATTAATCTTTGAATTTTAATCAAATGTTGTCTTCGGCAGTTCGAAGAATAGATTTTATTTCCATTCTCCGCATAACGTGGTTTTGAACAAACTTATCCGATAGGCAAATATTACCGCTCAACCATGAGGTAGGAAAAACATTTAAAAATATAAGTATCTGGATTTAATATTCGAACGAGTTCTATTTTAAACTGCAAATATCAGTGAAATCTGTTGGAGAATGTAGTTAAGGTCTTGCAAATTACATAAAGTGCCGTTGGTACCGTTATATGAACGCTATACCATCTATTGTTCCTGCAACCAATTTCAGACTGCTGTCATTCCTAAGCCACTCGTCCGACAGCAGTTAAAATTATTACAGTGGCAGCTCATTATATTGTTTACAAGCGTACAAAAGCATTTTGGTGTGAACTTTCCACAAAAAAAGTTAATTTTGATGTTGAAGGAAAATAGACTCAAAAGAGCTAAAGAGTTGCTTCGCTTGGCCGAAAGTGGTGAATTGCCGAATTTGGTTTTCTCCAATAAGAAAACGTTCGTTGTCCAGCAGTTTGTAAACAAACAAAATGATCTTGTTTACTTGCCAAAGAGGTCAGCTGATAGGGCGCACCTTCGGTTTGCCACCAGAACTCAAGCGCCGGCCATGGTGATGGTGTGGGCCGCCATAATAGCCGATGGTCGCTCTCCGCTCGTATTAATCGACCGTGGCATCAAAATAAATACCGAATATTATCGCGAAAATATTCTGGAGGGTGTATTAAGCCTTGGACACGCAAACATTTTGGCCGCAGGCCTTGGACATTCCAACAGGAATCAGCACGCGCCACCCAAGAATAGTTACAAGATGAGGTTCCTCGCTTCATTTTCAGCGCACAATCGCCACCAAAATCTCCGTCGGACTATTGTGTCTGGAGTAAGGTTGGCACTAAAAAATACTAAAGTGTGGATCACCTCAGGGAAGCGCCGGGAATGGCCAAAATACCGCAGTGCAACATTCGGGCAGCATGTGACGGTTTCATTTTTTCTTTGAAGGCCATAATTCGTGCCAAAAGTGGCCAATTCGAACAATCCAATCCAATCCAATCCCGTATCGAAACTTTTGGCAACAATTTTTATTTTGGCCAACTTAATTTACTTTTCTTCTCAATTAGAGCTGAATTCTACTTCACGCGAAAAAAAATAAAAACAACAGCTCTTAGGAAGACTGTCATCAAATACACATTATTCTAATCCTACGTTTCTGAAAAAGAGACCTCAGACCTAGCTACTTCATATATGAATTAAAGAGTTATTTAGAATATTGACCCAAAATATTTGTGTACGACGATGTTTTGTGTGGTTATGCCGACAAGTAGAGAGAAAATGATTCATATTCGAGCATCAGGTGTTTCCATTCAAATCAACATAAATCATTTTTTATGCCCACAACGCAGTCAATAGTATACCAATGGCACTGAACGTTGTAGGAAGTCAAACTTTCTGCTGAGAAATTATCAACATTATTTGATTTTTTTTTTCAAAATATGTTTGAAAAATCACCAAAAACTTTAAACAATTTTTATTTTTTTGCTTTAATTTTTTAAGTATTCTATTTGAGGGACGACCCTGGTATTGAACTGAAAATAAAATAATAAAATTAAACATTCAAATAAAGACGAAAAGGGAATTCAAATCAATTTATGAGTCCATTGTGGGAGAAGGGGGGGTGTGTCATTTTCGTATTTCCGGACGTATATATGTGTTCATAGAGTATGTTTTGTCGTATGCATTATATGTATGTATACATGTATGGACGTATGTATGTATGTTTTATATGTTCTTAGCGAAATAATAACTAGGAGTAGAATAGTAGGAAACGAGTATTACTTACGTTTTTTAAAGAAATGATTACAAAATATTATGAAAAAAGTAAATTTTCGCAAACGGACCTAATATCATGACCAAGTATCATATAACAATAATAATAATAATAACAATAGATGTAAATTAACAATAGAAATAGCAGTTTCAATAAAAAAAAACTTAGATCAACTTATTTTAAATATTTAAATAAAATAGCAGTTATTTTCTTACAACTTTGTTGTTTTGTTTTTTTGTTATTATACCTAACCCCATACTATAATGGAGGGCGGCCGGTTAAATGCCAATCATCAACAATTTTGTTTATATAAGAAGCCTTATTTGTATGGTCTATATTGATGGGACGGCAACACTACAAATCATACATATCATAAATAGCCGATCACTGATCATCGAATCGATTCGAAAACATATGTCAACAAACGTAACCAAACGAAAAAATATATATATATAAATGTATGTAAATGTATTTGTTGAATGCACATAACTAAATGGGGGTTTTTTGATGAAGATGATATATAATGGTCGTTTAGGTCGGTAAAATACATGTTTTCATTTCCAAAAGAATGAAAACCTTCCCAAGTGAAAGTGTTCCTGAAGAAGGGAGAATATTAAATTTCTGGGAGTTTTTAGCATATATATTTGATGTATCGATAATAAATCGTACTTGGTAACAAGACTGTGCAGAATAAGTTCGTTGTCCATCACATTATGTTTCGTGATGCAGAAAAACACACCGAGACGATACAACCCACAGTGAAGGCAATGTCATGTTGTTGTGTTCTTTACAACACCAAACTCAAAGTGAAACTTTTATTCTGCACGCCAATAAGGAGGTATGTTATCCGACTAAGGTCTTTGGGAAAACGTCTTTATTGTTGCTTAGATACAATCAGGGCTGTGAAGTCCATTCCCAGGTACATTTTAATAACTTAGACTCGACTCTCCATACAAAATCTAATTCATTCAACGAAATTAAATTCACCAGATTTAATATATGTTTACATGATTATATGGTAAAACATAAACAGAGGTGAATTCTAATATAGCTGAGAAACCATTTTGCCTCCAACAGAGAAGTGGAAAGTTTGTTATCTACGGAATAACTGTTGAAAATATAGTCAAGTCCTTCAAAAACTCCTCAAACCGTTTGTACCGCTACATGGGGCTAATGTCAAAACTTTGGCCGATTTTGAAACGTTTTCGTAGAACGTAGATTTTAATTCAATTCGAACTTTCCAATTCAGTTGGAAATTCGTAAATGGAACCTTCGAGAGGTTGAATATCAGCAAATTGCCTTCGGCATTGAAAACTATGAGTTATTCAAAAACAAAATAACTTACTTTTCACATTACCATATAATAAATAACGTCAGCAGAGAGTGTCGGCGTTCTACTGAATAACTACAGGTCATGAGTTCGGCATTGCAAAAAAAAGAAAACCATAATAAAATACGAAGGCTTGTTGATGAAGATTCAAGGCTTGACCTTGACCCTCAATGATCGTTACAATGGCTAGTGTGATTAATTATAAATCAGAAGAATGCGAGTTCAATAACAGTAGCGGGCGGATTGTTATAAAATGAAAGGTACATTCTAAAAATAGAACAAACGTCTTTTTACTTATTTGTCGACTTGAAGGGGGATGTATGGACTCCTTTGAGACCCTTAAAATTCGGGAGGAACCCTAAAATTAGGGCCATATCGAATTGTAGACTTAATTTTTGTGGGAAGAGGACTTGCTTACTGGAATGCCGAAATGTCTCATGTCTCATTCGTTCAGGAACTATTGTTGAAACATATATGGTAAGGAAAGGATGCACAATAAATCCATTATTTTGTTCATGAGAAAATATTTTTCTTTTTGGCTACGAAGTTCCAAAATAATTTTACACTCAATGTTTTTTTTTTGCCAGGAAATCCTTAAAATATATTCTTACAAAATTCACGACTTTTGGGCACAACGTTTCACCCCATCATTACACCAGTTTCTACCGAACCATTCGTGGTATTTTCGACACATCCATATATATATATCCCTACACTAAAAAATATTAGGATGAACGGATTTGAATTCAACACTGGCACTGATTTTACACCTTGACATAAAAGTTAATACAATTCCCAATTTTGTTATTATGCGTGGTGGTATAACAAGGAGTGGTCCGATATTGTCGTGATGAACCTAGTTTGGACCAATCCGGATACTCCCTTTGGAAAATATCGTGCACACCAGCCAGATAGATAGGACGGATGGATGGAGATGGCCAGATTGACTCCAAACATTCGGAATCCATCAAAAGAGACATAGGGCCCAAAACCGCTATTTCGTTGAGGCACTTCAAATGGCCGTACCTAACGATAAATACCAAAGTTATGAGAATATATGAAAATCATCATTTTAAATTAATATTTCTAACTTTCTTCCGATTTTAAAAGGACAGCAATATTGTTCTCTTCTCATTAAAGAGAATAACTTAATAAGATAACAAAAACAAGTGCCGTTGTAAAGTAATTTGTTTTAAATCCGGTAGGACGATCGCAAACTCCATAAATGACTAATCAAAGAAGTAATGTAAACTAAAATAACGTTGGTATTTATTCTAATCCTCAAACCAAACTTATAAACAATCTAAGAATTTATTCACTATTATGCGTCGTTTACTTATCTGTTCTACAGGATTTATAAATATTAAAATCACATTTTGCGTTTAGAGTTGTACTTGACATGAGTTTATGTAAAATTGTCCTACAAAACATCATTTTAAAACGATGACGTCAAAGCCAAAAATATTCTTCATCAAATGCTACTATGAGTCGTCAAAGAAATGTAATTTCTATTGGCATTATATACCATTATACACTATCAATGTTATAAAAAAAATCATATTCTTTTGATAGATTTTTCTTCGGTCTTTTTTCGATTTGGAAATGACAGCAACATAAAACTTAATTTTAGACAGAAAGTGTCAAAGAGCAAATATTTTCCACCAAATTTCACTATTAGTCTAATAATAATTTAGAGGTATATCTTCCTCTGAATCGATTTGTGCCTTTTCAATTCGGGCTTGTATTATCCATTTGGTGCACAATTAACTTGAAATCGGATAAAGATATATACGGGAGCTATATCCAAATCTGAACCGATCTCGATAAAATTTGGCAAAGGCATTTCTGAGCTGTATTTAATATATTTCCCCGAATATCATTACTACAGAGTGCATATTACGGCTGCGGAGGACAAAAATAAGGAATCGGATGAACAATATAAATGGGAGCTACAGCTATATCTGAACCGATTTCGATCAAATTTGACATACTACACCGAATTTGGCGTAAATACCAAATGCCATCTCATATGGGGTAAAATTACACGTTTGGTGCACAATAAAAGGCAAATCGGAGATATATATGGGTGCTATATCCAAATCTAAACCGATCTCGATAAAATTTAGCAAAGGTATTTCGGAGTTGTATTTGGTATATTTCCCCGAATATCATTACTACAGTGTGCATATTACGGCTGCGGGGTACAAAAATAACAAATCGAATGAACAATACAAATGGGAGATATAGCTCCCATCTCGATTTCTATCAAATGTGGTATACTTATTTTCAGGCCTAATTTGGTCGTATGTGCGAAATTCCATATTATTTTGGCTGATATTACACGTTTGGTGCACAATAAAAGGCATATCGGACGAAGATATATATGGGAGCTATATCTAAATTTTTACCGATTATCTCTAAATTCCAAAGGGGTTCGTCCTTGGGTCAAACAAATTATTTGTGCAAAATTTCATCGGAATCGATCGATAAATGCGACCTGTACTTTGTTTACAAAAATACATGGACAGACGGACTATGCAGATCACCAAAGGAAACTATGGGTCTATCTCGTTTCCTTTTGCCTGATACAAACAAATGCACAAAGACATAATACCCTGACCACCTTGTGGTGTAGGGTAACAATACTCATAAAAATAATACTCTTTAGAAATGACATTTCCCGTTTTTACAAAAACTAGCATTTGTGTTAATTGGAGGTTGTTATTATCGGATATAGTTAGCTCCATTCGTATGGGTCTTCCTCAAAGTTCCGTTGAGTTGTAGCGATCTTTAGCAAAAGTCTGACATTTTTTTAACATAAATGTTGAATGTCCTCTTATTAGTTTATGAATACTGATTGGATCGGTAGATATTTTACTACATTACTCTTTGTACAATATGTGCAGGTTAATTTGAAAACAATGCCATGAAAACTAGGCATTCTTGCTAGTTTTTCCCTCTGTACTTTCTGGGCAAGGTAGTTCTCTCAGAGTGAATTTACAATTGACTCTAGAGATACTATTGTGGGGAGATCAAAATACCATAGCTCGGACCTGCAAAAGACTTCTATTTTTACAATATTTCACTTCAAATCTGATCCCATACCCGAAATACTACACCTTTTTCAAATGTAATTCGAAACATTTTAATTGTAGTTTGAAAAGTCAATCTCCATTTGTAATTCGAATTATTTCAATTGTAATTCGAATGAATCCATTTGAAATTCGGAATATTAACAAAAAATTTACAAATTATATTAAGGTGGATAACATTTTTAATGTTTGTATTTTTAGTATAAATAAATATAATTTTTTTATGTTTATATTTTAAGGCTAAACCTTAAAAAAAAATAAATATAAAAATATAGCCAGTAATATATGAAATACATGGAATTAAAATAACAGAATAAGTATTATAAAATATATAATATACAATAAAACAAAAAGAAATCTCACCTATTTCAAATGGAATAAATCGAATTACAAATGAATCATTCGATTTACAATTGGAGTCATTCGATTTACAACTGAAATAATTCGAATTACAAATGTAATAATTCTACTTAAAAAGGGAATAATTCGAAATACAAATGGAAAAATTCGAATTATAATTGGAATTCTCGAATTACAACTAAAATAATTCGAATTACAAATGAAATTTTACGAATTATATCACAAATAATTCGAATTACAGCAGAAAAAAGGTGTAGTGCTATTTAAAGGCAAAATTGAAGAGAAATAAGGTAAGACGTGTTACCAGAAAAATGCAATCGAGTACAAAATAATAGCATTAATGCCGACTTCTGGTTCGCTGATTTTTGCTTTATAAAATGTTGCATAACATATTTTTCTGAAGCAAACCTGGAATTAATTATTTTTTTTATAAAAACATCGAAAGAAGACTTGAAACCGAAAACGTCGCATTTGAAAAATATCAATGCGGAGAAAAATTTTGACGAAATTATTTATTTACAAAAACAAACAAATGATGACAATCACAGTCACGTAGATGACGACAGAACAAACAATTGTTAAATTTAAATATATTTTGGACTTGTCACTATTTAATAAAGTATGAACACTGTGCAACAAAATAACAACCAAAGATACGCTTATTTTTCAATCGTATCCAATGAAAATATTCTATTACAGGTTTTTCGTCTAAGCGATTCGCCAGGTGTCAAATGAGAAATTATCACAAAATGTTCGTGGGTGTTTGTAAAAACTCAGGCTGTATTGAAACTTAAAAATATTTGCACTATTTTCATTCATTTTTCTACATTTGATTTGATTCCAATTCATTAGCCAGTGCTGCAGAAATGCACTTCTATAACAGTAACGTATAGTAGGGCATACGTAAGGGGACAATTTATGTCGAATTCAGGGGACCACCTAAAAATGATTTCATTTGCAATTTGTAACATTCCATTTGTCATTTCATATTTATTGTTCAAAGTGTTTTTAGGATCGCTTTTATGACGATGTGAAATGGAATTTGATAGAATACCAGCCACTTTGGTGTGTTTCCAAGTTTTTAACTTATATTTTATTGAAAAAAAAAAAAAAAAAACGGAAAGTTTCACTCGGCGTTCGTTCAGATATAAGCCATCATCACTTGACCACTTGTGTATGCATACCTCTTTTGGAAAATGTACCAAAATATATGGACCTATAAATCCTAACTTTACATTGCATCAAATGTTAGTACAAAAAGTTTGAAAAGGACAGGGAAATAATATTGCATTTTATGAAAACTATGATTTGTATTTATGATATTTATGGCTAAGATACCGGAAGCAGGAGTGACTCGAAAAATCACATTTGCACGCGAGGTCTTTCTAATTGGGATATGAGAATTTGAAGAAAATCGGAAACTGATATCACATCTTAGTACAGTTATTATTCAACATTTTTACTTTTGGGAGTATGTACGAGAAGCAGTGGATCAACATTTTTCATAATCGATCCTGAACTATTATTGGGCATGTGTTCTGGATAAACTTTTTTTGAAAGTCGATAAACTTTTTTTTAAAAATTTTTCAAATTTTGTGAGGTGGAACAAAAAAGTATGGAGCGATATACCATTTTCAATCAATTCAAATATTTACAATATTATTGTGATTTGAAATTTTTGAAGAAACATTGATTTTCTACTTTAAGAAAGTAATTATTATTCAAAATATTATCCATTTGTGGGTGAGGTTCAAAATGGAGTATGCCAGTTTAATCTAAATGTTACGAAGTGTCAAGTTTGAACTACATTAGGTCATATGGTCATCCATGAATAGGAGACTTGTATTTATTTTCGATATTTTTAATCGAAGTTAAAAATGTTAAAATCTAACAAGTTTGAAGTATTTCGGAAGTATTTTCGAAAACTAATTTCGCCCAAGGAGATCTAGGATTTCTTTCGAATTTATTTTCGTGTCGTCATAGCAAAATGAAAACCAGCGGCTTACAATTATCTAAAAACTTAAAATCCAAACAGAAACAAATTCAAATTTCTCACGACAAATATAATAAAAAAGATTTGATTTAAATAAAAAAAATTATATAATTTTTAGGAATTGTTTGAAATGCTCAAACATTAAATAAACGTTTTGGAATATCAAATGAAATGCTTAAATTGCAATAGAATTAAATTTATGTCGCCTATGAACTCAAAGTCGCCTCGTTGAAACAACTGTGCCTGATCGCAAAATCATAAAGAGCACAATTCCGAGCATCAGAATCGACTTGGAAGGACACTTGGAAATTAGTGGGCAAATGTTTATCCATGGTAGAATTAAGAAGGTAAAGTCATGCAATCATATGTTTACTTTTTTTTTCAAAATTATTATTTTGAATACTTTCATTGTCAAAGTATCAGGGATGGGAACCTGTTTTCTATGCGGTGAAATTTGACAAGGTCAATCAGAACAGAATGTACAGAGATGGGAACCTGCTTAATTGAAATGACTTTGCCTGCTTAATTTTTCCAAGAGTTTATCTCTTCTAAACGGAAAGTAAGTGGCAATCGTCGTACCTATGCACGCACATAGTACGTATTGTTCTAGATATTCAACTTCATAAGCATCTTCAATTGACTGACTGACAATTCGACAAAACCCTATCGAACCCTACTGAATATATGGTCAGAATGGCATCCTTTAGAATGTTTGCTTGTATGTATGCAAGTATATGTAGAGAGTATGTTTTTTTTTTTTGTATTTGTTATTATTTTTTTAACTCTTTCTGCTGAGATGTTGATTGCACTGCACTGTATTGTATTGGTGTGTTCTTTTAATTGTTTTTTTTTTTTCGGGTGGATTTTCTTGTTGCTGATGTTCTCAAAAAGCTTAAAAAAGTGTTGCGCACCTGTTTCCCCAACGTAAATGCCACTGGATGATCCGGCGGCTGCCTGCCCATCAGCGGCATAATCAAATGACGTCGACGACGTGGAAGCCTGTTCGGTGAAGTGGGCTTTGTTACCGCCGCTGGACGAAGCAGCACCAGTCGAAGACTCATCGTTAGCCGAAGGATTTGTCTCGTAACGAATGTGATGGTTGTTGGGACTACCAGAGAACGGTGCTTTGGTAGCGCTTCCGCATGCACTGGTGGCAGGTGCTGTACTGGTGGCTCCATTGATCTGGGATAAATATCAATTCAAACAAACAAACAAATGGCCATAACAGTAATGAGTAATTTTCGTTATACATATGTACACTAGGGTGGCTCAACACAAAAAGTACTAAAACATAATACAATTGAATAGGTTCGGAACATTCTATACAGTTTGTTCCTTGATTGTAAGCTCTTTGCTGTCAACTGCTTTGTTGTTTTGCTTTTCAATTGGGGTTTCAATAAAAAAAAAACAAAAATATTGCATGTACATATGTGTTCGATTGCATACTCTCACACACAGGCACACACAAACATACATACATTGACATTGATTGAAATGCACACACACACAGAGAGAAAAAAGATCAACTGAAAAATAAAAACTGATTGAGGTAACAAATTAACATCGCTTGAGTTGTGATGCAGAGGAAATCAACATCAAAAGGGGCATGCCCATTATGAAAATCAGAGTTGAATGTGAACCAAGGATGTAGCGGCAAATTATAGAAACGAAGAAAAAACAACTGAAGATCGAACCAAAGGTGAAGAGAACAAAAATCAAAACCGAGAGCGAGAGCGAGAGAGAGTAGAATAAAATTTTGCAAAATAAGAAATAAATCGAACCGAAAAGAAGACGTAGTGCAGCAGCATTTTGAGTTTGAATTGAACGTTTTCTTGGATTTGATATCTGTAATTTATTTAATTTAAGACAGCAAATAAATATTTCAAGAGTCCAGTAGCAGGATAATTTGAGTCTGCAGCAAGTCTAATTGAATTTTATACAAAAACATTTTGCACGGTGTATCAATGAATCAATCAATCAATCAGGCTGGTAGCAGTAACATTTCTTGTTGTTGTTCTTGTTCTTGTAGTTTTGCATTGTAGTACTTACATACATACAAAAGATAAATAGTTAACGTATTTGGTTTGGTTTGTTGGGTTGTGCTTAAACATAATCATTACATACATATGTACATACGAATACACAAACAAGGTAGGAACACATTAAAAAAAATAAATATGTAACAAATTGAACAAAAATTAGAATAGCAACTGAGAACATTTTTACAAACAAATTTCTTTTTATATCTCCTTAATTTGATTTTCAATTAATTTTAAAACATATATTTTTTTATTACAAAATTATAAGGAAATCCAAAATAAAAAAATATTCCTTTGAGATAACTAATTGAAAAAGAAAACAAAAAATGGTATCATATTCATGAGACGACAATGCACAGTGATAGAGATAGACAGAGAGAGAGAGACTCGCAGACAAATCAATAATTTCGCATAGAAATAGATAGACAGGTGGAGTTGGTGATTGTGTTGGTAATAGTGGCTAAGTGGGTGGTTCAATACAATCCATATTTACAAACGTAATTAGAAAAAAAAAAAAAAACAAAAACAGTAGAAGAGAGGCTCTATTCTTCCTGGATCAGGACAAATTTAATTGCATACACAAATCTCCCTCGGGCTTAGATTGTAGCTCACCAAATATTCACCCTTATTATGGTTGGCGTTGTCGTAGGCGTTCAAGTGTCGTAGACGTAGTCGTAGGCGTTGTCGTAACTAGAAATTTTTGGTATTATCTACAATTTTCGACTACGTCTTTTTTGTAATAGATATGAAAAAGCAGGGTGCTCTGGAATAATACACATTTTTTGAATTTACGAGCTACCCGGTTAAAAGAAATAAAAGCGTCAGTTGAAATGGTTGAAGTAAAACGATTATTTGTTTAATTAAATATTGAAATATGTTAAGTCCTGGCAATTTTTTAACTGAGGATGAAGATATTCAAAATGATTTAAAATTGAGGCGAAAAATAATGCGGGTTATTTTTTGAGGGAAGCGTACAGACATCCTGGATGACCACATCCTGCTTCTGTTGCGTATTTCGGTGTAGTCTGTTTACCCTTGGAAAAGTCAGTGTGCAGGGATTGTGGTTTTCTTTGTCTTCACTGATTTCAAACCCTCCAAATAGTTCCTCCTCAGTCTCCAGATCACCAGGTGTTGGACGCTGTTGAATTCCAATTGTTTTTTTTCCCTGCATTTACAATTGTCTCTAATTGTAACGTGATGCTGCTTCCTCCGTGTCGCTTAAAATGAACTGCTTGAAGGGGCTTCCATCTGTAGCACGACATTCTACCTTGGTATGAACTAGCTTTTTCCTCAATTTGAATTTGAGGTCGGTCCAGACTTTTATCCAGTCCTCGACTGTTCGAACCGGCGGTCCTAGGATATTGAGTTTTGCACCATTCTTCCTTGATGTTAATTTTTTTCAAGCCATTGCTGTAACCTCTAGACAAATTTCGATTAACTGGCAAGATCTGGATCATTTCGTCAAATTGTTTCTTTGTTCTGACTATAAATCTAGAAAAAGACGTACATACAAATATTTTTGTAATGTTGATACATACTTCTTCTTAAAATCCATTTTGTATATTACTTATTCTTTTGTAATGTCAATTTGGATAAACTTTTGTGTGGTGTCGGCAACAAAATCTCTAACGACTAATTTTGCAGTGTTTGTCGAATAAGAACGCGTCTTGTGGTACGGAAATTGTAACAGAATTTCATACAGAGTTGTAATTTCTCGCATACGACACACATAATACCAATTAGTCGTTACGACGCATCAACTTGCAATTTTCGGTACGACTACGCCAGCCGTAATAAGGGTGATTATGTCTTTTTTTGCCACAATCAATAAAATTCACAACTGTCGCCAATAAAACAGTAAAATTTGCAAAACAAATTGGTTTGCTTGCCCCAAATAAAAAATGCAAATTTGTCAGCCATTATTTCCCCAAAAGAAGATAATTTTTGACATCGCACACAATTCGAATCAAATCACAATAATGTATTTTGAAAGCAAAAGTGATAGTCAGTTGAGCTTTCTTTGTTAATGCCCGATTACATATGATGTGTAATGATACTTTTTTCATGATTATCTTTAACATTTTTATTATAGCATATTTTTAGACGTTTTTAAACCAAAAAGAAACGTCTAATAATATAGGGTTAATGCATATTTATATAGTATAAGTATACCATACTTATAGAGAAAGTATTTTATATAGTATATAGATATAAAATTATTTATTTTAAGTTTTAAAATTATAGTGAGCGCGGGTCTGGGTTTTGAATAACCAATAGCTACAGGGTGAGATGAAAAAACTGCAACTAACTTCAGACCGCTGTTATTTCTAAGTCACTCGTCCGACAGCTCTTAAAATTATTGCAGTGACAGTCATTATATTGTTTACAAGGGTACAAAAGCATATTGGTGAGAATTTTCCAGAAAAAAAAATATTCCTGATGGAATTTAAGCGTGATAGTGTGATTTTTTTATGTTTGGCTGGAAAACCACAAGTGGCTATCGTTAGAGCACTCCAGCATTTAAATTTGAATAAATCTTTTGTGTCTCGTACCATCGCTCGTTACCGTGATTCTTGTAGCGTAGCCCCACGGCAAGGAAGTGGAAGGAAGAAATCAGAACATCAGTAGAAATGGTTCGACAAGTAAAAAAGGGACTTGATCGAAACCCGCGTCGCAGTGGCCGAAAAATGGCTCGTGAGCTGAACATATCGCAATATACCATTAGTCAAATACTGAAAAACGAGCTCGGAGTAAAGCCATTGAAATTTCAAAAAGTGCCAAAACTTCACTTGGCCTAAAGTGGTGAACTGCCGAATTTGGTTTTCTCCGATGAGAAGAAATACCAAAGTGTCGATTACCTCAAGCAAGCGCTTAGCCGGGAATGGGCCAAAATACCGCAGAACAACATTCGGGCAGCGAGTGACGATTTCATTGTCCGTTTAAAGGCCATAATTCGTGCCAAAGGTGACCAATTCGAACAAATCTAAACTTATTCTAAAATTTGATGCTGTTTCCGACATTTAAATAAAATAAAATTTAAAAAAATGTAAAAATATGGCATTTGACTTTGTTGCAGTTTTTTTTTTTACCTCACCCTGTACATATTTCAAATATCAAATCCAATTTGGAATATGCAGATCAATTTTACAGAAATAGTGATTGAATGTTTTGGTAATTAATTTGTATTTTTTCTTTGAAAATGAACATTCATTAAGGATTTTAATATTTGGCCCAGGTTTTAGCTACAAAATATTTTTGCACATTGTCTAGTCATGGAAATTCACGCTCACTTTGTTGTCATGGACCCAAAGTTCGGAACATTAAAAAACGACAATCACATTATTATTATTTTTTTTTTTGATGCAAAGTTACACAAAAGAAAAACGAGCAATCGATCCAATTAATTATTAACTTCATGATATGTTTGTAGAAAGTTTCCATGTTCCGGACCGTGGTTTAAGGCTAGATTACACATGATGCTAGAGTCATATATTATTTGACTTTGTCCACAATTATCTGTAGCATTTTCTTAATCTTAATCTAAAAGTTAACGCTTTATAGCATAGTTTAAAAAATATACTAAAAATGTAGAATAAATACAATGCTAATGTATTTACATAAATGTACAGTACAGAGTTAACATAGTACAGCGTTATTTTTAGGTTTTAAAATTGCTGAGAGCTCCTCAAAGTATGCTATAAAAATGTAAAATATCAAATATTATAGAGTCAGTTCACATATGAGTAACATATTGTGTAATCCGGACTTAATTGGTACTTGGGAAAATTTTTAAGGCTGAAAGCTTATTAAAATTTTAAATGGTTGTGCTTTTGATGAAAGAGGAAAAGGGAGTAGTTTTCCTTTGCCATAAAAGTTTTAATGTTGGTTCCGAGAGAAAATCATAATTTCTAACAATTTACATGGTGAGCCGATGATTATGACTGGATAACAGTGGTACTCCGCCCTTAAGACTAGCATACACATAATGTTAAGAGTAGTATGTAAATCAACTTTTTCTATATGTATATTATGAAAATATGTTTTGAAAATATATTTTAAGACGCTTCATATAAATATAGTATATTTATATTATATAACCTTGTACAGTAAACATAATATAAGTTATACCGTTTCGTTTTTTTTTTTTTTTGTCGCGATTAAAAGTCTGCTACAAAGGTGTTTATTTTAAAATATGAAAAAATCACTGGCCTTAAAACTTAATATGGTGAGCCGAGAATAGATTACCTATAGCCACAACTCATGTATTGTATTCCAAATGTGACATAATGGTAGGAGTCGAATAGAACGGTTAAGATCTATATTCGTCTAAACTTTCGCTTACCTATTAAATTATTGAACCCGCATTTTGAAGGAATTTAATTGTGAAGGGCCTCTTCGATTCAATGAACATTTTCATATAGACATTGCGAACGGGTCTGTTCTGGTTATTTTTCCTGCAAGAATTATCCAGCATTTTCTTTCTCCAAGAGTTCGTAAGCTGTATTCTCTTTTTAGAGAAAACTTAAAAATGTAAACAGACATTTCCACTGGATTTAAACAGAGATAAATAAATAAAATGTATTTCGTCGTTGAAAAGAGGTCAGGCTAAATCACATTATTGTTGTTTTTATAAAAACAACAATAATGGGATTAAGCCTGACCATTTTGCAACAACAAAACGATGTGGTATCCCGAACAAACAAGCCAACACTGTTCTAAAATGAATTTCTCATTTTGCTCTAAAAAAAAACGAAAAACAAATTGCTCTTGGACACTAATAAATCATTGGAGATCAAATAAATAGCTGAATGTAGGAACAAGAAGTGTCGCAAGAAACTAACTAACTAACTCTAACTCTCAGCAAAATAACTGTCAAAATTCTCTCTCGAATCGCTTTCATTCCCAAAAACCAATTGTAACCAGACAAACTTAATATTGCAGAAGAATGAAATTAATTGAATGGTAATTTTAGAACATCATAGGACAAAAGTGCATTAAACATGGGCAATAATAATACACGTATGTAAGGTTATTAGCAAATTGAATGGATTTTGAACCATCACTACCAGAAAATTTCTCAAGAAAGCAGAATATGCGTAATTTTCCTGTTTTAAAGTATGTAAACCAAATACGTTTTTTTTTGGCACGATCTTAAGATATTCCTCTTCAAGTTTTCTTCTGTACTTTGTTCAGAGACAAAAAAACACACCAACGCTACCTATAGTGCCTTGTGCTTGGATATTGAACATTGTGGAGTTGTGAGTGCAACATAAACTCGTCAGTGTGGCCGCAACTAGGTTAGTATTGGACTAGCACTAAATGGCTTCTAAATTTACTTTTGGTTCATTTTCAAGTGATTATATTCCGTTGCAGTTCGCCTGGATTTAAATGGAGGTTGGGTTGGGTGTGGCAAGTAACTACAACATTTAATCATATTGTGCTTTTGCGGAAGTTGGGGGTGGGTGTATAACATTGAACCCTATGGGTGAGAGATAGTTTGCACCCTTTTGGGTGCAATTATTTTATAATTTAAACTAATTGTTTCATATTTTCAAATATTTACTATTAATACGTACATACATAAGTTTATAGGCTATATTTCGGTCTGTTCCAGAACTGCAAGAATGTAACACTTTTTACTACGACAACCGATTTTTCCTTTATGATATCGCAAAAAAAATCCCAATCTAGTAGATTCTTGCAGGTTCTGGAACAGAGCCATTATTGAAAATAATATTTTGTGACTGTTTATTATTATTTTTTTTTAGTTTAATTTTAACTTCAAGGTGACGACTAACGACAATATATATATTGAGGGATCATTATTGGTATGGTATTATGGGTATCGAAAAGTACCTGTAGTGGATCTATGGGTGTTTATGTGTGTGTTCTTGTTTTTAATGTAATACGACTTTTGGTTAGGTGTATCGAGGTAGACGGGACGTTAGTTATGTTCATGTTTATGTTTCATTTTTGTAAGATAATTTGGTTATTACCACCAACAAAACATTTCCTCAAATGTGCACAAAAACAACAACTGGACGGTTCGGCTTCAGCATTGCACAGCTTTGGAAAATGGAAAATAGAAACAAAAGTGTTGTTAAAATTGCCATTAAATCGTATCTACATCAAGAGATTTTTCAATTTACTTCCAATTGAGATCGGTTCCAATGATGTTCATTTCGACTGAATTATAAATAGGGCCAAACAAAACTAAAATAATGCATTCTGTAATATATAATACGAAGGTTAACTAACTAATACCTCTCGTCATTTGGACAAAACAAAAAAAAAAAAAAATAATTATAGATATGGTCGAATATGGTTACAACAGCACACTCCCTGTGATTCAAATTTTTATAATTTAATGGGGCCTGTTGGAGCCGTATTCGACCCTATTTCTAAATCAACTGGAACAATAAGGAATATACACATCGTTGGTCCTATAAACAAAACTTGTCTTATATCGAATTCTTGATTACGCAAGACATTCATAGAGACAAAGAAAGACATTTGACAAAGACATAACTAGATACCTACATTTATGTACATTACATATGCATCAAATCTAATTTGTAATTCAGAAAATAAGACTACAGGGTTCCGAATTCTTAATTCAATGTCACCAGCGGATGGGACTATCCTTGGCGCCAAGGCAATGCTTTATATTTCGTCGGATCAGTGACATTTGACAAACTTAAAGAGAGCAATCAATTAAAAAACCCGACTACATTTTTTTCGACTAGTCATAAATATGTCTCGCAAGATTTATATTCATGACTTTGACCTTGCCGACGATAGTGTTTTATCCTCTCCTGTTATCGACGATTATGAAGATGAACACTGGCATGGGGCTTCTGCATGTTTCGACTGACCCATAGAAGTACCGGCTATGGCCGATATGGCCTATAGACACCTCTAATGACATACATTCATAAAGAGAGCGTTATACAGAATAGGAATGACAGCTGGGAACATAGAGCTCGGCATTGTTCAACAGTCTTGAAGAAAACTTAATGTTTGTACATTTCCTAGACTGGATGAGCTAATGAAGATTTTAGCCTTCCAGGCAATGATAAAAACGAGATACTAGCAAATCGTAAATAGTCAAGGAGTCATATCGAAGAATAGTTATTTTATATTGCAGGACCCCATCTTGCTGCGACAGATCTTATGATTTCGATTAATATAGACATTTTAATGGGGATTTCAATAAGATTTTTTTGATTGTAGAAGACCTATAGCCACATCACATCCTATGTTATGCATCATCTATAGAAACAGTTTAAGTTTTAAACTGTTCCGATATTGTAAAAAAACACACACACATATTCAATCAAATATACAGGGTGAGATGAAAAAACTGCAACCAACTTTGGACTTCTGTCAGACGAAAAATGGCCCGTGAGCTAAACATATCGCAATATTTCATTCGGCAAATATTGAAAAATTAGCTCGGGGTAAAGCCATTGAAATTCGAAAAGGGCAAGAACTTACACCGCAACAGAAAGAAAATAGACTCAACAGAGCTTAAGAGTTGCTTCGCTTGGCCGAAAGTGGTGAACTGCCGAATTTGGTTTTCTCCGATGAGAAAACATTCGTTGTTCAGCAGTTTGTAAACAAAAAAAATACTTGCCAAAGAGGTCAGCTGAAAATGTGCACCTTCGGTTGGCCGCCAGAACTCAAGCGACGGCCATGATGATGGTGTGGGCCACCATATCAGCCGATGGTCGCTCTCCGCTCACAATAAATGCCGAAAATTATCGCGAAAATATTCTGGAGGGTGTATTAAAGCCTTGGGCACGAAAACATTTTGGCCGCAGTCCTTGGACATTCCAACAGGACTCAGCACCATCGCACTCAGCACGCGCCACCAGGAATGGTTACAAAATGAGGTTCCTCGCTTCATTTCCAGCGCACAAAATCTCCGGATTCCAATCCGTTGGACTATTGTATTTGGAGTATTTTGGAAAGCAAGGTTGGCACTAAAAAATACCAATGTGTAGATCACTTCAAGCAGGCGCTTTGCCGAGAATGGGCCAAAATGCCGCAGAGCAACATTCGGCAGCGTGTGACGGTTTCATTGGTCGTTTGAAGTCCCTAATAGGTATCAAATGTGACCAATTCAATCATTTCTAAACTTATTCTAAAATTATAATTTTTTCCGATATTTTTTGATTGCATTCAATAAATCTAAAAAAAATTAAAAATGATGGCGTTTGAGTTTGTTGCAGTTTTTTTCTCACCCTGTTAACTGTAGACTTTTGAGATATGTAAATGCGTGTCAATTTAAATTAATGTTCGAGTTTTAGTTTACCAAATTGGACAGATCGAACACAATTTATTTACACGGCAGAATTTTTAGTATGTTGGGGAATTTCTCTCCTGAACAAACCAAGCATATACTAAAAATAATCAGCATTATGAAAATAAGTTATGATTGATGTAGTATATATGTATATACTACCTATAAATAATACCGCTATATACTACATTTTTTACAGATGTAATTCGAATTTTTTCAGCTGAAATCCAAGAATTCCAATTATTTCAGTTGTAATTCGAATTATTCCATTTGAAATTCGAATTATTACAATTGTAATTCGAGTTGTTCCATTTAAAAATCAAAAAAAAAATTTAAATAATTTGAATTACAATTGGGACAATTCAAATTACAAATGAAATAATTCAAATTACAAATGAAATAATTCGAATTACAATTGGAATTTTCGAATTACAAATGAAATGTTACGAATTAAATCAAAATTTATTCGAATTACAACCGAAAAAGGTGTATAAACAATACAACTTTTTTAGGTTTAATATACGGACGACATTCAAACCCCACACACACACACATTTTGTGTTAACAACATGACTTATAATCTATGATTCGTTAGCACCCCCTTTGAATCCCAAAAACGACAATTCATCAGTTATTAGCCACAAAAAATATTAAATAGATGCAGACATGTTTAGTCCATGAAAATGTGTCGATATGAGTGAGCGATGAGTTGAGTTGTGTAGAGAATGGAATGATGATGACGCAATAGTTAGATATGGATCCTTAATTAGATTTTCAAATGTCTAAGGGATTGGGAAGTGAAAGGTGTACACGCACGAGTATAGTTATACAGCAGGGGGGATGCAAGATGCATGGGAGCGTGGAAACATGGGTGGACTAGAGTGCGACATATACCAATGACAAGTCCAATCAGCTGCCGGTTTTACATACAAATGCTATACACAACATTACAAACACATATAACCGCAAACTATGTGTGTTCCTTTTTGTACTGTCTATGGTGACGTATTTGTCGCAAGCAATTCCTTACAGGATTAGTTTTGTTTTTCTTCTTTTTTTTTTCAAATCAATCGAAGGAGAGCTATAGATTTCATGGTTGCCCAGTTTGCGGACTCACCCACCCACCATGAATAGTTATGCGTACCATGTTGAAGGAGAAGGTACGGAATTGTGCCATGCGACGACAAGATTACACACAGACCAAGTATACGTGAGAGACAGAGTGAGATGAAGAGAGATAGATATAGAGCGAGCGAGCGACCGAACAAATATCATGTCTGATCATTGTCGCAATAGGATCTGGTTGAATTGGTATGATCTTCAACATTGCGCGTAGTATTAGGGCGTGCTTGGAGAAAACGCACATATACACAGACGCACACAAACAGAGACAAGTAGAAATTGTTGTTGTTTTTGGTGTTCGATTGTGGTTGAGCAAAATTTCATATACTTACGGGTTTTCTTGGTAACGGCGGTTCCACTACCACTAGCGCCACCACCACTACCAAGCGACGGCGATGAATCGTTACGATTTGTACGTAGGCGAGCTTCGCGCACCTGATATTTAATATTCGGAACTGAGAGCAAACGCTGATCCCGTTTCTCTTTGAGTTTCTGGCGCGGTGGTCGAGTCGGTGGCGCCATATTTGCTGACTCGCCGCCACCGCTAGTCGTAATTGGCAGATTATTGGGCCTTGTATTCTGCTGACCACCATCAGCATCATTGGCAAAATCTACACGCTTGCTAGGCAAAGATGGCGGCGGTGGTGTATCGCTACTGTTGGCTCGTTCGAGCTCGCCAACATTCACACTCTCTGCGGCAGTATCGGTCACTTCGGCCATGCTACTCTCTGTCATGCTTTCTCTGCACTCGACACCCACTGCAATCGGGTCTTTGGGTGGAGATTCGTCGCTATTTTCTGCCGAGCATTCCGTTTGGGTGTAGAAGACAGAGGAGCTCTTTGGGACCGTTTCACTCTCATTGCTCATGTTTAGACCAATTTTCATATTGACTTTGGATAATTGACGTTTCAAATTGAAGGTCTTCCAAGACATCGACTTTCGCCTGTCGGGAAGGTCCTTGGGTGGAATTGACGTTTCGTCCCGAATCGGACTTTTTGCAAACATGAAGCCGCCACCACTTCCACCACCAACTGCACCTCTTTCCTCCTCCGGTGAAGCGGGCCGAGATGATGGATTCGATTGTTCGGCATTCGATTCGTTTGCCTCGGCTATGTACTCGATAGATGGGCTGTCAGGGCTAGTGGTGTCGTGAAGCTAAATCGAGTTTCAATTATTGGACAAATTAAAATAGAACACGTTCAAAATGGTTTCCCAAAACACACACACATACACATAAATATATATAGAGATGTAGTAGTAGTAGTAGTAGGTAGTACTAGTAGTAGTCACAGTTACACATTCAACTCCCTACTATGTAGATTCGGTTCGACTTTAAATGTTTGGGTTTTAGTTTTGGTTGAATTAAGTTGCCTATCGTTATATTTAGTTCATTCCCAAATGCATATGTTTATCACAATATACAGAACCAACATACCGATCAATACGATTCGATTGAAAACAAATAAAATATATATATATATATATATAAATATATATTGTCGCTACATACACTCTCCAGCTTTTTTGAGTTGTTTACTTAAATCTGTGTGCGATGAAAAATTCAAAAAAAAAATGTATCAAATTTGTTAACCATCATTGGAAAGAGAAAGAGAGTTCCTATCTTCTGGACAATGTAGTCATGCCATAGACTAATGAAAATATAGACGAAGGAATGCTCTCACCACTTCTCATCGAAAAAATTCGAATTAGCAGATGTCGTCTATGTCGTTTCACGGGTATGAGTGAGAATATGGAAGTCACTCAATTCCTAAATGTTAAAAATGTCACGAACTGTAGGATGTTTGAAAACTGTTCCACAATAGAATATCGAACAAGTCAAAACTATTAAGTTCGGCCGAGCCAAACTTTTAATGCCCTCCACTATTGGGCAGAGAAAACATTTTTATATAAGAGTATCTGAATTCAAATGTGTTCCACTATAATTGGTTAACGCTGATAAACTCAAAAAAACCATAAAGTGGATGAGCCCATTATATGGGGACCGTACCAAAACGGGAACCTCCATACACAATTTTATACTTCAAGGATTGTCATATACTAAATCTTCTTAAATATCAAATTTGATAGAGTTTCGTGGGTAAATGTGGCTAGGATTATCAAAACACCGTATAACGGTGGCTATCGTTATACGTGCGCTATAGAAAAAGGGTAACCTAAATATTCAATGTTCGGCCACTGGAGCTAGAATCCATTATGAACTACAAATACTAATTTTTAGACAAATCCGTGGAAAAATGTGGCGGAAATCATTATAATACCGAATATCGGTAGGTACCGTTATATGGCGGCTATACCAAAACGTGGACCGATATATATCATTTTCAATACCAATCATCTTAGGCACAATACAAATCATTCTGCCAAATTTTAAAGCTCTACGTGAAATAATGTGGGATGTACCGTAAATTCAACAGGCACTCGGACGGACATCGTTAAATCGACTTAGAATTTTATGCTGATCAATAAATATATATGTACTTTATGGAGTCTATGACGAATATTTAGGGATGCTACAAACGGGATAACAAATTTAATATACCCTCCTTTTCAATGTGGAGAGTATAAAAAAATACGGAAATAACCAAGTAAAATTATTGAAAATATTGAAATGTGTTTTCTAGTAGGTCGACTGAGGGCCACCTGCAATAGAGACCAATTAACTTTCCGTTGTCTGTATATTCATTAGTCTATGGCCATAGTAAAACTATACTTTTTTGTATCATGTGGTCTTGGAAAGTACTGAAAATAGTACATCATACATACCCTGGTAGGTAGCAAACAATGAATTTGTCTTAAAATGTTCGCCTTCAAAGAAAGTTTGCAACAGCAAGGCTCGTAAGAACTAAATTGCACCAAAATATAATAATACTATCAAATGAAATTAGTTTTTTAGATATTTTTCAAAATTACGTTTTTGTGAGTTAAAAATAGGGAATATTTCAAAATCGTAGTATATTAAAAATGCACAACATTGTGAACAAAGTCACTTAAATTGAAGTCATTAGAAAGATTTTATAGGGAGTTCCGGAATATGAGGAGAAGTTGTTGTTCTTTTCGTTGAAAAAAAAAATTCTGTAAATTTCAGTGTATTTAGATCCCTATTTAGGAATGATAAAATGAAAGGGAAGATGGAAGTTTATAGTTCCATAAAATTCCAGAATATTTGCAAAACTCAGAAATCGATAACTACTGAATTGTCACCGACAGTATCTTTTAAAGTTGTTTTTTATTCTCTTTATTTAATAACGAAATAGTAAAAACTCATTATTTTGTGTCGTTCTGGTATGCTAAACATACAATGCTGTCATTATTTGTTTGTGGACAACAAAAATAAACAAATTCTTTTAAGGGATTATTAAAACCTCCGTCTCAAATGGTCAAAGGCAAAGTTGCCTAAAAAAGAGAGCTTAAAATTTCAGATTCTTCTTTTTGAGATTAAAAAAAAAATAATTCAGATTCCAACAAAAAGCAACTCATTAGATTCCCATTATGGTGAATTTGTAATTAAAATACCTTACTACCTAAGTGGGTAGGTCTTTTATTCAAACCTAGACTTTGAGATCCATATTCCGATATACAAATTTAAAAAACAATTTTTAGACGAAGGACATATTGTTTTATCAAAATACACTTTGCGTTCGTTTTCTTAAACTCTCTTTTACTGTCCATCTTAAAAGGAAACAAATTTATCACACCTCCGTCATTTTTAAACTTCATGGCACACATACACAGTGACGATACTTATGGAATAAACTCAATTGGCTGGAGATTGTGCTAAACAAACATTTGTCGCATTTAAATTAGTAGTAGTGGTAGTGGTGGTAGTTATTTATTTATTATTATTTTTTTTTTTTTTTTTGAATTGGAATTTATTTTATAAAAATATTTTATTATTATGTGGGGGATAACTTAAGGTATTTAAACACTTTAGTTGGAATAATGAAAAACGTTCGCTCACACTGAAACAAGACCAAATTACAAAATTATCTTCCGTGCACTAAATAATTAAAATAAGGATTACGTTTTATTGTTTTTGGATTTTTTTTATTGTTGTGTTGTTATTGTTTCGTTTCGTTTCGTTTTTTTGTTTTGTTTTCACTTCAGTTAGTTTATTACCATGCTACGAATAACGAAGGTCCCGTTGTTAGATGTGGGGTTGTTTGTTGTTGTTGTTGTCGTTGGTTTATTTTGAATGCAAATGAAATAATGAGTGCCTATATTAGTTGTTGTTCCTGTTATGTCACTTGTATTTGTTAATAACCATTCATTTGTTGTAATTATAGTTTATTTGCTTAGGTTTAATATTCTTATGTGGCCCACAGGAAATGTTAAATGTGTTTTTTAGATTTATCATAATTTAGCCGATTATAAAATAATTGGAGATTTTTCATACCTCCTCCATATTTTTCATTTTTTTTTTAATTTGGAATAAAGCATAAGATCAAAACCCCTATGAGAGAATTAAGAGCTTTTGGTATCAACAGATATAGAGAAGATTTAAAGATATTGAATTCGAGATTTGAACTACTAGACCAACTACCAATGTTCGAACTATTTAGTATCTCAGTGCTGTTTAAAAATGTGTTTCGAGAATGATCACGGGAAACACAAATGAAATCTCAATTATAATCAAATAGAGAAAATCCTTCATTTTTTTCCATCACACAAGGAGCTATCAATTGAAGATTAAAAAAAAAAAAAAAAAAAAAACAAGGAATTTTAATATTTTATTTTTATTTCATTTTAGAAATAAGTCACCTTAAAATATTCGTGGAATACGTGATTGTATAATTGATGTCGTAACTTATACGACTTGTATCTATTTAGATGTTAATTTGATCATTTACACACCTCCCCGCCCCAAAAAGGGGCTGCTGTCCGATATCCGTAAACTTCCTTTTGGACATTTAAGGTAACCGAAATGGCATATGGAAAAATTATACAATAACATAAATTCCTGTTTTCTTGTAACAAAAATCATATGGTTTAATGTTGTCATGAAAAATATTATTTATTCGCTATAATAACTCTTCATGCATGTTCTCCTGCAATCTACCTTTGCAAGAGTTGGTTCATATGTGTCTACAATTGTTGTCTCAGAAATAACGCTCATTCATTCAAAAACTTGATTTAATGTTTTGAAGAAAAAATTATTACTTGCATTGAAATGGTAAAATATGCATTGCATTGAAATCTGAAATATTTATAGCATGATTATTTTTTCAAGATCAAACATGATTTGATGTTCTATTGAGTCTTGTCGCTCCATCAAAAAGTTTCAAGATTTCAACATGAAATTTTGATACAATATCAAATGGAACATGTACCTTCGTGTAAATAGCAAAGAAACAGATGGCAGATAAGCAGTGAGCCATAGAACGGAACATGAGAGCAGTCCTGTGCTCTCCTTAACAAATAGATACTTAAAATAGGAGAGTTAAAATAGATCCTCTGTTAAATAAAAATTCTCTAAAAATCACACACATCTAGCAAGACAAGAATAAGTCCTAACGCTAATAATCCTACATAAGAGACAGACGCTCACAAATGAACGAGGACAATATGCTCCAAATGGGGTTTGAAAATGACACATTAGCTGATTAGACCCATTCCCACATACACGCAATGTGGTCTGGTAGCGGCTATGATCAAAAATGTAATACATTTTGCCGTTAGTGGGACCTGACCGCAAAGTCATGTCAAAAACAACCTACAAAATATATTACGGTCACTTACGCTACTAACAGTCATCCCTCCTATCTTTGTGCACAAGTACATCTGTACAAAATTATTATATACTGTGCCCCTCACTCTGTTGGGTCCCTGGACACTGCAACATATCTGGCAATGAATCGGCCGATGAATTGGCCAGACGCGGATCTGAGTCAGTAGATCTAGAGTACAGTAGATGTAGAGTGCAGTACTTGGAAGAATTGGAGCTCCCAGTGAAGCCACCCTTATGCCAATTCTTCCAAGTACTGCATAAGCACTATCGTGGGAGATTTTAACAGAACTGGCTAACTGGAAGGGGATATAATGTCTCCAAAAAGATTTGGCTGGTGAACTCTGAAAGGAGAACAAGGTCACTCATATCCATGACGAAGCTGGACTTGAAGCTTGTGGTAGGCCTAATTACAGGACACTGCAACATAAAAGCCATGACTTCCAAATTCTGCCACTGTCCAACTCTTATCAGAGTGGAACAGAGGCTACTGGTAAGCAAATTCTGCCCGGTCATTCTTCAGTTAGTTAGAATACGAAAATGGCTAAGGACGACACGCTGACTACACCGTGGATGCACAGCTACAATACCCAAAGTAACCACTATTTCAAAAAAAAATTATATGTCAGTGTTTACTGGCACCGAAGGCAGCGCCAAAATTACATTTCTCAACATATTAGGATTAATATAAGCTGGGGCAAAATATAAGTCATTCTCATTCCAGTCACTCGAAACTCAAAAGCCACAATACTCTAACTTAACTTGGATGGAGTTCGTGAAGAAAAACTCCATATCTCATATCATTTTAAAACAGCTTTATTTAGAATCATGGGATAAATCCTGTGTTGTTTGAAGCATTAGATTTAGAAGAGATCAAGCATTTCTATTTACGTGACCAATGTTGTACGAAAAGGGGGATATACCTTATATCTTCTGGACGTTCGAACGTAGATACGTTGCGTCTAATAAAACGAATAACTGACGGAACCCCCCTTTAAATAAAAAGACAACTTCAAAGCCTGATTCATAACTATGTAATATGAAACACTTTTTGTGACATGAAGTGGCCGCTGGCTACTTTTAATATTATCTATGTATGTATTCATACATTTTATTGCCACGAATCGCGTGAATATCACAAGGATCATTTTCTCCAAAGAATTCATTCAAGGCACTAAAAGAGTTTTAATAACAAAAAAAAAACAGATTTCACAGGTGATGGTTAGTAGTTCAAATTGATATCTATGTATTTACATCTCCGTTAAGAGGTAGATTTGAACAGAATTAGAATAAGTAGAATGGAAAATAGACTGATAGAGAAGTGAAGTAAGTGAGTAGAATAAGAGGATAGTCTTCAAAGAAGAAGAAGAAATAGAATAGAAGGTGAAGTGATCATTTCTCGATGGTGCAACAACAAAATATTTTTAGTTTGTTTTAAGGACGGGATTTTTGTTACTTGGGGTTTTTGAGAAAAGTATTTTCTTTAGGGGTTTGTGCTTGGAAATATTAAGTAAATTCATGCGGGTTGTTTTCGGCTCACAAACACATAGTACTACAACAATTACAAATGTAGAGATGTTAATTATTGTTAATCTATATCAAATATGCCCTAAACAATACAATTATAACGATTGTGGATGGGGGATTGGGAGGGGCGCAGTAGCTCAACAAATGCATTTAACTTTAAAACAAAGTTCAACTGCTTACAACCCACTTCTGTGTGGGAGTGTCTTCTTAATTAGGCTAGGGCTAAGCGGGTTATTTTCGATTAGGGAATTATGGACACAATCGATGATGTACCTCATATTTGAAAAAAAAAAAAACGGTAACATACATCAGCGTTGTATATGTGGGTGTGTACATCAAATGGTTCATATATCATTGGTTCAGCAGAATTAGGTTATTCAAGCCACATTTATAACAACTGCTAAGATTAAGCAGGCATACACATTTGCATCTGTGTATTAGGTTTAGCAATATTGCAGTAATGGAGGTTTACATTTTCAATTACTTTGCGGAAATAAAAGGGCACATTTATTATTTTCTACATTTCGAAATGTTGTGTTTGGTTTCTCTTGGACTAAGGAGGGACTATGCACTTCCACTTTAAATATTGAATGGAAAATATGACATTAACAAACATAAATATAAAAACAAAATATAAAAAAAACATTCCAATCGGAAAGGAAGAAAAATGTCGAGGAAAAGTTACATGTTAAAAAAATCATAAATAAGTTACCAATTCAATTCTAAGTATCTACCAATTTTTCAATAATACTAAACAAACTAAATCATAGCGGAAAACAAACAAAGGAGGAGATATATGCATATGTAAGTAGGTAAATAACTAAAAAAATGTTAATACGCACAAAGAAGCAAATTCAATAAACTAAAGTATTACAAATGCTTTTGTTTTTTTTTTTTTTTCATTTTAAATGCTGCCTTAAAGAACTACAGAATGCAATTTAGAATTTAGAAAATTTAAGAAATATATGTATATAATATTGGTATTGAAAACACAAATAATAACATTTGAAGTAATAGTAATAATAAAAATAATTATAATAGTAGTTATTATTTTTTTTTTTTTCGATTTAAACAGCATCAATTTTACACAAAATCACAATTAAGAAAAGAAAAAAGATATGTCTGGCTTACCTGATCGGAGCTAGGCGAACGACTTTGATCGTCTTTTGTTTCAATGCGTTTGGGACTTTTTGGTGTACGGGAATAGGGATCATGAGCACCATATAGGTCAGGACAAGCAATGCTCAGTAAACAGACTTTCTGTATAATATCTATTATTACAAGTCCGTATTCTGTGCCGTAAGCCATTCTAGAAAAAATAAATAAAATACATTATTAAGAGCGTTAAAAAACACGAGTTCACTTAGCTCGTTCGGAGAATCTGTGAGCAAAATTCATTAAAATGAGCATAATTTAATGAACATATTTCTTACAAATTATCTGAGTAACTTAGAAGAGATTTACGATCTGACATTTGAAAAACATGTTATATCAAGCCAAGAGGCTTGCACATAAAAAGGTTTCTGTAGAATTTCTCAAGAAGGTATTCTTATAAAACAATTAACTGGAATGACACAACGACGTTATTACTCACACGCAGGTAGAGTTTGTCCGACGGACTTTGGAGGAGTAGCTTGCCTGGTAACCATTACTCGTATATTCCAAAAAAAGATATATAGACATTTTCACTTCACTACACAATTGCAACTATAATTCAGAAAAAAATGTGCCGTAGTAATCGTGTCTCGCAGTTTGTTATAAGGTATTTTTGGTATGTTCTTGGCAGATGTCGCCTGCTTTACAGTATTACTAAGAATGTTAATTGTCCCTTAAATGAAAAGCTTGCTCAATTGCCGTTTCCAAGACTTTTGTCTTTAGTTGACGACATATCTTTCTTGTGAAACGACCGCCTCGAATCGAAGAGGTGTTGTGAAAAATTTTTCTGTTTATTGAGTTGCTGATTGCGGGTTATTATTTGTTATTTTTATTTTTAGTTATTTCAATGGTTGTTTGTTTTTCATAGAATAACTTTATTTATTTTTTCTTTTATATCCTTATCTATGCTTGTAGTTGCCATATTCGCTCGATTGAACACAGGTAATGATTAGCGATGATTGTTATAATTTTTTTCATAATTTTTATTATGTATTTAGTTCAACTTTGTTAAAGGCTGTTTTTATGTTGATGTATGTTAATATAAGGAGTTGGCTTAACTCCAGTTTAGTAAAAACTCTCTAATTTTTTTTGACATTTTTTCCAGTGGTAGACATTTTTTCTCTGATCCCGGGAAACTATTTTTTTGGAGGGACGGACCCGGGACCGCAGACTTTTGACCCTAAATTTCGGATTCAAAACCCCGACTCTAACCGGATCCAATTACCCGATATAGACAATATAGGTATCGTTGGAAAGCTTATCCAACAAGTGGTCACATGATGGGGTAAGTGGTCACGGTTCGGAAATTATAGTCAAATGATCGATTTCTTGGACCCGGATTTTTTATAAAACCCCCAAAAAGTCGAAAAATAGCCCATTATGGGGGATAAACCAAATTGATGCCAAATTATTACTGACACTCTTACCTTTACAAAATGTTACAATTTGTGCTAATACCTTCTTTGAGTCCAGAGAGATATTCTCTTCTGGGTACGTTTAACCGGCTACGCGAACTAAAGTTGTTCTAAATTTAACAGATGTTGTTAATATCGGGTTAGTGGATTGTCTATATCGGGTAAGTGGATCCGTAATTTTATATAAAATGTCTGTACTTCTCAGTGTGGCAGTTCCTGATCTCTCTTGCCCTCGAAAAATTTCCAATGCTTCGTAATTATTTCAAAATTCAATACTTACAATCCGTATGCGGAACTGATGCATAATGAAGTCACTTGAACAGTTCTTTTATTTGGGCCGGTTGTCAAACAGACTAATTGTGACTGAAACCCAGGAGGTTTCCTTTGTGCTCCTGATTTTACACGTAATAAGCTATCCGTCTGAAAGATATAGAAAAATACACACACATATATGGAATTAACAATCCTGACAACTCATTCTTTAAATGTTACCTTATCGGATTCACTAGATTCGGTTTTTTGAACTTGATGTGGTATAAAATCACATTCAGGACTAGTACCATAAATATCGTCAAAGTTCTCAAAGAGTATTGGAATCTCCAGAACCAGCACTTCTGAAGTCGTTTCAACTTTGCGAAATTTAAATAAAATTACTTGGCCCATAGCACCGGCAACGCACAAACGTCTTGACACTGAACAAAGGTGAATCAGTTGAATGGCCAGGGGATGTTCTGTACTGCTGTCCGTTTGTATGGATTTGGATTTTTCAAATATTTTTGCCGTTTTTAATTTATACAAAATCTAAAACATTTACAGTTAGTAGCGTTGTTTATCAAAGCTTTTGAATTATAGTAATGAGTTACCTGTAATGAGCCCGCACCAGAATCCCAAAATTTTAAGGTGCCATCTTGATGACCTGTTATGACTATTTCGGCATAACTACAAGACGCTGGCGACCATTCTCCACCTGATACAGGCCATTCCCTTTCGGAGAAACCAGTTTTTTTGGATGTCGTAGTACGGCCAACCTAAAACACACACACGTACAAACAAAAATATTTACACACTCGGAACACTGAATATAAATCGGATATTGCAACTATGGATATTAATTGCAAGCCTACTAACAGAGTAAAAAGCAGGAACCAAATCCGAGGGGCAATCAGTTAAGTAAGTGCAATATGTAACAGGTGATTCGTGTAAGTCCATGGGATAAGGCGATTCGAAACATGGAAAACCGGGTGTAAGTAAGTCTATTAATACTAAATCATACTGCAGGAGTACTGCTATCGCATATGGTTCTTGTGTTTCTGTTGAAGCAAAAAAAATACGGAAAAAGACAAACAAACAAGTTAACATCTTTAACAATGACACATACACACTAGCAAAGACCACAGGTCGTCTCTACTGGCACTTACCACTCGTCCAAGGGTTTTCACAAAGAGTTATAAAATCAACAACAGCATGTTCCATTTCTAAAACGGTGGTGGTTTTCCCCACCATAACAGTGATACAGTTCGATTTTGCTCCCTTCTCCGTTGGCATGCCACCCGAAAAAATCGTAAAGGTTTCTCTGTAAGAAATATGTTGGTGGAATTTCTCTTAGATGAACTCAAATGAAAATGATGTCTTACCCAGATTGAGAGGCTTTCAAATCAACTTTGAAAATGGGATTGCATTTTTCTATTGTACCCTCCCTGGATGTTTTGGCTAAAAGAGAATGATATGAAAGAGAAGAGAATGATAAGAACGGATTAGAACAGCAAATGAATAAGAGACTTACCATGAGGATATACTAAAGACTGAGGTTTTGGTGTCGGCCTCATGGGCCATGAACATATGGAACCATCTTTATGCGAGGATACAAAGTATTTTCCTTCATAATGCCATGCTATTGACTTGACTGGATCCGAAGAAACCCATCGTATTTCGGCACATTTGCCCTTCAAATCCCACAGGACCAGCAAACCGCATTCGTATGCAAGTAATAACTGAAAAATATTCCAAAGCAAGCCATTATGACCAAATTAACAAAAATCGCCATAAAATTAACTGACCTTATTTGCATCTATTGGATTATCACATAATGCAATCACAGCACCAGGATGAGTAGCTCTACCCCTGAAATGAAGATAAATCGAAAACAAAGATTTTAGAACCGATTTTCTTTTGCTGCACAATTTACACGTACAATTCAATTGCTTTGTTCCAATTAATAACATAACCGCTAAGGGCAAATGTGTCTATATTGACCACATGAATGTTGCCTTTTTCTGTGCCGACATACAACCATTTGCTTGCCACTGCTAAGTGAATGCATGTTACTCTGTAAGAATACGAGAAAAGTTTTATAAAATCAATAGATAATCGAAATAATTTCGGAAATGAGAAGGAATAATAATCAGTTGAGTCAATATTACAAAAGGTCATATGTCAATGAGTTTAACACAATTCAATTTAACACAATTCAGAAGACTTTTTTCGCCATATAGGGTAAGTGTACCAGAAGTCAGCACTTTTAAGATTTTCGATTTTTCAATCTTTCAACATTCTGAATGAAATCTTTCAACTGCTAAAAAATAAAGTTGTTCAGATTCCAAATTTTGTTTAGTTTTCGAAATAATAAACAAACATTGAATTTTTTTTATTAAATTGGCAACATTTTCAATTTTACTAAAACAGTAGTTTTTTGCCAGTAGTCGGCATATGGTATTTCAGTAAAAAAAATATTATTTTGTATATTTTTATAAATATATTTTTATATGTTTTTATTTCAAATAGTATAAAACAATGCTATATTAATAATTCACAGTTTAATCCAGAATTTGAAATTAATTTCGTTTTTATACCCTACACCACAAGGTGGTAACGAGATAGACCCATAGTTCCTTTTGATGATCTGCATAGAATCACATTCTGAGTCGATTCCGTCCGTCCGTCTGTCCATGTATTTTTGTAAACAAAGTACAGTTCGCATTTATTGTCCTATCCAGATGAAATTTTGCACAAATCATTTGTTTGGCCCAAGGGCAAACCCTATCTTCGTCCGATTTGCCTTTTATTGTGCACCAAACGTGTAATATCAGGCTGAATGGTATGGAATTTGGCACATACAACCAGATTAGGCCTGAAAATAAGTATGCCAAATTTTATCGAAATCGGTTCAGATATAGCTATAGCTCCCATATATATTGTTCATCCAATTTGTTATTTTTGTCCTCCGCAGCCGTAATATGCACTCTGTAACAACAATATTTTGGGAAATATATCAAATGCAGCTCAGAAATACATTTGCTAAATTTTATCGAGATCGGTTCAGATTTGGATATATATACATTTTATTGTGTACCAAACGTCTAATATTTGCACAAATGGGATGAAATTTTGTACTTACGACCGAATTGAGCCCAGAAGCTAGCTTGTCAAATAGCTCCCATATATATTGTTCATCCGATTTGTTATTTTTGTCCTCCGCATCCGTAATATGCAGTCCATAACAACGATATTCAGGGAAATATATCAAATACAGCTCAGAAAATATGCCAAATTTTATCAAGATCGGTTCAGATTTGGATATAGCTCCCATATATATCTTTATCTGATTTCAAATTAATTTTGCACAAGCCAGAATTTAAAAGATACAAATGCTTCGGCATATTTAGTCCTTTGAACTTTAAATTATAATCATAGCGTGTATGAACTTTTTATTGTTATGCGGAGCTTTACTAACTAAGCAAAGTGGTGTAGGGTATCATAAAGTCGGCCCGCCCGACTTTAAGACTTACTTTACTGGTTAAATAGTGTTTTATTGAATTATAATTACATTCAGTAACGTATGGATTTTCAATTAAAATAAAAATTTGATTAAATAAAAAAGTACCTTCCTTATATTTGGAATTTGTGAATTGATCTTTTTCTTTAAATAGCCAACATTTTTTTTTTTTTTCAAAAATGCCACCGCTATCTAAAACGTCAAATAGCTGATTTAAAAAACCTACTTAATTTTGAAAAGTTGGTCAAAAAGCACAAATAAAAGCAACTGCCAACTCAAAACCATTTTTTTATTTGAGTAGTTTTTGGATTATTTTTTAATACTTTCCTCAAATTTTGGTGAAATTGGTCAAAAATGATATTTTTCTAGTAATCGGCTCCCCCTGCCGACTACTGGCAAATCTCTTTTTTTCTGTTCCTAATGTCGGCATTAAATAATAATACAGAAAAATGCTTGATTTGTATATTTTTTAATTATAAAATGATCTTTAGACTGTTATTTACTATTATAAAATATTTCTGATTCCAAAAGTATTAAATTTAGTTTACTTAAATCGATTATTAAGTTGACGCCACCACTAATTTTTTCTTTACAAACAAGCACTATCACACGCGTTGGAAGACACTCACTGACGAAAACCGTTATTCTCCCGTAATAAATGATCGAAGCTCATTGGTTTTTTTTACAGAAAAAGAGCAGAGAACACTGTTGACTTTTTTTGCAATTATTTCATTATTTGGTCAATTCTATTCTTAGTTATTTATGTTTAAATTTAAAACTGAACTTAATTTTTCGTATGTGTCGCGATTTTTAATTTAGCAACAGTTGTAACGTTTTTGACTACTGTGTTTTTTAGCGAAAGTCATGAATCCTTAAATGTCTTTTAATGGGCAAAAAAAAAAAAAAAAAACTCAGCTATGTTTCACTTTTATATGTTACGCTGTAGAACAATCTCAGAGTGGAGAAATTAATTTGGGCGATGGCACTAGTTAGTGGATCCGAATTACTAAAGGGTTTCCAGCATTTGATATAGATCTTTGAAATTTGACAAAAACATTAAGAATCGTTTTGGAATCTTTGATATTAAATATGGGTCATATCGGTTCAGAGTTCCCGTGAAATGCCAAGTATTTAATTTAATCCTTAGACGAATGATTTTAATACTTTGTTGTTGTTATTGTAGCAGCTCATACTGCTGTGTTCGATCTGACTCTTCTCAATCAGATTCTGCCTTTTAGTCCAGTCTCAAATAGCATGCAACCTGTACGGTTTGAATCCACAAGAAGACTGGTGAGTAGGTTTGGCTGGACAGCGAAAAAGGTGCAACGTGTCATGTGGTCCTGTGCCACAAGCTGGACAGATGTTCTGCACATCACTGTTGATCCGGGTCCATGAGGCATTTCAATGGTCTCCAGAATCTTGAACTTAGTTACTGGCCTCGAGGAGAGGAGCCAAGGTATTACTATAATAAGGAAATAGTTTAGTCCGATTATTCAATTCGATTGCAATTTCGAGTTCTATGTTTGCGAAAGCTTAACAACAATAATTATAATTTCGTTGTCTTCTCTGGCATATAAACAAGTTTTTGAGCATCCTACTTTGTACACATGAAACCTATTTTATCAATTAAGTGTACGTGTTTGGTTTTCCATTTGGCCATATGGCTACAGAGGGTACATATCATTTATCGAAATTGCGGTTTTAGAACCTAGGGCCAACCTAGGGGTGTCCGTCCGCCTGTCTCTCTAGCTGGTGCGCTCAATTGAAGGAAGTATCCAATTTTTTGCCAAACATGGTACATCATAATGTTATTGTCAAGCTCCCACACAAAAAATCAATTTTTTCAAGGAAAATAATTTACCTTATAGTATAATAACCTAATTTTGTGCAAACTGCAGGTGCGAAAACTAACAATATCACTTCATCAAGTACCTCCTCCACAAAGGATCAAAATTTTGAATAATTATAATTTTTATAAAACGTGAAAATGAGAATCGTATTGTCTTAGAAATTTCGAACATATCACTATTGCTACCAACGCAATCTCTGGTATGAAGAACACATAAAACGAACCAGTCCTACTGATACCTACCCTACAACCGGTCAAAATTTTGAGTAACGAAACTCTCATAAAATATCTCCCTTACAAATGTTTGAATATCAAAACGCTCATAAAATGCGAAATAAGCATTCTTGGTATATCCAAATATTTCTCTCAACCAGAGGTCAAATGTAAATTTGAAATTTATCGGCGCGACGTAATATTTATATCAAACTCATGTCAAATGCGACATAAACAACATTGACCCACTCCCTCAGAACCTCCCCCATAAAGGGTCAACAGTTTGAATTATCATAACAAAAGTCAAAGTATATTTACATAAACGGTCTGCGGTCAGATAAGAAAATTGTTCACTTGTTTTTTTTTAACTTTGTAGATATTGACTCCTTGCTCAGAAAGACTGGGTCCGCAAAATTATACTTTTAAAACTTTATATATATTTTCTTATTTCTAAATAATATTTGTAACGCCAGTAAATTTTTTTGTTTTCAAAAATTTAATAATGTGACACTACATTTTCGGACAAGATTCGTACGATACCTTTACTCCATGTATATAAATATGATATATATATATACATGGGGTATACGTATGCATGATAGAAAATGGTAATACAATAGTCCCTTTTATGTTGTTACTTTCGTACGAATCTTGTCCAAAAATGTAGTATCACATTATTAAATTTTGGAAAAATATATAAAAAGTGTTTCCTTTTGTGCATGCTTAACTAGTAGTTTCCCTTTTAAGAACGGGAAAATGGCGATTCAATCGACTCAAGAACAGAATTATAATTAGAATCAAAAGTTGTTTTATTTAAACTGGTTAAACTGTATTTTAAGTAGTGTTGGGAAAAATCATGTCTTAGAACAGCATTTAAATTTTGAAAATTCCTGTCTTCAACTGTCGTAGACTACCATTCAATTAGTGGATTAATGAACATGTGCACAAACTAGAACATATTTGTAGAACACAATGTCACACATTTTTACGCACAGAAACACAAAACGTTTACCATTGCGAGAATGGTGGGTTATGGAGGTTTATTATGTCTTCTCTTTTGTTTATTTACAAGTAGTTTCCATGTAAACAAGCCCTCCCAAGTTATAATAATTTTTATATTACGCCCCAACTTATTATCGCAGGGTAAAACAATTAACATCAAATATGACGACGTTGTGACGTTTCTCAATGACAAATATGCGTAGTAAGTCTCTCGGTTACGAATATTTGTATTTGGAACATACACCCTCCTGGTGGTCGCCTATAGGTCATTAATATGTAATTACGTTCAATCTTTGTTGTATCTTAAAAAAGGTTGCAAAGTTCACATTGCCATTGGCTGTGGTCGTGAAATAAGCAATCGTATAAGAAATATCAATTATATCACAACGCCCCAATGCTTACCTAATAACCAACAAAAAATAACATGAAATGTTAGCTAAAATTTCGGTATCCTTACGAAATAATTAGCTTCGTTTTTGTCTCGCCTTGTTGGCGCTTTAATAAGGACACTTAGCATTAAATTAGATCCTGTTCTACATTTGTAGGTAGTTGCTTTTACTATTTCGGACCAACGGAATTTGTTGGGCATAATTTACCTAAAAGGGTTTTTTATTCTGACTTTTGGCGTCGATACAGACATTGCCAATAGAGAAGCAAATATAAAATATCTGTAAAACTCTACATATTCGGTGTAATAGAGAAGGTGAGTCTTTACATGTTTCTAAGGCAAACATCTAGCCTTAGAAACTTGTAAAGACTCGCCTTGTAAAGACTCAAATATTTTGAAGAAAATATATATTTGTACCAGATATGTTCTCACTTGTGGCAATTGAAAAAGATTAAAGCCAACATTAGAGCAAAGATGACTCACAGCTCTAGGACGAGATTTTCTTTAATTCCTGTTGAGACAACAATTCTAAGGTTAAACGGAATAAAGCTAACAAAACGTTGAACGAAAGATGACAAAAATTACTCGTCTTTACTTCTTAAGCTACTGATCATATCAGCCAATATAAGAATATACATACTCGCCAAAGAAAGAGATTCAATTCATTTTTATTTACCAGATCCCTGCAAATATTAACGATAATTGGCAATTTTCAATATAAATGGTTTTGTTATCATCTTATGTTTCTATCAATATGTCATCACTACTACATGACTTCAAGGAAGATAAAAGTCGGACAAATCATGTTTTTCACAAAACCATTTCTCCAGTTCCATCGCTAAAGTAACTTTTAGTAGTGTCGAAAGTGACACGCCTGGTAGTCATTCACAAGTGGAACAGTTTCTTTATTTATTGTTATATTAGAAAGCGATATCACATTCCTATCAGCAATCGCTTTTAAGTAAAGTTTTCGTCACCGAGTCTATAAAAAATATTTGAAGGGATGGAATGCGATGAGAATACAAGTGGACATTTGAAACGCTGAAAAAAGAATTCCAACAACTAATTACACCAATACAACCTAGTGGCCAGTTTCGAAGCAAAGTCTTCAAGTCGTTAGTCAACCGCAATTGGGGCAGAACAAACAGATCTTCTTAGTCCCATATAATGTAATTACTCCGTCCGTTGTTAGCGAATACTAAGATTTAGAACAATATTTATTGTAATTCGAGAATTTCTTTTGAATGATTGGAATTCCAAATTGAATTCTTGAGTTACGGTTGAAATGTTACGAATTTCAAAGGGAATTCTTGAATTATAAATATAACTAGCTAACCCGATCCGCGTTGCCGGTCCGTAATTTTAGTCTTTAATGCTATTATATCATCCACCTTGGAAAGGAGGGTGTATTAACTTTTCATTCCATTTGTAACATCACTAAATGTTCGTCATAGACCTCATTAAATATGCATATATATTCATAATCAGCATAGAATTCTAAGTCGATTTGTCCGTCTGTATGTCTGTTTGTTTAAATTACGACACAGCCCACATTATTTGACGTATAGCGTCAAAATTTAGCTGAAAAATTTGTATTGTGTATAGGATGGTTGGTATTGAAAGTGATCTATCGGTTCACGTTTTGGTATAGTCCCCATATAACAGCATCTCTCGAAATTCGGTATTTTGACGATTTTTGCCACATTTCTCCTCGGATTTGTCTAACACCTATACCTATATACCTATATTGGGTATGTTGATAATCCACACATTAACGCGTATAATTGTTTCAAATTTGATATTTTAGAAGGTTTGATAGATGACAATCCTTATAAATCCGTATCCGTATAAAATTGTCCACAGAGTTTCCCCTGTTGGTATGGCGCCATATAACGGCCTCATTCACTTTATGGTTTTTTGATAAGTTAACTGCATTATCCAAACAGTCTGGTATATGAAGTTTAAAGAGAAACACGCTTGAATTTAGATACTTTTATATAAAAATGTTTCATTTACCCTCAGACGGATGATAGTAATAATTCTGCCCGCCCGAACTTAATTTTTTTACTTGTTTTTAAAGTAATATGAATTATTTGTCAGTGATATTGCGCGTTGGAGACCCCATAATTTCCATATCTTTTATCAGAGTATAATTCAAAGACGATTAAACAAATGTCCGGTTCCTTAAATCATATGATGGTTATACAAAACGTGATCAGTTTTCACATGGATGGTTTCTTCCCAAATTACCAACATTTGCCGCAATTTGAAATCGGGTTGTATCTTTATCCGGGGGTTATGACCCATATCATGAACTGCAAAAGTGATTTAAGGTATCGTGAAAGTTTAGGAAGAATTTGTCGAAGAATAGAAATCCTTTTCCTCGTCTTTTTTGCGCCCTTTATATACGGTATTTCACTGATTGCAGTCCCAATGAATTTTGCATATTGAGTTCTCATTGGACGGATTATTGTCATGTGAAAGAAGTAGGTAGGTCCACGTTTTGAAATGAGCCCCATAACGTTTTGTCGGTTTTTTTTTTTTATTGGCATATTTTACGCAATTTTTTTCCCAAGATTCCATTCCGAAGTTGTATGAATTGTCAAAATCCGTCAAAACGTTCTTGAGTTATAAGCATAGTAACTAATAAACAAATTGAAAAAAAAAAACTTCAAAACAAATTTGTTCGCAGGTTTTTTACAGCGAATGTTTAAAGGTCCTTACGAAGTTTAGTCCTTACTATTATTTTGAAATTTGATTCCATTGAAAAAATGTTCTTTATTTTTTCCCGATTTTAGAGTTTTTGCAATGCAATAGGCTCTTTTTTAATTTTTTAGCAATTTTGAAAAAAGTAATTATCTTTTAACTTTGGTTTGACCACGTTAAATTATTTTGACATCATCTATTTAGGTCTGCCACTTTATAATTCGCTTTATACTACCCAAAAAGACTACACAACATATTAGAATTCAATTCAATTCAAAAAAAAAAAAAAAAAAAAAAAAAAAAACACTACAAATGTACATTTCGAAATAGTAAGTCAAAATGGAAAAAATCATGCAAAATAAAACATTACTATTGTACACCTAAAAAGTCATTTTTACGCGATTTTCTTTTTGGATTTTATCTATTTCTTCCAATATACAATTCCGATTTTGTGTGAATCGTTAAAATAAGATAACCGCTGATCTTATAAGCGTAGCAATTAACACAACTTTATTTGATATATATAGATAGATTAGAAGTATGCGAGGTCAGTTCCTCAGCCCCCAAATAAATCCATAGGGTTGGATGGAAAGTCAACAGTATCTCGTGCAATAATTTTCAAACAGATATCTTCATTATCTGGCAAATATAAAGGTTTTAGATAAATCAAGATAGTGGGCGTAAAAGTGGGCGCGGTCAATATTTTTTTCTTTAAAAACCTAACTCGGGGTATGATGAACGTTTTTACAAAAAATTATGCAAATCGGCCCAGCCGTTCTCAACTGATTCCATTACCAACGAACCACAATTGATTTTTATATATATAGATTATAAATAAAATGTTTCAAATTACGTTGCCTAACAGGTGACGAAGAAGTTTTTAATTGTTAGCTGGAAACTGCAACGAGGTGACCCGTCACTTTTACAAGTCTATAATGTGGGTTTGACGAGTATCATTGGGTCTTAAGACATAGCAAATAAATATTAAATGGCTGATGATTAGCCCAGTCGATTGATCTACCGATTGATAAGCCTCTCAAACCACCGATAAGCTATTGTGGCAGTTGCTTCGAAAAGACTCTCATCAAAAAAGCTGGTAGGAGATGACACTTGAAACCCGAAGAAAAAGAAGAAAAATCTGCTCCCTACTATCAATTACCAGGTCAGACATAAGAATAGCGGTAGGCATATTGACGAAAAGCAGCACGGGTACCCTACCTGAAAATTGTAAAAAATGTCATCCTGATCACTGTAGACTATTTGATTATGAAGCCGAGGTGATAAATTGGAGATAGAGGCCCTAACGATTGCTAAAAGCATCTCCTGGCTATCTAAACTACCCTATCATTGCAATGTTGGATGTATAGATATTTTGTATTCGATACAGACAGAGGAAGCTCAAACATCACACTCCATCCTACTTTCTCAAGACCGAAATTTTGAAGGATCAGTTGAATATGAAATAGTACTTAATATTTGTGTTTATAGTTTTGTGACAAGAGCGGATTTCGGTTTCCATACCACATCTCTCAAAAATTAATCACGAAAAAATGAAAATACAATCATAAATGTCAATGTGAATTTTTCCTCTTACCTTTCTCGTTGAAATTTTAAACTTTGTATGACTTGAGGTACTTTTTGGCGTATATTCCACAAATGTATTGTATCGTCAGCGGTCACAGTTACCAGTTTGCCATCGTTGACAATAAATTCGGATAAAATGACGGCGCAAGCAGATTCGCCTTCATGACTAACATGGGTATCCACACCAGGACGTCCCAATCTTCGTAAAATAATCAAAACAAAACCGAAAATAAAAGAAAAAATACATAAGTAAATGGAATCTTAGCAATCGCATAATTAAGGCTCTACGTACAATCTTAGACTGCCCGATTTGTCGCCAATGACTAACAGCCGTTGTACAGGATCAAATGCGAATGCCGATGGGGAATAAGGAAATCCATGACGAAAGGTCTAATCGATTGAAATTTAAAAATATAATAAATTAATAATTAATAAAGATTTTGAAAGATAAAACAAAAACGATTATGCAAAACAAACACAAAAAACGTTGGTTGTCTTAAAATCGGCCATAGCCGCGTGTGTCTTATGATAGCCTAGTTCGAAACACTACCAAATAAAACAAACGCCAACTATAGCCAATTTGATTGGAGTATCGCTTTTCTCACACACATACATACATACATATGTGACTTTGTTTATATTTTCACTTTGAACACAAACCGTTCGCAGCTCTCCTACCTTCTTAACCGCAAAATGTTCTGGTCGTAGTGTTTCATGAATCTCCTGCTCTTGTCGTGCTGTTTGTGGCTGAACCGTATTTCGAAATCCATCAAGAACACCTCTGAATGTGAACTTTTTCATTTTTTACATATAGAATGCGGTTGTAGAAAATATGCTGTGTAAAGGAATTTTTGTTGCTGCTGTCTTCTTATTTGGTTGCTCTCAATTTTGATAGTAGCTTCGTCACCAATCTTACAACAAGTAATCCATTTGTCCCTGAAAATATAAAGGGGGAAACAAAATGATAAATAAATCGACGAAGACAATTTTTAATATTGTGAAATTATAGAAAGACGATTTTTTGTATTGGTGAGCTTTAGCAGTGACACTTATATCGCAGTGAACTGAGATTACCCAGGAAAATTGTGTACCGACATGTGTCATTTTCAGCATTGCAAATAACGAACATGGTATCATTATCAGTAGGTCATACAAAATGACAAATATACACGCTCTCCGTTAACGGCAAGCTAACAATTTATGAGTTGTTAAAAAAAAACTACACTACAAAATAACTTACTTTCAACATACCAAGTAATATGTAATGGAGACACAGAGTGTACATATCCGACAGCAAACAAACCAAAAACTGGAAGTCTGACGAGTTTGCCGACGTTGATACAAATCGTTAAACGACGATTTATATTCGTCGAAAGATCGCCAGTTTAATTCATCCATGAGGCAAACAAAACAATGGTGTGTTGAAATAACTGAACTCTGTAAACCTATTCTGTAACTATTAAATAATCTTGTTATTGTCACAAAAACAAAATAAACAAATGATTCTTTTGTAAAATAAAAGAGGAATGAGGAAATCGTTAAAAAGTTACAGAATAGGGTCCTTACAATATAATAACTGTTTTTATCGATTTTTTGATACGGCCAAAACGTGTTCATCGAAAGAACGGTTTTAGAGCCTAGGTCTCTAGACAAAATCCGTTTCAGGACATTTGGAGTAGATCTAGCGAAAATGGACAATATGGGTCCACTCCATCAGGTACTTCCCCCACAAAGGGTCAAGATTTTGAATAATTATAACTCTTATAAAATGTGATTCAAGAGTCCGATTGTCTTCAAATTACACATATCACAATATTTTTATTAACTCAAGGTGTAGAATGAAGATGGAATATATTGGCCCCTCCCTCTAGTACCTCCCCCACAAAGGGTCAAAACTTTGAATATCCATGAAGCTCCTGAAAATCCGATTTTATTCAGACTTGGCAAATCTCAATATTTCTATCAGATCACTACCATCTTTATGGTAGTGATCGAACCATTCCTTCTGGTACCTCCCCCAAAAAGGTTCAAAATGTTGTATAACCAAAACGATCATATAAATCCAAAATAAAAATTCAATTCTCATCAAATTTCACACATGCCATTATTTTTACTAACACAAGATCTGCTGTGAAATTTTGAAAAACAAAATACATCGAAATGAGCATCCAAATCTTTTCAAATTTCACATATACAAACATTTTTGCTAACACAAGATCTGACGTGAACCCTTTCTGGTACGTCACCCACAAAGGGTCACAATTTTCAATACTTTTATCTATATATATAAATGTAAGTTGTGTTAGTTACTACGCTTATAACTTAATAACCGCTGGATTAATTTTAACGATTCACACAAATTCGGAGTTGTCTACTCTCCGAAAAGGATAATATCCAAAAAAATCGCGTAAAAATGTGATATATTAACATTTTCATTTTGACTTTTCAAATGTACAATAGTAATGTTTTATTTTGCATGATTTTTTTCCATTTTGACTTACTTTTTTCTAATGTACATTTGTAGTGTTTTTTATATTTTATTTTTGAATTCGAATATTTATACCAATTTATTTAATTGACTTGATTTCTTGAGAACTGAAATTGATGGCGGGTTACATGGAAGTGTAGTAGCGAATTATGTGGTGGCGAAACGGAATAGATGATATCGAAATAATTTAACGCGGTCACACCAAAAAAGATAAAGACTTTTTCTAAATCGCTGAAAAATCATGAAAAAGAGATCTCATTGCAAAAATCAAAAAAACATTTTCAATGGAATCGAATTTTAAAGTAATAGTTCATTCTATTGACGAACTTTGTAAGGAAGGATCTTAAAACATTTGCTGTAAAAAATCAGCGAAAAAGTTGAAGACTTTTTCAATTTGTTATTCTTTTTTTGTCAATTTTTTTTGTGAACAAAATAAAGAACAATTTTTCACTAAAAAAATTGAATAAGTGCGAAATAGGATGTTAACTGACATCTACCTTTCAACTCCAGGGCCTACATCGTGGGTTAGCTGGAAGATGCGAACACGTTTAAACAAACAAAAATGACCGAAAAAGCTTAATGGGGCTCATTTCAAAGCGTGACAATGATCCGTCCAATGAGAGCTCAAAATGCAAAATTCTTTGGGAGAATAATAAGTAATATACCAATATTGAAATAAAAGGTGCAAAATAGTAGAGCGAATGGGACTTTTAGTAAGAAAAGGTTTTATATCCTTCCAGAAATTCTTAACAAACATTCAAAATACCTAAAATCACTTTTGCAGGTCTTTATATCGATCATAACTCATGGATAAGGGAACAACCCGATTTCATATTTATATAACCATCTATGATTTAAGTTATTTTTGGGGTCTTGGCCGGCCACTTTTTTCATTTTTTGGCCCTTATTTGACATTTTTGTTTCTAAGGGGGTAGATAACCTCTTCGCATAAAATTTGAAATTTTCAGAATAGGGCCCATATTGGTATTGACCACATTCATCAATTGATTTGGCTAAAAAATTGTAGTTATGCCACCCTGGGGTAGGGAACCATCATACAGATAATTGCCACATAGGAATTTATTTAAGTAAAGTCCCCACATTGGAGTATCCCCAAGTCCACTTTCACATCTAATGTGTGATCAGAAAAGAAAATTTTGTATTCTATTGAATTTGTAACCCCCAAGAGAATATTGGTTGGGAACGTAGATTTGGGATGTGCATCCATATGAAATAAATTGTGGAAACATGAACAAATTACAAATATAAGAAAGTAGCACGGGACCGAATATTTGTTTAATCATCATTGAATTATCCTATGATGAAAATATGGACTTTAAGGGGTCTCCAACTTACAATTTAAATGGCAAATAAAATTAATTCCCATCTTATCATTCTGCCCTCAATTATGAGGTGGATAAAACTATTTTTACTTATTTAAGTCACGCGAAATGCTATGACATGCTATATTGTTCTGCTATATTTTTGATTTGGCCTCTATTTGTCATCTTGGATTATAAGGGGTAGAAGAAAGTTTTCAATGTAGGTCGATGTTTCGGAGTAGTGCCCATATAAAGAAGGTACCTCCTAATTTAACCACATTTCAAAGAATTTGGCTAATAATGCGTATTAGGGGGGTGAAAATCTTACACTAAAATTTCAACATATCTACAAATTTTAGAATTTTTATCCATGTTATAATACCCTCTCAAGTCCACCTTTTGGCGGACAAACAGACTGACATGGTTAGGGGGACTTATGAGGACTCTAATGTACAATCTAAGTTGCTAATGGGTTTAAAAAAGTAATTAACTTTGGCTATTCTTAAATCATTCAGCCCTCAATTATGTAGTATACAAAATACAGCAAATTCCAAATTACTGCTCATTTGACTGGAAGATTTTGCTACGATTTTTACCATATTAAAAATTAATTTGATCCCTTATATGGCGATAAGATTGATATATACTTTTTAATAGATTTGTATAGCACATCCACACAGTTGAAGCCCACGGTTTAAATATTGAAGCCCACTGGTTAAAAATGGGTACAGGTATTTTAAAACACTTTATATCGACCTGTACGTGAACACTTATATCAGTCATATCTGTGAATAATTATTCTTGGGAATATATGCATAATAGACAAAAACTACGGGCCGGCAACGCGGACCGGGCCAGCTAGTCTGTCATAATTTGCGAAACAAATCAGCGATTCTTTACAACTTGCTATATCTAAATATTTCTCTCAACCAGAAACCTGAGATGAATATGGAATTTAATGTTGTTCTGGAATTTAAATGTTCGATTTCCTTGTAATTTTGTCCATACTAATACTTTTGTTTGTATTAGATGAAGCATGAAATAATGGAATACTTCGGTCGACTAAATTTGGTACCTCACGCACATTTTAACATTTTCTAAAAAATATAACATATCTTCTTCTATATATATATATATATATATATATATATATATACGATATATACGATTTTTTGAACAAACGTTCGTCAAACACCGAGTTGGTTTTTTAAAGAAAAAAATATTGACCACGCCCACTATTTTGATTTATCTAAAATCTTTATATTTGCCAGATACGGAAGATATCGATTTGAAAATTATTACACGAGATACTGTTGACTTTTCCTTCAACACTAGAGATTTATTTGGGGCTGAGGAACTGACCACGCATACTTCTAATCTATATATATGAAAGCCAATTGTTGTTCATTGGTAATTGAGTTGAGAACGGCTGGAACGATTGGGATATTTTTTTAATGTTCGTCCCACCACGAGTTTGGTTTTTATGCAATAAATAAGTGACCACGCCCAATTTTACGTCCATTTTTCGATTTGCCTAAAATCCTAATATTTGCCAAAATAATGAAGATATCTGTTCCACAGTTAGTATACAACGTAATCTTGCTCTCCCTCCAAGCTTAGGTATCTGTGTGGGTCAGAGGAGCTGCCCACACCCACTTTTTTAGATCTATATGAAAAAAAATTAAAAAAGCATAGTAAAACTTCAGTTGAGGATGACTGGGCCGATTTAACTCATATTTTCATTTAGTTATTTGTAATTACATTGGAAACGTTTTCAAGAAAGACAATTTTGAGAAAAGTCTCTAGAAAAATTGGATATGGAATTTTGTGTAGAATTGTCTCAGAATGCCTTTTGGAATTGAAAATTCTTATTGAAAAAACCCGAGAAATTTTGCATATTTGGTGTACATGCCGTTATATGGTTGCCATAACAAAATGTTCAATTTGCATCAAAACAATTAAAATCTCAACGTGCTTTTAAATAGTTATTACCGGTATTGATTTCACAATACTCAAAACATTAAATGTCAAATTAAGTTCATTCGGTAAAAATTGTAACATAATTTAATTGACAAATATTTCTACTTTTTAACATAATTTATGGGGTCCGATGACACCTTATTTATGATAATTAAATTAAAGTCCTATTTCCAGGATTTCTATTTAGCAATTACTATCGATCCTGAGGTCGAAAACTCCAAAAAAATAAACCATCCAATGCAAAATTCATTGGTACTGCAATCAGTGAACTAACGAATATGAAGAAGAAATGCAATATGCGTATTATACAAAGTAGTGAAGCGAATTGAAAACATAGTAAGAAAAGGATTCATATCATCGGAAATTTCTTCCGAACCCTTAAACGAACCCGTAACCTTAAATCATAGGTAACGTCATACGGGGACTATGTGCTATCGTCAGTAATTACTCTGCGACCTAGACAATCATGAGGTTGGGAAATTTTTCGGTTGGTAGATAAAAATCCCAAAAGAGGAGGTTCCCGGGTCAAACGTTTTTAGGGTCAATTTTATATAGCTTAAACATACACAAAGGGCCTCAAATATTTTCCTCTATACTCCGCAAAAGTTAAGATAGAGTTTTAAATTGATGCAGTCCAATGGGTTACATAAAGAATCATTTGTACAAAATATGTTTCAGGTTGGACTGCATTGTGATATAGCCCCTTTTTAATCCCTTAAATGTTAGAAAGAACAAAACATTATTTCAAATAATTATAAGTATAGGACCAAGCTTTGGTATAACCCTTATATGAAGGCATCCGCTAATTTCAACTATTTCCATGTAGAAAATTCTTTTCAAGAGGGTAAAATGCTTAGAAGGAACTCCTTGTGTGGATTTTCAGACAATTCCATTGAAGAATTTAGCTAAAATCATCAAAATAGTTGTATAGTTTTATTCGAACTCGACCTGCCTTAAGATAAAAGACAGATCTATGAACATTTTAGCTTACTAAATTGTATGTGGATGTATGGTGGAGGGTATGAAAACAACGTTAGTTGAAATAATTGCCTCTTGGCAATTTGTAAATGTTGAAGTTAAAGTAGATTTGGAGTTTTTTTCTATTGGTAACCTCAGGCAAAACGACAAGTAACGGAATAATTAAAGCGGAATACTAAATTTTTATTTGCCATCCCTTCTTAAGATAATCTCCAAGTATTTAGTTAGTAGCTGACGGCTGTTGGTAAGTGGTATACTCTAAACTAATTGTATGGTTTTCAAGAGGGTTTTGCTATGTCCACACCAAAGCTGGTTATTGTGTGAGTATATATGACATTTAAGGTAACTCAATGGTTTCGACTAATTTGCTGTACATAGCAAGAATATATTTGAAAATATTTAACATGTAATTAATAGTTTAGGGAAATTAATTCAGTTGTTTTTTTTTTTCAAATCTCACACGCCCCAGACAATTTATTAATAGGTAAATTGGATTCCCCTGACTAGGCCACAACTGCCACAATAAATAATTGGGCTACTTAAATTATTTTCACTTTTGAACAAAGTCTGGTTCATATTCAAAATGACGGATAAATGATTGCTCGCGCCGACAGTGTTTTATGCCGTCGGCTATGATCCATCCCTATATTCCCTAAAGGGATTAAAGAAAAGCAAACTGAAAATAGAATAAGCAGATACATGAGTACTGTTATGCCTACGGGAAATAAAAAGTGAGGGAGCAAAGCTCAAATCAAATCACGTTCATGTATTTACGCTTTCGGCTTTTATATTTAATCACCACACCACCGACCATCCAACGATTCGTTGGATATAATTTATAAATTACAACAAAGTTATTTGGTAGAAAAAATAATATATCTTTTAAAGACATAGTGTCTATTAACAAATTAGATGTTTTAGTTATCATATTTGTAGGTGTGTGTGGGTGTGGGTGTGGGTGGCATGAGTTAGCATTCAAATTAGGAGGGAAAACAAGGTATGTATTTACAACTTATTAGAAACCGAATATCAAGCTGTGATTTATTAGCTAATAGCAATTTCTAATTTAACAATTAAGGGTGTGAAAACAGATGTAAACTAACACCTGTCATACCTTGTTTCTGACACGTAAAGTGGCATAACACTCTACAACAAAATTCAATTTAAATTTTCCAAAATCACAAGAAACAGACCTCCCGCTGCCTGTGACAGCGGAACTTTGAAAAGAAAATAGGTGTATTAGAACACGTAAAAACGCGTAATGTTCGCTTATCTCGAATTTTTTATACCCTCCAAAGAAATACTTTACACATAAAAATATCGGGTTATAGTATTTTAGGAAATACCATTTTTGCTTTGATGTTAGGTTAGGATTGCCTTATAACAACACTTCCACTGGGAGACCTGTTGGTCTATTGTGTTCGGACGGAAAAAGATAAAAATGATGTGTAATCCACAAAGAGACAAAAGTGTCCTCTTTAGCCACTAAAGTCTTCTGACTAACTATAAGCAAATCCTGCAGAATGTGCTTATCCATAAGTCCACACCGAAAAAGGTTGGATAGTGGCAAAGCAAAGGCTCTACCTGTTCAGTTTCGTCCACGTCTTGGCAAAGACTGTAATCAGAGTTGTTGTCACCGCGCTTAAAAGCCATGGTCCCTATGTTTCAGTGATCTGTAATTAATCCCACCACAAATTTCAGGTTTGATTTCTCCAAATTTGATTTCGGCTCCGGCCGAATTTTCTTAGAGACATTGCATATCCTTTCATTTAGTCAGTTTTGTTGAAACCTGAAACCTGCATACTGACAAAATACATATGTGTGCAAAATTTTAGCCTTCTATTTCAATTCGTTCAAAAGATAGCATTAATACAACAGATAAATCCACTTAGAATTTTATGATTATCAGCAATATATACATACTTGGTAGGGTACAACATGGCGGAGGGTATAAACATAAATGTGCCACAGAAATGTTAATTTTTAGGAAGGATATAAGGAAAACATAAACGACACCGGAGAAAAAATCCATTTTTAACTCAAAATACTCAATTCAAACAATCGCGTTACAGTTGTGTCTAAAATCAGAATACCGAATAAGGAGAGGTACCGGTATATGGAGGCTATACCAATATGTTGATGGACCAATACCGGATATTTTTATAAGACGAGGTAACCTATCCACTGAGAGAGAGTAATATCAAATAATAGCTGATTTGACTGAATATTGGTGGTATGCGTAGATGTGGACCGATATAGCTCATTTCCAGTAGCAATCTAGTGTAGCATGATTTCTACTGGAAATGAGGAATGCAAACCGACATCATTATGAATATCATTTTTATGGGGTCTCCGATGAATATTTGGAGGTGTTACAAACGGAATGATAAATTTAAAATACCATTCTTCCCATGGTGGAGTTATACATTCTTGATCAGGGTAAGTTTTTAAGAAAATTTAATGTTTAATGTTCTTGTATATTTTTAATCACGATAAGTTAGGTTAGATTAGAGGATATGTGACCATTCGGTCCTCCAGAAAAGGAGGAATGGATATACCTTGAGAAAGATGAAAGGTCATAGATCTTTGAAGAGTATTAGAAATGATGGAGAAAAGCGTCGAATAGATTTGTGTTTGAACTCCGGCAACAAAGCCAATAAAGCCTTTTTTCGAAATTATAGATGACGAAGAGTTCATAGTCTTTCACTTGATAGAGCAGGACTGTACAAAATACTTTGTACATACTTTTGAGTGCGGTTAAGGCGCTGGGAAAAATCTAGCAATAAATAATAAATATTCGGAAATTACATATTTCCCAGCCGCCATAAAATACCACATGTGAACAATTTAGTGATCTTGTGCGCTGACGCATACGATAATGTGTGAGATAATAAAGGTTATGACCCACACGCACAGATATCGATGCGCTCAGTAGATGCACAAGACCACTTGAATGAAATGTCAAGCAGCCCTGCAATGTTCTCCATTCAATATTAGAATAGATATGAATAATTGTGTGGTTAACTTAGATTAGTTTTTGTAGAACTTAAGAAACATATTTTAAATAAAATCAGAATTGAATCAACAACCAAACCATTCGGTCGGTTTTCTTTTCTCAATCAAGGACAGAGGAAAAAGGTTTTCGATCGTTTCATTCTCTACCTCATCCTCACACAGCCTGCAGTATTCGACGTTAGAGTTATCCCATTTGGATCTTCTTGATCGGATTTTGCTATAGTTATTCGTAACGTTGAATTATTCATGTTTAATAGAGACCGAGTTCTACACGAGTAGACATCTGGCCATATTTGTTTCGATACCTTGCAACGTGGTTCGTTGTACCAGCTCATTTCTACTTTCTCTAAAGAGTAGTTCTGATGCTCTGTTAAAATGAGGGGTTTTAACGTGTCGACGACTTCAAGGTATCTAGACTGCGAGTCCATCCTTGCCAATTCATTGTCTTATTCATTTCCTTCAATAATGACAAAATACCCAGCAAGGCCGGATATTAGTGTTCAGATTCCCAGACTGCATCGGAATTGATTGTTTGAAGATTCAATAGCTTTAAGAGCCGCTTGAATATCCACATGAACAGTCACCGGTTCAGTTATTTCATCCGCCATAGTTTTAATCAATTCTGTCGTTTTCATGCCATTCCATTTTGCTCACAGACGACTCCGACCCCATTCGCACCTTCTTCCCTCTTTGATCTGTCTGTATATATCTGCAAATGGATTAGAGGTAGGTTGGGACCGTTCCACTCATCCCTGCTTGGAATCAGTATCTGAATTTTGTCAAACCTAATGGTTGGAGATATGTAATCGTTGTTGCGTTCATGAGGATTGAAATTTAATTCAACCAGCAACCTGGCATGATCCTTTAATGGAGTATGCAGCATATTCTGCTCGGACAGCCTTATCGCGATTTTTAGCATCAATTTTAAGGCTGATAGAGGTGTAATTCTTGTTGCGCCTGAGATTAGAATTTAAGCTGCTCCTTATACGCTTGGGAGTTTTGAGCTATTTACCCGGTAATTTAATACGTTTTAACAGACAAGTCTTCCATAGGAAAGGATGGGCTACAGCACAGTTTTATACATCCAGTGTATGTTAGCACGAGAGATTCCCCAGCTCTTCCTTTTTGAGTTTTTTTGCAGGTGTGGAGTGCAATACTGCCTATCTTTATTCGTTCCGCAACGTTTTGTTTCATCTTAGTTGACAGTCCTAAATTGTGCTTAAATATTTGGCTTCAGAAGAGAGCTTTCCAGCACAGGTGGAATGAATTGATCTGGCTGGAGCTTACGTGTGAACAGAACCAACTCTGTCTTTGTTGGGTTGACCCCTAAGCCATTACTGCTTGCCCATCGCGATAGCTTTGTAAGTGCACTCTGCATAAGCTCCCATTCAGTTGACAGTAATTAACAGCACAACATCATCAGCAAAAACACACAAGAGGCCTGTCTTTACAAAGTCTCGAATATTTGAACGAATTGACACAGAAGCCACATATGTTGGAGTCTGCAACATATTCCTGAATGAATCATATCGGTCCACGTTTCCGTACAGCAGGGATAACAATATCCCCCAATGTTCGATATTTTGAAGATTTAAGCCACGTTCTCTTACGTATTTGTTTAAAATTCTAATGGTACCTCCAGGTACTCAGTATTTACATTTCACATTTTTTTTGGTTTTTGGACTCGCAGTAGAAAGCAGTCCCTGTATTAGAAAATTGTCTATGAAGTTCAAGGTTTTGGTAAAGCACCAATAGAATAATGCCGCCCACTTTATGATATTTTAAAGATTTTGAAAATATTTTCAAACCGAATTCAAAGGCATTTGTTGTTGAGAAGTGAAATCATTCGAATTATGAAATTATGATGGAATCTCTAAATCTTAACTTATTAAAACCGGTGCTGTCCAATTTTCTTCTATACACGATTTTTCTTTTTCCAATTTTGTTTTCCTTTTGGGTCCTTGTAAGTTATTGAGTTATTGAAAATAATAAAGAAATCATTAATATGATTTATATTCATAACATATCCCTAATATGTTTTTATGTAAAATCTAAGGGAAATTGGCTACAATTTTTAATTACAAATACATGGCTTATAAAAAAACTCAAAATCAACTGAAGGAATGACTGACTTCTTTTACAAAAAATAAGAAAAAAGATGACAAGTGTCTTCTTCGGTTCCTCCACACACTATTCAAAATATACACCAAAAAATTGTTGAGAAAATTGCATGTCATGGCAAATAGCCTTCTCGACGTTTAATCAAATCTAATAACAACAACAACAAAGACCTGATGCCTACCGCCCTCCATTCCTTGCGCACTTATCAAAACGAATCAAATGAATTTAATTTCTTAACGGACACAATAACGACTGACGAAACAAATGTACTTGTTGTTCCTGCTCTAGCACACACACACACACACACACACACACAAAAGTTTCACTCACACACACACTCTCTCGTTTTTCGTCATTAATGCTGTTGGTATTGGTATCGATGTTGTCGTTTTATTGTTTCTGCTAATGTTATTGCAGTTGTTTAAATTTTAATCGATTTTTCGCAAGTGGAAATCAGGAAAAAAGAAATTCTGTTCAGTGACATGCAAAAACACAAACACAAGCAACAACCATGGCTGCAGGAGGATGTCTGCCAACAAACATGTGAACAAGCCTTCAATGTTCAAAGTAAAGCAAACTTCGAAGCAGATGGCGGCGAGGTGTGAGAACTGAAGTAATTATCCGCCCATGGCCTCATATGCATTAAAGGTGTAGCATGGCTAGATGGATGGATGGTTGGTCGGTCCGTCCGTCCGACGGCCTGTCGCCCGTAATACAACGCACAAGTGAAAAGTATTCACAGTACGCTTCCCTTTAGGCAACTGCGAGGTTTGTACAAAAAATATACGATGTTAGATTTGCATGTATAATGGCAATATAAACACTCCCTCACATACGAACAAAAAACTCTAACACACACACACACACACACGCTCAAAGTCACATATACTTAGACCCATATTACGTGAATGTGATTAAAACGAGGCATATTTAGGCTGGCAAAGGAGAAAATAAAATCTTTGTTGGAATGCCATTTGCCAACGCCATCGTCAAACCAACTGTGGGAGCGAAAGTTGCCCGAGGATTAAAACTGATGTACATTCCGCAGTTCTTAAAGGATTTGAGTGTTTCTTTTGTTTGATAGGACCGTGCAGGCACACATACATCCATACTATCTGCATGTATGGAAGTTGGTTAGACAACAACAACTTACACTTACACTACATATAGGCCACAAGTGTGTGGTGTATGCCAGACACCACCAACCAAACAGACTCACACACACACATACACACGTATACACCCTATGCAGTACTTTGTCTTCATTTTTTTTTCTTCATAATTTAATATGGAACTGGGCACAAAAGAGTTGATGTTATTTTTTTTTTTTTTTTGTGTATTTTTGCAATACATCTTAGGCAAGCAAAATACAAATATAAACGTTCTTTGAAAATCTGTTTTGTTTTGTTTTGTTCCTTTAACAGCTACCCAAAACAATGTTGAGCGGCCCATGAATCACAAAATCACGGCCGAACGCAAACAGACATACACACGCACGCACACACAAACCTATGCTGAAAGGTATTATGCTCACTCACGTAGCATTCAAAGGATTATACAAAAAAACAAAAGCTTTAATCTGAATGTTTAATAAAATGTAGCAAAAATTATGGCATACCATGGCCCATAAAATGAATCCCAGTTTGGTGATTTAAACGAAAAAAAAAAAAAAGAAAAATGAAAAAAACACATTTTATTCGAGCAGCAAGGCCAGTTTGGGGTGGGATGCGCCATAATCCTTTGAGAAGAGAAGAAATAATGATTTCTATTTTTGGTGGAAGAAAAGAACCTCTTTTTATGCGATGTACATGGTGGAATACACCATTCAAGACTGTCTACAGTTCAAAAAGGTAAGGAAACGAGGAATTTCCTACAGCATGACTCACAAACGAAGATTAACAATTATTTGAAAAGGGTAAAAAAATGGAAATAACTAGCCCACATTGAACCGTGAAAGAGGGTGCTATAAGTTTTCTTGAAATCGATGCTATGGAGGCTTGAACAAGTCAAAATATGACAGGTCATTGAATTGCTCGGAATATTATCTGACCATAACATACGGATATTCTCCTCTTTATTTTACTTTATCTGATCAAATTGGGGTAAACATTTCTTAAGAAATTGGTCTGTGTAATTATGGAATAGAGAGCGCGAAAGATCGACCGCTCATTTATTTCCAATGATGGTTTAATTTAAGAAATAAAATTGAGTTATTCGACTCCAAGAAAATTATTCGACTACCCAACCCTGATCTAAACTTTAACAGAGTTACCTAAAAGTCGACGTGGCGTACACAAATGTTCAACATCCTCATCATGGTAAAACGTTTTGTACGTCCGTATTACCCAAATACTTGTCTGTGTTTGTAAGAGAGAGAGAGAGAGGTAAGGAGAAGGGAAATGCCAAAAAATTGCTCATACCGGACATTATCTGGCAACTAAAAAAGCTGTAAGTTCTGCCGGGCCGAACTTTGAATACCCTCCACCATATGGAGCGAATTTGGCAATTAGAAAAAATAAAATCCGTCAAAAATTCTGTTAAAATCTTAAAAATACCGAATGTAGCCGTCATATTAGGGTCCATACGACGACGTGGACCTGTATAGGCAACTTTTGTCATAAGCCATTGCAATATTCAAATGCGAAACTTGAAATAAAATGGGTGAATAATACAGCTAAAATCATAAAAACACTATACCAAAACGTGGACTTGCGCAGACAATTTTCTGTTACAGGCTGTAGTATCCATTACGAACTGGAAATACTAAATTTGGAACAATTCCGGTGAATAAGGTCGATAAAATCATCAAAATAACGAATATCGGGAGGTAACGTTATATGAGGGCTATAAGAAATCGTGGACCTGAACGGACAATTTTCTGTCATAGGCTATAGTATTCGTTACGAACTTCAAACACCAAATTTGAAACATTTCCGGTGAATAATGTCGCTTGAATCGCCAAAATACCGAAAATATGGAGGTACCATTATATGGGGGCTATACCAAAACGTGGACCTACATGGCCCATTTTCAATAACAAAAGTTCTGCAGACATACTGTATATTTGAGTACAATTTTAACCTGCCTCATTTCGTTCGGAAGCTAGAGTGATTTCCACAGACGGGCGGACGCGCAGAGGGACGGACATTGCAAAATCGACATAGAATTTTATGCTGATCAAGAATATATATACTTTGTGGGATCTAAAATGTATATTTCGAGATATTCCAAACGGAATGACAAACCAAAAATACCCTCCATACTATGGTGGGGGTGGGGGGTTAATTATAAATAACAATGACAGAAAAGCAATGATAAAATACAAAATGGCTGAAACCAAATGAATGCCTTGCATTAATGCAAGCGGTTAGCTGAGGAGAACTATAAAAATGGTAGCAAGAAAACTCGCCTGGTCTAAATCTGGGCATATAAATACATGTGTTTAGCATGGGTGGGGAAAAACGTCGAATTTTGGTAACGCTGTAAGTCATCGATATAGTTAAAATTGGCCGATACTGTTTTATGGTACTTTTTACAAAGACATAGAAGTATAAAGATATGACAAGACAGAGTAAAAATATGGCAACCCTGTGAAAATACCTATGTTGTTATGATATCATAACAACATAGTTACCAATGTTAAATAATTTAAACCGCTAAGGCAATATGTAAAATTTTGGAAAGGTCTATAGAATAAAATTTGGAAACCACATTTTTGGATTTTTCAAACTTTTATTTGTCTGTCATTCGTTTCTGAAATTGTATTTTTTATTTTGACATGCCCCTGCCATGAGCTGTTACTCTATGTATTGCAGAGACAAACCATTTGCTTTGTTTTTGGTTGGTAAAATAACAACACCTTTACATGGAACCTCCCTCATTATTTCTTAAAGTGTGTATAAAGTGGCATGCATTTATCCATGGTACAATAAGGCTATGCTATGCCCTGAGGCTATGCACGCTTCATGTCAGAATTATTCAAAATTATATGCAACAAGTTCTTTTCATTTACTTGATTTTTTTTGTTCATTTTTTAAATGTGTCAAATAGCGCGAAAGATGAATGAAATGCCTGGACGTTCTCTCAAAAATATGATCCTAAATGTTCAATCTTTTAATTCCATGGCAAATCTGTACCATGACCATATTTAAATTAGAAGTATTTCTGTACCATCTTCCACTTAAAATAGATATTTGACAATTGCCCAAAATTCCACAGGGCTGCATTTTGATTCAGAGCTAGAGTTTACCATTAAAATGAAAATGCTAAAAGTACCCATCGATCCCATGTGTGCAACAAAGTTATTCAGGGGCAGAGGTCAATATTTTTAACAATAAGACAAGATCATAAGATTGTCTACAAGAATGGAACAAAATCAATACTCATATAGCGGGGTATATTTGTTATCCAATTTTTGGCAATAGAGTTGTGCCAATCTAGTTCGATCGAACGAACTAGCTCCTTATCTAGTTGCGGGAACTTATCGATCGTTTGTAGGAAAACTTTGTGTACAAATAATCATGTTTATCACTAAGTGAAAAATTGTCTACCAAAATGTTCGAAAAATTTTACCAATTTTTTTTTTTATAAACATCTTCAAATATTTGTCGGAAAGGATATATATTCAGCACCAGCATACAATTTTCAATTCAATTTTAAAGATATCAGTCTGTCTGCCTGTATATTGAAATCAAGATGAAGTTTGGAGTAATAAATTGGTTTGCATCTAGGATGTAGTCCTCGAAATGGTAACTTGTTAGATAGTTATTCAAAAATTATCGTTAGAGCATTCCAGCATTTAAATGTGAATAAATCTTTTGTGTCTCGTGCCACCACCGTGATACTGGTAGCGTAGCCCGGCGTCAAGGAAGTGGACGGAATGAAAGAAAATAGACCCAAAAGAACTAATGAGTTGCTTCGCTTTCCCGAAAGTGGTGAACTGCCGAATTTGGTTTCCCCTCAGAATAAATGCCGAATATTATAGCGAAAATATTCTGGAGGGTAAATTAAAGCCTTGGGCACGCAAACATTATGGCCCCAGACTTTGGACATTCCAACAGAACTCAGCACCATGGCACTCAGGACGCGCCACTCAAAAATGGTTACAAAAGGAAGTTCCTCGCTTCATTTCCAGCACACAATGGCCACCAAAATCTCATCTTTTATGCTATTTCCGACATTTTTTGCGTTTGACTGTGTTGCAGTTTTTTTTATCTCACCCTGTATGTGCGTCCGTCCGTCTGTCCATGTTTAATTGTAATCAAGCTACAGATCGCAATTATGGCCCGATCCTCACGAGATGAACCCAAAATATTTAGGGATTGAAATGGACCAAAAACAGAAAAACTTCCTGATTTTGCAGCTCCTCTGCAGGTCGCAATTACAGACCAATCGACGCCGAATTTAGCATAGAGCAGAAGCCTACTATTTTGTTTGGTCATCGGACAATATTTAGCGGGTAAAATAAACCATACCTTTTATGTCAAAAATACGAAAATTTCCCCGCGAATATTTTTAATCCCGGCCAAATCTGACCATTATATTGATACTGATAGCCAAAAGGTCGGATATGTAGCAAAATAGATACAATGTATATGTAAAGAAATTTATTTTAGTTATTCCGCTATAAGTCGAGAACAGCGAGTTTGATTTTGACAATGCTCACCAATTCGGAATGGCTTCTTGCCATCGGAGAAAAATATGACAATACAAATATGAATACTTTTTGTTAAATTTTTTCAATTTTTGTCATATTTTTTATCGCATGGATTTTTTCAATTTGACTTACAATTTTGAATTGTACATTTTCAAAATTTCCACACCACACCGCAACACTATGTGTTGAGGGTATTATATTATCGTCCGATCCTCGCGAAATTTAGCATGGAGGTAGGGTTAAGGTCAGAATTAAAACCTCCTGTTTTTGAATATGTACATGAACCAAGAAATTAAGATTTTCCTGATTTTGCAGTCGCTCTATAGGTCGCAACTGAAAACCAATCGACACGGAATTTTTCATGAGAAAAAAGTTAAGGACAGGGAAGAAGTCCAGCATTTTAGATGACCATTGAATTATATTTAGCTGTAAAATGTAACACAACTTTCGTGTGAAATTGTTTTGAATACTTTACAACACTTAAATTGGGCAAATGCCTAAAAACCTAAGGATAACATCTGTGCAGGGGGGCTTCCAACTTATTGTAGTGTTGTAGGATATCACAGCCTTTGCTTATTTGTTTTATGTATGTTGCTGTGGTTTTTCTTATACTGCAATTTGCACAACAATGCATTTTGACATGACATTTGGTTGCCAGTTGGATTGAAAGGGAGGGTCCTTTAATTGGCCTATGTTATTACGGTTAGCGCAAATGAAGATTTTCTGTGTAAAAGCGGCATAAAAGTGCACAAAGAAATGTAATAATTTGGAGACTTTGTTCAGGCCTTCATTGATCTTATACACGATCACCCCCTCGTCCACAATTCACAGTTCACGCACACACTAATTAGCTAACAAAATATTGTTTACGCTCGATTCCACTCTTGGAGCAAACTCTCGCTCCATTTCGAGCGATTCGAATCCAACTCTAGCGCTCGCTTGAAAAACAATCGTGTGAAGAGTAAACTCCGTATTAAACTCTACTCTTCGAGCAATATCGCTCACGAGCAAATTTCACTCCAAAGTGAAAACAAGCAAATCTGTGCCCTGAAAAAAAATCTTCGAAAAATATAGCTCTAACCTACAAAATACTTGAAATCAGACTATACCTGTATAGGTCAAAACATGGCCCTATTTTGAAATACTTTTTCGTCATAACTTTTAACCAACTGACCTCTTTGACCTCTCTACAAAAATCTGATTGATCGGGTGTAAAGAAATATTTTTATCGCTTTCTCTCTCCCATATAAGTCAAGTCTCCCATACAATGCAAACCAAAGAACGGAATTTCTATACGGACTTAGCTCTTGCCCAAAAATTTACTTTTGTTGGAATTTTTGAAGTTTCACTAATTTAAGGATGTATTTTGACTGCATCGCAGTCAATGTATGTATGATGTATTTTAACACATGCTAAGTTTTGCCATGCCAACAGTATATCGTCACACCTTTGTTTGTTTGTTTCTGTAATAGACTTAATTTCATTTAATTTCTGACTATATTGACAAAGTCGACCACTGTGTTTACCCACCGAGGCCGATTGCCGCCATTGGCACAACTGTCAGCAAACAAAGGAAGCAGCACTTTGTTTAACTAAGAAATCAATTTCAAATTATATAATTAATTAAGCGGCTCGTAGGGGATGTTAATAGGATGTGATTCAATTAATTATGATCCAGAGCTCCTGCTACAATCATAGGAAGTAGAAGACGAAGAAGACATTAAGGAGCACACACACACACCTAATGATGGTTAGAAAAGAGTGGGTGGGGAGGTTGGGAGTGTTGGGCACATTTGTTTTGTTGTGTTGTTTCTCCTCATCAGCCATTGATGATTGTTGTTACTTTCTGTTTCGTTGGCAATTAACGAAGTTACATACGAACATACAGATATCGAAGCAATACTTCATCATATGGAAGCACAAGCGAAAATACATTGGTATTCTCGGCACCTCCCACTGACACGATTTTCTTATTACAACAACAACAACAACAGCAACACGATTAAAACGGGATGCAGAGAATCGTTGTTAAACGTCGACGTTACATTAAGTATGAAGGGGGTGGTGATGGTAGGATACAGCCAACTTTTCACCATCACCAGCATCAGCCTCAGCCTCAGCCTCATAAGCAACATCATGCATAGCGTCATTGTTGTTTATTTTCTCTTAGTTTGTTTTTGTTCTTCTTGGTTTTCTTTCTGGGGTTTCCATTGATGTTGATGATGATGATGACGATTTTCCTTTGTGAATCCATAACAAAATGACAAAGCTTCGAAGAGGAGAAGAAGTTGTTTGACGATGCTGTGGCTACAAAGGAATGGCAATTTCGAACAGCAAACGGAAACATCTCGTCGGATGTGGAGGTGGGAAAAACTGAACAGGAGAGAATATGTTCCTCGGTCGCTCACACCAAGCAGGGATGAGTTGAGCAAACTTTGTTGTGGAACAAGTGTGGTGAATGTTGGAAACAAAAAACAATCAACCAAACAAACAAGAACTTAGTAATGAGCAGCATGTTGTTGTTGTTGCTGCTGCTGCTGCTGCTCCTCTTGCCACGGCTGAAAAAAATGTTCGTGCTGGTGATGGAGGGGGGGAATGTGGTTCCTAAGAACTAGAAATGATTGAGTTAACATTTGTCGTACGTCATGCATTGATACATATATACATATGTATGGTTGCGCATTTAAAGGCAGTTTTCAATCCTAACTTTTTTTACCATTTGTGTTTTTCTTTTGAGAATGTGACTTACTTTAAGGAAAATCTTCGGCATATCCTTTTCTGCATTTAATTGTTCCGTTTTATTTGTTGCACATTGTACGTTTTCTTTGATTAGTTGTGTGTGGGTATTTGCGTTGTTAACACATTTTTGCGCGTATATTTTGCATTATTATTATACACACACAGATGTAAGTATGTTTGTGTTTCGGAAAAAAAATGAAGTCGTTCTTTTTTCACATTCAATGGATAGATATGTTACACCACAAGACGGGATATTGCGTACGATGTGCGTGTTTCTTTTTTTTTAAGTTTTTGTTGTTCATCCGCCGAACTGGGTTATCACTGGAAAGGATTTTTTTGCGGAATCGAATCGAAGAGTCTTCTTTTTCAATTAATTTTAATTTTTATTCACAATATTTGTGTTTTTCTCCGTAACGTTTCGGTTTTAACTGTTTTCACAGCCATTTTCTTAATGGTCTTGTTTTGCAAATAATCTAAGGATCCGTCGAATCATTTGTGTATGTGTTGTCGTCTTCGTGGTTGTCGTTGATGGCAGGAGCCCGTTACGAATGGTGAACGAATCGTTCGTCTATGAGTGGTGTGCGTGTATGCATAGGTATTCAAGTTTGAGTATTAATAAAATTAACCATACAATTGCTCTTTCTTGCGCTCTCTCTCTTTCTTTCTCTCTGTACTCTTATATGGAACGACGATGCGCATGATGAGTGTAAATGATGAGAAACCTTACGAAAAATGTTCGTACCCGTTTTCCCTTTCAAATGTACCAAATGTAAATGTGTACTTTTTTCTATACCCATCAGCTTGGGATGGTGACTGTACAGTACTTTCGGATTACCTGCATCACTCATAGCTGCATATTGGCGTATGGTTAGAAAAATTGAAATTCGACAGCACAAAAAGCATTAATAAGCTAAGTAGTCAAATGTAAATTTGACGTTAGAAAAAATAAAAATAATAGCAAACCAGCGAAGATAGGCCAAAAATCAGATGGAGCCGATTTTATGACACCCTACACTACATATTTAGTAGAGCTACCCATAACAAATAATTGTTTTTATGGAGAACCTTTGGACCTTTTATGGAGAACCAACTATGATTATAGCCATAATTTAAAGCCGAAAGGAAAAAATAGATGTGAGGTATACGGAGGCATTTTTGTCTGAACCCGATATTCATCAAAATCCAATCAGAATAAATGCCGAATATTATCGCGAAAATATTCTGGAGGGTGTATTAATGCCTTGGTCACTCAAACATTTTGGCCGCAGTCCTTGGACATTCCAACAGGACTCAGCACCAACATACGCCACCCAAGAATGGTTACAATATGAGGTTCCTCGCTTCCAAGTGCTTCGCCGGAAACGGGTCAAAACACCGCAGAGCAACATTCGGGCAGCGTATAACGGTTTCATTGGCCGTTTGAAGGCCACAATTCGTGGCAAAGGTGACCAATTCGAACAAATCTGAACTTATTCTAAAATGTGATGCTATTTCCGACATTTTCTGCTTTCATTCAATAAAATTAAAAAAAAATGTCAAAATTATGGCGTTTGACTTTGTTGCAGTTTTTTTATCTCACCCTTACAAACAACACTGAACCGGACAACCAGAACAGCCAGAGCAAAACATTTTCGCAATATTTTTAATATATCCTACCAACTTTTATTGCCTAATGAAAGCATAAAATTAAGAGGGATAAAAGAGAATATTATAAGTAATTTATTTGGCATAATGTTTTATTAAAACGAAGGAAGATGAAGACACATTAACAATTGACCAAATATCGAGAAGCAACGTAATAAAATAGAGTATTTTATTTGGCACATTGCCAATGATAAGCGAGCTAAAAAAGGACAATCAAGAGATTAGTTTTGTTAAGTGGACATTTCCATGTCGTTGCAAAAAAACAATACAAAATTATCCCTTTGCGAAAATGGCGATGAGTAACGTCCACATTTCGAAATTCGCAGCTTTGGAATGTAACGGGTTCCTTTGAGTGAGAAATATGCTGTGACATTTGTATTATTTTTTGCTTTACGCATTTCCTCCCATTCCCAGGAAAAATCCACATTAGAGGAAAAAATGCCGATTATTTTTTAAGAAATTCTCTTATCTATACTCTATACTTTCTTTGTTTAAAACATAATATCATACCTCCTGGCGATAATATCTTCAAATTTACAAGTAAAAAAACATTAAGTTCGGCCGTGCTGAACTTCTAATACTTTCCACCATTGGGTAAAGAAAACATTTTTATGCAAAAGTACCTGGATTCAAACGTGTTCCACTTTAAACTACAAACTCCAGTAAGATCGGTAGGAGAATGGTTGGAGACCATTTATACTACAACGATTGTAATCTATTGAGAGTCTTAAATACCAAATTTTACATAATTTCGTGGATGACTAGGATCAATGCGGACAATGTTTTGAAACCGCGTGCAGAACCCATTATGAAGTACAAATACAAAATTTCACACAAATCTATTAGTGGCTTTATTCGTCAAAATACCGAATATCCGAAGGAACCGTTATATGTGCGCTACAGGAAAACGTGGACCTTAATGTTCTGCGATCGGAGCTAAAACCCACTATGAACTACAAATACCAATTTTAAGAGAAATCCGTGGAAAAATGTGGCTAAAAACCATCAAAATACCGAATATCGTGACCTATGTATACAATGTTCCTCCATCGAAGCTAGAACCCATTACGAACTACAAATACCTTTTTTAGACAAATTCATTGAATAATTCGGCAAAAATCATCAAAATACCCAATACCTGAAGGTACCTAGAACCCATACCGAACTACAAGTACAAATTTTTAGACAAATCCGTGGAAAAGTGTGGTTAAACCATTAAAATATTGAATATCGGTGGGTATCGTTATATGTGCGCTATAGGAAAACATGGACCTAGATTTTCAATGTTCTATCACCGGATATAATACCCATTACGAACTACAAACCCGTGGAAAATGTGGCAAAACTCATCAAAATATCGTGAAAAATCGTGGATCTATATGTACAATGTTCCGCCACTGGAACTGAAACCAATTTTTAGACAAATTGTTTGGAAATATGTAAAACTATCAAAATACCGAATATCGGGAGGTACCGTTATATGGGGTCTATCCCATTTTCAATACCAACCATCCTACTACTACTGTGCCACATTTTAAAGCTCTATGTCAAATAATGTGAGTGGTATCGTGATTTCAACAGACAGACTGACTGACAGACAGACATCGTCAAATCGACTTAGAATTTTATGCTGATCATGAATATATATCTTATATACTTTATGGGGTCTATGACGAATATGTAGAGTTATTACAAACGGAATAAAACAAATTAATACACCCCCCCCCCCCTTTCTAAGGCGGAGGGTATAAAAAGTACGTAGCTGGTAAGGATTCGTGTAGAAACCCTTCAATCTGAAATAAATAAATCGGTATGATTCTGTAGTATAGTTTATGTCGAAAAAGCTACATTGAGGAACAATCAAAAAAGTGTAATACAGCTCAATTTCTCCAAGAATTCCATTGGTACTCAAAATGATGCAATGATTATTTAGACAGTGTTATTATTTTCCAAACAATCCTGAATTAAGCCGGCAGGCAGATATCATTCAGACAAAAAGAGGCAAGAAACTAGAATATTTCAAACATTCGGAGATTCAATTGTTGAATCTAAGACCGTTGTAGTCCACATATATTGCATTTCCTCAAGAAAAGTTTACAATTCTGGAACTTCGTATGCACTCTCTCTCTCACTCTCTGTACATCCATTAGCCCCCTTTTTATCCTTCACGGATATTCAAGATCAACACGAAGGAAGCGCCCGCCGTTTTGCACATGGTCGCCCTCACTAGTGTTCCTACTGTTTTCTTTTTAAGCGTTTTTAAAAATAATTCTGTCGAAAATCTTAACCCACAAGCGATGCAACAAAGTGGTCTTTTGGACAAATTTTTCGACATGAAATTTAAAACATTTTAGGGATATGTTCGTACTATCCTCTATATTGACCCTTCCATTAGCGAATTGTGGACGTTCGGCTCGTTAAACAAACGAGTCGGATTCAAGGGTAATAAAATACCTGCCAAAAACAAGCCTAAGGCACAGTTACGAATGTTTGTTATCATTCCGAAAAAATAAACAAACACTTCTTGACCTCTGCAAAACAATAATACCAGACAACGGTGAACTTCCATCAACCGACAACGTAACCTTGTTGTAATTGGGCAAACAGCTGGACAATGAACAGTCTTGTATAAGTCCACGTTTTGGTATAGCCCCCACATAACGGTATTCGGTATTTTGATAGTTTTTGCCACATTTCTTCGCGCATATGTCTAAAAATTGGTATTTGTGGGTCCTAATTGGTTATAGCTCCGTTGGCGAAACATTGTATGTGTAGGTCCACGTTTTTGTATAGCTCCATATAGCGGTACCTTCCGATATTCTGTATTTTGATGATTTTTGCCACATTTTCCCACGAATATGTCTAAAAATTGGTATTTGTGGGTCATAATGGGTTCTAATGTTTTCTTTACCTATTGATGGTATTACAAGTACGCACTTAATGTTTTTTTCTTGTTTTATTTGAGTTTTTTGTCAAATTTCACTACATGTCTGTAAAGATATGAACAATCAAGATCAAATCTGAAAACTATATACTTTTCTCCATTCGTTTAATATAGTATTTGCAATTTTAAACAATTTTATGGGGGGTACTACAAATTGCGGAAGATACCGAGATAGACCTGCTTAAACTTGATTGAAGTTTACTAAATGTCTTATACAAAATTCTGTCTAAATCGGGTATACCCAACATTATGTATGAGACATAGGAGACAGGTTTCAAAATATTTTCCATTTGCAGTGACCCGACATAATTCTTCTTCGTACCTGATTTCTATTTGCATTAAATTTCAAATCTGAACATTATATGGTACTGCCTTTCGTCTAAATATACATTTACGACATCTATCCCCAATTTCGAAAGGGCATATTTTGTATCGTATCTAGTTACACATATCATCTGTAGCAATACGTCTCAATCCTACCTAGCTCATATCAATGAGAGCATAGATGATCAAAATAATGAAGAAAAAATTCTTCAGAGAATTTTAAAATAACTGAATAATGACTTTGCGTTGGAGGATTTAATTGCGCCCATTACTCACTTAGTTGATTCAACTTTAACCATTGATTGAATTATTAATGATGTTATTAATAAAGCTTTCAGTGAATGGAAAAGAAAGGTCAAACACGCTATTGTAAATATGCTTGACTTGAGAAAAATGATGACACCTTTAGCTGCTAAAGTTTGACTTTAAAATTGACACTTAAGGGTAATTGTTACCATCACTTTTTATGAACTATCGCTTTAAACCATTGTGGACCGAGTTTTTATATTCAAGTAATGCATATTATACAAATATAAAGCCTCTACTAGCAGTATATACGTATATATAGTCCAAACAACATGCAAATATTTTTGTTGAACAGTAATTAAAATGGTAATAACTTTGGCTAGAAAATGTAGTTCTCATATTTTTATAAAAGTGGTAAAGCTTTAGCCTTTATATATCCAGAATATTCAGGGTGTATAAGCCAAATATAGGTCGCCATAGCCAAAAGGGATTAATAATGAATATAAATAATTGACTTTTGGCTCAACAATAAATATCATCTACGGATCACACAGAAGATTTAAAGAGCGTTTCCATAACACAAATGAGGCACAAATTAACAAGGCACGAAAAGCCAAAAATGTGCTCTGAAAACTCCGATTTGAAAAATTGTAAGAAAATGTAAAATATATATTTTTTTCTAATATTTAAATAAACATTTTTACAAAACACACTAGTATTTTCCCTGTTCCAGAAGTGCAAGAATGTAGATTCTCGCAGGTTGTGGAACAGAACAATTATTTAAAACATGTTACCAAAAAAAGTACATAGCATAAACATCGAATGAAATGGGTATATATTTACAAAAAAAAAGAAGTGTCTAATAACAAGTTATATACCTACTAATTACAGATACACATGTATTCATGACATCTACATGTAACAGCGTTTATTGGAACTAATGTCTGGCTTAGTCATATTGGGCCACATTACAAATATATTAATCTGTGCAATTACAATCGCTAATGAATTCAAATGAGGTTAACATATTGGATTGACTGACAACAGACGTGGAAATTGGCGCAACACAAATCTTAACCTAGGCATAGAAAAATAAGACGTGGTCCTCGCACCACAATCCACAACGATACTGTGGGTTTGCGCAAACATGAAGAGTACCCAAAGAAAAAAGTAAATTGTTATTGTGACATTTTATTGCCATCCCTGGTGGATACTTTTTCATATGGAGCGGTGAATACAAAAATGCATACCTTCGAATGGGGAGAGCAAGGAGGCATGGAGTATTTGAGAGAATGATACATAGAAAAGAGAGGTTATATTACAAAAAAGAGTCAGAAAGAGAGAGAGAGAGAGAGAGGAGTTCAAAGAGAGCATGCTGTGACAAACAAATGAAATTCCCATAGTGGTTGTTTTTTTTTTTTTTTTGGTTCAGTAGTGTTTCCAGCAACACTCGAAATACATTCTGACACTTGAATCCACTCAGTGGTCCGTCCCCACACAATGCATGTGGTGGTGAGTAAGCTTTGATTATACATCTCCTCCCCGACATTGACAATGCAAAATTGCAAAAAAAACAGATAGAAAGAAAGAAATCTTCTATGTATCCAGAGGAGCAGCAAATAGAGGGCAATAGTATAAAATTAAATTATACACATTTAGACTTTGGAAAGAAAATAGCAAACTAAATAAGTACTAACGCACACACACATACACATATCTTGCGATTATTTTTAATAAATATACATATTGTTTAAACATTTGGTCCTTGTTTCTATTCAATACTATTTTTGAAAAAAAAAACGCATATTACATGTACTACTACTGCTGCTGATGCTATACTCAGGCAGACATCCACATACACATACACACATACATACGTACGTACATTGAATTGATACGAATTTTCTTGTAATGGCCACCAATCACGGCTTTGATCTTTCAATTTCGTTTTGAGTATTCACTGGCTTGTTATGTAATTTATTATTAATATTATTTTATTATCATCAATTTTTGCTGTTGTTATTTGCCACAAAATATGCAGCAGTCATTTATCATCGTCTCCACCAGCCTCATCATCACAAATTCATTTGAGGAAAAAGTAGAAAAAAAAATTAACAGGAATACTGAAGAAACAGCCAGGGATCTCGTTCTTTCAACGTTTGAATATTGTCATATTTGTTCTTTTTCACTTTTTCGTTCCGTTTTATATTCAATACAAAACTACACTGCACTGCACTGCACTGTGATTAGTATTTTATTTTTTTGTGAATTATTTTCTCAACAATTTTCAATTCAATTATGTTCCTTTTTGCAGATTTCAATTCAAATGTGAATGTGAGTTAGTTCGTTTGTTAGGTGTGTGTAATTTTTTAGGTTTTTTTTTTGTTCTTTTTTTTTTCTTGTATAGGGATAAAGGTATAAGTTTTGTGCGTTGTTCTTCTCTTTTAAATACTATTACATCCGCAGACTTGAAAGGATAATATAAAACTAAATGTTGACCACTTTTGTTGTATACTACTTATAATATGTACACCACATTTGGCCTATTAAAATGTCACCCGAACTCTCACAATTCTCCGAGATTCTCTCGCACGGCAATGTGAAGATATTCTCATTTTTGTACTCTTTGTCGCACATTTAGTTGCCGTTGGGCGGTTTTCCGACCAAAAACATAAAATTTCCACAGCTTGAATTCACAGCTAATTTCGAAGGGGCTATAAGTTCGGCCACAGTGGACTTTTAATTTTCCTTCACCATTAAAAATTAACTCCAAAATACTGCAATAGATAGTGTCATATAGGATATAAATATTAATCAGCCATGATGTCCAATTTATCTCACCAACAAATCAATGTTAATGTATTTAGTATCTATTTATTTCTTTCAATAATTTGAACACTAGACAACATTCGTGCTTAAAAAAATATACAAAATAAAACGGTAAATGTTGATTTTGTTATTGTTCTAATAATAATCAATCAATTAGATGTTTGCTTAAGATCACGGTGAGCTCTTACTTTAAAAAAATGATTTTGGGGAAAGGCAAGAAGTGAGTTTGATTCTCATTCTCACTTGTGAATGCTCGACACTTATCGAGCTTGCTTTCCACCCAAGTCGTCATATCTGAAATCCAAGTGACAATTCCCTTCACCTGGATGAAATCATGATATTCAGTCAGTTTCGTTTTGAAGACCATTGCCCTCTGTAATAAAGAGTGATATGAAGTTAAGTCAATGGGTGGATATACAGGGTGAGATAAAAAAAACTGCAACAAAGTCACACAACCCGAGTTTGACATTTTTTTTTAATTTGTTGAAAGCAAAAAATGTCGGAAATAGCATCAATAGCATCAAATTTTAGAATAAGTTTAGATTTGTTCGAATTGGTCACCATTGGCACGAAGTATGGCCTTCAAACGGCCAATGAGGTGATCGACACCTTGGTATTTTTTAGTGCTAACCTTGCTTTTCAAAATACTCCAGACATAATGGTCCAACAGATTGGTATCCGGAGATTTTGGTGGCCATTGTGCGCTGAAAATGAAGCAAGGAACATCATTTTGTTACCATTCTTGGGTGGCGCGTGCTGAGTGTGATGGTGCCACGGTCGATTAATACGAACGGAGAGCGACCATCGGCTGTTATGGCGGCCCACACCATCACCATGGCCGGCGCCTGAGTTGTGGTGGCCAACCGAAGGTGCACATTTTCAGCTGATCATTTTGTTTGTTTACAAACTGCTGGACAAAAAATGTTTTTTTCATCGGAGAAAACCAAATCCGGCAGTTCACCACCTTCAGCCAAACGAAGCAACTCTTTAGCTCTTATGAGTCTAGTTTCTTTCTGTTGTGGTGTAAGTTCTTGCACTTTTTGGAATTTCAATGGCTTTACCCCGAGCTCATTTTTTAATATTTGCCGAATGGAATATTGCGATATGTTCAGCCCACGAGCCATTTTTCGGCAACTACGGCGCGGGTTTCGATCAAGTCGTTTCTTTACTTTTCGAACCATTTCTGCTGAATTTGCTGTTTTCTTCCGTCCACTTCTATGATGTCGGACTACGCTACCAGTATCTCGGTAAGGAGCGATGGTACGAGACACAAAAGATTTATTAACATTTTCACAGCATTTTCAAATCAGCGGGGCATAATTTGTGGACGTGAAACATTAAATAAATACAAAATCAAATGGCTCCGCAACGAATATGTTAAGGGGAAGAATGTGACTAGAACGTTCAAAATGCCAATAATTGGGGGATGAGATTCCAAAACCTGTAATAATTTCCGAATATCAAATTGCAGCCACTACAATCCATTCTGTTGAAACTGGAACATTAGAAATCGGGACTGAAACCATCAAGACTTGGAGTTCTGTTTCCTACGACAAATTTTCCATATCGGTTTGCATTTTGGCATGTATTTACTGATATGTGAGTTGATATCCATGCTGATTATTGGCAAATGAATAGCAATGCTCATGTGGATATCGATAGCAACATCGATCGATCCATAATCTGGAAAATGGGCAGGATATTTGTACCCCAGGTGACTAATCGTACAGACCAGACCAGTAGAAAATGCTGAAATTGGTTTGTAGCTCCAGTTGTGCGAAAACCCTGCCCATTTCCACGATTTCAGCAACGATGCGGATTATTATCGACATGTAGAGACTGCATGGGCGCATGGAAGTTCCGTCGGATAGTATTTTTAACATTTCTATATCTTCCTCGCCAGGAAGATATTTTATGCGGGGTACTCTTCAAATTAATGATTTAAAAAAAACACATGTCCGCGGACCAGTCATCGACGACGAACATGACTGAAGTGCTCTGCTTGATTTTTTTCATGGTTTGAATGGCTAAACCATTCTCGGTTATTTGACAGTCTCACCGTGCCCAGAGGTGACGAAGTATCAGACTAATTTTATTGTCTTAGAAACTTTTTTAATCAATATTTTTTGTTAACATTGGCAACTCTGTTTCACGGCTCTTTCAGTTTCTCTGAGTATTTACTGTACTCACGTAAATGTACACACACACAAGAAGAGGCACCGAAACCTAAATATGAACGTGTGCGTATGTGTGTTTAGGTAAGTGTGATACGAACGATTGACATTTAGCACGTCAACGTAATCGTAAATCACTCGAAGGTATACGATGCCATTATATTTTAGCGAAAGTTATTGTATTTGGCTTTCTTACTTGGAGTCTTAAGACCACAACAAATTAAAGAAAATCAAAAGGGACTAGGAGTCTTTTCTTCCCTTCTCCTCATACCAACCAACACACATGTACACACAACGAACGCTTACTAGCGACGAACGTTTTTAGCTCTCGTCGCATTCAACCAGTATTTTATTTTATTGACATCTAATCCAAAACTTCATCTCATCCCAGCCTAGTGGCAAAGATTCGGACATTTCTCTCAAATCTCAATGATGACGCATTGGTTTGTGTGTGGAAATGTGAGTGTGTGTATGTATGTGTGTGTGTGTGTAGTTGTTGTTTTTTTAATCTCAAAACGCTCTACAACCGATAGAGATATGTGAAGATTTAATAACTTGCTTAATAGGCGGACTTGGCGTTTACTTAAAACACTGTTGAGTCACTTTGAGTATGTGCCATAGTTTGGCGTCCAACCACCACCACTAAAACCCCCTCCCCGCTCCTCATCTCATGCAATACAAGTGTTTCATCACTGCTATTCTATATGTAATGATGATTGACTTGGAAGCAAATTGGGGAGTGTGGGGTTTGCCAAACAAACAAAAGTTTCTCCCACAAATCTGTTTTTTTCCTGCTGCGAAGTAAACCAAAACCACACACAGTGGTTTAACGAAAGATTTGTAGGTTAGGCTAAGTTGGTAATAAGTATCACTTAGAATCCAATCTAAGTTCGACACATTGTAATTTCGATACCACAGGGACAGGGACAATTTGTGTCTAAATTCACGCGATAAGTTAATGTTTATTTGCGAGGAGCTTTTAAAATTAAATACACTTGTCAAGATAAGAATTACTCACGCTCATTCATGGCTTCCCCACTGAATGACTAAATCATCGGCGGACTTAGAAAAAAATGTAATTAGGACATTAATCATATTCTGAGAAGGGCCGAGAAATCCAGAACAACAATACCCTTTCAGTACTTTATCATATAAAAAGGTAGAACTCCTTAATTTCCACAAAGAATTTTTCGAAAGACATTTATGGAACCATTGATTAGTCTTCTGTAGACAGAAGTCATTGATTTCTTTATATTTGGCTGGAAAACCACAAGTGGCTATTGTTAGAGCACTCCAGCATTTAAATGTGAATAAATCTTTTGTGTCTCGTACTATCGCTCGTTACCGTGATACTGGCGTAAATCAATGAGTAAATAAGTGATATATTGAAAAAGGAGCTCGGGGTAAAGCCATTGAAATTCCAAAGAGTGCAAGAACTTACACCGCAACAGAAAGAAAATAGACTCAACAGAGCTTAAGAGTTGCTTCGCTAGGCCGAAAGTGGTGAACTGCCATCCATTGTCCAGCAGTTTGTAAACAAAGAAAATGATCGTGTTTACTTGCCAAAGAGGTCAGCTGAAAACGGGCCGCCATTAAAGCCGATGGTCGCTCTCCGCTCGTATTAATCGACCGTGGCATCAGAATAAATGCCCAATATTATCGCGAAAATATTCTGGAGAGTGTATTAAAGCCTTGGACACGCAAACATTTTGGCCGCAGACCTTTAGAAAGCAAGGTTAGCACTAAAAAATACCAAACTGTCGATCACCTCAAGCAAGCGCTTCGCCGGAAATGGGTGAAAACACCACAGAGCAACATTAGGGCAGCGTTTGACGGTTTCATTGGCAGTAATTGAATGAAGGCCGTAATTCGTGCTAAAGGTGACCAATTCCAACATCTCTAAACTTATTCTAAAATTTGATGATATTTCCGACATTTTTTGCTTTCATTCAATAAAATTTAAAAAATGTTAAAATTATGGCGTTTGATTTTGTAGCAGTTTTTTTTTATCTCACCCTATATAATTTCTTCAGATTCCGATAATGTTTTGTTTGTCCAATTCGAATCAATTTTGTATCATTCCAATTTTCAAATTTCGCACGAATTAATGATATTCTGCAGCCAAGAAATTTAGTGAACATCAATTCAGATTAAGATTAGCTCCTACATAAATAAATATTCCATCCGATTTCAAATTTAAACCGCGCCAATCACCATATCGGGGGGAACCCATAGCAAAAAAAAACTTACTTTTTATGTAAAGAGCAGAAACGTGTACAAATTTTACGGGAATAAAGGTTTTATATCATCCAATCCATCGGATCGCAATTCATGATCGCTTGAATCGTTTGAGTGAGGGTAAAGAAGCACCGTGCTATGTACTGCCTATGGAGCGTATGAATTATGTTGTCCATAGAAAATGCGAATACGTATACGCTACCTGTGAATGTTAAATTTGTATAAATGAATTGACTGGACTTGCGGGGGTTCAGAATTTAATTTACCATGTCCCAATTTTTCGTAAGGCGATTTTATATTCGAAAAAATACTATTTACCAAATTACAAACCAATTTAGTTGAAAAATGCTAAAAATCCCTAGCTAGATTGCCTTCAAATGTCCTGAATTGTATTTCGTTCAATGTATGAACTCGTTGTTTCGATGAGGCACATTTAGGCCGAATTATATGTTATTTGTCCTCTGTAGCCACTATAGTATAACTAATACATTGCAGGTGATTGCAGGTAAGACAGGGTATACTGAAATAAGAGAAAAGATGATAAAACATTGCAATTTTTTTCTTCCCATCGACCCACAGTAGCTCAAAATTGATTTTCCCTGGGCCTCAATTCTTGTCAAAATTCTGTAACTTTTGAACGATTACAGACGTTTTCACAATTTTTTTTTTCATTTCTTTAATTTTTATTTCATAAAATCGGTTCGGTCATTGTTAAAGAAAGAAAGACCAAAGACAAACTTCTGGTTCCTTCTTTAATGTTTCGATATTATGAGGGGTTTTGATTGTTTTAATATTTATGGTTTGTAAGACAATCAAAAAAGGCATCGTTCGCTTTCTATTTGAAAGAAATCCAGCTATGTTGACTAGAATCAACAAAGAAATTGGAAAGGTCAAAATTTTCAAAGAATACAATTTATCCCATACGATTTTGTTTCAACTTTGGAAATCCAATATTTGTGTCAGTGCTAGATCAGGTGTGAAAATGGACAATATCGTCATAATCCTTCTAGTACCTCCCCCACAAAGGGTTAATATTTTGAATTATCCCAACGCTTATAAAATGCGAAATAAACGGCCGAATATCTTCAAATATCGCACGAGGTACGGTAGATCGGATCTCTCCTTCTGGTTCCTCTCACACAACGGGTCAAAAATTTGAATAACCATAAACCTAGTAAAGTGTAAAATGAGCTTCCGATTCTTTTCATGTAGTGGCATTTATTTTTTTCTTGGTGAATATTAAATCGAATTAAAAAATTCGAAATGAGCAAATAGTACGTATTTTTCTAAAAAAAAAAAAGAAAAAATAGCCATCCAACAACATTTTAAACAATTTGTTTTTGGATTCCCTAGTTTTAATAATACATACCATACTTACTTCTTCAATATTTGCATTTTTTTTTTTGGGGCTGCAATTAATTGACGTATCTTTTTATACCCTCCACCAAAAAAAGTATGAAGGGTATATTAAGTTCGTCATTCCGTTTGTAACTCATCGAAATAATCATTTTAGACCCGACAAAGTATATATATTCTTGATCAGCGTAAAATTCTAAGACGATTTAGCCCTGTCCGTCCGTCTGTTGTAATCACGCTACAGTCTAAACGATAGGATAGGAAGCTAAAATTTTGCACAGATCTCTATTTTGTCTGCAGGCAGGTCAAGTTCGAAGATGGGCTATATCGGTCCACGATATCGTATAGCCCCCATATAACGGTACCCCCGATATTCGGTATTTTGATGATGTTAGCCACATTTTTCAATGTAATTGTCTGAAAATCCACACAAGTAGTTCCTTGCGAGTACTTTACCCCCTGAGAGAGAATTGTCTATACAGGTCCACGATATCGTACATCCCCCATATAACGGTACCCCCCGATATTCGGTATTTTGATGATTTTACCCACATTTTTCAACGGAATTGTCGGAAAATCCACACAAGGAGTTCCTTGTGGGTACTTTATACCTCGGCAGAGAATTATCTATATAGGTCCACATTATCGTATAGCCCCCATATAACGGTACCCCCACGGTATTCGGTATTTTGAAGATTTTAGCCACATTTTTCAATGGAATTGTCTGAAATCCCACAAAAGGAGTCCCTTGTGGGCATTTTACCCCCTCAAAAAGTAATGTCTACATAGGTCCACGATATCGTATATCCTCCATATAACTGTACCCCCCGATATTCGGTATTTTGATGATGTTAGCCACATTTTTCAATGGAATTGTCTTAAAATCCACATAAGTAGTTCCTTGTGAGTACTTTACCCCCTGAGAGAGAATTGTCTATACAGGTCCACGATATCGTATATCCCGCATATAACGGTATCCCCCGATATTCGGTATTTTTATGATTTTACCCACATTTTTTCATCGGAATTGTCTGAAAATCCACACAAGGAGTTCCTTGTGGGTACTTTATACCTCAAAGAATTGTCTATATAGGTCCACGATATCGTATAACCCTCATATAACGGTACCCCCGACATTCGGTATTTTGATGTTTTTAGCCATATTTTTCAACGGAATGGTCACAAGGGGTTCTTTGTACACAAGGGGTTCTTTGTGAGCACTTTACCCCCGACAGAGAATTCTCTATATAGGTTAACGTCAACGTATAGCTCCCTTATAACGGTACCCCGAGATATTCGGTATTTTGATGATTTTAGCCACATTTTCCAATCGAAACGGAATTGTCCTTTACCCCTGAAACGGAATTGTCTATATAGGTCCACAATATCGTATATCCCCCATATAACGGTACTCCCCTATATTCGGTATTTTGATGATTTTAATCACTTTTTGCAATGGAATTATCTGAAAATCCACACAAGGAGCTCCTTGTGAGTACTTTACACGCAGACATAGATTTGTCTTTATAGGTCCACAATATCGTATATCCCCCATATATCGGCACCTTCCTATATTAGATATTTTAACGATTTTAAAAGAATTTTATTTTTTTGAAAATTTTCTATTTCGTTCCAAATGGTGGAGGGTATTCAAAGTTCGGCCCGACCGAAATTACTGCTTTTTTACTTGTTTTTAAATAATTTTGTTTTGAAATTGAGTTCAACAAATTTGGCTATAGCCAAAAATCCAATTAAATTCCATATAGAAATAAAAGAAATGGGGTTGTGATCAGGAAAATTTAATTCTGAGCCGACGTATGTTTATTCAAATTCAATATTCGCAAGAAGCGTATACGTGTTTTCTTTTATTTTTTTCTTAGAACAATATAAGTCATACGCTCCATGGGCAGTATATAGCTCGGTGGCTCTTGAATTTCTCGCTAATATGGCAGCAAGGAGTTTTGTTTTTGCAAGGTTTACAAGCGATGATAAATTACGATGAGTTATGCATTCAATCGATTGATTTAATTTTTAATAGCAAAAGAGAGAATTCTGAAATTCTCCCTGAGTGAACAACTTTTGGCCAGCAAGTAAAGAAACGGAAAACCATAGACGAATTAATGTATAGACGGAGGATACCTCAACAACAGCTTGGTTAAGTGACTTAAACAAAAAACTCAGAATTATTCGAAAACGATATTTGGGAGGATGTTGAAGATTTTGTTGCATATTTTTATTTAAAGCTGTTGTTTTCAACTAGCGAACACCATTTTTAAAAGGGGACCCTGAGCCAACAAATATCTCTAAGAATCTTTCCCATTTCACACAATTATTGTGTACAGAGTAATCATTATGAAATGAAACAAATTAGAAGACTATCAATTAAGAAGGAGGTGGCTATTCTCATCCATCCTTAGTAACATTTCCATGAATGCCTATTGACAAGCTGTGCAAATGAAAAATACTTTGCTATCGGATCGAACAAAGAAAGAAGGGGCAACAGACAAGGACATGTCAACCAAATGTCGACAATGTGTATTACTTTGATTTTAAGTCTGGGCGTTTCTTTCTTTTTTTTTTTTTTTTGTCACACCTTTATTGAGTGCCATACCGTACGCCTGAATATATTGACAATGGTATCGTTTCCCATAACCTACATATCGCCATAGACACATACACGCACACTAATCGTACGTGTGGTAGAGTCTACTTTTGCCATTGTGTTTGTAAGGTGCTGGCCACTAATTAAATTACAATTGGAGAGTGACATTTTAGACGAAATATAAAAAAAATAAAATCAATTGTAATCTCCCAAATCCCCGGATTGGTGCAAAACCGCACATTTGAGGACTTTTCTAGGGCTGGAATGGTGTTGCCATTTTTTTTTTCAAATGGGATGGAAGGAAGTTTCTACGGATAACCTTAAGAAAGTCTTTATAAGTGGTAAGAAGGAAACATTTGTGGACAACTGGAAGAAATTTGGCAGCGGATCATGCCATGCCTATAAGGAAATATTCAGGCTTTATAGATGACCACAAGACAGTACATAATGACAATATTTGCCTATTTTCGACCGGAAGTAAATCTTCAGAAGAAATTCTTTACGGGCGGCCATAAGGAAATCGCAACCGATCAAAATGAGGAAACTTCACGGGAAAAAGAATATTCATTGATGATAATATTCAAGCCTGTACAGACAACTTGGGGGGATCCTTTTCGACAACTGTCTCGTCTTTATATACGACGAGAGTAGAGAGTTTAAATACTGCCGTAACGTAGCCGTTATAACTAAACAGAATAAAAAATCTTTACTCCGAAGAAGCAGAACCGAAATTTATTGGGTGTTTTTCGACGTTAGCCTTTACTTATACAACATAGAGCAGTGTTGGCTTGTTTGTTCGGGATACCACAGTATTTTATTGTTGCAAAATGGTCAGGCTTAATCCCTTTATTGTTGTTTTTATAAAAACAACGTTTGTTTATTAGTGGAGAACGATGGTAATGTTTACCAGGGGGTAAGGCAGGGAATACAAATTTATATATGACTAGCTGAACCCGGTGAGCTTCGCTACCCCTTTTGATTTTATATGCATTCAAAATTTTATTTACGAATATATGTTGGATAAAGAAAAACAAATTTAAAAATTAAAAAAATATATATATTGCACTAATTTAATGCGTTAATGAACAAAATCATTACAAAAGCAGTAACATGACATGCATACACGAAGGGTTTGTCCTTTGGATTTATTTATTTCATAGCAAATACCAAGCGTGCAGGAAACTACAATTTTTTTAAGTAGAGTGGTTTTTCTATCGCGATTAGTGAATTCGAGATAGCAACATACTTCGCCGTAATAAGCGTATTTCAAATAAATTGTTGTGTTATTTTTTAGTGTTAGCCTAAGGCGTTGTGGGTCAATGGTTCTTATTAAAATCATATCCCAATCTGATCCGATTTAAATATAATTTTAAAAAAATTACTTTTACACAAAACTCCGCCACACCTTTCATAATTCATTGAAATTGGTGCGTCAAATATGTGAAATCGGCCGAGAATATATATATGGGAGCTATATCCAAATCTTAACTAATTTCCAATTAATTTATCACATTTATTATTATAACCAACTTCCACCACACATTCTGAATTTCATTGGAATCGGTCATATATATTGTGTTTGGTGCATAATATGTATGAAATCGGCCGAAATATATATGTTAGCTATATCCAAACCTCAACTGATTTCAATATAATTTGGCAATTTTTGCTGGTGCCAGATTTTGTCTCTCTCGCTTTGGGTGCATCAAATATGTGAAATCGGCTGAGTATATATTTGGGAGCTATAATCACATCTGAGCGTATTTGAATTTAATTTGTCAAATTAATTTTTGTACCAAATTTAGCCACTCATGCCGAATTTCGTTGGAATCGGAAATACGTATCGTGTTTTGTGCATCAAATATGTGAAATCGGCGGAAAATATATATGGGAGCTATATCCAATTCTGAACCGATTTTAATATAATTTGACAAATGTATATTTGTTTTAATTTCCGCTACACATTCCAAATTTCATTGAAATTAGAGATACATAGCGTGTTTGGTGCATCAAATACATGAAATCGGTCGAAAATATATATGGGAGCTATATCCAAATCTGAACCGATTTCAATTTAATTTGACAAATTCATTTTGGCTCCCACTTCCGTTACTTATTTTAAATTTCATTACAATTGGAAATACATGTCGTGTTTGGTCCACCAAATACATGAAATCGGCCGAAAATGTATATGGGAGCTATATCCAAATCTGAACCGATTTCAATATAATTTGGGAAATCAATTTTTTAGATAAAATCTATCACACGTTTCAAATTTCATTGAAATTGGGGATACATAGCGTGTTTGGTGCATCAAATGCTTGAAATCGGCCGAAAATATATATGGGAGCTTTATTTAAATCTGAACCGATTTCAATATAATTTGACAAATTTATTTTCGGATTAAATCCCGTCACACATTCCAAATTTCATTGGAATCGAACATTCATATTGTGTTTGAGGCATCAAATGAACGAAATCGGTCGAAAATATATATGGGAGCTATATCCAAATCTGAACCGATTACAATATAATTTGGCAAACTTATTTTTGTTCCAAATTCCGTTACGTATTCCAAATTTGGAGACTGTATCTTCAACCAATCAATAGATATGTGCATATAAAATCTAAATTTTTGGGAGGTACCTCCGATTCTGATGCTATATCTCCAGTTCCAAGTGGAAATTCAAAAATGTATATAGCCTATGTTACTTTCAGGCGATGTTGCAGCATATATATGGAAATTTTCAGCAAAATCTATTCAGCGGTTTTCAAGTCCATAAATTACAAACAAACATACAAACAATTTCCTCTTTTATAGATATAGATTAAAAGTGAGTTTTCTTAAAGACGAAGAGACAATCTTTGAAGTCCAAAAGGGGAAGGTTAAACCACCCTTTAAAGCACCCCAAAGGAAAAAACATGCTTACACAAACATTGGAGTTTTTGTGGACAATTTGAAACATTTTCCTAAAATTCAGAACATATATAATAACATTATGCTAGAGACATGTGTAAATCAACATTTTGTACATTTATGTTAAACATTGTTATAACATACTTTAAGGTGCTTCAAATAATTTATTATTTTTTGTAGAGTGATTTTCTCACATTTTATAATTGACACTTTTGTAGCAAACTTTTAAGCGCGCCCAACAATTTTTGAACTTAAACGAAATGCGATTCTTCATAAAATATATATTGTAAAATGCTACTACAAATATATTTTATGAATAATAGCATTTCGTTTCTGAAAAATTCTCAACAAAATGCTTTTGTACGCTTCTAGGCAATATATTGAGCTGTCACTAGAATAATTTTAACAGATGTCGGATGAGTGGCTTAAAAATGACAGCAGTCCGAAGTTGGTTGCAGTTTTTTCATTACACCCTGTATATCTATATGTATATCTGTATCCCTGTATATGTCATATACTATATATGTAAATAGGTGTGCATTAATTGCGCCCAATACAAAATTCTATAAGATTGTGTTTTTTTTTTTTTCTTATATTGAAATTCGTAATCGAAAACTTCCTTCCTTTCAATTAAAATGCCATTAACTTGTTGCTTGCAGCCATTGCCACCGTCGATTTTCCTGCATGTCTTATCGCGGAGGAGTATCTTTCTGTTTACAAATTTGAGGTTAATAAAAATATAACAGAAATGCCAACAACCTTATCAAGCAGACTTTGTTAATCCAATATTGTTAACAAAAACAAAGAGGGCACGGCATGTCCTCGCCATTCCGGGGAAACGAGACACGCGATATCCATTCAAGCAACAGGGGTTTCTGATTGATTTGTCACGTGCTGGCAGCATAAAGAAACGCTGACATTGTTCCATGTCATTTGGCCACCAACTCGGAGTACCGATGAGAGTGAGAGCGAGAGAAAGACGGCGATGGAGATGGAGATAGAGACGAAGGACGGACGAATTAAAGACCCCTCTTTGTTTTATACTGACACTTATCTAATCAATTATCTTAATAACGCTTTCAGTGTTACTTTATTGACAATGTTTTATATTTTACACTTCCCCTTCAACCCGTACCAAATTTTATGTCCCTCCTTCCCATAAAAATTCATGCCAGACACGATGTGTTTATTGAATACAAATAAAGCGAAGTGGACGTTCTGTGCGTTCAGTGACTGCGTATTTTGTGGCAGAGTTTTATGTGTTTTTCATACATACATACTAGCATACGTACATACATACAAGACCATCTAGCTGTTGGCCACCTTCGAATATAATATTCCTGAGTTTTATTCTTAAATCATTTTCCGATTTCTCTTTTATGGGCCCATTTTATTGGAGTTTTCATACAGAGTATACAAAAAAAAACATTATACTTTTGAAGCGGGAAATATTTGTTGGAAAATTAAAATATTAACACATTCTGAAAAGAATTTTATGATGGGAGATATAATGGCCGAATTAAAGAGGTAATATCATTTTCCAAATTGTAACTCATTTTCGACTTATTTTAAAGTCAATTCCATAACTATATAGCATGTTTTTATTATTTTTATTATTTATTATTTTTATTATTTATTATTTTTATTATTTATTATTTTTATTATTTTTATTTTATATATCATTTGAGACCCTTGGTCTCTTTGGACCAAATCCCTTTAAGGACATTTGGAATTGATCTAGGGTTGTTCGCCCGTTCGTATGTCTGTCTGGATGGTGTCCACGATAACTCTCGAAGGAAGTACCCATGTACCTCCCCTACAACTAGTCAAAATTTTGAATAGCAATGAAACTTGTAAAACATGAAATTAACATCCGCTTCCGTTAAAACTCGGATATCTCAATGTTTATTTTATTCATAACCAAACCGATCATAAAACGCAAATTGAGCATACAATTCTCCTAAAATTGCACACATCCCTAAAACGATATATGGTGTGGTGATGGAACATATAAGACCACCCTTTTGACCGAACTAAGCATTCAATTTATTCTTAACTTCACATATTTCAATATTTCAACCAACACAAGACCTGGTGTGAAGATGGAATGTATATGCCCACACCCCAAGTACCTCTCGCAGAACCGGTCAAAATTTTGAATAACCCAAACTCTCATAAAATGTGAAATAAGCATCTGATTCATTCTGAAATTCAGCAGATCTCCGAAAAACTTGCTTGATTTCGCTTAAAGAGTGAAACTCACACAAAGTCGAGCGAGTGCGCTCCCGGGAGTAGAAAAAAATATGAGCAAACTCATTTTTTCGATGTCACTCGTGAGCATGTTTCCTTCGTTTTTGAGTGGCAGAAAAATTTGTTCAAATTCGAGCAGATCTACTCTTGCCGGGCAAATAGTTGTGTTTGTATGTGTGTGTTGCAAACCAATTGCAAACGTAACAAAAACTATCAAACACAAGCTAGTGCAGTTGCTTGTGTGCTTGTTAGCTTTATTTCTATCAACACAAAACCTGGTGTGAAGATGGAACATATCGGTCCATCACTTCTTTACCAGAAGAAGTGATTTGAATTATATATCTCATAAAATGCGAAATAAGCATCAGATTCCTTCCGAACTTTGCACATTCTAATATTTATACCAATACAAGATCTGGTGTGAAGATAATAGATTACGGCCAACTCCTTCTGGTACCTCCCCTACAAAGGTTCACAATTTACAATGCTTATGTCTCTCATAACTAGGGAAACAAGTTAACGATGCTTTTCAAACTTTTCAATATTTATACTAGATTTGGTTCAGATACGAAATAGGGTATATTGGCCCACTCCTTCGCATGTGGAAACCGTGAGCCAGTGTTGTAACACCTAAATTCTAAATACTAAATTTTAAACAAATACAATAGAAATTGTGAAAATTCAAAATATCGAATTTACGAAGGTACTACTACATGGAGACTACAAGAAAACTTGAACCTATATAGACAATGTTGTGTCACAGCAGGGAAATCCATTGCAAACTCTAAATACCAAATTAGGTATAACTTTTAAGAAACATTTGGCTAAAACTATCGAAATACCGAATATCAGGAGGTACCGTTATCTGGGGGCTATACGATATCCATCCATATTCATATATTGTATATACAAAAATCAGAGATTGGATCCTGTTTTCAACGAAGTTAAATTTGATAAGTTAATTTGCAGAGAATTCATCTTGAATTAATTGTATCATAGTTATCGAATCGAATGTTTTTATATGGGGTCTCTGACAAATTGTCTAGAACAGGATAACAAGCTATATCATCTTATGCTATACGGCTTATAATATATCAAGAAATTGGCTTTGGGTTAAGGATCAGTCACAGTTACGCCGTTAAAAGTGGCTGATATCCTATCATCCTTTTTCCCAGGATTCGAGAGCGATTTATCCACTACTCACAGCTTTGTCATGTCGGCTCTAGTGTTGCAACATTGGTCCAGCCACTTTTTTCTTTTATGCTCATGTATCAACCGGTTGACTTCAACTGTCAGTTCACTTCAGAGCTCGTCAGACTCATGGTCCAGTAAGGTTAAGGGGTTAAGAAATCGGGCTATCTGTTCCAAGAGAAATTACTGTGAAAAATAAGACAAAATCAATTTGCTCTGTCAACACTGATGTAAACACGTTTGCGAAATGATTCTGTTCACAGTTATCTTGTGCGGTCCTTCCTCAATACCTAAACCGCAACGGCCAAAATGTTTCTCAGATTCATAAAACCAACTATCTCATCTAGTTTACCTAGGAATCGGTTATAATTCAAAAAATAAAATCTGTTACAAATTCTCTTTAAAATACCGAATATAGCCGTTTTATTGTGGTCTATACGATGTGGACCTACATAGGCATTGTTTGTCATTCAAATTCGAAACTTGAAATAAACGGTGAGTAATGTAGCTAAAATCATCAAAACACCGTATATAGGGAGGAACCGTTATATCAGAGCAATTCGAAGACCTGCATAGAGAATTTTCTGTCACAGGCTGTAGCATCCATTACGAACTTCAAATACGACATCTCAAACAATTTCGGTGAGTATTGTACCTAAAATCGTTAAAATACCCAATATAGGGAGGTATTGATATATGGAGGCAGACAATTTTCTGTCATAGGCTGTAGTATACATTACGAACTTCAAATACTAAATTTGAAACAATTCCAGTTAATAATATCCCTAAAATAATCAAAATACCGAATACCGGGAGGTACTGATATATGGGGGCTATATGAAAGCGTGGACCTACATGGCCCATTTACGAACTTAACCTGCATACTGGCAAAATAAATATGTGTGCAAAATTTTAGCCTTCTATCTCAATTCGTTCGAATGATTTTTTGACAAACAAAACAGAACCGTCGTCGAAGATTTTTGTAAATCCTGGCAGGTAAAAAAATTAATTAGGTGTAGACATTCCGGAATATGATTTCACCGAAGCATAAAATTAACAACACGAACACATATACGCAGAAGTGGTGGCCGCTGGCTCAAACTATGAAGTTATTCTTTCGCGGAGCCGTAGCTACTTATTGCTCAAAAAAATAGTCTACAAAGTTTGCAGTTTTGACCTAATCACCTTTTGCAGATGTTGGTTGTTTTTGTTGTTGTAGTAGTTCAAATCGGCGTGTTTGTTTTGCTTGTGAATGTCGCTTTATTAAAAATATCTTGTGAGGCTCATTTATGTGTTCTTGTGATTGGAGCCATTGGGATAATCTTTTTCCATTATATTTATGTCTATTGCTTCCAATTCTTCTTTGTCATCGCCAACTATGAACGTATTTATGTACAAACGACGCAATATGTGTAACCATACACTCTAGATTTTTACCTCTCTGAGATGTGGAAGGCAGCTAGCATCTTTGGGATCATTTATTTTGCCAGACTTGACGGCGACCAGACCAAAAGCACTCCTCTGTTGGTATTTATAGGCTTTTGTTTATGGTCAATTCAATGTAATATTCGCATAAAAAGAATGACATAAATTTACGGTTGAATACAGGAGGAGGTTTGTTTTGTTCAACGTTAATGTGTACAGAAAAGACGTCGGACACTGGCCATAGAAAGGCAATGATAATGAAGTCGTGATTTGTTTTCACTTTTTGGGGGCCCTAGTTTTTCATACTGCTGGTGTTTATTGAATATAGATAATAGATTCTTCTCATTGATATTTATGGTAGCTAGGGACTACTTCCATTAATGTATGTGGTAAATGTGTCTTCAAGGGCTCAATCTGGAAATATTGTTGGACATGAAAATGCCATGCCATTGCCAACATATGAATAGACACAAAAGAAAAGCGCAATTTAAGTTTCTAATTTGTGTTCAAGAGTATTCGGAATAAAATGGTCTAGTCGAACTTGGTTATCTTTCCCGCTCATCAGATGGCCAGGTAAAAATTAAAGGTCTCATGTTAAACTCACAAAGGGAAATGCTTCTGTTCCAACTGAAATTTTGAATTTAACTTGGCGGATTTTATACAATATGGAGTTTTAATACGATTACAATTCATTTTTAAAACCAAAAAGAAAACATTTATTATCCCCAAAAGATTTAAATATGAAATCAAATTCCAACAAAATTTAAAAATTTTCAAAATTATTTGGTTTATTATTCCAAACAATTATGGTGAGGTTACATATGTAAGTAGCTTGGCATCATGGCTAGGCGTATTAATGTCAAATTATGAAGGGAAACGACGAATGTGGCTCTGGCATCCCTTTATGACATATCACAAATATGTCATGCGAAGACTTTAAGGTGCAAGTACATAAAAAGCTTGAAGTCATGGCTAGGCATATCAATGTCAAATTATAATGGAAACGACGGCAGGATTTTAGTGCGGCTCTGTAATCCCTTCATTAAATGTCACAAAATATGCCTAGCCATGACATCAAGCTACTTATATACTTACACCTTTAGTCTGTTACAGATTTGCTTGAATGTAAAAGTTTTTACTACGATAACCGATTTTCCCTAGAAAATTCCAAAAATAGTAGATTCTTGCAAGTACTCGAACAGATCATACATTTGCTGTCAAAATGCATAATTGTGATTTGAAATTCAAAAAGAGACAAATTAGAGTAGTCCAAAAGCTGCTAAGTTCATTGTCAAATTGTTATCAAAAGTAGTTTTTTTGTCCGACCTTATATAGGACTTGGTCCTACCCATGGTACAATGATATCAAGGTAGGGCTATGATACCATATGTTTTCAATTTTTTTATTTTCTTGGCTTAATATGTCATCTTTATTTGTTTATGTATGTGTTTTCTTTTCAATAACAAAAAAATTTTTCAGAAAACATTTAAATTCGGATGTTTTCAAAATGTTTATTTCATCGTATGCATCGACAAAATCTAGAGTTTTTGTAGCGAAATAATCCTTTAGAGATATATAGAACCTGGTTTTGAAAAGAAGTGTTGACCTTTCATTCAGTTTTCGCGGTGGGTAGGACCATGGTACAATGAAGAGAAGGTAGGTCAACTTTGAAAAAATTGCAAGTATAGAGGTCTACCTGTTTGGCTTGTAATGTCAGAATTAGTATCAAAACAATAAAAAATCAAACAACTTGTTGCATTTATTTTGAATAAATAATTGAAAACCGCGATAACTGAATGAAAGGTCAACACTTCTTTCCAAAATCATGTACTATATATCTCTAAAGGATTATTTCACTACAAAAACTCTAGATTTTGTCGATGCATACGTTGAAATAAACATTTTGAAAACATCCGAATTTGAATATTTTTTGAACAATTTTTTTTGTTATTGAAAGGAAAACACATACATAAACAAATAAAGATGACATATTAAGCCAAGAAAATAAAAAAATTAAAATCATATGGTATCATAGCCCTACCTTGATATCATTGTACCATGGTCCTACCTTGGAAATTATTGCACCACTGTAGTTTTTACCGAAAATTTCAATAAAATCACGATTAAATTGACATATTTAAATCAATTTTGATCGATATTGGATGAGAAATTTTGATTCAATGGATTCAGCTTGCGCTTGTTTGGCTTTGCGGGCAATAATTTTCAAAGTTTTCCTTATTCAGTAAGATCTAAAAATCTTTTGTTAAACGCTGAATTCATTATTGTAGCAAAGCCACAATCCAACCTATATCTAATATTAAGATGGCGCTGTCAACCTACAGTATTGGGCAATAGAAATCACGAAACAAACGTTTAGTTCTAGCAAACATAGGGTTTACGGTATATTATAAGGAACAGAAATCTAAATTTTGAAACGTAAATTTTTATAGAACAGTGTCTGGCTTGTTTGTTCAGGATACCATAGTATTTGGTTGTTGTAAAATGGTCAGGCTTTATCCCTTTATTGTTGTTTTAATAAAAACAACGTTTGTTTATTAGTGGAGAACGATGGTAATATTTACCAGGGGGTAAGGCAGGGAATACCTAGGTTTCGGAAAGAGCCACCAATCCTCATCAGTTCCCTTGTTTTTTGTCTGGGATATTCTCCCCAGAAGTTATTTAAAAATATCTTCTATGACAAAAAAAACATTTTTTACCCAAGGACGAGATCGTAAGCTCAATAGAAGAGGAACCAAAGACTTATAAACATTTACATATTTCTCCACTTGTTATGCTTTCGTTCAACCTGAACGAAGTAGCATAACCATGTAAGTTGGTTTTGTCTCGTTTTGTGTCGATCGTGCATTGTCTATTAATAGAACAGTGTTTGGCTTGTTTGTTCGGGATACCATAGTATTTGCTATTCTAAAGGTATGGAACACCGCGTAAATTGCGTTGTTTGGTTTTTAATGATACACGATGCCTCAATTATAGAATATCTGCAAATTAATTTCACAAATTGCATTTCCCAAAGCATACTACAAAAGGGATTGGTTCGCTGTATTTGCTTAGTCAGATGTCAATCATGAGATTTCGAAGACGACGCGTTTTATATTTATATAGACTTTAAAAGTATCCATCATCTCCAAGGACTTTTCATTTCGTCATGATTTATCAATGCATTATTGAACGAGATTTTTACAAAACAAGAGGCTCACCCACATGCTGGGGCTTTACTTAGAATCCAAATAAGTATTTCAAAAAAAAGGAATATAAAATTAAACAAAAACAATCATGGTACAATCATTACAAGGTGGGGCAGATTGATTACATTTGAAAAACACAATTCGAATGCTAGAGTCGTGTGAATTCAAATTTATGAATAATGCTATGTTCTCAATGCACTTTCAATCAAGTTGTTCGCTCTCAGAATTAGGTACAAGAATTAACCCGTTCATATGGCACGATTCGTAATTAATAGTAAAATAATTCCTTTTTTTTCAAAAATTTTGTTTGTTGATTTTAATGGTAATTTATATGAAAATACATGAAATTCTCACTAATATGAATATAAGAAATTATTGTTTTCTTCCCAAAGATTTATTATATCATTAATTTTACAATTTTCATTCACGATTTCAACTTTTTGTGTAAATGTTGACATTTTGAACACATTTTTGTGTTTTTCCATTTTTAAATTCTGCTGGAGAGACACTTGTCAAACATTTTTTCTGCCGATAGAAACATTTTGAAAATGTTGCCTCTTTTGTTTGCGTTTTCTGTAGAAATTTTAACTCGTGGACAAAATGCGTACCTCGAATGAGAGAGAAAACAAAATTTACTTTCGTTTGAATGTACATACGCCATTCAACATTGTAGTTTTCATTCATAATTTTCAGTCTTCCCAAAAATTTTTAAAATTTCATCAAATTTTTCTATTTTTAATTTTTAAATGTAATAATTTATTTTTTCGATAAATGCTCTCATTTGTTAGGGATGGGACATATTTTTTCGTTGTTCTGAGAGTGATTTGATTTGAACAACGTACAAATATGAGTGTTCGCTCAGGAAATTTTGTGTGAAGAATTAGGTAGTTTTTTCATAGTTAAGGGTCAAACAACGAATAGAGAGCGAATCAAGTGCAGTGGAAACGCCACATAACGTATATACTTTCAAATGATTTTGGAAATCGATTAAGCAGAACTAGGGATCAATTTTTTTTTTTTGAAAATTTTCTTTGTAAACATGAAATCAAGACTTTTATAAGAAAATGAGTTAGGAATCACCTGTAACAAATAAATAGTTATAGTAGCAAATTAAGTATTAATTGCGTATTACAACTTTAGAGCAGGTTTAAATTGAAGTCGGATAAAACTAACAAACGAACAATCCCACGGCAGCGGGTTCTACGATACCGGATTGACCCGAAACAACAAGATTCCAGTTTCGGCCAGCGGCTGCCAACCCAGTATGTACATGTTTGTGTTTGTTTATTTTTCTGCATTGGGAGCAGCATATCCCGGAATGCCTGCTCCGGATTTTATGAGGAAAACCCCGGGATTGAGGAAAACCCCGGACCTTGGTTCTGCTCGGTTTGTCAGAACGTCATCCACCACAGATCTGTCTCGGTGCGATGTAATGGATGCAGAGAGTGGGTGCACTTCAAGAACTGTTCCGGATTAAGGCGTTTGCGAGACTACAGCGAAAGGGATTATGTTGCGACATGCTGCAGTAACGTAGTCCCCAGCGAGTCCTCTTCTTCGTCGTCCTCGTCAGAGACGTCGTCGGAGTATGGCACTCCACCGCAGTCTCCAGAACAGCAACCAACACCGCAGCACCTAACGCCACATGTTGCTGTTCCAACTCCGGATTGTGCATCATTCTTGCAATTCAATTGCAACGGACTTCGAGGCAAAATAGATGAGATAGTGGAATTTATGAGTCGGAGGAATATTAAGATCGCAGCGGTGCAGGAAACCAAGCTGAATGAAAATTGCAGCCTACAACGTTGTTATGGTTACAACGTACTAAGGAAGGATCGCACCAGAAGTGGAGGTGGGGGATTAGCGTTCCTGTTACACCATTCTGTTCAGTACAGACCTATCTCGCTTGAGCTAGTCTCTAGTGACCCATACATGGAATGTATGGGGGTAGCAGTCAAGTGTGGAACTGCCGAGGTAGAGGTGCTTAATGTGTATATCCCGCCGATTAATAGCTGTGAACCGCGTTATTTGCCTGATATTAGCCCATTATTGGTAGGCAATAACCGCCTGGTACTAGGGGATTTTAATGCCCACCATGAGTTGTGGCATTCCGTCCTAGGTAATGACCAGAGGGGATCAGCGCTGGCAGAGCAGATTGACTGCTCCACATTCTGCACGGTTAACGAGGATGCCCCCACCCGAATAAGAGGAGAGTGTCACAGTTCGCCAGATTTAACCATAGTGTCACCCGGTCTGATAAATGACGTGACTTGGCAACCCGTCATTTCTCTTGGCTCAGACCATCTCCCGATAATCGTCTCCATAAGCAGGTCGCCCGATTTCATAACCTCTGAACGCCGCACTTTCCTTAACCATGGGAAAGCTCACTGGCCAGAGTTCAGAGAATTCACCAACCGCCGCTTCAGAGAACTGACCAACCCTTCTGATGTTCGGGTAGCAGAAAGGATTTTCCGAAACATCATCAGAGCTGCAGCCGCTCGCTATATACCTGCTGGTCGAATATCCGAGATAAGACCAAACTTCCCAGCAGAGGCAGCGGGATTAGCAAACGAGCGTGATGATCTCCGTCGTACCAACCCTACTGATCCTAGAATCAGTGATTTGACAGTGGAAGTCAACCGGTTGGTACAGGAGCATAAGAGGAAAAAGTGGCTAGACCATCTGAAGTGCTGCAACATTGGAACCGATATGAGTAAGCTGTGGGTAACGGTTAAGTCGCTCTCGAACCCTGGAAAAAAGGATGATAGGACCTCAGTCACTTTTAACGACGTAACGGTGACTGATCCGAAGAGGTGCGCGGAATATTTTAACCGACAATTTGTCGAGCACCCCGAGAGTGATAGGGCGAAGCGAAGAGTACTACGTCGTATCAGATCTCTTCCCGCCGAGGAGGAACCACCACAGTTTACGATGGGTGATGTTGCAAATGTCATCCGTAACGCTAAGTCATCCAAAGCGTTGGGCCCGGACGGAATCTCAATGGTAATGTTGAAGCAGCTGGATACGCCGGGAGTCGAGTACTTAACGAAAGTTCTCAATTTGTCGCTAGCCACCCACATAGTGCCCGAAACCTGGAAAATGGGCCGGGTGGTCCCGCTACTGAAGCCAGGCAAGGATGCCAGTAAAGGCGAATCGTACAGGCCGATTTCGCTTTTGTCGCCAGTAGCAAAGACTCTTGAGGCTTTACTCCTCCCCAGCATTAGAGGAAGCTATGCAGTTGCCAACCACCAGCATGGATTCCGTCCACAACATAGTACCACAACAGCATTACACGCCATTTCCACACATATTAGTAGAGGACTAAACCAGAACAGGCCGTGTGACAGAACAGTGTTGGTAGCCCTTGACCTATCAAAGGCATTTGATACGGTCAATCATGCCACACTGTTTGAGGACGTACAGAGAACTACCCTCCGGCCAAGTTTGAAACGTTGGATAATTAACTATATGTGTGGACGCCAGTCGTACGTGGAATTCCGGAACAAGAAGTCCAAAGCCCGTAGAGTGAAACAGGGAGTTCCCCAAGGCGGGGTGATATCTCCGGAACTGTTTAACCTCTACCTTTCCGGAATTCCTCGCCCTCCAGACGGCATTGAGATCGTAACGTATGCGGATGATTGTACGATCATGGCGTCGGGTCCAGTGGTCGATGACATATGCGAAAGGTTGAACCCCTATCTCGCGGAGCTTGCCGCATACTTCCACGCGAGGAATATGAAAATATCCGCCACGAAATCAACGGCCACACTCTTTACCACATGGTCTGCGGAGATGAGAACACAGCTGTATGTTCAGGTCGAGGGGAATTTAATACCGACCACGAACTACCCCAAGATTCTTGGGGTAACGTTCGACAGCATGTTCAAGTCGTCCGCGCAAGCCACAGCTATCTGCGATAAGATGAAAAGTAGGAACAAGGGCCTCAAGGCGCTAGCCGGCAGCTCTTGGGGTGCGGACAAAGAAACCTTGTTGACCTCTTATAACGCGATAGGTCGAATACTAGTGCTACGCAGTGGAAGAATATCCAGACCTGCCAGAACGCTGCCCTGAGAACTGCGACAGGGTGCCTCCTCATGACACCAGTGGACCATCTACATGAGGAGGCGAAAGTCCTTCCCTTACGTCAGCATAATCATATGCTTTCGTTGCAGTACCTGCTTGGGTGTTACCGTGAGAGCCATCCCAACCATCATATGGTGGATAACTCTCCCCCACCCAGGCGTGTCAGGAAGGACATACATGATCTAGAGAGGGAGGTCCAGCGCTACAAGAGAGAGCCTCTAGATCAAGAAGCCTATCAGGCAGGTCTGAGTGGCATTCACACCGATGCAGTCGCGGATGCTATTAGCAGTTATAAAGTGAATGCCGTCCTCGGAGTCCACCCCCCATCCATTGCAGCCGAAGAACGTCAGCTGCCTAGACAAACCAGGGTAGTTTTGGCGCAATTACGTTCAGGATGGTGTAGTCGCCTCAATTCGTATTGGGCACGAATTGATGAAGATGTGCGTGACGCCTGCCCGGCGTGTGATACAGGCCCGCACAATACGCTACACCTTTTTAATTGCTCAGCCAAACCTACCCAACTCACTCCAGAGGATCTCTGGCTACAGCCCGTTAAAGTAGCCGAATTTCTAAACCTGGAGCTGGAACCAGATTAGCAGAACACAAACACACACATGTACTACTGCTACAACAACAACAACAAACGAAAGCTGCATCTTAATCAATTTCCACTAAACTTGACTATGTCCTCAATTATTAAATCAAAACTATTTGGGAGTGCAATGACACTGATATATATATGGGATATACATACAAATCTGAAACGATTTCGTCACACATTGTCAGGAGTATTTCTCGGCTGCATCTGATATCTTGTGAGGAAAACCATTGTTGTAGGCTACATATTATGTCTGTGGTGGACTTAATTGTTAAATCGGATGAAACACATATATAGGAGATATAACTACATCTGTATAGATTTTCAACAATATATTTCTTATACATGGATCGACGCACATGCATAAATCGACTGTGAATGTGATTATATGCGGATCATCAAAAGAAAGTATGATTGATCTCGTTTCCTTTTTTTACGTTACAAAAGGCATAATAGCCTGTACCACAGTGTAGTGGCGGGTACAATAAATAGTTTCCCCAAATCTGGAAGAAATAGAAGAGAAGAAGAAATAGAAGAGTTTTTGCTAATCTAGAGTTGTTCACTTTTCGGTTAGATAAGTGAATAGCCATGGTCAGATCAAAAATATCCAACTACATAATCAGAGCAACAATGTCCAACTATTAAAAAACTAAAACAAAGTTTTTGCGATAGTTTTTGTTAACGCTCCCGTTCAATGACTGTAGCGAACTCGTCGTTCAAAGCTAGCATCCACTGTACGCTTACAACGACAACAAAACAGCTGATTACAATTTCTCAAGTTGGTTAATAATAGCACAAAAAAGAAACACTGAATTGATGAGACATCGCTTAGACACCCAAGCACACAAACAAAAGCTTATTTGCCGAACATATTTTTTGGATTCTCTATTTGTATCAATATTGCGGCCTAAAAAGAAGTTCGATTAGAAACTCTTTTTATCTATATGTGCACCCACCTGTTTCAATTTCGGGTTTTCCTCCTCCAATTTCTCCAAAGCGCTCGAAATGTCAATATTTTGTTTTATTTATTCCTCACTTCTTAGTATCTTTCAAAAAAATAAACACAACAATTACAAAAATTGATTTCTAAAATATTTAATATTTTTTCGGACACAATATGCCAACAGTATTGGCATCTCAACAGTTTGTCAGATATATTTATTACATGGAGAACTATTTTACATTGCTTCAAGATGATATCACGAAAAATAACTAAGAAAACAAAAGCAGAATTTAAAAGCGTTCCAAACTATGTGAATACGAATAGAGACCAAAGAGTGTTCGGTAAATGAGGTGCAAAGCATAAAGGCCGACTGGGCTGACCACACACCGAGGCTGACTAGGTTGTTTTAATGATAACGTTTTTTTGAAACACAAAATGAAAAGCTTACTTAAACTTTTACATAGAATTTCCAAATCAAATTAAATCTTTTATAAAAAGTTTTCCAAAGGAAATAAAACATATTTCCTAATGACATATTTTCTAAACAAAATGAAACTTTTCCAAACGAAACAAATCATTTTCTATCTTAAATTACACCTTTTAAAATGAAATGTATTTTTTCTTTTTCAAATTAAATGGAAATCTTTACTTTTTATTAAAATACAAATGAAGCGCATATTGAATTTCGTTACTTTAAATTTATAAATGATGTGATTTCAACAAATTATACAGGTGGGTGTTTATGAATAATACTTATAATCATGTACGGTTTTATGAATCAATTGTATAGCTCTTATTACATAATTTTTTTTATTAAGACTACTTAAAACCAAAAGAAGAACAAAAACAGGAAATCCTACTGAAATGTCTTCTATGTAAAACAGGATTGTAATATAATTAAATGAGGAATTTTCTCCATAGTTTGAAGCATAGTACAATAAGTTCCAATGTAGGGCATAGAAATAACCTGAATACATTTTTATACCCTCCGCCATTTTTTGGAGGGTATATTAACTTTGTCATTCCGTTTGTGACTCCTCGAAATATTCATAATAGACCCTACAAAGTATATATATTCTGAATCAGCGTAAAATTCTAATACGATCTAGCGATGTCCGTCTGTCTGTCTGTCCGTCTGTCTGTTGTAATTACGCTATCTTTCGAATTGAGATAGAAGGCTAAAATTTTGCATACATGCATAGTTTACCATTAGACAGGTTAAGATCGTAAATGAGCCATGTCGGTTAACGTTTTTGTACAGCCCCCATATAACCGTACCTTCCGATATTCGGTATTTTCATTGATTTTAGAAACATTATTTACCGGAATTATTTCAAATTTCGTATTTGAAGTTCGTAATGGGTACTACTGCCTATGACAAAAATTTGTGTATGCAAGTTCACGCCTTCGTATATCCCCCTATAACGGTATCTCCCGATATTCGGTATTTTCATGATTTTAGCAACATTATTCACCGGAATAGTTTTAAATTTCGTATTGAAAGATCTTAATGGGTACTACAACTTATGGCAAAAAAATTTCGTATGCAGGTCCACGTCTTCGTATAGTCCCCACATGACGGTACCTTAAGATACTCGGTATTTTCATGATTTTTGCGACATTATTTACCGAAATTATTTCAATTTTCGTATTTGAAGTTCGTAATGGGTACTACTGCCTATGACAAAAATTTGTGTATGCAAGTTCACGCCTTCGTATAGCCCCCATATAACGGTACCTCCCGATATTCGGTATTTTCATGATTTTTGCGACATTATTTACCGAAATTATTTCAAATTTCGTATTTGAAGTTCGTAATGGGTATTACAGCCTATGACAAAAAAAGGTCCAGGTCCAAGTCTACGTCTTCGTATAGTCCCTATATAACGGTTTTCATTTAGGTTGTAGTTTTCGTTTTTTTTTTTTTTTTTTTTTTTTTTGATTTTTTCCAATTACAATTTTTTTCCATTTCCTTCCAAATGGTGGAGGGTTTTATAAGTTAGGCCCGGCCGAATTAATCTTGTAATGGCAAAGCACACGCACAGTTTTTTATGCGTATATATTTTAATATTGTTTTGAATAATATACAAAATAATTCCGAAGACTTTTAAATTCTGTTGAAATTAAAAATTCATATTTACAGCTTCTGGGGAAGATACATTTTGCTTGGTATGAAAAAAACCTAATCATCCGTTAAAAATACGTGAAGTCTAATTTATTTTTCACTATTTTTTTTTTTTTTTTTTCTTAAATAAAAATATTTTTAGAAAAATGTCAATTAACAAAACAACTCGTTGCATTTGTTGTTAGTAAATATGTAATGTTTGAATCATGGTTTAAAGTATTGATGGGAAATAATGCAAGCTAGAGTCTATCATGATTAAAACATTAATGAACAGACATATACGAATAATTTTCAACAATAATTCGAATGTGGAACACAATGAGTGTTAATATACCATGAAATGTCCAAATTGTTAGTAACAGTGACGTAAAAATACGGCCTTTAGGTTGGAATTTAAGAGACCGTTCAGTAAAATTCAGAATCTTGTTCTTCCGTCCTCCAGCTCCCCAAACAATACGATGTGAAATAAAATTAAAATAAACAAAAATGTGCAGTTAAAAAAACTTAATACGGATGCATCAATCGCAAAAATAGCAAAGTTCTTAATCTTGTACTCAGCTATCAACAATCTGCAGATCGGATTTACGACTTCAATAGGGGTGATACATTTTGATTCCAGCTTATAGGTTGAGTTTCGAGAAGAGCGGGTTTTTAACAAATTTTCCTAAATTTAGGCTTTATCAGCACGATTTTCTTGAGAAAATATCATTGTTGTAAAATATCGAGTACGCAGATACATTTGCATTTCTATCCTTCACAGTACCTCTGAAAATGTTGCTTCCATTGATAATAATATTCATTAATGTAATGTCATCTAGGTTTTAAATTAAAAGATTATTTCTTAATTTTGTAAAATATTCACCTTGTCATTCAGATGTGAAAATATATTTTGTTTGATAAATAACAATATTCGATTTAGAAGATTAGTCTAGATCTACTGTTTTGCATAGAATTGTACCATGTTTTATTGTAATAACGACATATTTTTTTTAAAAAAATAGTAAAAAACAAATTTTGTGGTATCTGGGCCTCAATTCTTGTTCTGTAAAAATGTGAAATTAAAACTTTTATAAAGGAAAGAAATGACAAATGAAAAATTTTATACGGGGAATATTTTTCATTTCATATTTTCATAGAACAAGAATCTACTCCCTGGCCTGGAAAGGCCTAGTCCCTTGTTAACATATTTTAGAATACGGTTCTGTTGTATGGGATCCTCAATATGCAATATACTCAGATAAAATAGAATCCGTGCAAAAACAATTTCTGCTAATTACATTGGAATAGTAATTTTGTTTTGCCTTCTTATGCTAGCAGACTAAAATTAATTAGATTGCCTTCACTTAAAAGCAGACGTATTATGTTTAACTTCATGTGTGTACTAAAAATGGTAATATACCTTCAGATTTCCTAATCTCATATATTAGAATTAATGTTAGGTTTGGATCTAGTAGATGCTACCAATTATTATATACCGATTTTACCGCATGAATTATTCAATGCGCGAACCTCTTAGTAAAATGTGTGTTGACTTTAATTCTGTGTACTGTAATGTAGATTTTGATATGAGTTTAGAAGTTATAAAATCTAGAATAATTTTATTTTTAAATAATTAAAATACATGTTTTATTATTTGACAAACTAGCTGAAACGAAAACAGACATTTTGACAGTATGAGATTTTTTAATTTCAATTGTAGTTTTTCATTGTGACTTATATTACCTGTTTAATGGGCGTTATCCGAAATCAGTTGCTCTCATGGTACATTAAAAAGGTAAGATAGCTACAAGCCGATTACAATTTTTTAAGAGTGCCTGACTTCTGCCATTTTTTATGTATTTATTGTTTTGAAAAATAAAAACAAAATATTTTGAAAATCAATGATTGAAACCAAAGTAATTTGCGACGCGCGCATTAAAAGGTATAGTAGGTATTTTTACCCTGATTCCCAGATTTTTGACCCGTTGGAAAGCTTATGAAAATACCTATCCAACAAGTGATCACATGATGGGGTCATTTTAAATGTTCGGAAGTTATAGTCAAATTATCGATTTTTTTGGTCCCGGATCTTTTAAAAAACCCCCAATATTTCGAAAAATTGCCCATTATGGGTATCAACCAAAAAAGCTTTCAAATGATGCCTATATTGTCTATATCGAGTAAGTGGATCCGGGTCCAGCCCTGGTCTTGAACCCGGACTTTTGAGTCAAAAATATGGGGCACCGTGTCCGTCCCCTAAGAAAAAAAAAAGTTGCCCGGAATCAGGGTAAAATAACCTACCTCTGAAAAAAAAATTCAAAAAAATCGAAGAGTTTTTACTAAACTAGAGTTGTTCCCATTTGTCTTATTTCAGATATAAGGAACTTATCAAACAAATGAAAACAACTTGTTACATACAATTTTGAATGAATCTCAGGGCTGTATTTCTGTACTTTTAGCTTTTTTACCTCATTATTAAACCATGGTCTAATTTTTTCTAGAATAAGTAGACTGACCCGTTTCGCCTGGACGTCGATCCTCAGTCAGTTATTTCACAACTTTTAATATAGATACAATTGCTCTGTTCCTAGAAAACTGCAAGAATGTACTGGGTTTGCAATTTTTTCGGTAGCATAAAATAAAAACAGCTTATCGTAGTAAACATTTATACATTCTTACAGTTCTGAAACAGACCATATGCCATGAGCCGAACCAAGGTGTATTATGCAAATTGTCATATTAACAATTAGTTTGAATGAAAAACAAATAACAAAACAAAAGTTTAGGTAAACAAATTGGAACAAATAATGACCAATAATGGCACAACAGCACTTTTAAAACGTAGTTAGGATTAACAAAATGTCTAAGTGATTTCGACGCTGGACCTTCGAAAGTCCTTATGGAATGCAAGTGGTCGTTTTGACTTCCGAGTAGGTGCATTTCTGTAATTGTATAACCACACAAAAGGTATTTAAAACATATGATGCCGCCAATGGGAGAGAAAATGTTTAACGGGCCATTTTAAATATTGCCGTATACAATCCCGAAAAAGGTATTAAATCAATGAAACCTGTCATAAAATTTCTCTAGAATAACTAGCCAGTGGGCTGCCATCAAAATGAAGCGATGGAATATAATTGAGGTGGTGAAGTAGTTCATTTGAGATCCTATATCTTAAGAGACATTACCTAAATTGTACACATTGTTTAAATAACTATCTGTATTTTAAAATCAAATAAATTTGCAATATAACTCTATATTAAATTATGACGATAACATTCGTTTTTATGGCGTGATCAACGTAACCATAGTGACTTGATATGCTTAAATCTACATACTAGGAGAAAATGTTACTAAATCAAGAATTCTTAATTAAGTTGGGTCGAAATTTCCTAGATGTAGGGGTATACATATTCATTCCATCTTAAATCTACCACTGGTGATGCTAATGCTGTTTGTATTATTGGATATGTTGGTGCGTAAAATTATTATTTTTTAAAATAGACAACTCTTACACAACGTTTTATTAATACAAATTTAAACCAAACAACAAAAACTATAAATGAATTTTAACAATTTTCTGTTTGAATGTCCCATGTCCTGCATTATGCAGTTATTATAGTATAACCTACGTCATTGGACAAACTGATTAAAAAAATTGGTTGTTTCCACGACTTCCTTATTCCACTTGCAAGAACTACTATGATACAACCGTCAGCATCATATTCATACATTTCTTTCGTCCATGGCAATAGTACAATTTTTTCATCTTCTGATTGCTTCATAAGATTTATAGATGCCTTAATAATTCCTTCGTTCAACGGAATTTCCTTGCTCCGCCTTAATAAGTAATATGAATAAAATCTTTATGGTTACATATCATACACATACCGCTCTTCAATTTGTAATTTAACCGAACTGAAGCTTGTCTCCATGGCACAATTACAGAAGGTAGAACAAAGCTACCCCCTAAATACATTTTTTCAATTTTGTTAAACAATCTTTCTTATTGAGCCATGTGTCTCCCTACATTGGTCACAGCAAAAAAAGGACAGTAAAAAAGGTCCCATTTCCGCAACCTTCTTTCTTTTTGCATAAAATACACTTTCGAATTTTGATAAGTAGAAGATGAATGCAAGTTAGGGTGTTGATTTAAAAAAATAAATAAATATATAATATTTAATGGGAAAAAGTAACGTTCAAAGCAAGGCAATGTGAAAACATATATTTGATAATGTTATTCACAAACAAAAATAAAAAAAATTAAAAACCATATAATTGTCAATTACACCTTATTAAATACACTAAACCTTCATAATGTCAACATTTTTGTTCCTGTACCATGGCACAATTACAGAAAGTAGAACAAACCTACCCACAAAACAATGTTTCGAATCAAAAAGAAAAAAATTGAACGTATTTTAACTTTAGAGACAACAGAAATGCATATTTTCCACATTTACAAGCAACAAAATGTATAATTTTAGGGTAAAACAATATTCTCCTTCTATCTTGGATTCATTTTTGTGGAAAAACCCCAATATCGAATTCATGTCTTGTGGTTTTCCCCCAAATGTATTAAAGTTGTGAAAAAATGTAAAATAAACAAAACCACTTGTTGCATGTTTAAAAGTCTATTTCACACCATGGTACAATAAGGAGGTAGAACAGCTTCGTAAAACTACAGAAATACAGCCCTGAGGCTATGCCCGCTTCCTGTCAGAATAATTCAAAATTATATCCAACTGTTGTTTTCATTTATTTGATATTTTTTGTTCATTTTTAAAATGAGTCAAATAGCTCGAAAGATGAATGAAATGTCTGGATATTTTCTCAAAAATATGATCCTAAGTTTTCAATCTTTCGATTCCGTGGCAAATCTGGTTAATATCATTAGTGAGCGCCCCGCAATTTAAGCTTCTTCCATTCATTGATTTTGAAAATATTTGGTTTTTATTTTTCAAAACAATAAATACATTTACAAAAATGGCAGAAGTCGGGCACACTTAAAAAAAATTGTAATCAGCTGGTAGCTCTACCATACCTTTTTATTGTACCATGTTTCACACTATAGACTTCCGTACAGATTTGCACTTCCTAGTTTCCTATTGAGCCATGATTGGAACTAAATTAACAAGATCAAGTGAATGAACTAGATGAACAGAAGGTTTGCATCTAATTCCGATAGTTCATTCCAAAGAATAAATTAGTTTGGACTTGTTCATTTCGGACCGACACAGTATCACAATACACACATTCGATATGAAAGAAAAACGTGCGTTTCCAAAGAAAACGAAACCAATTTCTCAAAGAGATTTATTGGACAGTGAAATTCAGAGTTTGAAGGCCCAGTACGATGAGCTGTCGTCAAAGGATGTTTCAGCCATTAAACGCTTCAGTGAATTCCCGCTTTCAAAAAAGACGATCAAGGGCTTGAACGATGCCAAGTTTACCGAGCCCTCCGAGATTCAACGTTTGAGCATTGCACCAGCTCTCCAAGGTAGAGATGTTCTGGGAGCAGCGATAACAGGCAGTGGTAAAACATTGGCATTTTTAATTCCGGCAAGTCGACTTTGGTATAATTTTACTCCATTTTAGATTGCTAATTTTTTCATCAACAGGTGCTGGAACATTTATATGTGGCCAAATGGAGTCGCTCAGACGGAGTTGCCGCTATTATTATATCACCGACTAGGGAGTTAGCTTATCAAATTTTCGAAACGTTAAAGAAGGTGGGAAAACACCACGACTTCTCAGCTGGATTGATTATCGGTGGTAAGAACTTAAAGTTCGAACGTTCACGAATGGATCAATGCAACATCTTAATCTGTACCCCTGGACGTCTCCTACAACATATGGACGAGAATCCGCTGTTTAATGCATCTACTATGGAAGTTTTAGTGTTGGACGAAGCGGACAGGTGCCTTGACATGGGCTTCGAACAAACATTGAATGCCATAATCGAAAATTTTCCACCTGACCGACAGACATTGCTCTTCTCCGCCACGCAAACAAGTTCAGTTAAGGATTTGGCGCGCCTTAATCTAAAAAATCCAGTTTTTGTTGGCCAACCGCAAGCAAAGCAGGAAGGAAGCAGCGTTATCCCGAAAGTTGTGCCGGATCTTCTGCAACAGAATTATGTCGTGGTTTCTCTAGAAGACAAAATCACAATGCTATGGTCATTTATTAAGAATCATCTAAAACAGAAGATAATTGTTTTCCTCTCGAGTTGTAAACAAGTTAAGTTTATATTTGAAATCTTCTGTAAACTGAGGCCGGGTACCAGCCTGCTCGCTTTGTATGGAACCCTCCACCAAGACCGTAGGATTGCCATATACAATGACTTTGTGAAGAAAAGCAATGTTGTTTTGTTTGCCACCGATATAGCTTCGCGAGGCCTAGATTTTCCATCTGTCAACTGGGTAGTGCAATTGGACTGTCCCGAGGATGTAACCCAGTATATACATCGTGCCGGACGATCGGCGCGTAACAAAACTCGTGGGGAATCCCTGCTGGTTCTTTTGCCATCTGAAGAGGAAGGCATGATAGAGGAACTCGGTAAAAAATCAATTTCAGTACGTAAAATTTTAATCGATCCAAAGAAACTTTTTTCACCGCGAGCAAAAATTGAGGCATACCTAGCTCAAAATACAGAATTAAAAGCTTCGGCCCAACGGGCCTTTGTGGCGTACATAAAATCGGTGTTCCTAATGAAGAATAAGAAAGTATTTAATGTTATGTCACTGGATTTCGATGCATATGCCAAATCACTGGGTCTAGTTGTGACACCACGAGTACGTTTCCTAGATCGTTATTTGAAGAAACAGAAAAAGGCGAATGAAACAGGGACTCAAAGCGAATCTGACACTGACGACGAGGAAAGGACAAAGAATGAGAACAAACCTTCAAACGACGTTTTATTTAAGGCATCCGAAAGTGATTCAGATTCTGATGGAGATGATTTTATCAAAATAAAAAGGGCAAATCATGATATCAAAGGCGACAACCAACAACAAACGAGCGGAAACGATGATGATGAGGAACTTCCTCCACCCGTTTTGAGGAAAAAAGAAAAACTCATTACCAAAGCAGCTCTGGCCAAAAAAGCTCTTAAGAAAAATCTAAAAGTCAATGAAAAGGTCAAGTTCGACGAAGAGGGTCATGAAATTGCCGATCCACGCAAACAGTTACAATCCGAACTTGCCAAGGAATACGAAAGTAAACTTGGTGAAATGGGTGGTATTGATATTGAAATGGCCAAGCAGCTTTTACAAGAAGAAGATAAATTCGACAAACAACGATTCCGTTCACTTGTCAAGCAAAGACATAAAAAGCTCAAGGAAAAGCTGAAGAAAAAAGATGAAGAAGAACAACAAGGATCTGACGCAGATGAAGGCGTTGACTATGATGATGATGGCGATGGTGATGAAAGTGACAATTCCGTTGATTTATCTTGGCTTCCCGATCCTTCAAAAGTCTACAAGAACAATCAGAACGCCGATTCTGACGCGGATATGTCATCTGTAAAACAAACAAAACTTTATAGAAAGCATGCACGTAGCAGTGACACCAGTGAAGATAGCGATACGCAGGAAAGCGACGAAGATTTCTCCGAACCAGTAAAGAAAAAATCGAACGTAACATCAAAACTTACTCTTGATGATGCAGAAATTATAGCAGCTCAACTGTTGGCCAACTCTTAATGATCTATATTCTTTGGGTGGGGTTCCTAATAAATATATTTTGTTACTAAAACGAATACAGCGTTTAATTTAAAACACTAATAGTTCTTTACAAATCGCCTTCGATTCTGACAGAATTTGACCTTTGTTTTAGATAGCAATTAAATGATACAGCCTGACAGCAGTAAATTTAAATGGCGGTGCTAGCAGCCCCAAAATGTCTTCTTGGTTCCCCCCATTATGGCCTTGGATTCTGTGTTGTTATTGTTTCATTACTAAAAGAATCAAGTAAGTTCGGAATAGTGAATGCGGAGGGACAGTTGAATATATTTACATTACCAGGAGCAGTACGTTCTATCTAGGTGTCGAGAAATATATGGCACACCTACCAAAATGTTTATGGATTGCACTTTGATCAAATACCCAAGACAAAGCATCAATTAGCAAACCGATGTCAATTTCGGCTGAGTACTGGTCTAAACGCACACAACATCGACATTAAATTGGGATACTCTGCACGCGTTTAGGAAGTTATTTCATATTTAGCTATTTACTATCTGTTGATGCACGGTGTTCAAGTTCGTTATCGACGATTTCCCCTTAAATCCCTATGGATGTGACGGATAACATGCATTTATCGTGTTGAAGTAACCAATTCCCGATTAGGATAACATGATTTTAGCGTGACACACATAAAAGCAAGAGCGACGGAACATATTTTAGATATATAACGAAAACTTCCTGCAGGAATATTTCCTACCTCTAGACAACAGAATACCATAAATTTTAGCTTTCCATAGCCCCGTTTTTACTATTCTACATTGAATGATGAGCAACTCAAGTTTTACGGACCCAGGACGTCAAAACTTCACGTATTCCGTACTGAAGCAAGAACAAAATATCCAATAAAAGTACTCCGACTCTGAAATAAACATATGCTACAATTTTCACTAGTATAGTAACTCGAAAAAGAAAACACTTATTTCCTTCATTTCATTTTTACAACTAACACGAATTAAACTGTATTTGGATTTGTATTCATTTACATATATAACATGTAAAAATAGAAATAACCATTAAAACATATTTTAATTATTAATATATAAATGTTAAAATTAAAAATTAAATTATAAGTAGTTGTACTACGTACAAATTATTACAAGATAAAAAAGCTGAAGGAGGAATTAGAACTGCGTAACATTTATTTACATCATGCCACCCATACCGCCCATGCCTCCCATGCCGCCCATACCACCCATGCCGCCCATGCCAGCTGGAGCATCTTCCTTGGGCAACTCTGTTACTACGGCTTCAGCGGTAGTCAAAAGTGAAGCAACGCCAGAGGCATCTGTGATTGCGGTACGCACAACCTGAAAATGAAATAAAAATGTTAATACCAATAGCATCAATAGTGTTGCATAAAACTACATACCTTTGTAGGATCGATGATACCCTTTTCAATCAAGTTACCATATTCACCCTTCAATGCATCATAGCCGAAGTCACCTTCTTGGCTTTCTACCTTAGCAACAACCATGGCAGCATCAACACCAGCGTTCTTGGCGATTGTCATGCATGGCATACGCAAGGCGCTACGAACGATTTGAATGCCCATGTTTTGGTCTTCGTTTTGGCCCTTAAGTCCTTCCAATTTGGCAATGCAGCGCAAGAGAGCGGTGCCACCACCGGGGACAATACCTTCTTCAACGGCAGCACGGGTAGCGTTCAAGGCATCGTGGACACGATCCTTCTTCTCATTTACTTCAACTTCACTGGATCCACCGACGCGCAACAAGGCGACACCTGAGGCCAAGCGCGCCAAACGTTCTTGCAACTTTTCTTTTTCGTATTCAGAGGTGGTCTCAGCAATTTGGTCTTTAATTTGATCTACGCGGCGATCAACGTCTTCCTTCTTGCCCTTGCCCTTCAACAGCAAGGTGTCGTCCTTAGTTATAACAACTTCACCAACCTTGCCCAAATCGGCCATGGTGACATCCTCCAATTTCACCAAATTGGCATCATCGCCGAAGACAATACCACCAGAGGCAATGGCCATGTCAGTGAGGGTCGATTTGCGGTTATCACCAAATCCGGGAGCCTTGACAGCAGCGACTTGCAGACCAATCTTCAAACGATTCACAACCAATGTGCTCAAAGCTTCACCATCGATATCCTCAGCAATAATGACCAAGGGCTTGCGTTGTTGGTTGGCTAATTCGAGAGCGGGGATTATGCTTTGAACAGATGAGATTTTCTTTTCGGACAACAAAAGCAAAGCGTCTTGGAATTCAACTTTAGCTCCCTTGGAGGAGTTGATGAAGTAGGGAGAAATATATCCTCTGTCAAACTTCATACCTTCGATGACTTCCAATTCATCGGTCAAAGTTTTGCCGTCTTTGACAGTAATGACACCATCGCGACCAACCTTTTTCATAGCCTCGCTGATCAAATTACCAACAGCTTTGTCACCGTTTGCGGAGATGGTGGCAACTTGGGCAATTTCTTCTGGAGTGCTGACTGGACGGGACATGGCTTTCAAGTTGTCCTTGACAGTTTCAACGGCCAACATAACACCACGACGGATTTCCACGGGATTCGCACCTTTGGAGATCTTCTCGAAACCTTCCTTAGCAATAGCACGAGCCAAAACTGTGGCAGTGGTTGTACCATCACCAGCTTCTTCATTCGTGTTATTGGCAACATCCTGGACCAATTTGGCACCAATGTTTTGGAATTTGTCTTTCAATTCAATAGACTTGGCAACGGTGACGCCATCTTTGGTAATCTTGGGGGAGCCCCATGATTGTTCAATGATTACGTTGCGGCCCTTGGGACCCATAGTAACAGCGACAGCGTCGGCAAGTACATCTACACCTTGCAACATCAAAGCACGGACTTCAGGTCCGAATTTGACATCCTTGGCATAACCACGAACAGCCAATTGGCGGGCGATGTTCGAGCGGGCTAAAGCTACGGGTAAGCGGAACATCTGCAAGAGTTAATATAGAAGAGTGTTCGTCATTAATAAAAGTGAAAAGCAATCTATCTACGTTGTAATCCGGCCTTTGAACATACAATTGACTTAACTTTTTGCAAGAATACAATTATTTGTATGAATGTTAGAAGAAATTAAATTACTAACAAGACACTTGCATGGGTTACTGCCAAAGAAAATTACAGGGAAGTGAACAAGTGTATATGCGTGGACGCATTGTTTATTTTCTTTTTCGAATTTTATTTTGTATTTGTAACAGAAGGACGATCTGAATAGCGTGAACAAAGGTAATAATAGTGTTATCAATAAATTTTACGTTTCTTTTGTGAAATCTGGAATCTTCGAGATCATCTTATTAAAAACATGACTTATCTTTATATAAATAGAAAAAATGTGACGAACGACCGACCTACCCTAATTATATGGTCTGAGAGGGAAAATGTTCAAAATATCGCGCATGAAATCTCTTGTCGGTCAATTGTTGATTTTTAACGCCAACTTATTAATTCCTAAGTGGTAGATCTCCCTTTTAAGGTCAAAGTAATAACATTCGTTTAAAATCTTTTCATTTACATTCCTAAATTAATACATATGTAGACCATGTGTTCTCTGATAACGTCGAGTACAGGGCAATGTGTCGTGATGTGTTAACGAATTTGAGTTGTTATGCTCAACATTGTGAATTCAAAGAATAGCCTACATGAAGATAACCACAGTCAAATAAGACAATACAATTTTAATTCTTTCTGAAGTTCCAGGGCTCACTGAAGATTCCTAACGTTTATATAATTCATTTAATATTGATTGGTACACAATATAATACTAGCCAGTATACACGCACACACGTAGTCAAACGCACACCCTCTCGACCGGCCTTTATGATGATTACTATATGTACTGTACGTATTGCTGCTTGCATAGTGATGGTGGAATCCAGAAGTTTACATAACGTGAGAAGTTTATGCCGACACTTTTGTAAATGGAGAGGACAAATCAGTCTTCAAATACGCATGGGATGGCTAGAGTTCAGTCAGAGATGATGAAATATATCGCAACTAAGACTAAAAATTCCAGACCGGCTTTTTTAAATGAAATTAATATACTTTCATTTTCTATAAGGTTTGCATTGATAACTGCAGTGCCTACTATAACAAACGACACCTCTTTTATAAAAAAAAAAAATATGACAGCCTGCATAGAGATCCGATAGGGCCATGAACTTTCTAGAACTCGACTCTTGATAATCGCGTACCCCAACTCCTTCGAAATTATTATGTAATCACATTTAAAGTTTGTAATTTTTATTAATTTGGATATTTTACTCACTTTTCTTTCTTTGTAAAATGTAGTGTAGATGTCACAGAAAAAGTTTAATTCAGTTCTTTTTTGTTCCAAATTACTTTTTGTCTTGGACAGCACTGCAACACACGGTGTTAAAAAAAAAACGTGCACTCGTATTCAACCACGCAACGATTTGAAAGACCAGCGAGAACAATCTGACCACATCGAATGAATCCCAAGAATATTAAATACCGCAGACTAGGGATAGTAAACTCGATTTCCGATTAATCGACTTTTAGTACAATTCTGCAATCAGACCTGATTTTTTTTACAGAGATATGGCAAGCTTTTTGCAAAGTAACGATAGTCACTGCATTTTGTTCACAATGGCATCTTCATTTCAGTTTAAACACAATAAACAAAACGAATTTGTAATTTATTTCGTGAAATAAATCTTTTTTTCAGTTCTTCAATGTAAAATAAACGATTCGCGTTATCCTTTCTTTATTTAAATAAATTTTGATGTTATTGCCATATTATAAATATAAAATATGGCAACATGAATTCAGTAAACTTCACTTAAAAAGGTTAAGGGAAGATGGTGCTTATTGGGCAGTTCATACTTAAATGAAACTTGTAATAATGAAAAACGATTTATGTGTCCGACAAGATAATTTTTTTATCTATCGAAAGATGTAATAACCCATGGCAAAATTACAGAAGGTAGAACAAAGCTACCCTTAAATACATTTTTTCTTTTGGTGCCCCTATATATACGATACGATACCGTGAACCTATAGCGATAATTATCTTCCAGGGGATAAAGTACTCGCAAGGAACTTCTTGTGTGGAATTTCAGAAAATTCCGTTGAAAAATGTGGCTAAAATCATCAAAATACCGAATATCGGGGGGTACTGTATATGGGGGATATATGATATCGTGGACCTATATAGACAATTCTCTTTCAGGGGGTTAAGTACTCACAAGGAAATCATTTTGTGGAATTTCAGACAATTCCATTAAATAATGTGGCTAAAATAATCAAAATACCGAATATCGGGGGGTACCGTTATATGGGGGCTATACGATATCGTGGACCGTTATAGCCCATCTTCGAACTTGACCTGCCTGCAGACAAAAGGGAGATCTGTGCAAAATTTTAGCTTCCTATCTTTATTCGTTTTGACTGTAGCGTGATTACAACAGACGGACATGGCTAAATCGTCTTATAATTTTACGCTGAATATATATACTTTGTTGGGTCTAAAATGATTATTTCGATGAGTTACAAACGGAATGACGAACTTAATATACCCTCCATACTATGTATGGTGGAGGGTATGAAAAATGTATTTAGGGAGTAGCTTTGTCCTACCTTCTGTAATTGTGCCATGGATATACATAGTTTCAAAAGAATTGTTATATTTTTTTCCAAAGTTATAAGAGATAAATGTATTGAATGTTGTCACCCTCTGTGGCGGAGGTACCAAAAGGAGGGGACCGATACATCGCACCTTCTTGTGTTAGAAAAAAATATGTAGATTTGTGAAATTTGAACTTCAAATGTTAAGTCAATTGGATTCTTAGTTCCCATTTTTATAAGTGGAGGTACTGGAAGTATTCGGTCTTATTATCCATTTACAGGTGCGAAACTGACCTAGCACAGATACAAATATTAAAATGTGAAAAGTTTGAACAAAATCCTTTCTTGTTCTGAGAGGCAAATAATTTTCTGACCTTTTGTGGAGAAACCAGAAGCAGTGGACCGATATTGCCCATCTCCGAACTCGATCTAAGTTTGATAATAATATTACGATGTACAAAGTTTGGACCAAATCGGATGCTCCCTTGGAGAGTTATCGTGCGACTCTAAATGTCCTGAAACAGATTTGGTCCTAAAATCGTTGTTTTGATGATATGAAATGATGTATACATTTCATTCGGCATAAGGATGAGAGTATAAAAATTCTAAATTATTACCAGATTTCCTTTGAAATATCGCAAGGGTTTCGGTATGCACTGCAGAATTTGTGGTCAGTTTTCCGAAATCTGCTCTAATTTTCGATATATCCATTTCTAAAAACATTTATTTTTGACTGTAAAACATTTTTAGTGTATATAATTTTTACATTTATGTCAAAAGTGTGGATATGGAACCTAATGAATAAAATCCTCTTTTATTCCAGCGTACACACCCCTGAAAGGGCTAATTCAGATATTGTTGTTAATAATTCTAGCGAAATATATATGTAAATGCAAATTTCAGCCATCTCTCGAAAATAATTTTTCCCAAAACAGGCAAAACATTAAAATGTATATTTATCGTTTACCAGATTTTTTTTGTATTTTTTAATTATTTTTCAACTGCTTCCTGATTACCGTTATTATCCATTCATTTATGTTTAAAGGTACAATTTTCCGTCCCCTTGGGTACACCAAATATCAAAAAAAAAATATAGAAACACTTTCGCCAGAGGGCTTGAAAAATAAACAAGTAAAAAAAACATTAAATTCGGCCGGGCCAAACTTTTGATACCCTCCACTTTAGGATAAAGGAAACATTAGAAGAAATGAGGCAAAAACCATTAAAATGCAATGTTTCGCCAAAGGAGCTAGCACCCATTATGACTTACAAATACCAATTTTCAGACAAATCCGTGAAAAAATGTGGCAAAATTCATCAAATTACCGAATATCGGGAGGTTCCGTTATATGGTGGCCATACCAAAACGTGGACCTTTAATTACAATGACTCGCCACACAAACTGGGACCTATTATGACCTACAACTACCAATTTTCAGAGAAATTCTTGAAAAAAATGTGTCAAAAATCATCAAAATACCGAATATTGGGAGGTACCGTTATATGGGGACTATATCAAAACGCGGACCTATACATACATTGTTTCGCCACACGAACTAGGACCCATTATGAACCACAAATACCAATTTTTAGACAAATCAGTGAAAAATGTGGCAAACATGCTATGTTTCGCCACCGGAGCTGGAACCCATTATGACCAACAGATACCAATTTTAGACAAATCCGTGGCATAATCAAATTACCGAATATCGGGAGGTACCGTTGTATGGGGACTATACCAGAACATGGACTGATATATCTCAAATAATGTGGGCTGTATCGTGATTTCAACAGACAGACAGACGGACATCGTTAAATCGACTTAGAATGTTATGCTGATTATGAATATATATACTTTATGGGGTCTACGACGAATATTTAAGGATGTTACAAAAGGAATGACAAAGTTAATATACCCTCCTTTCCAAGGTGGAGGGTATAAAAATAATTGAATATTTAAATTATAGAGAAAACACACAAATATCACTAACTTATGTTGTGATTTTGTTTTTTAAATTCTGAGAAAAAGGATGGGCTTTAAAGTTAACATTGCCAACTTGTCATTCTCAATCAGAATCTTGTCAATAGGTTGGGTTTTATTATTTTATTATTCTATAAGCTTAAAAATAATAATAAGCTTACGAAAGTAATACTATATTGCGCTAATTCTTTTAATAGTATAAAAAGTTAATTTTTGCCATATACATCCATTTTATTTCATTGATGAAATACGCACATAAAATACCGATAGATACCAATGTTGCCAACTTTTACTTCTTTTTTAAATCAAAATATTGAGTTTTAAAGTTACCGATTTCCTTTGGCAGCTTAAAAAAATCTAGTTAGATTAGAATATAGCTGCCATATATCTTCGTCCAATTTCAAGTACATTGTTCACAAAATTTGTAACATTAGCCTAAATAGGATGAATTTAGACTAGAAGCAAGTATATAAAATTTGTTGAAAATCGTTTAATGTGTAGCTATAACTCCCATATATATTTCAACCATAAAGAAAATGTATATCGTTTCGATCAGGCAAATAATGCATTGAAATTATTACAGAAACATGCATGCGAAGAAAAGCATCAGATACGATATACATGGTCTCAAAAATCTGTTTCCTGTACATAAAATCTTAAAAAAAGTGTCGGTAATGCTTATGTCACAATATGGTGGCATAACATTTTTTACTTCTACCAACGCCATCTTTTGAATCAAACTAACAATGAAATGTCCCATCTTTTTCATATTATACGATTAAGATATACTTTTCATAATATATATAATAATTTGCAGCAATTTGTTTTTTAGCCAATGTTGTCATGTGGTGTTGCCAACCAACAACAATGGAAAATGTCTGGCAAAAGCGCAGCTGAATTGCTGAATTTAAAATGCATAAAAAGAAAATCTCCTCAAGCGAACTTGCTGATTACTTCGCTAAGCAAGCCGCCGATGATGGGTGCATTATTCCATCCAATCTAGCTGTAAAAGATGCTTATGCAGCAATTTACGATACCCTGTGGGATGAATGGGTTAGCAAATACAAATTGCTATCTATTTCAAAAGGCACTCACTGTGACGACGTGTTTTCACTTTGAAACTGGGGTAGGTTCAGCGGGGGCCAGAGTCGTCACAAAAATTTATTTGTTAGGACATAAAGAGAGAGAGAGAGCGAAGCAAAAATATTTTCTTAAAACGTTATAAATTTATTTCCTTAAATAACACTAAACACTACACTAAACACAATAAAATCACGTTCAGAACGTTTTACGAAGAACACTAAATCACAAAGTTCAGTCGAAATGTTAATAAACGGGTAGCAGTGGTGGCAGCTTGGCACAGCGGCGGCCCGATGAATAGGCGAGCGACGAATAGAGTGGCGGCAGCTTGGCACAGCGGCGGCCCGATGAATAGGCGAGCGACGAATAGGGTGGCGGCGGCTTTGGCACAGCGTCGGCCCGTTGAATAGGCGAGCGACGAATAGTAGTGGCGGCAGCTTGGCACAGCGGCGGCCCGATGAATAGGCGAGCGACGAATAGGGTGGCGGCGGCTTTGGCACAGCGGCGGCCCGATGAATAGGCGAGCGACGAATAGTGTGGCGGCGGCTTTGGCACAGCGGCGGCCCGATGAATAGGCGAGCGACGAATAGTAGTGGCGGCAGCTTGGCACAGCGGCGGCCCGATGAATAGGCGAGCAACGAATAGGGTGGCGGCGGCTTTGGCACAGCGGCGGCCCGATGAATACGTCAGCAGCGAGTAGTAGTGGCGGCAGCTTGGCACAGCGGCGGCCTGATGAATACGCGCACGACGAATCGGGTGGCGGCAGCTTTGGCACAGCAGCAGCCCGATGAGTACGTCAGTCGCCGTCAACGCAGCCCGAAGAATAGGGAGTATTGCTACAACCCTCACTTGACCCTGCGTTCAGTCGCCGTCAACGCAGCCCGAAGAATAGGGAGTATTGCTACAACCCTCACTTGACCCTGCGTTCAGTCGCCGTCAACGCAGCCCGAAGAATAGGGAGTATTGCTACAACCCTCACTTGACCCTGCGTTCAGTCGCCGTCAACGCAGCCCGAAGAATAGGGAGTATTGCTACAACCCTCACTTGACCCTGCGTTCAGTCGCCGTCAACGCAGCCCGAAGAATAGGGAGTATTGCTACAACCCTCACTTGACCCTGCGTTCAGTCGCCGTCAACGCAGCCCGAAGAATAGGGAGTATTGCTACAACCCTCACTTGACCCTGCGTTCAGTCCAGTCACCACAAATAGTCAAGGCTTATTGTTTGGCTTACTAAGACTCAATTCAACCAAGGTTGCGCGCCTTTTCTTCCTCCCAATCACTCTTGACTTACCAGCCATCAACAGAAGACTGATCCCGATTGTGTGAAATGCGTCTCCTTTTATACCTTTTTGGCTGGACAACGATTGTTGTTTTCTCATGACAGCAGCTGATCCCAATCTGACAGTTTTTCGTAGTTCCGCCATTTGCCACCAGGGGTTCCAATGTTGTATTTTAAGTATACTTCTTTCTACTAGGGGACCTGTGTGACCGTTAATATTCAAATACATTTAAATTACATGACCCTGAGTAGCTATTAGTTTAATTCATAACTTAAATATTTTAATTCATTTTCAAACAAAAAAAATATAATTCATAGTTGATGTATATAACATAAGTAAGTAAAAATGGTATTTAAAATAATAATGTACCCCAAAAACGAAAGCATGACTTTTGGGCGTTACATGGCATCTCTTCCTCCCTCTGATTTTTGATTCCTTGATTTGCTTTCTCTATTGCTATTGGGTTTCAATAGCCAGGAAGCCCTAGGGTGTTATGTAACCTTTTATTTCTCCGACATGGGCACTTTGGTTCGACTATATCTCGGTCGAATAGGAAGGTATGTTAGAGACCAATTGCAGAAGTTCGGAGAGATACCTTCACTACCCCGTCTGCTGATATTATTATGCGGTACTGCTTGCCATCTTGTTTAACAATTCGCTTCAGTTTGTGTCCCTTTTTCCAATTGTTTTTAAACTTCTCGATACGGATTTGTAGGTTTTCGGGATAATTTGGCAGTTCGAGAAATGTGTTATCTTGCTCCATCGTGATGTTGAAATTTTGAGAATTGCGATGGTCTTTGCAGTATGGGCTTATATTAGGACACTGATTAGTTTGGGTATTGTCAATTTAATGTCTAAAAATAAAATAAGAAATTATAATGAAATGGCATCACATAAACGTAAGTGGAACTACAATCAACATTCTACTACTATGTCTACAATTTAATTTTGTTCTTCATAAAAAGGCTTAATTTCACTTAAGTGCGCGACGCGGGTGATGTTGCCTTTTCCTCGGACTACAACGATTACTGGAGATTGGAATTTTTGTACGACAAACGGCCCTCCGTATTTGGGCGCTAGTTTGGCGGCGAAATTTTCGACGGCCTTCGACTGAGGATGTAGACGAACTAGAACTTGCTCCCCAATCTTTGGTTTCCAAACTCGTCGTCTAAGGTTGTACTGTCTCCGCTGGTTTTGAGATGCTTTTGCCAAGTTTCGACGCACTATCTTAAATATTTCTTTCAACTCCTGGGCACGGTCTTCTGGTAAGACTATTCTAGCACCAGTTCCTGTTGTGAGCTGATCATATAATGCCTGGGGCAGTCGCGGTTCTCTTCCTTGTGTCAGGTATGCCGGCGAATATCCAGTGGATTCTGATGCACTAGTGTTTATGGCTAACATTATTTCGGGCAGCATATCGTCCCATGTATTATGTTGTTTCGAAACTTGTGCTATCATTGTTTTCACTGTCCGATTTGTCCTTTCAGTAGGGTTCTCTTGCGGGGTGTAAGGAGCCGTAAGTTGATGCTTTATACCCATTTCTGCTAGGAATTTTTCGAATTGGTTGCTAGTGAATTGGGTTCCGTTATCGGTTATCAATATTTTTGGAACCCCATATCTAGAAATAATTCTTTCTCTGCATGCCTTTATTAATCCCTCTGTCGTAGCCTTCCGCAATGGAACCAACTCCGTCCATTTTGAGAATCTATCCATAATAACGAGTAGCATTGAGTTACCGTGCTTAGATCGCGGTAGGGGTCCTACGAAGTCCGCACAAATAGTGGCCCATGGTTCCTCCGGGATTCTTATCAACATTTCCCCTGCTGGTTTCTGTTGGCTGACCTTATATTTTTGGCAACATTCGCACTGCTGGACATAACGTTTGATGTCCTGGAACATACCAGGCCAAAAATATCGGTTCGCCACCTTGTTGCTAGTCTTTCGCACTCCCAAATGACCTCCGGTGACACTGTCATGATTTTCTCTAAGGACCTGAATCCTTGATCCGGTGGGCACACACAGCTTCCATGGTGTGCAATCTTCATCGTTTATTTGCTTGGGAAAATGTCGATAAACATTTCCCTCAATGATTGTATAGTCTGGATACTTCTTCGGATTCTTGGTTATGGTTTCCTTCAACTTTTCTAGCCATGGGCACGGACTGGTGTCATATTTTACTGTGGCTAGGTCTAACGTTTCCAAAGGTGTTCTCGAAAGCGCATCCGCCACAACGTTCTGTTTTCCTCTACGGTATCTGATCAAAAAATTATATTGCTGTAGCTCGAGAGCCCAACGTGCGAGTCGACCTGTAGGGCTTTCAATAGAATTTAACCATTTTAGGGCCAAATGATCGGTAATAACTATAAACTGGTAACCCTCTAAATAGGGTCTCATGTGTCTGATGCCCCACAGTATGGCTAGACATTCCTTTTCAGTCGCTGAGTAGTTCTTTTCAGCCTGTTTTAAATGTCTGCTGGCGTAGGCTATGACACGTTCCACGTTATCTAACTCCTGTGTTAGAACTGCTCCAAGGCCATAGTTGCTGGCATCAGTTTGCAATATGAACGTCTTTGTGAAATCCGGACAAGCCAGAACGGGGGCTTCAGTTAACTTTGCTTTTAGGTCTGAGAATGCTTCTTGTTGTTCGGGACCCCATTTCCAATGTTTTCCCTTTTTAAGAAGACTAGTCAATGGTTGTGAAATTGTTGCAAACTGTGGGACAAATCTTCGGTACCAAGATGCTACTCCAAGAAATCTTCGTACCTCCTTTACCGATGTTGGAGGTTTCATTTCCACTATTGCGGCAACTTTATCTGGATCCGTCTTTATTCCCTCGCTACTCACAACATGGCCTACATACTTCGTTTCTTTTCTGAAAAATTCGCATTTCTCAATGTTTATTCTCAGGTTAGCTGATCGCAATCTTCTGAACACTTCTCTCAAGTTCCGCAAGTGTTCCTCAAACGTTTTTCCAATGACGATGATATCGTCAAGGTATGCAAAAGCGTGGGGGTCCATTTCAGGCCCAATCACACTATCTAATGCCCGTTGGAAGGTTGCCGGTGCTGAATGCAAACCGAAAGGCATCACTTTCCACTGATATAGACCTTTACCAGCTACCGCAAAGGCCGTGTATTTTCTGCTCTCCTTCGCCATAGGTATTTGCCAATATCCGTCTTTAAGGTCCAGGCTACTCACGTATTTGGCATCCCGTAGTCGATTCAGTATTGTGTCGATGCGGGGTAAAGGGTAGGCATCTGGAACAGAACGTTTATTCAATTGGCGAAAATCCATACAAGTTCTCCAATTCCCATTTTTCTTTCTGACTAATGTGATGGGGAAACAGTATGGGCTTGTAGACGGCTCTATACATCCTCGTTCTTCGAGCTTTCTCACTTCGGCATTAATCACGGCTTGCATTGCAGGATTTCGCGGAGCATATCTTAATTTAATGGGTCGATCGTCGGTCATTACAATCTTATGTTCAGCTATTGACGATAGGCCATTTAATTGTTGGAACTTAGGGAGTTCCTGTGCCAGAAAATTTTCAACGATCTCACATTGCGTTTTACTCAATTCATCGTTTAAGAATTTAGGTCTGGGGGATACATTATTCGTAGCTGTCATTGTATCTATTACCTCTTTTGATGGGGTTTCCTCTCCTATAGCCACGGTACAATGCTCCGTTGATGTGGTTGGCTTACTTAATTTGACACTTATACCGGCGCAGTGAATGGTCGTGTGGAACTGTTTTAGAAATTCCAATCCCAATATGATGTTTTCCTTGAATTGCGGCATGATGAGAAATGTAACATCTGAGCTTTGGTTTCCAAATGTAACAGGTAACACTGTTGATCTTGTGATGTTCACCGTGGTGCCGTCTGCGAGGATAACATTTGCCTCATGCCGTGAATAAGTAAACCTTTTCTTGATTTTTTCCGCAAATTCTCTTTTTATAAAACAGCTAGTGGCACCCGTGTCGACAGTTGCTTTAATAGCTTTCCCCTCTATTAAGACAGTTGCAGTAAGGCGATATTCTTCACATTGCAATGAGGTAATATTCTGGTTACTCTTCTTTGCCGGGGGTTCATCCTGCTGCGTTTCTGGATTGGATGAGCTTTCGTTTAGCACTTGGTCACCTTGATTGGTGCAATACAGGTTATTTCTAGAGTTGTCCGCACGTCGATTATAGTTTTGTTGATTTCGAGGCTGTTCTGACCGAGAATTATTTGGTATGCTTTCGAGTTCGTCTGCCAAGGAGATCAATTCCGAAAGTGTGGTAAAGTCTTTACGGCGAATGTACCATTGATAATCCGAATGCGCGTTTCTAAAAATTCGTTCCAATTTTTGTTCTTCGGTCATATTGGTGTGCTGCATAAGATGCTGTATAGAGAGTACATATTCCTTAAACGGCTCCTTATTACGCTGTATCCTTCTCCTAATTTCATCCTCCAATTTCTCAAAGTATCTCGGTGGCAAAAAGAATTTCAGAAAATCACTCTTAAATTCGTTCCAGGTAGTCCAGTGTCGGTTGTTGTTCCTTAGCCAGATTAAAGCTTTACCTCGTAACAACTCTGGCATTACTTTAATTATTTGATTCAATTCCACGATGTACATTTCAGCCATTTCTTCTACGCGTTCTACGAATCCAATAGGGTCCATTCCATTTTCAAAAGTAATATTCCATTTTCGGATTTGGTCGAGAATTACGAGTAACGACGAATTATTGGATGGCTTGGGCGGAGAATCTTTTTGAAATCCATATTCGGGGTTTGTTGGCGACATCTTCTGTACTTTTTGATCGTTTGTTACCCCTGTGCTTGACTCTCCATGTGACCTTTCCGCGGAAATGTGGGGAAGGGCGTACTCTGTTTTTATTGGGGATAATACTATTGCTTCTGCTCCACACGGTGTTACGGTTATAAGGGGTTGTTTTGTGACGGCTCGCAATGTCGGCGATTTGGTCGGACTGGTACTTTCATGTTTGTTCTGCAACTCTATAAGCCGTCTGTATACATCGGCTTCATGGTCGTTGTGGAGAAATTTAGCCCATCTTTTTCGGAGATCGTCCACTTTTCCAACTGGATCAAGATTGAATTCAGTAAGATATGTTACCAAGTCTTCTTGCTTTAGCATATAGGCCCAGGAGACCTTCAACATTGTCTTTTCGTTTGACATTTTTTTTTTTTTTTTTTTTTTTTTTTATTATTTTTACTTGTTTCAGTTTTTTTTTTTTTAACTGTTTTTTTTTTCACTGGGTTTTCATCTGTATTTGTCTAATTATTGTTCACTCATTTATTTATTCTTTCTCTCTTTTATAGTCCCTGCTCGGGCGCCATTGTGACGACGTGTTTTCACTTTGAAACTGGGGTAGGTTCAGCGGGGGCCAGAGTCGTCACAAAAATTTATTTGTTAGGACATAAAGAGAGAGAGAGAGCGAAGCAAAAATATTTTCTTAAAACGTTATAAATTTATTTCCTTAAATAACACTAAACACTACACTAAACACAATAAAATCACGTTCAGAACGTTTTACGAAGAACACTAAATCACAAAGTTCAGTCGAAATGTTAATAAACGGGTAGCAGTGGTGGCAGCTTGGCACAGCGGCGGCCCGATGAATAGGCGAGCGACGAATAGAGTGGCGGCAGCTTGGCACAGCGGCGGCCCGATGAATAGGCGAGCGACGAATAGGGTGGCGGCGGCTTTGGCACAGCGTCGGCCCGTTGAATAGGCGAGCGACGAATAGTAGTGGCGGCAGCTTGGCACAGCGGCGGCCCGATGAATAGGCGAGCGACGAATAGGGTGGCGGCGGCTTTGGCACAGCGGCGGCCCGATGAATAGGCGAGCGACGAATAGTGTGGCGGCGGCTTTGGCACAGCGGCGGCCCGATGAATAGGCGAGCGACGAATAGTAGTGGTGGCAGCTTGGCACAGCGGCGGCCCGATGAATAGGCGAGCGACGAATAGGGTGGCGGCGGCTTTGGCACAGCGGCGGCCCGATGAATACGTCAGCAGCGAGTAGTAGTGGCGGCAGCTTGGCACAGCGGCGGCCCGATGAATAGGCGAGCGACGAATAGGGTGGCGGCGGCTTTGGCACAGCGGCGGCCCGATGAATACGTCAGCAGCGAGTAGTAGTGGCGGCAGCTTGGCACAGCGGCGGCCTGATGAATACGCGCACGACGAATCGGGTGGCGGCAGCTTTGGCACAGCAGCAGCCCGATGAGTACGTCAGTCGCCGTCAACGCAGCCCGAAGAATAGGGAGTATTGCTACAACCCTCACTTGACCCTGCGTTCAGTCGCCGTCAACGCAGCCCGAAGAATAGGGAGTATTGCTACAACCCTCACTTGACCCTGCGTTCAGTCGCCGTCAACGCAGCCCGAAGAATAGGGAGTATTGCTACAACCCTCACTTGACCCTGCGTTCAGTCGCCGTCAACGCAGCCCGAAGAATAGGGAGTATTGCTACAACCCTCACTTGACCCTGCGTTCAGTCGCCGTCAACGCAGCCCGAAGAATAGGGAGTATTGCTACAACCCTCACTTGACCCTGCGTTCAGTCGCCGTCAACGCAGCCCGAAGAATAGGGAGTATTGCTACAACCCTCACTTGACCCTGCGTTCAGTCCAGTCACCACAAATAGTCAAGGCTTATTGTTTGGCTTACTAAGACTCAATTCAACCAAGGTTGCGCGCCTTTTCTTCCTCCCAATCACTCTTGACTTACCAGCCATCAACAGAAGACTGATCCCGATTGTGTGAAATGCGTCTCCTTTTATACCTTTTTGGCTGGACAACGATTGTTGTTTTCTCATGACAGCAGCTGATCCCAATCTGACAGTTTTTCGTAGTTCCGCCATTTGCCACCAGGGGTTCCAATGTTGTATTTTAAGTATACTTCTTTCTACTAGGGGACCTGTGTGACCGTTAATATTCAAATACATTTAAATTACATGACCCTGAGTAGCTATTAGTTTAATTCATAACTTAAATATTTTAATTCATTTTCAAACAAAAAAAATATAATTCATAGTTGATGTATATAACATAAGTAAGTAAAAATGGTATTTAAAATAATAATGTACCCCAAAAACGAAAGCATGACTTTTGGGCGTTACATCACTTTGCGCAAATGTTTTCATCGCCTCCCAAAAGGCACTGGCATGGTCCTTAGAACCTGGAGAAATAAAATTAGTTATTCGCTTGCTGTCTGGTCACACATATTCAAAAGTTTACCTTCACCAAATTAAAGCTGCAAACACCAGTCCCTGCACAGTTTGCAGTGTACCTGAAACGGAAAATCATTCAATATTTGTATGCAAGAAATATGACCACCTGAGAAGTGGTTATCATTTTTTCAACGATTATAACAACTTATTAGATATTCTAAAAAAACTGTACGCACCAAAAATATCAAAGAACTTTGCAACTTTATTCACCCAGTACATTTGAAATTGTAAACAAACAAATACTATCGTCACCAACATTCAAAATCATATATTCACATAGTGAACCGAACTGGTTACTCACTTTGTTTTAGCAGATCCAAAATAAGCAGTCTTAGTACATAGGTACTATGGGAACCTATCTAACAATCCATCAAAATCCAAAACCACGGAATCGACCATAATTGAAAATTTGTACGCGCCCCAAAATTTAAGTGGAAAAGTCTGGCAATTTATATAATTTTTTCTAGCAATTTATAAATATGGTATGTGTTATTTCGTTATTATATTATTTATTTTATGTATTTCAAATTTCCAACAAATTCCAATTTTCATGGTAACATAAGAATTTTTTATATACTTATAAATTTAAATTTTTTTCAATCTCTTTTCAGATTACATCGAATATAGCGCAACAGATTTTTATAAATAATGGTGTGTATGAGGGGAGTTGAAAAAATAATAATATCAAGAAGGTTCTAAAATATTTTTTGTATTTTAGTATGGAATGTCATCTTCCATAATCAACAAAAAACTTGTATCCTTTTTACCGTTTTTGTTTTATTTAAAAAAAATGGTGAAGAGTTTTCAACTGTTTTTGCGTTGAATTTAGATTAGTCTAGTTTTCTGTTCTGTTGTTCTTGCGTTTGCGGTTCTCTTGAGTTTTTATCCCATTATTAGTGGGGAATCGGACATTTGTTTGAAAGGTCATTGTCCCGGCAGCTGTTTCGATGCGACTACCTTTTATTATTACTCCTTTTTCATAAAAATATGTATCCTTTTTGTCTTCATTCTTAAGAAAGGGTTTGTTCTTTTTTACTGATTGTTCTTTTTACTGATGAACATCGAAAAGAAAACAAGTGAATGGAAGCAACGAAATGCTTTCATTTAAATTTATCTCTGTTTTTGGCGATGTAACCCCATTGTACTCTGCAGAGACCTATGTTAAAGGCTGGTTTTATATTGGCAGATCCACTGAGACCAACAAAACAGCAACTGAGAAACAAAATATCAAATAATGAGTTTGTAAAAAAACTCTGACTAAAACCCTCAAAATACATAGAATTAAAAAGTACCGTTATAAGTGGACTTCACAAAATTTTGCAGGGAGAGATTCCCAAAATATCTAACATTTGAAAGTTTCGTTATATATGGTCCTATCCTACTTATAGCGGACCTATCTTCGATACTCATTTTTTTATACCCTCCACCATACTATGGAGGGTATATTAATTTTGTCATTCCGTTTGCAACTCCTCGAAATACTCATGCCAGACCCAACAAAGTATATATATTCTTGATCAGCGTAAAATTCTAAGACGATTTAGCCATGTCCGTCTGTCTGTCTGTGTGTCTGTCTGTCTGTCTGTTCGTCTGTCTGTCTGTTGTAATCACGCTATCTTTCGAACAAATTGAGATAGAAGGCTAAAATTTTGCACACATATTTTTCCCGTAGGCAGGTTAAGTTCGTAAATGGGCCATGTAGGTCCAAGTTATCATATAGCCCCATATAACGGTACCTCCCGATATTCGGTATTTTGATGATTTTAGCGACATTATTCACCGGAATTGTTTCAAATTTGGCATTTGAATTTCGTAACGGATACTACAGCCTAATGCTAGGAACACAATTGGAGCGAACGACGAATTTTTTCGCGGCGTATGTTCGTCGTCAAAAATAAAAACCATATGTGTATATGGAAGTGCACACAATCACGGCGCCGGCGAAAATTTCGTCGGTCGCCGCGAACTCAATTAGCTTTATTTCTATTTCATACGCCGGCGAACGGCGACAAAACAGTACAAGGTGGCCATACTTGTACGAATTTTATGTGTTTTAGTAAATAAAGTTACTTTTTACTTAAAAATTTGTTATGGTCACTCTACTATCTGTTATTCGTATAAAAAAAACATAAATAATTTGTTTATTTATTTGTGCACTTGCGCCTGAGTGAAGATGGATATCAGTGAATTTATAATAGAAAAGATGGACATAACTGAAATTATAAAGAATTATGAGTTCTTGTATAATTTTCATTGTAGTCAACAAATGAGCAAAAAGTAAACAACTTCATCAGCTGTTTTATAATTTCGTCGGTATTGTGTTCCATACGACGAATTTTCGCGGCTCATTTTGTCGCCGCGTAGGGCGAAATTCGTCGTTCGCTCCAATTGTGTTCCTAGCATAAGACAGAAAATTATCTGTGCAGGTCCACGTCTTCGTGTAGCCCCCATATAACGGTACCCCCCGATATTCGGTATTTTAATGATTTTAGCGACATTATTCACCGGAATTGTTTCAAATTTGGCATTTGAATTTCGTAACGGATACTACAGCCTAAGACAGAAAATTATCTGTGCAGGTCCACGTCTTCGTGTAGCCCCCATATAACGGTACCCCCCGATATTCGGTATTTTGATGATTTTAGCGACATTGTTTACCGGAATCGTTTCAAATTTGGTATTTGAAGTTCGTAATGAATATTTCCCCCTTAGTCAAAAAATGAGCCACGTAGGTCCACGCATGGTACAATGAAGAGAAGGTAGGTCAACTTTGAAAAAATTGCAAGTATAGAGGTCTACCTGTTTGGCTTGTAATGTCAGAATTACTATCAAAACAATAAAAAAGCAAACAACTTGTTGCATTGGTTTTGAATAAATAATTTAAAACCGCGAAAACTGAATGAATGGTCAAAATTTCTTTTCAAAATCATGTTCTATATATCTCTTATGGTTTATTTCGCGACAAAAACTGTAGATTTTGTCGATGCATTCGTTGCAATAAGCATTTTGAAAACACCCGAATTTGAATATTTTCTGAACAATTTTTTATTATTGAAAAGAAGACACACACATAAGCAAATGAAGTTGACATATTAAGCCAGAAAAATAAAAAAATTAAATCATATGGTAGTTCTGCCCTACCTTGAATTCATTGTACCATGGGTCCACGTCTTCATATAGCCCCCATATTCGGTATTTTGATGATTTTAGCAACATTATTTAACGGAATCGTTGCAAATTTGGTATTTGAAGTTCGTAATAGATACTGCAGCATAAAACAAAAATGGGCCATGTAGGTCCACGTATTCGTATAGCCCCCATATACCGTACCCCCGATATTCGGTATTTTGATGATTTTAGCGACATTATTTACCGGGATTGTTCCAAATTTCGCGTGTGAAGTTCGTAATGGATACTTCAGCCCATGCCAGAAAATTGTCTGCGCAGGTCCACGTCTTCGTATAGCCCCCATATAACGCTACATTATAAACAGATTTTTCTTCAAGTTTCGCATTTAAATATTGTAATAACATATAAAAAAGTTGCCTATGCAGGTCCACGTCGTCGTATAAGCATTCGGTATTTTTAAGATTTTAACAAAATTTTTAACGGTTTTTATTTTTTTTTTTTTTTTGGAAATTGCCAAAATTTGTACCAAATGGTGGAGGGTATTAAAAGTTCGTCCCGGCCGAACTTACAGCTTTTTTACTTGTTTGACATCAACACAGTAACTTGCATTCATATTCAACTAATCAAAATGTGAAAGTGTGTTATATGCAAAAAGAAAGAAGTTTGTGGAAATGGACCTTTTTTCTATCCCAAAGGACAAATATAGGAGAAAGGTTGGAGTCAAATATGCGGCATTGAATTGTCTAAAAAGGGAGCTCATAGAAAATTCTTATTACAGCATTAGCATTACCTGAAGTATTAAAAAGGCTGGTAGTGGAAGATTTAGGACATTTGGACCCAGAATCCTTGATTTAATTTAATGTTTCAGAGTAGAGTCAAGCATATCAAGTTACAATGACTACGTTGATCACGTCATAAAAATGAATGTTATCGTCATAATTTAAGATATACAGCTATATTGCAATTTTATGTGGTTTTAAGACATATATAGGATCTCAAATAAACTATTTTACCATGTCAATTATATTACATCACTTCATTTAGCCCATACGCTGAGTGACCTGGATCGTAGTTTTGCTCGGATAATTTTATTTGGTTTGTTTACGTGATGGTGGCCCACTGGCTTGTTATTCCAGAGCAAAGTTATTACAGATTCCTTTGATTTCACATCTATTTTGGGATTGTATAAGGCAATATTTAAAATGACCCTTTAAATATTTTTTCTCGGTAGAGTTTTTTTACGGGATTTCATTGTCAAAGGACCCACTTATGGCTAGCTTTTGGTTGTATAATATTTTGATCATATGTTGTTCACTAATTGTCAATATGGCAATTTAGTTTCTATAACAATAATGTTGTTATTGTGATATGTTATTTGTTGTAGCCATGGTAGAAGAATATAGGTAGACGCATCGACACAGCTGCTGGGACAATGAACTGTCAAACCAATTTTGGAATTGAAAATGTTGAATGAAAAATTATTTAAATTTGCAAAAATTGTTAAAAAACTCGAATTATAATAACCTCCTAATGACGTCGTATAAGAAAACATTTAAAAATCTACTCATATTTGAAAATTTAAAAAAAAAATTTAAAATTTTTTGACATATCAGTGCTCCCAAGTGTTGATGCATCTACCTGTATTCTTCTGCCATGGTTGTAGCTGATGCATAACCTTATAAACACACCTTGGTTATAACCATGGTACAATGATATCAAGGTAGGGCTATGATACCATATGATTTCAATTTTTTTATTTTCTTGGCTTAATATGTCATCTTTATTTGTTTATGTATGAGTTTTCTTTTCAATAACAAAAAAATTGTTCAAAAAACATTCAAATTCGGATGTTTTCAAAATGTTTATTTCATCGTATGCATCGACAAAATCTAGAGTTTTTGTAGCAAAATAATCCTTTAGAGATATATAGAACCTGGTTTTGAAAAGAAGTGTTGACTTTTCATTCAGTTTTCGCGGTTTTCAATTATTTATTCAAAGTAAATGCAACAAGTTGTTTGATTTTTTTATTGTTTTGATAGTAATTCTGACATTACAAGCCAAACAGGTAGACCTCCATACTTGCAATTTTTTCAAAGTTGACCTACCTTCTCTTCATTGTACCATGGTTATAACCAATTAAAATTGTTTGAAAACAGATATCTTAAAACTAAACTAAACTAAACTAAGACAAAGAAACAGTTGCAATATTTTTTATCTCAAAACACATAGGCTTGTTATTACATCCATGGTACAATGAAAAAAGGTAACCTCATTTCGATTTAGCTTTGCCAACTCCACATTTTCTGTAATTTACCTTGTCAAATTTCAATGCATAACAAACAGTTCCATCTCTGAATTAGTGTGTATACAATGGATTTATGAATATAGATTTTGACAATAAGATATTGTCAAATTTGAAAAAAATGTAAACTTATGATTACATGACTTTACCTTCTTAGTTCTACCATGATTCCATTTTAAAAAATAAATAAATGATAAATAAAAAATGGTGTTGTCGGACACATAAATCGTTTTCGTTATTACATCCCTGGTACCATGGTACAGTGAAGAGAAGGTAGCTCAACTTTGAAAAAATTGCAAGTATAGAGGTCTACCTGTTTGGCTTGTAATGTCAGAATTAATATCAAAACAATAAAAAAAACAAAAACAACTTGTTGCATTTATTTTGAATAAATAATTAAAAAACGCGATAACTGAATGAAAGGTCAACACTTCTTTTCAAAATCATGTACTATATATCTCTAAAGGATTATTTTGCTACAAAAACTCTAGATTTTGTCGATGCATGCGTTGAAATAAACACTTTGAAAACACCCGAATTTGAATGTTTTCTGAACAATTTTTTTGTTATTGAAAAGAAAACACATACATAAACAAATAAATATGACATATTAAGCCAAGAAAATAAAAAAATTAAAATCATATGGTATCATAGCCCTACCTTGATATCATTGTACCCTGGGTCAGACCATCTTCCCATCATCTTTTAACATGAAGTTTACTGAATTCATGTTGCCATATCTTATATTGATATTTTGGCAATAACGGCCAAATTTATTTAAATAAAAAATGGATAACGCAAATCGTTTATTTTATATTGAAGAACTCAATTATCGGGCTTGTTACAAAATCGTATCGTAATGGTTTGAATTCCGTAATTCAAAATCGTTCGTTTTTGTTTTAGCTTCTCAGATTTCGTACGATTCGCTGTAAATAAGGCAACATTATATACTCAATATGGTAACATTAGGGGAATGAAAGTACGAATGAGGAATCAAAACAAAACACATGATTAGAAAACATTGTAGAAGTGTAAATTGTGCAAAATATTCTGTTTAAAAGAGTTGTTTGTGCAATAAGAAACATTGGAATTGATTCCTTAACTTCACTGAGCACATATTTGTTGAATGCCTATGCCTGCCCCCAAAATATTAATTAATGATTAAATGATTAAACAGCATACCATAATACATATTTCACATATTTTAAGATACTTACATTTTTGCACAAAATTCTTTTTTGAGTGTTCTTTTTGTTGTTTTTTTTTTCTTTGCTTCAGTTTATTATTCGTAATACCACATTGTTTGGTTTTCACATATGAATAATTTTTGTTTGAAGATAAAAGTGGCTTTCAAGTTTTTTAAAGTTACAAGTGTCCATAAAAATACAATTTCACTTGCAAAAAGAAAAGTTGTTTCAAACCGAAAAAATTGCGTTTTTTGTTTTCTGAAGAAGCTAAATACGGAAGAGTTTCGTACGAAATTCGTTCCCATGACATGCCTGTATAAATTTATTTCATGGAATTAATTACAAATTCGTCTTGTTTATTATTTTTAAACTAAAATGAAGATGGCATTGTTAAAAAAAAGTCAATGACTGCCAGTTACTTACAATAAAAAACTTGCCATATCTCTGTAAAAAATTTATTTATTTTAACGGAAAGATGTAATAATGAAAACCCGGTAATGTAAACTTTATCCTTCACTTTTCCTAAAGTGGGTGAGAACAAAACTGAACTACAAAGGAAATATATAGGAACGGGCTTAAGGCCTATTTTTGGGTCATATTCAAAACTTTGACAGAAATTAGTTAAGTAAGTTAATTTTCGCAGCAGTGCAAATATATATAACAGCTTTGGCGTTAAACATTACATTAATTAATGTTATTATTATGCATAAAGAATACATCTATTTAAATATGAATTTGAAACTGATTCCACAAATAACCACTTTTTATCAACATTTCCTGCATTGACCTTGTTCTGGGTTTTTAATACAACGCTATACCAGCTTTATTTTAGTGGTGCGACACGTCATGTATTAGGTTAGCGCACAGGATTTAAGTAATCAGTAGTCGGTAACTTGACTATAGTTTGAATTGTTTGAGATCGGAACTGTATGAACATCGTATCGTATCGTCGATGCTCAATATAATTTAAAACGTCGTGCGAAAAGGAGTGTCACGGTATCTCTCTATATTTATTACAAAAAAAGGTAAGAAATATTTTCTTTATTTAAAAAAAAATTGGACTTAAAAGGCGCAACGGTTGTTGCGAATTATTATTTCCAATGTATATTTACCGAGTGAAATTATTTCGTAGTAGTATATAGATATAAATATGTGAGATTTTACAAGACCCGGCAAACATTTCTCGGTTTCAATTCTGTGTCATAAAGTAGTGTGAGCTTGGAGAATGGGTTTAAATGAAGATAATTGCAAAAAAGAAGTAATAGAGAAGAAAAATGTTAAAAATGTATGTGTACATTTCCAACTGGTTTCTTTTACATTCTTCGTGCCATTTTGCTGTTATAATCTTGTTGTTGTTGTGGAAATGTTGCTGCTTGTATGACGCTGCTGCTATTGTTGAGAAGAGATTTTGCTAGCTGCTGGCTGGATGGATATTGTTGCTACAATTCCAAGTGGAGAAATTTTTAACAGCAAATCTTCTCGTACAGCAGATTCCAATTAGATAGACAGTAACAGTTAGACTTGTAACGTTTTTTTCTTTTTGGTTGTTTGTATGTGTGCTGTGGTCCGAAAAGTGATTTTTGTGCATCCGCAAAATGTCTATGACTAGTAAAAAACACAGATGCAGCATTCGCTGTCTACTGTTAGGATGACATACGTACATACATACAAAAGAAAATCCGAGATATGGATTCTAACAAGTATTTTGCCATGGCATACCAATAGACGACGCTCAGTAAGAAATGAACAAATAGATGTGGGCCGGCTAGTCAGTCAATGGTAGACAACAACAGGCGTATTTCGTTGGAAGTAGAATAAAAGGAACGTTATTCGTATCCATTACATACACCTGTTTCAATAATATATATTTTTTTGTTTTACTTCGCAATGGGCGTGGTTGTGCAAAATAAAACTCCATTATCATTTGAGGTCTTTAATCTGGAAGACGACAAATGAATAAAGATATGAAGAAGAACTTACAAAACAAAACGACTTGGAGGGAAATCAGTCTGAATCATCAATAATATCGCAACCATTAAATCTAAATGTATACAGATGTATCACCACCACGTATGTATGTACATATTTATGTTTGTATTTACATGCATACAGCATGATGTATGCGGACAAATAACGTTTGCGATAAAAAAAAAGTATTTAGTTCGATTTTATTAATCACAGGGAGAGTCGACGTCAGTGTCCAATGCATTCTATATATGGTTTAAAATTGGACATTGTTTGCGGTGATGGAGGTGGGAGGCGGGGACGCGGTGGTGGTGATTGTTAACAGAAATTAGTCACTGCAATTAAGACAAAGAAATATTTTTTCCGTTAAATTCATGACGGACGTCTGGCTAGTAAAAGGCAACAGCGAAGAATATATCGGGGGTGGAGATCGATGCACAACTTACCGGCAATGTGGCTGTATTGTATGTATGTACCTATACTTCAGCGGCATACAAGCACATGCAGTTGCCCAACAAAACACCCTGTCTAAGGAAATGTACAACAACAAATGCAATGCTTGTTAAAACATTTTTGTTGTGCATGGGCAAATTTGCATAAAAATATTTAAAAATTCAAATCGTGTACATAGAATGTTTAATATATCTTGTCTTTATTTTATTTCACTTCATTTCCGAAGTTTTCAACGTTGATGTATTTTTACAACGGATGTATACTTCTGATGATTTGTGAGTAGTTGTAGCTAACAACCGATAGCTTGTTTAAAAACTAGGAAGTGGAAGTAATAAATAATGGTGAACATTTTTATATCTACTTATCCATTTCTTTTAATTTTTCCAAAATAATAATTTTTATCAGAATGCAACGGAGACACAAAAATATTTTTTTTTATAATTTTAAAGTTGTTTTTGCCAGCACAGGGAAATCTCTATTTTTTAGATAGTACGAGTAACCCAATTATTTTCTTATGGACTACACGTAAGGAGATTATAGAACAACATGTAATAGTCATACTCTTATTCATCGTTATTTTTAGACGCTTCTTATTACTGCAATTGCGCTTCGTAAGTTAAATGAATCAATTGTATATTTAATCAATTGCTAAATAATATAGCCATTGATTAGATAAACATGTGTACCCAGTTGATATTCAAAATTCTCAACAACATAAAAGTCCAACATTGCATTTGCTACCTAAACAGGTAAATAATAAAGGAAGGCTATTTTTTTTGCATTTGGGCGAAGCTAATGAACAAAGACTTTTCTGGATGTGTCTTCATATTCGATAAGAAATACTGATATCAATATTTGTAGAAATTTGTCAACTGTATGGGGATTAAAGAGGAGAATTCGGGTCGGGTCGTGTTCTTTGTCATTGTGGGAATGATTTGAGGGTATATTGAGAATGGTCACGAATGTCGTAAATAGTTCGCATATTTGGTTTTCTTGTGTATTTTCATTAATTTCTGAAACGGTGTTCAGATTATTTCAGTGATATTATAACCCGATGCTATGAGGGTGGAAGTACATAAAAAGCTTGAAGTCTTGGCTAGGCATATTAATGTCAAATTATAAGGGGAAATGACGGCAGGATTTTAGTGCGGCTCTGTTATCCCTTTATGAAATGTCACAAAATATGCCTAGCCATGACTTCAAGCTTCTGATGTACTTACTCCACTTATTTGCGGAATTTTAAAGAAATATATTCCCTGCTGGCTTTTAAACACTAAAATATGTTTTTAGATTTGTGACGTCATTGACATTTTTCACATTCGAAAAGAAAAAAATCGGAATGCATAATTCACGGGGAATCTATTCGTATGTAATTTTTCACGTTTCTCCTGCTACGAACTAATTATTCTCGAGACAAAAGTCCGTCTTAATCCAAATTAAATTTCTAAATATAGTTTATTTAACTTGGAATCGAATTTTAAAAGTCATTTACATATAGAACCAACATATAGAAGATTTCAAAGTTTTGACCAATAAATGTTGTATTAAATTTAAAAAATGTTTCGAGAATGCTAAATTTGTTTATTATAACAAAGAATAAATTTTGTCATTCCAATCACCGTGTGAGTCGTCTTCTTAAATAATAAAAGATAAAGAGTCGTTGACATTTTAGGAAAGATTGATTTTTTCGGTTCTTCATTTTGTTGTTTCCGATTTCTAATTTCAAAGAGTTTGGATATGGGTCTGAAGTTGTTGTTTAAATGACCATGGCTATATAAAATAGAACAATGAAAAAGAGTGTCATTGATATATTTCATTTGTTGGCGTATCATTATGATTAATTTGAAAATTATGCCTTAAAACCACAATATATTTTTAAATATTGTGTTTTTGTTTGATCTAGTTTTCTTTATTAGATTTGAGAACACTGTTATTAGTCACATAACATATGATTTATTTGACGAAAAAAATCCCATTTAGATATGTAGGATAAAAACACATATGTTTGAAAACAATAGTTAATATTTTTTTATGTACTACTCCATTTTTGTAAATATAAAAAAAATTAATATGAATAATCGCTCATTTCACTTTAGAACATTTCATCAAGAAAGTGCTGTAGCAAATAACCAACAGCAACATCTCGCGTCCTTGTTTAAATTTCATTTACAGAACGTTATTATGTTGATTTTTAGCCGTTGGGCGGTGGTTATGGTCACAACATCAACCCCATTCTGTTTGTGTTCCCTTGACATTGGTCGCTGTGGCGTTTCTGCGACCGGCAATGTTGTTGCAACATTCACTATAAATATGTATGTACAAATATGTATGGGTATACATGGGCAGTTGTATTATCTACCTCAGTGGCTTGTTGTGTCTACATACACTGTATATAAGAGAATTTTTACCGGCACATATTAAGAATGCATAAAGCAATACTTTCCATTTTTCAACACTCTTCATTTATTATGCGAAGGAGGTAATATATTGAATATCCGTTCGATGGTTTCAATCATTCTTTGTCCAAGTAACAAATGAGCGATAATCAATGTAAATATTCATTTTATTTATTATTGGGAAACAATATTGTTCTCTAATAACAATCCCAATATATAAATACCATTTAGTTGCAAATTTTAAATATTACTTTTGTAATGTTTTGAGGAGGAGATTCCCTAGTGGCATTGCGGGTGTGTAAGTGTGCTGGTTTGTTTAAGGCATGCTCCCTTATAAAGGGGGAGCAGTACTCTATTTCCTGTATACCTACATACAATACATAAATATTCATTCACTTTTATTCCTCCACACCCTCTTTGTTTCTTGAGTGCTCAATCGAAACTCCTTATTCCTAAAATAAACTGCCCTGTTGTGGAGGACTTGAGAACAATGTGTATTTAAAACAACAACAACAACACCAAAAGCCCAAGTCTTTCACATGTTCGTTATGTTTTTGTACATACCATGAATCATAATATTTTGTAGAAGATACATGGATTTCGACTGTATTTCAATTTTGTCATAACCGAAATGCATATTATGGGAGGTTGTTGGTTGTGGTGGCGAAGGCGGAGGAGGAGTAACGAGCTGTGACTATACATGCTCCCAGTATATATGTAGACGCACATATATATGTCTGTAATAATGTGTTTAAAGCACATTTGTGGTAGACAGTGGAGAAATATATGTAAAGGCGATAAGATGATTAAGAAAGTATGAAACATCGAAGTTTTTTTTTATTTTATTCTTTTTTGCTCTTTCTCCCCCGTTGTTGTCGCCGCCTCGGTGGTGTTTTTGTATTTACCATTACTTTCTTCTTTGTTTCATGTGGTTGAGTTGCTCATTCGTTGGTTGACTTCATACTTTGTTCATTCGCCGGTTAGCTGTTGTTTCGTTTAGATTTTTTGGATACATAAAATTCCACAAAAAGATTTTCAATAATAACGACGCGCCTCCCGCAATTGCAAAAAAAAAAAAAAACAAAAAAAATAATTTTGAAAAAATACACAAACCAGCAAATAAAACAATTAATAAATAAAGTAAGTGTTACAAATCGAAAAACTTTTTTTTTGGCGATCTGTATGGAGTTACTGTCAGGATTTATCATTTTAAGTCAAACACTAATAGTATTGTATGGAAATATTAAATTAACAGTGAATGAAAATGGAAATTTGATTCATTGCAATTTTTAAAAATTATCATTGAGTGCGATGTATTAAATATCATATTTGGAATTTATAAACAAATATTTGACCACCCTTTTATCTTTAGTGCCCACAAGCAGTTTATGTTGAATCACACCCTTGTATGTGTTCCTTAGTGTGGCAGACATGGGCGCGGCATTATTACCTTACTGATACCAATGCTGCTTTAAAGTGAAACCAAAGTGGACAAATGTTTTCAAAGATATAGCAAAGGTTAAGAGACAAGTGAAAATATAGCGTTTTGAAAGTCCAGATATGTTATTCATTGAATTTAAAAATGATGTCGGACACCACGCATCATTGTAATAAATCATGTCGTTTTCAGGTTCGAGTAAAAAATTATTCTAGCAATACGAAATGTTGCTAGATAACTTTTTTGATGTTCCATTGGCGGAAGTTCAAAAAAATAATAAAATTTCTTTTCCAAAAACTTTCAAAAAATAAATCTGTGAATGCAATTTGTTGAGTTTGAATTGTAAATATAAATTGAACAATATTAAGCCAACCAGTCATAATTTCAATGACTCCGATGACGATATTTCCTTATCGGATTGAATTAATAATATACGGCCTTTCGGGTTCTCTCTTTTACTTTTGAACCTAGTTTATTTCCGCTAAATTTTTAATTATTTTTTTATGTTGTAGCAACTAAAGAGGATATAACGTTTATAGGTACAAAGCTTCATAAGTTGTTAAGCTTTTTGAGATGCATTCTCAGCTCTTTATAAGAAATGACAGATTTCAGTAAATAGAAAAAAACAGAAACTTATCTTAAAAAGAAGTTACAACGCGTAGATTTCGCTAACTTTGTATTAATATATAAAACAACAGGAAGGCGATTCAAATGAAAAAAGATTTGGGACCTTTCTATATTATTGTGGTAATGATACGCTATATATATATATAATTTTTAGGTTTAACGTACAACATCATATTTTAATCATTAATGTTGGAAAAGCACTGTCGGCATTCAAATTTTCATCACAGAATCGAAAACTGTGGGTGCAGTATTTAACGACAAGTGTTGATGTCATACAGTAGACAGATTTTCACATTCCAATTATAATTGGCAAGTGGCGTGGGCATTGTTATTTTCTGCACGTTTACAGTTGTTTTTTGTTTAAATCAGAGCAATATTACACATCAATTAAATACCGAAGAATTGAAATTGATTTGATTGATCTAAACAAGCGTCCTTTTATTTATTAAATTTTCCCTTCATTTATCCACATTTTAATTGCATACACAACTGTTGTTTTCTTCGTTGTCACTCATCATTTGTAGCGAAAATCTAAACGTGTAAATATGTACCCATGATGATGTATATGAATGCATGACTATGCGAATTATCCAAAGAGGAGGATGGGGATAGGAGCAGGCATTTGCATTGTTGCGTTTAAGCGACAAAAACTATAAATAAACATTTCAGTTGTCACGGATTTGCTTTTGAAAATTTGCTCAATTGTCTTCTATTCAAACATTTCTTTTCAGTTATATAAATAAAAATGGCTGCACCTGCTCTTAAAGATCTTCCAAAAGTTGCTGAAAACCTCAAAAGCCAGCTTGAAAGCTTCGACACTGAAAAATTGAAGAATGCTAATACTCAGGAAAAAATCATTTTACCTACAGCCGAGGGTGAGTTACTATTATTTAGCCAAAATTTCAAAATATTAATTTTGTTCAATCTTCTTCTGTAGATGTAGCCGCTGAAAAGACTCAAAAGTCTTTGTTTGCTGGCATTGAGTCCTTTAATCCATCCAACTTGAAACATACCGAAACGCAAGAGAAGAATCCCTTGCCAGACAAAGAAGGTAAGAATTTCAAACTTACGACGTATTTGGATTGTATTTGTGTTTGACAATTTGTTTCTGACGCCGCCACTACACTGCCAATGCAAAGCAAAAATGCTCTTGACCTCAAAAAGTATGTGTTGTTATAACAAACAAGCAATATTTTAGGCACAAATCATTGAATTTTAAATCTAAACGAATCGAATGGGCATGTTTGGTGGAGCGTCAATGCTCTCGGCGAGTGTCGCCGCGATAGTCTACAATGACTAATTACAAATATTGAGTGAGGAGATATTACCATATTAAGTGTTGGCTGGTAAATATCTCGTAAATAAATGCCAAATTTGGCAAGAAACACAACGACTGTAGCCGTTGTTTTTGTTGTCGAATGTAGTTGTTATTTCCATTAAAAAAACAACCATAAACGAATGGTGTCTGTTCCTTTAATGGCAAAATTTTCTATTTCATTCGACATGTTATTATTATTGTTCAAGCACTCATACATACACACATCATATTTTAGTGCATTTTTGTTTTGAAACATAAGATTTCTAATTCGACCTCTTCTTTTTTTTAGCCATCGAAAAAGAAAAGGAGAAGAACGATTTCATTGCAGGCATTGAGAATTTCGATTCCAAAAAGCTGAAACATACCGAGACATGTGAGAAGAATCCCTTGCCAACCAAGGAGATCATCGAGGAAGAAAAGAGAGGTTAAGTCACCAACGTCGTCTCCATCATTAATTCGTCATATCTGCGCTTGCGTAAATGATGATTGCCGCAGCGCAGGTGCTGTAGCAAAACTCAACGGCCGTTCCAGTAGCACTTCACCACTCACACTGCAGTACTGGATGACGTATTTTTACTCATTCCTAATATCTAATATTACTGAAAGACATACTTTACTTTGTAAAAGCATTTATAATTTGCGTACATACACATATTTATATATCGAAAAACAAATAACATTTTCATACAAAATTTTATAAAAAAAACAGCATGTCTTTTTCTCATTGTGTCCACCCTCATCTTTTCACTGTTAAAGATGTAGCTTTTGTCTGCTTGCTAGTGTTTGCATGGAGAGCGACCATAAATCGCCACTGATGTTTATTGCAATATGTACGTGACTTCAATTTCAATTCACGTTAATGATACATTGTCAACTCCTCCATGCCATTCTTGGACACCAATCACAAATATGGCTGCCTCATGTCATGTTCTAACCGCATGTTCCAAAGGGTAATCGTAGAATAAAAGACTGGACTTATTACATGCGAGGAGTAAAATACGATCGATGGGCCTGTTGAGATGCTTTTAATAAAATTTGTATTTTTACATAAAAAATATATTTGCGTTTTATTTTTTCTAATACGACTTTGAAATGGTAAAATTGAAATTTCACTGCCAAATTGTGTTGTGTCTTAATATGAACACTTCATAAAAACTGTTTTTGTACACATTCGGAATGAGATTCTGTAACCCTATAAATGCAGGAATTTCCATAATTTTATTTGTCAGATCTTAAATAACTATATGTAATCGATGTTGGCAATGTACGGTCTACTAGACAACAACATCACTGCCTCAGAACCTTAATCCATTTACAACACAAGACAAGATGGCGAACTATGAAACTGAACTTAAGGGCAGGCAATTTATAGATCGTTTGTGCGTTGCAACACCACATCATCTGAGTTGTACACTGCCAAATTGGTTATAGTCGAAAATCAGCGAAAAAGTTTAACCGCAATATTTTACAAATAATTAAATTTTTTACTTTAATTCAACTTTCCTTTGGATTTTGATACTTTTTTAGACCCTCCACACGTCTAAACATTCGTCGGAGTTCTCATAAAGTTATATATTCATGACCGTCTATATGTTGAAATCACACAACTTTGGACGTAGAGTTTTGAAATTTGGCACAATAATTAGCATTGTGTTCTTGCAAATAAATCGGTCCATGTTTTCGAATAGCACACGCATTCGGTATTTTGATGATTTTAGGCACAATTCGCACATTTGGTATTTAGAGTCTTTTCTTTTTCTTTATAGGTTTACTCTTTCCTATAGACCCCGGATTCATTGAAAATGGTCTATATAGATTCTCATTTTGGTATGGTCCCCATATAACGGCTCCACCCACTTTCTGTAATTTGAAAACTTTAATAAGTGAAATATGCCAATTCTTGCAGACACATTTGAAAACATAAATCGAAATTTTGGACAGCAAGATAAGACAAATGCCTGAATTCGCCTCCTGTTACACTTTCTTTATTGAAATAATTATAGCAAGGTGTATCCATGGTACAAGAATTACAAGGTAGGGTAGAATGATTAAATTTGGAAAACATTTCAGGGTAAGTGTTAGAGTCTTGTAACTTCAAATTAATAATAACAAATGCAATGCGTTAATTTAGGAGAAAGTATATCTAAGAGAAAAAACATACATACAGGGAGCAGAAAGAAAATCGACTCAAAAGAGCTAAAGAGTTGCTCCGCTTGGCCGACAGTGGTGAACTGCCGAATTTGGTTTTCTCCGATGAGAAAACATTCGTTGTGCAGCAGTTTGTAAACTAACAAAATGGTCGTGTGTACTTGCCAAAGAGGTCAGCTGAAAATGTGCACCTTCGGTTGGCCACCAGAACTCAAACGCCGGCCATGGTGATAGTGTGGGTCGCCATATGGTCACTCTCCGCTCGTATTAATTATTAGCGAATTATTATCGCGAAAATATTCTGGAGGGTGTATTAAAGCCTTGGGCACGCAAACATTTTGGCCGCAGACCTTGGACATTCCAACAGGCTCAGCACCATCGCACTCAACACGCGCCACCCATGAATGGTTACAAAATGAGGTTCCTCGCTTCATTTCCAGCACACAATGGCCACCAAAATCTCCGGATACCAATCCATTGGACTATTGTGTCTGGAGTATTTTGGCACTAAAAAATACCAAGCTGTCGATCACCTCAAGCAAGCGCTTCGCTGGGAGTGGGCCAAAATACTGCAGAGTAACATTCGGGAACCGTGTGACGGTTTCATTGGCCGTTTGAAGGCCATAATTCGTGCCAAAGGTGACCAATTCGAACAAATCTAAACTTATTCTAAAATTTGTTGCTATTTCCGACATTTTTTGCTTTAATTAAATAAAATTTAAAAAAATGTAAAAATTATGGCGTTTGACTTTGTTGCAGTTTTTTATTTCACCCTGTTTCACCTGAGTTTTTCTCAATATGTATTTACAAATTGACACGGTAAGGCAAACCTTTAAATTAAAAACACGTAGAAAACTATATTTTTTACATCGAAATTTAAGATGCATGACATATTATTTTGTGTTTTCTTCCTCTTTCATGGATTTCACAGCAAAAAAGACTAAGCCCTGAATTCATCTCCTGTGCGATCTTTTTTTGTTCTGGAAAAAATACATATATAGAAAAGCTTTTATCAATTTTGCGGGTCGGTGTGTTGCAAACTTATGACAGTAATAAGTTAACGTTTAGTGTATACCACGGCCTATTTAATATGAGAGAGACTATGTTGCCTCGAGAATCATGTCCTCTCTTTGGACAACACATAGTGTTGTAGGGTACAAATGGGCTTTCTTCTTTCAAAAAGTAACAAGTTTTGTTTTTTATGATCGAATTAATGCATCAAAGACATAGAAGTATCCAGGTTCACCAATGTTTGATTTTGTGTGATTTTGGCCTTTACTCAATATTCAATATTTAGTCGATATTTTTGGTTCATTTTTTATTTTATTTGCCATGTGGCTCTAAAATTGTATTTTCACTATTGACATGCCTCCGTCATAAGCTGTTACTCTACATATTGTAGCCACAAACCATTTTCTCAAAATGCATTTTGTCAAATCTTTACATATTTATGCCTTTGATTGCATTCTCATAATCGGCGATTCAGTTTACAACAATTTTTTATTTTATAAATGTATGTAAAATATTTATTGAATTAAAATGATGTTCATATTAATACTTATAAAAGTGATATTAATGATTGTTTGCAATGGCAATTCGAAACTATAAACACAAAATTAGCAAACGTTAAGTACCAAGAAAACTGATAACAACAAATCATCGAGTGTATTGCAAAAGGGTTAGTTAATCGTATATTGTTATTTCATATTTGATCGGATATACAATGGGGAATAGTGGACCCTTTACATGGGACTAATGCTAATGAAACTGAATCAGATTTAGAAACATTATTAAATAAAACGGCACAAAATAAAGAATTTATATGATAATGGAGATTTTCTGTAATGACATTGTTATGACTTTAACTGTAGGTGTTACAGTTAAGCACAATAACATTACGGAGGGGAATGTGTCTTTATCGTGTATGCTGTCCTTATTGTTCGTCCTTGTCTTTGGCACCATGTTTCAGAATTCTGGTAAATTCGATATAATCGAAGAGACCACCCTTAATTGGAGCTTCACGATACATTTCATCGACCTGAAAATGTTGACATTCAATTAATACATAATATAATATGGAACTAAAGTAGTAATAAAGCCTACATCTTCGTCTGTAAAACGATCTCCCATTGTTGTGAGAAGTTCACGCAAACGATCTTCGGGAATTACACCAGTATTTTCTTCATCGAAACAACCAAAGGCATTTTTAATAACATCTTCTGGATCTGTGCCTTGTAATCGTTCGCCAAACAAAGTTAGGAACATTGTGAAATTAATGGGACCAGGCGCTTCGTTCATCATTGCTTCAAGGTACTCATCCGTTGGATTTTTGCCCAGCGACGCCAGCATATCGTGTAAATCCTCTTTCTCAACAAAGCCATCACGATTTTGGTCGATCATGTTGAAGGCTTCTTTGAATTCAGCAATTTGAGCTTGGTCAAACATGGCGAACACATTAGAAGTGGCACGTTGGGCACGCTTCTTGGTTGTGGCACGGCGACCGGCAGTTTTGCGAGAAGACATGTTTGATCTAAAAATATAGTTATAAAAAGATCGACATATTAAAAATTGAATATTGAAAATTAATATGAAGGCTAATATGTGAGAGTAACTGAAATTGCAGCACACTATTCTATTGATAGAATTAGTAAACCAAATGGGAGTGAAACGCGTACCTACGTTGGTGAAACATCAAATATTTACTTCAATATTTGAAAAACAATACGGCCATTAGCACAACGGTCCACAATAGGACAACTACATTGTTTGATATGCTCGAAACGGTGAGTATCTGGCAATTCGAAAAACATATTCCATGAGATCATCTCACGAACGCCTATTAGCAGATAAAAAATATGATAGAGATAAAGACTACACCTAGAGTATCATAGATATAACAATTAAAAATCCATAGTAGGAGGTTAATTGGAAAGCATTTAGCTATAGCGGCTACTGTCGACTAAAATTGTTATCGCCCCTTTGCTTGAGTGCAATGAAATGGAGAAAAATAAGCATTCATTTTGTTTTTTTTTACACCCTCCACTTTGGAAAGGAGGGTATATTAACTTTGTCATTCCGTTTGTAACATCCCTAAATATTCGTCATATACCACATAAAGTATATATATTCATAATCAGCATAAAATTCTAATCTGATTAACCGATATCCGTCCGTCTGTCTGTTGAAATCACGATACAGCCCACATTATTTGACGAAGAGCGTCAGCAGAACAATTTGTATTGTGCCTAGGATGGTTGGTATTGAAAATGAAATACATCGGTACACGTTTGGGTATAGTCCCCATAAACCGGTAACTCCTGATATTCGGTATTTTAACGATTTTTGCCACATTTTCCACGGATTTGTCTAAAAATTGGTATTTGTAGATCATAATGGTTTCCAGTTCGTGTGGCGAGACATTGTATGTATAGGCCCACGTTTTGGTATGGCCCCCATATAACGGTACCACCCGATATTCGGTATTTTGATTAGTTTTGCCAAATTATTTCAAGGATCTGTATAAAAATTGGTATTTGTTGGTCATAATGGGTTCTAGCTTCGGTGGCGAAACATTATATGTAAAGGTCCACGTTTTAACGATTTTTCCACATTTTTTACGGATTTGTCAAGAAAATGGTAGTTGTTGGTCGTAATGGGTTCTAGCACCGGTGGCGAAAAGTTGTATGTATAGGTCAACTTTTTGGAATAGTCCCCATATAACGGTATTTTGACGATTTTTGCCACATCTTTTCGCGGATTTGTCACGTTTTTCTATAGCGCACATATAACGATACCCACCGCTATTCGGTATTTTGATAATCCTAGTCACATTTACGCACATAGTTGTTTCCAATCTGGTATTTTAGAAGATTTGATAGATGACAATCCTTGAAGTATAAAAGTGTCCATAGAGGTTCCCGTTTTGGTATGGGTTTTTGATATATTTTAACTGCATTATCCAGACGGTCTTACTGGTATCTAAAGTTTAAAGTGAAATACGATTGAATTTACATACTTTTATATAAAAATTTTCCTTTACCCTAAGGTGGCCAGTCATTATCACTCGGTTATTTAATCCATGACTATCCCACCAGACTGTTAACAGTCTGCGACTGCTTGCACTCACACTCTGTGAGGAAAATAAGATATTTTGCGTTGTGAGTGCGGTTGCCAGATACAATGTAATATATGTAAAATAAATTGTAATTGAATGGCATGATTGAGTCTATATTCATTCTTCACGACGCCACAATCTGATAAAAAGGTAACACAACGCATGTTGTAATCATCGTTTCATTTGTTTTCATCTTATTCAGTCCAATATTTCCAAGCCTACTGTTGAAGTGATGAATGGAGATCCTTTTTATGACTCCTAAGAGGCTCACCAATTGAATGATTCGTGCGATGAAAATCGGTGTACAATTACTGATAGTATCTACTAGATCTAGAAGGAACATGGATGCTAATAGATGCGATTAGGAAATTAATTTAATATTTTTAGTATTGTCAGTGAGTTCAACGTAATGCCTCTGCTTTTTAGTGTAAACCCACTTCTTTATTTTCATTGAATTCTCTTTAAAAATGTAAAATCGAAAACGGAATGCGCTTTTTAGATCTATTCAGAAGCAAAGTAGTTATACGGTATTGAAAGAGCCTTCAAATAGTTCTAAAACGATTTCCATATCTGTGTATGCGATTGTTTACGGTTGCATACGTAAGCCGAATGCTATTGCACTTAGTGGTGTATAGCACCCAAGAACCATTTAAGTGAATTTACCAAAAATAGTAAACAATTTTCGGAAAATTATCAGCAATCTGTGTCAACAAAACACGAACACACACACACTCTCATCCAAGTGATCGACCCTGTTACAAATACAACCGTTTTAGCTCAGTGAGTCATAACTTCAATTCACTGGCGCACTCTGGCAATGAGCAGTTTCTTTGCTTCGAGCTGTGTCTGTCGTCTTTTTTGTATTCGCAAAAGATGTTTAACATTACTTACATGTCGTCGTATTCAACAATTTCGATGATTAAACCATATATGGTGAAAACAATATGAGCAATAACGTTCGAAACCTGGGATATATAATATGTAGTTGAATATCCAAAAACATGCCGGGAATATATACAAATGGCCAATAAAACATAAATCATTTTTTCTTCTGAAAATCGCATTTCATAAGAACTCCTTTGTTCCAAATTAACACTATTCTGTTGTTGAAATGAATAATTTTCAATTAATTAAATAAGCAGCAACCCTTCTTTATTTATGTTTTCTGTTTTCTCTACACATCACCAGTAAAACTTTAATACTTGAAGGCACAAAGAACGCTTTTATTGCAATTTATATTATTTCCTTAATTGTATTTTACTTACTTGCTATTTGTAATAAATTTGTAAGAGAATCGAAAAACAAAATTAAATATCAACTATTAATTATTAACTATTTAATTAATTGTGGGTGAAGATTTGTTGGACTTGTTTGTCCGATTGGTACTAAATAATATTCGAATAGGGCACTGGGAGTGGAGCAGATAATGAAGCCGAACGATTCCTCGACGACGGCGGTGTCCCATAAAATGTATGGCTATCGGCGATGGACAGCTGCGATTTCGACTTGTTGGCGGTTGAAGTTTAATGCAGCAGAAATTAGTAACAATAAAGCTGGAAATCAGATTTTTTAAAATATCGAGGAATATTGAAAAATGTTAATTATGCGCGCATTTTTTCACAGTGACTACCAGTATGGAAGACAAAATTCACGGAGGAGTCTGAAAATATGTGTGGCGGCTTGACGCCGACACTTACTCTATTCTGTACTAATCCATTAGAGAAATAATCGATTTTTGTTATCGACTTTTTGGTGCACATTTGTATTAGGTCTCTAGTTACTTTCTCTTCTAGACTTGCCCAGCAGCCTATTTTTTCCAACATAAATTTCAATTTTGCGCGCATATTTTCACAGTGACTACCAGTATGGAAGACAAAATTCACGGAGGAGTCTGAAAATATGTGTGGCGGCTTGACGCCGACACTTACTCTATTCTGTACTAATCCATTAGAGAAATAATCGATTTTTGTTATCGACTTTTTGGTGCACATTTGTATTAGGTCTCTACTTACTTTCTCTTCTAGACTTGCCCAGCAGCCTATTTTTTCCAAAAAAAATTTCAAGTTCATACATGCTCTGCCGCAAGACCTGCTAGAACATGGTTGAACTAAGAAGGTTAAGTCATGCTATATTATGTTTACAATTTTTTCAAAATATTACCCTTGACAACATCTCATTGTCAAAATAGGAACCTTTTTCTATTCAATGAAATTTGACAAGGTAAATTACAGAAAATGCAGAGATGGAAAGTCTTATTTGACATACACATACAAACTGTGTATATGTTTTGACAGAATAAGCGTACAAAGGGAGAAAATAGTATTTAGGGGTAGCTTCGTTCTATACAACAATCGTAACAACAACCACATACAAATTTGTTTTTGTACGTAATATAAGTGCCAGAGTTATGTGTCCAAAAATGTAAACAAAATAATTAATTTTCAATAAATTATTTTAATTTTAAAAATATACGTTATTGGTATTTGGATTGTTAAATTGAAAATGCAGAAGAATAGTTATTGACCTATTTATTTTTAATGCTTTCACATCATTCCCCTGAATGTATAGTTGTTAGCTGTTGGCCCTAGTCTCTCAACACTTCAAGCAATCGCTAGAAAATCGTGAAAAAGGCAACATCCCTCTCAAGTTGAAACCAAACAGCATACATACATAAAGTATTCTACATTTTGCAATTTTAGGAAACATCATGGCATGGGTAGAACAAAGCTACCCCCCAAATATTTTTTTTTATTTTTGTGCCCTTATTCTGTCAAAACATATACACATTTTGTGTATGTGTGTGTATTGTTTTGAATAAAAAATACAATAATTTGAAATTATTTCAAATTTGGTTGCTAAATAAATGCAAATTTTCGACCTAAATGGATAACAAATTGTACAATTTTGCGATATCACTGTATTGTCCTACTATTTTAGATTCCATCTTGTGGGATAACCCCGAAATTACATTCTTGTTTCGCGGTTTTTTCCCAATATAAGAATTTTGTTAAAAAAAATAAATAAACAAAGCCTACTGTTGCATATTTTAAAGTCTATTTGACACCATAAGACTCCAGCACAGATTTGCATTTTTCTAGTTTCTTTGAAGTTGAGCAACCTTTCTTTTTGAGCCATGGGAAACATTAAATATACGAATACATTATATAACGTGGAACAGCAACCTTAAACGCAAAAAAAGTTTCCGAACCATCGCCTTTGTAGTTTTCTTAAATACACCGGGATTTTTTCTATTATTAGGAAAAAAATATGTTCACATTGCCCTGCAGTGAAATTTTATATGAAAAAGGGGTATACCTATTGTATATCAAAAACGTCATTGTAAACAAAAACGTCATATCGACTTTGACACCAGTATTACTATAGAGTCAAATCAGCTGGGACTTGCTTTTGCCTGTAATAATTATACCATGTATGCATTAAAAATTATTTTATTTATTGAGAAAATGCATACATATATAGAAACTGTATATGTGTTTTGCAATAAACAATTGAATTCGGGTGATTACTATGATCTAGTCATGTGTGGTGGAAGAATACTGGTAGCAGCATCAACACATATGGTCGTACCATAAACTGTCAAAGCTTTTATGAAAGGATAAATGTTGAATGAAAAATTACTCAAATTAGTTAAAATTGTTTAAAACCCCACATCATAACAACCCCATTACAATTATGGGGATTATAACCCATTTTTTCCTTCATAATCCTCATAATTGTAATGGAAATGGGGATTATGTCCAAAGAAAAAAACTCCATGGTAGAATTAAGAAGGTTTTTTTCAAAATTTTCCTTTTGACAAAATCTCATTGTCAAAAAAAATTATTTTGACAAAGATAAATTCAAAATAAAAACGTAAATTTTGAATTTGAAAATATGAGAACAATTTTTCTTTGCAAAAAAAAAAACAAATTTTGGCCGGAATGGAAAATTTTTTATTGTTCCCAAGCATGTGACTCATATACAATTTTTGGGACAGAATTCCGTTTTTCATATCCAGCGGGTCGACATTGTCCCTTTTCACATCTGATCGAGATCTGGTGAAAATACCTACGTGAAACCCCCAAGTTTTTCTTATTGTAATAATTGTTTAGGTTGCTGCCCTTCTGTCCATGAGTTTTCATCCGCTGCGGTATGTTCAAAATTTTGGAGTATTCGGGATCCCATGTCAAAGGAAGTACTGGTTTATCCCTGAAAAAATGTATGTTGTTTTAGTCAGGATAAAAAAAGCAGACCTTCGGTGAAACTTTCCAATTTATGGGACAACTTTTTGGCGAATCATGGAAAGAGCCAATTACGTAATACCTTTAACCATTTTGAATATTTATTACAAACAATTAATTTCACAGAATTCATTGAAAATTTGAATGGTTTACAAATGTACATAAACAAATCTTGTTTTTGTTGTGACAGTTCATATGAACGATTGTATTTGACAAGCTCAGTTACAGAAAATGCAAAGATGGGAATGCTTATTTGAAATGACTTCACCTTCTTGATTCTACCATGAAAAACTCGGACATAATCCCCATATAATCCCCGATTTTTTCTTTCATAACCCCCATAATGGAATTGTGTCCAAGAAAAAATCGATCATAATCCCTATGATTGTAATGGGAAAGGGGATTGTGTCCAAGCCAAAATCGGTCATAATCGCCATAATTGTAATGGGATTGTTATGATGTGTGTTAACGCGAACCTAAGTTTTCTAAACTTTAAACTTTTTGCAAGTAGCCGGCCTTTTGCTGTGGTTAGAGGTTGGCGTCATGTTAAGTATAATTGCCCTGCAGTGAAATTTTATATCAAAATAGTGTATACTGGATATGCATTTTTGAGGACGGTATGATAACATTTACATATATCTAAAAAAACTTGATGTTTTATTCCTTTTTCGAAATTTTCTCTTAAATTAAATAATGATTGAAAAAGTGTAAATTATTTTGTTGTATTTGCTCTTGTTGTTTTCAAGTAGAAATAAATATATACTTTTTGTTACCGGATAATGGATGTTGCCGATAATCAATTAAAAATGTAAACAAATTGAACGATAAATTTTTAAATGTGAACACATCTTCTATTTTTACTAGCGACATCTATTGGTTTGCAGAGTAAACGCCTCAATTGTCAGTACTACATGGAAATGGAACAGCACTACACGTCAATTTATTAAAGTTGACAACACCGCTTTCCAATTAGAATTGAGACGATTTTTGTTGTTGTTTGTGGGTCGAGGAGACAATTTACAACAATACTGTCGTGAGCGCCACCACCACAACAAACAAATTCTAATTGACAAGTTTTTAAATTTGCATGTTTTTTGTGATATTCAGTTCTGTGGTACAAACTTTTAAATTCTATATAATCTCCCCTATTGAAGACTCATATTGAAATTACGCGACGAAAATCTCGGGAAAATTCATTGCGCCGAACAGAAAAGTTTTCTTTTTTTTTATTATACACAACAAACAAACGCAAGACGCAAAGAAACGCAAGACGGTGGTAACTTGGCTAAAAAGAAAAGATAGAAGAGTGGCAGTGGTGAAGTGGAGGAATGTGAATGCAACAAAAGGAAAGGCAAAAATAAATAATAAGTCAAAATTTGAAGGTGCGCATTTCTTTGACAGTGAACAGAAGAATTTGCGAGGAATCCGAAGAAGGGCGGACGTAAGAAACGTAAATAAAAGACTGAGATCTGCATGGATTTAATTGTGCTTGACTGAGTTTTTGAAAAATATAATCCGAATTTCGAATTTTAGTGAAAAAAGTATAGTTTTGATAAAACAATCGACAATCCGGAAGCGAGTTACCATTGTCTGCCTGTCTTCCGGTCGGTGACATCGAAAAAATAAAAAAAAAACATATGAAATCAACATAGACTGCATTGTATACGCATTCATTTTGAATTCGGAGAGAAATACCAAACAAAAGGACTGAACGGATCAGAAAACCCATCCAATTATCGTGAAATTCATAAAATTTAATTCGAACAGTGAAAAGCATCTTTAATGCTCTCATACGTCATACCTGCTCCCCAGGAAACATCGGCTGCGAATGGCCGTTCGTCGAACCGAACTGAAGGCGATGCAGAGAATGGTGGTGGTAGTATAACCAACAGGGAACCAGTGCCTTCTCCACCTCGTTCTAGCCTAAGTCTCAGACTCAACTCCCAATACATGGCCGGAACAGAGTCCCACACAACAGAGGTGGATGCCCTGCTGGCGAATGTGGCATCTGGCCATGAGTTCTGTGACGACGAGCGCACCCATTTACTGAACGACACAAACCACACATCATCTCCGGTACGGGTGAAGCGTCAGAACAGTAATGGCAGCAACAACAATAACTCTTTTAGTTTGAACAACAATGCCAATAACACCAGCAGCAATACCGACGTCACCACTAACAATAGAAGATGTAGTGGCGATGGTGGAGGAGGTGGCGGTGGCGGTGGCGGTGGAGTAAATGTGGCGGGCAACAATTGTGGCGACGATGTTGTCAATGTTAATGTTTGCAGCTCCGTAGAGGGAACATCTTCGGATGATGGTCCAGATTCCCACCACACCACTGTTACCCATACTACTGAAAAGCCACCTGCACAGCAAGATGAATCCCAGAATCCCCGCCAGCAATCGATGACAACTAAGAAGCCCAAACTAAGCAAATTGGGTTCGAACAAAACAGTCGGACTAAAAAGGTAAATACCTACAAACAAGCACAAATAATTCTATTTTCTATCCATTTATTGCGACGTCGACATCTTGTCATTGGAATGACGAACGTTTGACGGATGATGGGATGGGTGATATGGATGCAATCGCCCGACCAACCGACTAAACAACCAACGATTGTCATATTACAATGTATGGCAACGAAATGTGTACCGTGTGTGTAGGCAAGAGAATAGTTGTACAATTTTGACCTACTTAGAATTATACAATGACGACAAATGACAACAACAATAACACCAACCACACATCATACCCACTGACATGCAATGCATTTACGTCGCCCATTTGGGTGTACATTTCTTTTTGGAATTCATTATGTGCGATGGGTGTGTGCGTGTGTACGACTAGTACGACTTTCTTGACCTTGTCGTCGAGTTTTCAATGGCTATAAATATAGGAAGTTGTCTTCTCCTTATTGCCGAACGATCTTTAATCCTTTTTATGGCATTCTCCAAAAATAGGGACTTTTAATTGAATTGAACTCTGTAACGAGATCCATCTGTTCGAATAATTTCATTGCATCCGCTTCAATGGTTGATTGGAAAGATTCATGGTTGGTAACAAAATCTGTTCGTTCCACTCCATATAAAATGAATATGAATATTATTCACTGTTTTCTCTTCCATTGTACTTTCTCTTTGCCGATTGCTTTCCCTCCTCCGAAGCCCAAAATGTGCTTGATTTGAAAGTGCAAAGGGACTCCGTTCATCGTCTTCTTCGGCGCATTAAATGTCACAGTCATGGAAGTGCAGTGAATCGAATCGTGTCTCCAATATATTCCCATGAAGACAGCAGCGCAGAGCAAATTATTTGGTCGACTTTTTTGTACTTCTTTTTCTATTGTCCCACAGCGGTAATGGATTCGCGTTTTGCTGGCAATGGACTGGCTGACGACTGATGATTTGCAAATCATCCCATTTCACCTGATATCCACTTCTCAATTAATGTAGTTTTATTATGTTATTGAAAGGGAAATCGAAGAGTCGTCGTATTAACTGCAGTGTCGGTGATCCCGTTGTGACTCCCTCTAAATGTCAATATGTCTGGAATGTGCTGCAGTGATTGATGGATGATTTCTTGTTTTAAATTAATCTGTCGGTATTAAAATATTTTATATGCTTAATAATATAAACTGCCAATTTATTATATTAATATACATGCCAAATGTCCGAAGGGTCGATAACACAATCTTGTTAAGTGATGGCAATAGAACATTGAAGATTTAGGTAAAAGTAAATTCAATGCAAACATGTAATATGATAAGACCCCTTGAAATTTGCAACCCCCCCCCCAACCCTGACACTGCACCTTAGTGAGCCATAAATTTCTTTGAATATTCATTTGCTTGTTGGATCTTTCATATCTTCAAAGTTATGGTGATGCTTATAGCGCACGCAAGTAGAAAACCTTCCAAAAATAATAAGTATAGGTCACCGTTTCGGTAAAACCCTCATATGAAGGTATCCCCTGATTTCAGCTATTTCCGGGGAGTATTTGCCATCTTGGATTATTAGGGGATAGAAAAGCTATTCGCAAAAGATGTTTAATTTAGGAAAATGTTTTGGAGTAGCGCCCATATAAATGTACCTTTTGATTCAAGTATATTTGATAGTTTTAATTATATTAATTACATTTATTAAGACAATTGTTTAGAATTCGATGTTCATACTTCATAATGGATTCTACCTTCGGTGATAAAGCATTGTCGCAATATTCGGTATTTTGATGATGGTTTGAAATATAAATAACGCACGATTCTTATAAACATATATTTACATGTAAGTCTTTCTTTCTATAAAGTTCCTACCGAGAAAAGTTAGACAGTGACAAAGTAAGTGCTCTACCGGTTCAGTTTCCTCCTCAACTAGACAGAGCCTGCAGTAATCGGTAATCATTTCCCTTATGTTATAGTGACCTGTGATAATTTCGCCATGGATAAGAGCGACTTAGATCTCCTCTCAGAGAGCACCGGCAAAATTTTTTCAGAGACAATACATTTTGCCATTTGTGATGAAATTCAAGGTCTTGTCAATTCATCTATTGATTCATTGCTAGAGTTGTTGCAATGGCCTGAAAACCAACAATGCTTAATGGCTCAACGGCTTAGTTTTTTCAGTGCATTTCTACACTTCAAAACTGTCATTTATTTAATGGTACATGAATTTTGTGCCTTCAGAGAGGCTTAAAAATTAACATATATAGTTCAATTCAATGTTTCTGTTTCCGTTGAAAGGTGTGTTGTTTCCAATCCAGATGTCCCTGTCAGGTACATGGATGACTAGTAATTCCAAGTTTAGCTGAGGTGATATGTAGTCACTGGCCTTGACCCCGCCTCCAAGTTCTCCACATGCTAAAAAATAGCAGAATATCCAAGTTCTCTGAGTCTAGGGGTAATTTAGAATTAGTTGTAGAAAACTTGCAATTAATTTTTGGAAACACTTCTAGTAGAGACCTAAGGGCCGAACTTTTAATATCCTCCACCACTTGGAAAAAACTTGAAAATTTTGAAAAAAAAAACCCGAAAACTACCACTTAATTGAAAACCGTTATATGGGACCATGCGAAGACGTGGACCTGCTTGGGTGAATTTACGAGTTGTATATCCGGCAACGTTATCATAATTGGATAATGGTCTAGTTGAACGAGGTGACTACGAAAATTTGTATGTTTATATTATTTATATATTAATGTTGTGACCAGTTCAATTAAGTGAGGGTATTTTTGTAGGTGGCCAGAAAGTAAGCTGACCGGTAAATATGACATGTAGCCTAGGTGACGATATGGAATTAAAAAATCCTTTCTCTATTCTATAGTGGGGAGTCAATGTGCTAATCAATGTTCTACAACGGGGAAATGGTTCTAACATTCATTTCTCTGCCTCTGTATAAAGGTGATATTCAACATACACCTAAAATTCTAACAACGAACTGTGAAACATGATCACAATGCTGAAATCCATAAGATAAAAATAATATGCATAACATAAAACAATAAAATATGATTCTAACACATTTTCTTCTCGATTTGATGGCTTCGGATTAATGTAAAGTTGCTTCTAAACAAAATATAAAACAAATATTAAGAACGCGACGATATTCTCAAGATTTAGAAACCGAAATGATTCTAAATAGGGTAAGTTCTCCTAAGGTCAGCGTATCCCAGTTGTGTTCTGCATTTATATCAAGCAAATAAGAATTATTATAACTAATTATGAAAACAGTTTTATATTAGTTTAGAAGATGCTGTCTGTCTGATGTTGAAAAATTAATTCATTCAGTTGATTTTTGTTAGCGAGAGTCTTTCAGCACGAGCGAGATAATGCATGCTCTTATGTTTTTTACCTAATGTCCGACATGCCGTACAAAAATACTCACCTATTCCACTATAGTAACATGTTTTGTACGGTCGAATTACCAAAATCTCATGCCAACTAAATAAAAACAATGATATATTCTAAAAATTGTTCAAACCGTTGCCCATGTCATTTATAAACACTCATATATTTATTGCTATTTTTTTCATTTCCAGAATGTGTTTTTTTTATCTTCTACAACTCCCATACTATATTTTGTATACACCTAAGTCTGTTTTTACACGGTAGATTGGTTCCAGAAGAAGCCGTGTAAAAAAAAAAACGTGTAAAAAAGATATTGATTTTATGGGTGATTTGTTCCTAATGGGTGATTTGTTCCTAATTTCTAAAACCTATTAAAATTAGTGAAAACCAAGAATTTTTAAGAACAAGAATTCATGTCTATTTTATTAAATCAAATATATAATGCTTGTGCTATTCACATTTGCTTTGACCAGTAAAAAATGTTTGTACGCGCTAAAGGGGAATTCACTTAAATCTTTAAGCTAGTGTTCGCAAACTATTGATACTATCGATGGTTTCAGACTTTTTTCTTTCATAAATACTTTTTTGTAATATGAACATACTTCGTAAAAATTAAATTTGACAAAAAAAAATTAAGTACATAAAATTTCAAATAATGCTAAATGGAATAAAATCGTGTAAAAAAATTAAAAATATTCAATTTTCAAACCGTGTTATATCAAAACCGTGTACAAAAAGACCGTGTAAAAACAGACTTAGGTGTATATACAAGGTATCAAAATAGAACGGATTGAGCTAAAAACTGCTTTACTGAGCATTTGCTAGACGATATAAGGTTTCTAGCAAAGTACTAAAGATCCTGGGATAGAGAATTTAAGTATTCAAGCAAGGTTCGATAGCTCGCAATGAGAAATGGTTCCAAATGTGAATTCTTTGGCCAACAGCCAAATTTGTTTAATTAATAAAAGAAGCCCTACTAAATATGCAAAGTGGTCATAAAATATTTAATTACTTTCAATTCACAAAAAAAAAAAAAAAAAAAAAAAAAAAAAAAACATAAAAAATAAAAAATAAAGTCATCAATACATTTTTAAAAACGTTATCAAAAGTGTAATATTCCTAATTTTTCATTTGCTCTGAATCAAAATAGTTTTGATCGTCGAAATCGAAATTACATCGAAGTATGTATCTTTTTTTTTTTTAATTATTTCAAGTTGCTATTTTGTGATATTTTTAAGAAATAAAAATGTTATATGGCAGTAAAAATAAAGTGCATCGACTCTTCTTTTTAACTAAAGATAAAGAACATAGATCTCTTTGTGAAAATAAACTGACAAAGCATTTAGCTTTAATTTTAGTTGTAGACTTGTGTCATGTTATGCTCGACTTGAAGCATTCATTTGACATTAAAAATTCTTTGTAGATAGTAAATCTTCATACAATATTCTGGTGAAACCTCCATGTAAATAGACAACCCCGCGATATTTATTTTAAGGGGTTTTTGTTAAATGTGGACACAAATAATGAGCTACTGACAATATATAAATTGATCGCAAAAAGGTTTTGTTCGGAAATTTTGAATTTGGGATCATAGTACAATGATACAAACTCTATTGATTCAAAAAGTCAAGAAATCTAAACAAAGAATTCTGGGACGAGAAAAGTTGTAAATTACTTGTAAACATACTGGTGTCTCATGTAGATTTTTTCAAGTAAAATCGAGCATAATCCATGGTTTGATTATTTAGAAAATCTCCTGTGCATTGCCGTGAACCGGACATGTCGTACCTAGAAAATCAGAGTTTCAAGCGCTTGGTGAGGTATGATATTTTTAAAGAAGAAACAATTCGCAATGCGTTCTGTTTAAAAGCCCTGTCTAATCTTTTTAACAACCAATGTTTTCACAGTGGTAAAAATGACAGCGAACAATGTTGACAAATTGACCCAAACATTTTGTATTCCAAAAGCAGACATTGTTAATTTGCCAATTGTTGAGATTCAGTCGTGATGGGTTTGTTTTGGTCATTTATGAAATTATATTGAAAATACGTCCTATTCACTCCATAAAAATTGATCGCTGCGTCAGTGATTAGATTTTTCCATTCTAAAATTACTGCGTTCATAAAAAATTACGAAATTAATTTTCCCATATAGCCTTTTCGTACTGTACTACACCTATGTTTACTTTATATTTCATTTATTTTTGGTTTACTTGGCGGACGGTGCTCGTTGAACATTTATCAAGGCACAGTTTTATGTATAGGTAGATGGTCAGATGCCGTTTGGATACACATTTGACAAAGTGTCTAAACAAAATGTTTGCAATGTAAAAGCGGGCAGAGATGAAGTGTGCGTTTGTGCATTTCAATTTCGGTGCTCCGTTAAACTCTTTGGCATTTGTCCAGAATTTTACTGTGTTTAAACATGTGCCTGAATGTGAATGTATGTATGTATATATACCTTCATTGGGTTTGCACATTTGGTTTCGCCACGATTTTCTTCATCTTACTTCATTCTTAAGTTATTATTGTCACAGCTATCGTTTCTCTTTGTCGTTTTTTGTCGCTATTCGCGTGTTTGTGTTTGTGTGCAGCATGCAGCTTTTAATGTAATTACATTGGATACATATTTTCCAACGTTCTGCTACGTTACGGCTAAACTTTTGCTTACTGTCACACAAGACAATAAATTAAAATGGTTTCATTGATTTTGTCTGAGCCGTCCAGTTCATGCGAGTAAGTCTATTTGTCAGTTACACACCTTGCAAAAGTCAATCAAATTCTCAACTGGCTCGAAGTTATTCTTATTAACAATTCTAAAGTTTGTTTGAATAAGATGATAATCGACAATAGTTTTTTTTTTCTCGTAATTGCTCTGGACAGTAAATTTATTGGCAAAACTTTTGCGAATCTGGAAAAGTGCTTTAACGATTTTACGATACACATTTGGGGCTAATGTAGGAATCTTAAATTAAATCATTCTTTGAAGCATTAAGTCGAGACAAATTTGGAATACAGGTGCTCAATGGCATATGGATAGTGTAATTTAAGGATGGAATATCTTCATGCATAAAAAATGCAACAGAGTCACAGTTGTTTAGATAGTTTATTCGGTTATTTAGGGTTCTGATTGATGAGAATGGGTATTTTGACCGTAGGATTTGAAAGGTGTTGATCATATGGATGAGCTTATCACAGATGGCCAAGCTGTTGGTCTCGTATTCTAATTGTTGTTTTAGACAGTTGAAAATTGTAGTTTGGAATTTCCTTCTCAAGTATAAATCGTTTTGGCTGATCTACGAATTTCTGTACTGTTTAAACAACAGGGGATGGGTTTACTAGGTAATGTCAAAATGTTAGTGGGTGAGAGAGTGACGTGCTTTAGATACTTATAAGTTTCTGAACTTTTTTTTTAAATATTTATTTACAAAATAGGGTGCACTTCTGTGAACATCAATAAAGTTTAACGCCAAAAAAGTAGTTCAATCATTACTCTCTACCAGGTCCTGCAAGAATTCAAAAAAAAAAAAATCCAAATCTAGTAGATTGTTGCAGGTACTGGAACAGAACAAGGATATATATTTTTAAAATAAATGATGTTACAGAAAAGGGATTCCAGGACTTGATTTTTTGACAAAAAAAGTAACAAAAATATTTTCGCGGTAAAGTTCTACGTTTTAAAATTATATGTGTAAAGAAAATTTATAAATGCTACCCATAAAGAAATCAAAGACTTGAATGGAAATCGGAAGTTGTTGTAATATGGAGATCTGAATCTGTTCTCAAATTTAAAATATATATACCTGTTTTGAAAAAACTGGCATGCACGGCCCAGTCATCCATAGGATCCCCGAAGTTCTTCTTCGTCAGTCACTCCATAAGGTATGGTACCTTTGTCTCATGATTTTTCTCAAAATATCTCATTACAAAATTATTACGTACATTGAAGCACCAGTAACTACTTACAGCATCCTGCCTTCATAGGAAGTAAGTAATGGAAACCAAGAGCGAAAAATAAGTTAAAACGGTCCTCGTTGAAACACTAGAGTTGAATTTGCGATCTTTCACCATTCTGCAGTTTTTGTTTTGATTTACTTTGGCTTTCGATGGAGGCATGGTACTTGCAATCCTCTGATTGGTAATTGGACACCTCATGTATTCAACAGATGTGTTACTTCTGATTCTTCTCAACCTGGATCTGCTTTTAATTCCAAATTCAAGAAGGAAGTAACCAGTATATGTTGGATCCATAACGACAGAGGTGTTAGATGAGTAGGTTTGGCTGGGCAGTGAAACAGATTCAACGTGTGGGCCTGCGCCACATGCTGTCAATGCGGGTCTAATACGAATTGAGGCTGCCGGATCTTAATTGTGCAAAACAACTCGGGTTTGTAAGGGCAGATCTCAATCTTCAGCTCTTCTTCTTCAGAAATCAGCGAACGTATCTGCTATTTCAACAGAGGTAGAGGCCTCCTTATTACCAAACTTCATACTACCATGAAATTGTCGGACTCTTCTTTTTGAATTAAAAAAATTGTAAAAAATTTTGGGATTTGACTTAAAGTCTCTTCTCATTTTCAATAAATAGTTAAAGTAACACTTTGAACTTTCAGTGATCTTTTCTCACTATTAGCATTTAAAAAAAATGTGGAATAATTTAACGAAGATTTGCATTTTTCAACTTTTTAAATAATTTACTTTTAATATTTCGTAACTTTCTAAGATAAGGAGTAGACCAAGCAGGTCCTTTCTCAGGACTAACTTTAAAGACTGGGACTGACGTTGAGAATGCAGTATTTAAAGTATTATAAAAATATGACACACGTGCATCTAAATTTTCTCCTTGATCCCAATTTGCGTTGGACAATCCAAGCTGCGGTGTTCAAAATCAGCTTTGGCTGATTGAAGACTGATGGTGAAGATCTACACAGAGAAACGTTAACAAATGATGAAACGACTAGATCAATAATTCTATTTTTAATGTTTCGTACACAATTTATTTGAAGTAAATAAATAATAAATAGTGACCCAGAAACATCCATTCCGGATACCGTAGCATTGGGCGAAACTGGTACATAATCAACTTTGTTTTCACCTGAAACCCAAAACAATTCAAATTTTGAAGTTTGTGACTTTGAGACTTGTTTTATGAACTCTACATGTCCAATGTAGTAATACAGAGGGCATGTAGTTGTTGTTGTAGCAACCCCTACTGACGTGGTACTTCTGATTCACCTCAACCTGATTTTGCTCCTAACTCCAAATTCTAGAAGGCATATTTTGGATCCATAATGATACCGGTTTGATGAGTAGGTTTGGTTGGCCAGTGATCAGGTGCAGCGTGTCATGTGGGACTGTGCCACATGCTAGGCAGGTATTCAGCACACTGCTGTCAATCCGGGTCTAATACAAATTGAGGCGGCTACACTATCCGGATCTTAATTGTGCAAAACAACTCGCGTTAGAGGGACTGCTCTCGCTCTTCAGCTCTTCTGGGAATGCGACAGAGTGAATACCATTCAGCCTAGCTTGTAGTTACAGATTTAAGGGTTTTGGTTGTTTTAGTAACAATTTTAATTCAAATTTGCTCTAAATTTACAGTATGTGTTCCCATTATGTAAAAAAAATCCTTGCATAGAACTGTCAATATAGGTCTAAGTTTTGGTAAAGTACCCATATAACCGTACCTCCAGATATTTGGCATTTTGATGATTTGTGTTACAATTTTAACCGGAAATGTTTCAAATGTTGGATTTGAAGTTCATAATGGGTACTACAGCCTATAACAAAAAAATTGCATATGCAGGTCCAGGTTTTCGCATAGCCCCCATATGACGGTACATCCCTATATTCGGAATTTTAATGATTTTAGCGACATTATTCGCCGGAATTGTTTCAAATTTGGTATTGTATGTTCGTAATGAGTACTACAGTCTGTGACAGAAAACTTGTCTGCACAAGTCCACATCGTTGTATAGCCTCCACATAACGGTAACTACATTCGGAATTTTTCAACGTTTTTTTGACCATTTGCCATTTTTTGTCAAATGGTAGAGGGTATTCAAAGTTCACGAACTTACTTTTCCTTTGCTTGTTATGCCGTTGCACAGGTAAGACTTATGTAGATGGTGAGCAGGTGTAGTGGGGAGGCACTTTGTTTCGATTCTAAGGGAGGGGTTCTAGCAGGACTGAATATTTTTCCACTGCGTAACATTGACGGTCTACATATCTATCTATGTAGTTGTCATTCTATTTGGTCCTCTTGTAATGCATATGTTGTCATTATTACTAGTACTAAAAGTGATACATGTGCTTACCACAATTTGGGTACAATTGTTGGTCCATCTTACTCGAAGGGCCTTGCGGGTGCACAAGATAGCCGTTATTGGCTGTCACATAATCTTCCTGTCAAAACTTGCCTAACGGGTAGGATATTACAAATTTGATTAAATGTACAAATCCAACAAAACTCTGATTACAAATCGGACTGTTTACCAGTTTTTTAAACAAGGCCATGCCACTCGAAATAAGTAGTTATTCTTAGTTCAAAATAATTTGACAAATTTTATCTATTTATTATTTTTTTGGCTACTACAAATGGATACGTATGGCTCTGGTTGCCCTGCCGAGTGAATTGAATTTCTGTAGAGTTGGTGAATACCGTATGTATGTCTGTATACCGTTCAGACCTCGAGGTTTTAATCGTTGCCATGTGCCACTCACACCTTCTAAACCAAGAACGTTTTGCAAAAGTCCACAGTATTGAATATTCGCCTTGGAATAAGTATTCACCCGTCGTCCATGTTTTCACTTTAGTTTCTGTCGAGAAGTTGTAATCGTTGTTAATTTAGAACCCGACATATTGTGTTATTGGTTCTTACTTCTATAATTTAATGTGCCGATACTGTATATCATGCTCATGAATTCTGCCACAACAAACTAAAGTGTATTTCTTTCAGCTTGTTTTCAATTTCATTTGCAAATGAATGTGAATGCCTGTGGCGGCTTGTCGTTATTTCGTGCGTCGCCTTTTTGACTCAATTTTTATTTTTACCTATTTACACAATAACATATTATTTGGGATGAAGATGATGGTGATGATGATGATGATTGGACCGTCTGTTGGTTTGTCGGTTGATTGGTCTATCGGTCGGGCGGTCGGTCGTACAAACATTTCTCTAAAGTTCAAATTATTTTCTGCATGACCAAACTAAAAATGCATGCCAAAAATACACTTCTTTGCCGTGTTTGTTGTTTTGCTTTCATTTATAGATGCTTTATTCGGCATCAATCTTCTGTTGATATATTTGGTCCCAGCTTTTTCACAATGGGATGATTTTAAACAGATGCTAATTTGACGCTGTACTAAACGAATATTAAAGGAACTTTCAGGAAATAAAGTACACAGATAATAATTGTGTTAGGAGCAAAGAGATCAATTTCATTTTGAACTCCTTTAAATAAATAAACGATTGTTTATACAACATTTATTATTATTAACACTGAAAATACCCCAAAAAAATTAAATAAGATAAAAAAAACAAATAAAAAACAGTATGTTCCACCATTTGGAACGAATTTGGAAATTAAAAAAAAAAAAAACTATCTTGAACCTTTATAGATATTTCTCTTCCAGAGAGTAAAGTGCTTGGAAATAACTTCTAGACAATTCCATTGAAAAATGTTGCTAAAATCATTAATATACCGAATTTAAAATTTTAGCTTTCTATCTTTATTCGTTTTGACTCCAGCGTGATTACAACAGACGGGCAGACGGACAGGGCTAAATCGTCTTAGAATTTAACGCTGATCAAGAATATTCATAATTTGTTATGTCTAAAATGATTATTTCGATGAGTTACAAACGAAATGACGAACTTAATATACCCTTCATACTGTGTATGGTGGAGGGTATAAAAAAGAGGGGCTAATCCTAAACGCGGACCTCTACCGAAATTTTCCTGTAGATATGAAGGGAAAGTAGTTTTAACCGCTCTTTTCATATGAGTGCGACTGTTGTGCGTATCCCACTCGAGCGTATTTCTTGTGGTCTGTACTTTTGAGGTAACGCGGTTCAACGGCCATTGTCGAAGGACAGTAGTCAGGCAGTAGTCTTGGAAGATTTCAAACACGTAGCCAGAGGGAATGACCCGTACGAAATGGTTAGCTAGAAGACAATATATAAACATTGTGCTTAATAAGAAATTTCTCTCCATATCGGGGTCTCTCTTTATAAATTTTGGAAGCGGTCGCATTTGCTTTAATGCCTATTAGCAAAATATGATAAAAAAATTATCCCTTCGGAAAATACCTTTCCGTACTGAAAATGACACCCTATATTCAGTTCAAATTCTCATGGACGTGTTGGACGTAGGGAAACTTTTCGCCGGAGAATGCCATGGAATGGGTAAATTACATTATGTAATATCTCATGTGTTAAGTAGCTTTGATATATCCTATATATCCTCATTTTGATATTCATAGACACATATATAAAAACTATGATGTAAGTTAAACCTAAACAATAAAAATAATATAAAACAAATAAAAGATATTCGATTTGTCTTTGACCAAAAACATTTTTACATTTTTATTTTCAGAGTGTCGTTTGGTTCCTCCAAAGGCTCCATGGTTGAGACATTGGTGTTTGAGACACCAACGCCATTGTCTGAACATGTGGAGCCAAGCTTTGGATTTGGATCAGAAGGAGACTATAAAGCAAACATGGATGACAGTGGCATAGAGGTTCAAGAAGAGTAAGTACAAGTTTTGATTTTGGGTGTTTCTGTTTCTGAATTTAAAAGTTTAGAAATATATTTCTCGGGAGATAATTTTAAAAATTAGCCCACAAAGACATCGTCCGCCTGAATTTTACATGTTTTCAAAATAGGTTAAATCAAAATGGGCATTTCATAAACAGAAGCAAATTCACTTTGTTGTTTTGTTGTTGCAAAACAGTCAGGCCTGATCTCATAATTGTTGTTTTTATAAAATCAGCGTTTGTTTATCAGTGGAGAAAGATGGTAATGTTTACCAGTGGGTGAGGCAGGAAATGTCATGGTTTCGGAAAGAGATACCAATGCTCATCACTTCCCTTTACACGAATATGGATCGACAAAATCGTAATAATTAAAAAAAATATCCCGAAAAAGGTTATATAAACTTAATTCATTATATACGGTCCATTGCATTAGAATGAACAAGTAAAATAGTATCAGTCGGTTTTGCCGACAGATCTGTATCGGTTCAATCGGATTATCTTTTCCCTTTCTGTGCAGTAAATTATTTTTTTTGAAAATGTTGGCATTTTGTGGGGGAGGTACCAGAAGGAGTGAACCGATATTGCCCATCTCCGAACTCGTTCTAAGTTTAACAATAATATTACGATGTACCAAGTTTGGATCAAATCGGATACTCCATTCGAGAGTTATCGTGCGCTCCAGTCAGACGGATGTACGGACATCGCTAGATCGATTTGGTCCAAAGAGACCTAGGGTCTAAAACCGTTATTCCGATGAGGCACGTTTTGGTCGTATCAAATGATGTATACTCTCTCTAGCCATGTGGCTTAGGGTATAAAAATGGGTTAATTTTCGTCGGGCAAGCATGAAGAATTGGGATTGCAAATTGGATCCACTTCCATTTTTCCTAGGAAATCGGTTGGAAAAAAGTTATAAAAATGCCGTTAAAATATACCAAATATTTTGAGATACTCAGCAGTCTTCTGCCACAGAAGACAGAATCCATTACAAACGCTGTGTACCTAATTTTAGAGGATTCCACTGAAAAAATGTGAGTAAAATCACCAGAAGTACCGAAACATAGGAAAGCGTGTACCTATGTAGGCAATGATCTGTCACAGGAAGTATCGAATTTTAAACAATTCCGTTTAAAAATGTGGATTAAATACCGAATATGGGGAAGTGTAGTTATATGGTAGCTATGATAAAACGTGGATAAAGCTCCGTCCCATGAGCTAGAACCCGCTCCAATTCAGTAAGGAAATATGATCTTAATCGTCAAAAACAGTTATAGGGAGCTATACGAAAATTGTGGACCGGCATAGCCCATTTATGAACTTAATACACATAATTGCAAAATTTTAGCATTAATTCTCAATTCGTTTGAAAGTTAGCGTTAATACAACAGACAGATAAGCGGACATCGCTAAATCGACTTCGATTTTTACTCTGATCAATAATATATACACTTTCTTGGGTCTAAAGGAATGCGAAACAACTCCATTCCAAATTAGTTTTTCAATTTATTTTTGCGTAAGTTAAAAAAAAAACTTAAAAAGCAAATAATTTATTTGCATTTTTTATGGATACACAGAAATGGGTTATAAATCTTGGTTTTTCATTACATGACCCCAAGTAAAACTGAACACTATTTCTTTACACTAAATGACATTTTATGGATAATTTCTTTAATTTTCCTCTCCAGATGAAGAACTCTAAGGAAGCATTATATCCTCCAGCATACGATAGTCGATAAGCTTTACTATTGATCTAAATGACATTTCAATGCTTATGCTGTAGAACGAGCTTCCATAGCCAGGACTCTATAAATACACATTACTCAATTAGTATTTCCCGAAATCTGCAAGGTCCGGTCATAAGGTCCTTAGCCCACATAAATCCAATTCCAATGGATAATCTACAGATTCCGTCGTTCGAACGTTCTGGGGAAGGTTTCGGTTTAGGTAGATAACAACCAGCCTTTGAAGCCGCTTATGATCTATACATGGTGTTCAATAGGTTCTGCCATTCAATTCTGTATTCTGAGTTGAAAATTTTCATCCTCCTGCCTTTATGGTAGACAAATATTCCCCAGATCCACAAAATCAAAATGAGTGTATCTCAAGGCGGCCGGTTTAGCCTTTATCTTTCGAAACATTCTATTCGAACCGCATATTTCTCGGATGTCAATACCCTCAGGCCATAATCTGTAGTCTTCGATAATTTTCAGGGTTGTCAACCAGATAATGCAAGCTATGAATAGAAGCCTCCAGCCAGTAGCTGGCACAACATTGACAGCGACGACGCATAAGGTCGTTCCGTCCCTAACTATTCTGGCCATCTAATCTAAAATCCTATAGATATATGTTTGAAACCAATTGAAACAATTTATCCAATTCGTTGTTTCCTTTTTTATTTAGAACTATGGATTTCAAAAAGCAATAGGAATATATTAAAAACCTTAAAATATCTGAAATAAGTAACAGCAGTTGCAAATGTTTTAAACATGACTGCAATTTCTGAGTATTTGAGATGCCTCCCACACAACAAATTCAATTTATGAAGATTACTTATCTACGATATTTTAGAGGATACCTTAACGAAATGTCACCCTTGATATATCCTCAATTGCACGGTGGAGTGGTCTCAAAACAACAAACAGTAATTACCAAAAACTGCGACGCAATATTGTCTACATGTTTATAAGCCATGTTCAAATCTCGCTTGGCAAGGTTGAAAACAACAACAACAAACTATTGGCATATGAAATGAAAATTATTAATCCAACCTTTTTTGGTAATGAAATCTGTTGTTGTTATTCGCTCTGAGCCAAAAATTTAAATGGTTTTACGAATTCTATGTAGAAACAAAAGACAATGTGTATTTGGCTGTTTTTGTTTTGTTTTTGTACACTTCTCTACAAACTGCTTACCTCATTCGAATGGAAAGATTAAGAAATAAACAATAGCTGGAATTCAGATTTGTTTTTTCTGGTGCGAATTGTAAATCGCTAACTACATCATTTTGTTTTTGGTCGCCTCCCATGAATCGCTTATTCGGAGCGTTGTGGTGTACAAAAAGTAGTCACCTAAATCTGTAATCGTTGGTTGGCTGGCTGGCTGGCTGGCTGGCTGGTTGATTATTTCCGTCTTTTTATTTTTTTTGTGGTGGCATTTTCATTCAACAATTTAAATGTTTTTTTTTGTTTATGAATCAGCCCAGATTAGATATGTTGTATAGGCTTAGCTTTTGTTGAAATCGTTAATTTTAATCACGTTCCTTACCCAGGTACTACGATACCACCGCCATACACTGTAATAGAAGGTAGTCGTTAGTTTGGGGCTATCAACCAACCCGCTATTATCAAGTCTAATAAAGAATTTGTTGTTTTTACATCAAAAGTAATTATATGAGTTAATTGTACATGTGCTTTGCTTTTTTGTGCGGAGTACCAAACTGAAATTATCCAGTTTCGCATTATTTATTTTATTTTTTTGGCCAGTAATTTTTTTGATGAATTTTATTTTTTGTTTTTTTACATCATTTATTTTTGTGGTCTTGTTCTATTTCGGCTTGGCAGTCTGTCTGTTCATTACATTTCCCGGTCATTGTATTTTGTGTTGTGTATTTTTGTTGTCATTCTCGCTTTTGTCATTCTCGCTTTTGTCATTCTCGCTTTTGTTTTTGTGAAAAGTCGCCAAAAAAGAATAACGATTTTTTTTTACTTTGTAATACATACATATTTACAGACAGACAACAACAGCCAACACATCTGTATTTATTATGTACAGTAGTATATGATGTAAACTAGCGTGTCATTTATATATGTATGCGTTTGCTTAAAACAAACATAAAATAATTATTAGAACAGACATACAAATATATGCGACATTCACATAAATTGAGCATGGTAGCATTTGTATTGAAAAGTCGAAATGAGATCTATACTCAACTCAAAATCGATTGTGAAACGTCCAGCACTGCCAAAGTCGACTTTCGATTTTTATACTTTTCAATACTAAGTCAACTTTCGTATACCACACAGCACAACCGTTTTTGACACTGAAGCTTATAACACCTCGAAATGTTTGTCCAATGCCCTTGTCTTCCATGATACCTTGTAGTCACTCTAAAAATTTATCATTAGGTCAGAGTCAGGATCCAAATAGAAGCCTATAATTTTTGGAGCAGATCGCGAAGTATTTAAATAATGAAATGTATAGAAAAAATATATATTATTCTTCATGTTCCTTTCGCTTCTGAGTTTACAATTATAACCGCAATATGTTAAGGTTTATGCCAGACAAGCAGCGCTTAATTTTGGGCGATAACAGGATAATATTTAAGGCATGAAATGCCATAAAATTCATCTAATACTGAAAGACAGTTCCCCTCTAAATGCAATATACAAGATAAAATGTACTCTTGGTCGTTGGATTGATGCCAATTTAGTTAATGTAATCAGTCAGATCTCCGAAATAAAAGCTAAATATACATTTTTTCAATATTTTTGGGAATTTGAATATCATAAAATTGTCAGGAAAGTCGTCATCTCCTGAAAAGAACCAAGTGGACCAAAAACTTAAATATGAATGAAACAAGTAAAAATAACATTCCGATCGTCTGGGGCGAATTCTAATATTACCATCCAACATATGCAAACTTTAATTATGGCCAAATCGCTTTTAGGGCTCAAAATCCCTAAAATGTGGAAGTTCCGTTACATGGGAACTATACCTATATTGAATATATTTTGAGCATTAATTAAATGATCCACTGAGAAAACAAAATATCAAATTACAACTCTTTTGGTTGGAAATTGAAACCAAACCCCCAAATATACCGGTAATAGGGATATGGTGCCACATCTAAATGTTCACCGACCGATACCATTTTCAATACCAAACATCTTAGGAGCCTTACAAACATCTATGCCAACATCTATTTATTCACCTTGAGAATTGTAAGCTCTTTCTACGAGTTACGACGAGGTGTTGCAATCGAAAAGATCAAGTTTACATAGCCTCCATATAATGAAGGAGGACATTCTAAATGAAATGAATTGTTCGTTATACCACGTCCAACCCTCTTCGTGGAAAATGAGTTCTGATTGTGAATGTTGTAATATTTACGCTGTAGCAAATTTTGTTGAACTTGGGGGTGTATGATAAACATTCGCCTGTTAGATTGATTTAAACGGAGGTACGTAATTAAAACAATATCCGAACCTTAAATAAAAAATTAATGTATTAGCTACCATCAAACGTTGATATTTGGAATGATTTTGCCAAAATGTCCAATCATTCATCTGAAAAACTTTAAAGGCTTCCTTCATGCCAATCAACGAGTGTTTTGGATCTTGAGAAATGTTATCTTAAACTATAGTGGTGTAGGCTATCACGATCGACTATAATCCATTCTTTCTCATTCTTGCTCTTAAACACAAGCTTGATTCCCATTTTGACTTGACGTATATAGATACATGAGGTATCTCGGTCGTTCCATTCTTTGTCTTCTACGAGGGCGGTTCGGAAACTTCTTAGCCTATCATTGAAAAAGAATTTGAGGTAAAACGCTTGCCAGCAAGGAATTTTGTAAGATGTGGGAACAAGTAACATTCACTGGGAGCTAAATCAGGAGAATAGGCTGGGTGGTCAAGCAACTCGTACTTTAATTGTCTTGATGAAAAAATATTTTTTTTGTGTTGTTAGCCAGAATGTTTTTCTCGAATTTGTGCATTTAATTGATCTAAAAGGTTGCAATAGTAATCTGAATTTATTGTTTCACCCTTTTGCAGATAGCCAATCAACAAAATACCTTTGAAGTCCAAAAAAAACCTTTGCCATAACCTTACCAGCCGATTGAATTGGTTTTGCCTTCTTTGGGGCATTTCCTCCAGCTTTAGTCCATTGTTTGGATTATTCTTTTATCTCTGGAGTATAGTGGTGGATCTACGTCTCATCAACATTTATAAAACGACGCTTAAATTCCATTTTATTTCGCTTACAACGATCCAAAAAAGCTTGAGAAATGTTCATTCTTATGCGTTTTTGATCGACTGTCAACAAATGCGGCACACATCTTGCGGAATGCTTTTTCATCTGTAGTTCTTTATGGAAAATTAAAGGAACTCGATCATTTGAGATGCCCATGATATTAGCAATTTCACGCACTTTTATTCGTCGATAATTTAATACCATGTCAAGCACTTTGACTGCAATTTCTGTTGTTGTTGCTGTTTTTGGGCATTCACTACGTGGTTCATCTCCAATGCTTTTCCGACCACGTTTAAATTAAGCAACCCATTTTTTTACTGTTGCATATGAAGGAACACTTGCACCTAACACATTTACCATATCATTATAAATTTCTTGTCCCGATAAACCTTTTTTATGTAAATATTTAATGACAGCATGTATTTCTAATTTTTTCATTGTGGATGCGTTCTTTTTGAACACTTGTTTCTGTATGAAAAAGTTGCCGGATCGAAATAAAATTTAACGTGAGTTCATAACAGAGATGGAACTTTCCAAAACACATAACTTTTTTTTTCAGTTTATACCGCGCTTTTTGTGCTAGGCAAAGAAGTTTCCGAACTGCCCTCGTAGTTGGCATTTTGCAATTGTATTGCACTACTCAATTCACACACAGTTTCTGGTTTGTTCACAGAACAACTAAGATCCCTATAAGGAAAATCAAACATATCTAACGGCATAAAGAAAACTTCAATTGTATTCTATAAAATGGAACCACTCTAAGCGTTGGTCACTTTTTTTTCTCCCATATAAATGGCCCATACCTTTGGCTTATTCGCACCCTGCTGGCCTGGCCTATTCCCCCTCCTAACATTGATCAAAAACCAAGCGTTTGTTGGGAGTCTCACACGAAAATTGTTGTAATAAATGACGAGAATCTTCAACTGTTTATGGCTAGGTATTTATATTTAAAAACCATATTCTCTAAGTGTACATCGACAGAGACTAACCGACAAGCGGCGGACAGACACTCAAACACATTCATGTCAAGTAGAATTTCATAAAAACCGTCTGTGTCAGTCATTGAACCTGGGAGGTTTCTGTTTCTCTTTGGCATTTGTCTGTTTTTGTTTTGTCGTTTGCTCCTCTCTGTTGCCGCCGCTGCTGCTGCCGCTATGTGTATTTAGTATTCACTTTGTAAACAGGTTCAATACTTTCAACGTCGAAATGTAACGTCGTTTGTTTGGTTGGTCTCTTCCACCATAAATGACGAACGGATGCTGACATCACATCTCATGTCCCATGTAATCGACCGATATTATCCAACGACTTATGACTTGTTTACGTTTGTCTTTATGTCTGCAGTCGTTGCTGATGTCGTTTTGCTCTTTGCTCGTTGTAGCTATAGTTGCTGACTATGTGACAGCAAGAAGTCAGTCGGTGATGGCGGCATTATAGCCATCGCTAGTCACTTCCAACAAATCTTTTGCCACACTTTTATCATAGGCTTGTTTCTACAATATTGAGCGGAAATTTAGCAATTTTCTTGGAAATGACAATAAGTTTGTGTTTCCTAACTTGTTTGTAATCTCTTTATTTATATATATATGTACATTTTTATGCCCTCCACCTTGGAGGGAGGGTATATTAACTTTGTCATTCCGTTTGTAACATCCCTAAATATTCGTCGTAGACCAAATAATGTATATATATTCATAATCATCATAAAATTCTAAGACGATCTAGCGATGTCCGTCCGTCTGTCTGTTGAAATCACGATACAGCCCACATTATTTGACGTAGAGCGTCAAAATTTAGCAGTATTGTGTCTAGGATAGTTGGTATTGAAAATTAGATATATCGGTCCACGTTTTGGTATAGTCCCCATATAACGGTACATCCCGATATTCCGTATTTCGATAGTTTTTGCCACACTTTTTCAAGGATTTGTCTGAAAATTGGTATTTTTAGGTCATAATGGTTCCTTGTTGTGCGGCGAAACTTTGCATATATAGGTCCACGCTTTGGTATAGCCCCCATTATAACGGTACCTCCCGATATTCGATATTTTGATGATTTTTGCCACATTTTTTCATGGATTTGTCTAAAAATTGGTATTTGTTGGTCATAATGGGTTTTAGCTTCGGTGGCGAAACATTGTATGTATAGGTCCATACTTTGGTATAGCCTCCATATAACGGTATCTTCCGACATTCGGTATTTTGAAGGTTTTTGTCACATTTTATCACGGATTTGTCTAAAAATTGGAATTTGTTGGTCATAATGAGTTCTAGCTCCGTTGGCGAAATATTGTATGTATAGGTCCACGCTTTTGTATAGCCCTATATAGTGGTACCTCCCGATGTTAGGTATTTTGATGATTTTTGCCAAATTTTCCCACGAATATGTCTAAAAATTGGTATTTGTGGGTCATAATTGGTTCTAGTGTTTCCATTACCCTAAGATGGAGGGTATTAAAAGTTCGGCCCGGCCGAACCTAATGTTTTTTACAAAATGTGTTGTTCGTTGCAAAACCTTGTGTGTGTGTTTTTTTTTTTTTTTGAGAAAAATTACGGACATATTCTAGGAATTCGTTTATTTATATGTGAATAAATGAAAATAAAAAATGCACTTTATGACTGTTAATCTCTGGGTGGTAGGAAATCCACTTTGGAAATGAGACCAATGAGACCTCGTTACGAATATTAATAAACTTACTTACTTACATTTATCATACCAAGTAATGAGTATCGGCGGCTCAGGACGAGCAACTATAGTGTTCTAAAAGTGTTTTGTGAAAATTGAAATATATAGGTAAGATTCGATAACGTTTACGGTTATAGTTAGAGATATGCCTAGTGCGATGTTGTATGTCACGTCAAATTGAGCCTTAAATGGGAGCTATAAACTTTATTCTAATCGGAAAATGGTTCTTCAAACTTGGACAAGCGCAATATGTTTGATGCATACATCAAACATCATATTAGAGGGAATTACATATCTGACTCTGAATCAATTTCTAGGCTGTATTTCATATCTTGTACCGAATATCATTGTAATATAGGACACATTACGGAATTGTGTTTGGTTTGTGTGTTTGTTTTGGCTTTGTGGCAATCACATGCAGGAAATAGTCGGCTCGTTGATATCGAATTGATGTATTCAACTCGATGTATCGGGCTTATGGAGTAGGCTTGATGGTTGACGGCATGATGATAGATGACTTGGTAATAATTGGTTCAATCTTATTTGTATTGATCGACGAATCGCAGATCAAGAGTCTCGATTGTCTTCGGCACAAGGTAGTACGATTGAGACTGCTGTCACGAAGCGACTACTCTCTACTTGACGGGCATTGATAATAATGACTTGGCATACAGAGTGATTGAAAGTTATTTCTTTATGCCGTAAACTAACACCACAAATTTTCTACGAACCTTATTTTGAAAATGAGCTGAAGAAGATACACATATTAAGGTGGTTCATCATATTTTGATATTAGAGAGGTTTATAATTTGAATAATGAAAAATGTAAAAAATTGTTAATAAAATATTGTCATTGGAGATTTTTTTATTGAAAAATGGAGATTTTTTTTATTGAAAAGGAAAAATGTAGTGGCTACGTTACAAGTTACCTAAATCTGAACAGATTTTAACAAGATTTCATTAATTTCTATGCTTAATTCGGTAGTATGTGCCAATATCGATTATATCAGATATTAACAATTTGGTGTACATTAAAAGTGGAATCGGGCGAAATTATATGTATGGGAGCTATATCCAAATCTGAAGCGATCACGGCGACAATTTCAATGAGGGTCTATAATCGGACAATACAAAGGGAGATCGATCAAGCCGTAAGAATCCAATTCAGAATATCTTCAAATTCAGAATATCAGAAGGTTCCTGGATATGAGGGCTGTATAAATTGGTAAAGTACTCATTAAGGACTTAAAATGCCAAATTGCAAACAACTACGTTAAAAAAATGCGGAGAAAACCACTAAAATACTGAATATTGGAAGGTATTTAAAATAATTATGGGGAATATATTCAAAATACTCAGCGGTACTGATATGTGTGGACATTTGCGTAAATGACGATTTGCGTGGCCGATTTACGAACTTGACCACCCTAATGAAATAATACACATTTGTGTATCACTTGGCATGATTGCAACAAGCAGACGGATAGATAGATAGACAAACTTAAAATTGTACGCTGATCAGAAATATATATACTCTTGATGGGGATGAGGAGAAGGTTTCGAGAAAGTAAATTACGAAATAAAGGGGGTTGATAAAATTTTACTCAAATGTCTGCAGGACTCTTGGTATTGAAAATGGACCATGTAGGACCATGTTTTGGTATAGCCCCCATATAATGGTACCTCCCTATGTTCGGTATTTTTGGTGATTTAAGCCACATTATTCACCGGAAATGTTTAAAATTTGGTATTTGAAGTTCGTAATGACAGAAAATTGTCTGTGCAGGTCCACGTTTTCGTATAGCCCCCATATAACGGCACCTTCCGTAATTGGGTATTTTGATGAATTTAGCGACATTATTCACTGGAATTGTTTCAAATTTGGCATTTGAAGTTCGTAATGGATACTACAGCCTAAGACAGAAAATTGTCCGTGCCGATCCACGTCTTCGTATAGCCCCCATATAACGATACCTCCCGATATTTGGTATTTTTATGATTTTAGCGACATTGTTCACTGGAATTGCTTCAAATTTGGTATATGAAGTTCGTAATGGATACTACAGCCTATGACAGGAAATTGTTAGTGCAGGTCCCCGTTTTGGTATAGCCACCATATAATATTACCTCCCTACATTATTGACCGAATTTTAAGTTTCGCATCTGAATAATGTAATGGCTTATAACAAAAGTTGCCTATGCAGGCCCACTTCGTCGTATAGACCCCAATATAATGGCTACATTCGGTATTTTTAAGATTTTAACAGAATTTTTAACGGTTTTTTTTTTGAAAATTGCCAAATTCGTTCCAAATGGTGGAGGGTTTTAAAAGCTCAGCCCGGCCAAGTTACAGCTTTACTACACAAGTATATTTCCAATAGCTGTGCTATATTTTTGCTCATTTTTATTAAACATTTTTTTATATGATTTGACAAATGATTAAGGCTACAAATCATTTCTCTCCATACACGAGACCTATGTATGTGCGTATGTTAACGTATAGACATATGTATATGTTGTGCTCTTTCGTTGTAACGTTTTGTTCATGTTTAGCACACATTTACTTAGATTACAAACTATCTTTCTATCTGGGTAAAAACCAAAGCGAATAGATATTTATGACGGCAGCTATGCTTGTCTGTGTGCATGTTGGTCGTCGAAGTTCGGTCGGAAGGCGCGGAAATATGTATTACATATTTTTGTAAAATCGTTTATTTCTTTTTATGTACATATTTTTTGAAACACGCTGACTTTATCTGTCTATCTATCAGCGTAGAAATACGAAATGTGCGAACGTTCACTCCTAAGTCAATTCAAGCCAAATTGAGTTAAGTTCAGTGCTGTTGAGCTACGACGACGTGTTTGTTTGTCGCTAGTGATGTCATCGCAGGCAGTTGCTGTCATGCTTTCAGTTTTCCATTTTGCCTGACCGCGCACCGTCTGTATGTCAGCTGATAGCCCTGTTTACTCTCGCATACAACTTGGAGTTGGTTAATACTTTTGTCATTTATTTGCCACCAGCAGAATACTATGTGGCGCGGCAGTGCCTCTCTCGACCCTGCCCTACCGCATAGGCAAATTATGAAAATAGTGGAGTAATGGTGTCGCCTGGCTCGCTCGCTGGTCGTCGCCTACATTCGCTGGCCACTGGAGTTGGATGGCGAGGTTCACGCATATGCACAAATGAATTTATGGTATTGTTTTGTTCTTCTGATCCACCCCTCCCCCTCCATTGAGTTCTGTCGTTGTGCCTGTCTATTTGGCAAAATTGGTTTCTTTTTTCAGTTACTCCCCACATTCCCTGTCGGGCAAGTCATAGCAAAAAAAGAAAACGCTTTGTGGAATCACTTTATACTCAATACCACCTACAACCTAACTTGTCTGACTGCTTAAGTATGTCGTCGTTTTTGCCATTTCTGTCTAATTAACTGATTAGAAATTCATTCTAACGAAAAGCGAAACAATCCATGGAAGTCCAATAAAACTGAATTGCGGTTCGGCAGCAATATTTTCAAGCGAATAAAAAAAAAAAACAGCAACAATCAAGTAAGATGAAACAGTTTTGTTTTGAACAAATATTGAATGGCATACAAAAAGCAATTAGTGAACTAAAATGCAGTATTTCATAACACTTATTATTGTTAGTTAAGTTTTCGTGAATTTTTTAGTTAGCTTCTGCAAGTGCATTCATTCAAAACAAGTAGCCGCAGCAACCTCACATTGTGGTACAACAGTGTCTGTGTATTTTTTTGTAACATTCTGAAGAACCTAGATAGACACACATCATTTTCTAAAGTGATTAATGCATGTCCTACCGTCCGTCTATCAATATTTATATCCGCATTTACAGCCCGACCAAGATCAGATTTTTCACAGTTCGTTTGTTTATTTAAAGGGTTTATTATGCACCGAATGCGTAGAATATTTCGCTCTAAAATTGTTAGACGATACGAAAGTGAATGCGAAAGCAAACCATTATTATAAAAGGGTTGTTCATATCTTGAATTAAGTTAAAAAAAATAAAATAAATAATACTAGAAGTTAGTCTGTTCAATTTGGTTTGAATCGGTTCAGATATAACTACAATATCTTCTGTATATAGGTAACACCTCAGGTAACACCTCTGAGAGAATTTTCTCTCTCGTATACGAATATTGCAAAAAGTTATCGAACGACATTGATAAAAATCCAGCAAAAAATAGCTGTTCTCCAAAAATGTATTCGCCATGTTTTGAAAATTTCAATGAAGGCGAAACCAAGCAGTGAGTTGAAAACTAAATTTGGTTGAGAACATTTTTCCCAGTAAGAGTCTGCAAAATTGCTCTCCCCAATTAAAAAAAATATTGGTTGGATATTGTACTCATATAACGTTTCATCTGATTTTAAGCATAAATCCCCCAATGCCGTAATAGTGCTCCGTAACAATGATATTTGGTACAAGATATCACATACAGACTAAAAATATATCTTCCACATTTTGTTGAATGTCTCTCTCTCTCTCTCTCAGTTTGGATTTAGATATATAGGGTGAGATAAACAAACTACAACCAACTTCAGGCTGCTGTCATTTCTAAGCCACTCGTCGGACAGCTCTTAAAATTATTCCAGTGACAGCTCATTATATTGTTTACAAGCGTACAAAAGTATTTCGGAGAGAATTTTCAAGAAAAAAAGTTGTTCGTGATGGAATTCAAGCATGATAGTGTGACTTCTTTATATTTGGCTGGAATACCACATCGTTAAAACACTACAGCATTTAAATTTGAATAAATCTTATGTGTCTCGTGGCCGAAAAATGGCTCGTGAGCTGCACATATCGCAATGTTCCATTCGGCAAATATTGAAAAATGGGCTCGGGGTAAAGTCATTGAAATTCCTAAAAGTGCAAGAACTTACATCGAAACAGAAAGAAAATAGATTTAAAAGCGCTAAAGAGTTTCTTCGCTTGGCCGAAAGTGGTGAACTGCCGAATTTGTTTTTCTCCGATGAGAAAACATTCGTTGTCCAGCAGTTTTTAAACAAACAAAATGATTAGGTTGCTTACCAAAGAGGTCAGCTGAAAATATCCACCTTCGATGATGGTGTGGGCCGCCATAACAGTCGATGGTCGCTCTCAGCTCGTATTAATCGACCTTGGCATCAGAACAAATGCCGAATATTATCGCGAATAATTCTGGAGGGTGTATTAAAGCCTTGGGCACGCAAAAATTTTGGCCGCAGAACTTGGACATTCCAACAGGACTCAGCACCATCGCACGCGCCAACCAAGAATGGTTGCAAAATGATGTTTCTGGCTTCATTTGCAGCCCACAGTATTTTGGAAAGCAAGGTTGGCATTAAAAAGTACCAAAGTATCGATCACCGCAGAGCAACATTTCATTTTCCATTTGAAGGCCATAATTCGTGACCAATTCTAACAAATCTAAAATTTGATGCTATTTCCGACATTTTTTGCTTTCATTCAATAAAATGTAAAAAATATTACGTTTGACTTGTTGCAGTTCTTTATCTCACCACATTTAATGATCATGCGATCAAGTTAAGTCTGGAAAAACGTCTGCAATTTAGATGTAGCTATAGCAAGTTGATTAAAATTCCCTTCATAATGGTGAGCACCTTGCAGTTACAATTCGGGCAGCCAAAGCAGCTTCTGAAGATGACATTTGTTTACCATTGTGGCAAGATATATTAATATGGATATAGTATGTGTATCTCAGAAGCTTTACATTCCCAACTGTTTAGCCGAACCGATTGTAATTGGATATAAACATGTTTTGCGTTTAGCCTACAAATCTTCCAAAATTGTTTCTGTAATTTTATATCACTTATATCATGGTTCTGCATTTACCCTTTTCCCCTTATAAAGTTCCTTCGTGGTATGCAAGCTACTTAGAACATTCATCACCTATTGCTGAGAGATTTTCTCATCAAAATGCCAAAAAGATTCTGACAGTATTTCCTTCCGCATAAGTATTTCAATTCATGTGGATTTCTAAAGCACTGCCTAAGGGTGCTTTCATGCTTGTCGCTCGCATTCACTAAATGTTGGCATACCAGCCCATTGAAGCTTTCTTTACACACGCACATACATACGAACATATGTAAACAAGTGCATAGACCAGAATGCGTGGCGATAGTGAGATATCCGATATTGTGTCATAGTCATCATCATCGTCGTCATAGCTGGCGTTATCTCCGTTTGTGCTACACTACCAGCCCCTGGCAACGAAATGCACTAAGCGAAATGCCTTTGGCTGTGGTCAGTGTGTGTTCGTTTGGTGGCCTACTCCCGTTTTCTGTTGTCATTATTCAATTGCGCGTTTCTAGTTCTATAGGTTGGTCTGTCATTCAGTCAATTGGTTCATTCAGCAGTTAGTCTGCTCTATTACAATGGAAATAAAGACAACAACAACAACAACAATATAAATAATAATTAATATGTGCATTAATAAATTACAATGCACCGCAATTCAATTGACCAGCTAAGAATGGATGAAATACAGAAGCCGGACGGACAACTGTAAATGAAGGACTCAATGAATATAAATATAACAATTAATAAAAAGAAATGCATTGGATGAATGAACTGGTGAACGACTTCATAAACAAATTGCCACTCTGCTGGGGTGGAAATCAATCATGATTGCTTGGAAAGCAATAACAAGAACAAAACTTGATGTGTGTGTGTGTTCATTGGTGAATTATCCAATCGTAAACATACCGAGGCACACGCAACCAGCCATCCATCCATCCCACCCCCATATCATTAACCAATTATTCATAAATAATTAATTGGGCTCATTAGTATTATTATTTAGCGCCAGCACCAATAGCAACACTACCCGTCGGGAATGGTGTCAACATTCGGTGTATTGTAGGTTTACTGATGAATTTTAGGAAATTTGAAAATGGTTTTCACTTTCACTCCTTCTACTTATTCCGTACGCCCTGTGAATTTTAATAAGGCTTCATTCGTTTCGATTGTGCTTGGCTTTAACTGATTTCATCCGTTGGATTCTTGAGCTAGATCGATGATATTGTGGACTTGTGGTTAAAGTTGAGGTTTAAGGATAATTTCGAATCTTATTGGTCAGGACTCAGTTTTTTACCGTTTGGATTCAAATACTCCACATCATAGATGTGTTGCATCTCTCTCTTTGACTTAGTTGTCATTCCATTTCGAACTCTTCGAAATAAGCATTTAGACCGCATAATGTCGATACGACCATACCAATGTGACCTTTCCGTCCCTCTATCTTCTGTCGCCTGTGGAATGAAATAAAGTATGTATGTATTTTAGGTTCGTAGAGCTTTTGAAAATGGATCATACAGGGTGAGATAAAAAAACTGCAACAAAGTCTGCGTACACAATGTTTGCGTGCCCAAGGCTTTAATCCTTCCAGAATATTTTTGCCATAATATTCGGCATTTTTTTCTGATGCCATGGTAGATTTTCTTCGATGTAAACAAACAAAATGATCGTGTTTACTTGCCAAAGAGCTCAGCTGAAAATGTGCATCTTCGGTTGGCCACCAGAGCTCAAGTGCCGGTCATGGTGATACCGTGGGCTGCCATAACAGCCGATGGTCGCTCTCCGCTCGTATTAATCGACGACATCAGAATAAATCCCGAATATTATAGCGAAAATATTCTGAAGGGTGTATTAAAGCCTTGGACACGCAAGCATTTTGGCCGCAGACATTGGACATTCCAACAGGACTCAGCACGCGCCACTCAAGAATGGTTACAAAATGAGGTTTCTCGCCTCATTTCCAGCGCACAATGGCCATCAAAATCTCCGGATACCAATCCGTTGGACTATTGTGTATGGAGTATTTTGGAAAGCTAGGTTGCCACTAAAAAATACCAAAGTGTCGATCACCTCAAGCAAGCGCTTCGTCGGGAATGGTCCAAAATACCGCAGAGCTACATTCGGGCAGCGCGTGACGGTTTCATTGGCCGTTTGAAGGCCATAATTCGTGCCAAAGATGACCAATTCGAACAAATCTAAACTTATTCTAAAATTTGATGCCATTGTCGACATTTTTTGCTTTCATTCAATAAAATTTTAAAAAATGCAAAAATTAGGACGTTTGAATTTGTTGCAGTTTTTTTAATCTCAGTTCTGATATGCCATTTCGATTTACCTGTGAATCCATTGCGGATTTTGCCAACATATTTGAACACTATTCTACAATCTGATTATAAATTATTTGTTTTTTGTTTAATGACTGACTGCATTTATGTCGTACAAATGCGCAAATTCCTTTGCTATCACGACATATTTCTTCCATTTTAGTAAATTGTATAATTCATTTCATTGAAACAAATGAAAGCGAAACGTGACGTATTTGCTTTATAAATGATGTCTAATGTTAATCGAAATCGTTATCACATTGAAATCATTTGGATTCGTTAATTGCATGAATTGGTTGTCATTGTTATTGTAGTTTGATCGACCTACGCGAGCCAAATTCATACTAAAGTCTTGCTTTTTGTTCATCATCAACTGGTACGTTTTTTTTTTCTTATTTGTTCGATGATGAAATAATTTTCGTCGATATTAGCTTGAAATGATAAACGAACTTATATCGTAGCAAATAACGATAAGCAATTCAATAGCATTTGGCTTTGCGGAGACTGTGACGTATGAGCAATTAAGAAAAAAGTATTCCATCAATCATACGTTCCCTATACAAATATCCATCAATAAGTGCACAGCAAATTACAGTACATACCTACATATGTGTACATCCACATGTATGTGCTTGCAGAACTGCACAACCGATTTCAAAGGAAAATTTTCACAAAAAAACAAAAAAAAATCTCACTGGATCCAGTTTCATTAGCCAAACAAATGTTTGTTTATCTTGATTAGCTTCGCCGAATGTTGGACATTTAAAACGTTGGAATATTTTCAATATGAAATCATAAACATAATATTAGGATATGACAAAATTGCGTTCTTTTTTTAAATTAAATTATTTTTTTGTTTTTAATTTATTAAGCTGTGATGTCAGCTAATAAAACCTAAAAACGTAACCCTACTTTTTAAAGCATAATTTCACAAAAATATTTTGGAATACGAGAGATGGTAGCTATGGACATAAAATAGGGTCGATGGAATTTTTTGTACAACACATTCCATAACTCTCTTCCCATTCTTGTGTGGAACGTGCTGAGTGCGATGGTGCTGAGTCCTGTTGGAATGTCCAATGTCTGCGGCCAAAATGTTTGCCTGCCTAAGGCTCTAACACACCCTCCAGAATATTTTCGCGATAATATTCGGCATTTATTCTGATGACACTGTCGATTAAAGCGACCATCGACTGTTGTGGCGGCCCACACCATCACCATGACTGGCGGTTGAGTTCTGGTGGCCAACCGAAGGTGCACATTTTCAGCTGACCTCTTTGGCATGTAAACACGATCATTTTGTTTGTTTACAAACTGCTGGACAACGAATTTTTTTCATCGGAGAAAACCAAATTCGGCAGTTCACCACTATTGACCAAGCGAAGCAACTCTTTAGATCTTTTGAGTATATTTTCTTTCTGTTGCGGTGTAAGTCCTTGCACTTTTTTGAATGTCAATGGCTTTAACCCGAGCTCATTTTTCAATATTTGCCGAATGGAATATTGCGATATGTTCAGCTCACGAGTCATTTTTCGGCCACGAGATACATAAGATTTATTCACATTTAAATGCTGGAGTACTCTAACGATAGCCACTTGTGGTTTTCCAGTTAAATATATAATGAAAACACACTATTAAGCTTGAATTCCATCACGAATAACTTTTTTCTGGTAAATTCTCACCAAAATACTTTTGTACGCTTGTAAACAATGTAATGAGCTGTCACTGGAATAATTTTAACAGCTGTCGGTTGGCTTATAAATAACAGCAGTCTGAACTTGGTTGCAGTTTTTTCATCACACCCTGTGTATTGATATTTTTTATAAGTAGGGTTTCTTAATAATGAGAAGTCAAAATTCCAAAATTTGGCGAAAATTGGAAATGGAAAGCATGACCAAAACTAATATGGGGCTACTTAAAAGGGTGGAGCGCTATGACAAGTTTTCTGCACCAATGAGTCTGGATGTAATCCAGCTCTATCCTAAATGTTGCGAAATATGTCTCAAACTATGGGAATTCCTTTGTATATAGTCAAAACTATGTAAAGACTTTAACGACGTTTGTCCCCAAAGTTTTTTGTCCAGCAAATCTTAACCAACGGTGAAACGCGTCACATACTGGTCGATGCGTGTATCAAGTATCCATCAACAAATGACCTTCTCAACAAAAATTTATGACCTTTTTTATACAAATTTCCGTTGTCTAGAGACTCACAATTAAATGTAGATGTAGTATAATTCTTCCTTTGAAGTATAAAGGAAGATTTTAACTTGAATTGGAAACGGGTCCGAATAACAGTAAAAAGACCAATGCAACATTTTCAATTGTCTTCAATCTTCTTCTTCTATGTCTAATATACCTACAAGTCGAGAATATGAAGTCATGTAAATGGCCGCTTTGGCCAAAACTTAAGGCGATAGGTCTCACATTCTTGACGGATATTGTCTTTAAGATCTGAAAGACGAGATAACCCCGTTCAAATCAGACTGGCCAGTGCAAATTGTCTAAACCGGATCCTAGGCGCCCGGAAAATGCATCCTTCCAGTGTTTGCCGTTGCACCATCCTGTTGGAACCACATGTTTTCCAATCCCAGCTCATCAAGTTGTGAAGAACTTGTTGATTGTTGCTTTGTAGCGCTCACCATTCACAGCAACCGCGACGTCGTCGAAGAAACAAAGGTCGGATGACTCCTCCAGCGAAAATATGCAGTGACTTTGAGCAGGTGTAATGGATCTTCGTGTCTTACACGCGGATGTTCAGTGCGCTAAGAGCGTAAATATTGCTTATTTACGTACCACCAAGATGGAAATGGGCCTCATCGTTCATGGTTATTTTTGATGAAAAATAATCTTCTTCTTGGTGGGCTTAAGGATAGCTTGAGCTTATTTTAGACGAGATTGATGGTCAGCAGCTAACAGCTAATGCACCATCTGGACTTGGCACGAAAACATCTTCAAATCTTATACTGACCGAAACCGTAACGTAACATTGTTTAAAAAATTGTTTATCAAAACAGAAACTGACATCTGTCAAAACAGAACTGACATTAGAGGCCAATCGTAAAATTGATAGCATTTTCTGATAGGAGGATTACTTTTGCGCCACCTTGTACTTCAAACAACAAGTCTTATTTTTTTAAGAGCGATTTTTATCCAATTTATTGGCTTTCGGTGGTAGTCTTACTTATTGTGACGACTCCATTGTAAAACACTCCCTGTTTTATAGCATGCTTTTTTGTATATTTAAAATGTACCTAATAGACCCATTCTTTGGTTGGAATACAATAATGAGGAGATATCTGCTCCGACGTTCTCCGATTTTGCGAAATAGTATATAATTTTTGTAAGAACAAAAAATCGGTAAAGGGGAGCACGATATATTCGTATGTATTTTATACATTGCGACCAAGCAACTTATAAATAGGCGCTTCAGACTTATGGTAAGATAAAAAATAACCCTGAAATGCACTTTAATACAACGGTCTGAATCCCATCTTGGACTAATAATGGATTTCCTATGCGGACAACTACCTCAAACTTTGTTAACCAGAATTGCTGAGACAGAGTCAGGAAAACTCTCCACGCCGACTTGGGATATACTTTTTAGTTTAATATTTTAATTAGCAAAAATTCGTAGATGTTGAACAATGGGTTTCATCATTAATTCGGAGACGATTATGGAGTCATAGTCGTGAAAAAATTGGTATGCTGTCGCAGTTGAGTCAAAAACCGCTTGACTCTTACTACTGTCCTGCGTATAACCTAAACAGTTAATGTTTTTGTATTTTAAACTCATAAAATTTTTAACAGGCCGTGTAATTTTGGCAAATGTTGTATTGGTTTATGCTTTCGTCGACAGGACTTTACCATATTGTCAAAAGTCAAGGTTTTGATCTGGTCCCTTGCAAAAAGCCGTGAATTCCATAAGGATGTACAAATCGACTTCTTACAAAAGTGATAAGTTAATAAAAACATTGATATCTATTTTTTATTTTCAAAATACATAGGCCGTCAGATAAAAACGCCTGGAACGTGTTTTGATGTGTTGATGCCCAGTCAATATTATTTTTATTTTCGATCGCCTTAGTCATTGTCCAGTCCTGATGTTTATTAAACCAAATCACGAATCAATAAATTTATTATCATCTTTGTGTTTTTTTTTTTTTTTTTGCAAATTGTACTTGTTTGCGTAATAATGATGCTCTTCCCACGCCACAAATCTTTTGTACATAATTATAATATTCAATTAGCGGCAAAATTCGCAGCTGTAGTTGTACAGTAGGTTGTTCTGCCACAACAGCATTTACATACATATGTTCATACAGAGTTTGTTTTTTTTTTCTGTTTTGTTTTTTTTTTTTATTTTTGCGCCTTGTTTGTCTTATTTCTTCAGTTCAGATAATTAGGAATTTTTGTGTATTTACGCTAACAAGAGCCGGTTTCCTTCCAGATCACCTTGAGTCATTGATTAGTAATTTTCGGTATACTTGACATTGATGTAAATTCAAGTTTGTTCGAACATGCTAATTTCATTATTATTTCGCATTGTGGTCTATTAATTGAGGAAATGTTTATTTTCAATTTTTTGTTAGCAGGCATTAACAATTTAAAAAAATTTCTGTGTAGGACCAGTTAATGTCATCCGAATAAATTTCTGAGACTTACTTCGTGATCTATGGAAATGCGAAATGAAAATTTTTAGAGAAGAAAGAAATTTCAAAAGAAAAATATTCTTAGATTTTAAAATATGTATATCCCATTATCTTGTGCGATAATCTTATGTTGGCACAAACATTAATATGAAATTTGAAGGAAATCGATCACTAATTTCATATTTTAGGAGTTCCCAGCAAAAAATCTCTTTAAAAAATGAGTACATTTTTGCACCAGTGACTATTGCCAAAATTGCATAATAACCCCTTACTTTTACATGTACATGACATAGGAAGTAAGTGCTTACCAACCCGCCATCAATTGCCAGATGTAGAAGTTGAACTAGGGATCTCCTTATGAGAAGTCAGACACACCATCCAGCAAAAAAAAAAAAAATATTATCAAATTATGGACTTATAGCATTTCGACAATAGTAATTACTTATAAATAGCGTTATATTAAAGATGAACGGGTTCACTCTGTGTGGCCATTACTTGGTACGCTAAAATTGAGTTATTTTTTTATTTCTCTTTCGAGATGAGCTTAGTGATCTGAAGTTTGCAGTGAAAAGAAGTATCGGAGAGAAATTACCACACACTCACCAATTGCGATTATGCATATGCGAATTAAACACCAGAAACAATCCAAGTTGGACTCAAGTTGTACGAGCAAATGTTTTTCACAGCAAAGCATATTTTAGTGGCGATGATTTATTGTTTCAACTACATTGCTTCCAATACATACATCTGTTATAGTGCTGCTGTAGGATGGCCGGTTAATGGTTCAGAACGTTGAGATGGCAACTTTTAGTTGGCTGCACTCCGGGGACCGCGGTTTAAATCCCATCTAAGCTCAGCTAAATTTATATTTTTTGAGTTTTACTTGTGAATTTTTGTAGAAATAACTCATTACTTTTCGACTTACTGGTAATGTTATTGTCATTTTTTTGTGATACTGGTATTGCAGGAAATATGTCGGAGTCATTACCAGTAATGCTAAATGTGGCACATACCACTGAGGTGACAAGGCGGCCAGGCAAAAATATTGATCTTTTGTGGGGGAGGCACCAGAAAAAGTGGATAAGATCGAAGTTTGCAGGGCGGCGAGAGCTCATATATATGATTTACCCGGTTTCACATGTAGACCTCTCAAAACAATGATATTCGCATTTTCTGCAATTGCAACTTGCAACTCTAAAATGGGAACAATTAAATGGATATAGAAAATTGGGCGGCACCTTATATAGTAACTCTTGTCTGTCCATCTATGTTATTGGACATGAGTACAGGTAAATTTTGAAAATGCACCAATCGGTCCACTCCTTCTCGAACCCCCACTCTTAAGGTCTCGCGATAAAATTAAATGCACATAGCTACACTCTCTTTAACAACTGGTCCACAATTTTTTCGAAGTGATTTATATAAATACCGTATATGATGTAAAGCGAGTATTTGACGTAGTCCAAACTTCGCATCACGCTTAAATTGGGAGCAAACATTCAGTCCTTCTCATATAATGTGAAGATAGTTTCGGTTGTTTCAAAAGTATCGCATAAGGTGCAAAAAGGGACAATTTCGGGACACTCCTTCTCGTACATTCCACTCAAAATATGACAATCTTCGATAGTATGTTTCTTTCAATAATAACTCTAATAAAATGTCAAACTTGGGCACGATATTATATCTGTTGTGTTCCCGTACTTGTTATCGGTAAAATTAGTAAAGAGGGAATTGTTGTATTCGTTCCGAGAGAACGAAAAAATTGCATAAATGTCTGAACTTCCAAATCAACATATCTTTTACACTGCCAAATGTACCTAGTGGAAGTAGTGTGTGTATGTTTTTTTTGGTATGCGGGAACAGTGTTCAAGATAAAGACTTTCAAATTAGCACTAGATAGCAGGTTCTGGAACACAACCTCAGTGTGATGATTAGATTTGAAAAATCAATAATTACATCATATAAGCTGAGCGGAGTCACGACTTTGTATAGCTCTGTATATCCCAATATAAGGGGTACTTAACTTTCTAACTTGTTCTTTCGAGAGAAGAAATTGTAAGGCTATTTATTTTTTCAGATACTGAAACTGTGCACTCGTATGATGTGCTACATAAACAGTCGCAGCTGTAACTGTGCTAGATAGAGAGTGCACATGAAGTAAACAACTTCAGGCCATTATCTTTATTTAGATAATAGATGTATCTCAATCTCAAGAAGGTTATAACAGTTTTCTCACAGACATTCACAGCGATTCTTATTAGATAGTTGGACAGGCGTTCTTTCTCTCTTCATGCTCTCGGAGGCAACACTTCTTATCTCAGTGGCAATGAATTGTTTACGTTTTCTCTCCATCTCTCTCTCTCTCTTTATTTACATTTTTCGAGATACTTTCAATTTAGCAGAGTATGAATGCGAGTGTACAATCAGTAAGCAAGTGTGTGTGCCCAAAGGTTTTGTGTATTGTGGCAAAAAAAGTGATGTCATGCCTTATGTTGCCACCCTGTTGCATTTTACAAAAACAAAATGTAAAAGTGGTACGTTGGTTCATACATGGATGGACGGACAAGTCGCACAGCCAGTAATAGATGCCACAACATAGTTTTATTATTTTCTGCTAGCTGGTCAATGTTTTGTGTGTACGTCGCGCGCATTACGAGGGAGCCCTAAGCAACCCTCTTTTCTCGGTCGAATACTTGTTTTTAACTTATTTATTGTGTTCCCTCTCTTCGTTCAACGGATCGAAATGTTTGCACGGTGGTGGCGCTACGTAGACAGTCTGGCAACATTGAGTTGCTTGTTTTTTGAGTAGAGCGGAGAGTGGCTGTGCCGTAGTCATGTCGGCCGTTTATACGCGTGTGTATGAAAGTCTGCGGCCGTTTTGTTATTTGGGAGAACGAAACATCACGACGAATGAACGACACAGGCATGCCAGCATACAGTTTTGTATTTTTCACAATAGATGAACACACGTATTTTACGCGAACGGGTCACAAACATCACAAATTGTCCAATTAAGGCGAAGTTCAAATAAAATTCAATAAAAGTTAATTAAAATTGACATCCACATCTCTGCATCTTTTTCCAATTGTGTCGTTTGTTTGTCGTCGTTCGTAATCAATTTATTGGTGGAAACACGGATACTTTTTATTTCGACTTGCAGAAGAAGAGGAATACCTACCCCACACACAAACGAAAAAGAAAACAAACGTCACTCACTGTGTACAGAAAAGCCCAAAAAATATTTTCCAAATTGTGGAAAATTGAAATAAAATTTCGCGAAACAAGAAATTTGGTGTGTTTCAAAAACAAAAAAGAAAAGCGATTGAAAACAAAAAAAAAAACTACTTTGAGTGTGTTGTGAGCGAGAGAGTACCTCTAACCGTTATTTCAATATTTCGAGGAAACGGAAAGAACACCTACAACAAATCCAGTGTAAGTGTTGGAGAATGGAGTTTATTTTTTTGTTGAGGTTGTTGGTGGTGGAATTGGAACTGCAATCTTTGTTTATGGGTATTTTGCAAAAGGCGCAATTTCTCTAGATGCATTTTTTAGAATCTTCCTATATATACATAATACATACAGGAAAGTGTATTATATAGATACATATAATGTGTGCCATATCCAAGAGTGTTTCCAAGTGAAAGAAGAATATTTTCTTTCCCTACTTGCCAAACACACTTGGTGTATACCTACCCATCTATATAAGAGCGTAAAAAGGTAAATATTTGTGTACATATAGCCAATTAGGTAAGTACCTACTGACACTTGTATGTAGGTACATAGGTATTTTGTACATATATGTACCAATATCTAGTTGTGTTTACTTTAATGTTTAAATATTGATTTTTGGGCGTTCTATTAACTCAACAAATCAAACCAAATAACCAACTGAAGAAGAACACAGAATGAGGAAGAAATTGAATTCAATTTTGTGTTGGAACGAATTAACCACCACCACCACCGCTAGCCCGTGGTAAGCAAAGTGATGAGGCAATTGTGTGTGAGCGTTAAGTGCCGTGCTGCTGAGTTCATCGCAAAAAATATAATCAAAACGCTCCGTCTCACAATCTATACTACAGCGACTCGAGCGCCTGACCGACCGTTCGTTCATCCGCCTGAGCCCCTCCCCGCCACCCCTTGGGTGGTAGTCGACTGGTTAACGGGTGGCGGCGCTGTTCTACAAATGCCCCCTTTCTGTTATTTTGTTGTGGTATCGTGACGTTTGTCTCTCCGAGTATCCAGAGTGTGTGTGTGCGTGATTGCGCTCCCCGTTTATTCGCTCATCCCAACAAAAGCCAAAAGCAGCAGAAGTAACAATATTAGACACTCTAATGCCGACAGTGTGGAGTATTTAAATAAATCCACCTGAATGGATAGCAATTAACACGTTACAGTGAAAAGTAAAAACAAAAACAAACACATCACCTGTCCCAAAGTCTTTCGTTGCGGCTCATCATACCTCACTAAAGAAAAGCGAAAGTGGGATTTACAGCAATTAAAACGCGATTCGTTTGACCGTCTGTGTGCATGCGTTGTTGTTGTGTTGTAGTTGTGACACCAGAACACGGAACATACAATTTATCTGTTGTCCTTGTCCGCATTATTGTGCTATGTGTGTGCATTGCTTTCTTTCTCCATTTGCACCCTCTCGCATTCTTGTTGCTTTGCTCGTGACTAGTTTCAAGGTCGCCACTTGCACATTCCACACCATGGATGGAGGAATATTCAAGCAAAAAGGAAAATAAATTCTTCCAATCCACCCTCCCACCACATCCCTCTTCTGGGCACAATGATGAATCACACACACAGAATGTCCTTCCATCGGCCTTCATTAAGGCTTTTATTAAATATAATTTGTCTTTTTCTGATAAAACACAAACAAATAACGCAATCATTCGAAGCATTACCGAAAATGGCATTCCAGCTGGCGACCGACCTCAATTGTCTTAATTTAATTATTTCATTAAAGCCTATAATTACTTAATTAAAACCACATTTGGATTTCGTTGTTTTTGCAACTACAACGTGCGCCTCAACGGTAGGTGAATAAACCACTTGTGTTGCTGGTGGAATTTGAAATGTTTTGAAAATTTTGAATTAAAGTAATTTTTGTCATTTACACAAAATTTAAAAAAGTAGCCGTTACTTAGTTAAATTCCCCGCCAGGGGAGAGGACATTTATTTTGTTTCTTCGAGTTATAACCCATAGTTCAAGTCGACATATTTAAAAAAGACACACTCGGTTTTTGGGGAGCATAACAACATCCTATATTTGCCATGGTTTCATTCAAGTTAAGTGGCAATAAAAATATCTGATTAAACACGTAAACACAAATTTGACTTCAATTGGCGTATTGACTTTAATAGGTAAAAGAGGTAATATCTAAGGTCTGATAAACATAGTGGCGATCCAGGAAACACTTATCAAAACGGAACGAACCAGTGCTCAGGATTTGTTTAGTTTTATTAATTGCACTGCCAGCTCTGAGTTGAATTAATCCTAAATTCAATTCAGATGAAACTTCACAAATGAAGCAATCACATTTGATTTAAATAAGCTCGTGAAAATTTTTACTATAATTTCTCTTTTATCATAAATTCGTAAAGGTACCTCGTTTTATTCGGTATTTTAATGTTATAAACGACATAGTTCACCGAAATTAGTTTACATTTCGTATTTGAAGTTCGGAATCGGTACTACAGCCTATGACAGAAAATTACTTATGATAATGAGATAAAAAAAAACTGCAACAAATTAATACATGCGGAGAGCGACCATCGGCTGTTATGGCTTGAGTTCTGGTAAAAAGTTGATAACTCGGAAAATATTTTTTCGTTGCACATCTTGCATAAAGATTGGTGCAGGATCAACTTGATTTAGCGTGTAATATTATCTCAATCGTTCTTTAAATATTTTTAAGGAGTTTTGGTCACTCGTCAAGAAAATTATCGTCCAAACAAAGAGTTTTCAAGATAACAACATGAAATATTGACACATTTGTAGGGTTCCCGTACCTTTTCAATAGCAAAATTGGTAAAAGAGAGGAGAAGCCAAATTAGACTAGTAAAAAGTAGCAAAACATATTTGTTGTACCGGAACGGTGTCCATATAAGAACTTGTAAAAATAGCACTGCAAATGCCAAATAACTGAAAAAATATGTTTTCTTGAAGGCGTTTTTTCGTATCACATTTATGGAATATATTGGATATATCATGTGTGGAATACTCTTAAATTTAGTTTTACAGTAGTAATCAAAAATATTCGAAGTTAAGATTTGGTAATCTCATGAGTCACTTTTAGCACTACTACACCTTATTCAAATGTAATTCGAAACATTTTACCTGTAATACGTAACATTTCATTTGTAATTCGAGAATTCCATTTGTAATTCGAAACATTTCAATTTTAATTCCATTTGAAATTTGAAAATGCCAATATGAAGCCAATGCAAGGAAATGTTTCGAATTTAAAATGAATTAATTCGAATTCTAAATTAAATAACTCGAAACGAAAATGGAATGTTATAATGAATAACAAACGGAATTCTCAAAATTGACCTCTTATGAATTACAAATGAAATCTCGAACTACAATTGAAATATTACAAATTACAAACGGTCTTTTTGAGTTTCAAAAATATTTGAATTACATTTGAAAAAGGTGTAGTAATGACAATTGCATACCCTCTGCGCATTACCAGTACCAGCCATAAATACTGACAACTAAACTGAAAAACAATGAGATATTCCTATAAATACACCAGCCAATAGGACTAAATGTTATGTTACCTAGTATTGAATAACGGCAGAATATGCAGTTGGTGCCTAAATGTACATAACAAACCCATTATTTGGTAATAATATTTTCACTGGAATGTTGGGAAATAAAGTGAATCTGTTTGAATGTCATTCAGGGTAAAATCCAATATTGCATTTTCTTAAGCAGGGCGTGTTTTCATTCAAACATATTTTCCATTGCCAAACGAAATTAAAAACAGAAACGAAATCAAACTACTTGCCCATAAAGAAATAATAATTGAAAAAAAAAAAAAAAAAAACATTTTTTACAATCCCATTTTAGAGGTCAATCCCATTATTCCACATGCTGGTCGTGACCATGACCAGCTAGATGGCCTACAGAGTGATGATATATATATGCAGCCAATTAATTTTATTTGCGATGCTGTTGAGTAAAGCCTAGCAAATTTTATTTGAAATTTTCTGTTGTTGTCGGTCTGTGATTTGTGGCGTTGGGGGATGCGAAAATATTTGGATTGGGGTCGCTGGAAAAGTCAGTCGTTCCATAACATTGACAACAATGATCTTAAACATTTTTGTTGTTAACCCCACGATTTAACTTCCGCAAAAATGTCGGTACTTTTGTTATTGTTTTTTTTTGTTTTATGTGCGATTATGTCAATTTCCCACACTGTTGTTTGCTGGCTTAATGTTGTCATCGCTTTTCTTCCTCATTGTTGGGTTGGTGGTGGCGTTGTTGCCACCGCCTTATTTCTTTTATTCCATTGAGAGCACGCGAGCACGTTCTGCTCCGCTCCGTAAATCTCCTTTTTTTTCGTTTCATAATGGCATGCCATGCAACAATCGTTTCGTTGGGGGTTTACTTCGGTTCAGTTGGATGAAAGACGGATGGTATCTTTCCTGGTGTATAACAATTTTGGCCCAGTTGGTTTACTTTTACTTTGTTGGCTGTTGGGTGGCAAGTTGCTGCTGTAATGCTGGTGAGTGGTGTCAGTGAGAGAGGTCATTTCACAATGAGGAATAACGTAACACCGACTCTTGAAGTACGAAATACAAGCTTAAATGAGAGAGTATGCGCGCGTATGTTTGATGGTGGTTTGCTATGAACAGCTAAAGGGAAAATGTGCCATTCCAAAATTTGAAATTTGAACGGAAAATTGTACTGGGCTGTGGGGGCTTTTGTGTGCGGAAAACGTCTGATGCGGAGGCTACGAAAGAGGAAAACATCATTTTTCGCATCATTTTCATTTGTGAGATGTGTGTTTGTTGTTCTTCCCTCTCTTTGATATATACATACCTATATTTTGTTGACTTTTTGTTGCTGCAGGCAATGCCTTATATATTCCATTTGTTTGTTGTTTGGTTACACTTCCCTACATTTCATTCTGTGTGTGTGTGTGTGTGTTTTTTTTTTTGTTTGACTGTTGTTCGTGCCAATTCGGATATTCGTGTTGGCATTTTCACTTGTCATTTTACGGCGGTCGGTGGAGGATGCCGCTGTTGCTCATCTGAAACAAAAAAAAAACTAGTTCATTGAATGAATTGAAAATAGCGCTTTCAATTTCTTTCTCCAAGACACAGACCTGCATACTGTTTGCAACTAATAGACTGTGGATCGAAACAAACCCAATCCAATTCGAGCCATCTTAAGTGAGGCGTGATAATAATAAACCTTTTTTCACAGCGCCCTCCACCCCACAATAGTACCACCATCAACCGGGCCACACTTGTCCGTTCAGTGTGCATGTTCAAGTGTCTGTTTTTTGGCATATCAATGAATGATGACCCACAGGCCAGGCTAGAAGTGTGACATTTCGAATTGTTCGGTATTTACATGCCTTTTTTATCTAAATCCACTTGCTTCACTTATTCCACCCGGTTTGCCTTAGGTTTCACTGACACTGACGAAACAATCAACCTACACCAATATATCGAGTAATGAAGGTGCGCTATCACTTCTGTGTGTGTGTGTGTGTGTGTGCGTGTATGAGTTTCGGAGGGCGGACGGCACAAGAGATTGTTTAAGAAAAATCTTGAGAATTTTCACAACACTTTTTTTGTTGTTGTTGTGAAAATGTGACACATCGAAAAAGTATATCATGACCTGCCATTAACTTAACACACATTTGGCCATTTCAGATGCACATATGGCCGCATAAATGATTTTTGGCTGATTTAAGACTAGAATTTAAAATCAAGAAAAATTAATAGAAATATATTGGTAACAAGTTGTAAGTTCGGCTTTTTAGAGAATTTATATTTTTCTGATAATGATTTGTTTGTATTAGTTGTTCAGGTTTTCAGACGTTAATAACTTGTGTAAAAAAAACTTAATTTTCTTCAGTTTTTTTCGGAAAAGTTTAAATCGCTCCCTTTTGATTGTATAATTAGATACATTTTCAAAATTTCAAAATTGCTAATGGATAAATGGGAAGTTAACGAAACTATGGTCGTTCTCGTTCTAAGTTTGACATTAATATTATCACGGGCTAAGTTTGGCCTATATCGGGCAATCGATTCGTTTTACATTAGATATATCTAAGATACCGAAGAATATTCCATTTTCACTCTAGCTGCAATATAGACAAAAATATTGAGATGAAGTTATGGAAAATCGGAAATTATTTGCCACATTAAGGGAGGTATTATCATTCAAAATCTTGTCATTTTGTAGGTGAGGACGGGAATAGGTGGTATCCGGCTCCATTTAATCTACAGTAATTGAAATTAATAACATGACATGTTTTTTTACTATAACATGTTTGTTATGCTAATATTATTTTCACCACACCGTTTGGTACATCCGCACATCAAATACAAACTAAATCCAGATATTCTTCAAATAACGTCAATCAAAATTAAATAATATGTGAAAGATGTTATATTTCGGTTCTCTCATGTGCAAAATATAGAATAATATCCCTCTGATCCTTCTGGTTCCTGTCCGACAAAAGGTTCGAAGTCAAGTGGATGCGATAATATTACTCAGCGGTGAGGTCACCGGTGTTTACCACCTCAAAATCATAAACATTTTAATACATCACAAATCTTACAAAATGAATTAGGTGTAGGGAATGTATCGGTCAAAGTTGTAGAATGCGGTAAATCTAATAAGAAGTTCATAGCAATGTCGAAAATCGTGATTATGAGAAATAATGTCGGTTTGTAGTGAATTGGCCTCATTTTCCTTGTTCTTCTTCAATATATACCCGAATTAATCATTATTGTTAAAAAAAGTATTTAAAAACTCAACTGTACCTCTGCATAGTGACATACAATGGGAAAGTTCTGGATGCCTCTGCATTGAATTACTATTTAATTGAAATTTGTTCATTAGAACAATGCAATTTCTCCTCCGACACCCCAAGCACTATTCCCACTCATTAGCGTACCCTCTTTTGCAGTTTCGATCCATTTGATGACCGACCACTCGGTTTTATTCGTGGTTGTGCAACAAATTGGGGATTTTTTGTTTAGCATTCAACTCAGAAGCCAATGACGACGACGGCGACGATGGACGATCGTGATTTCTGCTGTTGTACGCTCCGGTGCCCACAAACAATTGTCTAAAACTATTTGCGATATTTCAAAGTGTTGAACATGTGAATTTATGACTATTTTGCATTCCGATTAGATTAAAATACGTGTTTGAGGGTTGTACAATAAACAACTTGGTTTGTTTAAATTTTTTTTGGTTTTTTTGTTTTGTTATGCTTTCATAATATTATTTAGGCACTGACAGCAGGGGGGGCAAATAAATTTTATTAAATCATTTGTTAGGTGTAGAAGCTTTGTGTAATAGAAAAATAATAATGTTTATTCTACTTTGGTCGTTTTTTGAGGCGGGGGCCCCCCATATGGCAATCTCCAATATTTGGCATCAGTATGACTAAACGAAAAATGGTAATATCATGCATATAGCAAGATCGGATGAATAAATGTTATGTTCACTCAAAGTACAGAGTGGCCCAAAATGTTCCATGGGGTTTTAAAAAAAACTGAAAAAATTAGACGTTGTCGATGATCTGCAGTTTTAAAAATGTCCACCCTTTGTGCGTATAACTGTAAATCGTTTTTAAGTGCACCATGTAGACGTACGGGACATTAGAAGCTTAGCAAAAAGTTTTCTGACAGCAAATGTTCCTGGAGGTAACTGCAACCGTTCAATATTTTCCCCAGCGCATCTTAAATGTGGTCATCCAATTTCAGGCAAATCAGTTACATGCCTTAAATAATAAATCTCTAAATAAAAATATATACACTATTCTGGTTCATTTTTAAGTTGTGTATTTCTAAATTATTTATTCTCCCACGGAAAATATATTTTTGAATAATCTATATATATAAATGAAAGTTGTGTTAGTTACTACGCTTATAACTTAAGAACCGCTGAACTGATTTTAATGATTCATACAAATTCGGAATTGTCTCCTATCCGAAAAGGATAATATACAAAAAAAATCACGTAAAAATGTGATATATTAACATTTTCATTTTGACTTTTGAAATGTACAATAGTAACGTTTTATTTTGCATGATTTTTTGAATTTGAATTCGAATATTAATATCAATTTATTTAATTGACCTGATTTCTTGAGAACTGAAATTGATGGCGGGTTACATGGAAGTGTAGTACCGAATTATGTGGTGGCGAAACGGAATAGATGATATCGAAATAATTTAACGCGGTCACACCAAAGTTAGAAGATAATAACCTTTTCAAAATCGCTAAAAAAAAATTACGAAAAAAGAGATCTCATTACAAAAATTCTCAAAACGGGAAAATATCGAAAAAAATGTCCAATGGAATTGAATTTTAAAATAAAAGTACATTCTATTGACAAACTTTGTAAGGATCTTTAAACAGTTCCTGTAAAAAATCAGCGAACAAGTTGAAGATTTTTTCAATTTGTTATTATTCTTTTGTCATTTTTTTTTCAATTTGTATTATCATATTGAATTCAGTGGATTTTTTGTGAACGAAATAAAGAATAATTTTTCACTATATACAATTTTTCACCAAAAAATGAAATAAGTGCGAAATACGATTGTAACTAACATCTACCTTTCAACTCCAGGGCCTACATCGTGCTTCAGCTGGAAGATGCGCAGACATTTAAACAAACAAAAATGACCGAAAAAGACTAATGGGGCTCATTTCAAAGCGTGGACCTACTTCTTTCATGTGACAATAATTCGTCCAATGAGAGCTCAAAATGCAAAAAATTTTTGGGACTACAATGAGTAAAGTACCAAATATAAAGGGTGCAAAATAGTAGAGCGAATGGGACTTTTAGTAAGAAAAGGATTTCTATCCTTCCAAAAATTCTTCCCGAACATTTAAGATACCTTAAATCGCTTTTTCATGACCTGCAATATGATATATGATATCGATCATAAATAACCATTGTATGATTTAAGCTATTTTTGGAGTCTTCGTCATTTTCTTCTATTTTTGGCCCTTATTTGGCATCTTTGTTTCTAAGGGAGTAGAAAATTCTCGGAGTAGGGCCCATATTGGTCTTGACCACTAAAAAATTGTATTTATGCTACCCTGGCGTAAGGAACCATCGTACAGATAATTGCCACATAGAAATTTATTCATGTAAAGTCCCCACATTGGAGTATCCCAAGTCCACTTTCACATCTAATGTGTGGTCAGAAAAGAAAATTTTGTATTCTATTGAATTTGTAACCCCCAAGAGAATATTGGTTGGGAACGTAGATATAGATGTACATCCCAAATCAAATAAATTGTGAAAAAACAAGAACAAATTATAAATATAAGAAAGTAGCACGGGACCGAATATTTGTTGAATCGTCATTGAATTATACTATGATGAAAAATATGGACTTTATGGCGTCTCCAATTTACAATTTAAATGACAAATAAAATTAGTTCCCATCTTACGGTAATTGGAGTAAAATAGTAATTATATTTGATTATCCTGAAATCAGTCTGCCCTCAATTATGAGATGGATAAAATTATTTTTACTTATTTAAATCACGTGAATTTTTTTCAGTTTGACATGCTATGTTGTTCTGCTATATTTTCGATTTAACCTCTATTTGTCATCTTGGATTATAAGGGGTGAAGAAAGTTTTCAATGTAGGTCGATGTTTCGCAGTAGTGCCCATATGAAGGTACTTCCTGATTTTACCTTATTTCAAAGGATTTGGCTAAAAATGTGTATTTGGGGCGGGTGAAAATCGTACACAAAAATTTCAACATATCTACAAATTTTAGAATTTTCTCCATGTAATAGTACCCCCACAAGTCCACCTTTTGGCGGACTTATGAGAACTCTAATGCACAATCTGAGGTGTTAATGGGTTTAAAAAAGTAATTAACTTTCGCTATTCTTAAATCATTCAGCCCTCAATTATGAGGTGTACAAAATACAGTAAATTCCAAATTACTGCTCATTTGACTAAAAACTAAAAATTAATCGACCAGTACATGAACACTTATAACAGTCATATCTTTGAATAATTATGCTTTGACAAATATGCATAATAGACTAAAACTACGGGCCGGCAACGCGGACAGGGTCAGCTAGTATATTATATTCTAGACTCGGTAGTAGTTTTTGATAGTAAATGTGCAATATATAAAAAATTAAAAAAGTAGACATTTCGGAAAGGCTCAAGAAAGCTGCATTATATAAAAAAACCGTAGCTAAAATCATCAATATATTGTATATGGAGGTACCTTTAAATCGGAGCTGTCGAAGACCTGGACCAGCATAGACAATTTTCTGTCATAGGCTATAGCATCCATTACGAACGTCAAATACGACATCTCAAACAATTTCGGTGGGTATTGTACCTAAACTCGTCAAAATATCGAATTTAGGGAGGTACTGATATATGGGGTCTATACGAAGACCTGCACCAGTATAGACAATTTTCTGACTTAGGCTGTAGTATCCATTACGAACTTCAAATACTAAATTTGAAACAATTCCGGAGAACAATGTTGCTAAAATCATCAAAATACCGAATATAGGGAGGTACCGTTATATGGGGGCTGTATGAAAACGTGGACCTACATGGCCCATTTACGAACTTAACCTGCTTACTGGCAAAATTAACATGTGTGCAAAATTTTAGCCTCCTATCTCAATTTGTTCGAAAGATAGCGTGATTACAACAGACAGACAGCAGACACACAGACAGATAGACGGACATGGCTAAATCGACTCAGAATTTTACGCTGATCAAGAATATATATATACTTTGTTGGGTCTAAGATCATTATTTCGATGAGTTACAAACGGAATGACAAAATGAATATACCCCCCATAGTGTGGTGGAGGGTTTAAAAACTGCAACCAACTTCAGACTGTTGTCATTTTTAAGCTACTCGTCCGACAGCTGTTAAAATTGTTCCAGTGACAGCTCATTATATTGTTTACGAGTGTACAAAAGCATTTTGGTGAGAATTTTCCGTGATACTGGTAGCGTAGCCCGACGTGAAGGAAGTGGACGGAAGAAAACAGCAACATCAGCAGAAATGGTTCGAAAAATAAAGAAGCGACTTGATCGAAATCTGCGAAATGCAGATCCACGTCTTCGTATAGTCCCCATATAACGGTTTTCATTTAAGTGGTAGTTTTCGGAATTTTTTTTGAAATTTTTCAAGTTCCTTTCAAATGCTGGAGGGTATTAAAGCTGCCTTTTTACATCTTTATTTCTTTATTTATCATTTTGAAAATAATATCCTTATGAAAACACAAATGAAAATTTTTATGACAATGTTTTTTTCTTCTTTGATATCCAAAATCGCATTCATAAATTGTCATTATGTCTGCCCACGTTCACATCGGCTTGGATACAATTATTTTCACTTTCGTTGTTTTTTTTTCAACCAAACAAAAAGAAAAAGTGTCGTCTCGTTGCTTTATTTATGTTTATCGACAGACAGAAGAGTACATTTTGTTTGTTTTGTTACTTTTTTCTCAAAATTCGTTCAACTTGACCCACTTTTGCTTTTGCCAAATCAGGTACTTTCAAGGTTGCTCGGGCATCTCATGATGCGAAGCAGAGAACAGGTCAAACTATACTCAAACTAGGTGGCTGGAGTGGATTGAATTGACTGCAATTGCTGGTTATGTGGTCCAATATCATTTCGGACATATCAGTGGCCAAAAGATAGGCGTATGAACATGGATGCAGATGAAACAACATTTATGTTTGCCTGCTGCCGACACACATACATAGGTACTTGGCGAAACTACATTATGGGTAGGGATCTTAGCGGCAAAAAAATATATATCAAAATAAAAAATCAAATCAATCAATATATCATATCACCTCTTAATATGCAGCGTTCAATAAAAGTTCACCTAAATTGGCTTCAAGAATGCTACCTCCACTGAAAAGAAATTTCCCTTGTGTACATGAGCAGATTGTGACTGTTATAAATGATAAAGCTGACTAAATCCTTTGGCTAGGAAACTTTGCTTTACAAAAAAAAAAAAATAAAGTACAAAAACGAACGTTACAGTCGGTCTTGAAGACAAATGTTTAATCTCAGCCAAATACAAACTAAGAAACTTCTCCTCAGAAAATATTACCCTACAATGGACATAATATTAAAAAATTTGTTCATTTGTGTTAGAAGTACGGGAAATAGTGTGGAATAATTTCTAAATCGACATGAGTCCTTCCAAAATCTACCTCTAAGTGAAAAATTTGCACACATTTTTTGTTATATTTCTTTTCTGAATCTGTGGTCTGAGACAATATTGATTTGTTTATTAGCTGGAATTTGTTGATATCCTTAAATGACCCAAGCAAGTGCAAACCTTTTATATTTCTATGCTGTAAAATTTTACCACCAACTTTTTTTTGCTAATTTGTCCAGTAAAATTGTTAAATATGTTATTTAAACGGTTGCCATACCTACTGGTAAGAAAATGTATAAATAGGTTTCCATTCAGGACTTCATATAACCCTCATATAACCCAAATATAATACCTCACGATATTATACAGGGTGAGATGAAAAAACTGCAACCAACTTTAGACTGCTGCCATTTCTAAGCCACTCGTCCGACAGCTGTTAAAATCATTCCAGTGGCAGCTCATTATATCGTTTACAAGCGCACAAAAGCATTTTGGTGTGAATTTTTCAGAAAAAAAAGTTATTCGTGATGGAATTCAAGCGTGATAGTGTGATTTCTTTATATTTGGCTGAAAAACCACAAGTGGCTATCGTCAGAGCACTCCAGCATTTACATGTGAATAAATCTTTTGTGTCACGCACCATGCTAGTTACTGGTACCGTCGCCCAACGCCAAGGATGTGGACGGAAGAAAACAGCAACATCAGCAGAAATGTTTCGAAAAGTAAAGAAGCGACTTGATCGAAACCCGCTTCGTAGTGGCTCGTGAGCTGAACATATCGCAATATTCCGTTCGGCAAATATTGAAAAATGAGCTCGGGGTAAAGCCATTGAAATTCCAAAAAGTGCAAGAACTTACAACGCAATAGAAAGAAAATAGACTCAAAAGAGCCAAAGAGTTGCTTCGCTTGGCCGAAAGTGGTGAACGGCCGAATTTGGGTTCCTCCGATGAGAAAACATTCGTTGTCCACCGACCGTGGCATCAGAATAAATGCCGAATATTATCGCGATAATATTCTGGAGGGTGTATTAAAGCTTTGGGCACGCAAACATTGTGGCCACAGACCTTGGACATTCCAACAGGTCTCAGCACCATCGCACTCAGCACGCGCCACCCAAGAATTGTTACAGAATGAGGTTCCTCGCTTTATTTCCAGCGCACAATGGCCACCAAAATCCATGGATACCAACCCGTTGGACTATTGTGTCTGGAGTATTTTGAAAAGCAAGGTAGACACTAAAAAATGCCAAAGTTTCGATCACCTCAAGCAAGCGCTTCGCCGGGAATGGGCCAAAATACCGCAGTCATAATTCGTGCTAAAGATGACCAATTCGAACAAATCTAAGCTTATTCCAAAATTTGATGCTATTTCCGAGGTTTTTTTGCTTTTATTCAATAACATTTAAAACATGTAAAAATTATGGCGTTTGGCTTTTTTATATCACCCTGTATATTTTGTTCATTTTAGCCATTTTAAAGACTTCAGCGTCTATAGACACATTTTTAGTAGCGTTAATTGTCAAATGGTATATGTTATCAACATTTCCGCCTGGCGAAACATTGTTTTTTTATTTGTTAAGAGTGCCCATTCTCGCGCCGTATCTAGCTTTATTTAAACCAGCACCAGGAAGTAAGTTTAAACCAGCACCAGACCCACAGGATTAGATAGACTCGAAAGTCCCGAAAAGGATTTCTTCCAAAGAGACGCGATCTTATCAAATTGTATAATACACCCTGTAGTCGTAAGGCTAAGTGGATGGGAGTATTTTGTTTACAATTGTTTAGTTGCGAACATATTAGACACTTTGGTAGTGGTTGTGACAATATCAACTATTAAAACTATTTTTTACAGACTACCGCTAATACGTTTTTATTCTATTTTAAACCTTTGAACACACATTAATAGTTTTAAAAATATAAAGTTGACACACGTCGCGTATGTATGCATACGGTGCATGTTAGTTAATGTCGTCATGTTGATACAAGTCCTGAATAAAAGCTCGTGCTATTTTTAGAAAACCTTCCATGTAATGTTTTCTTGTATACATACAAAATAAAAAAAATGTTCTAGGTATTCTGTTTTTTTGTTCTCACTATTGTGCCACCACTAATTAATAACTTGTTTCGCTTGTTCTCATTCCAGGTCGGAACGTTCTATCGTGCGAGTGTCAATTTATCAAAGTAGTAAACCACAACAAATTTGCCCTCCCGATTATTTTTCGAAATTCGAAGATAATTTAGATAATTCTTTAAGTAACTATAATTGTAATTTAGACGACATAATGACGACAGCATCGCCAATTCCCGGTTATGACAGACAGCAGAGGTATGTTTCACAGTTTTGTTTGCCTTTGGAAATTGTGAATTTAATGAGCATTCTTGTATATTTTGTTCACAGTACTGATTCTGGCTGGGATAATCCATTTCGCCCTGGTGGCGATTTATCCAGAGAGGCTGATGAAATTGTTAAAATGATTAGTGGTAAGTATAAATTTAAATTTTTGGTCGCACAGAAAATGTGTTGGTGCTTTCCTAGTTGTTTTTTTTTTCAATTCGTTTGGTTAACATTGCTTAAATCTTAATACACAAAACTATGAAGAAGTCCAATTTAATTCTCAGCAATTCAAGTTGGTTTCGCAGTGTCAATGTAGTAGTTTTTTTGAACAAATAATTTACTCAATATCTGGTAACAATTAATACCAATGGAAAGCAATTTTTGATTCATATTTAACCCAAAAACCCGATAATCTATTATACACTTACCCAAACTATTTTAATTATAAATTCTTGCTAATACTTATACAAAAATGCGTTATTTTATTAAACACCCACTTAAGATCACTCGATTTCTTTTTATTATCTTTGAGACAGGTCTAGTCAATATGTTTCTTTACCAATTGCCAGTATTGTTTTGCAAATTAATATCCGAGCCTTTCCAATCCTTGGTCGTCTCGACCGTACCTTTTTTACATTATATAATTTACCATTTCCCAAAGATAATTGGATGTGTAAGACGATATTCTATAATTTTAATCCTGCGGAATAAAATACAAACATTTATAAGTTGACACAATACACGACACATCTTTCCATTTTAATATAGACGTCCATGGTACAAACATTTAAGCAAATTCCTTAAAGTTCTCTTAAAGCTTGTTGGCTGATGTCACTATGCGTTGCCTTTACAAGACATGACATTGATTTACAATGGGTTCAAAATACACGTAGAACTGATTAATATAGTTTATGCAGTATCACAGTGGGTCACCTTTACAATAAAATAGCCTTTGATTTGCTTAATATTTTGCAAAGGTTTAGGGTTTGGTTAGATGACAGAAATAATAAGAAAAACAAAACAGCCCTCACAAACACATATGTGTTTATGTATATTGTATGTGTGGTGTCAATTAATAAAAAGAATGTAGACTGGAGTGCCCATTGTTGAAGAGGACTTATTACCTTATACACATTTCTTGATTGGAATTTAATGGGTTTCTACTCATCTTATCCATTAAAAGACAAGCCCATAGTTTTAGCTATTCATTTTACATTGATTAGGAGCCGAACATACAAAAATCATTAGAGAATATTATTGTTATTAGCCTAAAAGCACAATTCTTAGGTTTAAGCTTGTTAAACATATAGAAATAATTGAAACTGAACCCTTATTATTAAGATTATTCTTGTTTTTGTAGGATAATCTTAAGAAAATATCTTTATTTTAATTTTAATTAATTAATTGTATTTCTTTGGTCATTTCCATTGTCTTCCCTGATGCAACTCCTTGTGTTACCGTGCCCTTTTTTATTCTTAAATATGTCACTTTATTCGTAAGCTCAATATCAATATCAAATAAATCCTGCATTTTGTTTATGCGATCAGTCTGAAATTAAATTGAAGTCATACACATCACAAACTGCCCTAATAAATCATTCTTACCATAAGAATTATATTGGAAATATGTCCTAATTCGCCCCACATTGGCTTTGGAGTGGAATATTTATCCTCCGTCCAACATTATGGTATATGATTTGTATGTAACAATCGGAAGAAACCACTCGAAACTCATGGCGATTGTTAATTACTCAAGTCCGCTTTCTGAATCCTTGCATCGTCGCCAATGGAAATTGGCATATTAGATTTTCCATAGACTAAATTTGTCTACAAATAAACAAATAGTAATCTTAATTATTAATGCACAGTGTGCAACATAAATTGTACAAATTAAAAGCTATAGTGTTCATAATCCTTCCGCGGTCCCAAAATTATCCAAATCTCGCACCAATACAACAAAATGTACCTAAGTAGTTAGTATTTTGGACATAAATCGTTAAATTGCTGTGATTAAGAGATCTAAAAATAGGAGTATTCGATTAGTCAAAGACAGATTTTTATGCCCTTCGCCATAATATGGAGGGTATATTGACTTCGTAATTCCGTTTTTAACTCCTCGAAATAGTCATCATTGACCTTAAAAAGTTTATATATATCAGCATCAGTCTGTCTGCTGTAATCAAAAGATACCTTTTTAACCGATTTTAGATAGGAGGTTAAAATCAATTCTGTCAGTAAAGGGAACATATCGGTCCATGTTTTCGTATAACTTTCCACGTAACGGTGTCTCCTGATATTACACCTTCGAAAGGATTCGTTTCAAATTCGGCATTTATAGTTCGTAATGGGTCCTATCTCCGCCTGCTTAAACATTGTGTACATATGACCACTTTTTCCTGCAGTTCCAGGTTTTTTTTTTAATTTGGTATCTGAAACAATATATAGAAAGACGAGCAGAAAATTGACTGTGGATTCTCTATACACAAAAATAGGCTTCATATTAACGTTCTGTTCAGTGGATCGGGTCCGAATATTTCGAATATACCTCTTTACCTCTTGTTGAAGCGACCGACTAAACGTAACGTTTTCTTACTTCTTACTTGTACATTCGTCTTTAATTCGTGAACATATTTCTTTGTATTATAAGATGCATTGATACAGATTAAAGAACGAAACTAATCTGTAAAATTTTACAATAATCCGGGATTTATAGTTTTTGGAATACACGACAATAAAAATAGAAGTCCACAATTCAGAAGTAAAATATTTCTCTAAAATCCAACATTAAATGTACATATAATTCAAGCGTTAAAGCTTGGCTGGTTAAGAGTTTAAACCGATTAAAAAAAAAACAAACAGTTTAGCCGATCTAAGACCTCTCATTAATATGACATTCGTAATTTTATCAGTATTAGATATAATTGTCAATTATTTTTTGAGACATGTACATTTTAGATTAGATAATGAGCTTTTTTACTTAGAAGAATATATAGAACGAGTAATGAAATTTAAGTGGGTTTTGTCGTAAAATTTGCATTTCCAACTATTTTATATTTTTGTACAAAATTGGTCAAAAAACGTGTGCACCCTTTGTCTTACTTACAACAATGATGGACGACGTGCAAAATAAAACCAAACAGTTAAACAAATTCAAGTAATTTACCCTACATTGTTTATTTGCAGGAGGTAAACCTATAACACCCACAGAAGATCATGCGATAGGTAATGGCAAGTCACAGAGTAATGGTACTAGCAATGGAATAGTAGTTACCGAAGATATAACAAAATCCAATGTAAGTATCAGTGGTCAATATCACTTTGTAAATAGAAAAACTAAATAACTATTGTTTACACTATCCATTCTCGATTATAGGTATCGCAAAATCAGTCCGCACAAAATGGTACAAATGGTTCTCATAGGGTGCAGCCAGCTGCAACAACAGCAACTGGAGGGGGAGCAGCAAAGCCATCGGAAAATAATGGCGTTACATCTCTAGCTCAAGTCTCAAAGCAAGTGGTACCTGGACCTACGTCGGCTAGTCATGTTGTCATAGATGAAAAGAAAAACAAGAAAAAGGGCTGTTGTATTATCCAATGAACCAATGCAACACTTCGCAGACAAAACTTTACAATGCTGTTGATAGTGATGGGGATGAAAAAGCGACCGGATGATATGCATGAGTTTGACATCGTTGAAGTCGACAAAGATGCATCTCTTAGCATGCCTATTTGTTTATGTATAGAAAACAAAACTTTATTATATTATATTCCTAATATATTTTTTACTAAGCATATTTATTATTTATATATTATATATACTATATTTTGCGAGAACGTCAACGGCGATAGCCAATTCAATGAGAATGACAACAATGTGTAACCGATGTAGTAGTGTAAAGAAACAAAACAGCCAATCAATCAGTAACATCAGCAAACTAGTACGGAGTCACGCTGAAACCCAAGTCGATTTGAACCGATGCTGAATTATATACACATAAGCTAATGATGACAGACCGACAGACGGACAGACAGATACGTACGTTCCAGACATGCATCAATGTGCGTATTAACGAGCAAGTGCTTTGTACGAATCGATTAAAATGAATGTTTTCAATGATATTTTTTGTTAGCCACCCCCTTTGCAAATTTCCAAAACAATGACCTTATCACTCCTGTTGTGTAATTTTTTATATATAGACAACTTAAAATAGGAATGGATCGGTCTCTATGTACACACATACGAAATAACACTGTGTTAGTAGTTTTTTTCTATTGTTTTATAAATATATACTCGTATTTATATTAAAATATTTTTAAAGAATACTTTCCTTTATTTCACGTCTCGTCTTTCAACTGTTTGTTCGTTCATTCCTCTGGACGTCCATAAAAAACAGCAGTAGCAAAATATTCAAGAAAATTCGCATTTAAAAGCCAACAGTAACAGACAGTAACAAAGGCCTGCACTCAAAATACGTATGAGTATATGTGCTTCTAACACTTATAAGCAACCCGAAATCGGATATATCCGCCAACACAACATGATTGCATGTACTTGACTAAGCGCATAGAGGCAAGCAGGATATTAACTCTTTGAGTCAGTGATCATTTCCACACCCAAAACAAGCCACCAACAATCAAAATATCAACAGCAAACATACAAAAAATCGGCTGTATATGAATATAAGTATGTATGCAAACAGAACATACATATTAGTAGAAACATAATGTATTGCGTAGAAGCAATACATCGAGTGCGTATATTCATATTCGAAATATTGCATATTAAACAACAAAACATATAGTACATTTATATAACCACCATTACCACAGCCACCATCACCACTATCACCACCCAACCATACATATTTATACACAAACTGTATGTATGTTTATGACGAGCACAAGCAGACAAGCCAGCAAAAAAGCTACAGCATATTATAAACCAAGAGAAATGTAACAAAACAAAAAATCCAATATTTAATATTGTAAATTTCAAAATTTATGTTAAGTTATGTATGAAAAATCTTGAATAATAAAAAGAAAACAGAACTCATAAAACTACTAGATAAAACACAAATCACATTACACATGTTTAGTTATTCTATGCGACGCGATGTTCAGGGTTTACAATTTTTACAAATTTTCCGCATCGGTGGAAAGGAAGATGAATCGCTGTAAATTGGATTTTCAACTCCGCAATAGCATAATCATGGTACAATGAAGAGAAGGTAGGCCAACTTTGAAAAAATTGCAAGTCTACCTGTTTGGCTTGTACTGTCAGAATCAGTATCAAAACAATAAAAAATCAAACAATATGTAGCATTTATTTTGAATAAATAATTGGAAAACGCGATAACTTGATGAAAGGTCGACACTTCTTTTCAAAATCATGTACTATATATCTCTAAAGGATTATTTCGCTACAAAAACTATAGATTTTGTCGATGCATACGTTGAAATAAACATTTTGAAAACACCCGAATTTGAATATTTTCTGAACAATTTTTTTGTTATTGAAAAGAAACCACATACATAAACAAATAAAGATGACATATTAAGCCAAGAAAATAAAAAAATTAAAATCATATGGTATCATAGCCCCATGGTACAATGAATTCAAGGTAGGGCAGAACTACCATATGATTTAATTTTTTTTATTTTTCTGGCTTAATATGTCAACTTCATTTGCTTATGTGTGTGTCTTCTTTTCAATAATAAAAAATTGTTCAGAAAATATTCAAATTCGGGTGTTTTCAAAATGCTTATTGCAACGAATGCATCGACAAAATCTACAATTTTTGTCGCGAAATAAACCATAATAGATATATAGAACATGATATTGAAAAGAAATTTTGACCATTCATTCAGTTTTCGCGGTTTTAAATTATTTATTCAAAATCAATGCAACAAGTTGTTTGCTTTTTTATTGTTTTGATAGTAATTCTGACATTACAAGCCAAACAGGTAGACCTCTATACTTGCAATTTTTTCAAAGTTGACCTACCTTCTCTTCATTGTACCATGCATAGCCCTACCTTGATATCATTGTACCATTAGCATAATGGTGATTTACTAAGTCCGGGGCCCTTACGAAATCCCTTAACTTATGAATATCATATCAATATGATTACGAGTACTGGAATCATGTTTTCGTATTACAATACGAAAATGAATGCGAATGAAAAACGCAATTTCAAATGAGTTTTTATATTTTTGGTGTTGTTTAAATTACGTGAAAAAAATGAAAAATTCGAATGATGATTTTCTTTTACTTTAGGCATTCAAAAATAGTTCCTGAATATTCCAAGCAAAGGATAAAAAATATTTCAAACCAGTTCGCAAATATTTCCACACAATTTACCTACATGAGTATGTATTTTTTCCATAGAAAGAATGAACATGGTGAAAAAATCTATCTATAATGACGACCATGTAACGGCGATAAAAATATCGGGTGTTTTCAAATTATTCATTTCAAACCAGATCACTTCCAAATAATCTATTGAATTTGAGGCAGCATTAAACAATTGCAATTTATCTTTAATTGGTCGGTTCTTTGCCTGATTTTGATTTTCGATAAAAAGGTTCGTGTAGCAACCGTTTCCAGAATTCACTTCTGTGAAGTTCCATCAATCTACGAGTGAGCCTCTGCCTGTCATTGTTTTTTACATCTATGACGCGTTGCTAAATTTATTTTATTTTATTTGTGTATTTTTCTAATACACATTGAAAGAGAGGATCAAATATTGAAGTAGTCGCATCTGTACTAATAGTTATTAAGAGCTTTGGGATTGTTAGGGCAAATAAGTATGGGCAAGGGGCTCATGAGGTACAAATCAGAATTTGTTCACAAGACAATGTAAATAACACAATATTACTGTGTACAATAACTCAATAATTGTTTATAGTTTGAACAAATTATTACAAAACGTTTCTCGATACCAAAGTGAGAGTGAATTGGCAATGCAATTTACATTACTAAGTTAAACGAAGTTCAAAAATCCTTTTTCGCTCTCAACATTTTGTGTGGAGAATCAAGTGATTCGTTCATAGTTAAGTGTCGAACGAGGAATAGAGAACGAATTATGTACCATGTGAACTTCATATTACTGAGAGTTTAAAAATTCTTACTGAGAAAATTGACTCAGTAAAAAATTATAGAGTTGTTAAACAGACTTATTATGTTACGCGGTTTCTGAAAGAAAAATGCAGTAAAAATATTTAAAATGCGTATTAAATATTTTAATTTTGCTATCATATTATGATTTTATTAATTACCAGGGAACAAATTATCGCATTCGATATTGAAAACACTTCGGTCGAAATGTAATTGAATATGTACAAATTAACTCGATTTAATTAAACAATTCGCCAGAAAGGAAATGTGAAATTGGACCTGGGCTTTTTGTGATTACAAATAAAATTCAAGTCTGAGCCATATTTGGCGTATACGATAGTCCATAATTTGTACAAGATTTTGTTTGTAAACCGCGCTATTACTCTGAGTTTTTAAATTCTTATTGGGAATTGTTTTCAGTAAAAGCTTGACACGTTGGTCAGCTGTTTTAAAACGAAGTGAACAATTTTAAACGTACAAATATCCTTCTCCATTATACTTTACCAATAAACATGTTTAACAAGTCACTGGGTAGTTTTTACTTGGAAAGTTATCGTAATATGTTGGTTGTTTAATAACATTTACAATATTTTATGACATTTAAAATAGTTAACTAAAAGTTTTTTTTTTTGCATGGACGCTAAACATACACATTATCATTTTGTTAAAATTCTGGAATGGAATTTTGCACATACAACCAATTTAGGCCTGAAAATAAGTATGCCAAATTTAATTGAAATCGGTTCAGATATAGCTATAGCTCCCATATATATTGTTCATCCGATTTCAACTAATCGATCTGATGAGTTCATAATGAGTAAAAAATAATGTAATCATAAAATTGCGAAGATTTGTCTACGTTCAGGCATATTCTCCATGTTACGGTGACCTCCGATTTAAAGAAATTTAAAGATTTTAGGTACATTTTTAATTGAAATGCACTGAAATTTGACATCTGGTGTTCTTAATGGATACCTGATGTCTATACAAAATAATGTTAATATGGGTCCACAGCTCCCGTTTAATATAGCCCCCGTAGAACCCTGCCCTCGATTTTTCTTCTTTGAAGGGGTTTGTTTTCAATCCATTTTGCTGAAATTTAACATTCTTGTTCGGGATAGGGTAACAACTTAATGTGCCAAAAATATAATATTGTCAACATTGAATGTGTTTTTGGTATAACCCCCATACTCCCGATTTAACGGATTTTTAAGATTCTGGCAAATATTTTCAACAGATTTTGATGTAATTTTACCTTTTGGATTCTGAATACATTATATACCTCCCATCATAAAAATTGTCAGAAATTGTCTTTGGTATACCTCCCATATAAAGGTGAAATTTTGAAACACTAGTAGGATCAACAGACGCCGATATATCCAGCTGAAACCTTTTTTCGTAATCTAAACACTTTTTAGTATTATTTAAAAACGTTTCAGAGTACCTAGGAATATCCTGGGTAATATAACTTAACGTCTTTTAACAGTATACTGCGAAAACGGGGGAACTCTAAGAGATTATTTCTACTGCAGTCAGAAGTGAAAAAAGGAATATGTGTTTAAGTATAAAATATCGATAGAACTATTAACCATAACATTTAAACTATTAATGGTAGACAAAACTCTAAAATTTAGTGTAATTTAAAACAATTCAACATTCTCTGCGTGGGTTGTCAAATGCGTTTAAATGCTGGTACGCACGATAACTCTCGAAGGAAGTATCCGATTTGATCCAAACTTGGTACATCGTAATATTATTTTCAAATTTAGATCGGGTTCGGAGATGGGATAAAGATAATCCGTTTTCGCTCCAACTTTGCGAATCCTAATATCAGTGCTGGATCATTGGAGAAAATGGACAATATCGGTCCACGCCATCAAATACCTCCCCCACAAAGCGTCAAAATTTTGGATAATTATAACTCTTATAAAATGTGATGTAAGTGTCCGATTGTCTACAAATTATGCACATCACAATATTTTTATTAACCCAAGTCTGGTGTGAAGATGAAAGTCGGTAATTCTATACAACTTGCTATTTCTAAATATTTCTCTTAACCAGAAATCTGATATGAATATGTAATTTATGATTTTGCATAAAATTGGATATAAATCTGTATTAGAAAAAGTATGAATATGGATGACTCCGGTCCTGTATATTTGTTACCTCACGCATATTTCCACATTTTCCAAAAATTTGCACATATCTTATGTAAAGTATAGGAAGTAGTCGATATAGTCCAAATCTGGCACGTTGTAATATTTTTATCAGTCTTAGGCCAGATACGAATTGGTCAATATTGGCCAACTGCTTCATAACCTCCTCCATAAAGCGTGAAAAGTTAGAATAATCATAACTCAAGGCTGGGATATAAATCTGTCGGCAAAACCGACTGATACTATTTTACTTATTACTTTTTTCAGATAAATTGTTAGAGGTACTACGACAAATTGCAGATCTATGGATGGTCATTGCTACTAAAATCAGACACAAGAAGATGAGGAAGTGAAGAAATGCTTTCCACGGATGTCTTTCGTTTCTAACATTCATATGCTGGCGTACACAACAACAAATAATTAAAATATAATTAAATATATAATTTTTTTAAAAATCAAGTAAGCATAACAAAACTTATTAAACGGGATTAAAGCAAGCAATGCATTTTGCTGTCATTTTTACCCAAAACTCCTCTTTAACAAACCCTTGTAAAATTTACTTTTAAAGAATTAAATGAAAAGCAATAAAATTGGAAATAAGAAATATGAGTAAAATGTGTATTTTTTGTGTGCTAATCAAGAAAAAATATCGGTTTTCCGAACAACGAGGAAGAAAAGGTTGTGTGGTGCAAAATTTTAAATATTGATGTTAAATCGATTCGGTTCGACTCCCGTCTATGTCAAAGACATTTCGACGAGTTATGCATTGGTCCAAAAAAAAAATAACCAAATATGCAAGACCTAGTAAGCAAGGTACAATGATATCAAGGTAGGGCTATGATACCATATGATTTTAATTTTTTTATTTTCTTGGCTTAATATGTCAACTTTTTTTTGTTTATGTATGTGTTTTCTTTTCAATAACAAAAAGTTTGTTCAGAAAATATTCAAATTCGTGTGTTTTCAAAATGTTTATTTCAACGTATGCATCGACAAAATCTAGAGTTTTTGTAGCGAAATAATCGTTTAGAGATATATAGTACATGATTTTGAAAAGAAGTGTTGACTTTCCATTCAGTTATCGCGTTTTTCAATTATTTACTCAAAATAAATGCAACAAGTTGTTTGATTTTTTATTGTTTTGATACTAATTCTGACATTACAAGCCAAACAGGTAGACCTCTATACTTGCAATTTTTTCAAAGTTGACCTATCTTCTCTTCATTGTACCATGCTAGTAAGTAAATCTTTCTATTTATTCACATCAAAATAAAAAATATTTATTAGTTTGTTTATTTGTGCCTCAACACTGAATCCATTTCTCCAGAAACGGCAGTTACCGAGGCTGAACGTATATTTCGGATTAAAGCAATGCAATTGATTTTGATGCAGAAATACAGACCCATTTTTAGAATAAAAAAATTTAACTAGTGAGGTGACATTTTTTATGACGTGGTGGTAAATTTTACGCCTCTTAATTTTACAAATTTTTTTTTGTTTTACTAGCAAGTGCCCACTACTTCGTCAGCAAAAATTCCACTTGAAGGTTTAAGATTCATTTCATGGCAGAAGAATACAGGTAAATGCATCAACGCTCGGGAGCATTGATAAGTAGATTTTTATATGTCATTCGGAGGCTATTATAATTCGCATTTTCAACAATTTTTACAAATTTAAATAATTTTTCATTCAACATTTTCAATTCCAAAATTGGTTTGTCAGTTCATTGTCCCAGCAGATGTGTCGACGCGTCTACCTATATTCTTCTACCATAATTCATTCCCTAAGTTAGTGTACTAAAATGTCCTAATAGTACGCTAAATACACAATTTGTTCTGTTTAACAGAAATGAAAAATGGGAACAAAATATTTACCTTTCACACAAAAAAAATTTTCACAAGCTGTAATTTAAAATTTTATAGAGGAGGATGGACCCACTTCCAAATTTTCTGTCCAAAACAATTTCAACGTCTCTATATGTAAACCCTAGAAACCAACAGTGGTGACCTCAATATCAAATTTCAAAATTTCATCTCTATCCATAAGGTCAATACCAAAATTTATCGTAATATAAAATTACACGGTCTCAGCAGTGACCCTTCACTCAATACCAAATTGAATTCAATTATGTACTTTTCGAACAACTAACAACAGTTTTATAAATATCACATTTAACAATTTAATCACTATCCCATCAACTAATACCAAAATTTGTACTACTTAGAATGGCTCAATAAGAAAGGTTGCTTATCTTCGAGGAAACAAGGAAAATGCAACTCTGTACTGGAGTCTTATAGTCTTAAAAATATTTTTAAATATTGGATTTGTTATACTATATTGGGGAAATCCACAAAATATGAATGAAATATTGGGTTTTCTCCACAAAATTGAATCCAAGATGGAGGGACAATATTGTTTCATTCCAAAATAATACATATAATAATAAAGTGGAAAATATGCATTAATTTCAAAACTATAAATACACATATACAAACTGTGTGTCAGAATACGGGCACCAAAATAAAAAAATTGTATTTAGGGGGTAGCATGGTACAATAAGGCGGTAGCACAGCTTCGTAAAACCACAGAAATACAACCCTGAGGCTATGCCCGCTTCCTGTCAAATTGCATGCAACAAGTTGTTTTCATTTATTCGATATTTTTGCTCATTTTTATAATCCGTTAAACAGCGTGACAAAATGAATGGTACTCCTAGATCTTCTTTCAAAAATATGATCTAAACAGTTCTATCTTTCAATACCATGCCAATACTGGTGAATTGCTTTAAATAAATACTTACACAAAATTGGCAGAAGACAGGCACACTTAGAAAAAACTGTAATCAGCTGGTAGCTCTACCTTACCTTTTTATTGTACCATGGGGGGGAAGCTTTGTTCTATCTTCTGTAATTGTGCCATGCTACTTAGTATTTTTCGTATATTCGTGTGGTATACACATTTCCAATATCAAATTTAAGCATTCCGGTCCAATTCCTTTACCCAATACCAAATTTAGTACCATTTAGTATTTTTCGTAAGAGTAAAGTACGGATTTCCAAACCACCGCCGAATCTCAAGCAAAGATAATATCAGTAATCTAAATGTCAAATTTGAGAATTTTATCTCTATCTCTTTTCGTACAATTATAGATACATTTCCTGATATTGGTCATTTGGTGCACAATTAACCCGAAATCGCTTGGAGATATATATGGGAGCTATATCTAAATTTTACCCGATTCTTACAAATATTGTTTGGAAATTTTCATCTCAAGTGGAAATGCCCAAAGACACCACTATCAGAGACTGGACAAAATGCATTTTGAGCAAATGGTTTGTGTTTACAATACATAGATAAACAGCTCATGACAGAATAACAGAGGCATGCTAACATAAAAATCACAATTACAAAAACAAATGAGAAATAAAAGTTTGAAAAATCCAAAAATGTGGTTTCAAAATTCTATTGTATGACGTCATAACAACAGAGGTATTTTCACAGGGTTGCCATATTTTGACTCCGTCTTGGCCTGTAGGGTATAATGATACAGATTTTCTTCAAACTTGGTACTTTTTAACATTTCTTCCAACCAGAAATGTAGTGTGAATACATCTGTCCACTATTTCCGGTATCTTGCGCACAAACGATTAACATTTTTAATACTAATGACTTTTATAGTGTAGAATAAATATATATTTATTTTATGGCCACAAAGAAAAATACATAAATATATGGTCAAATGCTAAGGGTATATAACAGTCGGAATACCGACTGAAAAAATTAATTTCACTCAAGAAATAACATTTCACGATATCGTTACGATACCGCCATCTATTGACAAATTGTTACAATTTAATATCACATCTTATTACATTAAGCATGTTTGACTGTTGTATGCCACCGCCATCTATTGACAAATTGTTACAATTCACCGTCCCATCTTATTATATTATATGTTTTTTGGTTGAAGATATGATGGTGCCATCTATTGACATTAATAAAATTCAAAATCGTGTTAATAAATACAAAATTATACTATCGATGTTTGTTCACTATCCGAAGCATACTATTCGGCGCATATATTAATTCGACCAGCGACAATTATCGAAATTCTTTGCAATTTTGTGAATAACAAAACTGGTGGATACAGTTGTTGAAACACAGTAATCTCTTTAACAAGTATTATACATTTGAAAGATACGTTGCAGATGCATTCCCTAAAGAAATAATCTCGGTAGTTTGTCGCTTATTTTACTGTTACAAAGTTACTACTGATAGAACTATATACTAACACACTAGGTCCTATCTTCCATTCGTTTTTCGATCAATACAATTTATTTTACCATAATAAAAATATGCAAAACAAGTAGATTCTTGCAGGTTCTGAACAGAGCATAAGTATATCTTTTTACTCCATATCTGCCAATAGCTGGTACCAAATAACACTGTCACTTTTAACGAAAGTAAAAAGTAGTTTGTTATTGGGATAGCGAGATTGTGGTATCAGTTCCCGACGATGATGACGATGATTCGACCACAATACAAACAGAATTCAAGAAAAGGAGGAGACGGTCTTATCGACACTGACCGAGCTTGTTTTTGTTATCGATGACGCGTGACAGGAAATAACGGGTGGTGCGTTATGCCATATGGCTTGGATTTAATTGTATTCCTTCTGCTATGGCTTTAAGGGCAAAACAGAAAACGTTATCGATGAAACAACAACAAGCACAATGAGACGGTCTTATCGACACTGAACGTCACTTGTGGCAAAGACATCAAAGACCTAAAATGGTAAAGACTAGAAAAAATGCATTCTGAGCAAAAGGCTTGTGGCTATACTATGTTGAATAACAGGTCACCTAGAAGGAGTTGATCGATATTGCCCATCACCGAACTCGATCTAAGTTTGATAAAAATATTACGATGTACCAAGTTTGGATCAAATCGGACACTCCCTTCGAGAATTATTGTGCGCACCAATTTGACAGACAGATGGAAGGACATCACTAGATCGACTCCAAATGTCCTGAAACGGATTTTATTAAAATTTGCAAAAAAACAGACAGACGGAAGGACATCACTAGATCGACTCCAAATGTCCTGAAACGGATTTTATTAAAATTTGCAAAAATAACAATTGAAAAAGCTGTAAGTTCAGCCGTATTCCTTCTGTGTACCGTGTATTCCTTCTGCTATGGCTTTAAGGGCAAAACAGAAAACGTTATCGATGAAACAACAACAAGCACAATGAGACGGTCTTATCGACACTGAACGTCACTTGTGGCAAAGACATCAAAGACCTAAAATGGTAAAGACTAGAAAAAATGCATTCTGAGCAAAAGGCTTGTGGCTATACTATGTTGAATAACAGGTCACCTAGAAGGAGTTGATCGATATTGTCCATCTCCGAACTCGATCTAAGTTTGATAAAAATATTACGATGTACCAAGTTTGGATCAAATCGGACACTCCCTTCGAGAATTATTGTGCGCACCAACCAGACAGACAGACGGAAGGACATCACTAGATCGACTCCAAATGTCCTGAAACGGATTTTATTAAAATTTGTAAAAATAACAATTAAAAAAGCTGTAAGTTCGCCCGTGCCGAACTTTGAATACCCTCCACCATTTGATACAAATTTGGCAATTTAAAAAAAAAATAAAATCCGTTAAAAATTCTGTTAAAATCTTAAAAATACCGAATGTAGCCGTATATTAGGTTCTATTCGACGGCGTGGACATGCATAGGCAACTTTTGTCACAAGCTATTACAATATTCAAATGCGAAACTTGAAAAAAAACTGTTTATAATGTAGCTAAAATCATCAAAATACCGAATAAAGGGAGGTACCATGGGGGTTATAAAACGTGGACCTGCACAGACAATTTTCTTGCTATACGAAGATGTGGACCTACATGGCTAATTTTCTGTCTAAGGCTGTAGTATCCATTACGAACTTCAAATACGAAATTTGAAACAATTCCGGTAAATAGTGTTAAAATAATCTAAATACCGAATATCGGGCGGTACCGTTATATGGGGGCTATACCAAAACGTGGAACTACATGGCCCATTTTCAATATCAAAAGTCCTGCAGACATAATATACATTTGAGTAAAATTTCATCATTCTACTTTAATTCGTTCGGAAGCTAGAGTGATTTCCACAAACGGACAGACATCGCTATAACCAACTTAATATACCCTCCATACAAGACTATACTTATATGTCTTTGAAGACATGGAAGTATAAAGATAGGACAAGATAGAGTCAAAATATGGCAACCCTGTGAAAATACCTCTGTTGTTATGATATCGTAACAACATAGTTTCAAATGTTAAGTGATTTTAACCGCCAAGGCGATAAACAAATAATTTGGAAGGCCTATGGAATAGAATTTTGAAACCAAATTTTTGGATTATTCAAACTTTTTTTGTTAGTCTTTTCTATAATTGTGTTTTTTTTATATTAACATTCCTTTGTCATGGCCTGTTATTAAAGATAGTATGGCTACAAACCATTTGCTCAGAATGCATTTTGTCTAGTCTTTACCATTTTAGGTCTTTGCTTGTGGTTGTTGATTTACGATACTGCTTGACAAAATACAACAAGAATTTTATTTCATTTTTCCTGGGGAATAAACCAAGAAAAATTGGAAACCGTGCAATTCTGAGTAGTGATCCCACGTCATGCTTTGATCGATCGCATTAGTATTCGATTGAGTACATGTGAAAAAGCACAAATGAATGACGAATGAGAGTGCGTCAGTATAAAGTGATCAAAAATGTAAACGAATGTTCTAGAACCGATATCGTATAGCTCCCATATAACGGTACCTCCGATTTTCGGTATTTTGATGATTTTAGCCACATTTTCCAATGGAATTGTGTGAAATTCTACACAAGGAGTTCCTCGTGATTACTTTACCCCCTGAGGGAGAATTGTTTATATAGGTCGACGATATCGTATAGCCCCCATATAACAGTACTCCCCGATATTAGGTATTTTGATGATTTTAGCCACATTTTACAATAGAATTGCCGGAAATTCTATACAAGAAGTTCTTTGTGAGTACTTTAGCCCCTAAAAGAGAATTGTTTATATAGGTCCACGATATCGTATAGCCCCGATATAACGGTATCCCCAATATTCGGTATTTTGATGATTTTAGCCACATTTTTCAATGGAAATCCCCCATATATCGGCAACTTGCGAAATTCGGTATTTTTAGAATTTTAACAGAATTTTTAATAGATTTCACTTTTTTTGAAAATTTTCTAATTCGTTCCAAATGGTGGAGGGTATTTAAAGCTCGACCCGGCCGAACTTATTGCTTTTTTACTTGTTATACCCTTCACCATACATAGTATGGAGAGTATATTAAGTTCGTTATTGCGTTTGTAACTCATTGAAATAATAATATTAGACCCAACAAAGTATATATAATCTTGATCAGCGTAAAATTCTAAGACGATTTAGCCCTGTCCTCCCGTCTGTTATAATCACGCTACAGTCAAAGCGAATTAAGATAGGAAGCTAAAATATAGCCACATTTTTCAATGAAATTGTCTGAAATTCTACACAAGGAGTTCTTCGTAACTACTTCACCCCCTGGAAGATAATTATTTATATAAGTTCACAATATCGTATATCCTCCATATAACGGCTCTTTCCGATATTCGGTATTTTTATGATTTTAGTAATATTTTTCAGTAATATTTTTTTGTATATAATGTTCGGAACCGTTACTACAGCCTATGACTTAAATTACGTATGCAGGACCACGTCTTCGTATAGCTCCCATTTAGCGGCTTTCATTTAAGCGGTATTTTTTAACACAATAGCTGTTTATACCCTACAACACTATGTGTTGGGGGTATTATAAGTTTGATTGGGCCAGAATTTATGCAACACCTCGAAATATTGGTTTCCCATATAGAAAGGAATATATGGATCTTCCTAGCTCGCCGAGCTGAGTCGATCTAGCTATGTATGTCCGTCCGTCCGTCTGTCCATGTTAATTTGTAATCACTCTACAGGTCGCAATTATTGTCCGATCTTCACGAAATTTAAAAGGGGTTAGGGTCAGAATAGAAGCCTATTTCTTTTGGAGATGATCGCCAAACGCTTAGGGTTTGAAATGGACCAAATACTGAAAAAATATCGGATTTTGCAGTAGCTATACAGGTCGCAATTATAGACCAATCGACGAGGAATTTCGCATGTAGTTAGAGTTTAGGGCGGGGAAGAAGCCTACCAATTTGGGTGGTCATCGGATAATATTTAGCGGGTAAAATAGACCTTATCTTTTGTGTTGAAAAAATTCAAAATTTTTCATTAAACCGCGAATATTTTAAATCCCGGCGAAATCACGAAGCCATGACAAGGTTACTTCTGACCTTTACATTGATGTTAACATCCAATAAATCGGATATATAGCAAAATATGTGCGATATATATGTCTATCAAAGAAGATATGCTTGAAAGATCTCTTATATGTCGAGAACGGCTGAACTGATTTCGACAGTTCTCATTAATTCAGAATGGCCTCTTGGCAGGAAACAAAAAACGTCTAAAAAATCGCATAAAAATATCTCTCTAAAGATGAAAATATTGATTTTGTAACATTTTCTCATATTTTTTCAATTTTGTCATATTTTCATTTTGAATATAACATTTGGTAAAATTTCTACAGCTAACAAAACTAAGTAGTTGAGATATCAGGATATCATATACAGATCGCATTTATGGCCCGATCCTTACGAAATTTTGCATGGGTATAAGATGAGGGTCAGAATAGAAGCCTACTCTTTTTGGAGATGATCGCAATATATTTAGGGGTTGAAATGGACCAAAAAACTGCAAAATTGTCAGCAGGTCGTAATTATCGCCCGATCCTCACGCACATTTGAATGGGGGTTACCGGACATTGCAAAAGCCAAGCAGTTTTGGATGGCCATCCAAAAATATTGAATGTGTGAAATAGTTTGCCAATTTTTGTAGACAAAATATGAAAATGTCCATTTGGAGAATTCACAAATACAGGAAAGACACACTTCTGACTATTTCGTTAACGCCGATTTCGTTGAAGAATATAGTCAAATGTCTGTATCTCATATAGATGCGTTGCAGTCAAAAACCAATAATAAATGTTAATCTTTTGCCACTTCTGAGAGATTATAGGTCTTTGGGAAATATTGGTTCCAGATCTAGGAAGACCATTTACGTGCAACATCTACCAATAAATTGGAAATGAGCAGATTAGTTTAAGTTGCTATTATTCGAAAATTAGAGAACGAAACCTGATGGTTTTCTTTTATTATTTGTCACAATATCTTGTGGAATTCTTTCGAGTATCTCGCCTATATAAACAGTATCGTTTATTATAGTGTTGTAGGGTATTCAACGGTCGGCCCCGCTCGACTGTAGCCTTTGCTTACTTGTTTTTATACCCTACAACACTATGTGTTGGGGGTATTATAAGTTTGATTGGGCCAAAAATTATGTAACACCACGAAATATTGGTTTTCCACATAAGAAAGTATATATGGATCTTCCTATCTCGCTGATCGAGCTGAGTCGATCTAGCTATGTATGTCCGTCCGTCTGCCCGTCTGTCCATGTTAATTTGTAATCACTCTACAGGTCGCAATTATGGCCCGACCTTCACGAAATTTAGAATGGAGGTGGGGCTAGGGTCAGAATAGAACCATATTTCTTTTGGAGATGATCGCATAATATTTAGGGGTTGAAATGGACCAAAAACTGAAAAAATTCCTGATTTTGCAGTTGCTCTACAGGTCGCAATTATAGACCAATCAAAGTTAGCATGGGACTAGAGCTTAGGGCTGGGCTGAAGCCTTCCAATTTTGGTAAATATTCGGGTAATATTTAGTGGATGAAAAGCCCACAACATTTGTGTTAAATAAAAGTCAAATTTTCCATTTAACCGCGAATATTTTCAATCCCGGCGAAATCACAAATAGACGAACAGGTCAATTCTGATCACTACGTAGATGTCGATAGTAAATATATCGAATATATAAGTTAACACCACAAATATTCAAATCTCACAAATGTATCATCATGGACAGCAACGACAACAACAACAGCAATAACTAAATCAAATGCGCGTGTTATAATGCTGACATGCAGTTTCCCACAGAATGACCAGAAGGTATTCCAGACGACACACGAGCCGGTGTCCAATAACAATACAGGTGTGGGAACATGCAAAGTGCAGTAGCAACGGTGCAGTGCGATGAGTATAAGTTTAGGGTAGTTTTAGTTATTATTCGCTTTTTAACTTTGAATCTCAAATAAAATGGATGTTGCTCAAAAGCGCTAGCTTGCGAGACAACATATTTTTTTTAATAAAAACTTACAAATAAAGTTTTAATTTATATAGCGAAATATGTACAATGTATACATACAAAGGAAGGGGATGTTACCTAGAATGCTTATATCTCAAGAATGGCTGGACCGATTTTGACAAATTTTGTCAATTCAGAATGCCCTCTTGGCATAAAAGTATAAAACCTAAACAAATCGCAGAAAAATATACCAATAAAGATGTTAATATAGATTTTGTAGTATTTTGTGACATATTTTTATTTTTTTCATATTTTTTATCGCATGCGATTTTTTCAATTTGAATTATAATATTTTGTATTATTTTTTCACCTTACAACACAGGTTGGGGATATTATATAAGTATTGCAAATATCGTCCGATCCTCACAAACATTTTAACAAGGGTAGGGTTGGGCTCGATTGTTTTCAAAGATGTCCGCAATATATTAGGGGGTTAAAATGGACCAACAACTAAAAATTTCCTGATTTTACAGCCGTTATAAAGGTCACAAATAAAAACCAAAGGACACGAAATAAAGTTAGAGTCTATGACAGCGGGTACAATGCACCACTAATTTTGTGTGAAAAAATTCCAGCATTACTTACAGGCGATATCTGAAATACACAAAAGGCGAACTTCTAGCTTTTTTATGCTGATTTCGAAGACAAGCAAATCATATAGATGAGTCTAAATTTGGAGATACAGAGGGGCTTCTTGCTTTTGGAGATAATTGCAAAATATTTAGGGGTCCAAATTAACCAAAAACAGAAATGTTTTTCCGATCACACAATTGAAGCCAATCGACACGCCTGTGAAGAGAGTTAAGGATAGGGAAGAATTCTAGCATTTTGGATGACTATTGGATTATATTTAGCTCTAAAATGGACTACAACAACTAACAGCCCGACGGAGTGCATAAATGTTGTCCCTAGTCGAAATCCTAATTTCCAATAAAGGGGCTTCTAACATATTGTAGTGTTGTAGGGTATAACATAGTAGAAGAAAAATATGACTATGAACTGAGATATAAACCAGGGAAACAGAACGTCGTGGCTGATGCCTTATCCAGATTACCACAGACTTCCCAGGTTAACACTTTGACACCTACTCAGCATAGCTCCGAGAGCTCTCCCGAGAACCTTATACCGAGCGTAGAGTCACCCATCAATGTATTCAAGAATCAGATACTTTTGAACATTGATGATTGTTCGACATACCAATTTAAGATTGTTTTCCCAGGCTTCCATCGTCATATTATTACAGAACCTTCTTATGACGAACAGAAAATGCTCTATATTCTCAAACGTTACTTGAATCCATCAGTTATCAATGGTATTAAAACACCAGAAAACGTGATGGGAAGAATTCAAAACGTCTATCCAAACCACTTCCTTCAGTACAAATGCCGATTCACTCAACGAATCGTGGACGACGTTATTTCAGAAGCGGACCAGGAAAGAATAATTATCGATACCCATAACAGAGCACATAGGAATGATAAAGAAAACAAGATTCAAATATTGGAAAAATATTATTTCCCCAGAATGTCCAGCAAAATAAGAAAGATTATTAAACTGTGTTCTACATGTAAGAAGAGCAAGTATGAGAGGCATCCCAATGAACCTTGTCTGGGTCAGACTCCCATACCTCGATATCCGGGACATATTGTTCATCTTGATATTTTCTGCACCGACAAGAGACTAATTCTGACATCGCTTGACAAGTTTTCTAAATACGTCAAGGTGAAATTATTGGACAGTAGGTCAACAGAGGCCATAAGGAAACCTCTTAGGGAACTCTTATTCTCCTATGGTGTACCAAAGCATGTAGTGATGGATAATGAACCCACACTGAATTCCAGCTCGATACTTTTCATGATGAGAGACGAAATGGGAATAGATGTTTTCACTACCCCATCGTATAAAAGTGAGGTAAACGGTCAGATAGAGCGTTTCCACTCGACTCTCGCAGAAATCATGCGCTGTCTGAAAAGCGATGGAACTTCTAGAAGTTTTGAAGAGCTATTGGAAAGGGCCGTCAACGAATACAATCACTCTGTTCACTCTACAGTGAATAGGAAACCCGTTGATTTGTATTTCGGACGAACGGTAGATTTTTCACCACAGGATATCGAAACCGTAAGGAGGAACACTATTGAGCGACTGGAAATGAAACAGGCTAAGGATTTAAAATATCATAATAGAAACAGACATCCAGCAAAGGAATATGTCCCTGGACAAGTAGTTTATGTGAAAAGGAATAAGCGATTAGGTACAAAATTGAGTGATCGGTTTGGAGAAGAAGTAGTGAAAGAAAACCGTAATACCACTATTTTGACCGAAAGCGGCAGGGTTATTCACAAATACCACATTAGGAACTAATACCACCAATAATTATTACAGACTACTACTTGGACGCGCCTTGGGCGACTTCAGCATTATGGACTATTCAAACGCAAGACTAATAACTATTCAGAACGGAATTGCTCGTAGACAAAATGGGACATTCAAGATCATCCATTCAATCGACATTACCCAGTACAAGAATCTTACCTTGGATATTGAATACCTGCTTGACAAAAACGTTACATATAATCATCCGCTCCGTCCGTTTATAAGGCAACAGATAAATGATATCAATGGAATCCTAAATCGCCTTAGTCCAAGCAGGAAGCAGCGGTCGATAGACTTTATCGGCAGTGCTTGGAAATGGATTGCGGGAACTCCCGATAGCCACGATTTCGAAGTCTTGGAGCAAAAGATCGGGAACATCTTGGAAAATAATAACAGGCAGTTAATTATAAATAGACTCGTATCAGAAAGAATATCAGAAATTACAAATGTCACAAATGAAATCATAAAAAGAAAAAAGGAAGGATGGAATGACGAAACTGCCAATAATCTTGAAAGAAAATTAATTTTGATAGAAAAAGAACTAAAAAATATTGAATTAGCTATTCAGTGGGCCAAGGCCGATATAATTAACACTTTTATCCTTTCGGAGATTGAAATAGAAGAAATTAATAACATTTTCAAAAATTATAATATCCCAGTTTATAATATAGAAGAACTACTAACTTTTGGAAGCGTAAAAATTGTAACAAATAAAAAAGAAATTTTATACATCTTAAGTATTCCAATAACTATGAAGGATGTTTGTAACGTTTATTTAGCAAAGGCAGTTAAGTCGAGAAATCTGATAGATAAAATAGAATACCAAAATATATTACAATGTAACAATTCAATATTTGCTATAAAGGATAAATGTAAAAAATACTATGATCTGACAATATGTCATAGAAATAACCTAATAGAATTAAGAGATGATTTTTGTATAACTAGTTTGTTTAAAAATAGAATAGGGAATTGCACTCAAGTCAACAACGAGCATGTTCCTGCGGTCGAAGAAATCGGAACGGATCTAATACTCCTAAACCAATACCAAGGCACCATCAGCTTAAACAAAGAGATGACTTATTTGAACGGGACGTATCTCATCAAGCACTTCAACAGCACAATCGAAATAGATGGCAGACAATATTACTCAAAGGAAATTACTGGTAACAAACCCCTTCCTGCATTCCTACAACCAAAGAGTTTTGACGAAAGGGTGGAAGAAGTGATATCTCTGGAACTTCTCAAACAACTCAACACCAAAAACATAAAAAGATTGGATATCCTGGAAGTAAGAAATCTGTCAACAATTGGAATATGTGGCTTCGCTGTATCTGTTCTGATGATAATAACAATATTCCTGCTGAGAGGAAAACTTCATAAACCTACCAGAAAAACCATCGCTACCCCAGATGAGACCGAGATGACAGAAAATGGGGAAGGTCCTGAAGTAAAACAACCTACCTCTTCTAAGGACTCCAAAGCTTCAAGCATCTACAACATACATTCGTTTTAGACAATCGGGACGATTGTATTTAAGAGGGGAGGAGTTAACACCACAAATATTCAAATCTCACAAATGTATCATCATGGACAGCAACGACAACAACAACAGCAATAACTAAATCAAATGCGCGTGTTATAATGCTGACATGCAGTTTCCCACAGAATGACCAGAAGGTATTCCAGACGACACACGAGCCGGTGTCCAATAACAATACAGGTGTGGGAACATGCAAAGTGCAGTAGCAACGGTGCAGTGCGATGAGTATAAGTTTAGGGTAGTTTTAGTTATTATTCGCTTTTTAACTTTGAATCTCAAATAAAATGGATGTTGCTCAAAAGCGCTAGCTTGCGAGACAACATATTTTTTTTAATAAAAACTTACAAATAAAGTTTTAATTTATATAGCGAAATATGTACAATGTATACATACAAAGGAAGGGGATGTTACCTAGAATGCTTATATCTCAAGAATGGCTGGACCGATTTTGACAAATTTTGTCAATTCAGAATGCCCTCTTGGCATAAAAGTATAAAACCTAAACAAATCGCAGAAAAATATGCCAATAAAGATGTTAATATAGATTTTGTAGTATTTTGTGACATATTTTTATTTATTTCATATTTTTTATCGCATGCGATTTTTTCAATTTGAATTATAATATTTTGTATTATTTTTTCACCTTACAACACAGGTTGGGGATATTATATAAGTATTGCAAATATCGTCCGATCCTCACGAACATTTTAACAAGGGTAGGGTTGGGCTCGATTGTTTTCAAAGATGTCCGCAATATATTAGGGGGTTAAAATGGACCAACAACTAAAAATTTCCTGATTTTACAGCCGTTATAAAGGTCACAAATAAAAACCAAAGGACACGAAATAAAGTTAGAGTCTATGACAGCGGGTACAATGCACCACTAATTTTGTGTGAAAAAATTCCAGCATTACTTACAGGCGATATCTGAAATACACAAAAGGCGAACTTCTAGCTTTTTTATGCTGATTTCGAAGACAAGCAAATCATATAGATGAGTCTAAATTTGGAGATACAGAGGGGCTTTTTGCTTTTGGAGATAATTGCAAAATATTGAGGGGTCCAAATTAACCAAAAACAGAAATGTTTTTCCGATCATACAATTGAAGCCAATCGACACGCCTGTGAAGAGAGTTAAGGATAGGGAAGAATTCTAGCATTTTGGATGACCATTGGATTATATTTAGCTCTAAAATGGACTACAACAACTAACAGCCCGACGGAGTGCATAAATGTTGTCCCTAGTCGAAATCCTAATTTCAAAAGAGAAATCTTCCAATAAAGGGGCTTCTAACATATTGTAGTGTTGTAGGGTATAACATAGTCGGCCCCGCACGGCTATAGCCTTTGCTTACTTGTTTTTTTTTTTGTAATTGTACCTTCTCATGGTCAAAATGTACATTCATAAATACACAAATCAGAGATTGTAACCTGCTTTTTATTCAGTTAAATTTGACAAGATATATGTTATTGATATAATTTTAAATTGAATTAATTGCACCTTGCTATTATTCTTTTATAAATATTATTATACAAAATAAAAAATTGTATTAAATTGTTTAAATTCATTTCAGGTGTCTGCTTTTAATGAAGGGAATGCATTTATATTATTATACATTTTGAAACTAAGCCCATAAAAATCACATGCATACAATTTTTTTTTTTTTTGTAACCTTGCAAATTAAAATACAATAACAAAGCTAATTTATTCAGATTTCTATTAACGATTTTTTTTAGATTTTTATAAAATTTTGAGTTTTATTAAAATAATGCTTCATTGCCAGACAATTGGCAAGTGGGGGCGACCACTTGCCAATTGTCGGCATGGCATGTTTCAACAGTCGGTATACCGATTTTTTTGTAAGGATAATAATAATAAAAAATTAATTTATTAAAATATAATAATTTTTTAGTTAAACTGATTCGACGTCTTTCTTTCATTTTTCTTAAGAATATGGATTATCCCGTTTATGCTGAGGACCTTCACAGACAAAAACTTAATTTTTTTTAGAATATATCAACTTTTCTTAGCGAAATTTTACACAACGACAGCTGACATTATATTCGATGCAAACAAAAATATCTGTTTACATTTAGTTATAAATGTTTCATTTATTTGAGCTGAAAAATAAAAAGGCCGACTACTGGGGCATGCCGAACTTAGGCGCACTGACCCTACAACGTTTTTGTTTATTCCTGCAAGAATTTGGTACTTACCCAGCGGATTTTTTGCACATACATCTTCCAACTGAGACCACTGACAATGTAGGTGCGACTCATCCAAAGCCTGTATACAATTTTTACTTACATTTACACAGCGATGGCCTAGGCCGTCAGACGAGTCCGAGTTGTACCGACAATGTTAGCGAATGTTGGATGGTTCCGAAATCTACCGACATTGTAAGCGAAGGCTGGATGGGTTCGAAATCTATCGACATCCGATTCACATTTTATTATATTTTGTTTTGTTCTGTAATTCAAATATGGATTTTGTTTCACAATGTAATAGCAATACGACTTAACTAAATCGGATGCTAGATGTATGAAAAATTATATTTTCTGCACAGAAAGAGAAAGGATAATCCGATATTGCTACAACTTTAGAAATAGTAATATATGCGTCAGTGCTAGGTCAAGTACGAAAATAGACAATATTGGTCCACTTGGATATAAATGCTCGATTTTCTTACAAATTATCTGTGTTATATAAAAATAAATATTTCGGTCCGCTATATCTGGTACCTCACACATATTTCAACATTTTCCAAAAAATTGCACATATCTCATATACAGTATAGAAGATAAACGATATAGTCCAAATATGAAACGTTGTAATATTTATAAAAGACTTAAGTCAGATAGAAATCAGGCAATATTGGCCAACTGCTTCGGAACTTCTCCCATAAAGGGTCAACAGGGTCAATATTAGCAATAAGCGGTTTAAGAAATAGGGTAAATCTTACCAGTAAAAGCTATCTTAATCGATTTTATATTGTGTGTGACAACTCGAACCAAATATCGTAGCTATGGAGGACATATTATGACTTCCAAAATCTATACCTATAAAAGCGGAAAATGTTTGTACGTTTGATTGTGTGTTTGTAATTTTTAGACTCAAAAGCAGCTGAACAGATTTCCAAATATACTACAAAGTCGCCTAAAAGTAACATAGACTATAGAAAATTTCGAAGTTCCACTTGGAACTGGAGATATAGGATCAGAACCGGAGGTACCCCCAACAAATCTAAATTTCAGATGTAAATATCTATTAATCGGTTATAGATACAGTCTTCAAATTTGGAAATTGTAACGAAATTTGGTACAAAAATAAACTTGCCAAACTATATTGAAATCGTTTCAGATTCAGGTATAGTTCCCATATATATATTCTCGGCCGATTTCGTATATTTGAGGCACCAAACACCAAATGTATGTCCGATTCCAATAATATGCGGGATGAGTGGCGAAATTCGCAAATTCGCTAAATTATATTGAAATCTTTTCAGATTTAGGAAGAGCTCCCATATATATTCTAAAAAACAAAATTTTGTTAAGTGTGATTCCATTGAAATTCGGAATTGGTGACGGAATCTGTTACGATATAAATTTGCTCAATTATATTGAAATCGGTTTGGATAAGTTTATGTGTATAATCATAACTCAAGGCTGCGGCTGTGTAAGTTTATGTGTATTTTCGGCCGATTTCACATACTTGATGCACCAAACACGATATGTATGACCGATTCCAATGAAATTCGGAATCATGACGGAATTTGGTACAAAAAAGTAACTACGATTGTTACGGGAAATTATGTAGGAAATTATGTTGATATGTATTGTAACCTCGAATTCCTCTAATAGAAACGGAAGTACCCTTCGGCATTAAAAGATTGCAGTTTCCTGTACGCTTAGCATTTGATATGGCTGAGGGAAATACAAAAAAAAAAAAGCATTAGAATAAATACGTTTTTTGGTGTATATTTAAATTTGTTTTATTGGTACCGAATATCATTGTTGTGCAGTGGGGACTTATAAGAAAGCCACTATCTCATTTTTATCCAAAACAAAAAAAAAATAAAAAAAAATAAAAATGACTAATTGAGCAGTTTCTCCACTTCTGAGCAGTTTCTCCACTTGGCGTATCGCTTCCATCACCCCGAACCTTTTCTGCGTCCTGGCGATGTTTCAAAATTGTTAAAAATTCAAAAAAAAAAAAAAAAAAAAAACAAGTAAAATAGTATCAATTGGTTTTGCCGACAGATTTATATCCGCAACCTTGAGTTATGATTATTCAAACTGTTGACCCTTTATGGGAGAAGTTCCGAAGCAGTTGGCCAATATTGCCTGATTTCTATCTGACTTAAGTCTTTTATAAATATTACAACGTTTCATATTTGGACTATATCGTTTATCTTCTATACTGTATATGAGATATGTGCAATTTTTTGGAAAATGTTGAAATATGTGTGAGGTACCAGATATAGCGGACCGAAATATTTATTTTTATATAACACAGATAATTTGTAAGAAAATCGAGCATTTATATCCAAGTGGACCAATATTGTCTATTTTCGTACTTGACCTAGCACTGACGCATATATTACTATTTCTAAAGTTGTAGCAATATCGGATTATCCTTTCTCTTTCTGTGCAGAAAATATATTTTTTCATACATCTAGCATCCGATTTAGTTAAGTCGTATTGCTATTACATTGTGAAACAAAATCCATATTTGAATTACAGAACAAAACAAAATATAATAAAATGTGAATCGGATGTCGATAGATTTCGAACCCATCCAACATTCGCTAACATTGTCGGTACAACTCGGACTCGTCTGACGGCCTAGGCCATCGCTGTGTAAATGTAAGTAAAAATTGTATACAGGCTTTGGATGAGTCGCACCTACATTGTCAGTGGTCTCAGTTGGAAGATGTATGTGCAAAAAATCCGCTGGGTAAGTACCAAATTCTTGCAGGAATAAACAAAAACGTTGTAGGGTCAGTGCGCCTAAGTTCGGCATGCCCCAGTAGTCGGCCTTTTTATTTTTCAGCTCAAATAAATGAAACATTTATAACTAAATGTAAACAGATATTTTTGTTTGCATCGAATATAATGTCAGCTGTCGTTGTGTAAAATTTCGCTAAGAAAAGTTGATATATTCTAAAAAAAATTAAGTTTTTGTCTGTGAAGGTCCTCAGCATAAACGGGATAATCCATATTCTTAAGAAAAATGAAAGAAAGACGTCGAATCAGTTTAACTAAAAAAATATTATATTTTAATAAATTAATTTTTTATTATTATTATCCTTACAAAAAAATCGGTATACCGACTGTTGAAACATGCCATGCCGACAATTGGCAAGTGGGGGCGACTACTGGCAATGAAGCATTATTTTAATAAAACTCAAAATTTAATAAAAATCTAAAAAAAATCGTTAATAGAAATCTGAATAAATTAGCTTTGTTATTGTATTTTAATTTGCAAGGTTACAAAAAAAAAAAAAAAAAATTGTATGCATGTGATTTTTATGGGCTTAGTTTCAAAATGTATAATAATATAAATGCATTCCCTTCATTAAAAGCAAACACCTGAAATGAATTTAAACAATTTAATACAATTTTTTATTTTGTATAATAATATTTATAAAAGAATAATAGCAAGGTGCAATTAATTCAATTTAAAATTATATCAAATAACATCCAGCTCCGCATTTTTCTGTAATATATCTTGTCAAATTTAACTGAATAAAAAGCAGGTTGCAATCTCTGATTTGTGTATTTATGAATGTACATTTTACAATTTACAATTACAAAAAACAAGTAAAAAATCAGCTATTCTGTTAAAAAATACCTCTTAAATGAAAACCGCTATGTGGGGGGCTATACGAAGACGTGGTCCTGCATACGTAATTTAAGTCATAGGCTGTAGTAACGGTTCCAAACATTATATACAAAATGATGATGATGATTCTTTGGAAACTATTACTAAAATCATAAAAATACCGAATATCGGAAAGTGCCGTTATATGGGGGATATACGATATCGTGAACTTATATAAACAATTCTCTTCCAGGGGGTGAAGTAGTTACGAAGAACTCCTTGTGTAGAATTTCAGACAATTTCATTGAAAAATGTGGCTAAAATCAAAAAAGTTCCGAATATCGTGGGGTACCGTTATATGAGGGCTATACGATATCGTGGACTTATATAGACTATTCTCTGTCAGGGAGTAAAGTACTCATAAAGAACTCCTTGTGTACAATTTAAGACAAAATGTGCAAAATTTTAGCTTCCTATCTTAATTCGCTTTGACTGTAGCGTGATTACAACAGATGGACGGACAGGGTATATCGTCTTGAGTCGGTTTATGCATGCCCGTCCGTCTGTCCATGTATTTTTTAATTTTTAGTCAAATGAGCAGTAATTTGGAATTTACTGTACTTTGTACAATTCATAATTGAGGGCTAATTGATTTAAGAATAGGCAAAGTTTATTACTTTTTTAAACCCATTAGAACCACAGATTGTGCATAAGAATCCTCATAAGTCCCCCTAACCATGTCGGTCTGTTTGTCCGCCAAAAGGTGGACTTGATGGGGTACTATTACATGGAGAAAATTCTAAAATTTATAGATATGTTGAAATTTTTGTGTAAGATTTTCACCCTCAAAAACACATTTTTAGCCAAATCCTTTGAAATATGGTAAAATGCGAAACATCGACCTACATTGAAAACTTTCCTCACCCCTTATAATCCAAGATGACAAATGGAGGCCAAATCGAAAAACATAGCATGTCAAACTGAAAAAAATCACGTGATTTAAGTAAAAATAGTTTTATCCACCTCATAATTGAGGTCAGGCTGATTTCAGAATAGTCAAATATAAATACTATTTTACACCCATTACCGTAATATGGGAACTAATTTCATTTGTCATTTAAATTGTAAATTAGAGACCCCATAAAGTCCATATTTTTCATCATAGTATAATTCAATGACGATTCAACAAATATTCGGTCCCGTGCTACTTTCTTATATTTGTAATTTATTCATGTTTTCACAATTTATTTCATATAGATGTACATCCCAAATCTACGTTCCCAACCAATATTCTCTTGGGGGTTACAAATTCAATAGAATACAAAATTTTCTTTTCTGATCACACATTAGATGTGAAAGTGGACTTGGGGATACTCCAATGTGGGGACTTTACATGAATAAATTTCTATGTGGCAATTATCTGTACGATGGTTCCTTACCCCAGGGTAGCATAAATACAATTTTTTAGTGGTCAAGACCAATATGGGCCCTACTACGAAAATTTTATGCGAAGAAACAAAGATGCCAAATAAGGGCCAAAAATAGAAGAAAGTGGTGAAGACCCCAAAAATGGCTTAAATCATACGATGGTTATTTATGATCGATATCATGACCTGCAAAAGCAATTTAAGGTATCTTAAATGTTCAGGAAGAATTTTTGGAAGGATAGAAAACCTTTTCTTACTAAAAGTCCCATTCGCTCTACTATTTTGCACCCTTTATATTTGGTATTTTACTGATTGTACTCCCAAAAATTGCAAATGCAGTACGTCTAATTTCGTGAAGATCGGTTCAGATATAGCTGTAGCTCCGGAGTGCATATTACGGCTGTGAGAAACAAATATAACAAATCGGATGAACAATATCATCCGTAATATTCAGCCGTGATATTCAGGGACATATATCAAATAAAGCTTAGAAATACCAATGCCAAATTTTATGGAGATCGGTTCAGATTTGGATATAGCTCCCATATATACCTTTATCCGATTTAACCAAATGGACAATACAAGCCCCAATTGAAAAGATACAAATTCTTCGGCAGATTTAGTCCTTCGAACTTAAATTATAATTATAATAATAGCTTGTATGATTTAATTATCCAGCAAAAACTTTTAATTGTTATATGAAGCTCTACTAAATATGCATAGTGGTGTAGGATGTCATAAAGTCGGCCCAGCCCGACGATCCCATGGGACACTATTTGCCTTGGTTTATGCATTGTTTTGTATAGAAAAAAATTGAAACGTCTCAAATTCTGCTGGTAAAAAACTCGATATTGTGAAAAGTCCATTATTTCCATAAACTATAGCTTCAAGGTTATGTTTTTTTTCGAATTTAATCAACCTTTCTTAACTTAAAATTATTATATTATTTAAAAAAAAGTAAGCAAAGGCTATAGTTGTGCTAGACCGACCATATGATACCCTACAGCACTACAATATGTTAGAAGCCTCCTTATGTCCAAATCCATTTTGGAAGATGTCGCTTTTGAAATTATGTCGTAGAGCACTGTCCAGATATTACCCTTAGCTTTTTGTCCAGGGACAATATTTACGCACTCCGTCATGTTGTTAGTTGTTGTGGTCCATTTTACAGCCAAATATAATCAAATGGTCATCCAGAACGCTAGACTTCTTCCCTGTCATTAACTCTCTTCTCCTGTAAAATTCCGATTGGTTTCAATTGTGTGATCAGGAAAAATTTTGTGTATTTTGGATTTCGTCTGGGAGTTATTTTTCAGAGTTTCTGTAGAATGGAAATGTTGGTATTTTTTTCACACAAAAGTAGTAGTACCTGCTGGCCTAAACTCTAACTTCATTTATGAATTTTGTGTCCTTTTGACGGCTGCAAAATCAGGAACCGTTTTAGTTGTTGGTTCATTTCAGCCCCTAAATATTTGGGGTCATCTTTAAAAATAATAGGCCTAGCCTTTTTGAGCCTAACCCTACCCTTATGAAAATGTTCGTGAGGATCGGACGATAATTGCAATCTCTATATAATATTGCAATCTATAGGGCGTTATGAATTGACAAAATTTGACAAAATCGGTCCAACCGTTCTTGAGATATAAGCATTCTTCTTTTTGACTTTTATTTAACACAAATGTTATGGTATATATCACCCACTAAATATTACGCGATGACCATCAAAATTGGATGGCTTCTGCCCAGCCCTAGTTAGCGTATAATTAAAACGGCTTGAACCGCTAATTGCCAATATAAACGTTTAATTGCTATTATTTATTTGGTTTTTAAGAAAATAAGTGTTTTATTCATTTTGACAGCTTGGCTGCATTTACTTTGGCGGCAATTAATGTACTTTTGCAGGACCACATCACATCCTCATAGTGTTCTTTTAGAGAAGTGATTTTTCTTTATGTATCTCCTTGAGAGTTCTATGGAGTTTACAATTTTCCATCAATGCATCAATGATGATGTGGGGATTTTTGCATTCACCTTTAGCAAAGGTACAGTACAGCAGTCTTAACCATACTGATGTCCAAATCAACCGAAGAAATTTGTCTTTATAACCTACAACACTATGAGTTGGGGGTATTATAAGTTTTATTGGGCCAAAAATTATGTAACACCACGAAATATTGGTTTCCCACATAGGAACGTATATATGGATCTTCCTATCTCGCCGAGCTGAGTCGATCTAGCTATGTATGTCCGTCCGTCTGTCAATCTTAATTTGTAATCACTCTACAGGTCGCAATTATGGCCCGATCTTCACGAAATTTAGATTGGAGGTGTGGCTAGGGTCAGAATAGAACTCTATTTCTTTTGGAGATGATTTAGGGGTTGAAATGGACCAAAAACTGAATAAAATCCTGATTTTGAAGTTGCTCTACAGGTCGCAATTATAGACCAATCAAAGCGGAAGTTAGCATGGAGCATAGGGCTGGGCAGAAGCCTTCCAATTTTGGGTAATATTTAGTGGATGAAAAGCCCATAACATTTGTGTTAAATTAAAGTATAATTTTCCATTAAACCGCGAATATTTTTAATTCCGGCGAAATCACAAATAGACGAAGAGATCAATTCTGACCGTTACGTAGATGCCGATAGTAAATATATCGGATATATATAGCAAAATATATACAATGTGTATATACAAAGGAAGGGGATGTTAGTTAGAATGCTTATATCTGAAAACTGTGCTTAGTTTGTAAATATAAACAATTGAATACAAGAGAATGTTGGCAGATAAAATTAGGCCGCGTAAGTGTTGTTGGTCGGTTAGTGCGTATCATAAAAACACAGAGGTTATATCTGCGCTTTCGGATGAGTGTCGCTAATTAAAGTTGGTATCCTTTCCAAATTTCGGGGCCACAAAATATTTTCCACTAGTGGGTTCCGACTCATATTTTGGGAAGTACTAGTCTAATGTATTCTCCCATTGGCTTTACTTTATATTACACTCAATTACGAAGAGTTATGTTTTTCAAAACGAAACTGACAGCTGAGCAATATTTGCTGATCGGTACCAATATAATTTCAATCTGATTTCGGAGGAAAGCAACAAAAAAGTGGCAAGAATTCAACCAAATTTCATCAAACTGGTCTTGTGAAATATAATGTTTTTGAAAGAGACGCAGAAGCTCAAATAAGAAATCGAGATTTAGAGTTAAAGCATGATGTTGTGGCAGCTAGGAAGGTCATGTATTTCGTCAATGGTTAATTCAATGAATAACAATGGCAAAACGTAAAATTTAATAAAATTACAAGAATAAGTCTATTATAATAATACTTTCGTGAGCTTATTATACAATGACATGTATAAGCATATGAAGAAGGGTACAATTTCGATTATTCAACATTTTCTCAAGATTTGAGAAAACTTTGAAATTTAGGCTGTGTGTTGTAGATAACGGTTTTGCTGGTTTTTTTTTAACTTTACTGAGCAGTGGCTGCGGTATATTTGATATTTATATTTGATATTCAACAAGCCATTAATTTATTTGGCTTACTCGAAATGAGCGCGAATTAATTTCCAAATTATTTATCGTCAAAAAAGAAAAAACTTGATTGGCGCAAGTATTCTTGATAATTTGGAAATATCATGTCCTCTCATCAATCGCATTGTGATCTTAAGAATATTTAGTGCATTTAAAAAACGGGAGGTAGAATTAGGCTAACTCCTAAATATATTTTTCATTTGGCGCCCCTATTTAACATTTTTTTTCTAACATTCGTATTTTTATACCCTCAGTCATATGGCTAGAGAGGGTGTATATCATTTGATACGACCAAAACGTACTCATCGAAATAACGGTTTTAAAGCCTAGGTCTGTCTGCTTGGCTGGTGCGTACAATAACTATCGAAGGGAGTATCCGATTGGTACATCGTAATATTATTATCAAACTTCGATTGAGTTTGGAGATGGGCAATATCGGTCCACACCTTCTGGCACCTCCCCCACAATAGGCCGAAATTTGATAAAAAAATATTTTACTGCATAAAAAGAGAAAGAATAATCCGATTTTTCTCCAACTTTGAAAATCCTAATATTTGCATCACTGCTAACTCAGATGCGAAAATGGACAATATCGGTCCACTCCATCAAGTACCTCCCCCAAAAAGGGTTAACATTTTAAATAGTTATAACTTTTGTAAAATGTGTCTTCATTTTCCGATTGTCTTCAAATTACACACATCACAATATTTTTATTAACCCATGGTCTGGTGTTAAGATGGAATATATTGGTCCACTCCTTCTGGTACCTCCCCCACAAAGATAAAAATGTTAAATATTCATGAAGCTCATAAAACGCGAAATTAACATCCGATTCCATTCAGTGGCACATCTGAATATTTCTATCACACATTCCATTTTTTTACTAACACAAGCTGCTGTTAAATTGGGTTATATAGGTCCACTCCTTCTGGTACCTCCCCCACAAAGATAAAAATGTTAAATATTCATGAAGCTCATAAAACGCGAAATTAATATTCGATTCCGTTCAGACTTTGTACATATCAATATTTCCATCAGCGCAATTTCTGTTATAAAGATGGTAAAGATCGGACCACTTCTTCTGTTACCTCCCCCACAAAGGGTTCAAGATTTTGAAAAACAAAACGTTATTTTGACGATTTAAGCCAGAATTTCTAAAAGATTTGTTGAAAATTCGGTATTTGTAGTTGGTGGCCAAAGATTGCCCATATAGGTCCTCGTTTTCCTTTAGCCTCTATATACCGACCAATCTATGCAACATTTAAAACATTTCAATTGACAACTTTATAAAGGAACGACTTCGATTTTCATCAATCAATTAATATTGAATGTATTCTTCCCTGCAAGCATTTGGAAGTGAGTCACTCACCCCCATTTTAAGATGCGACTTCTGCGACTCCTCTATTCCTAATAACTACTGTTGTCCACTTTCTATCGTCACGGAGCTACGACGTAGTGGCGCCAAGGAAGATAAAATAAGGTGTCCCGTGTGCAGACATTATTTTGTGACTTCCATCGGATAAAACATCGATAGTTTACAATTATTTACGAATTGGACAAAAATAAGTTTTTACTCTATCTGAATCATATAAGACACTGTGGCACAGTGGTAAGCATGGCAGCTTTGAACACCTCGGTTCGATTTCCAATGCGAAATCGATATCAAACGCGATGATATCTACCGCTTAGGTGTGACTTCTAAGTGATTTGCGGGATATTTTTTGCTTGCAGTGTTAAACTTAATACAATTCACAGACGGCTTTACAAATGGATAGTGATTGGGCCGCTTTAAATATTAATAGTTTCCCTGCGGGCAAAAAATAACCCAGAAGTGACTTATGAGTCACACCTAATCGAAAAAAATCACCTCGGATGTTACATCCTTCGGGAAGAAATGAAACACGCTTCCTCGTCAGTTATTGGAAGTGAAAAAATATATTTTCTTATATGTCATATGATCCTTAAATAAAAAAGTTTTATTTTTGTTCAATTCTTAAATAATTGTTAGCTACCGCTGTTTTATCGCGACACCTTCTTTTACCTTCCTTGGCGCCACGAAGTAGTAAATACTTGATAATAGAAAATAAAGAAATAATAAAGAAATTTACCTTAGAGGGAGTGAGAAACTCACTTCCAAATGCTTGCAGGGTTAACGTGTGAAATCTACCAATTCATTATGCATTGGTTGGGACGCAAGTAAAATTATTTTTTTTTTAAAGATGCTATTATTTATATTGTAGAAGGAACTAGAAGAATAATTTCAAAAAGAAAAAAAAAACATTGTAAGAGGTAGTTACTTCATCTTGCGTTTACTTATGTTTACAGTCTCCTCTCCCGGCATTGACAGCGAGACAATTTCAGGTTATTTTTGTAAAATCACTAAATATTTCCCACAAATGTAACAGCAGTAATTTCTAACGAATTGTTAAAGTTAATCGGATGTAATGTAAACACACACATGCCAGAAGCACTCGCAGAGGCTCGTTCAAATGACCATATGTTTTTTAAAGTTCATCAATAGTTCACCCAGAATCGCTTTAGTTGGCCATTGGAATTTACTTACTTTTACTACCAGCCTTTCCTTCGCTTCGGGAGCGACTTCCATATTATTTTACTTCTACGTACTACAAAGAGAACTGATAAGACGTTTTAGTGTGTTTATGTCACATACTTGCGTAAACGAGGAATCGTTCCATAAATACTATGCGAAAACGAAAAAAACGACTTTGATAATTTCAAATCAAGACTTCTTATTTAATTTGTTTAATTTTATAAAAATTAAGCCATTCGCCTTGCGTAAATATTTAGAGATTTATCAACATGGTCATGGCCATCAAGGTAAAGGTGAATCGTTAGCTTTATTCAAGCCAGCCAAGAATAACTGATTGATACGGGACCCCTCCTTATTTACACAACATTCAACAGCTTGAATAATCATAACAATGGCAATATATATTTAAATATACGGACATTGGTTGAGGTTATATACAGGGTTGCCCATATTCGACGGACCCATCTGGCAACGCCATAACTTTTGACAGAGATGTCACATCGCCTAATGACATACTGCGTTTGAAGCGTCAGTCCAAGCAGATTTTTACCATGAACCAATACACGCCACGCGAGCGCTCTGAAATTTACATTCAACAGAAGAAGTCAATTGTGAAAACTCAACGTGCTTTTAAAACATTAAAAAATTTGAGAAGTGCGTCTTATACGAAAAATTGTCGACTGGTAAGGCTCTTTCTAATCCGAAGACGCCATATAAAAGTCGACCAAGGCGATCGGCCGAGAATATCGCTGCCGTACGAGCCAGTGTTGAGAGGTTCCCAAGAACATCCCAAAAACGCCGTTCTCAGCAGTTGGGCATGGCTCGGTCAACTTTACAACGGATTATTCGCATTGATTTGCATTTGTTCCCGTACAAAATTCAATTGACGCAAAGAATGTTGCCTGCGGACAAGCCTCGTCGATTGGAATGGGCCCAAAAGTCCGTCGAATATGGGCTACCCTGTACCTGTCGGCAGTGCTTTTTAACTTGTTTTAGAACTGTTTTGTTAATGCTTAGTGGCAGTTGGGTAATCATTTATGTCCCATGACAATTTGAGATAGAGAAATCAGTCAAATTAAGAGGTTCTCTTTGAAAACCGCCCGCAAACTAAATAAACACGCCTTAAACTTTCAAAAATGGTGTATGGAACACTTGAGCATTTTCAAAACGATGTATCAATTATACAAAAGGAACAAGTTTCATTTTTAAAATAGAACTGAAAAATATTGGCTAGCATTTAATTAAATCGTATGTTTGAATTATATTTGAATTCGTTTCCGAAATTAACCGGAATCACTTGATTAATGTCTCTCATTAGCCGCCAGCCGACAAGAAAAATCTCCTAAATTCGTTTTGCATTGCCGTTTTGAGTTTCTTCTTCTTCTTCGACATACTCAAAACAAGCGAGGAATATTGCTACCATTTTCTCTTTAGTAGGAAATTAATCTTCATTGATCGAGGTTAAAGCGTAAAACTTCTCTAAATAACACTTTTTGATCTCCTCAACAGTGACTGCGGCGTGCGTCATTTTTGTTTTTTTTTTTTAGTTTAGGGTTTTTTCTTTTTTTAATTTTGTTTTGAACTTATGCAAAATGAGTTTTTTAAGCATAAATAATTTTAATATATGTACAAACTATATACTAGCTAATGTTTATATAAACATAGTCGCAAAAATTAATTTTTAGTTTTTTTTCTCGCGAGTGAGTTTCAAAACAAACATTCAAATTTAGAAATATATTTATTGCTTTCTAGAAGAAAGGGGCAACACTAACAGTCAAAACCTGAATATATTGACGTCAGATTTGTTGTGCACCTTCCACTAATAATGTATGTTTTGTTATAGTTTTCTGTAGTTCAAAAACAAGAACTATTGTGACGCTTTTAATTTGAAATAAAAACAGAATAAAATATTTCGATATTTCAAATAAATTATTTTGTTGAAAAACGTATTAGACAGCGCATAAAAGTGAAAAAAAGCTTTAAAATCTTTAACCGTGACAATTGATTATTAACCGTGATAATAATCTTAGCGTGATTGTGAAAGTACTTAATGAACATATTTATCCAAGGATATTTTAAGTAGTTATTGAGAACTATATTTGGAGTATATTATTATTTGGTTTTAGTTAGAAAATTGCTTAGCTCTTCGTAGGTCCGTTTCTTAGACTGTGAGTTGTTATTATCTACATACCAAATTTTTGTTACAATTGTAATGGGAAGTTGTTTGTTGGCAGAAATGTTCTGCAAGGGAGGGACATTTTCTGCTCAGAGTTTTCAAAGTTTTCAGACAGATGTCTTTTAGCAATCACATGCATAGCACAGATTTGCTCATTTTCACTCGAAAGCGAATCTTGTTCGCGAGCAGAATTGCTCGTAGAGAGTGAGTTTTTTACTCTTTTGTTGTGTTTTGTGTGGCAGCGCTCACGAGTCACTCCTCAGGAGTGACTCCTGTTTGAAATATTAGATTGGCTGGAGAATTTCTGAAATTGGAGCAAGAGTTTGCTCTATGGGCGAAAAAATGTTTTGTCTGTTTGTAACGGCAACCCAGTTTGGATGTTGCTGTATGATGTAGCAGAGGGTTTGATCATGTACAGAAACAATACAATTTTGTTTTGTTTTTAATTTCACTGCAGGAATTATCCAGCAACTTCTTTCTGAGAGTAAGGAAGTTTCATTCTCTTTTGCAAGAAATCCTAACAAAATAAACAGACGAGCCTCTGTAAAATATCGGAAAGTACGTCATATTTTATCGGAATTATAACGATTAAAAAGTGGGGGAGATATCAAGAAGTGTGGAATAATATTTAGCTTTTCCATGCCTGAATTTAAAATCGGTTCAGATATATCTATAGCTCCCATATAAATGTTTCGTTAGATTTGATATCGACTCCAAATGTCCTTAAACGGATTTGGTCCAAAGATACCCAAGGTTTAATGCCGTTATTTTGGATCAGTGAATAGTTTAACACCTTTAAAAAACATTCAATGTAGGTCCACTATTGGGTCATATCCATATATCACCACACAACGGCACCTCCTTATATTCGGTATTTCTCAGCTTTTTTTGTTGACATTTCTTGGTTGGTTAAGTCCACTCGAAAACTATTCAATATAATTAATAGTGGACCTATATATGCCATATTGAATACCAACAGATATACGGACCTAAAATACATTTGAGAAAAATTTTGTCTACCTACTTTATTGCATTCGGAAGCTACAGATGGAAATTGCTATGGATAAACAAATCCACGTTTTTTATACCCTCCACCATATTAGGGAGGGTATATTAAGTTTGTCATTCCGTTTATAAAACTCGAAATATACATTTCAGAACCCACAAAGTATGTATACTCTTGATCAGCATAAAATTATATGGCGATTTAACGATATCCATCCGTCTGTGGAAATAACTCCAGCTTCCGAACGATTGAAGTAGGTTGATAAAATTTACTCAGATGTGTGCTTGGTCTGCTGGACTTTTGGTATTGGAAATTAGCTATATAGGCACACGTTTTGGTATAATCTCCAAATGACGGTACCTCCCAATATTCGCTATTTTATGTTTTTGCGATATTATACACAGGAATTGTTTCAAGTTTCGTGTTTAAATATTGTAATGGCCTTTGATATAAATTGTACGTATATCCAGGTCTTCGTATAGGTCATAATATAACGGTAAATCCCTCTATTTGGTATTTTAACGATTGTAACAATATTTTTCAATGGATTTTTTTTTTTGAAAATTTCCAAATTCATCCCATTTGCCGAACTTTCTGCTTTTTTACTTGTTTCAATCTACTTACGGATTTTTCAACTGAAAAAACTTCAATTCAGTATATTTACTTAAGCGATTTTAATTTATTTCATTTTCACATAATTTTAATTTTCACATAATAAAAGGTGTAGCATATCCGATCCTGCCGAACTTAAAGCGGAGCTCTCTTGTTTTCTCTCGATATCGTGTGTCAAGAGCAAACTGTATACGAACAGCTTCTCAAGAACATAAGTATATTATCATACAAATGATCCGCTTATAAAATGCGCAAATTTTAATCTGTTCTCGTTGTGATACACACTGACCTACATATGTATATTAGTTAAAAAATGCTTTATTTTCCTAACTAACATTTAATCTACGCTCTAGACAAAATTGAATCGATTCGTTGGAGTAAACATTTACCCATGTTTTATATAGTGTTTTTTCAATCAAATAAATATCCTTGTTCAGATTAAAAAGCTTTGAAGTCAAAACATTATTTATCTCTTCATAGAAAATTAGTACGAAGAAGGCAAAAATTGAGCGAGGTCGATTATATGATTCCCAACACCACTATGCATTTTTTAGCAGTTCTATCAGTAACAAATATACATTTAAATATATTGGCAATTTGTAAATCATACCAATTAAGACCGTGATTGAATGGGTAGTATAAAAATTTGAAATCGGATGCGATTTCGTCTGAATTGAAATTCATTAAATTTGATGTGACCTCTTGTAAGCAATATAATATTACTATATAAAGAGAGTCTCAACTAGAGCGCAATTCTTAAATTTGTAGTCATTAGAAATGTGTTTGTTTGTTCGTAAAAGGTACGTGGTTAGTTAAACTGGAGCGCTACACGATTGAATAAGTTTATTTATTGGGTATTGGAGAGACAACATGAAAATTCTGATTCATCTTCAGTAACGAGGCCCATTTCCATATCCGTGGCTTCGTCGAATTTGGGGTGAGGAAAATCTTCGAATGATTGACGGGAAGCAAATGCATCTTATACGTGTCACTGTATAGTGTGGTTTTTGGGCTGGATGAATCAAAACAAGGAATAAAATTGGCAGGAACACCTTGTTATTGCGCCATGGTTTAGTTTTTCGTTGTGCACTTGTTTTTGTTCTCTTTGCTCATTTTGCGCAATCAAAACAAAGACGACGAGACCCATGGCGTAAGAACGAGGCATTTTTGCCAATTTACAAAACCAGTCAGCCGGTTTGAAAGGGGGCCACTGATTTGGGCCGTGATGAGGACAAAGTGTGTTTATGCACAAAAATGCACACTCGGATGGATGACACTATTATTCGTGATGTGCTCTCAATTTAGTGCTGATTACATTCTACCGCAAACAATGAGGTGGCGATGTGTGTGAGTGTCTGTTTTTCAGCGATTGCCGCAAATCACAAAATAGCCACCGCAAGCTGATGGACCGATGTGTTTTTGTTATCCAGCAATATTTTAAGCGTGACTAAATGGCGTATACAGCATAACTTCTAGTAATCGTAGAAGTCACTTCCTCGACTGTTATTGGAAGTGATTTTTTTTTACTCCAGACTTAACATTTTTTTGTTGTAGACTTGCTTGGAACTTATACTAATTAGTTGAAACACTCAAACATAATTTTTACGTATTTAAAATGTGATGTGTGGCTTATAAATCGAATCCAGGTGTTCAGAGAGCAAAGCTGGCATGCTTACCACTGCGCCACAGTGTCTTATTGTCCTCAGATAGAATAAAGTCTTATTTCTGTTCAATTCGTAAGAAATTGTTAACTATCGATGTTTCATCCGATGGATGTGGCGAAATAGTGACTGCACACGCGACACCTTATTTTATCTTCCTTGGCTCACTACGTAGTTACTCCGTGACGATAGAAAGTAGACAACAATAGTTTTGTTATTGTAAATGTACATACTATCGCATTTATTGGGATTAGAAGCGTCGCAGGAGTGGTATTCTAGAAAGGGAGTGAGTGACTCACTTCCAAATGCTTGCAGGGTTATTAGCCATACGTTTTTGCTTATGTATCGTTAATTGAAATTCAGAAATTCTGGTATTTGCATAGATCGAACTACAATTCCAACTCATTACGAAACCGATTTAGTTCATTCACAGAAAATGTGAGAAAATGTGATTATCCGATAAAGGACTTACGTAGGTTAATTCCAAAATTATTTTGTATATATTTTGGAGAATGACAATTTGTAGAAAATATGTACCGACCATGAACTTATTATACATAGTCTATATCAGTCTATTAAAATATATTTTTACTTGCGTTATGGTTATTCCAAATGTTGATCGTTTATGGGTCAAAATCTGATACAAATTTTTCAACGTGCCATGTTTGGACAATATCGACTATTTCCTCCATTTGAATACTATGTTTATACCCTACACCACACTGTGGTCAGGTTATTACGTCTTTGTGCACTTGTTTGTAACATGGAGAAGGAAGCGAGCTAAGCCCGTAGTTACGATTGAGATCGATTCAGATTTGAATATAGTTGCCGTATATATCTTTTCTCGCCTTCAAGTTTATTGCGGACCAAATTGCTAATATAGGTCTGAATTGAATGGATTCATCCCGGTAAATATATCAAATTTGGTGAAAATCGTTCAAGATATAGCTATAGGTTCCATATATATATTTCATCCGATTTTGTATTTAAGTCAGTCACACCCGTAAAATCCTCTCCACAACAACGAAATTTGGTCACAACTATCAGATAAAGCTTCCTCTGCTAAATTTTATAGAGATCGGTTCAGATTTGGATATATAGCTTCCATATATATCTTCATTCGATTTCACATTTATTATGCCAAAAAATGTAATATCATCTCAAATAAGATTCCTCAAATTTAGAGGAAATTGATTAAGATTAGGATATACTTTCATATAGAAAAAATCGCTGATTTGATTTGCATTTTATAAAACATAACCTGATCCCTCCCGGAAGGAGTAAACCTATATATCCTACATTCACGTCAGGTCTCTGGTTGAGATAAATATGGAAATATACTAAGTTTGAAAAGAATCGGATGCTATTTTTGCAATTTATGAGAGTCAAAATTTTGAACCGTTGTGGGGAAGGTACCAGAAGCAGTGGATCGTTCATCATAACAGATATTGTGTTGGTATAAATATTGGAATGTGCGAAATTTTCGCACCTGATCTAGCACTTGAATGAATATTAGGATTAGAAAAGTATGAACAAAATCGGATGAACTTTTCTCGTTCTATGAGGTGAATTATTTTCTTTAAAAATTGTGATCTTTTGTGGGGGAGGTACCAGAAGGACTGGATCGATATTGTCCCTCTCTGAACTCGGCCTAGGATTGATAATAATATTACGGCGTACCAAGTTTGGAGCAAATCGGATGAAAGAGCTGAAAAAGGATACTCATAGGTATATATTTTTGCTATACAAAACCGGGGGTCTTGGCGGGAGTCATAAGTTTAACATATACATATCGTGTAAACGCTGTAGTAATTTCTATTGCACATTCTTAAAGACAATAACCGTACCTTACTAAAATATATGCAGATATTTGGTTCTCCAGAATATAACAAACAATGTGTATTTCCGAAATAAATTCGACCATATTTTAGCATATTTGTACCCTGCCTTACGCTATGTTAAAAAGTATTATGGCCTTAGGAATTTCTTTGTAACATGCAAAAGGATACAAGCTAGACCTATAGTATCTATGGAATAGACCTATAGTTTCTTTTACGAAATCGATCCATATGCAGATATTGCTATCATTGATATTTCCCTCTAATTAATTTAAATCATGCTACAACTATGCCCAGTTTGTTCAATTAAGTTGAATATTGGGTCATACGATCAAGTTCCGAATAGAAAAGTTTGACAAGTTTGAACGGAATCGATTTAGAAATAGCCATATGTGATTTTGGTGCTTGGAGAAAAGCTTAATATCTAAGTTTTACAGGATATGAAGACAGTATTTTCCCATCTCCTCTTCGTTTGAACTATACATCAAGCTAATGATACACGATACGGTTTTTTGATGAATTTCGCTTTAATTTGGATATGCATTTAGGTACTTATCATCAAAGACTATTTACACTGAATTTCTTAATTTCGAAAGCTTTCAACATTTGTATTTATTTTTTTCCTTCCATTATTTCTTACGGTCGAACTGTGAAAACTGTATCCTATAGCTGGTTTTAGACAACTTACGGCAGTTGCTATAGAGATTTCTTTGTTTGGTCGCTAAGTTTGCTAACAAAAACCCAACACCCCTTCATCTTTCTTTGAGTTTTGCTGCGCGTCTAAGTGGGGTGTCGCTGACAAAGATTCAATATTAATTCTATTGTTGCGTTTGTTCACCCACAAATTTATGACTTTCTATTTAGCTGCTAACAGAAAACACTACATAAATCGGTTAGAGTAGTGAAATCCGGTACCATGCAGCTACGAACAATGGCAGCCAACATTTCATACAGCAACAACACATTCATACTGGTTTGATTCAGTCTGCAGCTTTCTGCAGACAAATAAAGTCTTCTGCATGAATGGCAAATATATTTAAATTCAGAAAAATGCTAATGAAGAAGACTCCGATATTAAAAATCAATTTTAGCTAATTCTTAAATCTGGTTTCTCCAAATAAATTCAAATCATTTTGACAATTCGATCACATAAATAATTTCTGGTTCCAAGAAACAATGCGAAATATTAAATATTCGCAATAAAATCGATGGAATAACATATTGCTGCTAAGTGATGAAAGTTTAAAAATAATAACAATAATAATATTACTTCTTTATTGTTCCACCATATGCTTGTCGAGAAAATAATTGGATTGTGCAGGGGAGGACAGTTTAGCCAAAACACTACAAACATGCACATGTATATTTAGTAACAAGTAGAAAAGACTATACACTTCAGGATGTCGAAATAAAAATTATGGTGAAGTCGGTTGTCATTAAGATCTATCCTTACATGACAGGTGTGCGATGTGTGTTTTTATACCCTACACCACTAGCTGGTCAGGGTATTATGTCTTTGTGCATTTGTTTGTAACAGGCAAAAGGATAGACCCATAGTTCCTTTTGATGATCTGCATAGAATCACTTTCTGAGTCGATTTATGCATGTCCGTCTGTCCATGTATTTTTGTAAACAAAGTACAGGTCGCATTTATTGTCCGATCCAGATGCATTTTGCAGAAATAATTAGTTTGACCCAAGGACGAACCCTATTGAATCTGTGAAAATTTAGATACTGCTTCCATATATATCCTCGTCCGATTTGCCTTTTATTGTGCACCAAACGTGTAATATTAGCCCAAATATTATGGAATTCTGCACATACGACCAGATTAGGCCTGAAAATAAATATGCCAAATTTGATCGAAATCGGTTCAGATATAGCTATAGCTCCCACATATATCTTTATCTTTAATTGTGCACCAAATTGGCCCGAAAATACACAAATGCCAGAGGAGGATATTCCTCTCATATATTTGTTCCTTTGGACTTTAAATTATACCCTACAAGTTTGGGGTATTATAAGTTTGATTGGGCTAAAAATTATGTAACACTACGAAATATTGATTTCCCACATAGGAAAGTATATATGGATCTTCCTATCTCGCCAAGCTGAGTCGATCTAGCTATGTATGTCCGTCCGTCTGTCCATGTTAATTTGTAATCACTCTACAGGTCGCAATTATGGCCCGATCATCACGAAATTTAAAATTTAGATGGGGTTAAGGTCAGAATAGAACCCTATTTCTTTTGGAGATGATCGCATAATATTTAGGGGTTGAAATGGACCAAAAACTGAAAAATTTCCTGATTTTGCAGTTGCTCTACAGGTCACAATTATAGACCAATCAAAGCGGAAGTTAGCATGGGGTTAGAGCTTAGGGCTAGGCAGAAACCTTCCAATTTTGATGATCGTCGGGTAATATTTAGTGGGTGAAATAGACCATAACATTTGAGTTAAATAAAAGTCAAATTTTCCATTAAACCGCGAATATTTTTAATCCCGGCGAAATCACAATTAGACGAAAAGGTCAATTCTGACCATTACGTAGATGTCGATAGTAAAAATATCGGATATATATAGCGAAATATATACAATGTATATGTACAAAGGAAGGGGATGTTAGCTAGAATGCTTATATCTCCAGAATGGCTGGAGCGATTTTGACAAATTTTGTAAATTTAGAATGCCCTTTTGGCATAAAAGTATAAAATCTAAAAAAAATCGCATAAAAATATACCAATAATGATGTTAATATAGATTTTGTGGTATTTTGTGACATTTTTTTATTTTTTCATATTTTTTATGGCATGGTCTTTTTCAATTTGACTTATAATATTGAAGTGTATATTTTGTAATATTTTTGCACTTTGTAACACAGGTTGGGGTTATTATTTATACACAGATTGCAATTATCATTCGATCCTCACGAAATTTTTGACAAATGCAGGGTTAGGCTCAGAAGGGCTAAGCCTATTGTTTTCAAAGATGTCCGCAATATATTTAGGGGTTGAAATGGACCAGCAACTCAAAATGTTCTTGATTTTGCAGCCGTCATAAAGGCCACACATAGAAACCAAAGGACACAAAATCTTGCATGAAGTTAGAATTTAAGACAGCGGTTAGAATGGACCACTACTTTTGTGTGAAAAAAATACTAAAATTACTTACAGGCGATATCCGAAATACACAAAAGGCGAACTTCTGGCTCCTTTATGCTGATTTCGTTGACGAATATAGCCAAATTGCTTTTGGAGATGATCGCAAAATATCTATGGGTTCAAATGAAACAAAAACAGAAAAAAATCATGATAACACAATTGAAGCCAATCGACACGCCTGAGAAGTTAGTTGAGCACAGTGAAGAATTCTAGCATTTTGGATGGTCATTGCATAAATATTGAAAAATTTTCCCTGGTCAAAATGCTAAGGGTAATATCTGGGCAGTGCTCCGTGACATAATTTCAAAAGCGAAATCTTCCAAAATGGATTTGGACATGAGGGGGCTTCTAACATATTGTAGGGTATCACATAGTCGGCCCCGCACGACTATATCCTTTGCTTACTTGTTATAACTGTAATCGTAGTTGGTATGATTTAATTCTCACAAATTCCCCATAAAAACTTGTGATGTGAAGATATACTAAATATGCAAAGTGGTGTAGGGTATCATAAATTCGGCCCGCCCGACTTTAAGACTTTCTTTACTGTTTTAAATCTTAAAATCACAAATAGACGTTAAATTTATTACGATTGAGGAACTATCACGGTTAACCATGGTGTAAACGCGCTATTAATCTTGAATACGACTTCTTTCTAGGTATATCGTGATTAGAACGACTCTCCACTCATATTTTTTTATGTGAGAGTGCTCGCGAGATTCTTCTGCTTAAAAAACCATCAAAACGAGCAAATCATACTCGGTCTTATTCGAATACATAGAAATTTCTTATTTCTACTCGCAGGAGTACACCTGCTCGAATTCCAGTCGAGAATGAACCTCGCTTGCATTTGGGAGTCCTGATTACAACAAAAATATTATTTCACGGAATCACGAGGATTAAAACCAATAGTGAATATATCTGAGATTTCCTCATATTGCAGTTCATATAAATTCAGTTCGCTTCAACTAAACACTGTTTTCACTTGCTTATAAATAAAGTTTTTAATGTGAAAACTGTTGCTTTGTGTTTTTTTTTTTTTTTAGCAAGATGTGTATTAGAATTAAATATCAAAATAGTTTAAATATCAAATTATTATCTTCTGTTATATGCTAATATGCAATATAGCTTAAGAGCGCCTTACTCCTTAATAACAAATAACAAAGAATAATAAAAGTGGTCGTTTATACCACTAACATATAAATATATTAATTAAATACATATTTATGAAGTCCGAAAAACAAGATACACACCACATCTTAAGAAAAAAAAAAAACAAATAATAAAATTGCAAAAATTTAATTAGCAACTTAAACGCGTATTGTCAAAACAAAAACTGTCGTAGATACGTACATGTGGTCAAACCGGAGATGATGCCTATTATGATGTTTTGTATTTTCTGTGCGACACATGCTTATGTATGCGTACAAGTTTCATATATTAGCTCTTTTGGTCTTACAACCAACAATGAGGCAATATCATTTATACTTTCATTGTTTTTGCATATGAATGGACATGAGAAAAGGTCTGTAGTCGGGTGTGGTCGATGATATGATACCCTAGACCACTACAAAATCTATTTTTTATACCCTCCGACATATGGCTACAGAGGGTATATACAATTTGATACGGTCAAACCGTGCCTAGTCGAAATAACGGTTTTAGACCCTAGGTCTCTTTGGACCAAATCCGTTTCAGAATATTTTGAAGTCGATCTAGCGATGTCCGTCCGTCCGCCTATCTGGCTGGCTGGTGCGCACGATAACTCTCGAAGGGAGTATCCGATTGGTCCGATTTTGTCAAACTTAGATCGAGTTCGGAGATGGGCAATATCGGTCCACTCCTTCAGGTACCTCCCCCACAAACGCTCCATAAAGTTCATAAAAAGCGAAATCAACATCAGATTCCATTCCAGACATGGTACGTCTCAATATTTCCATCAACGCAAGATCTATTATAAAGATGGTAGAGATCGGATCATTTCGTTTGCTACCTGCCCCATAGGGTTCAAAACTAACACAAAATCTGTTGTGAATATGCAATATATCTGCGAACCCCTTCTGGCACCTCACCCCCAAAGGGACAAAATTTTCAATACTTTTATCTGTCATAAACAGAAACAACTCAGAGACTCTTTACAACTTGCTATATCTAAATATATGTCTCCCACCCAGAATCCTGAGATGAATATGGAATTTATGATTTCCCATAAATTGGATATAAATGTTCGATTTTCTCATATCTATATAATAATATTTATGCCATATTTATTTAGGTCAGATACGAAATTGACAATATTGACCCATTCTTTCCAAACCCACTCCATAGAGGGTCAAGAGTTTGAAAATTCATAACAGAAGTCAAAATATTTTAAAATAATCGAACATTGGCTGAGGGTATACATCTGTCGGCAAAACCTACTGATACTTTTTAGATTGCCAATTTTTGTTTGCTCTATGCAGAACTTTATGTAGACAATCATGTTTTATGAAGCTAATTTATAACCCCATTATAACATTTTGAGACTTTTTTATTTTGTCTAAACTCTCAATTAGGCCTCAAAAGGTTGGCAAATAATTTGAAAAAAAAAAACTTTAGACTTTATGATATCCAACATATATGTATATTTAATAGACAAATTAGCGTTATATGGGGAATTTATGATCGTTTTTGAATGCGTATTATGGCTTTCAAGCAGAAATAATTTAAAGCCGTAAGGAACTAATATGTGGAAGTATATACTCCTCTTAACCAATTTCGTCATCAAAATCCAACTGATTTGAGATGATATGACACTTTCTAGGCACATTAAATCGGTTAATAGGGAGCTATATTCAAATCTGAACCGATTTCGATAAGATTTGGCAAAGGTATTTCTGAGCGGTATTTAATATATTTCCTCGTATATCGTTGTTACGGAGTGCATATTACGGCTGTGGAGAACAAAAACAACAAATCGGATGAAGAATACATATGGGAGCTACAGCTAGATCTGAACCGATTTCCACCAAATTTGGCATACTTGTTTCTAAGCTGAATTTGATCGCATGTGCCAATCATTCATCCTAATATTGAACTAATATTACACATTTGGCGAACAAAAAAAGACAAATCGGACAAAGATACAGGGTGAGATGAAAAATTGCAACAAAGTCAAACGCCATTATTTTTACATTTTTTGTAAATCTTTTTTTAATCTTATTGAATGAAAGCAAAAAATGTCGGAAATAGCATCAAATTTTAGAATAAGTTTAAATTTGTTCGAATTAGTAACCTTTGACACGAATTATGGCCTTCAAATGATCAATGAAACCGTCACACGCTGCCCAGATGCTGTTTTGCGGTATTTTGGCCCATTCCCGGCGAAGCGCTTGCTTGAGGTGATCGACACTTTGGTATTTTTTAGTGCCAAGTTTGCTTTCCAAATTACTCCAGGCACAATAGTCCAACGGATTGGTATCCTGAGATTTTGGTGGAAGCGAGGAACCTCATTTTGTAAGCATTCTTGGGTGGCGCGTGCTGAGTCCTGTTGGAATGTCCAAGGTATGTGGCCAAAATGTTTGCGTGCACAAGGCTTTAATACACCTTCCAGAATATTTTCGCTATAATATTCGGCATTTATTCTAATGACACGGTCGATTAATACGAGGTGAGAGCGAGCATCGGCTTTTATGGCGGCCCACACCATCACCGAAGGTGCGTATCATTTTGTTTGTTTACAAACTGCTGGATAACGAATGTTTTCTCATCGGAGAAAACCAAATTCGCCAGTTCACCACTTTCGGCCGAGCGAAGCAACTCTTTAGCTCTTTTGAGTCCATTTTCTTTCTGCTGCGGTGTAAGTTCTTGCACTTTTTGGAATTTCAATGGCTTTACCCCAAGCTCATTTTTCAATATTTGCCGAATGGAATATTGCGATATGTTCAGCTCACGAGCTATTTTTCGGCCACTGCGATGAGGGTTTCAATCAAATCGCTTCTTTACTATTCGAACCATTTCTGCTGATGTTGCTGTTTTCTTCCGTCCACTTCCTTGACGTCGGGCTACGCTATCAGTATCACGGTAACGAGCGATGGTACGAGACACAAAAGATTTATTCACATTTAAATGCTGGAGTGCTCAAACTATAGCCACTTGTGGTTTTACAGCCAAATATAAAAAAATCACACTATTACGCTTGAATTCCATAACGAATAACTTTTTTTCTGGAAAATTCTCACCAAAATGCTTTTGTACGGCTTTCTCCGACTTTTAATGTGTTAGCCAACCCAATTAGCTTCAAAATTTTTACTGGGCATCAATGACTCATTGTATTTTGTTATGTTTTTCTTCGTTTACTGACGCTGAATCTTTAGTAAACGACACTCCGTGTCGACGTACGAAATGACAAACTTAATATATCCTCCATACTATGTATGATGGAGGGTATAAAACAATTATGTCGCATTGTTTTTCGCTCTCAGATTATGGCCATTATCTATTTTAATAAAAGAGTAAAGTGATTGACTGACTTAATGAATCTTGAAATTTTGGGTGAGGGTCACTCTTGGTGAGAAGGAGTCAGATAAGGCTGGGTTTTTGGAAATACCTACCAGAACGGTACGAAAAGTACTAAAAGGTACTAAATATGACACCATTTATATTTGACGAACCAGTAGAGCTAGAACTCTTTAATTTGGAATAAGGGTTAATGGAGTGAGTGATTTATGCACCAAAGGGATTTGGGAAATTCGCACCATAAGTGTACGAAAAGTATTAAAATGTACTACATTTGGTACGATTTCGTATTATGTGGACGGTTAAAGCTAAAAACTTGAATTTTGGAATGGGAATGGAGGTTGAGGAGTAGGGTCGATATAAGGGGTAATTTTGGGAGTGTGTACTGGGAGTGTGTAATACGAAATGTACTAAAGGGTACTAAATTTGGGGGAAAGGATGGAGTTGGAGTCCTAAAATTGGAAATTAACATTACTGGCGTATGAGCGTAATTTTCAAAATTTGTACTTATGTGCAGGAACGGTATTTAATGGTACAAAATTAGGTACAATTTGGATATGGGTGAACCGATAGAGCTGGAAACCTAAAAATTCGGAAATAAGATTACTTTGCATTGTAGGAATGGGGTATGTAGGTAGTTTTGTACAGATGGAGTCAGAAACTTGCAAATAATATTTCAATTGCATTCTAGGACTGAGAAATGTTGGTAGTTTTGTAAATTCGTACTATATGGTACTAAATAAGGTTCCATTTAAATTTTGGGAAAACCAACAGTGTTGAAATCCTGAAATTTGAAACTAATTTGCTTTACTGCAAATTGTATCGCAAATTCTAGAGTTGTAGGGTATCCAATGGTCGACCCTTGTTTTAAATAAATTCTGTGGTGCGTTATTTTTATTCATAATGTTGACTGACCCTTTATAGGGGGATGTGCGATAGGAGTTGGACAATATTTTTCATTCTAGGACTGAAAATGTAGGTAGTTTTGAGCATTCGTACTTATGTGTACGAATTTGATTCACTTTATTTTTTGGGAAAGCAATAGGGTTGGAATCCCGAAAATTTGGAACAAAGATCGCATTGTAGAGCTGAGGTATGTACATGGTTTTGGAAATTCGGACTTATGTGTACTAAATGGTACTAAATTTGGTACAATTTACATTTTGAGTGAACCTGTAAAGTTAGAAACCTGAAATTTGAGAATAAACTTTCTGTTAGATTGTATGATGTAAGTAGTTTTGCAAATTCGTACTTATCTGTACTATATGGAAGCTTTGGCAATTAGTACTTATATGTACTTTATGTTACTAAATTTGGTACAATTTCGATTTGGGTGAACCGATATGGCTGGAATCCTGAAAATGGGTAGTGATATATATATGGATACAGGTTGGTACTAAATTTCGTACAAGTTGGAATTGTGTAGAACTGAAATTTTGAAATTTGAAATAAGATTTCTATGGATTGTGTGACTGAGGTATAGAGTCAGTTTCGTAAATTTGGAGTGTAGGATTGAGTTAAGTAGGAAGTTTCGAACTTATATGTACTAAATTTGGTACAATTTTACAATTTCAAATGAAGATTACTTTATTTAGGGTTGGATTATGTATACTAAATGGTACTAAATTTTAGTATAAATTGGATTCAATTTGAACCTATGCAGCTGGAGTTGTGAAATTTGGAATTATTTTTGGAAATAAATACTACAAGAGTACAAAAGGTAAAAAGGGTACAAAATTTAGTATTGACCTATACCTACGGTCAATTAAGGTTGAGATATTTTAATTGTGGTCGATGTTGATGTGTAGGTTTTGGAGATATGAAGCGATTTTGGAATTACGTACTAAAAACTACTAAATGGTTCTAAACTTGGTACTTGGGTATAGAAATGAGTTGGAAGTCTGAAAATTTGGAACTAGGATGACCTTTTGTACGAATTGGTTGATATATGACGGGGAACTTGGAAATACCTACTAAAAAGGACGGAAATTACTGAATAGTATTAACTTTGGTACTTGGGGAAGAAATAGAGGAAGATATCTGAAATTTGGAGTGAGAGTCCTTGATGTTGCGTAGGATAAACAAACTAAAGTATTTTTCGAAATTTTAAGAATATGTATACCAGAAGTACTCAGGTGCACAAGTGATTTTGTTATATGTGGGGTAGTACTTGAAATCTGAAATGTGGCATTAGGTTTGATTTAGTGTTTTAGTGTTATTGTTTAGTGTTAAATTTCGCGGGCACTTGCTAGTATAAAAATAATTTGACTAAATAATGCATACCGCTGTGAGGTTTGCTAAAATACGGAGTCGTTTTATAGGTCACAATTATAGACATATTATTAACCCTTAGCGCAATTTTGCATGGGATTAGAGTTTAGGACAGGGCAGAAGACACGATATATATATATATATATATATATATATATATATATATATATATATATATATATATATATATATATATATATATATATATATATATATATATATTTATAGTAGTATGGGAACTCGAAACAACATTTAAATATTTTTCTATATATATATATATATATATATATATATATATATATAGCAAAATCGGAGATATAGAAAAATATTTAAATGTTGTTTCGAGTTCCCATAAATACTACAGAGGCGTAAAGGTTAAAGATTATTATACTCAAGTTTGCCGTAAAGTAGACAACAACATATTATCAGTTGTTAACTTTCAAAAATAATTGAATTACAAACTTTAGAATACATATTAAACGACGTTTCGTGTGTGGTTGTTACTATAACAGTGTCAAAAGTTAAACAACATGAACTGCGGCATTTAGATAACCCATTTGACAGCAACTGAATTTGAAGAACTTTACTTTGTAAGTCCATCTTTAGCAAAAAAAAAGTATTGTTGCCCTTGACGACCTTCTAGTGGGTCACGAATTACGGGCATTACAAGTGAACAAGTAAAAAACATTAAATTCGACCGGGCCGAACTTTCAATACCCTCCACCTTAGGGTAATGGAAACACTACAACCAGTTATGACCCACAAATACCAATTTTTCGACATATTCGTCGGAAAATGTGGCAGAAATCATCAAAATACCGAATATCGGGAGATACCGCTATATAGGGCTGTACAAAAGCGTGGACCTATACATACAATATTTCGCCACCGGAGCTAGAACCCATTAAGACCAACAAATACCAATTTTTAGACAAAACCATGAAAAAATGTGGCAAAAATCATCAAAATACCGAATATCGGGAGGTACCGTTGTTCTGTCAAATTTATAGAGCTGTATCGTGATTTCAACAGACAGACGGACAGACAGACAGACAGACAGACGGACATCGTCGACTTAGAATTTGATGCTGTTTATGAATATTTAGGGATGTTACAAAACGGAATGACAAAGTTAATATATCCTCCTTTTCAAGGTGGAGGGTATAAAAAGGGGCATTTCCTCAACATTATATGAAATAAAATATGAACACATTCGGTTAATGTGGTGTCATTAAGGTTCTATGCAACTGAATGCTATCAACGGCCTTTTGGAAAGCTATGGGGTATTTCAATGAGTCAGCCATCAATAAGTAAGGGTCCAATTTGAAATAATTATAACTCTTATAAAATGTAATGTAACTGCCCGAATGTCTTCAAATTACACACATCAAAATATTTTTATTAACCCAAGGTCTGATGTGAAAATGGAATATATCTGTCCACTCATTCTGGTACCTCCCCCACAATGGGTCAAAATTTTGAAGCTGATAAAACGCGAAATTAACATCCTTTTCCTTTCAGACTTGGTACATCTCAATATTTCCAGCAACGCAAAGTTTATCAAAGTTTATTATTTCGCATAAAATTTTCAATTTTCTTCAGATTTTGCATATACCAATATTTTTATCTGTATTAGATGAAGTATGGCAAGCAAAAAAGCAGCTAAGTTCAAAACTTGAAAAATTGAAAAAAAAAAATCGGTCGGAAAATACCGCTCAACTGAAAACTATACTAAAACGTGGAACTATTTAGATAATTCTCTTCTAGGGGGTAAAATACTCACAAGGAACTCATATTGTGGATTTTAAGACAATTCCATTGAGAAACAAGTAAAAAAGCCGGGTCGAACTTTTAATACCCTCCACCTTAGGGAAAAGGAATCATTATACCCTACAACACTATGTGTTGAGGGTATTATAAGTTTGATTGGGCAAAAAAATATGTAACACCTCTAAATATTGGTTTCCCACATAAGAAAGTATCTTCCAAGGATCTTCCGATATCGCCGAGCTGAGTCGAACTAGCTATGTATGTACGTCCGTCCATGTTAATTTGTAATCACTCTACAGGTCGCAATTATGGCCCGATCTTCACGAAATTTAAAATGGAGGTGGGGTTATGGTCAGAATAGAAATTTGGTAATGATCGCATAATATTTAGTGTTGAAATGGACCAAAAACTGAAAAATTTCCTGATGTTACAGTTGTTTTACAGGTCACAATTATAGACTAATCCAAGCGGAAGTTAGCATGGGTTTAGAGCTTAGGGCTAGGCAGAAACCTTCCAATTTTGATGATCATCGGGTAATATTTAGTTGGTGAAATAGACCATAACATTTGAGTTAAATAAAAGTCAAATTTTCCATTAAACCGCGAATATTTTCAATCCCGGCGAAATCACAATTAGACGAAAAGGTCAATTTTGACCATTACATAGATGTCGATAGTAAATTTATTGTAGATATATAGCGAAATATATACAATTTGTATATACAAAGGAAAGAGATGTTAGCTAGAATGCGTATATCTCAAGAATGGCTGGACCGATTTTGACAAATTTTGTCAATTCAGAATGCCCTCTTGTCATAAAGGAATAAAATCTAAAAAAATCGCATAAAAAGATGTCAATGATGATGTTAATATAAATTTTGTAGTATTTTGTGACATTTTTTTTTTCATATTTTTATTTTTCAATTTGACTTAAACTATAGAAGTGTATATTTTGTAATATTTTTTCACCTTAAACACAGGTTGGGGTTATCATATACAGATTGCAATTATCGTCCGATTCTGAGGGAAATTTTCGCAATATATTTAGGGGTTGAAATGGACCAACAACCAAAAATGTTCCTGATTTTGCAGCCGTTATAAAAGTCACAAATAGAAACCAAAGGACACGAAATCTCGAATGAAGTTAGAGTTTAGGACAGCGAGTAGAATTTTGTGTGAAATAATACCAACATTACTTAAAGACGATATCCGAAATACACAAAAGGCGAACTTTTGGTTTTGTATGTTGATTTCGTTGACGAAATAACCAAATATCGTAGACAAGCAAATCATATAGATGAGTCTAAATTTGGAGATACAGTGGGATCTCTTGCTTTTGAGATGATTGCAAAATATTTAGAGTTTCAAATGAACCAAAAACAAACAAAAAAAAAATCCTGATCGAAAAATTGAGACCACGGAATTTTGAATGAGAGAGAGAAAGAGAGTTAAGGACATGGAAGACTTCTAGCATTTTGGATGACCATTGCATTATATTTAGCTATACAATGGACCACAACAACTAACAGCCCGACGGAGTGGGTAAATATTGTGCAAATGTCCCTGGTCAAATGCTTAGGGTAATATCTTCACAGTGCTCCGTGACATAATTTCAAAAGTGAAATCTTCCAAAATGGATTTGGACATAATGGGGGCTTCTAACATATTGTAGTGTTGTAGGGTATCACATGGTCCCGGCCCTGCACGACTATAGCACTTGTTTTAATATAGAAGTATCTGAATTAAAGCATGCTCCACTTTAAACTACAAATACCAGTAAGACCTTTTGCATAATGCAGTTAAACTTATCAAAAACCATAAAGAGGGTGAGGCCGTTATATTTGGTCATACCAAAACGGGAGCCTCTACAGACAATTTTATACTTCAAGGATTGTCATCTATCAAATCTTCTAAAATAAAAAAAAATTGAAACAATAATGTCGGTAAAGGTGACTAGGATTATCAAAATACCGAATATCGGTGGGTATTAATGTGTGTTAATGTGCGCTATAGGAAAACATGGACCTAAATATTCAATGTTTCGCCACCGGAGTTAGAATCCGTTATGACTCACAAATACCAATTTTTAGACAACTCCGTGAAAACATTTGGAAGAAATCAACAAAATACTGAATATCGGGAGGTACCCTTGGTAGGGAGGGCTATACCAAAACGTGGACCTATACATACAATATTTCGCATGAGCCAGAACCCATTGTGACCTACAAATACCAATTTCAATAACAACCATCCTAGACACAATACAAAATGTTCTGCTAAATTTTGACGCTCTACCTCAAATAATGTGGGCTGTATCGTGATTTCAACAGACAGACAAACATCGTTTAATCGACTTAGAATTTTATGCTGATTATGAATATATATACTTTATGGGGTCTACGATGAATATTTAGGGATGTTACAAACGGAATGACCAAGTTAATATACCCTCCTTTCCAACGTGGAGGGTAAAACTAGGCTAAAATCATTACAATACCGAATATCGGGATGTACCGTTATATGGGAGCTATACGATATCGTGGATAGATATAGCCCATCTTCTAACTTGACCTGCCTGTAGACAAAAGACAGATCTGTGCAAACTTTTAGCTTTTTATCTTAATTTGTTTTGACTGTAGCGTGATTACAACAGACGAACTAACGGACAGGGTTAATCGTTGTAGAATTTTACGCTGATCAAGAATATATATAAACCTAGTTGGACCTAAAATTATTATTTCGATGAGATACAAACGGAATGACGAACTTAATATACCCTTCATACTATGTATGGTGGAGGGTATAAAAATGGAATACTTCGGTTCGCTATATCTGTTACCTTTCGCATATTTCCACATTTTCCAAAAATTTATAGAGTATAGAAAGTAGTCGATATAGTCCAAATTTGGCACGTTGTAATATTTTTATCAGTCTTAGGTCAGATACGAATTGATAAATATTGGCCAACTACTATGTAACCTCCCCCCATAAAGGGTCAACAGTTTGAATAATTATAACTCAGGACTGGGGGTCGGCATAAGCGACTGATACTATTTTACTTGTTTTCCTCTAATTTCATGAAAATTGTGCAAATTATGCAATAAGTTGGCAATATTTTGGAGAATATGATTAAATTCCGACTGGAGTAAATTATATGCACTCCATATATACGGCATGCACATACCAACGACAAATGCGATTCTATTTAAACATGGCTAGAATTTATCAGTTCCCTCCGATTTCAAATTTTAACTGCTCTACGGACATTATACGCATTTCATTACCTGTCATAGTTTTCCTTAAAACAAATGCCTAACATGAACATTTGTGTATATGTTATCCATAACACCGCTTAATATGCACAGTGGTGTAGGGTATCATATAGTTTTCATGCCCATTTGTCATTTCCTTGCTGGTTCTTTTTTCTTATGTTTTTTTTTTTTTTTTTTTGAATGAATGGCGTTATCATAATTATTCTTTGAAATCTTCCTATGTGCTGCAGAAGCGTTATTAATTTAAATGAAATAAATTTAATTTTTTTAATTTAGTTGAATATTTGATTTATTTCATTGTGTATGACTCACACAGAAACGAGTTCAACCTAATGCTGTTAACTCGATGAATGTTCCAGCATTTTTTGTCTAACTTGCTTAGTTTTGGTATTTCAGATTGTGGGTATTTCAGCTTTTATATATCCCCTCTTAAGTTTTCTGTTTGAAGGAAGAGTCAATACACTTTACATAAAATTGCAACACAACTAAGGGGAATCTGTAACCCGTCGAAATACTCAAGTTGGACCCTGAATAGTATATATATCCTTGATCAGCGTAAAATTCTAAGACGATTTAGCGATACCCATTTACCTGTCTGCTCGTCTACTTGTCGTAATCCCTCTATCTTTCGAACGCTTTGAGATAGTAGGTTACAATCATGATAATATGTACATTTTGTCAGTATTTAAAGGATTTATTTTCCGCATGGTGGAGAGTTCAGCCCGGTCGAAGTTACCCGATGTTTTACTTGTTATCGTGAAGAGTGTGATTGCTATCTCGGTTTCCAATTCTTTTCCGGGTTCTTCTCAGTCATCAATCAGTCTTTATAACAGCAATTTCCATAAGTCATTTGTGCTATCATTAGAAGTTCTGTGTCGGGCATTAGAGTGCTGATCGCCTCTTGATTAAACATGAGCTTTGAGCTTATTGCCATATTTGGAAATTTTCCCCACAAAATTATTTTAACGTCATGTTTTATATGTTTATATGTTTTTTCATACGTTTGTGGAGTTAGGCCACATTTTAAACTGATTTTGTTGCAATGTTGCTTAATTCCACAAAATATATATGACGTCAAATTGTAATACCCTCCACCATTTCGGAGGAACTTTCCAAATGTTAAGAGAGTTTAGTCGAAATATACTATTTAAATTAAAACCATTATATGAGGGCAATATAAAGACGAGGACCTGCAAACCCAACTTCTTTCACAGGTCGTAGTACCCATTAGCAATTCCGTTAAATAATGTCGCTAATATAATCAAAATATCGAAATAGGAAAGGTACCGTTTTATTTGAGGTATACGAAGACGTGGACCTTACGAGCTTTAAAAACGAAATTTGAAATGATTCAGGTCTATATTGTCGCTAAAATCATCAACATACCGAATATTTAGAGGATCCGTTATATGGGGGCTAACGTGGACCGACATGGGCCATTTTCAAACATAACCTGCCTACTGACAAAAGACATAAATGTCCAAATGTTAGCCTTCTATTTCGAAATATAGCGTGATTACCACAGACAGACGTCTTAGAATTTTAAGCTGATCAAGAATATATATATATATATATATATATATATACAAACTTTTTTGGGTATGACTTGAGTATTTCAAGAAGTTACAAACGGAATGACGAAGTTAATATACCCTTGATAGTATGGTGGAGAGTATATATATCAAGTTCCTTAATTGTTTATTGCGCGTATTTTCAAAACTGCCAATAGTGTTTTTCATCAGCTAATGACAACTAAAATTTGGCACAGTATTGAGTTTAGGATGTTTGCTATTTAGAATGGGATATGTCATGTTTTTGGTATTTTAAGGCATTCATCCACAATTTCGGAAGGTTTCAGACGCACTTTTCTAACAAATGTTATTTGTTATAATGTGACGTGATCTGCCTTAATTATACACCAAATCTATTACCCGGTTGCTAGGACTCAATATGCTATAGAGTCTCATAGGTTGAATAATCATTACCTCGACAAGATTAAAAATAATTTTAAAACCAGTTCTTAATCCTTCTATGACTTTGTTAACACAACGCAAGAATGGTTTCTTCACAGACCTCAATATTGGAATTTAATAGTTAAAAATTTGTCACAGACGGTGATATTCGACTCCTTATAGGCCATAGCATAAACTAATCGAATTTCGAATAATCCAGGCCCGGGTGGCATACCTCACATAATTCCCAAGTATTGCTTAGAAACATTAGCATTTTCGTTAACGCTATTGATAAGCCATTAACTTAAATTTGGTCACTTTCCAACTTTCTGCAATTAGTTTTATACAGTACCGACTTGTCTACTAGGAAACATCTTCTTTTGTCGTGGCTGTAAATATTTTTTCGCTATTTCACTAAAAGTTGGCACAACATCTAGATATAATTAGAAGAAGTTTTTAGAAATTAATGAACAAACGAAATACTTTATAATCTATTTACCAATATGTAGTACACTCAAAATACCTTTTGAAAAAAAAAAAAATAAAAAAGCAGTAAGTTCGACCGGTCCGAACTTCGAATACCTCCCACCTTTTGGATGAAATTTGGAAAGATTCAAAAATAAAAATGAACAAAAAACTTTAAAAAATTCTGTTAAAATTAAGCTGTAAGTTCGGCCGGGCCGAACTTTGAATACCCTCCACCATTTGGAAGGAATTTGGCAATATTCAAAAAAATAAAATCCGTTAAAAATTATGTTTAAATCTTAAAAATACCAAATGTGGCCATCATATAAGGGTCTAAACGATGACGTGGCAACGTTCGTCATAAGCCATTACAATATTCTAATGCGAAACTAGAAAAAAATCGGTGAGTAATGTAGTTAAAATCATCAATATAGAGAGGTAGTATTATGTGGAGGCTATACCAAAATATGGATTTGCGCAGACAATTTTCTGCCTTAGGCTGCAGTATCCAATACAAACTTCAAATACCAAATTTGAAACAATTCCGATGAATAACGTCGCTAAAGTCATCAAAATACCGAATATAGGGAGGTATCGTTATATATTGGGGCTATACGAAGACGTAAATTTTCTGTCTTAGGCTGTAGTATCCATTCCATTACGAACTTTAAATACCAAATTTGAAACAATTCCGATGAATATTGTTGCAAAAATCATCAAAATACCGAATCTCGGGAGGTACCGTTATATGGGGGCTATACCAAAGCGTTGACCTATATGGCCCATTTTCAATACCAAAAGTTCTGCAGACTTAATATACATTTGAGTAAATTGTTATCAATCTATTTCATTTCGTTCGGAGATTTCCACAGACGGACGGACATCGCTAAATCTATATAGAATTTTATGCTGATCAAGAATATATGTACTTTGTAGGGTCTAAAATGTATATTTCGAGGTGTTACAAACGGAATGACAAACTTAATATACCCTCTATACGCTTGCACCATGGCCCATAGTAGAAGAATAATATTTGATATGTCAAAATTTTTAAAATGTTTTTTTTTTTCAAAAATAAGTAGATTTTTATAAGTTTTTTTTGTACGACACCAATCGTCAAATAGACTTAGAATTTTATGCTGATTATGAACATATAATCTTTATGGGGTCTACGACGAATATTTTGGGGTGGTTCCAACGGAATGACAAACTTAATATATCCTTCTTTTCAAGGTGGAGTTTATAATAAATAATATACAAACATAACAAGAATGGGTTAGATCGAGTTAAAAATATCAAAAAATTAAGCGAAAATAGTCCTAAGCTATACGAAAAAGCCAAATAATGTTTGAGAACACTGTTGCGGAAAGTCTTTAGAAATAAAATTAATGTTGAACATCAAATCAGGGTATCGGTAGCCAAAATGAGACGAGTCTCCCGATTTCAAGAGCAAAGCTACATTGTTAAAATATTGTTGCTGGGATTCTGAAACAAAACTACAAGGAAATCTCTCACATTGTTACAGTCCTCAAGAAGATAACGACTTCTTTTGTAGTATTTTGAAATGTTTGGTCACAAGATCGGACCGATTGTCTGGAAGGATGACATCATGTTTGAAGGTAAACAGTTCGCCCCCTTCCACATTGTTTTTATGGCCGGGAAATGAATAATGGTAGTTCTCTGAAAACCTGAAAATCTACCAGTTTCGAGTGTAGCAACCTTTCGAACGTGCCCGTCATAGATTTAACTGAACACAAACAAAATTAAAAATTCTGATGTCAACCGAAAAGAAAGTTACACTTCATGGACTTTTGGTTTCAATCGGACATCTAGTGCGCAAAACTCAATTTCTTGTTACAGAACGAATCATCTTATAAAAATACACAGGCGACGTAGTTCGACAGCAAATTCGTTTCTTTTTTTTTTGTGCTGTTGTTTTTTTTTTATTAATAATATTTTGAATGAAAACTCAATACAGTGATTAATTCCGAGAGATGTTGTCGTACAATTTCATTTTATGGCAAAAATCATAATGGATCGATCGATCGATCGGTCGGTTGGACGCCCATGCCAAATATCATTCACATACATGTATGCATACATACATGAATAAGCATCTATTTTTCTTTTCGTTATCAGGTTCGAACTACCCATGCATGGGTGGATAAATAAAGTATAGTGTTTATATATATATGTCTGATATGTTTGTGTGTGCTTTCCTAAGTTTCATATTTATGAATACGAATGTCGTCGTATCGTATTTCATTAATAATTCTTTGAATAATTTGAGATTTCTATTTTCTGCTAACGACATTTGATTTTCTACAGAAGATGTCTATGGACACCGGACGGACAATGGCAGATAAAAAGAAAGAATTATCAGTTTTGGAGGAACCTGTTTTTGGTTTATGTCAATTTTATGCAAATATGATTTTATTACTAAGCTAGTATGTGTGTATTTGCGTACATATGTAGGTATATGCCATAGATCGAGCTATTGTTGTATAATTTGAGACAAGTCGTAGTCGTGTGGTTTTGGATGGGTCACATACTAGTGGATACATATCTACGTAGTCATTTGCACCTCATGTGGTGTACCCAAACCGCCATGTCATAGCTATACCAATGATAGACACGCGATTTGTTTTATACGTAGAATACACATACACATGTATGTATAGTATATTTCGGGGAAATATCACATCTCTAGAACGTGGTTTACCAACTGGTAGACGAACAGACGCACATGTGATTCTGTGTAACTGCGTCAGTGACAAGTGACTCTTCAGCAGGGTCTATTCTTTTACGACTATTCATTTAAGAATTATACAGTTAATTAGCACACATGGGTCATCAGAGGTTAACTGATCACAATTATGTATAACTTTGTTTGTTTATACATTTTGTTATCTGGTAGCCATTGACTTCTTTTTATAGTTTCGCTTTTATTGTTTTTCAGCGAAGTGGAAGATTCTGTTTTGGAACCAGATTTAGGTTTAAGTGCGCAATGAATGAATGTCGTGCTGTGGTCCCGTACGAATTCACACAAACAGAATAGACAAAATGAATATGCACCAGCTACAACAACTAACACTTTATAAGAATAATATTTTTATTATGGAAACTGAAAAGTCGGGCCGAACTTTTAATACCCTCCACCATTTTGAAGGAAATTGATAAATGTTCGAAAAAAAAAATCCTTTAAATAATACCTCTCAAGTGAGTAAATGAGGCTTGTATTGGCAATTTTTCATAATAAGTTATAGCACCCATTACGAATTTTAAATACGAAATTATTCCGGAAAAAATATGTCGGTAAAATCATCAAAATACCGAATATTGGGAGATACCATTAACCCTTTAACCCGCAAAACTTTAATTTACAACAGACAGACAGACGGACAGAGACACAGACTTAGAATATATACTAGCTGGCCCATACATACATATAGGTATACTAGCTGGCTCGGCCCGCGTTGCCGGCCCGTACTTTTAGTCTTTAATGCATATTTTTAAGCCTAATAGAACACAGGTCTGAATTATGCAAGCGGCACACTTTTTATTATAAGCAAAATAACTCCGTAGTAATTCATGGCAAAAAATGATAATAGATAATCACCCACCGTTGGTTTTAGATATTTTGAATATATATATAATATAGAACTTATATAATAGCCCCATGTGGAAACTCAGCTCAATTTTTGGTATTGTAAAGAGCTTAGCAACATATTCCATTCAAATGAACTGTAATTTGGGATTTGTATTTACAACGTTTAGAATACCGTACTGTGTGGTATTTAATTTTGTCCACCTCATAATAAGGGACAGAATGATTTCAGAATAGTCAAAGATAATTACTCTTCTACACCCATTACCGTAAGAATAATCTTAATTTTATGTTTCTGCCACAACTGAAAGCGTTTGACACTTCGGAGTTTATGTCATATAGACGTACATCCCAAATCTACATTCCCAACCAATATTCTTTTGGGGGTTACAAATTCAATAGAATACAAAATTTTCTTTTCTGACAACACATTGTTTGGGAAAGTGGACTTGGAGGTACACTAATGTAGGAACTATACTCAAATAAATGCCTATAAGGGCAATTATCTGTAAAATGATTCTCTACCCCAGAGTAGCCTAAATGTAATTTTTTAGCGAAATCAATTGATGGATGTGTTCAAGACCAAGATGGACTCTACTCCGAAAATTGAAAATTTCATGAGAAGAGGTTTTCTACCCCCTAAATTCTAAAAATTAAAAAATGTCCAAGACCCCGTCCAAGCTTAAATCATATGATGGTTATACCAAAACGTGAAATTGGAAAAAAATCACACCAAAAAGATTTTTTGCATTCACATTTTTATTGTCATATCTTACCGCGATTTTTTGCCAGGATACGATTCCAAAATTTTATGAATTGTCAAAATCCGCCGAGCCATTTTTTAGTAATAAGCGTATATTGTTTATATTGTGAAAATAATTCTTTATTTAATTTTCAAAAAATCGATTGAATTCATTATGATAAGCCAAACTGAAAAATCATTTAAAAGAAAAGCAATTGAAAAGGGAACAAAATCTTCACCTTATTCGATGATATTTTACAGCAGAAGTTTAAAGGTCTTTGTCAATAGAATGTACTATTGTTTTAAAATTCGATTTCATTGAAAAAAATATTTTTAAACTATTCCCGATTTAAGAATTTCAAATGGACTAAAAAAAAATAAAATTTTTCTAATTTTGTCGTCGCTCTATAGACCACCATTGAAAACTAATCGACACGGAACTCAGAAGAGAGTTAAGGACAGGGGCATAATTTTTAATATTATTTAAAAAACGAAATCTTCCACAATGGACTTGGACATAAGGGGACTTCGACCCAATTGTACTGTTGTAGGATATCACATGGTCGGCCCGTTTTTTTTTTAAACCAACACATATTCGTATACAAAGGGGTATATATATATATATCTATATATATAAAAGGAAGTTGTGTTAGTTACTACGCTTATAACTTAAGAACCGCTGGACTGATTTTAACGATTCATACAAATTCGGAATTGTCTCCTCTCCGAAAAGGATAATATCCAAAAAACCGCGTAAAAATTTGATATACCAACATTTTCATTTTGACTTTTTAAATGTACAATAGTAATGTTTTATTTTTCATGATTTTTTCCATTTTGACTTACTTTTTTCTAATGTACATTTGTAGTGTTTTTTATATTTTATTTTTGAATTCGAATATTAATACCAATTTATTTAATTGACTAATTTCTTGAGAACTGAAATTGATGGCGGGTTACATGGAAGTGTAGTACCGAATTATGTGGTGGCGAAACGGAATAGATGATATCGAAATAATTTAATGCGGTCACACCAAAGTTAAAAGATAATTACTTTTTCAAAATCTCTAAAAAAAATCACAAAAGAGATCTCATTGCAAAAAATCTCAAATCAAGAAAAAAATCGAAAAAAAAAATTCAATGGGATCGAATTTTAAAATAACAGTACATTCTATTGACAAACGTTGTAAGGATCTTTAAACATTTGCTGTAAAAATCAGCGAACAAGTTGAAGATTTTTTCAATTTGTTATTCTTCCTTTGACAATTTTTTTCAATTTGTTTTATCATCTTGAACTAAAGAATAATTTTCACTATTACAATTTTTCACCAAAAAAAAAATAAGTAAGTGCGAAATAGGATGTTAACTGACATCTACCTTTCAACTCCAGGGCCTACATCGTGGTTCAGCTGGAAGATGCGAACACATTTAAACAAACAAAAATGACCGAAAAAGCCTAATGGGGCTCATTTCAAAGCGTGGACCTACTTCTTTCATGTACCAATAATCCGTGCAATGAGAGCTCAAAATGCAAAATTCTTTGGGAGTACAATCTGTAAAATACCAAATTTAAATGGTTCAAAATTGTAGAGCGAATGGGACTTTTAGTAAAAAAGGATTTATATCCTTCCAGAAATTCTTCCCAAATATTCAAGATACCTTAAATTGCTTTTGCAGGTCATGATAGCGATCATAACTCACGGATAAGGGTACAACCCGATTTCATATTTATATAACCATCGTATGATTTAACCTATTTTTGGGGTCTTGGCCAGTTTTTTCATTTTTTGGCCCTTATTTGGCATCTTTGTTTCTAAGGGGGTAGAGAACCTCTTTGTATAAAATTTGATTTTTTTCAGAGTAGGGCCCATATTGGTCTTGACCACATTCATCAATTTATTTGGCTAAAAAATTGTATTTATGTTACCCTGGTGTAGGGAACCATCACACAGATAATTGCCACATAGGAATTTATTTAAGTAAAATCCCCACATTGGAGTATCCCCAAGTCCACTTTCACATCTAATGTGTGGTCAGAAAAGAAAATTTTGTATTTTATTTAATTTGTAACCCCCAAGAGAATATTGGTTGTGAACGTAGATTTGGGATGTACATCTATATGAAATAAATTGTGGAAACATGAACAAATTACAAATATAAGAAAGTAGCACGGGACCGAATATTTGTTGAATCGTCATTGATTTATACTATGATGAAAAATATGGACTTTATGGGGTCTCCAACATACAATTTAAATTGCAAATAAAATTAATTCCCATCTTACGGTAATGGGTGTAAAATAGTAATTATATTTGACTATTCTAAAATAATTCTGCCCTCAATTATGAGGTGGATAAAACTATTTTTAATTATTTAAATCACGCGAAATGCTATGACATGCTATGTTGTTCTGCTATATTTTTGATTTGGCCTTTATTTGTCATCTTGGATTATAAGGGGTAGAATAAAGTTTTCAATGTAGGTCGATGTTTCGGAGTAGTGCTATAAAAAGGCACTTCCTGATTTTACCATATTTGTAAGGGTTTGGCTAAAAATGTGTATTTGGGGGGAGAATATCTTACACAAAAATTTCAATATATCTACAAATTTTAGAATTTTTTCAATGTAATAGTACCCCCTCAAGTCCACCTTTTGGCGGACAAATTTATGAGGACTCTAATGCACAATCTGAGGTGCTAATGGGTTCAAAAAAGTAATTAACTTTGGCTATTCTCAAATCATTCAGCACTCAATTATGAGGTGTACAAAAAACATTAAATTCAAAATTACTGCTCATTTGACTGGAAATGGTGCTACGATTTTTACCATACTCACGGCTTAAATATGGGTACAGGTATTTTAAAACACTTTTAATCGTGAAAATCTGTGAATAATTATGATTGACAAATATGCATAATAGACAAAAACTACAGGCCGGCAACGCGGACCGGGCCAGCTAGTATATTATATATATAAAAGTTGTGTTAGTTACTACGCTTATAACTTAAGAACCGCTGGACTGATTTTAACGATTCATTCAAATTCATTACAAGATAATTACTTTTTCAAAAGTGCTTAAAAATCACGAAAAAAGAGATCTCGTTGCAAAAATTCTCAATTCGGGAAAAAAATTTTAATGGAATCGAATTTTAAAATAATAGTACATTCTATAGACAAACTTTGTAAGGATCTTAAAACATTTGCTGTAAAAAATCTGCGAACAAGTTGAAGATTTTTTCAATTTGTTATTCTTCTTTTGTCAATTTTTTTTCAATTTGTATTATCATATTGAATTCAGTGGATTTTTTTGTGAACAAAATACATAATAATTTTTCACTATATAAAATTTTTTCACCAAAAAAAAAAAATGAAATAAGTGCGAAATACGATGTTAACTGACATCTACCTTTCAACTCCAGGGTCGACAGAAAATAGTAGAGCGAATGGGACTTTCAGTAAGAAAAGGATTTATATCCTTCCATAAATTCTTCCCAAACATTGAAGATACCTTAAATCGTTTTTGCGGGTCATGATATCGATCATAACTTACGGATTGATTTCATATTTATATAACCATCATATGATTTAAGCTATTTCTGGGGTCTTGGCCACATTTTTAATTTTTTTGGGATCTTTGTTTCTATGGGGTAGAGAACCTCTTCGCATAAAATTTGATATTTTCAGAGTAGGGTCTTGACCACATTCATCAATTGATTTGGCTAAAAAATTGTATATATGCTACCTTGGGGTAGGGAACCATCAAACAGATAATTGCCCCATGGGAATTTATTTAACTAAAGCCCCCACATTGGAGTGTCCCCAAGTCCACTTTCACATCTAACGTGTGGTCAGAAAAGAAAACTTTGTATTCTATTGAATTTATATTTTATATATTATATTATATTTTATTTTTGAATTTGAATATCATAATATCAATTTATTTAATTGACTTGATTTCTTGAGAACTGAAATTGATGACGGGTTACATGGAAGTGTAGTACCGAATTATGTGGTGGCGAAACGGAATAGATGATATCGAGATAATTTAACGCGATCACACTAAAGTTAAAAGATAATTACCTTTTCAAACTCGCTAAAAAATCACGAAAAAGAGATCTCTTTGCAAAAGTTCTCAGATCGGGAAAAATCGAAAAAAAATGTTTCAATGGAATCGAATTTTAAAATAATAGTACATTGACAAACTTTGTGAGGATCTTTAAACATTTGCTGTAAAAAATCAGCGAACAAGTTGAAGATTTTTCCAATTCGTTATTCTTCTTTTGTCAATTTGTATTATCATATTGAATTCAGTGGATTTTTTGTGAACAAAATATAGAATAATTTTTCACCAAAAAAAATGAAATAAGTGCGAAATACGATGTTAACTGACATCTGCCTTTCAACTCCAGAACCTACATCGTGGTTCAGCTGGAAGATGCGAACACATTTAAACAAACAAAAATGACCGAAAAGCCCAATGGGGCTCATTTCAAAGCGTGGACTTACTTCTTTTATGTGACATTAATCCGTCCAATGAGAGCTCAAAATGCAAAATTTATTGGGAGTAGAATCAGTAAAATACCGAATATAAAAGGTGCAAAATAATAGAGCGAATGGGACTTTTAGAAAGAAAATCCTTCCAGAAATTCTTTCCAATCATTCAAGATACCTTAAATCGCTTTTGCAGGGCATAATATCGGTCATAACTTACGGAAAAGGATACAATCCGATTTCACATTTATATAACCATCGTATGATTTAAGCTATTTTTGAGGTCGTGGCCACTTTTTTTCATTTTTTGGCCCTTATTTGGCATATTTGTTTCTAAGGGGGTAGGGCTCATAGTGGTCTTGACCACATTCATCAATGGATTTGGCTAAAAAATTGTATTTATGCTACCCTGGGATGGTTCCCTACATCATACAGATAATTGCCACATAGGAATTTATTTAAGTAAAGTCCCCACATTGGAGTATCCCCAAGTCCACTTTCACATCTAATGTGTGATCAGAAAAGAAAATTTTGTATTCTATTGAATTTGTAACCCCCAAGAGAATATTGGTTGGGAACGTAGATTTGGGATGTACATCTATATGAAATAAATTGTGAAAACATTAACAAATTACAAATATAAGAAAGTAGCACAGCACCGAATATTTGTTGAATCGCCATTGAATTATACTTTGATGAAAAATATGGACTTTATCTCCAACTTTCAATTTAAATGGCAAATAAAATTAATTCCCATCTTACGGTAATGGATGCAAAATAGCTATATTTTTGATTTGGCCTCTATTTATCATATTGGATTAGAACAAAGTCCATTTGAACCCCTTAAATGTACATCTTAAGAACAATAGGCTTTAATTCTGATCCTAACCCTACCGCCAAACAAAATTTCGTGATGATCGGACGATAATTGCGACATGCATATAATACCCTCAAAACGTAGTTTTGCGGAGTGTAAAAATTTAAAAAATTTGCAATTCAAAATTGGAATTCAAATTGAAAAAATTGCATGCGATAAAAAATATGACGAAAATTGAAAAAAATGGAACTTAAGATATTAACTTTTTTCTTGCTATATTTTTCCGCGAATTATCTAGATTTTATCCGTTTCTGGAAAGAGACCATTCCGAATTGATGGGAATTGTGAAAATCGGCCCAGCGATTCTTGACTTATAAGCAGAATATATAAGATATATTCTTTTACATATATATTGTACATATTTTGCTATATATCCGATTTCTTTGCTATCAGCATCACTTTAATGGTCAGAAGTGACCTTTTAATGTATTTGTGATATGGCTGGGATTAAAAATATTCGCGGTTTAGTGGAAATTTTCTTATTTCCTTACATAAAAGTTAGGGTCTATTTTACCCGCAAAATATTGTCCGATGTGGCGTATAGAGCAAGCAAAATCATGAAAATTTTCTTGTTTTTTTGGTCCATTTCAACCCCTAAATATTGTGCAATCATCTCCAAAAGAAATAGGGTTCTATTCTGACCATAACCCCACCTCCGTTTTCAATTTCGTGAGGATCGGGCCATAATTGCGAACTGTAGCTTGATTACAAATTAACATGGACAGACGGACGGACATACATAGCAAGATCGACTCAGCTCGGCGAGATAGGAAGATCCATATATGCTTTCCTATGTGGGAAACCAATATTTCGAGGTGTTACATAATTGTTGGCCCAATCAAACTTATAATACCCCAACACATAGTGTTGTAGGGTATAAAAATTAAAAAAAATAGACAAATTGTTCGGTCTACCAACGCGTAAACATGACAGAAACAGTTGACCATGAGAAAAGCAGGAACATGCCAAATTTAGTCCGCATACACGAAGGGTTTGTCCTTCGGATTTATTAATTTCATAGCAAACGCCAATATATTGAATTTGGTGCGTCAAATATCAGAAATCGGCCGAGAATATATATGGGAGCTATATCCAATCTTAACCGATTTCTAATTAATTTGTCAAATTTAATATTGTAACCAAATTCCGCCACATATTCTGAATTTCATTGGAATCGGTCATATATATCGTCTTTGGTGCAAAACATACATGAAATCGGCCGAAATGTTTATATGGGAGCTATACCCAAACCTCAACCGATTTCAATATAATTTGCCAAATTTTTTTGGTACCAGATTTACGTTTCTCTGTCCGAATTTCATTGGAATCGAACATACATATCGCATTGGGTGTATCACATATGTAAAATCGGCCGAAAATATATATGGGAGCTATATCCAAATCTTAACCGATTTCAATATAATTTAACAAATTTATTTTCTGGTCAAAATCCTGTCACACATTCCAAATTTCAATGGAATCGAACATACATAACGTGTTTGCTGCACCAAATAAACGAAATCGGTCCAAAATATATATGGGAGCTATATCCTAACCTGTACTGATTTAAAATAATTTGGCAAATTTATTTGTGCGCCAAATTTAGTCACTCATGACGAATTTCATTAGAATCGGACATACGTATCGCGTTTTGTGCATCAAATGAATAAAATCGGTCGAAAATATATATGGGAGCAATATCCAAATCTGAACCGATTACAATATAATTTGACAAATGTATATTCGTTTTAAATTCCGTTACACATTCCAAATTTCATTAAATTTAGAGATACATAGTGTGTTTGTTGCATCAAATACATGAAATCGGCCGAAAATGTATATGGGAGCTATATGCAAATCTGAACCGATTTCTATACAATTAAGTAGAAAAATTCAGGAAATTCCGTTCAGCGGTTTTCTAGACCATAATAAATAACAAAACAAAAAGTTTTAACTCATAATTTGAAAAAAAAAATGAATTCCACGTAGAATATCTTCGTGTTCTGGACTGTAGCAACTGCCTTTCCATTATAAAATATATATGGTACATAAGAGGTAACATGGGCAGTTTTCTCACAAACATTGTTATGGGAAGTCTAGTACCACCCAGGAATATCTAGTAAATGTATAATAATTGAGATACAGTCTTTAGTTTGACTAGGTGTCCTGATCACACCTTTTCAGGGTTCAGTTTAATATTTTAGCAACTGTAGACTCAAATTTCTCATTAAATATCTTAGTTGTAAATAATTGCTGTGATCCCGATCTGCGAGAGTGCAAATATGTTTACAACGATTATCGATATTTTCTTTATGATATCGAAAAAAATGCAAAACTATTATATTCTTGTAGGTTCTGGAACAGAGAAAATTCTACAACATTTCTCAATTTTTGTACCAAAAAATTTATTTTTCTTAGTTACAATTTGTATCCATTCTAACGTCATTTTACTGTCATGGATCTTCTTCTATATCTATAAAAGCGGAAAATGTTTGTACGCTTGATTGTTTGTTTGTAATTTATAGCCTCAAAAACTGCTGAACAGATTTTCCTGAAAACAAACATACAGCATAGCATAACATAACACAGGCTATATACATTTTTGAAATTACATTTGGAACCGGAGATATAGCATCAGAATCGGAGGCACCTCCAATAAATTTAGTTTTTCTATGCACATATCCATTGATCGATTACAGATGTAGTCTTTAAATTTGGAGTGCGTAACGGAATTTGGAGCAAGGATAATTTTGTCAAATTAAATTGAAATCAGTTCATATTTGGATAAAGCTCCCATACATATTTTCAGCCGATTTCATTTGCTATGAAATTAATAAATCCCAAGGACAAGCCATTCGTGTATGCGGACTAAATTTGGCCTGGTCCAGCTTTTCTCATTGTAATAATTACGTTTTTTATAGGTAAGAAACGTTTTTAGTTCCGGGTACCCCAAAACTTGCTGATATTCGAAGGTTGTATAGAAATGTGAAAAGCTGATTTTTTCCAAAGTGGTTTCCAAAAATAGTTGATATTTTACACCTAACAGAATATATTCAATTAAAGATCACCATTTCATAATTCCAAGTTGTGTATGGTAGGTAATTTCATATGTATATACAAATTTCTAAAAATAAGTACATAAGTCTATGCAGCTTTGTATTTTTCTTCGTAAGTAAAATATTACTAAATTTCATTCCACAGTGCTGCTGTATTTCTAGCTCCATCTGTTCACCTAATATCAAATTGTAGCAAAATGAGTATATTTTATGCACTTAGTGCACTTTTCCAAAACCAACTCCTTATATCAATCCTACTTCCCAAACCCACCCGTTTACAGAATTCCAAATAATATCAAATTTAGTGGTATTAAATCTTATTTTAAATAATAATCGTTTTTTACTTAACTTCACCTTTCTCACACACCATCGCGGTCCTCATTCCAAATTTCAGGTATCCAGCTCTATTCCTACCCAAATACCAAATTAAAAACCATTTAGAGATTTTCATACTTTTTAGTATATATTTCCAAAACCACATTCATATCTCAAACCTACACACTAACAGTGACCGCAATATCAACATTTCGAAATTCCAGCTTCATCCGTTCACCCAAACCCAAATTGTACCAAATAAAGTACCACATAGTACATTTCTTACACTGAGTACATATTTTCAAAACCACATCCTTATTACAACCCCATTTCCAAGAGTTAATTCTCATACCAAATTTCAAGATTTTATCACTATCCACTCACATAATTCCAAATGGTCCCAAATTTAGTGGATTTTTGGAATTTTGTGAAACCCTTTATTTTTTATGCTTTCTTACACGATGCCAGTCGGAGCTTCTTATGATATACATCAACAACTGTACACACTTGAATAATTTTTCATTCAAAATTTTCAGTTCTAAAATTGGTTTGAAAATTAATTGTCCCAACAGCTGTGCCGTTGCGACAACCTGTATTCCTCTACCATAATCTCAAATAAATGTAATATTCTTTAAAATTCAGCAAATCGATAACATAAATTGCATTTTTTCGAAATGGAATTTTTTGAATTGTGACACTCTTTGAGTTAATGAATGCGATACAAATTTTGCAATATATTCTAAAGACTTTCTAAACATTAAAACACTTGTGTATTAAACACAGTATAATATTAATCTCCAGCCATTTCATTATGTTGGGTAGTTTGTGCTTTAAAATAAGTTTATACTACAAACAATCACTAATCGCACGGTGTTAACCATAAAATAAACAAACAAAATAATAGCCATATTCCATGTGCAGAGCTAAATTTCTATTGAAACAATAAATTAATTTCTTATCCCGCCTTAGATCTTCTCTGAGTACCAAGAAATTGAATTTCTCACCCATACCCAATGTGCATATGTTTGGATGCGTGAGATCTCATTAACACCTTATCTATGTTATGTTGTGAATACATATCGACGCCAATTTAACTGTCCTGAAATAATATGAGGCAACAAATTACTGCAATGTAAACAAGTATGCGATGAATTAGGCACGTCCTGTTATATTTTCGTAGGATTTGTATTCAAATGACCAGCTCGTGGAATGTAATAGAATAACTGAATACTAATGTTCATTACATCCACCATGTAACTCGCCGGAGAACATGAAAAATCACATTCAAAGTCTTTGTGTCAAGGTTTTGTATTAACGGCACTTTACTTGGATCCGGCTTTTAACTAGTTGTATCAGTTCTGGCACAACAAGCGTGTTCTGATTTCTTTATTTGGACTTCAGGTGTGTCACCGACGGCACATCAATTTCTCATGATTGGCCCCGAAACAATCCAATGTTGAAACTAAACGACGAGAGAATTGGTCATAAAAATCTAAGGACCATATGCAAATGATCCAAATATCGGCTGCGCCCCTCTATTCTATGCCATAAATATGTACAAATCTATACATAAACTTTATTGGATAATGAACTTTCTGAATGTGTTTTATTGTTTCTCCTCTTTTTTTAGGAGAATAAAAACATCAAACGTTTTTCTACGAAGCGTCTTGTCGCCAAACTTGATTAACAATTCGAAAAAAACTAATTTTTATGCTTAAGCGTTTTCGTTAGCATCTGATGTTGTTGTTGCTGTTGTCGTTTTATAACGTTATTAAATTTTATAGGTTTGCGATTTGAAGATTTGCGTTCTTGTTGTTGTGGAGTTCTTAAAACACATAAAAAGTTGCATAACTAATTAACCCGAAAATATTATCAAAAAATAAGATGATAAGAAAAACTACTCACAGTTGTTTACATTTTTACAACTTAATATAACATCGGGTGTGGCATGAAGGAATTCAACAATTTTTCACCAGGAATCATAGGCCAAAAGGTGCACAAAACCCCAAATATGGTAATCGCATTTAATAATTTTTAATTGAATGAAAGCAAAAAATGTTGGAAATAGCATCAAATTTTTGAATAAGTTTAGATTTGTTCGAATTGGTCACCTATGGCACGAATTATGACCTTCAAACGGCCAATGAAACCGTCGCACGCTGCCCGGCAATATTGCTTTCCGGCGCCATTTTGCGCCGGAAATGAAAAGAGGAACCTCATTTTGTAACCATTCTTGGGTGGTGCGTGCTGAGTGCGATGGTGCTGAGTCCTGTTGGAATGTCCAACCGCGGCCAAAATGAATATTTCCAGAATATTTTCTTGTTTATTTTCGGCGTTTATTCTGATGCCACGGTCGATTAATACGAGCGGACGGCGACCATCGGCTGTTTTGGCGACCCACACTATCACCATGGCCGACGCTTGAGTTCTGGTGGCCAACCGAAGGTGTACATTTTCAGCTCAGCACTTTCGCCAAACGAAGCAACTCTTTAGTTCTTGCACATTTTGGAATCTCCATGACCCGAACTCAATTTCAATATTTGCCAAATAGAATATTGCGATATGTTCAGCTCACGAGCCATTTTTCGGCCACTGCGATGCGGGTTTCGATCAAGTAGCTTCATACTTTTCGAACCATTTCTTTTGATGTTGCTGTTTTCTTCCGTCCACTTCCTTGACGTCGGGCTACGCTACCAGTATCACGATTTATTTACATTTAAATGCTGGAGTGCAAGAAAAGAAAGTCTTAAAGTCGGGCGGACCGACTTTATGATACCCTACACCCCTTTGCATATTTAGTAGAGTTTCACATAACAAATAAAAGTTATTGTGGGGAATTTGTGAAAATTAAATCATACCAACAATGATTGTAGTTATAATTTAAAATATATTACCTATTTGGCGCACAATTAACTTGAAATCGGATAAAGATATATATATATATATATATATATATATATATATATATATATATATATATATATATATGGCAGCTATATCCAAACCTGAACCGATCTCGAAACAATTTAGCAAAGGTATTTCTGGGCTGTATTTGATATATTTCGTTACTACGGAGTGCATATTACGGCAGTGCAGAGAAATTCAACAAATCGGATGAAAAATATATATGGAAGCTATAGCTATATCTACATCGATTTTCACCAAATTTGACATACTTGTTTCTAACCAATAGGTTAATATTACACATTTCGTGCATTACATATACATATACATGAAACCTAGCGAAGGTATTTCTGAGCTGTATTTGATATATTTCCCCAAATATCGTATCGTGCATATTACGGCTGCGGAGAACAAAAATAACAAATCGGATGAACAATATTTATGGGAGCTATAGCTATATCCGAACCGATTTCGGTAAAATTTGGCAGACATATTTGCAGGCCAAATTTGGTCGTATGTGCAAAATTCCAAATGCAAAATGCATAAATCGACTCAGAATGTGATTCTATGCAGATCATCAAAAGGAACTATGGGTCTATCTTGTTTTCTTTTGCCTGTTACAAACAAATGCACGAAGACATGATACCCTGACCAAATTGTGGTGTAGGGTATAAAAAAGAATGAAAATTTTACCAACTTTAAATACTGAAGTTTTTAAGAAAAACCTTTTTTCAAAAGTGAAACCTTGTGACTTTAAGAATAATAAAATTGTAGCCGGAAAATCTCGATCATTTAACATTTTCTGAACATTCAAATGTGTTTCTAATTTCAGGACTATAGATCATATTATTTCGCCAAAATATTAATCAAATTATATACGAATTATCTTAAATTAGTCAATATCTAACCACTAAATAAATGAGCCAATTCATCAAGGTCGAAACCTGTGCCATACTAGTTGTTGGGTGTGACTGTGTAAGATTCCAGATCTCAATGTTTGTCCTTGGGTATGATACCTTAACTCCAAGGATAAACCATGCGATGGCAGTTTAGTTATACTAAATATGCATTATGTTTAATTTCATTTATTATGTAGCATATTTCATTCTTTTAACTCTCGAGTGTGTACAAATGTTCGCAAGTTTGTGCCAATCCAGGAAATATATCTTCTTCTCCGAAAAAAATTATAGCAGTAGATTTCGGAAATTTATTTCATATTTTTCCTCCGAACCTTTGTGTATTAGATTCAATAAAGAATATTTCTAAAATTATTCACAATTTTCTCCGATAAAGTACGAGTAGTTTAAAATACATAAATAAATACTGAAAAAATACGATGGAAATGTTGAAAAGTATTTTTCCAGCTCTTTCCCTCAACAAATTTGTACCCGATTCACTCATTAAAATTTGCACAAGCTGTCGCCATTCCTATATAATTACCTTTTTTGTCTGCGCTTAAGACACACACCCAATGGTGTGGTTTCAATATAATATCAAATGAAAATGTATATAAGTGCGTACAGATTTGGATCAGAATTAGAACAATAAATTCTAGTCCGGTTTAAAGTGAATTTGCAAATGTTGGGTATTATCAGGCGCAAATCGGATAATAAAGATATATCTGATGATAAATTTAAATCTGGAGTAATTATGAATTACTTTTATGAATTTTAATCATATTTTAATACATATTTAACCAATGTGCAGCATAATAAGCCCAACATACCAAAAATTCAATACAGCTTGAGAATAATATTATAAAAATAGTTTGTCATAACAATTTTTTAACAATGTTGGAAAACACTTATGTTGCACAAACTTTTCTCACTTCTGTCCTTAGTTGACAAATTTGTTTTGATTTTTTGTGAAAATTGTCAGTTAAAAATAGTTTTCTTTTGGTAAAAAGCAAAATCACACGAATTTAGGACCCATTTCCGGACGAAATTCTTATGATAATGATGAATAATAAATATGGAGGCGTCAAAAAAGTTGCAAAAATTCAATAGAAGTATTTTATTAGTGGAGGAGATGCAGAAACTCCAATAAGGGAAAAAAAAACGTCTAGGTATCAAGTGACAGCTGGGATGGCCATCAATGTATAAAATGTATAAAATGTGTAAAATAATTAAAAAATAAATATTTTGTACAATTACAACAATAAGTTTAATATAATATAACCTTTCGTAATCTTATTCTACAATTTCAAGCATAAGTATAAAAATGAAGTAAGTTTGAATACCCTCCGCCATTTGGAACGAATTTGGAAACTTTCAAAAAAAAAAATCTGTTAAAATCTTAAAAATACCAAATATAGCCGTTATATTGGGGTCTATGCGAATTGCCTATATATGTTCACGATATCGTATAGCCCCTAGTCAACGGTACCCCCTGATATTCGGTATTTTGATGATTTTAAGGACTTTATACACCGGAATTGATTCAAATTTCGTATTTAGAGTCCTTCGTATAGGCCCCATGATTTTGATAATTTTAGCTATATAATTGACCGAATTTTTTTCGAGGCATTCAAAGATAGGCCCGGCAAAACTTACTGCTTTATTACTTACTAGCTGAACCTGGTGCGCTTCGCTCCCATTTTTATACCCTACACCACAAGGTGGTCAGGGTATTATGTCTTTGTGCATTTGTTTGTAACAGGCAAAAGGAAACGAGATAGACCCATAGTTCCTTTTGATGATCTGCATAGAATCACATTCTGAGTCGATTTATGCATGTCCGTCCGTCTGTCCATGTATTTTTGTAAACAAAGTACAGTTCGCATTTATTGCCCTTTCCAGATGAAATTTTGCACAAATCATTTGTTTGGCCCAAGGACGAACCCTATTGAAATTGGAGATAATCGATCAAAATTTAGATATAGCTCCCATATATATCTTCGTCCGATTTGCGTTTTACTGTTAAAATCTTAAAAATACCAAATATAGCCGTTATATTGGGGTCTATGCGACGTGGACCTACATGAGCATTGTTTGTCATAAGCCATTACCATATTCAAATTCGAAACATGAAATAAACGGTGAATAATGCAATGTAATATAATAATGTATATGGAGGTACTGTTATATCGGAGCTATACAAAGACCTGGACCTGCATAGACAATTTTCTCTCACAGGCTGTAGCATCCATTACGAACTTCAAATACGACATCTCAAAACATAGCGGTGGGTATTGTACCTAAAATCGTCAAAATACCGAGTATAGAAACACTCCAACAACCTCGTTAAGCCACAACAATGAAAACAAAGACATAGAATACCTAAAGTCGGGGTTTTCTAACCTGGAGAGCTGCATAAAGCAACTTACAATGAGTATAGCAACTATGAGTGCAAAACTTGAACAAACCAGTGAGAAAATCGAACAACACACAACAGAGATGAATAAAAACATAGCAACACTTACAACACAAATTCGAGATCTGCAAACCAAAGACAAAGAAAAAACAGAGCAACTAGAAAACCTAACTAGGAAAATTGAGAGACTTGAGCAAACGGCTATAAACAGAAACATCGAAATTAGCAACTTATCTAATATGAGTGTAGATGTAAATGATGTAATAAAGAAGATAAGTGAGAAAACTGGAGTTATTATTAACAGTAATGACATCGAGAGAGCATACAAAATACACAAGAAGAAGAAAATTATTATTGAATTCTCAACTCTGAATAAAAAAAGAGAGGTAATGAGTAGAGTTAAAAGACACTCTCTGCAAATTAACGACGAAAACGGAGAACAAAATGAAAATGAGACCTACACAATATACCTAAATGACGAACTCACCACATACAATAGGCGCTTGCTTTGGTTAACAAAAACTAAAGCAAGGGAATGCGGCTGGAGATTCGTTTGGGTCAGAAATGGGTGTATTTATGCCCGAAAAAATGAAAATTCCCCTTTTATCTTAATAAACAATTCCACGGATGTTGAAAATATTAACGCTACTAATTAATAAACTTGAAAAATCACATACTTATTTATCTTCCGAAAAGTGAAATTTTCGTATATGTGTCTTATTGAGGCGAAAGTGACATTAATAAAGATTTAAGTTATCCGAACGTTGTTTTTTTTTTACAAAAATAAATAAATAAATAAATAAATTATATAATAAATTGAATATATTAAAATAAACAATAATAAACATTAAAATCACAATTATCAAACTAAAAATGAAATACATAGAGGAAATAAAGAATAATTTCAATGAGATCAACACGAACTACTTAAACTATTCCATATCTTTAATACTATTGAATATCAGATCAATCAGGAAAAATTTCCTTACATTTCTAACCAATATATCTAAAATAATTAATAAAATACACTTAATTATATTATGCGAAACAAACATAACCGACGATGAAAATTCGTTATACACTATAGAAGGCTTTAACTCAATATTTCTAAATAGAGATGGTAAAGGGGGTGGTATAGCTTTCTATGTGAGAGAAAACCTACGGTTTAAAAACATAAACGTAAACATGAAATCAGCGGAAATTATGAAACTTGAGATACAATTCCCAAACGACAATGTTGTTACAGTTGTACCAATATATCGTCCCCCTAACCAGAACATCTCTCTATTTATTAACGAAATGGATCAAATGCTAAATGAAATAAGCTGCAAAAACAAAACAATTTTGTTAGGCGATATAAATATAAACATAATGAAGAAGAACAACATTACTTCAAAATACCTGAGTATACTCTCAACAAACGGATTGCGCTGTCTGGTTAACAAAGCTACAAGAGAAGATGAAAATAATAATACAAGATCTTGCATTGATCATATTTTTGTAAGATGGAATAAGCATTTGAGGGAGGCTCGTTCAAACATAATTACGACTGTAATTTCCGATCACCATGCAATTTATGGATGTATAGACGAAAATAACTCCGAAAGAGCAAAACACATACAGGAAAACCCGAAACATAAAATCATAAACAAAAAAGTGAATGGCCAAATAAAAAATATAAATTGGCATGATATTGTTACAACGTCTAACAACTCATCAGAACTTTATGACAAAATATGTAATATTTTTAACAAAATATACAAAAACTCGAAGGGTCCTGAAAATAAAATCAAGAAACGTAGACCATACCCATGGCTTTCAGAACAGTTGCTGCAATCATGTGAAATAAGAGACAAATTGTATAAGAAATGGCATAAAAATAAAAGTAACAAGACAAACGAACTTATATATAAACAATTTAATAATAAACTGAATAAGCGAATATTCAAAGCCAAAAATGATTTCATTTACAATCAGTTTGTACAAAATAAAAATAATGTAAGGGGAACATGGAAATTAATAAATCAAATAACTGGTAAAAAAACAAATAATGTAGACGATGAAATAAAACTACATTTTTCTGGGGAAAATATAAAGGAAATTGCTGATAACTTTGCTATAAAATTTAAACAAAATGTGATGAATATCATACATTCTTGTGATATAACAACTACAGAAACAAGTATTGAAAGAATTATTCCCAATTCTATGTATCTGGAATATGCAACAGAAACCGAAATAAACTCCATACTCAAAACATTAAATGTGCGAAAAGGTGCTGGAATAGACAATATTAGATCAATTGACATCAAAAACAACGCAAACATTATGACACCGATTATCACACAATTCGTTAATTCAACAATCAATGAAAGTTCTATACCTCAAATATTAAAAGAGTCAATAATTAGACCGATCTATAAAGCTGGTGATAAATCTGATTACACAAACTACAGACCAATATCAATACTGCCAGTGCTAGAAAAAGTTATGGAAGAGATTGTCGTCAGAAGACTTAATGGTTTTCTAACCAAGTACAAAATATTAAGCAAAAGTCAGTATGGTTTCCAAAAAAACAAAAACATAAACCAACTTCTTGGACATTTTTCCAACTACATAAACAACCAACTTGATCAACAATGTAGCTGTATTGCGCTTTTTATTGATTTCAGCAAAGCGTTTGACACGCTACCCCATAAAAAGATAATACAAGTGTTAGAAAAATGTGGAATAAGAGGGATCTGTCTGAAATGGTTTAAGGACTACCTTACCTGCAGATCATTTAGAGTCCGAATCGATAACGAAACCAGCGATAAATTACCTCTACATTATGGAGTACCGCAAGGTTCGAAATTGGGGCCACTTCTTTATGTCATATACACAAATGAAATGACACATATCTTAAAACACAGTACATCATTCGCCTATGCAGATGACACTGCCATCATTGTATCAAATAAAGATATACAACAAGCAACACACACTGTGCAAAGGGAATTTAATACAATAACAAAATGGTGCCACGATAGTGGATTAATCATCAACCCCAACAAAACCAAAATCATGCATATAAGGTCAAGAAGCATGCCAAAATGCGACATACGAATTACATTTCACGACTATAATTGCCTACATACTAATTGCTGCGAAAGAACCCAAGTAAACTTGGAAAAATGCACAACACAATTAAAACTTGTTGATGAATATAAATACTTAGGAGTACATTTGGATCATAATTTTAAATGGAAGATACATGTAGAAAACTTACAAAAGAAACTACGTAAATCCGCGTTCGCACTATATCACCTTGGGAATTGCGCACCATACCATGTTCTGAAGGTAGCTTATTACTCGTTAGTTGAATCTCACCTAAGACATGGTATAACAGCGTGGGGCAATGCACGATGCTGTAAAGCTCTACAGGACAGTCAAGATAGAATCGTCAAATCAATAAACAAAAGAAACCCAACACAGACTCAAAGACACTCACTCACACACACAAACGCAATAAAACAAATTTACAAAACCCAAAACATATTTAACATAAATGAGCTGTACTCAATATCTGTCACCAATGAATTTGCAGATGATCCTAGCGTAGCCAAGAAACTAGACCATCAACAAAACACAAGAAGAAGGGCGGAAGGAGGTTACAAAGTGCCAAAATTTTCAAATGAATATGGAAAATTCTCACTAGCTGTCACTCTCCCGAAGGTCCTTAATGAACTACCATCTGATGTTATTAATATAAGAAATAAACATAGTAGAATGAAACATGTAAAAAATTTTTTTAGAAATAAGTAATGGATCCCAATGCTAATGAAGACTACAGCTGTGATTTATTATTTTCGTATTAATGAAATGATATTTATATCCTACAGACAAGCCTATTGTTTGGCTTCGTAGGTCAATGTAAATGAAATTATTATAAATAAAGGAAGTCTCACGGGACAAAATTAAAAAAAAAAATAAAAAAAAAAAAAAAAAAAAAAAAAAAGCAAAACTTTTATAAGAAATATCCATCATTTGATTTTATTATTTTTTATACCCTCTACCATACTTTATCATTCCGTTTGTACCTTCTCGTAATACTAAACTTAGACCTAACAAAGTGTATATATTCTTGATCAGTGTAAAATTCTATGTCGATTTAGCGATGCTCGTCTGTCTGTTGTAATCACGCTATCTTCCGAACAAATAAAGGCTACAATTTTAAACACATGTGTATTTTGCCAGTATTCAAAGCGTACTACAACCTATAACAAAAAAAAAAAGTCGCGTATTCAGGTCCTCGTCTTCTTATAGATCCCATATAACGATACCTCCCTATATTGACTATTTTGATGGTTATAGCGTTATTATTCACCAGAACTGTTTCAAATTTCGTAATTGATGTTTGTAATGGGTTCTACAGCCTATGATAAAAAATCACTTATACAGGAACTCGTCTTCAGATAGTCTCCATAAAAGGGGTTTCATTTGGAAGGTATTCTTTTACGGATTTTTTTTTTTTTTTTTTGAAAATTTGAATGTTCTCCCAAAATGTTGGATGGTATTAAAAAATGTTCGGCCGGGTCGAACTTACCTGCTTTTACACATGTGCATTTTGCCAGTAGGCAGGTTAAGTTCGTAAATGGGCCATGTGGGTCCACGTTTTCCTATATCCCCCATATAACGGTACCTTCCAAAATTTCGTAATGGCCGAACATTTTCTATATAGTCCATGTTTTCTGTGGCCGAACATTTTCTACATAGGTCCATGTTTTCCTATGGCCGCCAAACAACGGCACCTCCCGTTAATCGGTATTTTGACTATTTCAATATTTCCTAACAGAATTGTTTAAAATTCCGTAAATAGAGTTCGTAATGGGTTATGTATTATGCGGCCGAAAATTATCTTTATAGGTTCACGTTTTCGTTACCTCCCTATATTCGGTATTTAAACAATTTAAGTCACATTTTTACAGAGTTGTTTAAAATTTGGTACTTAGAGATCGTAATGGGTTCAACATCCATACATATTATGTAGGGTATATTAAGTTCGTCATTCCGTTTGTAACCCATCGAAATTATAATTTTAGACCTAGCAAAGTATACATTATCTTGATAAGCGTGAAATTCTACGACGATTTAGCCCTGCCCGTCTATTGTTCAATTGAATTGTCTAATAATCCGCACAAGGAGTTCCCGGAAGAGAATTGCCTATATAGGTCCACGATATCGTATAGCCCCCAGTCAACGGTACCCCCGATATTCGGTATTTTGATTATTTCAAGGACATTATATACCGGAACTAATTCAAATTTCGTATTTAGAGTTCTTCGTATAGGCCCCATGTAACGGTATCCCCCATATTCGGTATTTTGATGATTTTAGCTATATTATTCACCGAATTTTTTTCGATGTATTCAAAGTTGGACCAGGCAAAACTTACTGCTTTATTACTTACTAGCTGAACCTGGTGTGCTTCGCCACCCCCCCTTTTTTTGATTTAATATGCATTCAAAATTGTATATACTAATATTTATTTGTTAAAAAAATAAAACTAATTTAAAAATTGTTAAAAACGTAATTATTGTGATTCTTTAATGCACAAACAAACAAATAGCTCGGTGTACCAAGTCGTGAACATGCCAGGAACGGCTGACCATGAGATAAGCAGGGACATGCCAAATTTAGTCCGCATACACGAAGGGTTTGTCTTTCGGACTCATTAATTTCATAGCAAATGCCAAGTGTGCAGAAAACTGTAATCTTTTGAAGTTGAGTTGCATTTCTGTTGCAATTTGAGAATTCGAGGTAGCAACATACTTCCCCGTAATAGTCGTGTCCTCAATAGTTTTATTTGTAATTTTTTACTGTTAGCCTAATACCATTCCGAAGGCTTTGTGGGTCAATGTTTCTTAATAAAATCATATCTCAATCTGAACCGATTTTAATATAATTTGAAAAAATTTACTTTCACACCAAATTCCGTGACACCTTCCATATTTCATTGAAATTGGAGGTACATACCGTGTTTGTTGCATCAAATATGTAAAATCGGCCGATATATATATATATATATATATATATATATATATATATATATATATATATATATATATATATATATATATATATATATAAATGAAAGTTGTGTTAGTTACTACGCTTATAACTTAAGAACCGCTGAACTGATTTTAATGATTCATACAAATTCGGAATTGTCTCCTATCCGAAAAGGATAATATACAAAAAAAATCACGTAAAAATGTGATATATTAACATTTTCATTTTGACTTTTCAAATGTACAATAGTAATGTTTTATTTTTCATGATTTTTTCCATTTTGACTTACTTTTTTCTAATGTACATTTGTAGTGTTTTTTTATATTTTATTTTTGAATTCGAATATTTATACCAATTTATTTAATTGACTTGATTTCTTGAGAACTGAAATTTATGGCGGGTTACATGGAAGTGTAGTACCGTATTATGTGGTGGCGAAACGGAATAGATGATATCGAAATAATTTAACGCGGTCACACCAAAGTTAGAAGATAATAACCTTTTCAAAATCGCTAAAAAAATTACGAAAAAAGAGATCTCATTACAAAAATTCTCAAAACGGGAAAATATCGAAAAAAATTTCCAATGGAATTGAATTTTAAAATAAAAGTACATTCTATTGACAAACTTTGTAAGGATCTTTAAACAGTTGCTATAAAAAATCAGCGAACAAGTTGAAGATTTTTTCAATTTGTTATTATTCTTTTGTCATTTTTTTTTTTTTTTTCAATTTGTATTATCATATTGAATTCAGTGGATTTTTTGTGAACGAAATAAAGAATAATTTTTCACTATATACAATTTTTCACCAAAAAATGAAATAAGTGCGAAATACGATTGTAACTGACATCTACCTTTCAACTCCAGGGCCTACATCGTGCTTCAGCTGGAAGATGCGCAAACATTTAAACAAACAAAAATGACCGAAAAAGACTAATGGGGCTCATTTCAAAGCGTGGACCTACTTCTTTCATGTGACAATAATTCGTCCAATGAGAGCTCAAAATGCAAAAAATTTTTGGGACTACAATGAGTAAAGTACCAAATATAAAGGGTGCAAAATAGTAGAGCGAATGGGACTTTTAGTAAGAAAAGGATTTCTATCCTTCCAAAAATTCTTCCCGAACATTTAAGATACCTTAAATCGCTTTTGCATGACCTGCAATATGATATATGATATCGATCATAAATAACCATTGTATGATTTAAGCTATTTTTGGAGTCTTCGTCATTTTCTTCTATTTTTGGCCCTTATTTGGCATCTTTGTTTCTAAGGGAGTAGAAAATTCTCGGAGTAGGGCCCATATTGGTCTTGACCACTAAAAAATTGTATTTATGCTACCCTGGGGTAAGGAACCATCGTACAGATAATTGCCACATAGAAATTTATTCATGTAAAGTCCCCACATTGGAGTATCCCCAAGTCCACTTTCACATCTAATGTGTGATCAGAAAAGAAAATTTTGTATTCTATTGAATTTGTAACCCCCAAGAGAATATTGGTTGGGAACGTAGATTTGGGATGTACATCCCAAATCAAATAAATTGTGAAAAACAAGAACAAATTATAAATATAAGAAAGTAGCACGGGACCGAATATTTGTTGAATCGTCATTGAATTATATTATGATGAAAAATATGGACTTTATGGCGTCTCCAATTTACAATTTAAATGACAAATAAAATTAGTTCCCATCTTACGGTAATTGGAGTAAAATAGTAATTATATTTGATTATCCTGAAATCAGTCTGCCCTCAATTATGAGATCGATAAAATTATTTTTACTTATTTAAATCACGTGAATTTTTTTCAGTTTGACATGCTATGTTGTTCTGCTATATTTTCGATTTGGCCTCTATTTGACATCTTGGATTATAAGGGGTGAAGAAAGTTTTCAATGTAGGTCGATGTTTCGCAGTAGTGCCCATATGAAGGTACTTCCTGATTTTACCTTATTTCAAAGGATTTGGCTAAAAATGTGTATTTGGGGGGGTGAAAATCGTACACAAAAATTTCAACATATCTACAAATTTTAGAATTTTCTCCATGTAATAGTACCCCCACAAGTCCATCTTTTGGCGGACTTATGAGAACTCTAATGCACAATCTGAGGTGTTAATGGGTTTAAAAAAGTAATTAACTTTGGCTATTCTTAAATCATTCAGCCCTCAATTATGAGGTGTACAAAATACAGTAAATTCCAAATTACTGCTCATTTGACTAAAAACTAAAAATTAATCGACCAGTACATGAACACTTATAACAGTCATATCTTTGAATAATTATGCTTTGACAAATATGCATAATAGACTAAAACTACGGGCCGGCAACGCGGACAGGGTCAGCTAGTCTATATATATAAATGTAAGTTGTGTTAGTTACTACGCTTATAACTTAAGAACCGCTGGACTAATTTTAACGATTCACACAAATTCGGAGTTGTCTACTCTCCGAAAAGGATAATATCCAAAAAAATCGCGTAAAAATGTGATATATTAACATTTTCATTTTGACTTTTCAAATGTACAATAGTAATGTTTTATTTTGCATGATTTTTTTCCATTTTGACTTACTTTTTTCTAATGTGAATTTGTAGTGTTTTTTTATATTTTATTTTTGAATTCGAATATTTATACCAATTTATTTAATTGACTTGATTTCTTGAGAACTGAAATTGATGGCGGGTTACATGGAAGTGTAGTAGCGAATTATGTGGTGGCGAAACGGAATAGATGATATCGAAATAATTTAACGCGGTCACACCAAAAAAGATAAAGACTTTTTCTAAATCGCTGAAAAATCATGAAAAAGAGATCTCATTGCAAAAATCTAAAAAAAACATTTTCAATGGAATCGAATTTTAAAGTAATAGTTCATTCTATTGACGAACTTTGTAAGGAAGGATCTTAAAACATTTGCTGTAAAAAATCAGCGAAAAAGTTGAAGACTTTTTCAATTTGTTATTCTTTTTTTTGTCAATTTTTTTTGTGAACAAAATAAAGAATAATTTTTCACTAAAAAAATTGAATAAGTGCGAAATAGGATGTTAACTGACATCTACCTTTCAACTCCAGGGCCTACATCGTGGGTTAGCTGGAAGATGCGAACACGTTTAAACAAACAAAAATGACCGAAAAAGCTTAATGGGGCTCATTTCAAAGCGTGACAATAATCCGTCCAATGAGAGCTCAAAATGCAAAATTTTTTGGGAGAATAATAAGTAATATACCAATATTGAAATAAAAGGTGCAAAATAGTAGAGCGAATGGGACTTTTAGTAAGAAAAGGTTTTATATCCTTCCAGAAATTTTTCCCAAACATTCAAAATACCTAAAATCACTTTTGCAGGTCTTTATATCGATCGTAACTCATGGATAAGGGAACAACCCGATTTCATATTTATATAACCATCTATGATTTAAGTTATTTTTGGGGTCTTGGCCGGCCACTTTTTTCATTTTTTGGCCCTTATTTAACATTTATGTTTCTAAGGGGGTAGATAACCTCTTCGCATAAAATTTGAAATTTTCAGAGTAGGGCCCATATTGGTATTGACCACATTCATCAATTGATTTGGCTAAAAAATTTTATTTATGCCACCCTGGGGTAGGGAACCAGATAATTGCCACATAGGAATTTATTTAAATAAAGTCCCCACATTGGAGTATCCCAAGTCCACTTTCACATCTAATGTGTGGTCAGAAAAGAAATTTTGTATTCTATTGAATTTTTAACCCCCAAGAGAATATTGGTTGGGAACGTAGACTTGGGATGTGCATCCATATGAAATAAATTGTGGAAACATGAACAAATTACAAATATAAGAAAGTAGCACGGGACCGAATATTTGTTTAATCATCATTGAATTATCCTATGATGAAAATATGGACTTTAAGGGGTCTCCAACTTACAATTTAAATGGCAAATAAAATTAATTCCCATCTTATCATTCTGCCCTCAATTATGAGGTGGATAAAACTATTTTTACTTATTTAAGTCACGCGAAATGCTATGACATGCTATATTGTTCTGCTATATTTTTGATTTGGCCTCTATTTGTCATCTTGGATTATAAGGGGTAGAAGAAAGTTTTCAATGTAGGTCGATGTTTCGGAGTAATGCCCATATAAAGAAGGTACCTCCTAATTTAACCACATTTCAAAGAATTTGGCTAATAATGCGTATTAGGGGGGTGAAAATCTTACACTAAAATTTCAACATATCTACAAATTTTAGAATTTTTATCCATGTTATAATACCCTCTCAAGCCCACCTTTTGGCGGACAAACAGACTGACATGGTTAGGGGGACTTATGAGGACTCTAATGCACAATCTAAGTTGCTAATGGGTTTAAAAAAGTAATTAACTTTGGCTATTCTTAAATCATTCAGCCCTCAATTATGTAGTATACAAAATACAGCAAATTCCAAATTACTGCTCATTTGACTGGAAGATTTTGCTACGATTTTTACCATATTAAAAATTAATTTGATCCCTTATATGGCGATAAGATTGATATATACTTTTTAATAAATTTGTATAGCACATCCACACAGTTGAAGCCCACGGTTTAAATATTGAAGCCCACTGGTTAAAAATGGGTACAGGTATTTTAAAACACTTTAAATCGACCTGTACGTGAACACTTATATCAGTCATATCTGTGAATAATTATGCTTGGGAATATATGCATAATAGACAAAAACTACGGGCCGGCAACGCGGACCGGGCCAGCTAGTAGTTTATAATTCAGTTTATAATTCATATCAATAAAAATAAGAGAAATATAAAAAAGTAACTAATTATTGTAATGCAGATCATGAATGCCATAATGAAATATTGGTAAAATGCCTTGGTACCGGATTGAAATAGCAATTTAACTTGTAATAGCTTCGTCGGATTTTTTTTTTTTTTGAATATTGAACACGAATTGGCAATTTAATTATCATAAGCAGTTTATCATTGTAGAGTGATATAATGTAAACATGGCTTATCTCTATTCAATATATGCACACAATTTGGCCGTTCGCGTAATTAAAAAATTATATTCACATATTTTTGTCTGGTCGAATTGTATAAATTAAATAAATTTATTATTTTTCAAATTAAACAATTTTTAGTTACCAGGCGAAGAGAAACGTTCCTGCATATTTTAATATTTCTTAATCTTTTTGATTACTTTACACGTTCTGAGAATCTATTTTTCGTCCTGGTTTCAAAACGACTTATACAAAAAAATAATTAAATAAAAAAACATACGTATCGTATTCACATCAATTTATTTTGCCTATTTTTTAAAAACGTATATATGTAAGTACATATATCTATCAGAACATGTGTGTGTGTGTGTGTGGCAAAAACATTTTTATCGCTCAGATCACTGCTGTTTTTATTAAGAAATCTGAAAATCGATTCTTAAACCCGCATTTAATTGATTCGAAATTAAAATCATTAAACGTGTATGCTAATCGGGCTGCTGTTCGTTCGGTTGATGGGTTAGTTAGTGGTGGTCTCATCATTGTCTCTTGACTTGTTCCCTCCAGAGAAACCAGATTTCTTTGTGCCACTTTGTTGCTGTCTTATCTTTTTGATTTTTCATTTTGTTTCTACTTCTAAATATAATCAAAATTCTTACTAATGTCCCATCCAAAACACGATTTGTTTTTTGTTTTCAGTTTCTGATTTCTGTGAATAAAAAGGCAAATTTATGTACATGTGTAGAGGTGTCCATGATAAAAGGTGCTCTGACTGAGCGGCAATTTATAATAATCCAACGCCATCAACGTCGCATTATAATGACCACGAGAATACCGCCGCTCCATTGTTTTCTCGCAGACTCACATATCTGGCAGCGATCATCGCAATCACAATGTATAAACGATGGACTAGCATCACGCACACAATCACGCAATTACGAATCGATCTAATCACTCACGGATGGTCGTCAGATTCAACCAGCAAAATCCAATCCCATCATTAATTAGAAGGAAACAAACGAGAAGATGAAAAATTAACGCTTCAACAGCAACAGGGCTGGCTGTAGATGTGTTCCTTCCTAAGGGCGATGGTGCTTTTATGCGATGGCAGTAAAATAATTCTGTTGAGTTTGCGCAGATCAAACGAGATTTGTTTGATTTATTGGAGTTTTGCAGAATCTGTATGTATCCTCCTACACAGGGCTTTATGTTACTTGTGCTGATCCTAATCGAAGAGAATTGAAAGTCTCACAATTTGGGATGGTGATTTCACTGCATGTTAAATGGAAATGAATGGAAATTTCCTCTTGCTTCCTATCCCCCATATTCTTTTATAATTTCAAATCAGATTATTAACTTTGAATGTCTGAAAAATGATTCATTTATAAAATTCATTTCAATGATTGGTCCTAAGTTGGGTATAGCTTTCATATAAAACTTTGAAAGTAAGGAAACTAAAAAATTAGCTCAAAATATTGGAAAAAATCGTAGTATTTGCAAATTTCTACAGCAACTATAATAGATATTGCTTTCATTATTACTGTAGCGTTTACAAAAGCTATTAGCTATTTAAGTTTTCCTCAGGTACGAAAATTTTGAGAAATTCCAACTGTAGTGGACTAGAACTTTTTATGGAACAAGGTTTTGTGTTCGCACAAAGATGCCTGAGAATGTGCTTTTTCAGCCCATATACAGGGAGACATAATTTTTACATTTTTTAAATATAATTGAATGAAAGCAAAAAATGCCTGAAATAGCATCAAATTTTAGAATAAGTTTAGATTTGATCGAATTGGTCACCTTTGGCATGAATTGTAGCCTTTAAAAGGCCAATGAAACCGTCACACGCTACCCGAATGTTTTTTAGTTCCAACCTTGCTTTCCAATAGCGGACAGCGACCATCGGCTGTTATGGCGGCCCACACCATCACCATGGCCTGAGCTTGAGATCTGGTGGCCAGCCGAAGGCGCACATTTTCAGCTGACCTCTTTGGCAAGTAAACACGATCATTTTGTTTGTTTACAAACTGCTGGACAGCGAATTCTGTCTCGTCGGAGAAAACCAAATTCGATAGTTCACCACTTTCGGCCAAGAGAAGCAACTCTTTAGCTCTTTTGAGTCTATTTTCTTTCTCTTGCGGTGTAAGTTCTTGCACTTTTTAGATTGTCAATGACTTCACTCCGAGCTCATTTTCCAATATTTGCCGAATGGAATATTGCGTTATGTTAAGCTCACGAGCCATTTTTTCGGCAACTGCGACGTGGGTTTCGATCAAGACGCTTCTTTACTTTTCAAACCATTTCTGTTGATGTTGCTGTTTTTTTCGTCCACTTCCTTGACGTCGGGCTACACTACCAGTATCACGGTAAAGAGCGATGGTACCAGACACAAAATATTTATTTACATATAAATGCTGGAGTGCTCTAACGATACCCACTTGTGGTTTTCCAGCCAAATATAAAGAAATCACACTATCACGCTTGAATTCCATCACGAATAACTTTTTTTCTGGAAAATTCTCACCAAAATGCTTTTGTACGCTTGTAAACAATATAATGAGCTGACACAGGACGAGTGGCTTAGGAATGACAGCAGTCTGAAGTTGGTTGCAGTTTTTTCATCTCACCCTGTATACTTTTGCACCCGGCCCGTTCCGCCCGTTTAACTATTCTTTTTATACCCTCCACCATTCTATGAAGCGACATTATTCACCGGAATTGTGTCAAATTTCGTATTTGAAGTTTGTAATAGATACTAAAACCTATGACAGAAAATAGTCTATGCCAGTCCACGCCAATGTATACCCCACATATGATGGTACCTACCTTTATTCTGTATTTTGATGATATAAGCGACATTAATTACCGGAATTATTTGAAGTTTCTTATCTGAAGTTCGGAATCGGTACTACAGTCAATGATAAAAATTACTTATGCAGGTCCTCGTCTTATGCAGGTTCTCGTCGTCATATATCCCCCATAAAACAGTATTCCTTTAGCCAGTATTTTACGACAAAATATTTTTAAAATGTTTCGTGTTCCTTCCAAATGGCGGAGGTTCGGCGGAGGTTCGGCTCGGCCGAACTTAGGTGCTTCGTTACATGTTTCTTTTTATTTTACCTGCTGTTTTATGCTGTGTATGCCATACAATTAGGAATGTTAACAACTTATTAGGCAAATATATTTTACATTGTTCATTATATCGCAACATTATTTTCTTTTTATTTTGGGCTTCTATTTTTTTAAAAACCTTAAAAAGAAACGTGTTCGGGGTGAGATTCATAAATATGAGTTCATAATAGACCAATCAAAAATGAAGAAGGAATGGGAAATACAAAATCGATGGGGATACATCTAGAATTATTTTGGAATTTATTGTTTGAGTTAACATATATTTTACAAACAAAAAAGTGGTTTTTAAATATATTCTAAAACATTTAAAACCTATAGATTAAATGACCTAAGAATAATAAATATAACATCTCCAATTATTAGATTCGCCTCGTATTGTATTAGAATATTATATTCTTGCTATTGTCTTTGTCTGCTGTTCTAATACAGTTAAAAGTAGATGTTGATGTTAAGCTTGTGATTTGGTCGTCGTAGCTATATATGTTTCATGCCGAAGAGATTTGCTAGTTCGGCCATTTGTTAGAGCACAAAAGTCAAAATTAGCCGAAGTACAAATGATGAAAATGGTTCATAACGATGAAAGATGATAATGTCTTTGCAGATGATTTCAAACAAATCTCGTTTCAATACGATTTTGGCATTGGAAACATTTCATATGCAAATGGCAATATATAAGGAAACGAGAAGCGTCTTTGTTCGTATTTGCGACTAAGATATCGATCGATTAATACGTGCCATTCAAATAAGCCGGAACGTTAACAAAATCTAAAAAAATGACACGATTAGTAAGTTTTCTGATTTTTAAATAAATACAAATGACAATGTAACCGATTACAACATCAGTTCGCCCATTCAGATATGAATATCAAAGTGTTTGAAATTTTGAAAATTAAAATAAAATAATAAGTGCATAGTCTACGATACATAAATGTGCATTACAAATACAAACTAAAAAAGAAAATAAAAAATATGAACAAAGTCTGAAAAGTACAAAAGAACAATTAAATTATTGTGAAAACAACATTGGCAACGTTTAACAAAAGAAAAAAACCCTGCTCTGATGAAAATTGTGTTTCAATGTAAAGCAAAATGTCCCTAAAACTTCCCCAAATGTAGTAAAATATGGTTGTTCCAAGCTAAACAAGAAAACAATATTAGATTAATTAGAGTTTTTCAAATGGATATGGATACTTGACTGAAGGAGATTCAAAGTAAATTACAACAACGTGTTCAAATAAGTCATTCAACGAGTGGTATTTAAACTAAATATGACTTGCAACATATCGAAATATGCCAACTTCTAGAAATAGTGAACAATTACAATGTAGTTCTGATGAATAGTGATGAATCCGTAATGGTGGTACAAACTACAGCGTTCGATACTCGTAATTGGCGTGCGGGAAGGCCAATACTTAAATTTGTGCAGAATCAGCAATCTATTTGCAACTCCATTCTTTTTATGGATAACTTTAAGTTCAGCGCTAAACTGCAGGAAATGTTCCTCGACTATGGGAATAATAAGGCAATTGAAACAGACAACTAACAATGTTTATTGTCAATTTTATTATTCGCGCAAATTGAAGTTAATGCTAACTATTTGTTAGTGCTCTCAAAATAACAGCATTTACATACTCTGATGGGACCCATGTAAACGAGTGATGTTTTTCTAATATTATGTGTGTATAATGTAAAATGAGGCAACAATCGAATGGTTTTAAAATGTTTATTAACAATGCGTTTCTTTACTTTTCAACACGTGACAAATGATTTTGTCATGCCGAAACCATGGTTGAATACAAGAATTCTTGAAAATTAATTGAATTAATTTTCCAAGTCGAAAATGTCGACCATGCAAATCAGACGCTTGATCGTGCAAAAGTTGTATTCTGTGTCGAAAAATGCACCTGAGATACCACATACCACACACACACAACACGACAAAGAGCTTTAAATTCCATACATTTATATAAATCCTGATACGAATTGTTACAGCACGTTTACATGCAAATGCTTTAGCCGGTTTACCCGAGATTATTGACCAACCTCCAATAAATTGTACCGTATGTTTTCCATAGCAAAATGTGTGGTGATTGACATTTATCAGGGTTAACCCGGATAAAGATTTGTATATATAAAAGTACCTCTATCATCAGGATAGAATTAAGAGGATAACAATCACAATCAATTTGACTTGATTAGTTGGCCAATTACAACAGTTTACCCGGATAAAAACGCTGTATGCAAAAGCGTTGTTAGACGACACATACACACATTTTAAGACAACTTCAGAAAATAATTTACGTTGCTGCGTATCCTATTTTCGGCAATAGCTTGGCAATTCTAAAAATTTCCAGATATCAAATGTTTATTTGCATATCTACCTGAATTAGATAATTTACATATTAAATTCTTGCGTGATTTCACCATTTGAATTTAATGTTCGAAACTTTGCATACATTAACCAAATATGATTCTGGCGAAACGTGTTTTAAGTTATTATCGATTTCAGAATTTAAAAACATCATTTCTTTCCTAAATTCATTTGCATATATGAAAGGCAATACAATTTGAATTGGAGGCAATACTCATTTAAGACCATACAACGTGTATAAATTCCTGATCAGACTATAATTATAAGACTATTTGTACGTGTCCGTCGGTCTGTGGTACCCTAACTATTAAGCGATTAAACCCATAGATAAAAATGTTTCTGATAATCATTGTGGTCTGTTCCAGAACTACATGACCGTAAAAGTTTTCAATTCGTTTACCTATCTTTTGTCGACATCCGGGTTTTGGTATAACCCCCTATAACGGTACCACCCGATTTCTTAATGTCAAATAAAGGTATAGGCTAAAGAGTTTTTATGTTTAGCACTACATGGTTGATCATTGGGACAGTAAATTCACTCGACTTCGAAAACAATTTATCTATTATTTTTCTACTTAAGTTTTATATTTTTATATTCCACGACATAGTTCGGTAATGTTAATGTAAGCGAAGTCACTTTCAATTAATAAATAATAATAAATCATGAAAATATTCAATATTATGTATTTTGAGAGAATTGAGTGAATAGACTTAATCTCTCTCACAGAAGTCGGGCGGAGCCGACTTTATGATACCCTACACCACTTTGCATATTTATTAGAGCTTCACATAACAAATAAAAGTTTTAATGGGGAATTTGTGAGAATTAAATCATACCAACTGTGATTATAGTACTAATTAAAAGTCCAAAGGAACTAATATATGGGAGGAATATCCTCCTCTGAACCAATTTCTACTAAATTTGCCGAGACATTCAATTCATCAATTCGGGCTTGTATTATCCATTTGATGCACAATTCAGGTATCTCTGAGCTGTATTTGATATTTTCCTCCGAATATTGTTGCTACGCAGTCCATAATACGGTCATGCAGGGCAAATTCAACAAATCAGATGAATAATATGTATGGGAGCTATATCTGAACTGATTTCCACCAAATTTGACATACTGGTTTCTAGACTTAATTTGGTCGTAAGTGCCAAATTACACGTTTGGTGCACAATAAAAGGCAAATCGGACGAAGATATATATGGGAGCTATATCCAAATATAAACCGATCTCGATAAAATTCATCAAGGGTATTTCTGAGTTGAATTTTTTATACTTCCCCAAATATTGTTGTTACAGAGTGCATATTACGGCTGCGGAGGACAAAAATAACAAATCGGATGAACAATATATGTGGGAGCTATACATAATTTTAGAAGGATTATCTCCAATTTCAATAGGTTCGCAATAACTGTGACCTGTCCTTTGTTTACAGAAATACATGAACAGGCGGACATGCATAAATCGACTCAGAATGTGATTCTATGCAGATCATCAAAAGGAACTATGGGTCTATCTCGTTTCCTTTTGCCTGTTACAAACAAATGCACAAAGACATAATACCCTGACCACCTTGTGGTGTAGGGTATAAAAAACAGATGAGACAACTTTTTGATCATAGATCATTTATTTGTATATGGTAAAACTTGTAAGAGAGGAAAATGTGAAATCAGCTCTTAGAGAACTAGTTGCCCAGAAAGTACGACGACGGGAAACGACGAAATCATATCCTTCAAATGAAGATTTTGCCATTCATAAGCTGGAATCAGGCTAATAATTTTTACTTTGCCAAATTTATCAAGGAAAAGTTACGCCACATTTACATGTTTTATTTGCCTTAAAGTTTTTATCCGATAAGAATTCGGGTAGATGATCAGATTTCTAGTAAAAAGTTTTAAATATGCTAATAGTAGTAGGTCCTTTCATGCTCTGGAACATGTCTTGTAATATAATTAGAATTGTTCAAAATACTGTTGTTCCAAAGTTTAAAACAACATCCACATAGAAATTTGTTGGTAGAAATGTAAAACGAAATTAAACAAACTTTCTTCGGCTTAAAAGTAAAATTTAATTTTGTTAAATTTCCTTGTTAATTAATAGCTGTTCGTAATAAAATTGATACTTATATAAATGCCAACTAATTATCGGTACTTGCTGTAACGTTGTATAACTTCAATACCTTAAAATTCTCAACAAATGTTGCTAAAAATTGTCGAACAACTTTATTAAGTTAAATTTTTCCAGTGTAAATTTTGCAAAATCTCAGCAACTTTATCTCAATATTATCAGGCAACGTCCAGCAACAATTAGTACAAATTATTAAAGTGTAAAACACACCTAAGTGGTAGAAAAAAACATAACGATAACATCAAAATTTCCTCATCATAATTCGTCAGTAAATTAGAGAAGAGCATGCAATATTCTCCAACAGGTTTACCCAATACCCGACTTATTGTGCAAAAATTCAAACCTTCTAACCTGGTAAAATGTTCCGTAAGGGTAATCAAATAAAATCAAGGAACATTTTTAAAAATTCTCCTTCCAAATTCCAATTCCACACTTTCATATATATCTGCTATTGGTTTTTATTTTCAACTTTCAAAAGAAAAAGAAAATTAGTTTTGCCTATTTTGAAATTGTTAAATCTTACAAGTGTTTACGTTTGACGTACTCGTATTTCGTTAACATTCATGCAAATACATGTTATTAACATAAGTGATGAAATCGTCGAAGGCGTATTGGGTAGGTAGGTATTGGGTAGGTAGGTAGGTAGCCTAGTGGATTTAACTATAAGTGAATGGCGCAAAAACTGGGTGTTCCAGGAAATTTTAAAAATCAGATTTATTGTGTCAACCAGCAGAGAAAGTCCTAAAGTCTGGCGGCGCCGACTTTATGATACCCTATACCACTTTGCTAATTTAATAGAGCTCCACATAACAATTAAAAGTTTTTATAGGAGAATTCAATCATACACGCTATGATTATAATAATAATTTAAAGTTCAAAGGACTAAATATGCCGAAGCATTTGTATCTTTTAAATTCGGACTTGTATTGCCTATTTGGTGCAAAATTAATTTGAAATCGGAACTATATCCAAATCTGAACCGATCTCAATAATATTTGGCAAAGATATTTGTGAACTGTATTTGATATATTTCCCTGAATATCGTTGTTACGGAGTGCGTATTACGGCTGTGGGTAACAAATATAACAAATCGGATGAACAATATGTATGGGAGCTATAGCTATATCTGAACCGATCTTCACCAAATTTGGCATACTACCTTCTAGACTCAATTGGTCGCATGTGCCAAATTCCATCCCATTTGGGCAAATATCAGACGTTTGGTGCACAATAAAAAGCAAATCGGACGAAGATATATATGGAAGCTATATCTAAATTTTTAGCGATTATCTCCAATTTCAATAGGGTTCGTCCTTGGGCCAATCAAATGATTTGTGCACAATTTCATCTCAATTGGATAATAAATTCGACCTGCGTTTTGTTCACAAGAATACATGAATAGGCCGACGGACATTCGGACTGACATTCATAAATCAACTCAGAAACTGATTCTATGGAGATCCTCAAAAGTAACTATGGGTCTATCTCGCTTCCTTCTCCATGTTACAAACAAATGCACAAATACATAATACCCTTACCACTATGTGGTGTAGGGTATAAAAATCGTTTACATTTTGTTGGCTATTCGTTTACTTTTTTTCAGTGATTTCAATTACATTAATACATTTTGACATCGAATTGGGTAGTCGGCTGGCTTGTAAAGGAGCACCATGAGTAGATGTGCTTGCTTTAGCTATAATTTGTAGCAATTTGTAGAGATTATTGCTGGATTTGTGCAAAAAATCATAAGTTTCAAATAAGGATATCTTGCAATTTTTCTTTAATTTACCTTGTCCAATTTAACTGCATAGAAAACAATTTCACATCTCTGATTTGTGAATTTGGATGAATGGATTTATGAATACACATTTTGGCAATGAGATTTTAACATTTTTAAAACAAAAAGTTTTTGAAACCCCATTTCATTTTCATTTATTCCATGAAATCCCTGATAGAGGATCATTTTTATGCAATCATGCTGAACAAAGCTACTAGCGTGGGGCAATCGCGTTCACTGAGCGGATCACTTTATCGCGTTTATTTTCTTCAACCTCGTTCTTTAGTTCCAAATTGTATTATTTGTTCGGTTTCTGTTGCTCTAGTGTAAACTTATGTTTACATACAAATATCGCTATGTAATTTACGACATCTTTTTAAATATTTAGGTACCAGATAAGTACGCAGATTACCGTTATCGTCTGACTGCTACCTAACAACATCGTACTGGATTTACATACAATTTTTAGGGGATTAACGGATATACATGAACCATTAGAATAACTTTAACGGCTGTTTCCCATAGCCAAATGCATAACGATCAGGCAATTATAAAATTTAGTTGTAGCGATTATCTAAGATATAAAGATAATGTTCGCAAAAGGATTAGTGGTGGTGATAATTGGATTAAATCTAACTGCATTACTTTGGCTTGTTCTATCCGTGATCTAGCTTTTAGAGTCTATCTAAGTGACAAGAGTCGGGAGAATTGGAAAATTTTTTGTAAGTGCCGTAATAAGGCGAAATCTGTTATCCGACGCGAACGCAGACGATTTTACTATCGGAAATTTAACGTATTGGGATCATCGGCCCTCTGGCGCTTTTTGAGGAGTTCAGGTTGCATGAGGGAAGATTTTGATTTTGATATTGATGTTAATGTTGCAAATGCATCGTTTATTGGTTATAACTTGCAGGTCAATGATAATATGCCGGAGTTTACTGGATCATAGGCTGGGTTCTCCTTTAGTTGTGTTCATGTTGATGACATTTTTATAGCGCTATATAAAATCAAATCTAAATCTATTGGAGTAGATGGTATACCGCCCGATTTCTTGAAGCTCATTTTTCCATACATTTCTGATTACGTTTTGGACGCGTTTAATTATATTTTCATGACATCTGCGTACCCGCTTTTGTGGAAGACAGCTCGTGTGGTCCCAATACTTAAAGTAGTGTTGTAAGCAGCCCTGACGAGCTTAGACCAATATCTATTCTTCCAGTGCTTTCTAAAGTTTGTGAACAAATTATGAAGGTTCAAATATTATCACAAGTAAGGAGATATATTTATAACGGGCAGTTTGCTTTCCGTAAAAATCACAGTGCAACAGGATTGTTACTCTATATGACTGATGAGATTAGGGGTAATTCAAATATGAACAGGAATACAGTAGTGGTGTCTTTAGATCTTACTAAGGCATTTAATTCGGTATCTCATCCTATGTTGATTAGAAAGCTTAAGAATGATTTTAATTTTTGTGATACTGCTTGTAAGCTTATTATGTCTTATTTGAGTGATAGATCGCAATTTGTCTCTTATAACGGGATATCTTCTGAAATACTTTCTCTTACTTGTGGTGTGCCACAGGGTTCGGTACTGGGTCCGTTGCTGTTTGTCCTCTATGTGAATAGTCTTGCTGAGTGTTTTAGTGGGTTAAGTTGTACGCCGGTTTTATTTGCGGATGATGTGTATCTTATTTTGAAGGATGATACGCCTTCCCCAGCTGCCTTTGAGAGCAGAATAAATAGTTGCCTTGCTAGGTTTAATCAGTGGTCTTCAGACAATTCACTCTTCACAATAAACACTCTTAAAATAAGAGCAATGATGTTTGGAAGTCGTGTGTATGATCTTAACATTACTTTGGATCGGAATCCAGTAGTGTTTGTTAGCAAGCATAGAATGTTAGGTATTTTGGTTGATGACAAGCTTTCAATTGAATCTCATGTTGACACTGTTCAACGTAAAGTCTTTGGAATTATTCGCAAGCTCTACTTAACTAATATGTATGTTCCTCAGTGGGTTAGAAGACGATTGGCTACTGCACTTCTTATGCCTCATGTAAATTGTGGTTTAGAGATATTTTCTGGTGCGATTTATCGAGTTTCCTGTAGGTTGCGACGTATTGTTAACTCTATTGTACGATTCGTCTTTGGTGTGAAAAGGCGTGAGCACATTTCGGGTTATGTTGTGAGTTTTTTGGGCGCTGATTTTGAACGATATATTTGTAGTAGGATTTTAAGTGCATTTTATAAGATTGTGAAAAATGGTGTACCTGTTTTGCTAAATAATATGTTTAGCTTTAATATGTCTTCTAGGACAACTCAGATTTTTATACCTAGGATATTTAACACTACTTTTGAGAAGTCTTTTGTGATACGTGTTGCTAGAATATGGAATTATTTGCCTGTTGAACTTAGAATTTTTTCACAGTCCAACAATGCGTTTCGCTTAAAACTGTTGAATCATTTGAGATTACTTCGTTGAAGGGAGACGTGGTTGTAATATTACTGTACTTTTTTTGTTTAATTATCTTTTGAAAATTTTTCTATTGTGCCTTTTTTGTGAGCTTTTATTATTAAATTCTTTGATGGCGGTGGCATATATTTTTTGTATTGTTGCTTATGGTATATAGATGCATATTGTCCTTTTTTTTAGTATTTTTTGTAGTTATGGCTGGGGAGCCAATTATATATGAGATTTTGTTATTGATATTGTTATTAGTTTTAAGTTTACTCAGGAATATTTTATATTGTTAATACTATTTATTGGCCTTGAAGGCTTTGGTATTATGGAATGGAAATTGAATAAATAAAAATAAATAAATAAATACCTGTACACTTACAGTGCAGTACATATATAATGTGAACCCACATATATATTAATCGAACCACTTTTCCTATTTACAGATCATATTATTATGCGTTGTTGCGTATGTTGCAGCTGATGTCAAACATCTGACAGATAATAATGTCGACTTGTTCAAATACAACCCCAGTGATGTGTACACCCTTCCGGAAGATATTGACGACGATAAACCAGCAGTCGTGTACAGTGGCGACGTAATGAAAGCTAAAGTAGATAAATTGCAAAATCTCAGCGGAAACAAGAAATTCAAATTAGAGTACGTAGATAAAACAGATAATGAGAACGCGATGCCAATACGTTGCTTTATTGTTTTAGATTGAAAACACAAAACGGTATCGAGGTAGCCAGTGTTGGCAAATTGAAGGATGACAAGACATTCGTTGTAAGTGGTTCGTACTCCTTTACCGGTGCGGACGGTAAACGCTACAAAACAAGATACACAGCTGATGAATTCGGCTATCACCCCATCACAGAACTTGACTTGGATATTCCAGAGTAAGTCGCCCCACACGCATACAAATACATTGAAAATCTGCCTAACACTTCTATATGCTCTTGCCATTTCACAGACCTCAGCCTCTTGATAAGAACGCAGGAAGTCTTAACAACAAGTTTGGCTTGGACAACAAGAGAAACCGATTCCAATTCCTAAATAATGAATTACAACCTGAGCCATCGAGAGGTAGTGGCCAAAGTGGAGATGACTACAGCTATGGAGAAGGTTACGACTACCAGCCACCAAGGTAAGTCCTTAGTTGTCAACATGTTACACAAGGGGACTCACTTACACTCACACATCTTTTACTTTTACAGTCAGCCCTTGATATCGGATCCATCCCGGCTATACCTTCCAGTGCAATAAAGAAACCCCATTCACTTTAGTCTCTAAGTCATCCCCCATATCACCTTTAGAGAATGATTTGCTATTTAACAGCAAATCAAAAAGGCTTCTTACACCCAAAAAAAAAAAAAAAAATATTCAAAACACATATGTACACATTACAAAACATATTTTAAGAATATCAAATAAAAATTACAAACATATTTAATTTAAAGTGATATTAGAAATAAAATCAAAATTGGATTAATATATTAGCGAGACGCACGCAAGGTCTATGAACAAGTCAAATATTACCAAATTAAATGACAAAAATCTTGGCGCAGGATTAACATATTTCTGGTAGACAGTCACTCGCGAACGTTGTTAAAAAACACTAAACATTCATTTTAATGAATGATATTTTTATACCCTCCACCTTGGAAAGGAGGGTATATTAACTTTGTCATTCCGTTTGTAACATCCTTAAATATTCGTCGTAGACCCCATAAAGTATATATATTCATAATCAGCATAAAATTCTAAGTCGATTTAACGATGTCCGTCTGTCTGTCTGTCCGTCTGTCTGTCTGTCTGTCTGTCCGTCTGTCTGTTGAAATCACGATACAGCCCACATTATTTGACGTAGAGCGCCAAAATTTAGCAGAGCAATTGGTATTGTGTCTAGGATGGTTGGTATTGAAAATGAGATATATCGGTCCACGTTCTGGTATAGTCCCCATATAACGGTACCTCCCGATATTCGGTATTTTGATGATTTATGCCACATTATTTAACGGATTTGTCTGAAAATTGGTATTTGTAGGTCATAACGGATCCCTGTACGTGTGGCAAAACATTGCATGTATAGGTCCACGTTTTGGTATAGCCCTCATATAATGGTACCTCCCGATATTCGATATTTTGATTATTTTTGCCACAGTTTTTAATGGATTTGTCTAAAAATTGGTATTTGTTGGTCATAATGAGTCCCAGCTCCGGTGGCGAAACATTGCATGTATGGGTCCATGATTTGGTATAGCCCCCATATAACGGTACCTCCCGATATTCGGTATTTTGATGGTTTTTGCAACATTTTTTCACTGATTTGTCTAAAAATTGGTATTTGTGGGTCATAATGGGTCCTAGTTCGTGTGGCGAAACATTGTATGTATAGGTCCACGTTTTGGTATAGCCCCCATATAACGGTACCTCCCGATATTCGGTAATTTGATGATTTTTGCCACATTTTTTTCACGTATTTGTCTGAAAATTGGTATTTGTAGGTCATAATGGGTTCAAGCTCCGTTGGCGGAACCTTGCATGTGTAGGTCCACGATTTGGTAGAGCCCCCATATAACGGTACCTCCCGATATTCGGCATTTTAATGGTTTTTGCCACATTTCTTCTAATGTTTCCTTTACCCTAAGGTGGAGGGTATTAAAAGTTTGGCCCGGCCGAACTTAATGTTTTTTTTACTTGTTTTATTTTGAAACATGATCACAGTAACGAATTTTGACCGTAGAATTGGTAGCCAGATGTGCTCACGCAAGGTGAGCCCATTAAGCGGGTCGTGTATGCACAACGAAATGCTGCCAGTGTGAATGTGTCATAATTTTTGTTTATGTATTCATACTATTAATAAACAATTGCAATTGTTAATTTTGAAAATACAGATGAAATAGCTGGTCTCATCGGACGATCCGATGGATTTACTGTGTAACCTGATCATAGACCATGGAAATATGAATTGTACAATTCATATTTCAAATTCATGGAAATATGAAATATGAATTGTACTAGAACTGTACCATGATCAGAAAGAGAAACAAACGGAAATTCGAAAATTATTTGCAATAGAAATAATACGTTATAGCCAGAATATACGAAGCTGTCTTGTAGGTAGCCTGGCTGTAACTGTCTTGTTGTAGCCTATGTTTACCTTCTATGCGGAATTATTTTACATCAAACCGGATTTAATAAAACACATTATTTGTATTTCCCTTTCCTTCTATTATGACGCAAATAGTTGACGACAATTCGTAATTTAGCTCAACATCTATCTACAGGGCGAGATAAAAAAACTGCAACAAAGTCAAAAGCCATAATTTTTACATTTTTATACCCTCCACCATACTATGGAGGGTATATTAACTTTGTCATTCCGTTTGTAACTCCTCGAAATACTCATGTCAGACCCAACAAAGTATATATATTCTTGATCAGCGTAAAATTCTAAGTCGATTTAGCGATGTCCGTCTGTCTGTCTGTCCGTCTGTCTGTCTGTCTGTCCGTCTGTCTGTCTGTTGTAATCACGCTATCTTTCGAATGAATTGAGATAGATGGCTAAAATTTTGCACACATGTTTATTTTTCCAGTAGGCAGGTTAAGTTCGTAAATGGGCCATGTAGGTCCACGTTTTCATATAGCCCCCATATAACGGTACCTCCCTATATTCGGTATTTTGATGATTTTAACGACATTATTCACGCGAATTGTTTCAAATTTGGTATTTGAAGTTCGTTATAGGAACTACAGTCTGTGCCAGAAAATTGTCTGTGCGGGTCCAGGTCTTCATATAGGCCCCGTATATCAGTACCTCCCTATATTCGGTATTTTGATGATTTTAGCGACATTATTCACCGGAATTGTTTCAAAATTGGTATTTGAAGTTCGTAATGAATACTACAGTCTAAGATAGAAAATTGTCTGTGCAAGTCCATGTCTTCGTATAGCCCCTATACAACGGTACCTCCCGATATTCAGTATTTTGATGATTATAACGACATTATTCACGCGAATTGTTTCAAATTTGGTATTTGAAGTTCGTTATAGGAACTACAGTCTGTGACAGAAAATTTTCTGTGCGGGTCCAGGTCTTCGTATAGGCCCCATATATCAGTACCTCCCTATATTCGGTATTTTCATGATTTTACCGACATTATTCACCGGAATTGTTTCAAAATTGGTATTTGAAGTTCGTAATGAATACTACAGTCTAAGATAGAAAATTGTCTGTGTGAGTCCATTTTTTCGTATAGTCCCCATATAACGGTACCTCCTGATATTCGGTATTTTGGTGATTTTAACGACATTATTCACGGGAATTGTTTCAAATTTGGTACTTGAAGCTCAAAATGGATACTACACCCTAAGACAGAAAATTGTCTGTGCAGGTCCATGTCTTCGTATAGCCCCCATATAACGGTACCTCCCTATATTCGGTATTTTGATGATTTTAGCGACATTATTCACCGAAATTGTTTGAAAATTGGTATTTGAAGTTCGTAATGAATACTACAGTCTGTGACAGAAAATTGTCTGTGCGGGTCCAGGTCTTCGTATAGGCCCCATATATCAGTACCTCCCCATATTCGGTATTTTGACGATTTTAGGTACAATACCCACCGAAATTGTTTGAAATGTGGTATTTGAAGTTCGTAATGGATGCTACAGCCTGTGACAGAAACCTGTCTATGCTGGTCCAGGTCTTTGCACAGCTCCAATTTAACGGCACCGCCTTATATACGATATTTTGATGATTTTAGCTACATTATTTACCGTTTATTTCAAGTTTCCAATTTGAATATGGTAATGGCTTATGACAAGCAATGCCTATGTATGTCCACGTCGTATAGACCCCAATATGACGGCTATATTCGGTATTTTTAAAATTTTAACAGAATTTTTTAAGGATTTTATTTTATAAAAATTTCCAAATTCGTTGCAAAAGGTGGAGGGTATTAAAAGTTCGGCCCGGCCGAACTTAGTGCTTTTTAACTTGTTTTTAATTTTATTGAATGAAAGCAATAAATGGCGGAAATAGCATCACATTTTAGATTAAGTTAAGATTTCTTCGAATTGATCACCGTTGACACGAATTATGGCATTGGTATTTTTTAGTGTCAACCTTGCTTTCCAAAATACTCGAGGCCCAATAGTCCAACGGTTTGTAAACAAACAAAATTATCGTGTTTACTTGCCAAAGAGGTCAGCTGAAAATGTGCACCTTAGGTTCGCCACCAGAAATCAAGTGGCGGCCATTGTGATGGTGTGCGCCGCCATAACAGCCGATGGTCGCTCTCCGCTCGCTTAAAGCCTTGGGCACGCAAACATTTTGGCCAATATAAGCAACATCGCACTCAGCACGCGCCACCCAAGAACAGTTACAAAATGAGGTTATTCGCTTTATTTCCAGCGCACAATGGCCACAAAAATCTCCGTATACCAATCCGTTGGACTATTTTGTCTGGAATATCTTGGAAAGCAAGGTTGCCACTAAAAAATACCAAAGTGTCGATCACCTCAAGCAAGCGCTTCGCCGGGAATATAGCGCAAAGCAACATTCGGGCAGCGTGTAACGGTTTCATTGGCCGTTTGAAGGCCATAATTCGTGCCAAAGGTGACCAATTCGAATTAGTCTAAAGTTATTCTAAAATTTGATGTTATTTCCGACATTTTTTGCTTTAATTCAATAAAATTAAGAAAAAAATGTAAAAATTATGGCGTTTGACTTTGTTGCAGTTTTTTATCTCACCCTGTATTACATGTAAGGTATCGGCAAAGATAAGTGTTGCACTGACAAGCCAGAGACAATTGACGCCTTAAAGGACAAATTTCGTGAAGCCGTGAAACGCGGCTGCACACAGTCGATCAATAATGTGCTTAAAAATTGGGCCGATCGTACACAACCATTGGCCAGCCGAGGCAATCGTTTGAACGAAATTATTTCCCATTATTAATCCCAAAAAAAAAGGAAATTTTAAGTAGTTTTTATAGCAATTTCCAAACAATACTAATTTAGCGGAACATGTTGTATTTTAAATAATAATTCAACGTACAAAAAAAACTTGTATAATTTAAAGCAGTTATAATTTGAATCAGAGGAAATTTCCACCGAATTTTGTAGTTTATTAAATAATTGTTCTGTTCCAGTACCTGCAAGTATCTACTAGTTTTGCAATTTTCTTTGATATTATACAGGGAAAATCGGTTAAGAGAGTAAAAACTTTTACATTCTTCAGTTCTGGAACAGACCAAATGTTTATTTATGATAATTTTCAATTTTAGTTAAAACAAGTAAGCAAAGGCTACAGTCGATCGGGGCCGACCGTTGAATACCCTACAACACTATAATGAACCATACAGTTTATATAGACGAGATACTCGAAAGAATTCCACAAGATATTATGACAAATAATAATAGAAAACCATCAGGTTTCGTTCTCTAATTTTCGAATAATAGCAACTTAAACTAATTTGCTCATTTCCAATTTATTGGTAGATGTTGCACGTAAATGGTCTTCCTAGATCTGGAATCAATATTTCCCAAAGACCTATAATCTCTCAGAAGTGGCAAAAGAATAACATTTTCGTATTTTGTCTACAAAAGTTGGCAAACTATTTCACACATTGAATATTTTTGGATGGCTATCCAAAACTGCTTGGCTTTTGCAATGTCCGGTAACCCCCATTCAAATGTTCGTGAGGATCGGGCGATAATTACGACCTGCTGACAATTTTGCAGTTTGTGGTCCATTTCATCCCCTTAATATATGACGATCATCTCCCTCATCTTATCCCCATGCAAAATTTCGGATCGGGCCATAAATGCGATCTGTATATGATATCCTAACTACTTAGTTTTGTAAGTTGTAGAAACATTACCAAATGTTTGATTCAAAATAAAAATATGCCAAAAATATGACAAAATTGAAAAAATATGAGACAATGTTACAAAATCGATATTTTCATCTTTAGAGAGATATTTTTATGCGATTTTTTTAGACGTTTTATCTTTCCTGCTAGGGGGCCATTCAGAATTAATGAGAACTGTCGAAATCAGTTCAGCCGTTCTCGACATATAAGAGATCTTTCGAGCATATCTTCTTTGATAGTCATATATATCGCACATATTTTGCTATATATCCGATTTGTTGGATGTTAACATCAATGTAAAGATCAGAAGTAACCTTGTCATGGCTTTGTGATTTAGCCGGGATTTAAAATATTCGCGGTTTAATGAAAAATTTTTGAATTTTTTCAACACAAAAGATATGGTCTATTTTACCCGCTAAATATTATCCCATGACCATCCAAATTGGTAGGCTTCTTCCCCGCCCTAAACTCTAATTACTGCAAAATCCGACATTTTTTCAGTATTTGGTCCATTTCAACCCCTTAACATTTGGCTATCATCTCCAAAAGAAATAGGCTTCTATTCTGACCCTAACCCCACCTTCGTGCAAAATTTCGTAAGAATCGGGCCATAATTGCGACCTGTAGCGTGATTACAAATTAACATGGACAGACGGACAGACGGACGGACGGACGGACATACATAGCCAGATCATAGCCTATATGGGAAACCAATATTTCGAGGTGTTACATAAATGCTGGCCCAATCAAACTTATAATACCCCCAACACATAGTGTTGTAGGGTATAAACATAATGTATCAGAATGTCGACTTTTGCCTGTTATTATGCATTTTATGAGAGATAAAATTATTCAAAATGTTGGCCCTTAGTTGGGGAGGTACTTGAGAGAGAAGACTGATATCGCCCTAGCACTGATATGGTTATTGGGATGCACAGAGTTTGAACAAAATTGGATGATCTGTGTTTGTTTCATTTGGAAAACTATTTTCTTTGAAATTGTTGACCTTTTTGTGGTAGGTACCAGTAGGATTGGGCCAATACTGCTTATCTACGAACCCGATCTAAGTTTTCTAAGCCCCCGATTTGGCTTAGAAAACTTAGATCGGAGAGTTATCGTGAGCATCAAATGGATGGACGGACAGACACCTCTAGATCGATTTCAAATGTCATGAAACGGATTTGGTCCGAAGAGACCTAGGGTCTCGAACCGTTGTTACGATGAAACACGTTTTGGCCGTATCAAATTTTATACCTATCAATACATTGTACAGGGCGTGATAAAAAACTGCAACAAAGTCAAACGCTATAATTTTTTAATTTTTTTAAACTTTATTGAATGGAAGCAAAAAATGTCGGAAATAGCATTAAATTTTGGATTAAGTTTAGATTTGTTCGAATTATGGCCTTCAAACGGTCAATGAAACCGTCACACGCTTCCCGAATGTTCCTCTGCGGTATTTTGGCACATTCCCGAAGCGCTTGCCAACCTTGCTTTTCAAAATACTCCAGACACAATAGTCCAAAGGATTGGTATCCGGAGATTTCGGAGGCCATTGTGCGCTGGAAATGAATCGAGGAACCTTATTTTTAACCATTTTTTGGGTGGCGCGTGCTGAGTCTTGTTGGAATGTACAAGGTATGCGGCCAAAATGTTTGGTGTCCAAGGCTTTAATACACCCACCAGAATATTTTCGCGATATTTTCTCCAAGTTTCACCACATGAGCAACGTCGAAGTGTTCAGAGCAAACAGAAGACGTTGTTTTAAATTCAACCGGCAAACGTTACTCCATTCTGCCCTCGACACTTTATCCTTTGAAACCGAAGAAAATGTACCCCTTCCTGGAACCCCCTTCTTTCTGCATATTTGGAAAATTCTCAGTTTCAAATTAACAAATTTTCATTTCAAAATATTTTTTGACAGAAAACTTGGTCGTCAGATAGTCTTACTGGCCGACCTTATATAGGCCTTGGTATGGACAAAATATTTGAGAGATTTAGTTTGGCGATCAACCAAATGTTTTTAATTATGTCACAGCGGGTTCATGGATCATCTCTCCAAAAAATTCACAAGCAATGAATGAATCAGGAATTTAAATTCAGTTGGAGTGCGGGTGTTACATTCCTAAATTATGGGCGATGTCCGACCATTCACTAATTTGTATGCTTTGCTTGTTTTAAGTCTTTCCAATGGTTGATGTATCCCTCCGCTCTATTAAACTGTTTATTTTCTTATCCTCCGCCATAGTATGAATGGTACAATAATACCAATGAGCAGGTTAAGTTTTAGGAATGCAATAAAGACATTTTATCATATCATGTTTGGTTTTGCTCAAATTGCCTGTTATTTGGCGTATTTTTTTGCAATAAGGAAACCTTCTTAAAAACATTTTCAGGTGTGTATCTATTGCTTAGTATACCCCTCACATAAAGACCTTGTTCGATATTCGGTATTTTGAAACTTTTCAACCAAACTTTATTCCCAGGGGATTTAGAAACAATAGGGGCACAATTTTTGTAAAGCAATCTCATTAGGAGTTGCAAAGTTACAAACCATATGATTGTCAATTACACCATATTGAATACACCTTGCTACAGTCTGGGACAAAAAATTCCGTAAGCAGGCCCACGTCTTCGTATAGTCTCCATATAGTCGGCTAGGACAATATGTTTTACTATTTGAAGACAATCGTATATAAATGCTTAGAAGTTTTGTTTTCACTGTCACTTTTACCCATTTTCGCAAGATATCATATTTTTATACACTCCACCTTGAAGGATATATAGAATTTGTCATTCCATTTGTAACACCTCTAAATATTCGTCGTAGACCCCATAAAGTATTTATGTATATTCATGATTAGCATAAAATTCTAAGTCAATTTAACGAAATCCGTCTGTCTGTCTGTCTGTCTGTTGAAATCTTGATAAAGCTCACATTATTTGACATAGAGTTTTAAAATTTGGCAGAACAATTTGTATTTTATCTAGGATGGTTGGTATTGAAAATGAGATACATCGGTCCATGGGTTTTTGCTCAGGTGGCGAAACATTGTATGTATAGGTCCACGTTTTTATATAGCCCCCATATAACGGAAGCTCCCGATATTCGGTATTAACCTACAAACAATGGTGGACTCTGTCAAATACCTTGAAGTCTCGTGGTAAAGTTACTGGTATTCTCAATGCGGATGACCTCAAGAAACATTTTTGTTCTCTTTTGCAAAATAGTTATCACTCTGTAGATATGAGCTGGTGTTTACCGTACTTTGTGGACCCAATATTGGATTCTCCTTTTGAGTATTGTGAATTATATAACGTTGTCCGCAAGTTAAAAGCTGATAAATCGCCAGGTCAAGACGGCATTCTGTATGACTTTTATAAATACGCACCCCCACTTTTTCTGCACAAAATATTACATGTTTTCAATCACATATTTCTAAAGGAAGAAATACCCTCTGTAGTCTGTAGTGTTACCACTACTTAAGAAAGGTGATATAAATGTACCGGGCAATTACAGAGGACTATCACTTACTGGTTCAATGTGCAAAATCCTTACGTCTATTCTTTTAAACAGAATAAATTCCTGGCTGTCAACGCACAAGATTTTGAATGAATTTCAGGCCGGATTTAGAAAAGAATATTCGACAATTGATAACATATTCAATCATGTGAGTATTATCAACATAAGTCAACAAAAACATAGACAAACATACGCGTTCTTTGTCGACTTTTCTTTGGCATTTGACCTAATTCCGAGCAACTGCTTATTTTACAAACTTTCTACGATATTCATATCATGAAAGATTGTAACAACAATACAACTTTTATATAACCAAACACGAAGTAAGGTATGGGACGGTAATACGTACTCAGATTATTTTAAGGTGGAGTCAGGAGTTAGACAATGTTCTATATTGAGCCCTGTTCTCTTCTCCCTATATCTGAATGGCCTGCCAGAATTACTTCCTGGCGGTGTTGATGTCGCCAACACAAATGTTAAAATTCTTCTATATGCAGATGACATTGTTCTATTATCAGATTATCCTACAGGTTTACAGAGAATGATTGATGTACAGCAAGACTACTGTCAGAAATTGAGCGTAAAAGTTAACCTCTTGAAGTCCAAAATAATGATTTTTAGAACTGGCACTTCAATAACCAGAACATCGAACTTGTAAATTCTTATAGATATCTTAAGGTAGATATTAAGTATAATCTCTCATTTAAGAAGCACTTAACAAATAAACTATCGACTTCAAAAATTGCTATAAATTCAACGTATTAGAAAATATATCAAAAGTCTAAAAATTTCCAAAACTAACAAGTTAAATAGTTTGAATCCTGCTCTAAATCAATATTGTGTTATGCATCTCAGGTTTGCGGACACCAGAAGCATGATGATGTGGAAAAATTGTTTGGATTTTTCATAAAGAAAATGTTATACCTGCCTAAAAACATACCGAACTACATGTTGTATCTGGAAACTGGTCTAAATTCCATATTCTCTTCTACACTGAAAACACGTTTCACAAATAGATTTCCTCCAATCTTGGCTGAATAATCTTAGAACTGAAAATTTCATGGGCTAACGAATGGACAACCCTATGCCAAGACATAAATTATATACATCTCAACAATAGCATTCCACTATGCTTAAATTGGAAAGATGTCATTATGTATCTACACTCCAAAGAAAGAAAGAAAAGTAGCGTCACGAAATTCTCAGTTCCATGATTTGTACCCTTTGCTAGATTATATTGAGATCCCAAATCTTACTGCAAAATTTTCATCACGTGCAACCAGCCTAATCATAAAAGCTAGAGGCGATTTGCTTGACTTAAACTCGAAGGCATTTAAAGCCAATACCGATGAAATCTGTTCTCTATGTAATATAAACCAGCCTGAAAATACCTTCCACCCCTTTTGCCCAGTATTTAAAGTTTACAGAAAGAAATATTTTAATAAAATCTCAATGAATGTAGTTGAAGCAATAAGTATATTAAATGGTGTAGTTTTGTACTGTTAGCCTAATACTATAGCAAAGGCGTTGTGGGAAACAATCATATCCATCAATCAAACTCAACTGATTTTAATATAATTTGACAAAATATCTTCGATATTTCATTGAAATTGGTGGATTTTTTTTTTTTTTTGGATAAAATATACGAAATTGACGAAAAAATGGGAGGTATATCTAAACCTCAAACAATTTCAATATAATTTGGAAGATTAATTTTTATTTCACAACACATTCTGATATTCACTTTTTTCGAATTTCATTGGAATCGTGTTTGCTGCATCAAATATGTGAAATCGGCTGAAAATATATATAGGAGCTATATCCAAACCTCAACCGATTTCAACATAATGGATATTTCTTTGGACTAAATCCCGTCACATCTGCCACACATTCTGAATTTCCTTGGAATCGGACATACATATCGTGTTTGGTGCATAAAATACACGAAATCGGCCGTAATATATATATGGAACCTATATCCAAATCTGAAACGATTTCAATATAATTTGAAAATTTTATGTACTCAATTCCGTCTTTTATTCCAAATTTCATTGCAATCAGACATACATATCGTGTTTGGAGCATCAAATATGTGAAATCGTCCGAAAATATATGGGAGCTATATTTAAATCTTAACCAATTTCAATATAATTTGCAACATTTATTTCTGTACCAAATTCCGCCACACATTTTGAATTTCATTGAAATTGGACATACATATGGGAGTTATATCCAAATCTAAACCGATTTGAATATAATTTGACAAATTTATTTCTGTATCAAATTTAGTCACTCATGCCGAATTTCATCGAAATCGATCGTACGTATCGTGTTTGCTGCATCAAAAATGTGAAATCGCAGAAAATATATATGGGAGCAAATCCAAATCGGAACCTTCAATATAATTTGACTAATTTATTTTGGGATCAAAATCCCGTCACACATTCCAAATTTCATTGGAATCGAACATACATATCGGATTTGGTGCATCAAATAAACGAAATCGGTCGAAAATACATAAGAAAGCTATATCCAAATCTGAACCGATTTCAATATAATTTGGCAAATTTATTTTCTGATTAAATCCCGTCACTTATTCCAAGTTTCAATATAATTTGGCAAATTTGTTTTTGTTTCAAATTTCGTTACGCATTTCAAATTTGGAGACTGTATCTGTAATCGATCAATAGATTTTTGCATTTAAAATCTAAAATTTTGGGAGGTACCTCCGATATATCTCCTGTTCCAAGTCGAATTTCAAAAATTTATATAGCCTATGTTACTTTCAGGCGACGTTGTAGCATACTTGAAAATTTTCAGGAAAATCCGTTCTGCGGTTTTCGAGCCCATAAATTACAAACAAACATTTTCCTCTTTTATAGATATAGGTTATGGGTTCTACAACCGATGCCAAAACATTGTCCTTATTGGCCCTAGTCTTCCTAGTCACATTTACCAGTGAAATGATGTACAATTTGGTATTTAAGACTCGGAATAGATTACAATCGTTGTAGTATAAAATTGTCTATATAGTCTCCCGTTTTAGTATCCCCCCATATAACGGCTCCAATCAATCTCCTACCGATCTTAATGGTGTTTGTAGTTTAAAGTTAAACATTGATTACTTAATTACATTGATACTTTTGCTTTTTTCCCAATTGCGGAGGTTATTAGAAGTTTGGCCTGGCTGCATTAATGTCTTTTTACTTGTTGTTATTGAGGTGGTCACTGAAAATAATAAAGGTAAGAATACATAAAACGCATTTTTGACTCGCCTAAGTCATCAGCTGGCTTCAAAGGAACAAAGGAGTTTAGCTTTGACTTAGTTCGATTTTCTTCTTGTCTTTTCCGAAGAAGGCAGCCGATGACTTAAGCCAATCAAAAAAGCGTTTTATGTATTCTCACCTTAACATGACCGTCAACAAGCCTCAGCAGCTGGGACCTTTATATGTTTAAAGTACTCACTTTTTTCAACTCAAACAACAAATAAAATCGATATACAATTTTATAGACAATTGTTCCCACTCTATTAACTCCACAATGGAATAAGTACTACATATTTAGGTTAGTATAAAAGTCATATGATCAGTATTTACACGCAAAAATAGCCGGTCATAATATACTATATCCAATTTATACAAAAAACAAGTAAGCAAAGGCTACAGGCTCGAGCGGGGCCGACCGTTGAATACCCTACAACACTATAATAAACCATACAGTTTATATAGATGAGATACTCGAAAGAATTCCACAAGATATTATGACAAATAATAAAAGAAAACCATCAGGTTTCGTTCTCTAATTTTCGAATAATAGCAACTTAAACTAATTTGCTCATTTCCAATTTATTGGTAGATGTTGCACGTAAATGGTCTTCCTAGATCTGGAATCAATATTTCCCAAAGACCTATAATCTCTCAGAAGTGGCAAAAGAATAACATTTTCGTATTTTGTCTACAAAAGTTGGCAAACTATTTCACACATTGAATATTTTTGGATGGCTATCCAAAACTGCTTGGCTTTTGCAATGTCCGGTAACCGCCATTCAAATGTTCGTGAGGATCGGGCGATAATTACGACCTGCTGACAATTTTGCAGTTTGTGGTCCATTTCAACCCCTTAATATATGACGATCATCTCCCTCATCTTATCCCCATGCAAAATTTCGGATCGGGCCATAAATGCGATCTGTATATGATATCCTAACTACTTAGTTTTGTAAGTTGTAGAAACATTACCAAATGTTTGATTCAAAATAAAAATATGCCAAAAATATGACAAAATTGAAAAAATATGAGACAATGTTACAAAATCGATATTTTCATCTTTAGAGAGATATTTTTATGCGATTTTTTTAGACGTTTTATCTTTCCTGCTAGGGGGCCATTCAGAATTAATGAGAACTGTCGAAATCAGTTCAGCCGTTCTCGACATATAAGAGATCTTTCAAGCATATCTTCTTTGATAGTCATATATATCGCACATATTTTGCTATATATCCGATTTGTTGGATGTTAACATCAATGTAAAGATCAGAAGTAACCTTGTCATGGCTTTGTGATTTAGCCGGGATTTAAAATATTCGCGGTTTAATGAAAAATTTTGAATTTTTTCAACACAAAAGATATGGTCGATTTTACCCACTAAATATTATCCGATGACCATCCAAATTCGTGGGCTTCTTCCCCGCCCTAAACTCTAACTACATGCGAAATTCGGCGTCGATTGGTCTATAATTGCGACCTGTATAGCTACTGCAAAATCCGACATTTTTTCAGTATTTGGTCCATTTCAACCCCTTAACATTTGGCGATCATCTCCAAAAGAAATATGCTTCTATTCTGATCCTAACCCCACCTTCGTGCAAAATTTCGTAAGAATCGGGCCATAATTGCGACCTGTAGCGTGATTACAAATTAACATGGACAGACGGACGGACGGACATACATAGCCAGATCGACTCAGCTCGGCGAGCTATGAAGATACATATATACTTTCCTATATGGGAAACCAATATTTCGAGGTGTTACATAAATTCTGGCCCAATCAAACTTATAATACCCCCAACACATAGTGTTGTAGGGTATAATGACAAAAAATTATCGATTAACTACAATAGTCGCATTTAAATAGTAAACAAGTTAAAAAAGAGTAAAAAAGCAGTAAGTTCGGCCGGACCGAACTTTGCATACCCTCCACCATTTGGAACGAATTAGAAAAATTTCAAAAAATAAAATCCATTAAAAATTGTGTTAAAATCTTGAAAATATGGGAAGCTGCCAATATATGGGATTCTATATACACAATTACTTTTCAGGGGTTAAAGTGCTCACAAAGAACTCCTTGTGTGGATTTTCAGACAATTCCATTGAAAAATGTGGCTAAAATCGTAAAAATACCGAATATCGGGGGTACCGTTATATGGGGGCTATACGATATCGTGGACCTATATAGACAATTCTCTTTCAAGGGATAAAGTACTCATAAGGAACTTCTTGCGTGGATTTTCAGACCATTCCATTAGAAAATGTGGCTAAAATCATCAAAATACCAAATATCGGGGGGTACCGTTATATGGGGGCTATACGATAACGTGGACCGATATAGCCCATCTTCGAACTTGACCTGCCTGCAGACAAAAGAGGGATCTGTGCAAAATTTTAGCTGCCTATCTTAATTCGTTTAGACTGTAGCGTGATTACAACAGACGGACAGACGGACGGACATGGCTAAATCGTCTTAGAATTTTACGCTGATCAAGAATATATATTCTTTGATGGGTCTAAAATGATTATTTCGATGAGTTACAAACGGAATGACGAACTTAATATAAAACAAGTAAAAAAGTAGTTAAGTTCGGCCTGGCCGAACTTTTAATACCCTCCACCATGAAAAATGTAAAATTAAAATGGAATAATTAGTTTCCTTTCGATTTCAAAAGTACTTAGCTCCATCGCCACGCCAAGGCTTATTCCTTGATGGAGTAGTTTATGATAATTATGGTATAAGATTTTATCTAAAATAAAATTAGCCAATTAACATAAACCGAACATATATGCATTTCAATATAATTTATTATATCGAATATATACAATATAAAAATAAATCTAAACAATTCATAATTGCATTATATTATGAAGAAACATAAAAATGTATATGAAGTTTAAGATAAATAATTGAGGATAAATATTTGTTGTATGTGAATCGATAATGATTATAATATCAACGACATACGTATAAATTATCATCGCGTGATTATTATACCATCATGATGACTATGTATAGTGGAATAACTTTTACAGATAATCCCATGTGGCGCTATGTTAGTAAATGCCCAATCTATATGAGTTCCGTGCTTAGTTGTGCAAGAATTTCTATCCAAAAGTGGAAAAAATCCTTTGCTTACTAACAGAGTTTCCGTTAAATTCTGAGTACTCCGACGACAAATGTTGAAATCGCCAACTATAATAATTTTGTCGTTATTTTGTAGCAACAATTCTTCTATGGTTTCAGCAAGAATTTGACGAAAGGAACTCTCTGCAAAATTTGCATTTCTATACACTATCATTAGACATATACCTTTGTATTTCAAAACGATGTACTGCAAAGTCTTACATGCTTCGGAAAGATCCCTTTTCATAAGAACGCTGATATCTTTTACAATATTAGATCGACTTAATGTTATGATACCTCTCTTATTTCTGGTTCTTTCTTGAGGGTCTTTTACGCAGTCAATTCTGGCAATTTCAGAAAATCCCATTAAGTTGCAGCTTTCGTTTGGAAAGGACCATGTTTCCACCAAAAAAATAAAATTAGAATTCGTAATTGTATAATCTGTACAAATATCTTCTTTATGAGCGCGAAAACTTTGAATGTTTTGGAAAAATATTTTGAAATCTTTCTCAACCAATTCGAGAAACTCAAAATGAAGATTTAATTGTTTGGTGTTCCTTAACTTATCTAGTTCTATTTTAACTGGGTCGGAATCCTGAAACGATTTCGGTGGAATAAACGGTCCTACTATGTATAGGCCAGATGCATTTGTTGCTCGACTACAGGCAACATAAAGGGCGGCTCTGGTCATCCTACTTTGTGTGTGCACAGCAACCTTTGCGTATGTGGCACCTTGACTCTTGTGAATAGTGATTCCTTCTGCTACAACCAAAGGAAATTGACATCGTTCAATACAGATTTTATCATTTCGTTTAAATTGAAATGATCTACTACACTTCTCAACTGGTGTCCAAAGCTGTTCGGAACGATGAGGCTTCCTTCGCCGTGTTTCTCTACCAACAGTTTCATCTGAAAACAACAACCAAAGAAGTTTTGGGTTGGATGATTCCCGTTCAAATTCTATCTCCATTAGAACTCCACTAGCTCCATTGACTAAGCCGTCCGATGTGTTAATGTTTATTGTCATCATATACTTTGCTGATTGTTTTAATGTCAGCTCCCGGCATAGTCCTTGAGTCTCTGAAGTTTTCAATTTTGTAACTTGGTTTAATATGTTTACGGTTTGTGCAGGATTTAATGAATCACATTTAACAACGTCGCGCGCTCTTGATGCGAATGCTTCAGTAGGTATTTGGTGCAACTTCTGCGCATTGTAGTTATTTGCTTCTTCGTTTGATACAAACAAATGTATTGCATCCATTGGTATATCACTTGTGTCGCTTTTAATTCTGGATTTCATTATATCGACGTCTTCCTTTGTCATTATTCCATCAGACATTCTGCTTAGGGCTTGAGCGAACCTCAAATCTTCTCTTTGTCGCATTATTTCTGTCAGTTCATAGAAATGGAATAAATCCCATAATGTTGAACCTACTATAATTCCATACGGGTTTGCAGAATTGTCACTAAAAATCCACCTATCGCCAACTGGTGGAAGTTGTTTAAAATCACCAAATGCCAAAATAGAAATGCCACCAAACGCACTGGTTGTTTTAAAAATCTGCTTGAGACGAGCATCCAAATATCCCATCATTCTAGAACCAACCATTGAAATTTCATCGATAATTATAAGCTTTATATCGCTTAATTTTGTCAATATTGAATTGACGCTATCGCTGCTTAGAGGGCGCAGTTCGCCTGAGTACTGATTAACAGGCAGTGAAAACAATGCATGTAAAGTATATCCTCCAATGCCAAATGCCGCTTTTCCAGTTGGAGCTGTTAATAAGACCTTTGGTAAGTCGGGATTTACTCCAGGAATACTATTTATTCTGTGTGTAATTGATTGATAAATTGCTTTGATTAAACGACTTTTTCCAACACCAGCACCACCACCAATATACTCATAAAATATTTTATTTTCCACAACATTCTGCAGAATATGATGCAAATACTTTCGTTGCTTAGAATTTAGAGTCCTTATGTCATTCAGAAGATTGTTTTCACTTATTAAAGAGGGTAACTTTATAACTCTTACATCGTTTCTTGTGTCAGGATCATTATTTTCGAAACCAAATATATTTTCTTCGGGGTTTATTTCTGGTACAGCCAAAGCACGAAATTCTTCATCAAGCATTTGAGTTGCTGCATTGTTATCGTTTACGTTAAATGTGACGTTGTGTTCATCTTGTATTTGTAATAAGATTTCGTCAAGTTCACCTTCCGTGTATAACTCAAATTGTTGCCTATTTAATTCTATAGTTTCCTTTAAAGCAAGACATGTACTTTCATTGTCGTTCTGTAACAAATCATCTGCTTCATTTCTCCAGGGCAAATACAGCATTACCAATGAACGAAAGTAATCTTCTCTGTTTGCATCGACATTGAACTTTGGAAATCTTACAATAGCCGCATTGTTTCTTTTATATACGTATCCCGAATTATTTTTTAGTCGAAGGGGAGCGCCAACTTGATCTAAATTTGTGTCATCGTTCTCAAAAAAATCATCTTCTTCCTCTTCATTGGAACGAGATTTTCTCAATCTTCGTGAATATGTGTAATACGATGCAAAATAAGCCAAACATATATTTTCTAATATATCTGGACGTTGTATGTAATGATCCAGAATGTTCGCTTTGAAAATATCAGTTGATTCCCTTTCGAGGTTTTGCAGTTCTTGCCTTGATTTTAGCATCCGAACTCGTTTTTCGGGTGGGAAAGTATTCACATAAACCTCTGTAGTACTACATTGCGACATACTCATACCCAGTATATTGTAAGATGCCTCTTGAGCGGACACTTCGGAGGCGTTAATAAATTTGTGTCCTATATGCTGAAGTCTCTCTTTGACAGAATAATTTCCCTCTCGTATTTCATGCATAGTTTCTTGCAGTAATCGGGAAACACCCCTATTGGACTTATTTATATAATTTACAATATAAGTGACACATGCATATGCATCTAGAACGAATTGTATGTCCATATTCGATTTTTGCATTGTTAGGATTCTTGGATTGAATGCATTGATGGATCTGTCTTTGAATGTTCTTTTCAGAAATATTTGAGGCTTTTTAATTGAAGATCTTAGTGCTAAAATGTATTCGTCCCTATTTAAATTAATTCTTCTGTCAGATAAGAAACTGTCAAATTGCTGAAGTTCATTAATATCTTCATCTGAAAGATTTGCGTTGAGCAATGTATGAATTTTGTCAAAATTATCTTTGTGTATCTTCAGTATGTCGAGATCTGTGTCTTCGGGCAGTGGAAACAGTAAGTCTGTGGCTGGCATTGGAGGGTGTGGAATGTGGAAACGACAAAACTTTTGACCCCTTATTTCTCGTTGACATGATCTTGTGTGATTGTGACGTTGGACGTTAATAATACCTTCGACATCTCTGATATTAGAATCTGTTGAAATGAATTTATCCACAAACTCTATAACGGGTGGGAAAGATGTAGTATCTGATATATTTAACTGAGGTGCATTGTTCAGCCAATATATGCCGTGAAAATGTGGAGATCCTCGCTGCTGAAACTCTATTCTCCAATAATATTTAATAACGTTATACTCATCGAATATACCACCATAAGATTTGAAATGTTTGAATAAGTGCCTAATTCGCTGATCAAAATATCGAGAGCATGTGATAGGGTCCTCCCGTATGAGATCATACTTTCTTTGTGTAGAATAGGAATTGGCTTCTTCCTCCGAAATCTCTGTACCTTCTAAAATTTTTACAAGAATTACAATTAATTCTGGCCATTGAGATTCCGCAGCAGACAATGTTATGAAAAACGTAGGTAATCCAAATTGCCTAATCATTGACAAAACTTTTTTCTTTTCGCTTTCCCAGTGAGCTGGTGAAGACCGAATGCCCTTTAGGACGTGATACCCGTCATCATGTTGCACTAAATTTTGAACAAACCGCTCGTCTAATACATCTGCAGCTGTAAATTGTCTGGCTCCCATTTTTTTTCTCAAACACGTTGATATGCTATTCTTAATACGTGAAAATTCTAGTTTTTTATATGAATACAAAACTTTATCCACGCGTGCGCAACGCCTATCAAATCGTCGAACCTCAGACTTTATTACTTTCCCAACAGTGGCAGTGCAATTCCTTTTGATACCACAGTAAATGGTAGGGTAAGAAAGTTCTTCGGAATCCTCATCAAGCAGCATGTCTAAGGGTCTTTGTCCTTCACCAGGGGCTATTGAAATACGTTGTAAGGGTATATTTTCCGCAGCTTGATTATCTAATAATGTTTCTTGTGGATTTAGCTCTTGAACTTCATCCTCTAAAACATTATTATTTATCAACTGAGAAACCAAGTCCTGATCATTTACATTTGAAACAAAAGGAATCTGTTCAGTTGAACTCATATTACTTAGCCATTCACTTGAAATTTGAATGTTATGTTTTCTATACAATTCCGTATTCACTAGGTATGAAGCTGCCTGAAAAATTTTGGCCGGGCGGATTGTTTCTGTCATAAAACTGTGTTCATAGGCAATTCTTCGCTTCAAATATACCTGAACCACTTCAGTCTGATCCGTTGATCGTGGAAGAACATTAACAGTTGTTGCCAAGTGAATAGGCACATTGACCACAGCACCTCTTACGGCACATTGGCGGTTGTACCCAAGAGAAACAATTCTCATAAATGGAATTCTTGGGGAAACAAATCTTTCTTCTAATGGCGTCAAACCACTTAAATCATGTGGGATGTCTGGAAAAGATAAGCCTTTTGAAAGACAAATGGTTGGAATTTTACCGCCACTAACAATCTTATGACAAGTATTACAGAATTTGTACTTATCATTAGCGGAGGGAAATTTATCAGAGAGATAAAATACTTCTCTTAGATTGGGAAATTTTCTTAAGAAGGCACTTTTTAGAATTAGTTTAATTTGGCTTGGAAACCAAAGTCCCCCACAACAAATGCAAACTTCCGTTGGACCATGTTTAATAACTTTAAAAAACTCACCGAATACTCTTGAGCGATGACGTGCGCGATCCATTTCCAAAACATTTATTCGTGATTCAGGGGAAAGTTGTTGTCTCACATTGGCGATCCTCTCTGCTTGCCGAGCATTTTCATTTTGGCGATTAACCGGATTCATTCGGTGAATAAGCACACGACAATTTCTAACATGTATTTGCTGACTTGATTGAATACGTGATGTACGTCTTTGGTGCGATCTTCGTATAGTATTCCTTTGTTGCTCTAAATACCTGTAGTTAATGTCCTGCCGGCGATGAGAATGTTCAAGCGTGTTGCGCTGTTGTTCTTGCATTCGGTAGTTTTCATTCTCTCGATGTTGTTGGTGACTTAACGCATCGCGCTGCCGTTCAATATACCGATAATTTTCATCCTGTCGCCGAATGGAGTGCTCTATTGCGTTTCGTTGTCGTTCTATCAATCGGTAAGATTCATCCTCTCTATGTTGTTGATGACGTATTGCATCGCGCTCCCGTTCCAAATGCCTGTAATTGTCATCTTGTCGCCGAATCGAGTGTTCCTGTGTATTCCTTTGTTGTTCCATCAATCGGTACGCTTCATCCTCTCTATGTTGTTGGTGACTAAGTGCATCACGCTCTCGTTCCAAATGTCGGTAATTTTCATCCTGTCGCCGAATGGAGTGCTCAAGAGTGTTTCTTTCTTGTTCTACCATTCGGTAGGATTCATCCTCTCTATGTTGTTGATGACTTACTGCATCACGCTCTCGTTCCAAACTCCGGTAATTATCGTCCTGTCTGCGAATGGCGTGCTGAAGCGTGTTTCTTCCTTGTTCCATCAATCTATAGGCTTCGTCTTCTCTATGCTGTTGGTGACTTAAGGAATCCCTTTCTCTTTCGAATTGCCGGTAATTTTCATCCTGCCGACGAACTGCATGTTGGGAAGTGTTACGTAATTGTTCGACTCTTCTATTGAATGAAGACCTCCTCCTTTCTCGATGATACACTCTATCCCTCGAACGCTCTTCTTCCCGAAAGTCTACATTCTGTCTTCTTGTAGACAATGCACTTGCGTTTCTTAGCAGATCCATGGGATTTCGTTCACGATAGCTATTAACACGAGATGCAGTCAATCGTTGACGCTGCTGAGCAGATTGTTTGCGTAGTCTAGGCATATCACTGTTTCTTTGACTAAATTTATTTAAACACTGTTCACACACTATTCGCACTTCTTAAAATTAATAATAATAACTTTTAGTGCGCGATTATAGAACCGTTCTTTTCAAGTGACTGAGAAGTACTGATATTTAAGCGAACCATCCACATACCAATTACATATTTTGTCTACCTATAGAATACTATATTTAATATATTGCTACCTGTTTTTTCTATATTGATATTTAAAATAAGCATCAAGGTGCAATATTCAGGTAGAATATACCTTTTAGGAAAACAATCATTATTATAAAATAGTGTAACAAGTTAAATATTTTCATATAATCAAACAGGTAATAAAAGCGTATATATTGGAACAAACAAGGTAATAAAAGTGTATTTATTGAAACAAACAACGTAATAAAATGAGCCCTTTATGAAATAAATATTTGCAAATTTACCTTGCAGAATATTTTAATCCCCCGTGCAATAATTGAAGTTACACTACCTGGGGTTATATGTACTTCTCTGCAAGGAATAGTAAACCAAGTAAACAATGTATAAACCATTTTAATTTATTTTCAAAATTTGGCAGAATATAATATCAAGAGGTAGGGCATTTTGATATTTATTTTTTAATATCCAGATAAATCAACACTTATAACATCAAACTGCAGAATATCAAATCGTTCTAAAAATTGTATATTTAAGCAAAATTCTGTCATAATTCTGGGTACTAATTACGAGCTTCAAGTACATCATTATGGTAAATTCTTAAAAAAAACCTAAACGAGAGCGATCTAAAGTCGGGAAGGGCCAACTATATGATTTCCTACACTACCAAGATATCCCACAGATGAAGATGATTCTTTTGAAAAATGTGGCTAAAATCATTCAAATACCGGAGATTAGGGAGTATCGCTTTATGAGCGGTATAATGTGGATCAACTTTGTAATGCAACGAAAAATTGCAGACAATTCCGTTAATAATGTAGTTAAAATCATAAAAATATGGAATATCTGGGGGGTATTGTTATATGGGCGCTATACGTGGACCTATTTAGACAATTATATTTTAGGGGTTAAAGTACTCAGAAGAAACACATTGTGTGCATTTTCCGACAATTCCATTGGATTCCACTTAGCTACAATATGTTGGCGACATACGATATCGTGGACTAATATACACAAAATTTTCCAGGGGAAAAGTACTCAAAAATAACTCCGGGAGGTACCGCTGTAGGAGGGATTACGATATCGTAGACCAATGTAGACAATTCTATTTCTAGGGGTAAAATACTCACAAAGAATACCTTGTGTAGAAATTTTGATAATTCCATTAATAAATGTGGCTAAAAACATCATATTATCGAATATCGGGGGGTACCGTTATATGGGGGATATACGATATTGTGGACCTATGTAGACAATTCTCTTCCAGGGTGTAAAGAACTCATTGTGTGGGTTCACATAATTCCATTGAAAAATGTGGTTAAAATCATCAAAATAACGAATATCCGCGGGTACAGTTATCGGGCTGATTACGGTATCGTACACCTATATAGAAAAGTTCCTTCCAGGGGGTAAAAGACTTGTAAAGAACTCTTTGTGTAAAATAATAATTCCAATAATAAAAGTGGCTAAAATCAATCAAATACCGAATATATGAGGGTACCGTTATATGGGGACTATACGATATCGTGGACCTATATACATAATCCTCTTTCAGTGGGTAAAGTACTCACAAAGAATTCCTTGTGTAGAATTTCAGACAATTCCATTGAAAAATGTGGCTAAAATCATGAAAATAGCGAATATCGGGGGGTACCATTATATGGGGGCTATACGATAACGTGGAAATTAATAGACAATTATTTTCCAGGGGGTAATGTACTCACAATAAACTCCTTGTGAGAATTTTCACACAATTCCATTGAAAAATGTAAAAATCATGTAAAACCATCAAATACCGAATATCGGAAGGTGCCTTCTATGGGGTATATACGATATTGTCGACCTACGTAGATAATTCTCCTTTAGGGGGTAAAGTACTCACAAAAAACTCCTTGTGTAGAATTTCAAACGATTCCGTTAAAAAATGTGGCTAAAATCATAAAAAACCGAATATCGGGGGTACCGTTATATGGGGGCTATACGATATCGTGGACCTATAAAGATAATTTTCTTTCAAGGGATAAAGTACTCACAATTCTATTGAAAAATGTGGCTAAAATCCTCAAAATACCGAATATCGGGGGGTACCGTTATATGGGGAATTTACGATATCGTGGACCTATATAGATAATTCTTTTTGAGGGGGTAATATGCCCACAAGGGACCCTTTTGTGGAATTTCAGACAATTCCATTGAAAAATGTGGATAAAATCATCAAAAAACCAAATATCGGTGGTACCGTTATATGGGGGCTATACGATATAGTGGACCTATATACATAATTCTCTGCCAAAGTATAAAGTACCCATAAGGAACTCCTTGTGTGGATTTTCACACAATTGCGTTGAAAAATGTGTGTAAAATCAGCAAAATACCGAATATCGGGGGTATCGTTATATGGGGGCTATATAGGACCTATATAGATAATTCTCTGCCAAGGTATAAAGTACCCACAAGGAACTCCTTGTGTGGATTTTCAGACAATTTCGTTCAAAACTGTGGGTAAAATCATCAAAATACCGAATATCGGGGGGTACCGTTATATGGGGGCTATACGATATTGTGGACCTATATAGATAATTCTATGTCGAGGTATAAAGTACCCACAAGGAACTCCTTGTGTGGATTTTCAGACAATTCCGTTCAAAAATGTGGGTAAAAGCATCGAAATACCGAATATCGTGGGGTACCGTTACATGGGAGCTATACGATATCGTGGACCTATATAGATAATTCTCTGCCGAGGTATAAAGTATCCACAAGGAACTCCTTGTGTGGATTTTCAGACAATTCCGTGGAAAATTTGTGGGTAAAATCATCAAAATGCCGAATATCGTGGGGTACCGTTACATGGGAGCTATACGATATCGTGGACCTATATAGATAATTCTCTGCCGAGGTATAAAGTATCCACAAGGAACTCCTTGTGTGGATTTTCAGACAATTCCGTGGAAAATTTGTGGGTAAAATCATCAAAATACCGAATATCGGGGGGTACCGTTATATGGGGGCTATACGATATTGTGGACCTATATAGATAATTCTCTGCCGAGGTATAAAGTACCCACAAGGAACTCCTTGTGTGGAACTCCGTGATATGGGGGCTATACGATATCGTGGACCTATATAGACAATTCTTTTTGAGGGGGTAATATGCCCACAAGGAACTCCTTTTGTGGAATTTCAGACAATTCCATTGAAAAATGTGGATAAAATCATCAAAAAACAAAATATTGGGGGTACCATTATATGGGGGCTATACGATATCGTGGATCTATGTACATAATTCTCTGCTAAAGTATAAAGTACCCATAAAGAACTCCTTGTGTGGATTTTCACACAATTCCGTTAAAAAATGTGGCTAAAATCATCAAAATGCCGAATACCGGGGGCCCCCCCGGGGGGTACCGTTATATGGGGGCTATACGATATTGTGGACATATATAGATAATTCTCTGCCAAGGTATAAAGTACCCACAAGGAACTCCTTGTGTGGATTTTCAGACAATTCCGTTGAAAAATGTGTGTAAAATCAGCAAAATACCGAATATTGGGGGGTATCGTTATATGGGGGCTATATAGGACCTATATAGATAATTCTCTGACGGTGGGTAAAGTACCCACAAGGAACTCCTTGTGTGGATTTTCAGACAATTCCGTTCAAAAATGTGGGTAAAATCATCAAAATACCGAATATCGGGGGTACCGTTATATGGGGGCTATACGATATCGTGGACCTATATAGATAATTCTCTGCCGAGGTATAAAGTACCCACAAGGAACTCCTTGTGTGGATTTTCAGACAATTCCGTGGAAAATTTGTGGGTAAAATCATAAAAATACCGAATATCGGGGGGTACCGTTATATGGGGGCTATACGATATTGTGGACCTATATAGATAATTCTCTGCCGAGGTATAAAGTACCCACAAGGAACTCCTTGTGTGGATTTTCAGACAATTCCGTGGAAAATTTGTGGGTAAAATCATCAAAATACCGAATATCGGGGGGTACCGTTATATGGGGGCTATACGATATTGTGGACCTATATAGATAATTCTCTGCCGAGGTATAAAGTACCCACAAGGAACTCCTTGTGTGGATTTTCAGACAATTCCGTTCAAAAATGTGGGTAAAATCATCAAAATGCCGAATATCGGGGGGTACCGTTATATGGGGGCTATACGATATTGTGGACCTATATAGATAATTCTCTGCCGAGGTATAAAGTACCCACAAGGAACTCCTTGTGTGGATTTTCAGACAATTCCGTTGAAAAATGTGGGTAAAATCATCAAAATACCGAATATCGGGGGGTACCGTTATATGGGGGCTATACGATATCGTGGACCGATATAGCCCATCTTCGAACTTGACCTGCCTGCAGACAAAAGAGAGATCTGTGCAAAATTTTAGCTTCCTATGTTAATTCGTTTAGACTGTAGCGTGATTACAACAGACGGACAGACGGACAGACGGACAGACGGACGGACAGGGCTAAATCGTCTTAGAATTTTACGCTGATCAAGAATATATATACTTTGTTGGGTCTAAAATGATTATTTCGATGAGTTACAAACGGAATGACAAAGTTAATATACCCTCCATACCTTTTTTGGTGGAGGGTATAACAATAAGCTCGTTAATATTGGGTATCTGAATGTTGATTATGAACATATATACTTATGGCGTCTACGACGAATATTTAGGGAATATTTGTTTACATTCTGTTGTCTGATTTTAGAAAAAAAAATTGGAGCATGGGCCTTGGTTGTTTATATTTACTTACCATTTTAAAATGATGAGACGGAATAGAAACGTCTATTAAGTTACATCTAAAAGATCTCAGCTTTTAATGCTCTCTTGACTCCCATTTTTTCCTACCCTAAAAATAAAATAATTCTCTAAATTTTTTTTTTTATTTTTAGAGTAGAGTATCTCAGCGTTAGATCGACATTCCAGTAGCCTTAACCAAAATGGGACAAACCTGTAAATAAAATTCAATAATTCCAATCCTCTCTTTTCGAAAGTTGTAATTAATTATTTTATTCAATTAATTTTTGAATGAAATTTATCACTGAAAAAAGAATGAACAAGTATCAGTACATTGTGATTCAAATTTTTAAATGAGAATTATAACTTTAAAATTAAACTTAAGTTAATAACTTTTATTGGTTCAGAGACCTAACCTGAAATGCATTTCCAAATACATAATGTACAATAATGTCAGAAAATTAACTCTTTGGGACTCAATTATTTAAAGTTTTTTTTTTGTCATTTTTGTGCGGGATGTCGTAGTTATTTTGTTGTTGCATAATAGTCAGGCTTAATCCCATTATTGCTACTTTTAAAAAACAACGTCCATACATAGTATGGAATGTATATTAAGTTCGTCATTCCGTTTGTAACTCATCGAAATAATCATTTTAAACGTAATAAAGTATATATATTCTTGATCAGCGTAAAATCCTAAGACCTGTCCGTACGTCCGTCTGTTGTAATCATGCTAGAGTCACAAGGAATAAAGATATGAAGCTAAAATTTTGCAGAGATCAGTCTTTTAACTGCAGGCAGGTCAAGTTCGAAGATGGGCTGTATTTTGATGGTTTTAGCCACGTTTTTCAATGGAATTGTCTGATAATCCACACAAGGAGTTCTTTCTGAGTACTTTACCCGCTGGAAGAGAATCGTTAATATAGGTCCACGAGATCGTATAGCCCCCATACAACGATAACCCCGAAACCCTCTGGAAGAGAATTGTTTATATAGGACCACGATATCATATAGCCCCCATACAACCGTACCACCCGATATTTGGTATTTTGATCATTTTGGCCACATTTTTCAACGAAATAGTCTGAAAATAAACGCCAATAGTTCCTTTTGTGTACTTTACCTCCTGGAAGAGAATTGTCTATATAAGTCTACGATATCGTATAGCCCCCTTACAACGCCCCTTACATGCGAAAGTCGAATTTCGTAAGGGCGATTTTACACTGATCATTGATTCCACCAGGTAGGGAATAGTCCAAAATAACATAAGCTTCACTTTGTTTTTGTAAAATGTCAAACACCGCTTGACAGCAATCAACCAAAGTTACACATTATTGAAAGGCTGCCTATTATTTTCTAAAGTTTCAAATGCTTGTTTTTCATCCAGTTGAAATAAATGACGGAAATTTTGAAATGGAAGACAAAATTAATAGTGAGTACTTATGTCCCAGGTATTAAAAAGTGTAGATATCGTTTATTTACAAAAATAAATGCTGACTTATTTACATAACCTCAAATTTGTTTGAGTGATTTTAAATTACGAGTTCATGTAAGCTTTACAAATTTCGGCGAATTTCGGCAGACAAAAAGTAAATAGAAATGATTCAATTAAGATGTAGTTAATTGATTCTACTTTAGTATAAAACGCACCTTTTAGCGCTTTTCAAGAAAAATCGTTTTTTCTAGGTTACCATGCTATAACAAAATGAGAGTTGTTTGAAGTTTGACTGCATGAATGTTCGCAAAAGGACAAGCTTAGCAAGCTGTTGTCAACTTTGTCATGAACAAAATTGGTGCTGACGATATTTCCGAAGATTCAATGAAATTCTGGAAAGAAAAAACGCGTTTGTTCTGCAAATCTTTAACATCAAAATACGAAAAATATGGAAAAATATTGGGAAGAATGCTGACAAATTTAGATTGGAAAACTGTGTTTGGCTTACGGATAAAATTTAATTTCGAAATTAAAAAGCAAACTGCAAAAGTCAATTCTTCGGCTGTTGGTCACCCAAAAGCTCAATTTTGCAACAAAAGTGAATATGGAAAAATAAAAGAAGCATTCGAGCTTTCAAACTCAATAAACAACGAAACAAACTTACTAGTACGTGCAGCAGCAACATCGTTCTAAAAGAAAGTTTAGCATGCCCAACTAGGCCCTCAAAAATAAAAAAGATATGTGCTGAAACCAATACAAAGCCAATTTTATTTTCTGCAGATGAGACATTAGCTTTTTTTTGGAAAATAATTTTACAAAGGACCAATATAATGCATTACGCCGCGAAAGTAGATTAAGAAACTGAAATTATAGTACTTTTCTCATTACTTACTCAAGATGGTGATTATGTGACTAATTTTAAGGAGGAGGGGGAGATGACTGCTGGTATTTTAAAATGCAGTTGTGGTAGAAAAAATCGGTTAATAACTAATGTCAAAAATCAAACTGATTGCACTATGTATTCTAAAACCACTCGAGCACCTACATTTATCACTAGGACTATTTAAAAAATTGGCGGAAAAGTCTGGTTTATGTATTGTAAATCATGTATTTTTTGTTTAATTTACTAATTTTACACTTTCTTTAACGCTTGCCTTCATTTTAGTTTGAAATAGTACAATATTTTAGTTGTAATTAATTTCGCACAGAAAAAGTGGTCATTAGACCTAGTGTGCAACGGTACCCCCGATATTCGGTATTTTGATGATTGTAGTCAAATTTTTCAATTAAATTGTCTGAAAATCCACATAAGGATTTCTTTCGCAATGGGAACTACAGTCTATGACAGAAAATTGTCTATGCAGGTCCATTTTCGTATTTCAATATTGTTAAGGCTTATGACAAAAGTTGCCTATGCAGGTCCACGTTTTCGTGTAGACCCCAATATAATGGATATATTTAGTATTTTTAAGATTTTAACCGAATTTTTAGCGTATGTTATATTTTTGAAATTTTCCAAATTAGTCCCAAATGGTGGAGGGTATTCAAAGTTCGGCCGGGACGAACTTACTGCTTTTACTTGCTTAAATTAATTTCAATAGAAATTAAAAGGTAATACATTTTTCAATTCAAGGTAATTCATTTTTCATTTCAGCAAGTGCATTTTTAATTATCGCCTGAAACTCATTTACAACTCATTCCAAGGAGTGCACTTTAATACTATACTCTAGCAAAAGACCTGCCATGAAAGCAAAAAGGGTTGCATCCTAACTGGCGAACCCTCTTGTAGAATTCATGAGAGATTTTCCTACAAAGATGCGGTGCAACCACACATGTACCTGTATGCAAACATTTTTCTGGGAACATCTGTCCAACATCGGAGGCATGCGTCGAGAGAGTGGAACATATAGAGTATCGAATAAAACATTTGCCACTGACGTTTAATATACTATTCAAGATTTGTATTGACAAACTATTTTATAATTTTGTAAGTACGCCCAAGACCTATAGTAGGCCGCCCAGCATGGTAGAAATACCAGGTAGCAACATAGGCGAAAATTGCAACATAGCAACTTGATATGTCAAAGTTGTAATCAGGGCGAATTGTTTCATCCAATCAAATTATTTAATTAAAAATGTTCAAAATTGTTGTTTTTTATATTAAAAATACAATTATTCGAAACTTCCAACATCGATTGAAAATAATGCTGAAGCCGCTGCATCTTGGTTTGATTTTAGCAGGTTTAATACAACTTTATTGAAAATCTTAGATACTGGAAATGGAGTGGTCGCCCATATTGCTTTAAAATTTGGTTTTGTGATGGTTCTTTGGTGTGCCATTTTTTTCTTTTGTTAAATCGTCAGATTCCTCGTTTTTTCGTAATGTAGTACTTTAGGGTCTATTTACTCCACAGGCTTACCTAAGATTTGGATCAAAGATTGAAGAAGATACAGATACAGTCCAGGCATATTCTTTGGCCGGCTATAAAATGCATAGTAGACTTGCAGGAAGTCATTTATATATAGATAACTTTTATACATTTGGACATTAAGGTCAGTACGGGATGAATGTTTTGTTCCCCAAACGAATCCAATATGCTTTGGATTCATTCACCTTTCACTGTTGAAGCCCTGTAGTGTATAACATAGTTGAAAATCCGCACAAATAAGATGATGAAATTCATTTTAAATCTCCATATTATTTATGCCTACCATATGTTGAATATACACTTTTTCCATCATACTCTATAAAAACCTAACATCTCGATTTTCTATCAATTGCAACGTTAAAGTTTGAAATCATACAACAATTTTTTTATGTGTAAATGAAAGGCGAATTCAAATTACAACAATTTTTTGACATATCAAATTGATACCAGCTGGCCTGAAAGGGTTACCTTGTTATTCTACCATGCCGCCCAGTAAGTCCGGCTGACAACCAAGTTGTCTGTCAAAATATTTCTATTCGTAGTAAAATATGACATAATATGTTAAAGTTGTTGTAGTTTGAAATCGCCTTAAAATTTCAGAACTTAAATTAAATTTTCCACACGAATAAAACAAATACATCTATGTGCTTGTTACCCAAATACATGGTACAAAAAGGAGGTAAAACAGCTTCGTTATACCACAGAAATACAACCCTGAGGCTATGCCCACTTGTGGGAAAAATGTTCTTCGACTTCCCCAGGTACTAATGTGCATGGATATCTTAAGCTCATTGTAAACTTGTTTTACATATCTCTCTTGTAGATCAGTTATCAATGGTCGTTGTGATGTGTGTTGTGACATTTGGTTTCGGCTTTGCGACAAAATTCTGGCCGCCCGGACAAAAAAACAAATCCAATTGCGGCCAGTTACCCTCCAAATAAGGCATATTTGATGCAATCACAATTTCGGCAAACTACTCAACTCGATTTGTGCGTTTCACATAAACATTCAAAGAAAGTCTTTGGAGATTGTTGAATTCTATCTGGGATTCTAGGGTCTTTGTATTGGTAGAAACAGACAATGTCTTAAAATGTGGTGTATACATTGATGCTTGTGTGTGGCTAATGGATATGGAATCCTAAATAAAATCGTACTTCGATTTCACTCTGGTCATTTATTTAAAATATTCAAGCCACACAATGTTAATTGTTTTATGAGGACATCTGGGAGTTCGATTCTTATGTCTTAAAATAATGTCAACTAAGGATCATTTTGGTGTAGCTACGTTTCAGCTAACGTTTTAGTCGTATTTTCAGCAGAATCATGGGAAATGTTTAACAATATCCGTGCTCTGATCTCATAGAGCGTAAAAACGTAGACTTACACCAATTTTCTCGATTAACAGTACGTTTACATATAAATGGGTTAACCCACTGGATTTGGATTATAATTGTCATATCCATTATTTATACTTCAAATAAATCCTCTTAAAGTAGGTTAACCCTACAAAAAGTCCTTACATTTTTTTAAGTGAATTGGGATTTATTATAAGATAGGGGGCATATCATTTTATATGTATTCTTGATCAGCAGTAAATTCTATGTTCGTATGTCTTTCTAATTTTACGTTTTATTTCATATAGCTCCCATGTGTCGGTCATCATGGGGCTTTGTGGAATTTACATTCGTCCATAAAGATATTTCAAATTGATTTACATATTGATAGATGGTAGATAAAAGCAGAAGGAACCTTGTGCTACCGAACGATTTAGGTGTTTTGAATACCTTTATAACATGTTTCCAATGGAAACCGAACAACGTTGTTCGCTCTCAGAATTAGGTACACGAATTAACCCGTTCCATAGACAAATGAAAATATAGACAACGAAAAGTTAGTTTTGTCTTTTTTTCCAGGTGGCTCTCATCTTGTTTTGCATAGTCAACATGCTGATTTACGCGTTCAAGCCACTCGACTTCGAAAACACATTTTATCGTTTTTCAAGAATTTCACTGGAATATTCCTATATTTTTCGATGTCATCACGTACTTTTCACATTTCTTTTATTATGAAATAATTTTCAAATATGCTACAGTTTTTGTTATTTTTAACGTTTTAGAATTGAGTGACTTCAATATTCCCACTCAAACCCCTGAAACGATATGAACGACATCTGCTGATTCGATTTTTTTCGAAGATAAACGGTGAGAGCATTTCGTTGTCTATATTTTCATTTGTCTATGCCCGTTCATACGGCACGATTCGTAATTCATAGTAAAATAATTCCATTTTTCAAAAAAATTGTTTGTTGATTTTAAAGGGAATGTATTCGAAAATACATGAAATTCTCACTAATATGAATATAAGAAATTACTGTTTTTCTTCCAAAGATTTATTATTTCATTAATTTTACAATTTTCATTCACGTTTTCAACTTTTTGTGTAAATGTTGACATTTTGAACATATTTTTGTGTTTTTCCATTTTTAAATTCTGCTGAAGAGACACTTGTCAAACATTTTTTCTGCCGATAGAAACATTTTGAAAATATTGACTATTTTGTTTGCAGTTTTCTGTAGAAATTTTAACTCGTGGACCAAATGCGTACCTCGAATGAGAGAGAAAACAAAATTTACTTTCGTTTGAATGTACATACGCCATTCAACATTGTAGTTTTCATTCATAATTTTCAGTCTTCCCAAAAATTTTTAAAATTTCATTAAATTTTACTATTTATAATTTTTAAATGTCATAATTTATTTTTTCGATAAATGCTCTCATTTGTTAGGGATGGGACATATTTTTTCGTTGTTCTGAGAGTGATTTGATTTGAAGAACGTACAAATATGAGTGTCCGCTCAGGAAATTTTGTGTGAAGAATTAGGTAGTTTTTTCATAGTTAAGGGTCAAACAACGAATAGAGAGCGAATCAAGTGCAGTGGAAACGCCACATAAGGGTCAAACAACGAATAGAGAGCGAATCAAGAGTAGTGGAAACACCACATTAGCACGTCCCAGCTACAGTGGGTAATATAGTAATATTCTCTTAAATTATCTCTTTTTCGGCTCATGTTCCAGAACGTGGTTTTGAGCAGGGCTAATTTTAAGGAGGTTTCTTACCCTCTAGGAACACAAATCATTTTTAATTATGGTACAAATCATGGTATACCGAAGACAAGGTAGGCTAAAATTACAAGAATAGAGGTCTACCTGTTTGGCTTATAATGTCAGAATTACTATCAAAACAATCAAAAAATCAAACAGCTTGTTGCATTGATTTTGAATAAATAATGGAAAACCTTTTCAAAATTATGTTCTATATATCTCTAAAGGTTTATTTCACTACAAAAACTGTAGATTTTGTAGATACATACGTTGAAATAAGAATTTTGGAAACACCCGAATTTGAATATTTTCTGATTTTTTTATTATTGAAAAGAGTTAACAAATAAAGTATTAACCCAGGAAAATAAAAAACATAACCCTACCTTGATTTTATTGTACCATGGTACGAATGGTAAACTTAAGAAGGTAGTCATTTCAAATAAGCATACCCATCTCTGCATTTTCTGTAATTTACCTTATCACACATGGTAGAAGAAAAAGGTAGATGCTAAAGCGAGTTTCTACAACAAAACAACATTTCTGGTACAATGATCTCTCAAATACACAAGCGAATTTAGATCGATTCGCCTTGACGTTTCAAATTTAAAGTAAATTTGTTTTCAGCCAATAAGAAGTAGTTGTCGTTGGAAGAACAAACAAAAGGAAAATTACTGTCAATTTTGTTTTAAATTTTGTAAACTTCATCGCAATAGGCTTCAACAAATGAAATGTAATGAATCAACATACATTCATAATTTGAAAAATCTGTGCGGCTTCCTGAACAACAAGAAGACGGTTGGTCTTTTGTTAAAGAAGGCAACGCCCAGGTAAGTTGACGAGATGATTATGTTCCAAATGTATTAAATTTAATTGACAACTTTTGTGTTTCGCAAAGACAGGTTTTGGATCTTTTCCATTATCGCTTGGATAGCATTCCTTTCCCAGGTCTTGGTTTTTGGGTTAGATAATTGATCTCACCCCGAAGATCTTATGCGAGTAATGGTTTGAATGCATTGTCCCTATAACCACATAAAGTTTTACTATTAATAAACTAGTTCGAGCTCCTCATATCAGATTTTACTTATATAGGAGTTGAAATATATTTCATAGCCTGTTTTGAAGCGTTTTTTGGTGGAATTGTTCAATTTGCTTACAAATGTGCTCCATGCTTCGGATCCGCATTCATCTATTTTTTCCAAATTAAAATTTAACAAGTAAAAAAGCATTAAGTTCGGCCGGGCCGAACTTTGAATACCCTCCACCATTTGGAACGAATTAGAAAATTTTCAAAAAATAAAATCCATTAAAAATTGTGCTAAAATCTTGAAAATATGGGAAGGTGCCGATATATGGGAACCTATATACACAATTACTTTTCAGTGGTTAAAGTGCTCACAAAGAACTCCTTGTGTGGATTTTCAGACAATACCATAGGAAAATATGGCTAAAATCATCAAAATACCGAATATCGGGGATGCCGTTATATTGGGGATATGCGATATCGTTAACCTATATAGAGAATTCTCTGTCAGGGGGTAAACTGCTCACAAAGAACCTCTTGTGTACAATTTCAGACAATTCCGTTGAAAATGTAACTGAAATCATCAAAATACCGAATATCGGGGTTACCGTTATATGGGGGGATAACGATATCGTGTATATAGATAATTCTCTTCCAAGGGATAAAGTACTCACAATGAACTCCTCGTGTGGAATTTCAGACAATTCCATTGAAAAATGTGGCTAAGATCATCAATATAACGAATATCGGGAGGTACCATTATATGGGGGCTATACGATATCGTGGACCTATATAGATAATTCTCTTCCGAGGTATAATGTACCCACAAGGTATTCCTTGTGTGGATTTTCAGACAATTCCGTTGAAATATGTGGGTAAAATCATTAAAATACCGAATATCGGGGGGTACCGTTATATGGGGGCTATACGATATCGTCGACCTATATAGACAATTCTCTTTCAAGGGATAAAGTACCCATAAGGAACTCTTTGTGTGAATTATCAGACAATTCCGTTGAAAAATGTGGCTAAAATCATATAAATACCGAATATCGGGGGGTACCGTTATATGGGGGCTATACGATAACCTGGACCTATATAGACAATTCTCTTTCAAGGGATAAAGTACTCATAAGGAACTTCTTGTGTGGATTTTCAGACCATTCCATTAGAAAATGTGGCTAAAATTATCAAAATACCGAATATCGGGGGGTACCGTTATATTGGGGCTATACGATATCGTGGACCTATATAGATAATTCTCTTTCAAGCAATAAAGTACCTATAAGCAACTCCTTGTGTGGATTATCAGGCAATTCCGTTGAAAGATGTGGGTAAAATCATCAAAATACCGAATATCGGGGGGTTCCGTTATATGGGGGCTATACGATATCGTGGACCTATATAGAAAATTCTCTTTCAAGGGATAAAGTACTCATAAGGAACTTCTTGTGTGGATTTTCAGACCATTCCATTAGAAAATGTGGCTACAATTATCAAAATACCGAATATCGGGGGGTACCGTTATATGGGGGCTATACGATAACGTGGACCGATATAGCCCATTTTCGAACTTGACCTGCCTGCAGACAAAAGAGGGATCTGTGCAAAATTTTAGCTGCCTATCTTAATTCGTTTAGACTGTAGCGTGATTACAACAGACGGACAGACGGACGGACATGGCTAAATCGTCTTAGAATTTTACGCTGATCAAGAATATATATACTTTGTTGGGTCTAAAATGATTATTTCGATGAGTTACAAACGGAATGACGAACTTAATATACCCCCCATACTTTTTTGGTGGAGGGTATAAAAGCACATTTATCTGTCGTTCGTCCATTTTTATACCCTACACCACATAGTGGTAAGGGTATTATGTCTTTGTACATTTTTTTGTAACAAGGAGAAGGAAACGAGATAGACACATAGTTGATTTTGTTGATCTGCATAGAATCACATTTTGGGTCGATTTATGAATGTCCGTCCGTCTGTCTGTCCGTCTGTCTATGTATTTTTGTAAACAAAATGCACGTCGCATTTATTATTCGATTGAGTTGAAATTTTCCAAACGATATTTGTTTGGCCCAATGATTAACCCTATTGAAATTGGTGAGAATCGGTTCAAATTTAGATATAGCTCCCATATATATAAAATCTTGCGGCGAATTAAAATTACAACAACTCGTTTGACATTATTTTGACATTTCATTGTCAATCAGCTGAGCTGAATAGGCTACCTTCATCATTCTACCATGTTATCACATTTCACTACACAATAAACATGTTACCAAGGTAGATGTACTAGGTAATCGCATCAACCCAGCTGACGGCACCATTAAATGTCAAAACAAATTGTTGTAATGAAGAATTCGCCCTAAATGAATGCAACAACAAATTTGTTTATGTTGTCTTCCCTAAAAGTAACTTTTTATAATATTTTAAAAAATTTAAGAGCAAGTTAAGAGTAAAACCAGTAAAAAAATAAAAGAAAATGAAGGAAGGAGGTTAGAATGGAGTGCAGCTTTAAGAATTAAATTAGCCTCAACATCTAAGATTCCCAAAGCACATCACGGGAAGTAGTGCAAGAATTCGACTCTTGTCATTTGCAGTTCCGGAAAACTTTCGGTTTAAACCAGTAAAATATAGTCATTATAAGTTTCATGGCTTAAAAAATATCGCAATACTACAATTAATACTTATTTTACTCTTATTTGTTTTACAATAAAAACTTTTATTGCGACGTTCGTTTACGACGAGAGGCACACAAAATAAAATGTAACAAACACCTCGTTTCTGATTGGTTGAAACAAATTTGCCGCAACCTTTAAATGTCATGGCGAATCAATGTTTTTCGCCTTAGATGCCAATTTTGACATTTGAGGGGACCACAAAAGTTGCTTTGTTGTAGCAATTCGCCGATGCGGCTACCTGTTAGATCTACCTTGCATGTTACCAATATCGGATTTGTGTATATGAAAGTTTTTTTTTATATGAAAGTAATTTTCAATTTATTTTTTTTCACAAAAAATTTCGAATTTACTTTAAAAACTCTTATAAAAAACCTAATTAATAAAACAGAAAAAAACGGAATTAACCTCGTACCAATTCTGGCATTCCGTCAAAAATAATTTGCAGAGCTTTCAAGTCTTTTGTTGCAGTATCGGTAAGAACTTCCATTGCTTTTTGTTGCATGCTCAAAAAGGATTTCATTTCTTCCTCACAATCTTTATCGATGGTATATTCACTACCACCAGTTAGGGCATACTGATTCCATTGCATACGCATCTGAGACAACAATTCACTGAGACGACCCTTAAATTGTTGTGGAGCCGATATAAGAGCATGCATATTTTCTAATTTGGAGCGTAAATTTTCTTCCTCTGGCGTCAGGGCCAAACCAACCTTACCTGGGCATTCTTGTTTGACAATTATCTTCAATATTTTATGACTTAATTCGGCCAATTTACGTTTGTATTTCATTATTTTTGCAGTTGCTGCTGTATGTCTTTGTCTTAACTCGGCTAAATCATTTTCGACTTTACGCAGATACAGGGTATGGGTTTGAGTTTCATTTTCTTGGCACTTTATACGCTATTTTAAATCATTGAAACCAACCATTGGAACCGGTATGAATTTTGTGGAATCGGGATTATCAAGCTTTGCTTGTCGCCACATGCGAGGATCAACACCTTTAGGTGGATTCTCAAGATATTCCTTAAGTTGATCTTCATCGGGCAATACCAAAGCCAAGACTTCTGAAACACCCAAATTATTTAGCTGTCCCTTGACATTGGCCTGATTTAGATAGTTTGCCAAATCGGTGGCCAAAATACGTTTTGTATCGTTGGGTGCCAATTGTGATCTCTCCTCAACATAAATAACAAGTTGACTTTTCTTTTCATCACATTCCTTACTTGACTCTATGTTTATTTGTAAATTGGGTCCATTACCAAAAACCCCATTCAATGTAGTGATTATCTGTTGCTGTTGAGCTTTTATATCGGCGAGGGGTTTATTGAAATTCAGTGCAACTAGTCCCATTTTATTGTCCTTTCCTGGCAAGCGACTGTAGCCTTTTAGCCGACATAAATAGTTTTGAGGTGTAATGTCAACCGGTGCTGCATTTTGTGAATAAAATGATTTACCAATACCCCACATTGCTTGCAAGTAATTCCATTTAGCGATGATTGTGTCCCGTTCATCGCCATAAATGGAAACATTAAAAATAGATTGAGCGAAAGCTTCATCCGCGGAGATGGGAGGAGGCTGCTGCTGCTGTTGACCCATCATAAAGCCGGTGTTACCCCCGAATCCCCCAAAACCCGGTGTGACTGTTGTATTTGTGGCTGGTTTCCCAAACGTGGTTCCAAAGGATCCAAATCCTCCAGTTGATGTCTGAGTTCCAAAACCTCCAATCGCTGGAGCTGTGGATGTGGTAGTTGTCGCTCCGAAGCCACCAAATCCACCTGCTGTATTACCCGTAGATGTACCAAACCCACCGAACGTTGGCGCTTGCGAGGTAGCAGCTGTTGCTCCAAAACCACCAAAACCAGTTGATGTAGCTGTATTAGCAGCGCCAAATAAACTGGGAGCAGATGAAGTGGCCGTATTAGCTGTACCAAATGTTCATGTACACTGGACTTATAAATACCAATTTTGACAATAAAATGTTGTCAAATGAATAATTTTAAAAAAATTGTATACATATGATTGCTTGACTTGACCTCCTTAATTCTACCATGGTACAAACATTGGTGAAATTAAATTAATCCCACGGTGAAATTGCCTTGTTAACAATTTCTGACATTATTGGTATGTTCCAGAACTGCAAGAATGTAAAAGTTTTTTCTATGATAACCGATTTTCCCTTTATTATATCGAAAAAAAAATGCAAAACTAGGAGGTTCTTGGAACAGCTCTTATATGTTACCAGAAAAAGTGCTTTGTTGCAATTTTCCCCGATGCAGCTACCTGGAATTTCTACCATTATACAAGACATATAAAATTAAGAGAGATGTCAACAGAAAATATTAACCAAATTCTGTCAAAATATAATTTTAGTCCGCCCTATGAACACATAGAAAATCAAGACAGATCTAAATTTCTTAACGTTAAATTTCTTGCAAGTATGTTCTGTTCCAGATCCTTCAAGAATCTACTAGTTTACATTTTTTTCGATATTTCGATATATTGGCCTTGCCCCGACAATAAGCACAATGGGCTTGAGTTTCCTCATAGTAAAATTAGGAAGGTAAAGTCATTTCAAATAAGCATTCACATTTTTACATTTTCTGTAACTAAGCTTGTCAAATATAACTGCATGGGCAATAGATTCTCACCTCTGATTTGTGTATGTACAATGGTTTTATAAATATACATTTTGACAATGAGATGTTGTCAAATTAATAATTTTGAAAAAAATGTAAACATAATCATACAATCATAGACTTTACCTTCTTAATTCTATCATGAGTTTCCTTGTGATCTACCAAAGAGTGTCAATTCTTCGAGAAATGCAAATTATATTACTACGCAAAAAGTAATATAGAGGGTGTTTTTTTTCTAAAAGCTTGGTGATTTGAAATTTAAATAAAACAAATGTCAAATTATGAAATGACCAAAAAAATTCATTTGGTAGATAAATTCTCGTAATTTAGCATTTAAATATTATTTCGAGCATATTTTCACCACAATTATTTTGCACAAAGGTCATTGAAGGTCCAATTTCGACAACTTTTTCCAGCATTTGAGGGCGTATTTTAGTAATCAAATCCATTGTTTCGCCTGCAGTATGACACGGTAACGCTTCGTCTTTCCTCATTTTTAAAAGTAATAAGGACCGATGATTCCACCAGCCCATAGACCGCACCCAACAGTACATTTATCGGAATGCATTGGTAATTTTTAACGGCAGCTTGGCATCCAAAAGAGTGAATGTAGATCGAAATTTGATTATTAAGTTTATTAGACCTCAAACAGACGGACGTACGAACATCACTAAATCGACAAAGAATTTTACAAGAATATATTTATATTGTAGTGTATAAAATGTATATTTCGAGGTGTTACAAACGAAATGACAATTTAATGTGCCCTCCATACTATGATGAAGAATATAAAAATGCAATAAAAACGCAAAAAAACGAGTCTAACGATTGCATTTTTTGCAAATTTTTGTGCCTTTTAAAAGTGATAATTAATTAATCACAAAAGATGCTCTGTTCTAGAACCTGTAAAAATATTACTTCGATAAATGATTTTTCTTTTCTGATAATGAAAAACTGCAATACTAGTAGATTAATGGGGCAATACCAAGGTATTTTGGTAATTTTTAAAAAGCAAATGACATGTCAAAGGTAGTAGATTCTTCAGGTTCTGAAACAAAATAAAAAATTGTTCGATTATAACGATTAATATTCACTAGAAAAATCAGGTTTTATTGCAGTGCAAATAATTTACGCCAGGAAATTAGGCAAATAATACTAAACAATATTCAAAGAGTCCAAAGAACACTTTAAATGAAGATGTTGCTTTTGATGAAAAAGCAAAGAATGCTGATAGAAAGTCTGCGAATATCATTCATAGCCCAAATTCATTGTTTTTTCACTTGGTGACCCTATTCTATCAGAACATTTACACAGTTTGTGTTATATGATCAACTGAGTCATAGCTCTCGTGACTCACGGTATTTCTTATTGCAAATGGAACACTTTTTAATTTTCTTTTTAATTTTTTTTACTGGTAATTCACTCTAAACTTGCTCTTAAATGTTAAAATATTAGAAAAAATACTTTTAGTGAAGAAGTCAAAAACAGACTTTGTTTTTGTTTTGCATTTATTTAGGGCAAATTCAGCATTACAACAATTTGTTTTGACGTTTAAAGGTGCCGTCAGCTGCGGTGATGCGACTACCTTGTATATCTACCTTGGGGAACCTTATGCTTGGATCATGACAACGCCAAAGGCGTTGTACCGCTAAAAATCACAGTGATACAGTTCGTACACCACCGGATTTAAAATTAATCCAGTCTTCAGATTCAGATTTTTTTATAATAAATCTGGTTGAATATAAATCCTAATGATGAGGCTTAATCTGAGAACAATTTTGAATGTAAACACGCTTTCAGTATGTAAACGCCAATTTTTACTCATATTAGTTGTGTTCCAGAACCTACAAATTAGTACTAATTCTGCTACAACGCGTTCCCGTACTCCAAAAACTAGCAAAACTTGCAGCTCTCCTGAGAAAAAAATTGTGCTGAGTGGTGCACATTTTTGCTTGTTTTAGCTACATGAATTTGGCCGAGCAGAAATGTGCATATTGTAAATTTGACATTTAATTTTGCAGGCCTAACAAGGTTGAAAAATATATTGATACATTTCAATGTTCGCGCGTCACAACAAAAATAAAGAAAATGATCAACTTAAAAACTAAAGGAAAAACTAATATTTGTCGCGCAAAAAACAAAAAGAGAAAATATGGAGCAACTGATGTATTCACTTTTGGATGATTCCAGCAGTAAAGAGAACTGGCTGAATGAGGAATCAGATTATTAATTAATATTATAGATTATTAATTTTAACTTATCGTCTTCAATACTCATTTTTTAAATTTTGGCCTCCTTTTCAGTAAGGTTTCACCAGTCCGATTTAGACTGTTTACTGAATTTTGACATTTTATCGCATTTCTGCTAATTTTCCTTTCCCTTATTTTTTGAGCACACCTAAATGAGAATGACATTTCGAACTGTTCTCTCTTCTGCTAGTTTTACTACTAAAAAAGTACTGGAACCATGGTAGATGAATATAGGTAGACGCATCGACGCAGCTGCTGAGACAATGAACTGTCAAAACGTTAAATGAAAAATTATTTAAATTTGTAAAAATTGTTGAAAAGGGCATATTATAATAACCTCCGAATGACGTCGTATAAGAAAACATATAAAAATCTACTTTTATTTGAAAAGAAATTTAAAAATGTTTGACATATCAATGCTCCTAAGCGTTGATGCATCTACCTGTATTTTTCTACCATGACTGGAACCAAGGCAGATCTACTAGGTAGTCGCATCAGCCCAGCTGACGGCACCATAAAATGTCAAAACAATTTGTTGTAAGTTTCAATTCGCCCTAGTGAATGAAACGGCAGAAGAATAAATGTAGTTGCATCAGCAGTTGCCAATATTGATATATCAAAAATTGTTTGCCATAATGAATGCAACACAATTTTTTGTTGTTCTACCCACTCAAAATTTCCTTTATTATCAAATATATTCCCTTTACTTTCCATTTCCTCTGCGCTTCTTTAAAATATAAAAATATTTTATTATATGAATAAGTGCGTTCGACTAAGACAAGGTATGCAATGTAAACAAACATCTTGTTTGTAACTGGTTGAAGCAAATTGGCCGCAAACTTTAGGCCTCAAGGCGAATATATTTTTGACATTTAATGGTGCCACAAAAGTTGCTTTGTTGTAGCAATTTGCCGATGCGAGTACCTGATACATTTGCCTTGGCCCAAACAAACAGATTATAAGAGCTGTTATATTTTATATTATAAAGTTGCAAAAATAGTATGATGTTTTGCGTATTATAATTAAGAAGGTAAAGTCTTTTGAAATAAGTATATGCATCTCTGCATTTTCTGTAATTTATTTTGTCAAATTTTAAAACAATTGTTAACATATTAGTGCATTATTTTACTATATTAATTCTACCATGATTAGTAGAAAAGTACAGAAAAAAATACGAAAATAAATATATGACAATGGAATTCGAACATTTTTGCGCGTTTAAGCTATAGAAGATTAATAGCACGTTTAGATACAACATTTTATCCGAATTGATCCACATTATTAAGATTTATTACTCAACCAGACTTACCATACAAAAATAGATCCGTTCGTGAGAACGGATATATTTTAAATGCGGTGCAAAATCTGCATATTAATCATTGGGCTTAACATTGGTACGCTCCAAAGCAGCAAATGTTTCCTTAGGATGATATAAATGACGCTCAGCTGATGCTTCTTTACAAATACATGCACAAAAAAAATATTTTAAAAAATAGCCAAAAATAATATTATGTTCTTAGTGGAAACATTTGCGACTTTGGAGTGTTTAAAATACGTTTATATCGCATTTATACCATCATTGTACAAGAATACAAGTAATAGCTTCGAAGCAGCTGCAGAGAATGAACTGAACTGAAAGAACAATTTTGGAATTGAAATTGTTGAATGAAAAGTTATTGGAATTTGTAAAAATTGTTTAAAAAATCCATATCATAACAACCTCCGATTGGCGTCGTATATGAATACATATAGAAATATACTTTTTAATATGCAACAGTTGGCTTTGTTTATTATTCATTTATTTTAACAAAATTCTTATTTTGGGAATGCCCCGCGTAACAAGAATGGCATTTCGGGGTTATTCCACAAGATTGAATCTAAAATAGTAGGACAATACAGTCCAAAATTTGCATTTATTTTGCAAGCAATTTTTGTTATTCAAAACAATGCACACACATACACAAAATGTGTATATGTTTTGGCAGAATAAGGGCACAAAAAGAAAAAAATTGTATTGAGGATGTAGCTTTGTTCTACCTTCAGTAATTATTCCATTCTTGCACATATGAATTAACCAGTTCGCACGATTCGTAAGTAACATAATTCCTTTTTTCAAAATTTTTATTTGTTGATTTAAATGGGAATTTGTACCAAAATATATGAAATTCGCATTAATATGAATCGACGAGATTATTGTTCTTCTTCCAAATATTTGTTTTATCATTCATTTTAAAATTTTCATTTATGTTTTGAAGTTTTTGTAAATGTTGAAATTTTAAATATATTTTTCGTGTTTCTGGATAGGAACTTGACATTTTTTGTCTATACAAAAATAATTATTTCTTTGTTTCCTACTTTGATTTATGTATTGTCACCTTTATGCTAGGAACACAATTGGAGCGAACGACGAATTTCGCCCTACGCGGCGACAAAATGAGCCGCGAAAATTCGTCGTATGGAACACAATACCGACGAAATTATAAAACAGCTGATGAAGTTGTTTACTTTTTGCTCATTTGTTGACTACAATGAATTATACAAGAACACATAATTCTTTACGTTCTCTATTATAATTTCACTTATGTCCATCTTCTCTATTATAAATTCACTGATATCCATCTTCACTCAGGCGCAAGTACACAAATCACGTGTCATGTGAACTTAGCATTAGGAGAAATAAATGCCGCTCAGCTGATATTTGTTTACGTCTAAATCATGGTAAAAGAATACAGGTAGCTCAACGCTCATCAAAAATAAGTAGATTTGTATAAGTTATAAGCATTTTTTACAAATTTGAATAATTTTTTATTTAAAAATTTAAATTCCAAAATTGACATTTCATTGTCGCAACAGCAGTGTTGATGAGGCTACCCGTATTCTTCTACCATGGCATAAATACACAAGCAAAATAACTAAAATGTGTAAAAAAACAAATATAGAGACAATTTATGTTGAAAAATAAGTGTTTACTCATATTAGTGAACTTCTGAAAGCAAACAATTTAAAAAGCCGGGCCGAACTTTGAATACCCTCCACCATTTGGAACGAATTAGAAATTTTTCAAAAAATAAAATCCATTAAAAAATGTGTTAAACGTTGAGGAACGCATCAGATCCTTTATCTCACTCAAATGCAGAGTAAGGATCCACCAGCAATGAGTTATTTTCAAATTTATTTTAATAATAATTTATTTCTACAGATTTATAACTTATTATCGGCTAAATAAAGAAGCTTTTGTTTTAGTTTTGGAAAAAATTTCTCCCCACCTCAAACGTTCCAATATACCGGCTATTATCCAGCTTGCAACAACGCTTAGGTTTTTGGCTACGGGTGCATTTCAAGGAGTTATAGGTAGAGATGTGGAGCTAAGTACTTACATTTTTGCCCGATTGACTGAAGCGCTCTGTCTCAAACCAAACAATTAATTGTTTTTTTGTTTTTCCCCTTTCTTGCTTTTTGGTCTGTCAGTTGTACATTTCTACACCTTCAATTTAACAATACAAGTCTGCCGTTCATTTCTGCATATTTTTTTGCGTTTTCATCATGGATTAGAAAAATAATAGATTTTTTGTAAAATAAATTCCAAAAACATGTTCATTCTTAGAGAATTTGGTTAATACAATATTTTCTGTTAAATGTATGTGTCTTCTGTTTATTTTTTACGTTAAAATCACTAAACATTTCAATTTCACCCTGCTTTTTGAAAGTGATATCAAAACGCAAAATTTTTGCGTTTTCCGTTTTTTAGAGAAGCTAAAACCGTTTTCGTTTTCACTCTTGAACGATTTTACATTCTGTGACATGCCTGAAAATCTTGAAAATATGGGAAGGTGCCGATATATGGGAACCTATATACACAATTACTTTTCAGTGGTTAAAGTGCTCACAAAGAACTCCTTGTGTGGATTTCCAGACAATACCATAGGAAAATATGGCTAAAATCATCAAAATACCGAATATCGGGGGTGCCGTTATATTGGGGATATGCGATATCGTTAACCTTTATAGACAATTCTCTGTCAGGGGGTAAACTGCTCACAACGAACCTCTTGTGTACAATTTCAGACAATCCCGTTGAAAAATGTGACTAAAATCATCAAAATACCGAATATCGGGGGGATCCGTTATATGGGGGCTATACGATACCGTGGACCTATATAGACAACTCTCTTTCAAGGGATAAAGTACCCACAAGGAACTTCTTGTGTGGATTTTCAGACCATTCCATTAGAAAATGTGGCTAAAATCATCAAAATACCGAATATCGGGGGGTACCGTTATATGGGGGCTATACGATAACGTGGACCGATACAGCCTATCTTCGAACTTGACCTGCCTGCAGGCAAAAGAGGGATCTGTGCAAAATTTTAGCTGCCTATCTTAATTCGTTTAGACTGTAGCGTGATTACAACAGACGGACAGACGGACGGACATGGCTAAATCGTCTTAGAATTTTACGCTGATATATACTTTGTTGGGTCTAAAATGATTATTTCGATGAGTTACAAACGGAATGACGAACTTAATATACCCTCCATACTTTTTTTGGTGGAGGGTATATAAAATGCATCTTCTAATGTATTATCATGACCAAATTAAAATTTAACTGTTTTTGTACTGGCTTAAGTCATTAGATGGATTCTTTTTAAAAGAACAAAGAAGCGTGGGGTGAACAAGTATGGATTATGGGCCAATTTTAAACATTTTCGAAGAAGTAAACCGACGCCTTTAACTTTATACACATATTTTTCCCCAAAAGCTGGAATTTTAAAATTTTCGAATTTATTTTGAGTATTACTGTTCATATGTTTTGACTATAAAACAAAAAATGTATTCAGGAGATTTCTAAATACGAGATTACATAGGCAGCTTGAAATCTTCGCACGACAAAACAAGGGAACTTTGAAAAGACATTTCTCAAAGTCATGTTAGAGTCGCATATAAATTAAATTTTTCCTATTTTAATTATTATTATTGTATAGACTGTACACCATTTACGTTCTTTACATTGTCAATTCCTTTGAATTTACTTCAAATAAATACGAAAACTTCGTAAAACGCACAATTTAAATGTTGGAGTAAAGCAAACAATATTCTATTATTGTTAGTGTAAATATGCAAAATATAAATGTGAGAAAGTCATTTTACTTTAACGTGAAGTGTAAACTAGACTTTAGCAAACAAATAACGTAGTATCATGGTAGAAGAATATAGGTAGACGCTTCGACACAGCTGCTGGGACAATGAACTGTCAAACCAATTTTGGAATCGAAATTGTTGAATGAAAAATTACTCAAATTTGTAAATATAGTTAAAAAATGCATGTTACAACAACCACCGATTGGCGTCGTGTAGAAAAACATATACAAATATACTTATTTTTGAAGAAATATTTAAAAAATTTTGACATATCAATGTTCCAAAGCTCTGATGCATCTACCTGTATTTTTCTACCATGCGTAGTATGCTTAAAACCTTTTTTAATGTAGTGTAAACGGACTAAAAGGAATATTATTAGATTTAAGTAATGTAAACACGCTCTTAGGCCGCATATATCATAGATATGTAATTGTCAAAATTTGCCAGATATGGCAACTATTCGTGCAACCTTTGTTTTTTTGCAATTATTTTGTGTGCTGGCTGGTCTAGGTTGTGTTATTGGTTTTATTTTCATGTGGCTAGGTTCTCCGTGGAATGGATTGATTGATTTTACAAAATTATTTAAGCAATAAGAAAACAATTCGTTATTGCCGAGTGCCAAAAAGCTGTCAAAAGCATGAATTAACGGTAATAAATAATCAATTTAAATCAACGTCTCAAAGTCCAAATTGATTTATACAAATAAAAAAGTGAGGGCTCTGGTCCCTTTTTACGATAACTTTATGCATTGTGATTACAGAATATGTTTGATTATAATTAAATTAAAATTTCATTCCCCGCAAAAAGCCAATGTGTAAATATTTACGAATGTTTGTTGTGCATGTGTGCGATTACCATTTTCTTTCTTAAGTGTACATGTTCAAAAGCGAAGGCTTAGCGACAAGATTTTTGTGGAAAAAAATTTGGAATAATCTAATTACAGTATAGCATATTGGCAAATTCGGGCTGGAATCATCATACACCTTTGCTCTGTTTTTAATATTGATCTCTTGTTTTGATGTTCAGTATACATGGATGGTACCTATATACATTCATATTTACGTTCTTTCGTACCATACATACTATATAACATAAATAAAAACATTCAGATTGGCTTTGTTTAGAAAGAGAATAGGAGGAAATCGCCATAATAAAGCAGGAATAGGTAAATATGCTCAGATGTATATTTTTTGACAAACTGAGTTTTCAACTATATGTTATACAAATTTTCAATTAAATAGTGTAGTTCTTCTCTCGTATTAATAATTTTAAATGGAATACGAACTTTGTACAGTTGACTTGTTTTCATTAAAATACCTGTTTTTGTTTATATTCGCTAGCCTTACGATGTACGCGGTATTAATAAAATCATGTTATAGGAATGGTGTGCTGTTGTTTCTCTTTTCATATTCTAATGCCGAGTCATTCCATGCAATTTTATTATTTCTTAATCACATGTTTTATGCATTATATTAGCACTATTCCATTCCATGCAATGTCATACTTCTTTATCATGTAGGTACTTTCGAAAACATTGACAGCCGAAGTGAATATGGGTTGCGCATGGTACGTTAGGGGTATTAAACAGAGAGATGCTTAAGTCTAATGTTAGTTTCTTAAATCGTCTTAAAGTAGCTTTAATTACCCGGTTCGGCTGTGTCGCATACCTCGCATTGGCAAGAGAAACAGTGGAACGCTATTGGGGTGTCTAGTGAGTTTCTTTAAAATATTGAGCTTTTATGCACAAGTGGTTTTGGTGGAAATGGGACCGGGTACTGCTCGATGTCAGCTTTTATTAATATGGTTATAAAGTTATGTTCAGCTGTGGCTGATTTGATAATTCCTCACAAGGCGTTTTGAATTCTAGTTTATTCAAATGTGATCCATTAAGTGGTGTAACAGCAGTACAAAACTAAATACGTCTAAATAACCAAAACATAATGAATACATTATCTTATTTTCATATCTAATTTTTCGATAGGGAACTAAATTAATTTATCCACAAAAAAGAAGAATTGTGTACCCAAATCGAGGAAGGACTATGCCAAATGCAATGATTTGTTAAACTGACACAAGAAACTTATACAAAACGTATCTATACTTTGTGGCAGGTACCAATATCATAAGGTAATATTCTCATATAGATTTATTTTGTTCCCATGCCGATTAGTAACGAACAATTGGATTAATGAGAAACAATAATAATAAAATTTGGTTTTTTCTACTTTTGTAACTGATAATGAACTTTGGCTACCGTCTAGCACCGACGCAGATAAGATACTCAACTAGCAATAATAAAAAATACGCTTAGATAGCGAGCCGCAATAGTACCTTTTCAATAATAACAATAAAGTAAATCGATTTGTCTGTTATTGTGAATATCTCACCTCTTTATAAACTGAAAAGAAAATAAATTGGTGTGCATGTAAAGCTAATCCATTTGTTCGTTTGTAATCGCAACAATAACCATTTGGCTATTGTTTAAAATCTTCTTTGTGACAATTGGAATATTCTATAAATCTTTGATGTTGAAGATTTTTTAAAAGAGTGGCTGCAAACAAAAGACGAGGCGTTATGAGAACCGTTATACAGGAAGTCCAAAACAAGTACTCCTTTCTAGACAACCTTTTAACAAATTGTTGGAAGTCATGGACGAAATCAAATTCAACTTTTAAACTGCAATTGAAAAATATCAAATGGAAGAATAAGAAAGCTGACCCAGGCTGTGCATACAAGCCAACAGAGGTAAGACGAGAACTTGAAAGAAAACAATGATTGTCATTTATACGATTTTTATTTTATTATTGTAGATTGAGCAATTAGCAAATGTCTTAACCCATGGCATTTGGATTGTGCCCGCAGTAATATGTGCCAATAAGTTATTCGAACGATCTAAAACGTCGAGCCAATATTTAGTATCATGGGTTTATGGAGGAGCTTTAACTCTGCTTTTTACGTTATCAACAGGTTTCCACTGTTCCTGTTTCTGTGATAATAAGGTGTAAGTATAATAATGTAAAAAATATTTGCCAATAACTTCCCTGGTAATTGATAAACAGCCGCTTTGATTTTATAGCCACTTTAATGCTATACGCTAATATTGTCAGCAAAGATTGGAAACCTCATGCATGTTTGCAAACAATGTCCTCTTGTCAACTGTAGAAATCTGGTCTTATAAAGAGAAATGGTTGACGCTTAATAAAATGCCAATTAAAGCAAGAGACACACACAGTAAATTAAAAATGCATGCGTCATAGTGTTTATTTTTATACGTAAATTGCAATCTATTACAATTGCACGTAAATACATACGTAAATTGCAATCATTTGTTAAAAGTTTGGTCTTTAAGGAAAGACAACTATACTAGTCGGGTTGGTTACATTTATATATTAGAACTTTGCTTATTTGAGAATCGGGATATATATTAATCTTTTATTTCCGTAGTTTTACGAATTTATATTTGTATAACATTTTCTAACTGACATTCTATTGGCATTTTGTATTCTAATAATTAGATACACGAATAAATCTATGCATAAGAAATTTTCTCTATTAAGACCAATACATTTTTGTTCCAAGTCAAAAGCGCTGTCCATAAATGTAGGCTTGGGTCATTTAAGGAATCTCATATAGGTCTTGTCGTCCGCAATAAGCTATAATAAGAAGTTATTTTTGATCATTGAATATCTAAAGGTATAAAAAATATTAAAGAAAATTCAGCTCTTATTAAAAGATATTTATTCTTCATCTTCCATTAACTAGATTTTTTAATTAAATTTCTTTTTTATATATTTTTATTTTAACTTTGACTTTGTTTATAATATCATGACACAATATTATCGGTTCATTTAATAAAAATGTTTAAGCTGCACTCTTTTACTTTTAGTGGTATCAAAAATGTTCTACATCGCTGTGATCGTGCTATGATTTACATATTCATAGCTGCGTCATATTTTCCTTGGCTGCAGTTAGAGAATCCCAACCATTCCGCGCTTCTCATATGCTTGGAATGGGTTATTTGGTTAATGGCAGCAATTGGTATCACATATCAACAGGTATTTTTGTTGATGGATGGAAAAGGTTAAAAAAATCATAGAAACTATTCCTTTTTTACAGATCTTTCACGAACGATTTAAATGTTTGGAAACATGTTTTTACATACTCATGGGATTAGGCCCGGCTTTAGCAGTGTTCGGGACGGGTCATGAATTTCCTGGTATGACAGAACTTAAATTGGGTGGATTTTTCTATATTGTGGGGATATGTTTCTTTAAATCGGACGGTCTGATACCAATGGCTCATGCCATATGGCATTTGTTTGTGGTAATAGCTGCCGGTTTTCATTATTATGCTATTCTAGTTCATTTATATCCCTTAGAAGATAGTAATTCCAATGTTTAGCACCTTGATCTTGATGAATTATTTACATAAGACATTTAGATTTTATTTCTTCCAACAATCATATATTTCTTATGATTATACATCGGAATTCGTCCAAATTATTTAGTAATTTAGCCCAATGCTTACTTACCAGGTTGACCAGGAGACAAATTCTAAAAAATGTTTTTTTTTTTTTTCAACTGGGTAGTTTGCTTGACAACATCTTTTCTGGATATTCTAGAGAGAATTATTGTTTTTCCACACAGGAATATATATGTCTCGCTATATGTTATTTACTATAACTTACAATTAAGAAATTACAAAACCCCAAACATTTTTAATAATTTATACATTTTTGATCTCACATTTTTTATGACATTTTTAGCCATTTTTTGTTTTGATTCTACTATTTTTTATTTTATTTATTTATTTTTTCTACAACTTGATTATGTTGCCTTCATCGCTTTCACCACAAAAGTTAAACACAGAAATTATACCGAAATTGAATTTTGACAGAACGCATTTTTGTTTATATGTTTTTGTATCTGAACACTACACTGATAATTTGACCTGCTGTGAGGCAAAAAAATAATAATGACGAATTAAGACGTTTTAACTGTGTAGCTCGATTATCGTCGATCTCCGAATCTATTTACAACGTTTGTGGGAACATTGTATGGAAATTGATCGTAAATTCTTAATTTAAGAGAAAATTGAATAGTATTATGTGGTTTTCGCTAATCGAATAACAAAATATTACATTTAAGCGGTGTATGTATGAATTTTAATTTCAACAGAATTCGAATATATTTAAAATAATTATTCAAACACATACAAGAGCTGTGTATGTCTTATGGCGCCCGTCGTTTTTTCTGTCAAACACACATTTTCTTTAATCTAAAAATATGTACCAAATGTATCCACACAAACCTTTAACGGCAATATAAGTGTAAGTGTTCTATCCGGGTTGACCTTATTAACTTGGCCTTAATTGTGAGTATAAAAAATAAATGAGTCATATCAAGCATTTTCATGCTAAACTAATTAAAAGTCTCCTGGACATCCTGATATTTAGGCCATCGTTTTGTATCAAAGTCTCAATGTATTTTTGTTTAGATTTTCTTTATAATTTGTTTTCAAATAAAAGACGAATTTACTTATTTAGCTATACTAATTTATCATATTAAGTTGAAAACCGATTATGTCAAAAATTAGGCTTCCAACCAAATCATCAGGTTTAAGCATTAAAAAAGTTACAAAATAGAGGTTCTGGTGCACCACTCACGTTTTCCCTATAAATTGTTACTGTCTAGTTTGGAGGATCTTGAGAACAGCAACAAAAGTGTCTTCCTTCGGAGACCTAAGGTAAAATACACATAGTCTACGCACCGATAACAACAAGATGCAGCATTTGATCACCGTGATCGGCCAAGTATCCAAGTATACAAGAAAAATGTGCACATTATTTTTGTAAGATGTAATCGATATACACAGGAGTTAACCAAACAGCAGTGTAAAGTGTGATTTTTTAGTATTTACCTCCAAAAGCGTAACCACCAATTTTCCGAAACCAAAAAATATATACCTAAAGATGAAACATTACTCTAGTGTTCAATAATAAAAAAAAAAAACATTTTTATAGGTTAGTGTATTCAACAAAAATAGCGAAATTGTAATTATATGTATTATTATGGTTATAAGCTATGTTCGAAGTCGAATAAATTACAAAGATGAAATTTATGTGTTTTTATTTAAATTTTATTCTATGGTTAAGGCATTGCATATAAAATCACCCGCAAACTTTTGTTCCATGCTTATGTTTTGTGATTGCTTCGAGCGTTCGGCTAGAATAACGGGACATGAAAGAAGAGGTGCCGCTTTTTCTGGTATCATCCGGAGGATAACACGTTTCCATGTACTCCTCACGACATCAATATTCGTTGAGAGCTGCCTCTTGAGCATGGGCCAATCTTCATTGTACGAAATGAGGATGAAATGTGCCAGAGCTAAACACAGTTGTTCCTGTAAGTTATCACGGTGATTATATTCATGGAAGTTTTCTAAATGATGTGACTGTTCAATGGCCTCTAATATACACGACCAAAACTTCTCAAAGTAGCTGCCAAAATGTGATCGCTCCGATATATTCACTAAAGCTGCTGTAGCATTCGTACGGACTTTAAAATTGGAGTGATTGACAATAACGTGACACAGAGCCGTGTACAGTGTCTGTTGCCAGCTTGATAAATCCGTAGTGGCTTCGTTCCCGAATATTATGTGGTTGTGCATAATGTTGCCTATGGCGTAGCAAGTGTTCCATTTAACTTTTGCATTACTAGAAGATCGTATGCAATCGGTAAGTTTACAAATTGATTTTTCAAACAAATCTCGCCAATCTCTTTGTACATTCTCCATTTTTAAATGTTCCTCTGTCAACAGACGCAGTAGATTTCCCAAAGTACGAACAGCATTACATCGGACTTTGTCGTTATCACCACAAGCAGTTGTGGACGCTTTTATCATTCGATAGAGAAGGTCGTCAGAAATTCTTTCCGGATTTTCTTTGGCTTCAACAAATTTGGCTATTAAGGCATCACTAATGTTGCCCAATGCCCAAAATGATTTGACACGAACAAGTAAGTTTGAATTCTCTACGAGACGCAAAATTAGATCTGCCGTATTTTCTACAAATACCAGGTCACCACGCAACGAAGGATAGAGTACATAAACGGCTAATGCTCGTACAGCCGTTGCTCGAACGATAGGCTCATCAGAACAGTCTGAACTAACCCCAGAAAGGAAACTCAACAAAGCCAGTTGCATGGACTGCGAACAGTTTTCAAACATAACCACACCGATATTGGAAAGAGCATCACATAAGACAGTTCGTACAGTGCTTGCTTCCTCCTTATCCCTTCGAATATGTTCCATTACAATTGGAACCATGTTCATCCAAAATGTGCTAAAATTTTGAATGTCTGTTTGAAAGGAAGATGAGGCAGTGGATTCCATTACTTGACGACTTATCTGAAAAGCACAGCTATCTATGCATCGTGCAGCATATAAGCGAACATCTGGAAGAGAATCATTCATGGATTTTTGCAGCACAACAGAGATCTTGGGTAGATGGGCCTTTACCATAGCGAAATGTGAGCTCATTGCTGTTAATACCTGCAAACTTTCTATTCGTATCGATGCGGGTACTGTAACATTGTCGTTATATGTTAGATTATGTAGCAAACGCACAATTAACCAAGAGTTTTCACTCATTGGTAAATGTTCGGAAACATTGTCTTTCTTTTTTATCGACACAATTTCATCCTTAAATTTTTCTTCGTCGCTTAAATCTGATTCCACAAATTCTTCATCATCTATTATATCCAAATCTTCTTCGCCAAGTGGATTTGGAGGTATAGTCATACTTCTTTTGCTAGTACCACCGGGAAATCCCAAAGCCTCAGCTATTTCTATACAAGTGTCTGTTGAGCTTATCAGAAACTCCAATACCATTAAGGATGACACTTGAATGGCAGCATCGCGATGATAAATAAGAGGTTTTACATGCTTTACCAAGTTTTGCACAAAAGCCTTGTCAAATTTCTGAAATGGTGTTGCTTGGACCAAGACTGCTAAACATTTTAAAGCTTGAGTGAGTACAGGTAAAGAATTTTCCGTCGAAAGCATCGCTGTAAAAGCCCGATATATAGCAACTATCGTATGTCCAAGGCTAACGGAAAATGGTATAAACGTAGAAGGGCAGCGTTTTATATTTATCTCAGCCTGATGTAAAAATCCTTTAGAGCCATATAAAAGTTGAGCACAAACTTGTAACGCAGCACATCTGCAACGCATGCTGGGGTCGTGTTGGCCTATATAGAGCAAATTATCTGCGGATTCACCTATAATTGCAGATTTCTATTTATAATCTCAAAATAGTTAAATATTTTCATAATTCTTAGAAATAAAGAGAGATGGTGATACTATGACATTTGTTTCAATTACCTGTTCCACTAGGAAATAAGACATGCCAATATCCATATAAAACCCTTCGTTCAACCGCCTTTGCTATAGCTCCGACTAATGATATTGATGTTAAACGAATCTTTGCCATTTTGTTTCTTTCAAAAAGTACACTATTTCCTATGCATTCATGCTCAGACGTTTCAGAGTCACTGGTTTTCATATCCATTGTCAAAAGCCCCATTTTTCCTTCCGGACCGGCATTGGACGGTTTCCGATCAGTGTTATTAGTCTTAAGACGAGGTTTGCGGGTTTTTTGGGCTTTGCCACCACATTTCCGAATCCTTTCGGAATTAAGGTTCGAATCATAATCTTCGGCTGAATCATATAAAGCTTGCTGTGACATGTACACCTTCTGCGGTGCTGACAATGCACCATCATACTGTTCGATGCCGAAATGTAAATACGCTCTTGATATTCCTAAAAGTTCTGAAATATGTTTTCTGCAGAACTCCGAGTTTATGGAGATAATACGATTAATCAACTGCAGTGAATGTGACAAATACATTGGCATAATATCGTCTTCTAATTTTGATGTAAAAACATTACAGCTGCTGTAAAATATATATAGCATTTTCTCTCCAATTTCCTCACATGCCTCCAGAATATCAATGGCAAGATTTGTTTGTCCATAACTCAAAATACCAAGTATACTCTCAAGACACCGAATAATATTTACAACTACGTCCGTTCCACTGTCCCAATGGAGGTGGCTCACTAGTCCTCTAGCAATTCGAACGAAGTGTGCAGTGTTGTTTATTGGATGTGTTGTAAAAAGAACAGCAAACACAGTACATAATTTCGGCAACAAATTCAAATCATTGTTGTAGTTTTCTAAAATCCGAAAAAGGCATTGGATAACCTGATCAAATTGTGACCCGCTCAAGCATACAAGTTTATTTTGCTCTTGAAGGTGTGTCATCCAGCCAACAACACTTACTACATACTCGTAGGGAATTGAATTATCATTGATAGCAAGACGGATGAGTTCATCCAGAATTCTTTGTTCCTGTGATTTATTTTCACACCCGTATTTTTCGACATGTTCAATCAGTTTTGTAACCTCTAAAAGACATTTATTTTCAGCCCGACGACGCAAATAGTTCAGAAAAGTTTCAGTATTGTTCATTGCTTGCGACAATCTGATTTAGTGATGGAAATACTTTGCAGCAAAATTGATTACCGATATTTTTCTAATTCCCACAAATTTTCAACGATTAATTTTTTTATCGAACTTAAACGCACACTTGCGTGAGTTATAGCATGTTTCCATTGAAAACCGAACAACGTTGTTCGCTCTCAGAATTAGGTACACGAATTAACCCGTTCATACGGCACGATTCGTAATTCATAGTAAAATGATTCATTTTTTCAAAAATTTTGTTTGTTGATTTGAATGGGAATTTATACAAAAATACATGAAATTCTCACTAATATGAATAGAAGAAAATATTGTTTTTCTTCCAAAGAATAATTATATCATTAATTTTACAGTTTTCATTCATGTTTTCAACTTTTTGTATTAATTTTGACATTTTGAACATATTTTTGTATTTTTCTATTTTTAAATTTTGCTGGAGAGACACTTGTCAACATTTTTTTCTCCAGATACAAACATTTTGAAAATATTGCCTCTTTTGTTTGCAGTTTTCTATGGAAATTTCAACTCGTGGACAAAATGCGTACCTCTAATGAAAGAGAAAACAAAATGTACTTTCGTTTGAATGTACATACGCCATTCAACATTGTAGTTTTCATTCATAATTTTCAGTCTTCCCAAAAATTTTTAAAATTTCATTAAAGTTTTTTAGTTTAATTTTTAAATGTCATAATTTATTTTTTCGATAAATGCTCTCATTTTTTAGGGATGGGACATACTTTTTCGTTGTTCTGAGAGTGATTTGATTTGAATTATGTACAAATATGAGTGTTCGCTCAGGAAATTTTGTGTGAAGAATTAAGTAGTTTTTTCATAGTTAATGCTAGGAACACAATTGGAGCGAACGACGAATTTTTTCGCGGCGTATGTTCGTCGTCAAAAATAAAACACATATGTGTATATGGAAGTGCACACAATCACGGCACCGGCGAAAATTTCGTCGGTCGCCGCGAACTCAATTAGCTTTATTTCTATTTCATACGCCGGCGACCGGCGAACAAAACAGTACAAGGTGGCCATACTTGTACGAATTTTATGTGTTTTAGTAAATAAAGTTACTTTTTACTTTAAAATTTGTTATGGTCACTCTACTATCTGTTAATCGTATAAAAAAACATAATTAATTTGTTTATTTATTTGTGTACTTGCGCCTGAGTGAAGATGGATATCAGTGAATTTATAATAGAGAAGATGGACATAAGTGAAATTATAATAGAGAACGTAAAGAATTATGTGTTCTTGTATAATTCATTGTAGTCAACAAATGAGCAAAAAGTAAACAACTTCATCAGCTGTTTTATAATTTCGTCGGTATTGTGTTCCATACGACGAATTTTCGCGGCTCATTTTGTCGCCGCGTAGGGCGAAATTCGTCGTTCGCTCCAATTGTGTTCCTAGCATAAGGGTCAAACAACGAATAGAGAGCGAATCAAGTGCAGTGGAAACGCCACATTAGCAACACTGCTAACTATCGACAAGATAGATTTTCAAAACTACAGGAGGACTCAAAACAGCGTATTTTAAGTAATTTTTTCCACTGTACTACAAAGTACGCTGTAACGTGTATAAAAAATCAGTTAATTTATTAAAAATAGCATGTTATTGATTTGGTTTATTCAATAATGTACTTTACAAAAGCCTGTATACTATGAAAGTAGAGCAAGAAGACCTAAATATAAGGGACGAGTTTTTAAATGCTCTGCTTCTATGCATTTTCGACATATAGGTCTTTGGGAATATTACCTAGAACAAAACGTTGTTGTTGTAGCAGCTCATACATCTGTGTTCGTTCGGTTTCCATTTTCTGACTCAGTTTAATCGGGTTCTGCCTCTAAGTCCAGTCTCAAGAAGGATGCAACCTTTATGGGTTGTGTCCATAAGGAGACTGGAGTTAGGTGAGTAGGCTTGGCTGGGCAGCGAAATAAGTGCAGCGTGTCATGTGGGCCTGTGCCACATGCTGGGCAGATGTTCTGCACGTCGCCGTTGATCCGGGCCCAGTAGGAATTTAGGCGGCTGCACCATCCGGATCGTAATTGAGCCAAGACTACTCGGGTTTGTCGGGGCAGCTCTCGTTCTTCAGCTGCGACGGGAGGGGGATGGTCTCCTAGCACAGTATTCACTCTATATCCTTCAATGGCTTCTGAGACCGCATTAGAGTGAATACTATTCAGTCCCGCTTGATAGGCCTGTTGATCTAGAGGCTCTCTCTTATACCTCTGTACCTCTCTCTCTAGATCATGAAGGTCTTTCCTAACGTACCTGGGCGGAGGTTGCCTATCCACAAGATGGTGATTTGGATGGCTTTGTCTATAACACCCAAGCAGGTATTGCATTGACAGCATTTTGTTATGCTGTCGCACCGGTAAGACCTTCGCCTCCTCATGTAGGTGATCGACAGGTGTCATGAGAAGGCACCCTGTTGCGGTTCTAAGGGCGGCATTCTGGCAGGACTGAACATTTTTCCACTGCGTAGCACTGAGACTTGAGGACCTTGTTCCTACTTCTAATCTTGTCGCAGATAGCTGTGGTATGCGCGGACGAATTAAAGAGGCTATCGAATGTGACCCCTAGTACCTTGGGGTAGTTGGTGGTCGGAATAATAGCACCATCGACCTGTACATTCAAGGATAGCCCCATCTCCGCAGTCCATGTGGTGAAAAGTGTGGCCGTCGACTTAGTGGCGGATATCTTCATATTCCTCGCAGTGAAAAAGGCGGTAAGATCAATAAGGTAAGCGTTCAACCGATCGCAAATGTCATCAATAATGGGTCCGGACGCCACGAGCGTACAATCACCTGCGTACGTTATAATCTCTATGCCGTCTGGAGGGCGTGGAATTTCAGAAAGGTAGAGGTTAAACAGTTCCGGAGATATCACCCCACCTTAGGGAACTCCCTGTTTAACTCTACGGATGCTCGACTTCTTGTTTCTGAATTCCACGTACGACCGGCGTCCACACATGTAGTTTAATATCCAACGTTTCAAACTTGGCCGGAGGGTGGTGCGTTCAATGTCCTCGAACAGTGTGGCATGATTGACTTTATCAAAGGCTTTTGATAAATCAAGTGCTACCATAACTGTTCTATTGCACGGCCTGTTCTGGTTGAGACCTCTACTGACATGTGTGGAAATGGCGTGTAAAGCTGTTGTTGTGCTATGCAATTTCCGGAATCCGTGTTGATGATCGGCTGCTGGGAAACACTCTCTTATGCTGGGGAGGAGTAAAGCCTCAAGCGTCTTTGCTACTGGTGACAAAAGTGATATCGGCCTGTATGAATCACTTTTGCTGACATCCTTGCCTGGCTTCAGTAGCGGGACCACCCTGCCCATTTTCCAGGCATACTAGGGTGGCTAACGACAGATTGAGAAGCTTTGTCAGATACTCAACTCCTGGTTCATCCAGTTGCTTCAACATCACCATTGAGATTCCGTCAGGACCAAGCGCTTTGGACGACTTTGCGCATCTGATGACCTGTGCAACATCTGCCAACGTAAATTGTGGTGGTACCCCCTCGGCTGGAAGGTATCGTACACGGCGTAGTATCCTTCTCTTCGCCCTATCACTCTCGGGGTGCTCTACAAACTGCCGGTTAAAATAACACGCGCACCTCTTCGGATCTGTCACTTCTACGCCGTTAAATCAGTTGGCAACCCTGTTGTGATTAGTTTCAAAAAATTGTGGTGCTCCGATAATTGGTGTAGTATTTTAAAATTTTGTTTTGTCTTTTAAAGTAATATCAATTTTCAAATTGTGTAGTTGTACATTCTCCTTTTATCCTCTTTCTTTTGTTACATTAGCTAATTAGTTGTTGTAACATATCGTCTTGTTTTGTTTGTCATCTCATAAGAGTTGCCAACATTTAAAAAAGAATTTAAAAAAGAATAAAATAAATAAATAAATAAATAAAAAATTCCAGCTACAGATCTAATCTTGAAAAATATAGCTGTAACTTGTGTATTAAAAAAAAATAATAATAATTAAAATAAATAATAATTAAATAAAAAATGTCGTGCCCTTTTGAATTATGTAATATTGTTGCAGAGGATGAATTGTGTGTTACCTGTTGGTTTTGTCTTAATCAATGGCATGCAAAATGTGCTAGGATTAATGCAAAAATTGTAGACACAATTAGAAATAATGTTGGTGTTCGTTAGTGTTGTGTGCAATGTAGGAAACTCTCTGCAGACTTTTATAATTTTGTAAAGGATTTGCAGTCGGAATTGACATCGATGAAAAAAGATTTTTCTTCACTATCACTCCGATTCGAGAATTTCTCTACATTGTTTGAGAAATACCAAGAATTAGATGAGTTTGTGTCGTCACCGTCAGTTTCTGGCCAGAAACGCAAAAGGGCTGCGAAAAAGGCACCCACTAAGGGAATGCTTAGTCGCAAAGCAATAGTTTCTGTGGAGAACACTGTTCCACAACCGGTTTCAGTTAATATCACCGAAACAACTGAGACTGGACGTGAACAGTCGTATGCCAGTGTTGTTACACACCCAGTGCCGGTAGATAACAGCGGTATAGGTAAAGGGGTAAATAATCCTGAAGTTATGAGTATTGATAGTGAGGTTTCTAAGACAACCTCCCAATCTACTCGTAACATACAGGAATTATCACTTCCTTCACCTATCACTAGTGATCGTCCCGAGACTGCTACTGGCAAAACTCAACCTGTCCAAAGATCATTACCTATGGCTCCCGCCATGAAAATGATATTTGCAACAAGGTTTGCGCCAGAAACAACGGCCGATGACATAATGTATTATATAAAATCAAAAATTGAGGGAGATTACTTTTTGAGATGCTATAAGCTCCGATCTGCATTTTCTGAAAGTAGATCTTCTTTCAAAATCGTTGTGCCTGAAAATATTTTTGTACAGTCGATTTTAAAAGAATTTTGGCCTGCTAGGGCATTTATTAAAGAATTTGTGGAGAGATCCGATAATTTAGCTCATTTGCCTCTTAGACCAGATTCGGTGCCAAAAAACTAAATGACTCATTTTCTATTTGCTATCAGAATGTAAGGGGGCTTAATACAAAATTAACCAGTTTATATACTGATAGCATTGATTTCAATTATAATGTATTGGTTTTCTCCGAAACTTGGTTAAAAACATCTATATTAAATAGTGAAATTTTATGTTCAAAATATCAAATATTTAGAAAAGATCGTGTTTGTAAAAAAGGTGGTGGCGTCCTTATTGCAGTTGATACCAAATATACCACTAATTTAATTGATCTAAATGATTTTCTTGATATAGAATTTGTTGGTGTTTCCATTGAATTGGGCATATCTAAATTGTTTGTAACTTGCTCTTATATTCCCTCTTCATCTTCACTTGACATTTATAATCAGCATTTATCAGCAATAAATTTAATCACTGAAAAATAAAAAATTCCGATCGCATTCTGATCCTTGGTGATTTTAATATGCCGTCCATTAGGTGGCTTCCAATGCCAGATTCTGAAGCTTTGATTCCTTTGCCATCCGAAATGAACAGTACCCAGTATACATTTGATGTTATAAATAGTTTGTGTGACTTAAATCTTTATCAAATAAACAGTGTGAAAAATTCCCTCGGCATAATTCTTGATTTGGCGTTTGTAAATATAACACAGCATTTTGATATATTCAAAATTCCTCCAATATGCACTCCTGAAGATATATACCATCCAACTTTATATATCTCCATGACTCACAGTTATGTAATTGAAGAAAGTCAGTCCGACTCATTTAAAACTGTCCTTAATTACAAAAAAAATAATTTTCGAAAATTTAATACCCTCATTTCCTCCGTAAATTGGGCTTCCGTGTGCCTGTGTAACAGCCATAAAGATTTAGAATATGTAATTGATAAATTTTATGATATTTTAAATAGATTTAAACTGGAATGTGTTCCAACCACTAGAGTTAAAAATTCAAATAAATATCCATGGATAACCTCTGAGCTATCAAGTTTAAAAAACTCTAAAAATAAGCTTTTTCGTAAATATAAAAAATCAAGCTTAACAATAGACTACACTAATTACTCTGTTGCTAGATCTAAATATACTTTAGAGTCTCGTAGATTGTATAATCTTTACCTAGACAAGATTAAAAATAATTTTAAATCCAATCCTAAATCTTTTTATGATTTTGTTAATCTAAAACGAAAAGTTTCCTCAAAGCCCTCAGTATTGAAATATAACAATAAAGAATTTGTCACAGGCACAGATATTGCTGAATGTTTCGCAGATTTTTTACCACAACCTATTCCAGTACATCTTGCCAAATTAAAGATTCGTATCCTTATAAGTAATCACAGGCTGATCAAATTTGTATGCCTTTTCTACAACGTCAGGATGTGTACAATAGTCTGCGTAGTTTAAAATCGATTAAATGCCCAGGACCGGATAGCATACCTAATATAATTCTTAAATATTGTTCAGAAACATTAGCACTTCCGACTCTAGACTGCATATACAAACAGATTCAAATAACACTAACTGTTTAGATACATTAGACTACGATAGCGATCACAATGCAGTAAGAGTTACAATTTTTAATAACGTTCAGTTCGATCCACTTGTAACCTTACAAACAAATACAAACGCAACATTTAATTTCAAAAGTACTAATTGGAAAAAAATTGAAAAAGTCATTACTAATGAACTTAATAACGACTGCTTCATTCCCAACAATAAAAATTTATCTAACGAAGAAATATCGTTACATATTGAAAGATTAAATACAATAATAATCAGTGCAATTAAAAAATGTGTCCCTGCTTTCAAAGCAAAAGATAAGTTATAAAAGCTATCTGAATCCAGTTATTAAAAGTTTACAAAAGGAAAAAAGTAGAATAGTAACAATAATAAAAAAACATTACAGATTCCAAAATGTTATCGCTACAACTGAATTACATTACTTAAAAAATAGACTTAAATTGGTTAGACAATTACTACAAGATAATTTCCGTATTTCCATGAATAAACAATTTGACCATGCGTTATCTAAAATAAATTCCTCAAATCAGTCTAATATGTTCTTAGAAGTAAAAAAATGATAAAAAATAACAATCTAATATTAATATGTTAAAAATTCCAACAGATCAAATACGCATATTACGACGCGCCGAAATTTACCATCAAACACTCGAAATTGAAAATGTTTCCAACAAATATATTATAAGAAATGAGGACGATATATTAAATTGCATAGGTTCTTATTTAGAAAATGTATATGCACCAAAAGACACATACGACGCAAATATAATACATAATAATGTTATAAATGTTTTCAACTCTTTTTTAGAACACAAAGAGAGATATGAAAATATACTAACCAGATTAACTGACTTTAATGATAGCAACTTAGCAAATAACATAAATAATGCTTCTACATTGGACTTTTTTATTACTTGTAATGACATTTTATATATTTTTGGCAAGTTAAAAGGCAAATTGTCTTATGGTGTAGACAAAATTCCTAACATAATTTTGAAGAAAAGTCCAAATATTCTAATTTTCGAATACTTGACATTATTCAATAATATGATTAACAATGGCTTCTTTCCAAAAAGCTGGAAAGTCGCAAAAGTTATTATTCTTCCAAAAAAAGATAAAGACACTTCTAACCCAATAAATCTAAGGCCCATTAGCTTACTTCCTAACATTAGCAAAATATTTGAAATGTGTACTAATAATGTAATTACAAAACAATGTAGAAAGCTTAATATTGTATGTGATAAGCAATTTGGCTTTAAACACAAGCACTCCACAATTCATGCAATACACATGCTAGTTTCAAATATACCATGGAATTGGAATAAAAACATGTGCACGGGTGCATGTCTGATAGACTTCGAAAAAGCATTCGATAGTATCTGGTTACCTGCGTTAATATATAAAATGAGGAAGTATGATTTTCCTTTTCATCTTGTAGTCTTAGTATATAATATGATAAGTGTAAAACAATTTATTATAGGTAAAGGAAACATCGCTAGTTCTCTTATTTTCAATATGTCAAATGGTCTGCAACAAGGAACAGTAAATGCCCCACTTCTTTTTAATATTTATATTCATGATCTGTTAAACAAAATTGACAATATTATCGGATTTGCAGACGATATAATTATATACGAACATGGTGATAAAATTACAAACATCAACAGACAATTACAAACATCTTTTAATATAGTAGAACAATACAGTCTAGACTGGAGTATGAATATAAATATAAATAAGTGCGAAGCAATCATCTTTCGCCCTTCTGTCAATAAATGCAAATGGGATATAAGGAAAAATTGGAAGGAATTCAAAGTTAAATCAATAAAAAGAAATATTGATATCCCAACTAAAAATGAAGTAAAATATCTAGGGATTCATCTAGATAACTTTTTATATTTTAATTCTCATATAAATAAACAACTAATTAAAGCTAGAAATGCCTTTTTTGCTTATAAAACCATATTCATTTCGGACAAAATTTTTAATGAAGTTAAAATTTATTGGTATAAAACAATTGTAAGATCAGTTTTATGCTATGGTGCTCCAATCTGGTTCAACATTTCACCTTCCTATATGGAAAAACTCAGAAAGTTTGAAAGAAAATGTTTACGTTCTTGTACCTCTCTTTTTAGATCCCCAAATAGCGATTACAAGAAATTTGTGTCAAATAAAAAATTATATAAAGCTTCTAACATACATAGAATAGACAACTTTATTATAAAATTGATAAGAAACCATATATTGAAATCATGGTACAATGAAGAGAAGGTAGGTCAACTTTGAAAAAATTGCAAGTATAAAGGTCTACCTGTTTGGCTTGTAATGTCAGAATTGCTATCAAAACAATAAAAAAGCAAACAACTTGTTGCATTGATTTTGAATAAATAATTTAAAACCGCGAAAACTGAATAAAAGGTCAACATTTCTTTTCAAAATCATGTTCTATATATCTCTTATGGTTTATTTCGCGACAAAAACTGTAGACTTTGTCGATGCATACGTTGCAATAAGCATTTTAAAAACACCCGAATTTGAATATTTTCTGAACAATTTTTTGTTATTGAAAAGAAGACACACACATAAGCAAATGAAGTTGACATATTAAGCCAGAAAAATAAAAAAATTGAAATCAAATGGTAGTTCTGCCCTACCTTGAATTCATTGTACCATGATTGAAATGAATAGAGAATATTGAAAACAATTTTATTATGGCGCCGTATTTCGTCGATGATCTATATATTGTCAAGTGCTTAGAATCATGGTTTATTCCACCTGAAGCTTTTCTTTATCTAGATAAAAAGAAATGCATTCAAAACAATGTGGGAATTCCTATATTTTTCCACTCATTCAGAAGAGCAAATGTAAAAGCTATATTATGTAATCATGCGGATATTGATATCAGATTTGATACCACCATTACTCAAAAAGACAAGAAAGATTCGTCAAACCTTTGTGTAATGTTTTTTTAAACTTTTCATTACAATACAATATAGTAAGGTATGCATTGTACATTTGTATATTTAAGATAAATACTTGTTAAACATATTATTATTATATTTACATTACGAGAGTATCCCCTAGGGGACAGTGTAATTCTAAAATAAAATTATCTGTTCTATTTGTTTGTTTGTAGAAATGTAATAATTTAAGATCTGAATTTATTAATAAACAAAAAAAAAAAAAAAACGTTGAGCACCTCTACCTCGGCGGTTCCACACTTGACCGCTACCCCCATACATTCCATGTACGGGTCACTAGAGTCAAGCTCAGGCGAGATAGGTCTGTACTGGACAGAGTGGTGCAATAGGAACGCTAATCCTCCACCTCTGGATCGATCCTTCCTCAGTACGTTGTATCCATCACAACTTTGAAGCCTGCAGGTGGTACTCAGCTTCGTCTCCTGGATCGCTGCGACCTTGATGTTCTTCCGACTCATAAAGCTTACAATTTCGTTAATCTTACCTCTGAGACCATCACAATTAAATTGGAGAAATGATGCATTATCCGGAACCTGAACAGCAATGTGTGGCGTCAACTGCTGTTGAGGAGATTGCGGGGGAGTCTCATATTGCGACGACGATGAGGACGCCGAAGATGAAAACTCACTGGAGTCTACATTGACGCAGCAGGAAGCAATGTAGTCCCTATCGCTGTACTCCTGTATCCGGTTTAGGCCGGAACAATTCCGGAAATGCACCCACTCCATGCATCCGTTGCATCTCACCGAAACCGATCTGTGGTGGATGCGATTACGACAAACGGAGCAGAACCAGGGTCCGGAGCAAACATTCCGGGTAATGTTGCTCCCACGTCAGAAAAAATGGACGAACACGAACATGTATTTGCTGGGTTGGCGGCCCCTGGTCGGAGAATTGTGCCTCCGAGTCAATCCGGTACATAGAACCGGCCGCCGTGGTATTGTTTTTGTTGTTGTTTTGATCTTGTTGTTGTGTTGCTGTAGCAGTTTTAACATGTTCCGTTGTTTGTTTCCTGACTAATCCGATTCTTCCTCAATGTCTAGGCTTAGGAATTCTGCTACCTTTGTGGGCTGTAGCCATAGATCCTTAAACAGGTGCAGCGTATTGTGCGGGCCTGTATCGCACGCTGGGCAGGCGTGCCGCACATCTTCGTCAATTCGTACCCAATACGAATTGAGACGGCTGCACCATCCTGAGCGTAGTTGGGCCAAAACTACCCTGGTTTGCCTAGGCAGCCGACGTTCTTCATCTGCAATGGATGGGGGGTGGACTCCGAGTATGGCATTCATACTGTAATTATTAACTACCTCTGCGACTGCATCTTGACAGGCTTCATGATCTAGGGGCTCTCTCTTATATCGCTGGACCTCTCTCTCCAGATCATGCAGGTCCTTCCTGACACGCCTTGGTGGGGGAGTTCTATGCACCATATGGTGGTTAGGGTGACTCCCACGATAACACCCAAGCAGGCACTGCAACGAAAGCATATGATTATGCTGACGTAAGGGAAGAGCCTTCGTCTCCTCATGTAAATGGTCCACAGGAGTCATGAAGAGGCACCCTGTTGCAGTTCTCAGGTCGGCGTTCTGGCAGGTCTGAATACTTTTCCACTGCGTTGCTCTCGTATTCGCCGACCACACTGGAGCCGCATAGCTAACCACAGACCGACCTATCGCTTTATAAGAGGTCAACAAGGTTTCCTTATCCGCACCCCAAGTGCTGCCGGCTACCATATGGTGGTTAGGGTGACTCCCACGATAACACCCAAGCAGGTACTGCAACGAAAGCATATGATTTTGCTGACGTAAGGGAAGAACCTTCGTCTCCTCATGTAAATGGTCCACAGGAGTAATGAGGAGGCACCCTGTTGCAGTTCTCAGGTCGGCATTCTGGCAGGTCTGAATACTTTTCCATTGCGTTGCTCTCGTATTCGCCGACCGACCTATCGCTTTATAAGAGGTCAACAAGGTTTCCTTATCCTCACCCTACTTTTCATTTTATCGCAAATAGCAGTGGCTTGCGCGGAAGACTTGAAAATGCTATCGAATGTGACCCCAAGGATTTTGGGGTAGTTGGTGGTCGGAATTATATGCCCCTCGAACTGCACATTCAGCTGTGTTCTCATCTCCGCAGTCTATGTGGTAAATAGTGTGGCCGTCGATTTAGTGGCAGATATTTTCATATTCTTCGCATGGAAGAAGGCAGAAAGCTTCTCGAGATAGTAGTTCACCCTGACACATATGTCATCAACTACAGGACCCGACGCCATGATCGTACAGTCATCCGCATAAGCTACGATCTCGATGCCTTCTGAAGGGCGCGGAATTCCGGAAAGGTAGAGGTTAAACAGTTCCGGAGATATCACCCCACCTTGGTGAACTCCCTGTTTCACTCTACGAGGCTTGGACTTCTTATTCCAGAATTCCACGTACGATTGGTGTTTGCGTTGCAAAATGAAAGAAAAGAGATAAATAAAACACAAGGATTAGAATTTTTATTTCAATGCAGTCGTGGACTGATATTTTATTGATAATTGTTCGTAAAACAATTAAAATTACCTTTTTTACAGGATGTAGGGATTTCTGATGCTTTTTGGTCGTGAACCAATGAGCGAGTAATCTTAGCGAATTGAAAAAGCTAAGATGTCGCAAAGCGGGGTTTAAAAAAGCTACTCGTTACATTTTGTTACTACATTTGTCTTTGTCTACGAAATAAACAAAGACGTATAAATGAGTAGTGGACAAAATGTAACGAAGGGATAAAAAAGGACCCGTGAGGAAATTTTAAATTGAATAAATCACAATTACTTTGAAAATATACATTGCCGCCCCACAATCACAGGACATAGTCCGAGGCTGTCGGCCAAAGACCGACAAATCAAACTGTGGCCTGCACATGGGTCCAGAAGTGCTCTGACTGGTATCCGGTGGTTGGCCAAAATGACCTGTACCACCAGCGTAGGTCCAAGCGTGGCTACAGACTGGATGGCGAATACAGGCCGGGGTTGAGCCAAATGTGCCGCATTATGTCGGGGAGCGATACTGGGACCATAGATTGGAGGTTGGGAAGTATTAGCGGACGGACGTTTCGAAGATCTACGCTTGCGTAGTTTTTTGGACGGTTTGGAGTTGTCGGTTTGGATTAGAGCGGGTGAGCGCGATGGCGGGTTGGAAGAAGGCTGATGTAGCAAAGTATGATGCTGCTTGTTGCAAATAGTGCAACAACGCCGACTGTTGCAATCTCGGAGAGAATGCGTTGACGCCAAACAATTGCCGCAGCATCTGTGAAGAGCGACTGTTCGAAGCCTTCTCTCAATGCGCATCACCTGAAACTCTTTACAATCACGTAGATGATGTTTACCGTCGCAAAGAACGCATGCCTTATTCGAGCTCTGGTTACTTCGGCAGGGTGACGAAGAAGGTGGCGTGACCACAGTTTCTCCTGAAGGAGCTTCAGGGACCGTCGTAGACGGATTTTTTGATATTGAATTTGCCTCCGAGGGAGGAGCAGATTTAGGGGGCCCAGATACCATTGGCTCATCGGAGATGGGGGTAGTACTGGCGTCGAGCTCCCTTTCCTCATCAGACATGGGGACGTCGTCCTCATAGTCGGGTAGAGTTGCAGCCATCTTTCCTAAATTTTCCATCTTCTGTGAAAATAGAGAGGATGCAATAATACAACGATGAGGAGAGAGTTATTGGAATTATTGGCCAGAATGACCATCAAAAACCGTAGGTCGTTTTAAATTGTCATGGCCCGAGAATTCGCGACGCGTTCGCGGCCATCAATTATAATTTTTTTCTTTCGCGAAAAAATAAAGAGGTTACAAATACGAATCGAAAACGTGGACTATGACAATTAAGGTAGCGCAATTAATTTTACAATTGGCCGTCGGATAGTGCCATTTTCCGTATGGATATCTGCGACTCGTACTCGACCATCAGAACCCGGGTGCACCGCTATAATCCGTCCTAATTTTTGCACGAAGTGGGAGGAAGATTTTCATGCCTAACTACGACTAAGTCGCCTTTTTGAAGATCGCGCTGCGGAAACTTCCATTTGTACCTTTTGTGCAAGCTCTTCAAATACTCATCCTTCCACCGTAGGCAGAGTTGCTGAGTGAGAGCTTTAAGTTTCCGAAACCGATTTACCAGATGCAAAGGCGCTTCGTCAATTACTGGCTCCGGAGGAGCAAGGATTTGGGTTCCAATGAGAAAATGTCCTGGTGTTAGTGCTACTATATCCTGGGGATTGTCATTTATGGGACATAAAGGACGTGAATTTAAACAAGCTTCGATTCTGGAAAGAATCGTAGAAAGTTCTTCAAACGTAAATTTGAAGTTCTTAGCTTGCTTACGAAAATGCAACTTAAAACTTTTTACGGCGGCCTCCCATAGACCACCCATATGGGGGGCGCCAGCGGGAATAAATTGCCATGAAAGTTCCTGATACTGCAATGTGGAACACAAGTTAGTACGACTTTCACGGAGAACTGTTTTAAAATTATTTTCTATTTCCCTAGAAGCTCCAACGAAGTTGGTGCCGTTATCAGAGAAAATTGTTTTTGGACAATCACGTCTGGAGATAAAGCGGTGAAAGGCTGCTAAAAATGTTGCTGTAGACAAATCAGAAGTAGCCTCAAGATGTATTGCTTTCGTAGAAAAGCAAACAAAAACACAGACGTAACCTTTAGTGATTTTAGAAAAGCGGCCTGTAAACGATTTAAGGTCGAAGGGACCTGCAAAATCAACACCGGTAGTGGTGAATGGTCTAGATAATACCGTTCTCTCCGGAGGAAGAGCAGCCATTATCTGAGAGCAAGACCGTTTTTTGTCCAAGAAACATGTTTTACATTTAGTAATGGTGGTTTTAATTAGTGATGTGAGTCGTGGGACCCAATATTCAATTCTAATGATGCGTAACATCAGTTGATTTCCACCGTGGATGGAAAGAACATGTATGAATTGAAGTAGTAAGTGCGTGAAACGACTTTGGCGAGGCAGAATAATGGGATGCCTTTCTGTGTAAGACAGAGTAGGTGATTGCGACAAGCGTCCATTAAGCCTAATTACCCCGAATTCATCCAGAAATGGATTTAAGGGTAAAAGAGAACTCTTTGCATTTAAGGGAACCTTATCTGACAAAGACTGGTACTCATCTGCAAAGTGGACTTTTTGAGATAAAACAGCCAGACGTAATCTAACCGCTTTTATCTCTGTACTAGTAAGGGCCTTCTCATTGTAAATGTGTCGACCTCTATGAGCAGGATGAGTCCGATGGAAAAATCTAAAAACATACGAGAGGACTCGAAGAGCCCTATCTAACGAAGAGAAATCTTCTAAGGGGTCACAATAATTACTGAAGAAAGAGGCATGAGTCTTGACAGCACGCATTTCAATTTCGGTGTCAAGCTGAGGAAAATTGGATAAATTCCAATTAGAACTATTTTGGCGTAGCCAATGTGGTCCATACCACCAAAGATTAGAGGAGGCAAGCTCGGAAGGCGAAACCCCCCGCCTGCCTAAATCAGCGGGATTATCTTCAGAGCGCACGTGATGCCAATTACCTACGTCTGTTATCTCCTGAATTTTGCTAACACGGTTGGCAACAAATGTCGTCCACGTAGATGGACTTTTGTTGAGCCAGGAGAGGACGATCGTAGAATCAGTCCAACAATAAATTTTTTGAAATGAAATGTCAATTTCATCTATAATATTTTTTAATAATTTGGAGGCCAAAACGGCTCCGCAAAGTTCCAACCGTGGTAAGGAAATTGTCTTTAGGGGGGCTACCTTAGTTTTGCAGGTCAGGAGGTGAGTATAAATGTCTTTATTCGGCGTTATAATCCGAATATATATCACCCCCGCGTATGCCTTTTCTGAAGCATCAGAAAAGACATGAAGTTCGGCGGAACAACTTGGCGTATAATGGACCCACCGAGGAACTTGAATGGAATTCACATCCTGGTAGTAATCCACAAAATTTTGCCAATCACGTTCCGTCGTGGACAGAAGTGCATCATCCCAGCCGATTTTATCTGTCCAGATCTTCTGCATAACTATTTTAGCTGTCACAATTACGGGGCCTAACCAACCTAAAGGATCGAACAGTTTGGCAATAGTGGACAATGTTTCTCGTTTTGTATAGTGGGCTTTTGTGGGGAGAGCATTCACACTAAAGTAAAACAAATCAAGCTGAGCATTCCAACGTATACCTAACGGCTTGGAACTGCTAGCTTCCACAAAGGAAAGGACTTTGGCGTCTATTAAATCTTCCGTAGGAAGATTTTGCAAAATAGCACGGTCATTTGCTGCCCACTTCCTCAACTCAAATTTAGCGGACGAAAGAGCAGATCTTAATTGATCGCGAGAATTTAAAGCTGTACGCAAGTCATGATATCCTGTTAGCACGTCGTCGACGTACATGCACCTACGTAGTATGTGTGCAGCGAGAGGATATTCATCGCCAGTATCGTCAGCTAACTGTAAAAGCGTCCGTATGGCTAAATAGGGGGCGCAGTTTACGCCGAATGTCACCGTCTGCAACTCAAAATCCTGAACAGGTTTTTGAGGAGAATCCCGGAAGAGTATTCTCTGTAGTGGAGTATGTGCCGGATCGACACGAATTTGGCGATACATCTGTGTGATGTCGCAGTTATATACAAATTTAAATAATCTCCACCTTAGAATGAGGAATACTAAGTCTAATTGCAGAGTGGGACCCACATGTAAAATATCATTAAGACTTTTCCCGTTGGAGGCGTTGAAAACCACTCGAAGCTTGGTAGTCTGCTTGTCGGGATTTATTACTGGATGGTGGGGGAGGTAACAAACCGTAGAGTTTGTTGACGCGGCAACTACTGGCCTCATATGGTCCAAATCTAAATATTCATTGACCACTTGGTCGTAGACTGCCTTGATTTGTGGCTTTCGAAGAAGAGATTCCTCATTCCGAAGAAATTGTCGTAAACAATTATTTCGGGAAAATCCTAAGTCTGCCTGTCCAACTAACTCTGTCTTGAGGGGAAGGCTGACCACGTACCTGCCCTCTGAATCCCGACGTGTGGTACGTTTATAATTTGCCTCACAAAACTGGTCTGAGGGCGACAAAATTGAACGTTTAGGAACTTCCTCCAGTTCCCAAAAACGAAGAAGAACCTTGTTAAGGTTTTCTTCGTCAGATATACTGACTTTAACGGAAAAGACTGATAGATGTTGAGGGGGAATAGAACCAGTAATGATCCAACCAAAGACCGTATTTTGTGCTATTAGGGAGCCAAATATATTGGTGTGAATTCCCTGTAGCAGAATCTTCGAATAAAGATCTGCTCCCAGCAAAAGGTCAACAGGGCGACTGTTGAACAAATTTGGATCAGCCAAACGTAGATTTGGCAAACGAGAAACGAAGTCGCTATTGACAGAAAACGAAGGCAGATTGCCAGAGATAGAAGGTAAAATCAGGGCAGTCGTTTCCATTGAAAGCGAAACATTCAATGGAGAACTTATACAAATTGAACACAACTTGCGCGACGTAGTCGAAACTGCCTGATTAATGCCAGAAATTGTAGCAACAGTGGTAGTGGAGGCGATGCCTAGTATATGCTGTAAGCGATCTGTAATAAAAGAAGCTTCTGAAGCAGGGTCAATTAATGCTCTGGCAGGGTACGTGGTACCCTGGTGAACGATGTTCACCATTGCCGTGCCTAATAGAACATTTCGACTTTGAGCGGTATGAAATACCTGTCTATTAGCAGAGCTGGAAGATAGACCGGAAGAAGTGGAGGGTTGATCAGAAGAAGCTACGTTCCTAACTTCAGAAGTTGCTGCAGTCGAAGACGTGGAATTATCTCTATGTAATAGAGTGTGATGTCTTTTATTACATTTGCTACAATTGTATGGACTACTGCAGTGGTTGACTAAATGTTTAGAAGACAGACAATTTAAACAACAATCATGTCGCCTAATGGTGTTAATTCTTTCAGGAACTGAAAGTTTTAGAAATTTTTGGCATGTTCTGATATGATGCATTTGTCGTGGACATAAAATGCATGTTTTATTGGAGGTGTGAAAGTAGGGGATCGGTTCGTGCCAGCATTCGTGAAATGTGAACGAACTTTTTTACTACTTTGCGGTTTGACGTTGTCAATACCTCTAATGTCACGAAGGCAGGTAAGAGTTTGGATGCGTTCTGTAAGGAACTTATCCAAATCTTCCCAGGAAGACAAGGCTGACTTATCTTTAATACTTTGTTCCCAAAGTGTGACACTATTTTTGGGAAGCCTTTGAAGACATATGAACACTAGAATAGGGTCCCAGCCTTCAGTTGGCACATCATAGTTTAACATGGCCGAAATGCACCCATTTATGCCTCTTTGCAATTTCTTTAAACCTAAACTTGTCTCACTGTCTAATACTGGCAGGTCAAATAAAAGTTTAAGTTGGTGGTTCACCAAAATACGTGGATTGTCGTACGTTTGTTTGAGAGCTTTCCACGCAAGACCAAAGTTTTTGTGGGTAAGTGAAAACTTAGCCACTATGTCATGGGCGTCGCCACTGGTCTTATTGTTTAAATGACATAGACGTTCAATGTCACTAATGCCAGTATTGTTAATATACACTGCCGAGAATAAGTCTCTAAATGTAGGCCAGGAAAGAAAGTCGCCATTAAATATTTCTATGTCACAAGGCGGTAAATTCAACCTATGACCAGAATTATTTCCACCACAGGATGTGAGTGTTGAGTTAAAAGATATTGGCGAATGAGGCGAAGCCTCCAAAATCGAAGCTCTATCCTCGGAACGAGGTGTAGGCTGATTGACTGTGTTAATCTCGGAACGAGATATAGTCCTATTACCTACGCTAGCCTGAGGAGACGATGTCGCCATCGATGACTTAGGCGGAGCCCGAAGTTCATCTAACTTCCTATTTATGGAAGCTAATACTTTTAGATAACATCTAAATGCGACATCGTATTTAGTGTCAGCGGCAGTGATGTCCTCACCTGAACTGTCTTCTTCTGCAAAATAATTGAGACACTTGTCAAAAACGGTTTTCACCTTTTCCCATAACGTTCTGACCTCAGCTCCCTGTAATTCTAAAATATAGACATCGAGCTCATCGTCCCGTTGGGAACTGAAGTTGGCATCAAATTTAACCAAAGCATCAGTAGCTCGAATGAACAAATCTAGAGGTGTGAGTGGCATTTTATTTCAAATAAATGAACGTAATTCAGAAAAAATTTGAAAAATGTAAAGTTTTCGTGGAAAACTGTATTTTGTTTTAGAAAACTGCAGGAAAATTAGCAAAAACACCAAGAATTCTCAAAGAATTGTTTGAAAAACAATTTGTACTATGAAAATCTTTAAAAAGATGTTCCAAAAATAAAGCAGAAATATAAAAATACAGAAAAATTTGCAATAAATGCTTTAATTTCTATAAAGTGACACGTAATGTCGAATAATTTGTGTGAAAATTCAAAAAAAGTTAGTCTTTAATGCACGAGATGCTTGAAGAAAATTAATGTGTTTTATTAGAAATACACTGATTTTATAATTAGTCGTTGACTAATCGTAATAAAGTATCGTAGATACGGCAAAAATATTGAGGTTTAACGTGATTAAACCACAAATATATAGAAATTTAAAGAAAAGAATTAAATATTAACTCAAAATTTCTCTCAGTGTATTCGTAAAATGTTTACAGTGTATCGTATAATACCTGCAAACTATGGCAAAGTATCGATGATAACAATTGCCAACGAAAAAATATCAAAAATTTTTAATAAAAAATCAAAAATTCGAAAAAATATTAAAAATTTCAATAAAACCGACTGTAGGGTGCACGGACTGTAAGATGCACGTTTTCAATCGGTAGCGGACAACAACAAAAAAATTAAATCAAAAATATTTTATAAAAATTGAATAATTTTTGATTAAATATATAATATATTATATTTTATTTATATAAAAATAATAATATTTTAATAAATAAGACCGAATATAGGGTGCACAGTGTCGAAAACACAAATAAAATTTGATTTTAGTTGATATCCGAAGGATTCAACACAAAAAATACCCAAAAATGGCACTAAAATATTTTGATCAATTTGTTGGATAATATTAGGAAGTGTGAACACTCCTAATAAATATGATCATATGTTACTTATATGTAAGTGTCAAATATGTCACAAGGTGGCAACAATCAGCAGAGATGACAATTACTCTCACATATGGTAATTGTTGTTGTGATGATTTTGGTGTTTTGAAAAAAGAAGAAGAAATAAATGAAAAACAAAACACCAAAATGATCAAAAGAAAAGAAAAAAATAAAAGAAATGTGCGAAACACAAAATTTAATGGAAATGAATCAAATTTCTCTGTGATTGTGTGTGTGTGTGTGTATTTTTTGTCGTAAACAAAGCGGCGTTACATTTTGTTACTACATTTGTCTTTGTCTACGAAATAAACAAAGACGTATAAATGAGTAGTGGACAAAATGTAACGAAGGGATAAAAAAGGACCCGTGAGGAAATTTTAAATTGAATAAATCACAATTACTTTGAAAATATACAATTGGCGTCCACACATATAGTTTACTATCCAACGTTTCAAACTTGGCCGGAGGGTAGTGTTCTCAACGTCCTCGAACAGCGTGGCATGGTTGACCGTATCAAAGGCCTTTGATAGGTCGAGAGCCACCACTACTGTTCTGTGGCACGGCCTGTTCTGGTTGAGTCCTCGACTGATATGTGTGGAAATGGCGTATAATGCTGTTGTGGACGGAATCTGTGCTCGTGGTTGGCAACTGTACAGCTTCCTCTAATGCTGAGGAGGAGTAAAGCCTCAAGAGTCTTAGCTACGGGCGATAAAAGCGAAATTGGCCTGTATGATTCGCCTTTGCTGGCATCCTTGCCAGGCTTTAGTAGCGGGACCACCCTGCCCATTTTTCAGGCTTCGGGAACAATGTGGGTGGCTAACGACAAGTTAAGGACTTTGGTTATATACTCAACTCCTGGTGTATCCAGTTGCTTCAACATTACCATTGATATTCCGTCCGGGCCCAACGCTTTAGATGACTTAGCGTTTCGGATGACATTCGCAACATCACCCATCGTAAACTGTGGAGGTACATCCTCGGCGGGAAGAGCTCTTATACGACGTAGTACACTTCGCCTCGCCCTACCACTCTCGGGGTGCTCAACAAATTGGCGGTTAAAATAGTCATCCTGTTTACCAGGGTTCGAGAGTGACTTTACCGTTACCCACAGTTTACTCAAATCGGTTCCAATGCTGCAACACTTCAGATGGTCTAGCCACTTTTTCCGCTTATGCTCCAGTACCAAGCTGTTGACTTCCACTGTCAGTTCACTGACTCTGGGATCAGTAGGGCTGGTACGTCGGAGCTCATCACGCCCATTCTCTAATCCCGCTGCCTCTGCTGGGAAATTTGGTCTTACTTCGGGTATTCGACCAGCAGGTATATAGCGAGCGACTGCAGCTTTGATGATGTCCCGGAAAATCTTTTCAACTACCCGAACATCAGAAGGATTGGGCAGTTCTCTGAAGCGAAGGTTGGTGAACTCTCTGAACTCAGGCCAGTGGGCTTTCCCATGGTTAATGAAAGTGCGGCGTTCAGAGGTTATGAAATTGGGCGATCTGCTGATGGAGACGATTATCGGGAGATGGTCTGAGCCAAGAGAAATGACGGGTTGCCAAGTCACGTCTTTTATCAGACCGGGTGACACAATGTTGTTGTTGTTGTAGCAGTTTTACACGTTTTGTTGTTTTTTTTTTCGACTAATCTGGTTCTTCCTCAATGTCCAGGTTTAAGAATTCTGCTACCTTTATGGGCTGTAGCCATAGATCCTCTGGACGGAGTTGGGTAGGCTTGGCAGGACAATTAAACAAATGCAGCGTGTTGTGCGGGCCTGTATCACACGCTGGGCAGGCGTTCCGCACATCCTCATCAATTCGTGCCCAATACGTATTGAGACGGCTGCACCATCCTGAACGTAGTTGGGCCAAAACTACCCTGGTTTGCCTAGGCAGCCGACGTTCTTCAGTTGCAACGGATGGGGGTGGACTCCGAGTATGGCTTTCATACTGTAATTATTGACTACCTCTGCGACTGCATCAGTATGAATGCTATTCAGACCTGCTTGATAGGCTTCATGATCTAGAGGCTCTCTCTTATATCGCTGGACCTCTCTCTCTAGATCGTGCAGGTCCTTCCTGACACGCCTGGGTGGGGGAGTTCTATCCACCATATGGTGGTTAGGGTGACTCCCGCGATAACACCCAAGCAGGTACTGCAACGAAAGCATATGATTATGCTGACGTAAGGGAAGAACCTTCGTCTCCTCATGTAAGTGGTCCACAGGCGTCATGAGGAGGCACCCTGTTGCAGTTCTCAGGGAGGCATTCTGGCAGGTCTGAATACATTTCCACTGCGTTGCACTTGTATTCGCCGACCACACTGGAGCCGCATAGCTAACCACAGACCGACCTATCGCTTTATAAGAGGTCAACAAGGTTTCTTTATCCGCACCCCAAGTGCTGCCGGCTAGCGCCTTGAGGACCTTGTTCCTACTTTTCATTTTATCGCAAATAGCTGTGGCTTGCGCGGAAGATTTGAACATGCTATCGAATGTGACCCCAAGAATTTTGGGGTAGTTGGTGGTCGGAATTATATGCCCCTCGACCTGCACATTCAGCTGTGTTCTCATCTCCGCAGTCCATGTGGTAAATAGTGTGGCCGTCGATTTAGTGGCGGATATTTTCATATTCCTCGCGTGGAAGAAGGCGGCAAGCTCCGCGATATAATTATTCACCCTGACACATATGTCATCAACTACAGGACCCGACGCCATGATCGTACAATCATCCGCATAAGTTACGATCTCGATGCCGTCTGGAGGGCGCGGAATTCCGGAAAGGTAGAGGTTAAACAGTTCCGGAGATATCACCCCACCTTGGGGAACTCCCTGTTTCACTCTACGAGGCTTGGACTTCTTATTCCGGAATTCCACGTACGACTGGCGTCCACACATATAGTTGACTATCCAACGTTTCAAACTTGGCCGGAGGGTAGTGTTCTCAACGTCCTCGAACAGCGTGGCATGGTTGACCGTATCAAAGGCCTTTGATAGGTCGAGAGCCACCACTACTGTTCTGTGGCACGGCCTGTTCTGGTTGAGTCCTCGACTGATATGTGTGGAAATGGCGTATAATGCTGTTGTAGTGCTATGTAGTGGACGGAAACCGTGTTGATGGTTAGCAACTGAATAGCTTCCTCTGATACTGGGGAGGAGTAAGGCCTCGAGAGTCTTTGCTACTGGCGACAAAAGCGAAATTGGCCTGTATGATTCGCCTTTGCTGGCATCCTTGCCAGGCTTCAGTAGCGGGACCACCCTGCCCATTTTCCAGGCTTCGGGAACTATGTGGGTGGCTACCGACAAGTTAAGGACTTTGGTTAAATACTCAACTCCCGGCGTATCCAGTTGCTTCAACATTACCATTGATATTCCGTCCGGGCCCAACGCTTTAGATGACTTAGCGTTTCGGATGACATTCGCAACATCATCGTAAACTGTGGAGGTACATCCTCGGCGGGAAGAGCTCTTATACGACGTAGTACTCTTCGCCTCGCCCTATCACTCTCGGGGTGCTCGACAAATTGGCGGTTAAAACAGCCAGCGCACCTCTTCGGATCAGTCACAGTTACGTCGTTAAATGTGACTGCTGTCCTATCATCCTTTTTCCCAGGGTTCGAGAGTGACTTTACCGTTACCCACAGTTTACTCAAATCGGTTCCGATGTTGCAACACTTCAGATGGTCTAGCCACTTTTTCCGCTTATGCTCCAGTACCAAGCTGTTGACTTCCACTGTCAGTTCACTGACTCTGGGATCAGTAGGGCTGGTACGTCGGAGCTCATCACGCCCATTCTCTAATCCCGCTGCCTCTGCTGGGAAATTTGGTCTTACTTCGGGTATTCGACCAGCAGGTATATAGCGATCGGCTGCAGCTTTGATGATGTCCCGGAAAATCCTTTCAGCTACCCGAACGTCAGAAGGATTGGGCAGTTCTCTGAAGCGAAGGTTGGTGAACTCTCTGAACTCGGGCCAGTGGGCTTTCCCATGGTTAAGGAAAGTGCGGCGTTCAGAGGTTATGAAATCGGGCGATCTGCTGATGGAGACGATTATCGGGAGATGGTCTGAGCCAAGAGAAATGACGGGTTGCCAAGTCACGTCATTTATCAGACCGGGTGACACGATGGTTAAGTCTGGCGAACTGTGACACTCTCCTCTTATTCGGGTGGGGGCATCCTCGTTTACCGTGCAAAATGTGGAGCAGTCAATCTGCTCTGCCAACGCTGATCCCCTCTGGTCGTTACCTAGGACGGAATGCCACAACTCATGGTGGGCATTGAAGTCCCCTAGTACCAGGCGGTTATTGCCTTCCGAAAGTGGGCTTATATTAGGCAAGTAACGCGGTTCACAGCTATTAACCGGCGGGATATACACATTAAGCCCCTCTACCTCGGCAGTACCACACTTGACTGCTACCCCCATACACTCCATGTACGGGTCACTAGAGACTAGCTCAAGCGAGATAGGTCTGTATTGAACAGAATGGTGTATCAGGAACGCTAATCCCCCACCTCCACTTCTGGTGCGATCTTTCCTCAATACGTTGTAACCATTGCAACGTTGTAAGCTACAGTTTTCATTGAGCTTGGTTTCCTGCACCGCTGCGATCTTGATATTCCTCCGATTCATAAAATCCACTATCTCATCAATTTTACCTCGGAGTCCGTTGCAATTGAACTGCAAGAACGATGCATTGTCCGGAATTGGAACAGCAACATGTGGCGTTAAGTGCTGCGGTAAAGGTTGCTGTTCTGGAGACTGCGGGGGAGTTCCATACTCCGACGACGACTCGGAAGTTGACGACGAGGTCGTGGACTCACTGGGGACTACGTTGGTGCAGCACGAAGCAACATAGTCCCTATCGCTATAGTCTCGCAACCGGGTTAAACCGGAACAATTTCTAAAATGCACCCATCCTCTGCATCCATTACATCGCACCGAGACTGATCTATGGTGGATGGTGTTTTGGCAAACCGTACAGAACCATGGTCCGGGGTTTTCCTCAAGCCCGGCACGGACCAAAAGAATCCGGAGCAAGCATTCCGGGATGTGCTGCTCCCAAAACAGAAAAATAAACAAACACGAACATGTATACACTGGGTTGGCAGCCGCTGGCCGAAACTGGAGTGTTGTTGTTTCGGGTCAATCCGGTGTCGTAGAACCCGCTGCCGTGGGGTTGGGGTGACACAATGATTAAATCTGGCACAATGGTTAAATCTGGCGAACTGTGACACTCTCCTCTTATTCGTGTGGGGGCATCCTTGTTTACCGTGCAAAATGTGGAGCAATCAATCTGCTCTGCCAACGCTGATCCCCTCTGGTCATTACCTAGGACGGAATGCCACAACTCATGATGGGCTTTGAAGTCCCCTAGTACCAGGCGGTTATTGCCTTCCGAAAGTGGACTTATATTAGGCAAGTAACGCGGTTCACAGCTATTAACCGGCGGGATAAACACATTAAGTACCTCTACCTCGGCAGTTCCACACTTGACTGCTACCCCCATACACTCCATGAGTGGGTCACTAGAGTCAAGCTCAGGCGAGATAGGTCTGTGGTGCAATAGGAACGCTAATCCTCCACCTCCACCTCTGGAGCGATCCTTCCTCAATACGTTGTATCCATCACAACTTTGAAGCCTGCAGGTGGTACTCAGCTTCGTCTCCTGGATCGCTGCGACCTTGATGTTCTTCCGACTCATAAAGCTTACAATTTCGTTAATCTTACCTCTGAGACCATCACAATTAAATTGGAGAAATGATGCATTATCCGGAACCTGAACAGCAATGTGTGGCGTCAACTGCTGCGTAGATTGCTGTTGAGGAGATTGCGGGGGAGTCTCATATTACGACGACGATGAGGACGCCGAAGATGAAAACTCACTGGAGTCTACATTGACGCAGCAGGAAGCAATGTAGTCCCTATCGCTGTACTCCTGTATCCGGTTTAGCCCGGAACAATTCCGGAAATGCACCCACTCCATGCATCCGTTGCATCTCACCGAAACCGATCTGTGGTGGATGCGATTACGACAAACGGAGCAGAACCATGGTCCGGGGTTGGTCTCGATCCCGGCTCGGACCAAGAGAATACGGAGCAAACATTCCGGGTAATGTTGCTCCCACATCAGAAAAATGGACGAACACGAACATGTATTGTATTTGCTGGGTTGGCGGCCCCTGGTCGGAGAAATGTGCCTCTGAGTCAATCCGGTACATAGAACCGGCCGCCGTAAGATTGAGAACAAAACGTGGATTATTTTGGTCAATCAGTTTATCCGAATCCACAGGCCACTAAACTTTTTGGTCTTTTTTCATAATATGTTTAAAAACTACTGTACCAGTACAGTATCTATAAAGTTTTAGCATAGTACATTAAGTAGATTAATAAAATTACTAAGATACAGCCCTAAAGTTATGTCTGATTTCTACCAGACTTATTTAAAATTAGACGCAACAAATTACTTTAATTTCTTTAACACTTTTCTTCATTTGTGAAATGATGTTTTCTCTTCAGTTTTATTATGAATTATTCTGGTTAGCATTTTTTGGCGACTCCGAGGTCGATAAGATGCATGCTATCTAAGGGAGTCTGAGATATCATACCAAATCCGATTACTTCAAGGGGAGTTTTCTCTTCTTTGAACGTTTGGGAATGGTGGCATGAATACTTTCGCTCAGAAAAGTCCTCATCGGATATCAGGGAACCACTCATGCTACTATAAGTCAAGACATTGTTTACCTACTTCGCAATTTGAGTGCACTTTGTGCAGCCATGTGTTGATGTATGTCCAGGAACTCCACAAACGAAAGCTTTTGCTGGTTCGTCATACGTTAAGCAACGAAACTTCAATTTTAAATATTGAAGTTGTATTATAAACTGGCCATTTAATAGAATCACTTCATCAATAATGTTTTTCAAATACACATTCACATTACCCGGCTTGGCGATTCCCAAGTATAATCCAATAACAAACGGTTTTGTTTTCTCCTTAATCTTGACGATTCCGCAAAGATTTGGCCACAATTGCACGCGAGAGCTTTTGAACAGTGGAATTCCATTGATATTTATATCTAGTTCCACTTCCTTATACTTTTCAAAAATCTGACCAACTTTTCGTAGTTGTGTTTCTACGCCAATATGACAATAAATTCCAGGGGGACATTTCTCTTTAACATATTTTTTGCTCTTTTTTTATTATTGTTTAATTTATTGAATCTTTCATATATTTAATGAAAATAACAATAAGGTTTCATATCTTATATACTAATATTTTTATAGGGAGGTTGTCAATACAATCACCCCATATTTTTTTCATGCTTTAATTATTATTGTTTTTTTTTTTATGATATAGATGTGTGTTATTTTGTGGGCTTGTGGATACAGTTATATCCGTGAATTGATTGAGTAGGTAGTTAAGATTAGTTTAGATACAGATATATCTAAGTGAATCGCGGACTACAGATATAATGTCTACAGTCTTACGGATATAATGTTGCTTTGTTTAGATACAGTTATATCTAATCATCCCGCGGACTACAGTAATAGTCTTATCGATTTCTTCACTAATCTTCCCGCGGACTACAGTAATAGTCTTTTCGATTTCTTCACAGAAGCAGCTTCCAATTTAGCATACTACTACCTGAAGAAGTATAAAAGTGGGCGACGTTCAATTGGCCAGACAAGAGCTGAAAATAATGAGAGCGTAAGACAAAGAAATATACTATATTATAGAAAAAGTGTCACGTCTGCGCAGTCTATCGTGTCCTCCGAATAGTAGGAGTTGGCGGACCAAGTTATTTGGGTGCTCGGATAGTTTGTTTAAGTACTTGCGGCAAAGCTTCTTTATTTCTTCTTCAACAGTAAGTATATTTAGGTCCTTGTGGATGTTTGCGTTCCTTATGTACCATGGTTCACCTGTAATAGATCGAAGAATATTCGACTGTCTTCTTTGTAGTTTACTTACGTTAGAGGCACTAGCTGTGCCCCAGAGCTGTATGCCATACGTCCAAATTGGCTTTATTATAGTCTTATATAATAGGACTTTATATTCTAATTTAATAGAAGAACGTATACCAATTAACCACTCAAGATTGGCCTTTTTTAGTTTAATTTGTGTGATTTTTGCATCGATGTGTTGCTTCCATGTAAGTCTTCGGTCCAGGTGCATTCCGAGATATTTTACGGTATCTGTGGAACTTGAGTATTAAAGATTTTTATCGTGGGGCAAAGTTCACGTCTTAGAGCAAAAGTAACATGTATGCACTTGCTTGCATTTACCGATATTCTCCATTTTGTCAGCCAATTTTCGAGAAGATATACATGGTATTGTAGTTTTTCCGACGCAATCAGAGGATCCTTGTGTATGCTAATGAAAGCAGTATCATCAGCAAACGTTGAGGTTAGAGTTTCATTGGTTGTGGGCATATCGGCAGTAAATAACACGTACAGAATTGGTCCTAAGATACTACCCTGTGGGACGCCAGCCAATATTTTTCTCGAATTTGAAAGTATGTCTTTCGATTTAACAACAAACGTACGATTTGACAAATAACTACAAAAAAGTTTATGAGTGTTTTTAGGTAGAGTTTCACAAATTTTGTATAGAATTCCAAGATGCCAGACTCTGTCAAACGCTTGGGAAATGTCTATAAATAGCGCCGAGCAGTACTCCTTCCTTTCGAATGCCATTCTAATGTTTGTGACTATGCGGTGCACTTGCTTAATAGTACTGTGGTTCTTACGGAAGCCGAATTGGTGGTCGGGGATAATATTGCTATTTGTAATATGGGGAGTTAACTTCCTTAGTAATGTTGTTTCGAACAGCTTTGAGAGTATAGTCTATAGTCTATACGATTTTACCTGCGTTGGATCTTTTCCAGGTTTCGGAATCATTACTATTTCAGATTCTTTCCATACAGACGGGAAGTACCCTACTCGAAGAATGCTGTTAAATATAAATAACAATAGTTTAACGGCCGGTGTTGGTAATTTCTTGAGCATGTTTGGAGTAATTCTATCTTTACCCGGGGATTTTTTTAGTTTTATCGAGGCTATAGAACTTTCGATTTCTTTTAGAGAAAATCGTATTGGATTCGGAACAATGTCGTCAATTAAAGGTTGAACAACTGTCGATGGTCCGGGATTTGGGGTAAATACAGATTCAAGATGTTCGGCAAATGCGTTTACTTTTTCTTCTGTAGATCTTGCCCAAGTCCCATTTTCTAGGCGAATTGGAGATTCGTGGGCGATAGGTCTTCTCAAGTTTTTTGTGGCTTTCCATAAGCTGTAGTCAGTTCTCTCTGTGGGATCCAGGTTATTTAGGAATATTTTTAGGTTTCGCTCTTCATTTAATCTGAGTGCTTGTTGTAAGAGTTTTTCACATTCTTTTAGTTTTTCCCGAAACCTAGGTGATCGGTGCTTCTGCCATTCTCTTCTGGCCTTCCTTTTATCAGACACGAGTTTTGAAAATTTAGTGGGAGTGGCAACATTGACAGCCGTGTTGACTATCGAAGTAAATATTTTAACTGCATTGTCAATTTCTTCTCCGGACTTTAGAGGAGTGTTAGAATTCACATGTGTACTGACATATTTTTTGTACTTCATCCAGTTTGTATATTTATTTGGTAGATAATCCGGGGAAGTTGCGAGTTGAACATCATTTAATGTTATTATAGTTGGGGAATGGTCTGACGACAAGTCAAACGAGGGTACCACGGACATTTGTTCCCTCTTAATATTCTTTGTTACCGCAAAGTCAATTAAGTCAGGACGTATTTGCAGGTCTGAAGGCCAGTAAGTAGGCTGGCCAGTAGATAACACGTCCAGTTTAGCGGACGAAATGGATTTTAAAAGCTGTCTACCTCTGGGTGTAATAAGTCTAGATCCCCAGAAGGTGTGTTTGGCATTATAATCTCCAGCTGCAATGAATCTACTACCAATTTTTTGCTCTGCCCACCAAAGTTTCTCTAGTGAGCGGAACATCTAGACCTTCTTCCTTTAATATTGACAAAAGACTTCCCAAACATTTCTTTGAAGGATTCGCTTCCATGCACCACTTTTTTAGTTTATCCCCCAATGTTAATTTCGAGACTTCCATTCCATTTTCCGCGAAATCATTCATGAAATCTCTACCGTTTTCCACAAATTCACTACCACTATTTTCTTTTTCACATTGCAAACTTCTTTTTTATACACTTTTTTTTATTGTTGCAAAATGGTCAGGCTTTATCCCTTTATTGTTGTTTTTATAAAAACAACGTTTGATTATTAGTGGAGAACGATGGTAATAAACAAACGTTGTTTTTATAAAAACAACAATAAAGGGATAAAGCCTGACAATTTTGCAACAACAAAATACTACGGTATCCCGAACAAACAAGCCACAATGTTCCACTATTTTTTATAGTAATCTTTAATAATTTCTTTTACTCATTTTTATATATTTAATAAACAATCACCTTTATAACAATGAGACACCCAAAACGAATTAATTGCCGAAAAAACGCGTTGTTTCGATGCGATCTTCAAAAAAATTAAATAAAAATATATATATATATCTTCAATATGTTTTAATGACAATAAAAGAAAAGCGAACTGTCGACATTGTCATTAGAAATACACTACACTCAGTGTCCCTAAACTCTACTCGTAAATTTTTGACATCTGAACTAGTTTGAACATTTGTCTATAGAAATAAAGTGGTAACATAAAATACACATGGTTCTTTGCTCGCAGAAGGGAAAATATAGTTTAAAACAAGTAAGCAAAGGCTACAGTCGAGCTGGGCCGACCGTTGAATACCCTACAACACTATAATAAACCATACAGTTTATATAGGCGAAGTACTCGACAGAATTCCACAAGATATTGTGACAAATAATGGAACAACTCTAGTTTAGTAAAAACTCTTAGATTTTTTCGAAATTTTTTCCAGAGGTAGGTATTTTTACCATGATCCCGGGAAACTATTTTTTTCTTGGGGGACGGACTCGGGACCCCAGATTTTTGACCCAAAAGTCCGGGATCAAGACCCCGCCTGGACCCGGATCCACTTACCCGATATAGACAATATGGGTATCGATTGAAAGCTTATGGAAATACCTATCCAACAAGTGGTCACATGAAGGGGTAAGTTTTCATGGTTCTATAGTCAAATTATCGATTTTTTGGACCCGGATTTTTTATGAAACCCCCAAAAAGTCAAAAAAGGGCCCATTATGGGGGTCAACAAAATTGTTTCCAAATTATAGCTGACACTCTTACCTTTCCAAAATGCTACAATTTGTGCTAATGCCTTTTTCGGTTCCAGAGATATGGGTCTTTCCATCCGCATAACCCGATTCTAACCAGTTCATTAAAATTATGTTTTTAATAAAAAAAGTGTTTATTTCGCGTAGCAGTCGTCGGAATAACAAAAGTTTTCTAAATTTGGCACTTTTTGTAAATAGCCGGCCTTCGGCCGGGGCTTGAGATTTTCACCTATGGGTATGTCCGACCCCGGCTAACGCGAACAAAAGGTTCATAATTTCGGCACTCTTTGTAAATAGCCGGCCTTCGGCCGGGGCTTGAGATTTTCTCCTCTGGGTATGTCCTACACCGGCTAACGCGAACCAAAGTTTTCTAAATTGGGTACCTTTTGTAAGTAGCCGGCCTTCGGCCGGGGCTTGAGATTTTCTCCTCTGGGTATGTCCTAAACCGGCTAACGCGAACCAAAGTTTTCTAAATTTGACACTTTTTGTATATAGCCGGCCTTCGGCCGGAGCTTGAGATTTTCTCCTCTGGGTATGTCCCACACCGGCTAACGCGAACCAAAGTTTTCTAAATTTGACACTTTTTGTAAATAGCCGGCCTTCGGCCGGGGCTTGAGATTTTCTCCTCTGGGTATGTCCCACACCGGCTAACGCGAACCAAAGTTTTCTAAATTGGATACCTTTTGTAAGTAGCCGGCCTTCGGCCGGGGCTTGAGATTTTCTCCTCTGGGTATGTCCTACACCGGCTAACGCGAACCAAAGATTTCTGAATTTAATTCTTACGCAAAATATACCTTTTTTTATTGAAAACATAGTTTTAATGAACTGGCTAGAATCGGGTTATGCGGATGGAAAGACCCATATCTCTGGACTCAGTAAAGGTATTAGCACAAATTGAACCTTTTTGGAAAGGTAGAAGTGTCAGCTATAATTTGGCATCAATTTTGTTGTCCCCCATAATGGACCCTTTTTTGACTTTTTGGGGGTTTTATAAAAAATCCGGGTCCAAAAAATCGATAATTTGACTATAACTTCCGAACCGTAAGATCTTACCCCATCATCACCATTTGTTGGATAGGTATTTTCATAAGCTTTCCAACGATACCCATATTGTCTATATCGGGTAAGTGGATCCGGGTCTAGTAGGGATCTCGAACCCGGACTTTCGGGTCAAAAATCTGGGGTCCCAGGTCCGTCCCCCAAGAAAAAAATAGTTTCCCGGAATCATGGTTAAAATACCTACCACTGAAAAAATTTTCGGAAAAATTGAAGAGTTTTTACTAAACTAGAGTTAAGCCCTAATTTATTGGTAGGTGTTGCTCTTAAATGGTCTTCCTAGATCTGGAACCAATATTTCCCAAAGACCTATAATCCCTCAGAAGTGGCAAAAGATTAACATTTATTATTGGTTTTTGACTGAAACGCATCTATATGAGATACAGACATTTGACTATATTCTTCAACGAAGAATGGCCATTAGAAACTGCTTGGCTTTTGCAATGTGCGGTAACCCCCATTCAAATGTGCGTGAGGATCGGGCGATAATTACGACCTGCCGACAATTTTGCAGTTTTTTGGTCCATTTCAACCCCTAAATATACGGCGATCATCTCCAAAAAGAGTAGGCTTCTATTCTGACCCTCATCTTATCCCCATGCAAAATTTCGTAAGGATCGGGCCATAAATGCGATCTGTATATGATATCCCAACTACTTAGTTTTGTTGGCTGTAGAAATATTACCAAATGTTTAATTCAAAATGAAAATATGCCAAAAATATGACAAAATTGAAAAAATATGAGAAAATTTTACAAAATCAATATTTTCATCTGTAGAGAGATATTTTTATGCGATTTTTTAGACGTTTTTTCTTTCCTGCCAAGAGACCATTCTGAATGAATGAGAACTGTCGAAATCAGTTCAGCCGTTCTCGACATATAAGAGATCTTTCAAGCATATCTTCTTTGATAGACATATATATCGCACATATTTTGCTATATATCCGATTTGTTGGATGTTAACATCAATGTAAAGATCAGAAGTAACCTTGTCATGGCTTTATGATTTCGCCGGGATTTAAAATATTCGCGGTTTAATGAAAAAATTTGAATTTTTTCAACACAAAAGATATGGTCTATTTTACCCGCTAAATATTATCCGATGACCACCCAAATTGGTAGGCTTTTTCCCGATTGGTCTATAACTGCGACCTGTATAGCTACTGCAAAATCCGTATTTCAGTATTTGGTCCATTTCAACCCCTAAACATTTGGTGATCATCTCCAAAAGCAATATGGTTCTATTCTGGTCCAAGCCCCACCTACATTCTAAATTTCGTGAAGATCGGACCATAATTGCGACCTGTAGAGTGATTACAAATTAACATGGACAGACGGACAGACGGACGGACGGACATACATAGCTAGATCGACTCAGTTCGGCGAGCTAGGAAGATCCATATATACTTTCCTATAAGGGGAAATCAATATTTCGAGGCGTTACATAAATTCTGGCCCAATCAAACTTATAATACCCCCAACACATAGTGTTGTAGGGTATAATAATTTTTTATATGTATGTACACGTACATATTTATTGGAATTCATTCTAAAACAACGAGTTGTTAATTCAAATATGTAGACCGTATAGTTATGTATATTAAATTAAATTAAATTAAATATGTATATGGTAATTATTAAGGGGAATAATTAAAATAACACACCAAAATAACAAAATTATAATTTATGTGTTCAAACAATTCACGATGACAAACTTTCTTAAAAATTCTCATTTTTAATTAAATTTGGTAAAAATTAACGGTTCCTAATTAGCATATTATATACAGATTACTTCATTATGATATTTTAATTTCATATGATTATCTCTTCTGTTATAAAAAATTAACGTAGGTATTTTATAATAAATAATATTATGTCAGTATGATTACTTGTGCTCTTGTTGGCGATCTTGCATCATTTTTAAGAGTACTTGATTCCCAGATCCTCCTCTGCCTCGTTTTCTGTCTACTTCATTCGTTGTATCACTTAAGTCAAATGGAAGATTCCTTTTGCCCTTGCTACTTGTAAAAGCGTTCATTTTTTCGAGATCCTTAAAGATAGATGCATTTGAGAAGTGGCATAATTAGACGCTTTTTTTAACGTGTTACCTTTGGGGAACTGCGACAAAACTCAAACGTGAATTGATTTGGTGATGCCGTATACTTATCTGATTCATTCTTGTCCATAGAGTGCACATAGAAGTTATGATTACTAGAAAGTTGTCGTGGAATAGTCTGTTTTTCAGTTGGGTGTGGTGATAGTAGAAGATCGCTATCCTAAAAATAAAAAATAATCGGTTATACACATATTACATTTTAAATCAACAAACATACAGATCTTTCCGGGTCCTTTCTAAAATTCCAGGCATATGGTGTCATCTTTTGCATATAAATTTCATTATAAAATTTAATAATATCTCCAACAGCTACTTAAAAAATAATTTTAGAAAATGCTAAAGTAGTAATTTATCATTCAAACAACAAAATCTTACTTTTTTCTCCATTATCTGTTTTAATTAAGACTTCTCTATATATACTGCTGGTAGCCTGTGGCTGCTTTCTGTAAAATTTCATAATATCTCTGAACAATTTTCCATTGACTTCACCGACCTGCAAAAGAAAGAAAAAATAAGGCTACGAAAAACCATTATAAATCTTCTTACCTTTATATATAAATATATTGCACACATGAAAATTTGATCTAAATGTCTATCCTGCATTAACTCAGTTTTTTGGGTTATTGAATATTCAAATAGTGTCCATATTTTTTGTATCATTTCTTCACCTAGATCCAATTCCTTGCACAGTTCCTTTATACGCAACCAAGCTAGTTTATAGAACTGAAATGATTATTGATTCAACTTAGTTTTATATAATTGTTCCTCTATTAAATATATACCTTTCTAAGAAATAGTTTCAGCGGCTTTGATCGTTTAGGAACATTTAACCTATCCACGTCATTTGTTCTATTACCTGATGTTGTCTCTGCAATTTGAGGGTTTCGTTATATGTTTAAAATAAATAAATTTATTTTTCTATTTTATTACCTTTTGGGGTATTGAAGAGGTCCCTTCTGACAGATTCATTAACTATAGGTGTAGTAGATGCGCTAAATGTATCAAATGCAGAGTTCATTGGTGATTGCACTAAATAGAAAGCAAAATATTATAAAAAATATATAAAATATTCTACTACTACGTACATTGCGGCTCATTGCTGTCTATATGTCCAACTTTAACTTCTGACCATGTCGGTAAGGGTATTGGTTCCTTCTTTATTAACTCCCATAGTGGAGAATTTTTCTTCCAAGCCAAAGACTCAAGACATGTTTCTTCGATTAAATTCAAATGCTTTATAAGTTCTCGATTGAGAATATTGTCGTGACTTCGCACTATGATCTCAATCAACTTGCAAAATTCGAAGGCATTAATTCCGAAACATTCCAGTATCCATGGAAATTTTAGTGGTGAATCGTATGCATCCAGAACGATTTCGACACTACATGCAATAAGTGTTGTATTAAAGCTATCCCTTTGGAATAGGATATTGAGATCGATAGGCTTTTGTCGGACTTCGAAGTGTAGTATTTTGTCAAGCAAATAGTAATACAATGACTTTGCCAATTGAAATTTGTTGACGGACTCTTCTTTATTGGGAAATTTGTTGTGGAAAAGTTTTGCCATGTAGTTCACTTTGTCTTGAATCTTCTTCAAAACTTCTTCATTTGTCGATTTTCTAAAAAAAAAAAAATAATTTCGTGTACATACATGTTAAGCTGTTGAAACTGAAGAAATGTTGCCAGGTTACGGCAGCTTAATAAATATTTCTTAAAGCTTACCGTATAAATTCAGATGGCTCCGTAATGTGGGAAATTTCGCGTAGCTTCTTAACATTATTCGTTGCATTTGCCACAGGATCGAAAACACCATCCTTACTAGGAAGACTCTCCTTACGAGTGTACGGAGTATTTGGCATAAGAGACTTCATTTCCTAAAATCCATTTATATTAAAAACTAATTCGATTATTTATATATTGGATTATTCCTACCGGATGTAAATCAATTTTTAGTCCAGATGAATCATCTATTTAAAAAATAAAATGAGTAATTTAATTTTGTCATTAAATATTGGTCAACTCACGAGTACTGTTAATTTTGCGATAGTCCAACAAAATTCTTTCATCCAATTCTGCCATGTTTAAAACATATTGTTCATAAGCTCCTTTCAGTGACCTCAAATTCCTTTCAAAATATGCATTAGAGATTAAAGTGTCTTCAGTACCGTACAATGTCTGAATTAAAATATAAATACATGAGTAAACTATCAGATCTCCAATTAAAAAAATTGTACAAACATTGGCTTTCAAGAACGTTTTTATAATCCCCTTAAATGTCTCCTTCATATTTTTCGCATCTAGCGGGGACGCATTCGACATATTGCAGATAGGCTCAATAATGCAATAGTCCTTCAAGATTCTAATATCGAAATCAGGTTTGCCCCACTTTGGCGGTACACCCACAAATTTTGGGTTGATGAGATCGGGATTTTCGTTCAACACATTTCTATAGATCAAGTCTATACACCAGATCAATAAATGGAAAGACATGACTATGTCCGTTACTTTGTTTTGATTTTTAGCACAAAGATACAGGCACCAACATATCTCAAAGAGTTTTCCATAAGGACATTTTGCGGACCTGTAATCAGATAGAAGATTGAAATGATATGACTAAAGCTATGTAATTCAAAACTGTACCTGAATTTGCAATTTTTCTTTTCATTTGGAGGAGGTAGGAATAGCTGCTCGAAAATATCTGCATATCGAATAAAAACATTTGATGTCATGCTATAGCTACGTTCCATTTTATTAATCTGGTTTAAAAACGATTCGGGAAGTCTTGCCATTTCGTACCATTTTCTCATTTTGGATGTAAATTCATGAATGCTGCAAATACGTAGTGTGTTCTTTTATATCATACAACTTACTTATAAATGTTGCCATATAACCTACCTCATATTGCAACTGCGCAACAACTTAATGACAGATATACAGTTGCCCAAGACAACGTCATTGGTTCCACCTACGGTAGGGGTATACGAACCACGGCTAGCAGCATATAACGCACAACAAAGCCAATGAAAAACTTCTCCCTGCAAATTACCAATTATTTCGTGTAATTTTCAAAATAATTGTACCAATACCTCCAGCGAGAATCTCTTGGAGATTTCTACAAATATACTCCAAGATAATTCCTCAGTCTCTCTATCCATATTAAGCTCCCTGCATAATTCTTCATGTTTGCATCGTATCGAATCTGTTGAGCCATCTTCTCGAGATTGGGTCATGGTGTAGTTCCTATGTTTATGGGTCGTTCTGCTTTATTTACTTTATACACTTGTACTCTATTCCGAATACAATGATGAGTAACACGTCACATTTACAACATATAGTGATTACCCTAATCCCATATAGCCTCAAACACCTGGGAGAATTTATTTTACTATACAATAGCTAACACTTCTTATTGGTCCAAAATGCACAAATATTTTACACCACGAAAAAAAAAAAAACAAATGTCACACAGAAAAAGGCGCGACTTTAGGGATCTGTAAATTATTTTTCATCGATAAAGATATCAACTAGAAATATCGGTCTATTGAACTCAATCTTATTTGTGGTACACACTAGGTAACACGTAAAAAAATCATAATAGTGCGTTATATCATTGGTCTGTTCCGGAACTGCAAGAATATAAAAGATTTTATTACGATAAACGACGGCAAAAATTTTACATTCTTGTAGTGTGTGGAACAGAGCATATATTGATGAAAATTTAGATTTTAATCATGGTAGAATAATACAGGTAACAGCAAGTGTTGTTGTCAATCGTAACAACAACCACATACAAATTTGTTTTTGTACGTAATACAAGTGTCAGAGTTATATGTCCAAAAATGTAAACAAAATAATAAATTTTCTATAAATTGCTTTAATTTGAAAAATATACATTTTTAGAATTTGGAGTATTACATTTAAAATGCAGAAGCATAGTTCCTTAATTATTTAATTTGAATGCTTTCATATCATTCCCCTGAATGTATAGCTCTTAGCTGTAGTTCCTAATCTCTCAACTCTACAAGCAATCGCTAGAGAATAGTGGAAAAGGCAACACTAGTTGTGTTCCAGAACCTACAAATTAGTACTAATTCTGCTACATCGCGTTCGCGTACTCCGAAAACTAGCAAAACTTGCAGCTCTCTCGGGAAAAAATGGCGCTGAGTGGTGCACATTTCTACTTGTTTTAGCTACATGAATTTGGCCGAGCAGAAATGTGCATATTGTAAATTTGACATTTAATCGGTAGGGCTAACAAGGTTGAAAAATGTATTGATACATTTCAATATTCGCGCGTCACAACAAAAATAAAGAAAATGATCAACTTAAAAACTAAAGGAAAAACTAACATTTGTCGTGCAAAAAACAAGAAGAGAAAATATGGAGCACCTGATGTATTCACTATTGGATGATTCCAGCAGGGAAGAGGACTGGCTGAAAGAGGAATCAGATTATTAATTATTATTATAGATTATTAATTTTAACTTATCTTCTTCAATACTCATTTTTTAAATGTTGGCCTCCTTTTCAATAAGGTTTTGCCAGTCCGATTTAGACTGTTTACTGAATTTTGACATTTTATCGCATTTCTGCTAATTTTCCGTTCCCTTATTTTTTTAGCACCTAAATGAGAATGACATTCTGCTAGTTTTACTACTAAAAAAGTACTGGAACGAAACTATTTTCAAATTGAAACCAAACTGCATACATGCATAAATTATTCTACATTTTGTAATTTTAGGAAACATGAAATATACGACTATGTTGACTAATGTTGTGTCGCTTATTTTTTACCGGGAAAAAAGTTTTCGCACTATCGCCGTTGGAGTTCTGTTGAGTACAACGAAGTTTTTTTTTCTATTTTAGGTAATAAATATGTTCGCATTGCGCTGCAGTGAAATTTTATATTAAAAAAGGGTGTACCTATTGCATATCAAAAAATAGAATTTAATCACAAAACATCATATCGAGCATGACACTAGTATTGCTATAGAATCAAATCAGCTGGGACTTGCTGTTACCCGTAATAGTTATACCATGGATTTTAATAACAAACTTGATCACTCAAAGTCTGCAAGTGTCTGGCAAAGTTAAGGAGTTTGTTTGTATTTCCTGCAAAAAATGCGAAGGCTAATTTTAACCAAATATATAGGCCGGTTATAACATCTTTCCGATGGATAAAAAATGATGTTGTCGGACACAAAATAGTTTTTCGTTATTACAAGTTTTATTTAAGTATGAACTGTCCGATATGCAAAAGGCCAGACCATGGTACAATAAAGAGGTAAGGTAAGCTACCAGCTGATTACAATTTGTTTCTAAGTGTGCCCGACTTCTGCAAATTTTGTGAGTGTATTTATTGTTTTGAAAAATAAAAACAAAATATTTTCAAAATCAAGGATTGGAAGACGGGTACATTGCGGGACGCCCATTGAAGCTATTCGCCTTTTTGCCATGTAATTCAAAGATAGAACCATTTAGATTATATTTTTGAAAGAAAAACCAGGCATTTCATTCATTTTTCGCGCTGTTTAACTGATTTTAAAAATGAGGAAAAATATTGAATTAATGATAACTTGTTTGCATGCAAATTTTACAGAAACCGGGCATAGCCTCAGGGCTTTATTTCTATAGTTTTACAAAGCTGTTCTACCTCCTTATTGTACCATGGGTCAGACCATCTACCATGGTAGAAGAATACAGGTAGATGCATCAACGCTTGGAAACACTGATATGTCAAAAAATTTGAATGTTTTTTTCTTTCAAATATAAGTAGATTTCTATATGTTTTCTTATACGATGTCATTCGGAGGTTATTATAATTCGCGTTTTCAACAATTTTTACAAATTTAAATAATTTTTCATTCAACAGTTCATTGTCCCAACAGCAGTGTCGATGCGTTTTCCTATATTTTTCTACCATCCCATCTTCCCTTTATATTTTAAAGTAAAGTTTACTGGATACATGTTGTTATATATATCAATATAAATAATATGGAATCACAGCAAAATAAAAATTGATAGCGCAAATCGTTTATTTAATATTGAAGAACTGAATTTTAGATTTATTTAACGAAATTAATTACAAATTCGTTTTATTATTTTTAAACTAAAATGAGATACCATTGTGAAAAAATTTACCTAAAAGCTTTCTATATTTCTGTAAAAGAAATCATTTATTTTAATGAAAAGTTGTAATATTACTTTACTTTTTCTAAAGTATCTGATAAGAAAACTGGATATGATAATAACTTATAATGAAAAAGATGTAAGAAGTAAGCCATAGTTTACAATTTAGGCGATACACGAAAACTGTTGCCCATTTTGGCACAGACTACAATTGTAGAATTTTTAGGAGAAAAACGCTGTGCTGTATTACAAAATATTTCGATTTAAAACAAATCCTAGTTTTGAGTTGATTTAACTTTGTATGGAAAATCATCGTAAATTTGGTATAATTAAGCACATAAATCAAGATAATGCCCTTAAAGATCGTATTGTGTTTTTATTTTTACACAGATTGTGTTTTTATTTTTACACAAAAATATAAATAATGACAGTAAAGAAAATATAAGAAACAAAACGGCTGAAAACAAATTGTCTTGAAAAAAATTTTATAGAATATTTGTGTGTGTTTTCCTATACGGCGCAGATCATAGGTTGTTATGGTAGGTATTTTACCATGATAGAAGAATATAGGTATTCGCATTGCCAAAGCTGTTTGGACAATGAACTGTCAAACCAATTTTGGTACTGAAATTTTTGAATGAAAAATTGTTCAAATTGTTTAAAAATGCATATAATAACAATACATATATATATATATATATATATATATATATATATATATATATATATATATATATATATATATATATATATATATATATATATATATATATATATATATATATATATATATATATATGTTCTGCGTCGTATGTGAAAACATATACGTACATTATCTTTGAACAAACATTTAAAATTATTTGACATATCAATGTTCAAAGCTTTGTCGCATCTACCTGAATTCTTCTACCATGGCCAGGGAGTGGATTCCTGTTCTATGAAAATATGAAATGAAAAATATTTCCTTTACAAAATTTTCCATTTGACATTTCTTTCCTTTATAAAAGTTTTCATTTCACATTTTCACAGAACAAGAATTGAGGCCCAGGGCCTCAATTCTTGTTCTATGAAAATGTGAAATGAAAACTTTTATAAAGGAAAGAAATGTTAAATGAAAAATTTTATAAAGGAAATACTTTTCATTTCATATTTTCATAGAACAAGAATCCAGCCCCAGGGGATAATAAAAGTGTGGTAAAGCTACCAGCAGATTACATTTTTTCTTAGTGTGCTCGACTTCTACCTACTTAGCTCCGTTGTAGTACTTTTTTACAGTGTTACATAAAATTCGACTTAGCGTACACACATATTCGATTTTCCCACGGTGGGAAATGTTTTGTGCGTCCGTATGAGCCAAAACTCCATGTTAACATCTTAAAATCTACCAATTATTACCGCTGGATTTTTTAATTGCCCCAAATGTAAAAAATTAAATTTTTTGTATTATTCGTTTCACACACACAAAAAATATTTAGTGTTGAAATTGTTCAGCTATGAAATTTCGTACTACCGTAACATTCACAGAAATACATGTGTTTTACTTGTGTGGTGAAAAACGTCGATCGAATTCGTCGAATCTTGTCAAATTTTATAGAATAAAAATAGGATCCCATCTCTGTTCTGTGTATTTACATTGGATTAAAAATATATATTTTGATAACGAGATGTCAAATGAATAGTTTCGAAAAAAATGTAAACATATGATTGTGTAACTTTACCTTCTTGATTCTATCATAATAATGGACAACATAACACTCATATTTGTACATTGTTTAAATCAAGTCACTCTCAGAACAACGAAAAAATATGTCCTATACCTAACAATTAAGAGAAATAAATTATGACATTTAAAAATTAGAAATAGAAATATTTAATGAAATTTTAAAAAATTTTGGGAAGACTGCAAATTATGAATGAAAACTACAATGTTGAATGGCGTATGCACATTTAAACGAAAGAACATATTGTTTTTTCTTTCATTCGAGGTACGCATTTTGTCAACGAGTTGAAATTTCCACAGAAAACTGCAAACAAAAGAGGCAATATTTTCAAAATGTTTGTATCGGCAGAAAAAATAGTTGTGTTCCAGCATGGTACAATGAAGAGAAGGTAGGTCAACTTTGAAAAAATTGCAAGTAGAGAGGTCTACCTGTTTGGCTTGTAATGTCAGAATTAGTATCAAAACAATAAAAAATCAAACAACTTGTTGCATTTATTTTGAATAAATAATTGAAAACCGCGATAACTGAATGAAAGGTCAACACTTCTTTTCAAAATCATGTACTATATGTCTCTAAAGGATTATTTCGCTACAAAACTCTAGATTTTGTCGATGCATGCGTTGAAATGAACATTTTGAAAACACCCGAATTTGAATGTTTTCTGAACAATTTTTTTGTTATTGAAAAGAAAACACATACATAAACAAAAAAAGATGACGTATTAGGCCAAGAAAATAAAAAAATTGAAATCATATGGTAGTTCTGCCCTACCTTGATATCATTGTACCATGTGTTCCAGAACCTGCAAATCAGTACTAATTAGCACTAATTCTGCTACAACGCGTTCCGTACTCCAAAAACTAGCAAAACTTGCAGCTCTCTCGAGAAAAAATGGCGCTGAGTGGTGCACATTTCTGCTTGTTTTAGCTACATGAATTTGGCCGAGCAGAAATGTGCATATTGTAAATTTGACATTTAATTGGCAGGGCTAACAAGGCTGAAAAATGTATTGATACATTTCAATAAAGAAAATGATCAACTTGAAAACTAAAGGAAAAACTAACATTTGTCGTGCAAAAAACAAAAAGAGAAAATATGGAGCAACTGATGTATTCACTTTTGGATGATTCCAGCAGTGAAGAGGACTGGCTGAATGAGGAATCAGATTATTAATTATTATTATAAATTATTAATTTTAACCTATCGTCTTCAATACTCATTTTTTAAATGTTGGCGCTCTTTTCAGTAGGGTTTCACCAGTCCGATTTAGGCTGTTTACTTTTGGAATTTTGAATTTTGAAAATTTATCGCATTTCTGCTAATTTTTCGTTCCCTTATTTTTTGTTCTACTTTCTGTAATTATGACATGGGTTACTCAAATATCTTTCAAATCCCCATATGAATACCATTGTTGTCTTGGCCATATTAATGCCAAGAGAATGCATATTAAATTGTCACTTCTCTGAATTTGGATAACATTGTTGATAATCGTTGGTGGTTTCATCGGCGATTTTTTATATGGGTCCACGATATCGTATAGTCCCCATACCGGTACCCCTCGATATTCTGAAGTTTGTCGATTTTGAATTGGAATTGTTTGAAATTGCACACAAGGAGTTCTGGGTGAGTACTTTATCCCCTGAAATTGTCTATATAGGTCCACAATATCGTATATGCCCCATATATCGGCACCTTCCATATTTTTAATGGATTTTATTTTTTTGAAAATGTTATAATTCGTCCCAAATGATGGAGGGAATTCAAAGCTCGGCCCGGCCGAATGTATTGCATATGCAATTTTTGTCTGAGATTGTAGTACGCGTTAAGATCTTCAAATATAAAATCATCATAATAAATCGGCTTAGAATTTTGCACTGGTCAGGAAATTTTGGGTCTAACATGAGTATTTACAAACGGAATGACGAAGTTAATATATGTATGGTGGAGGGTATAAAAATACGTTAACAGAGTTGAAACTTAAACTACTGCGTTTTAAAGATCTGGTCCGTTAACCTTATGTGTTTACATATACTTATGGTAAAATTAAAAAGGTAACGTCATGCAGACATATGCTTGTAACTTTTAAAAATTTTCATTTAACAACATGTCGTTACATTTAACAACATCTCAGTGTCAAAATGTTTATTATCCATTGTTATACACAAATCAGAAATGAAAACCATCTTCTATGCAGTGAAATTAGAAAATCCCGCGGCAGCGGGTTCTACGACACCGGATTGACCTGAAACAACAACACTCCAGTTTCGGCCAGCGGCTGCCAACCCAGAGTATACATGTTCATGTTTGTTTATTTTTCTGTTTTGGGAGCAGCACATTACGGACTGCCTGCTCCGGATTCTTTTGGTCCTTGCCGGGCTTGAGCACGGTACGGTTTGTCAAAACGCCATCCACCATCAATCAGTCTTGGTGTGATGTAATGGTTTCCGGTTTAACCCGGTTGCGAGACTATAACGATAGGGACTATGTCGCATCGTACTGTACCAAGATAGTCCCCAGTGAGTCCACGACCTCGTCGTCAACTTCCGAGTCGTCGTCGGAGTATGGAACTCCCCCGCAGTCTCCAGAACAGCAACCTTTATCGCAGCACCTAACGCCACATGTTGCTGTTCTGATTCCGGACAGTGCATCATTCTTGCAATTCAATTGCAATGGACTCCGAGGTAAAAATGATGAGATAGTGGATTTTATGAATCGGAGGAATATTAAGATCGCAGCGGTGCCGGAAACAAAGCTCAATGAAAATTGTAGCTTTCAATCGTTGCAACGTATTGAGGAAAGACCGCACCAGAAGTGGAGGTGAGGGATAAGCTTTCCTGTTACACCATTCTGTTCAATATAGACCTATCTCGCTTGAGCTAGTCTCTAGTAACCCATACATGGAGTGTATGGGGGTAATAGTCAAGTGTGGAACTGCCGAGATAGAGGTGCTTAATGTGTATATCCCGCGAGTTAATAAGCCCACTTTTGGAAGGCAATAACCGCCTGGTACTAGGGGATTTCAATGCCCACCATGAGTTGTGGCATTCCGTCCTAGGTAATGACCAGAGGGGATCAGCGGTGGCAGATTGACTGCTCCACATTCTGCACGGTTAACGAGGAAGCCCCCACACCCGAATAAGAGGAGAGTGTCACAGTTCACCAGACTTAAACATAGTGTCACCCGGTCTGATAAATGTCGTGACTTGGCAACCCGTCATTTCATAACCTCTGAACGCCGCACTATCCTTAACAATGGGAGAGCCCACTGGCCTGAGTTCAGAGATTTCACCAACCTTCGCTTCAGAGAACTGCCCAACCCGTCTGATGTTCTGGTAGCTGAAGGGATTTTCCGGGACATCATCAAAGCTGCAGTCGCTCGCTTTATACCTGCAGGTCGAATACCCGAAGTAAGACCAAATTTCCCAGCAGAGGCAGTGGGATTAGCGAATGAGCGTGATGAGCTCCGGCGTACTAACCCTACTGATTCCAGAGTCAGTGGAAGTCAACAGGTTGGTACAGGAGCATAAGCCTGAAGTGTTGCAACATTGGAACCGATTTGAGTAAACTGTTGGCAACGGTAAAGTCAATCTCGAACACTGGGAAAAAGGACAGGACAGCAGTTACATTTAACGACGCAACGGTGACTGATCCGAAGAGGTGCGCTCGCCATTTTAACCGCCAATTTGTCGAGCACCCCGAGAGTGATATGGCGAGGCGAAGAGCACTACGTCGTATAAGAGCTCTTCCCGCCGAGGATGTACCTCCACAGTTTACGATGGGTGACGTTGCGAATGCCATCCGAAACGCTAAGTCATCTAAAGCGTTGGGCCCGGACGGAATATCAATGGTAATGTTGATGCGACTGGATACACCGGGAGTTGAGTATCTAACCAAAGACCCTTACTTGTCGTTAGCCAACCACGTAGTTCCCGAAGCCTGGAAAATGCGCAGGGTGGTCCCGCTACTGAAGCCTGGCAAGGATGCCAGCAAAGGCGAATCATACAGGTCAATTTCGCTTTTGTCGCCAGTAGCAAAGACTCTAGAGGCTTTACTCCTCCCAGTATCAGAGGAATCTATTCAGTTGCTAACCATCAACACGGTTTCCGTCCACAACAGCATTGCACGCCATATCCACACATATCAGTCGAGGACTCAACTAGAACAGACCGTGCCATAGAACAGTAGTGGCGGCTCTCGATTTATCAAAGGCCTTTGATACGGAGGACGTTGAGAATACTACCCTCCGGCCAAGTTTGAAACGTTGGATAGTCTACTATATATGTGGACGCCAGTCGTATGTGGAATTCCGGAATAAGAAGTCCAAGCCCCGTAGAGTGAAACAGGGAGTTGCCAAGGTGGGGTGATATCTCCAGAACTGTTTAATATCTGCCTTTCCGGAATTCCGCGCCCTCCAGACGGCATCGAGATCATAACATAGGCGGATGACTGTACGATCATGGCGTCGGGTCCTATAGTTGATGACATATGTGTCAGGGTGAACAACTATCTCGAGAAGCTTGCCGCCTTCTTCCATCCGAGGAATATGAAAATATCCGTCACTAAATCGACGGCCACACTATTTACCACATGGACCTCGGAGACGAGAACACAGCTGAATGTGCAGATCGAGGGGCACATAATTCCGACCCCAAATCCTTGGGGTCAATTTCGATATCATATTCAAGTCTTCCGCGCAAGCCACAGCTATTTGCGATAAAATGGAAAGTAGGAACAAGGCGCTAGCCGGTAGCACTTGGGGCGCGGATAAGGAAACCTTGTTGACCTCTTATAAAGCGATAGGTCGGTCTGCGGTTAACAGTGCTGCTCCAGTGTGGTCAGCGAATACGAGTGCAACGCAGTGGAAAGGTATTCAGACCTGCCAGAATGCCGTCCTGAGAACTACAACAGGGTGCCTCCTCATGACTCCTGTGGACCATTTACATGAGGATATAAAGGTTCTTCCCTTACGTCAGCATAATCATATGCTTTCGTTGCAGTACCTGCTTAGGTGTTATCGTGGGAATCATCCTAACCACCATATGCTGGGCAGAACTCCCCCACCCAGGCGTGTCAGGAAGGACCTGCATGATCTAGAGAGAGAGGTCCAGCGATATAAGAGGAGCCAATATATCATTGATGAAGATGTGCGGAACGCCTGCCCAACGTGCGATACAGGCCCGCACAATACGCTGCACCTGTTTAATTGTCCACCAAACTCCGTCCAGAGTATCTCTGGCTACAGCCCATAAAGGTAGCAGAATTCCTAAACCTGTACATTGAGGAAGAGCCGGATTAATCAGAATACAAACCACGGAGCATGTTAAAACTGCTACAACAACAACAAGGTAAATTACAGAAAAATGCAGAGGTGGACGTTATTTTTAAATGAGGTTATATTGATTTAATTGTATCATGCTTGTACCCATGGTACAATGAAGAGAAGGTAGGTCAACTTTGAAAAAATTGCAAGTATAGAGGTCTACCTGTTTGGCTTGTAATGTCAGAATTACTATCAAAACAATAAAAAGCAAACAACTTGTTGCATTGATTTTGAATAAATTATTTAAAACCGCGAAAACTGAATGATAGTTCAAAATTTCTTTTCAAAATCATATTCTATATATCTCTTATGGTTTATTTCGCGACAAAAATTGTAGATTTTGTCGATGCATATCTTGTAATAAGCATTTTGAAAACACCCGAATTTGAATATTTTCTGAAAATTTTTTTATTATTGAAAAGAATACGCACACATAAACAAATGAAGTTGACATATTAAGCCAGAAAAATAAAAAAAAATTGAAATCATATGGTAGTTCTGCCCTACCTTGAATTCATTGTACCATGCTTGTACCCATGGTAATATTAAGAAATAGTGTTTCAATCTTTGAATTTTCTGTAACTTATTTTTCACTGCATAAAATACACGTTCCCATCTCTGATTTTTGTATGTACAACGAATTCATAAAAATTCATTTTGACAATGAGATGTTGTCAAATGAATAATTTTGAAAAAAAAATGTAAACATATAAAAAATAATTAAAAATCATGTAACAAAAAGTGAATATGAAGATAAGTAATATTATAGAAAAAGTGTTACCTTAATTAGGGGGAGCGACATTTCAGTTGTGAAGTGCATTAGTAAAGTACACATCATGGTAGAACTAAGAAGGTAAAGTCATATTGTCATATTGTAAACATATTATTACAATTGTTTAAATTTATACATTTAACAATATCTCATTGTCAAAATCTATATTCATAAATCCATTGTATATACACAAAATCAGAGATGGGAACTGTTTTTATGCATTGAAATTTGACAAGGTAAATTACAAAAAATGCAGAACTGGGAATTCTAATTTGAAGTGAGGTTACCTTTATTTCATTGTACCATGGTACCCATGTACTTTTTCGATTTAGGAAAAATATAAATTCATCGAAAGTTTTTGTTTGTTTGGCATGTCAAAATGTATAAAATACATACATTTGCGGTAAAAAGTCATCTATACCATGGTAGAAAAATACAGGTCGTTGCATCGATACAACTGGAACAATGAACTGTCAAAACGATTTTGGAATTGAAAATGTTGAATAACAATTATTAAAATTTGTAAAAATGGTTGAAAAATTCATATTATAACAAACTCTGATTTGCGTCGTATAAAAAAATCCACCTATTTTTTCATAAAATATTTTAAAAATTTTGACATATCAATGTTCCCAAGCGTTGATGCATCTACCTATATTGTTCTACCATGGGTTGAAGGATGTCTTCATTTTTTATATATTGTGCTTCTGCCCATGGCTCAATAAGAAAGGTTGCTCAACTTCAAAGAAACTGGAAAAATGCAACTCTGTGCCGGAGTCTTATAGTGCCAAATAGACTTTTCAATATGCAACAGTTGGTTTGTTTATTTTTAAATTCTTTTACAAAAATTCTTTTTTTTTTGGAAAACCCGCTAAACGAGATTGAGTCTTAAATAGAAGGACAATGCAATTTTATCCCAAAATGCGTTGCCCATAAATTTCGAAAATATGCATTTATTTTGCAACCGAATTATTGTATTACACACACATAAACAAAAGGGGTATATGTTTTGACAAAATAAGGGCACCAAAATAAAAAAAAATTGTAATTTCGCAATACTTCGGCCGATCTTAAAAAAGAATTAACCGGATACGAGCGTCAATTAAATCAAGAAAAATTTGTTGCCAATGATTACCACTAGTATAGGAAGCATGGTAGAATTAAGAAGCATCCCATCTTACCTTGTCAAATTACATGGCATAGAAAACAGGTTCCCATCTCTGATTTGTGTTTATACAATAGATTTATGAATACATATTTGACAATGAGATGTTGTCAAATGAATAATTTTGAAAAAATTGTGAACATGTGATTTCATGACTTTACCTTTTAATTTACCATGATATGAATTAAGACCAAATGCAACCATGCACTAAAGGTAGGGTCGCTAAGTACAATGGAAAGCAAACACAATAAACCAAAAATTTACAAAATGATGGAAAATTAGAGTCGTTTTCCTCTGTATAGAAGGGAAAATGGCCTGACTAAAAGGAAACCGCCAAGTTGTGATAAGTACATTTTTTTAAAAATCAGAAATTTTTATATCCCCCACCATTTGGAAGAAACTTGAAAATTTTCAAAAAAAAAATCCGTCAAAAAAATCCCCAATGAAACCCGTTATATGGGGAACTTTGTTTATGGCAGGCAAGCAATTGCTACCCAGACAATCAGGTTTTATTTCAGTTCATTTACTTTTTTCGTTTGGGAGTAAAAGCTAATTTCACCTATTGCCCTACTGTTAAATTTTTTTATGTTTCCAAAAAGAAAACTTGTTTATTTTTGTAGGTGCCGTGTAGAGGTCCGGACTAATCCACACGGACATAATCCCCATTGCAATTATGGGAATTAAGAAATCTTTGATTCGCGGTAACCGGTGCGGAACATACCGGCCAAAGGCTAACTACTTCAAAAAAAAAAAAAAAAAATATGAAATTAAGGCGCAGGACATACCCAGAGGAGAGAATCTCAATTTTTTTCGCACACCCAATCGTTTTGGGCATACCCATTATTATATAGATTATGTCCGCAACTTTCTGGGTATTATAACTGAATCCCCATAATGGAGCGGGGTCTAATAAAACCACAGAAACTGGGGGACATAACTCCTATAATTATGGGTATGTCCAACGACTTTCTCCTCTGGGTATGTCCGTCATCGGCAAACGCGAACCGGAGTTTACTGTATTTAATAATTTTTGTCAGTAGTCCCCACAGCAAACATTTATATAAACTACATTTTTACAATATTTTACTTTATTGAATTTTTGTGAATGAATGATTGATATTTTTGATTGTCTACTTTGGCATTTCGTTTTGTTGTTTTGGAGTTAGGTGAACCCAAATTGCCTACGAACCCAAAAATTCTATTTGTCTGTCATTTGCTTGCAATTGGAAGAAAAATAAGTTTGCTGAACAGGCTATAAGTTCACCATTAGTTGAAGAAAACATTTTGTATAAAAGTATCTGGATTCATGCGTGTTCTGTGTTAAGCTACAAACACCACCGTAGTTAGTTAGATCGCAGGAGATCTTATATGGGTCCCTACCAAATATTATTTATATTATATTATTTATATTTTCTGTAATTTCTTATCAATTGCGAGACTTAAATACAAAATTTGAACCCATTACGAACAACTAATACCATTTCTTTAGACAAATAAGTGAAAAAAATTACAAAAATCACAAAATACCGAATATCGAAAGGTACCGTTATATGGGCACTATAACAAAACGTGGATCGAAATTTTTCAAACCAACCATCCTAGACACAATACACTCTACTGTGCCCAATTTAAAAGCTCTACAATAAATAATGTGGGTTGCATCGTGATTTCAACAAACATAAAACTTGTGGTTAAGTTATTCAAACAATAAAGAAAAAAAAAAACATTTCATTGTATGTTCTATTCGGCCCATAATTTAGCTTGTTAACCTTATGCCATGTTTACGTTAGAACTTTTTGTAGGGTTAACCTACTTTGAGAGGATTTATTTGAAGTAAAAGTAATGGATATGACAATTTAAATCCAATCCAGTGGGTAACCCTCATATATATAAACGTACTATTATGCTCATTTGTTCTGTTCCGCAGAAGCCAGCCGATGACTTAAGGTGAAAGTACATAAAAAGTTTTTTTTAACCAGCTTCAGCCATCGGCTGGCTTCTTCGTAGAGAAACAAAGGTTGACTTAGTTCGAAGAAGCCAGCCAATGACTTAAGACAGTCAGAAAGCGTTTATGTATTCTCACTTTTAGTCTTCTCTTAGTGTCTAATCCATCAAAAAGGCAGAAAACACAAAAAATGTTTTACAAAAACATTTGATACGGCCACTGCGAGCCTCATCGAAATAACGGTTTTAGACCCTAGGTGTCTTTGAACCTAATCCGTTTCAGGATACTTGAGTCAATTTAGCGATGTCCGTCCATCTGTCTGGCTGGCTGGTGCACACGATAACTCTTGAAGGAGTATTCCGATTGATCCAAACTTGGAACATCGTAAATATATTGTCAAAGTTAGATCGAATTCGGAGATGGGCAATATCAGTCCATTCTTCTGGTACCTTCCCCAACAAAAGGTCGAAATTTTCAAAAAACAGTTAAAAAGTATCTCTCAAATAACGACAGATGTATACCCTCACGCCAATGTTCGATTATTAAAATATCTTTTGACTTGTGGTTATGATTATTGAAATTGTTGACCTTCTATGCAGTAGTTCTGAAGTAATGGGCAATATTGTTCCTTTGTATCAGACCTAAAACATATGATTATAAATATTGCGACGAGCCAGGTCGGAACTTTATTAGTAACTTCCTTCACTTTACATGAGATATATGATAATTTTAGAAAATGTTAACATATGGCGTGATGAGACATAGCCAGAAGGAAGTGTACCAATATATTTCATCTTAACGCCAGATGTTAGGTTTATACAAATATTGGGATGTGTGAAATTGAAGAAAATCGGACTCTTATATCACATTTTATAAAAAGTGTAATTATTCAAAATTTTGGACCGTTGTTGGGGGGGGTACTTGATGGAGTGGACCGATATTGCCCATTTTCGCACTGACCTAGAACTGACGCAAATATTAGGATTTGCAAAGCTAAAGCAAAATCGGATTAATCCTGTCACTTTCTGTGCAAACAATATTTTGTGAAATTTCGACCTTCTTTGTGGGGGAGGTACAGAAGAAGTGAACCGTATATTCCATCTTAACGCCAGAACTTGGGTTGATAAAATATTGGGATGTTTTAAATTTTGAAGACAATCGGACTCTTACATCACATTTTATGAGAGTTGTAATTGTTCAAAATGTTTACCGTTTGAGGGGGAGGTGAGGATGGAGTGGACCAATATTGTCCCTTCTTGCACCTAACCTAGCATTGATGCAAATATTATTTCCTTTGAAAATATGACATTTTTTGGTGGAGGGTACCAGAAGGAATGGACCGATTATACCCATCTCCGAAATCGATCTGAGTTTGACAATAATATTACGATGTACCAAGTTTGGATCAAATCGGATACTCCCCTTCGAGAGTTATCGTGCGCACCAGCCAGGCAGACGGACGGACACCCGCTTGATCGACTCCAAATGTCCTGAAACGGATTTGGTCCAAAGAGACCTAGGCTATAAAACCGTTATTTCGATGAGGCACGTTTTGGCCGTATATATTTTTACTAACCCAAGGTCTGGTGTGGAGATGAAATATATCGGCTTACTCTCCTTTTGGTATCTCCGCCACAAAGGGTCAAAATTTTGATATTCATGAAGCTCATAAAACACGAAAGGGTTAAAGTTTTGAATAACCGGAACCTAATCGGACCTAAAATAAATATGATGTAAATATTACGACCTGCTTGGTTTGGACTATATCGAGTACTTACTTACTCGATACGAAATGGACAATATTGGCCGATTCCTTCGGAACATACTCCATAGAGGGTCAATCGTTTGGATAATCATAACAGAAGTCGAAATATTTTTAATTAATCGTACATTGGCTGAGGGTATATATCTGGCGACAAACCGACTGATACTTTTTAACTTGTTAAATATAACTTTTATGTATTGTTTGTTCTATCAAAAAATTTTGATTAGATTTAAATTTATCTCACCAATATATACTTAAATTTGCCTCTAAGAGAAACCCAGTGTTGGTAAACGAAAAACCAAACTGGTTGTAAAATTGAGAAGAGAAACCAACCGCTCGGGTCAGGTTTTTTCATGTTTCTAATTAGTGTTGCCACAAGAGAAACAATTTTCCGACCAAAATTACTCAAAATCCGATCAAATCAGGAGGGTATGCGTCGCTTCTGTTATTAGGAACATCCAAACCAAATTTCAAATAATTCTGCAAAACTTTTGACTTCTGTCATCAAAATACCGTATATCGAAAAACTTTGACTTATAGAGAAATTTTTCAATATAAACTATAGAATCCATCTACTAAATTTTAAGTAATTCCGTTGGGAAATGTGGCTTAAATCGTCATAATACTGAATATCGGAAAGTACCATTATATGGGAGCTATAGGAAAACGTGGACCTATGTTGTGCTACAGGACATATAATCCAATATGAACTGTAAATGTCGAATTTTAACATTTTCTGCTGGAAACTAAGTCCAAATTTATCAAATCGAGAGATACCTTAATATGAGGGCTATAGGAAAATGTGGACCTATATAGACAATATTATGCCACAGGAGGTAGATCCCATACAAACTCTAAACATCAAATTTTTAATTATTCCTTTTGAAAATGTCACAATTTATGTCAAATTTCCAAATATCGAGAGGTACAATTTTATGGAGACTGTCGGAAAAAAGACAAGTTCTGCCATAGGAGATAGATCCCAATATTTACTCTAAACACCGAATTTTAAAATATTACGCGTCTAAAACGATTATTTTGATGAGTTACAAACGGAATGACAAACTTTATGAAGAGTATAAAAATCTGGAGGGTATAAAAAATCTGTTGCAATTTTAAATCAATTATTAAAATAAACAAACATACAATTGAAATGCAATCTTTGTATTATATACGTTTTATAAAAATTAAATTTATTATTTTATTATATTTGTTATAGACTTGTTTATTGATTCAAGTCTTTTTGGCCGACCACACATAGTGCGGATTTCTATTTATAATCAGTTCTTCGCATAGCATTATACTATTGGTTGTATTTGGGCCAAGTTTATCCTTAGTCTTGCCTTTATTAGCAAAAACGTAGAAAACTTACGTTTTGCTGCAGCAAAACTATGTTGCAATGAAAACAAGTTAAAGACAAAGTTTGCGAGATCATGAAAATAGATATTTAAATTGAACGGATTCCACTGGGCTACTATTGCATCAGGATCACATTCTATAAGCTTTGGAAATTTTGAAACAAGGGGACTGTAAATATGCCGAAATTGCGCTCCGATAAATAATGGGAAGAAAGAAATAAAAAAATTTAAATTTCCGCCGAGCCTGGCTGTGGGATTTGAAATGCGGACCTCGCAGCCAAATAGAAGTTGCCGTTTCAACGTTCAGAGCCATTAACCCGTCTTACTAAATCAGCACTATAACAAGTGTATGCATTGGAAGCAATGTAGGGGGACAAAAAATCTATCACTACAAAAAACAAGCTTTGCTGTGAAAAAGATCTGCTAATAGTACTTGAGTCTAACTTGGAGGTATTCTGGTGTTTAATTCGCATATGCTTAATCGCAACAAATTCGAAATAAATACTACTTTCCCGAGAACGGCTGTTGTAAGCCATCATCCACACCAAAGTATGTCTGATGAGCCGCTTAACAAACGGCGAAACGCGTCGCATAGTGGTTTTCCTGGCTTTCCTAGTCTATCTGGCTTTCCTTTTCACTGCAAATTCAGATCATTAAGCTCGTCTCGAAAGAGAAATAAATATATGACCTTTTCCTTAACAAGGCAAAACTAAAAAATTAAAAACACAATTGTTTTGTTGAGAAATAAATAAAAAAAATAGGGGACAAAGGGAAACTTAGCGTTATCATAGTAAGTAGCTTTGAGACTTCACGTGCAAAATACAATCTCTTGTTTATTTGATCCGAACATTTCAATATTGAATGTTAAAATATCATATTTAACTGCTACTATTTTTAAAAGTGTCAAGTTTTTATTTGCAAAAAGTTCGCTTTTTTAACTATAAATATCATTGAAACATCAATCTGATTGACATTGTTTTTTTTATATTCTACTGCATATTGTCAACAATTAGGTCCATGGTAGAATTACAAGGTAACCCTTTCAGGCCACCTGGTATCAATTTGATATGTCAAAAAATTGTTGTAATTGAATTCGCCTTCATTTACACATAAGAAAATTGTTGCATGATTTCAAACTGCTATTGATGCTATTGATAGAAAATAGAGATTTTACGTTTTTATAGAGTATGAGGGAAAAAGTGTATATTCAACATATGGTAGGCATAGGCAATATTGAGATCTAAAATTCGTGGATATTTGAAATAAGTGAAGCAGGGAATCATTTCATATAGGAGATAAACCGATACACGGAATTTCATCATCTTATTTGTACGGATTTTCAACTATGTTATACACTATAGGGCTTCAACAGTGAAAGGTGAATGATTCCAAAGCATATTGGATTGGTTTGGGGAACAAAACATTGGCAATTTCAAATTGTTCGAATGTATTAAAGTTATCTATACATAAAAGACTTCCTGTCTGCTATACATTTCATAGCTAAGCAAATAATATGCGTGGACTCACAGTAGACTCAGCCCCCTGTATCTTCGGCAATCTTTGATCCAAATCTTAAGTAAGCCTGAGGAGTAAATATACCCTAAAGTACCTTTTAGGTAGCATGTCACTACAGCGAGAAAGCTGACGATGTAGCAAAAGAAAAAAGGGTATACCCCAGAACCACCACAAAACCTAATTTTAAAACATCAAAACTAATTTTCCGGATATTTTCTTGTAAAGAACATTATCGCTGTTGTATATGAAATCAACGTTGCCAACGTTACCAAGACTGAATGCTGTGTAAGGATGATGAAGAGATAACAACGATTTGACATCTATTATCGCAAATGTCCTTCGTTGGCGCGCTGGAGACTACGATCACTCCATTTCCAGTCTCTGTGATTTTCAAAAATGTTGTATTGAACGTGCTATAATCAAACCAAGATGCAGCGGCTTCAGCATTACTTTCAATCGATGTTGAAAGTTTTGAATATTTGCTTTTTTAATAGAAAAAACAACAATTTTGAAAATTTTTAATTCAATATGAAATTTTGTACTTCAAATCAATTTGCCCTGACTACAACTTTGATATATCAAGTTTCCAAAAAAGTTGCTTTGTTGTAATTTTCTCCTATGTTGCTACCTGGTATTTCTACCATGATTAGGTCTTTTTAATAAAATGGCTTAAAATTAAGAGATAATTCGACTTCATTCTCAAGTATAAATAGGGCAAACACGAGCTCTTGGATTGAAATCTTTTATTTAGACTGTTAATAATGGGTATAATGTAAGCTTTTTGAAATACATTCAGGTCGTATTCCCTGAACTTCTAAAAAGTAAGAAATAAAGTATATAAGTATTCCACTGCTCTTTTTAATAAAATGGCTTAAAATTAAGAGATAATTCGACTTCATTCTCGAGTATAATTAGGGCAAACGCGAGCTCTTGGATTGAAATCTTTTATTTAGATTGTTAATAATGGGTATAATGTAAGCTTTTTGAAATACATTCAGGTCGTACTCCCTGAACTTCTAAAAAGTAAGAAATAAAGTATATAAGTATTCCACTGCTCTATTATTCTTAAAATCGCTGCCTCTAGAGAAAGTTATCTTGTGTTACATATACATAACTAAATTTTTGTGAGGTTTCACGGAACATTAAACCGGTTAACACATTTTAGACTGTTGGAGAAAAATTGGTATATATCTCGACAAATGGTTTCAACTGATTGATTGATTATTTTGCAATTAAAAATATATTATTCTTACCAGCAATTTGCCTCGAGTCCATTAACAATTCCAGCGAATAGTCCATTAATAATGTTAGATTGTGCGTCATGCAAAACATAGCAAGAGTATACTCGGCAAACTTGACTTGTTTTTTTTTCGTCATTGTTAAATATATTATTTTTTATAAGTTTTTTCTGTCTGTCGTAGTTTCTAATGTGCAAGGTTTTTTCTTTCGTAAATCAGTTAAATTACTAGTTAATGGTTTGGAGCAAACCACACAGAAAAACGACCCATCCTTTTTCTAATCCGTGTGCCGTAAATGAATTCACACAATACAATATGCTTATTTAAAACAAGTATCGACTTTCGCAAAAATTTAAATTAATAAGCGTGGCAGTTTAAAATTAAAGGTACGACGGAGGTTAAAACCGAAATAGAATAGGACCGTCCATCCGTCCAAATATTTTTCTTTAATATTTCCGACCAAATTTAGACGGGCGTTTTGTAACAAAATTATTAAAAAACATAAAATATAAGCCCAATATATTCATATTTTTCCTACAAAAGGTAATCTATCATTTGGTTTCTTAATGTTAAGGGAACAACAATGCATGTCTACATTTCTTGAAGTCCCATCAACAACTGAGATCAACGAAAACGTACTGCTTAAACCAATCTTTACTTAACTATACAATAGTTCTTATCTATTCACAATGGAATAGTCAACATTGCATGGATGCTCTTCCTTACATTCAAGTGGTCTCCATATCGAAAGCCGTGTATGTGGGTCGTAAACTTTATTAGTGTATACACTCTCATATGCGCCAATGAATGTACACGTGTGAGCTTAATGGGGAGTGGGAAATAGATAATTTTAGAATTTGGATTTGAATTGATTGATTTTCCTAACGCCTCGACCGCACCAAAGTATTTTGTACACTGGTGCAATTTTAATTAAAATATTACTTCAAATATATAATTAACTCAATGAAGTTCAACACAAGGAGAAGGGTTATGTATGGGTTAGTTTTGACGCTGAATTGAATTTGGAATGTATTCTTTAACGATACCACTCATTATACCAAATCATTGACGTTAGTAAATCATAGAAATTGAAGCTTAGTATTATGGTAAAATTAAGAAGGTAAAGTTATTCCAAATAAACATACCCATCTCTGCATTTTCTGTAAATTACCTTGTCAAATTTGCGATTTCTCCAAATTTCATCTAGAAATTGGCTCGATTTAGAAATCAATTTGGGTAGAGCAAGCAAACTTTTCACAACGAGTGTTAACTGTTGAATGTGTTTGTGGTTTTACTTCTATGTTCCTTATTGTTCGATAAATCAATCAGAATTCTCATTTCCTCTCAGATTTTTACTTAATATCCTTCAGAATTCGGACCGAGTGTAAGTAAAAAACTTCAGAAATTCTTTCGGTTCTGAATTCGGCTTACAATACGATAAAAAGGTTGTCGGAGATTTTGTAAACTAGTGTTCACAAAAATAAACTATGAACTACTTCAAAAATTTCTCAAATATGCAAAAGGGTAAAAAATTCCATGATGATGAGGGTAACAATTTAAATAGCAAAACATACTTTATAAACAAAACAAGTTAAAAGCAGTAAGTTCGGCCAGGTCGAACTTTAATACCCTCCTCCATTTAGAACGAATTTGGAAATAAATTCTTAAAAAATTCTCTTAAAATTTTAAAAAACTGAATATAGTCGTTATATTGGAGTCTATAAGACGTGGAACTATATAGCCATTGTTTGTCATAAGTCATTACTATATTCAAATACAAAACTTGAAATAAACGGTGAATAATGTATATATCAAAATATCGTATATAGGGAGGTATCGTTATATCGGAGCTATCCGAAGACCTGGACCAGCATAGACAATTTTCTGTCATAGGCTGTAGCATCCATTACGAACTTCAAATACGACATCTCAAACAATTTCTGTGGGTATTGTACCTAAACTCAACTCAAATAACGAATATAGGGAGGTACCGTTATATGGGGGCTATACGAAGACGTGGACGTGCACAGACAATTTTCTGTCTTAGGCTGTAGTATCCATTACGAACTTCAAACACCAAATTTGAAACAATTCCGATGAATAATGTCGCTACAATCATTAAAATACCGAATTTTGGGAGGTACCATTATATGGGGACTATATGAAAACGTGGACCTATATGGCCCATTTACAAACTTAACTACCTTAACCTGCTGGAAAAATAAACATGTGTGCAAAATTTTAGCCTTCTATCTCAATTCGTTCGAAAGATAGCGTGATTACAACAGACAGACGGACATCGCTAAATCGACTTAGAAGTTTACGCTGATCAAGAATATATGTACTTTGTTGTATCAGACAAGATTATTTCGAGGAGTTACAAACGGAATGACAAAGTTAATATACCCTCCATAGTATGGTGGAGAGTATAGAAAGCGTTTTGTATTCAAAATACAGGGTAATATGAAAAACTCCAACCAACTTCAGAGTGCTGTCATTTCTAAGCCACTCGTCCGACAGCTGTTAAAATTATTCCAGTCACAAATTATTCCGAAGAGTTGTTGTAGCAGTAGTACATGTATGTGTTTGCGTTCTGCTAATCTGGTTCCAGCTACAGGTTTAGAAATTTGGCTACTTTAAGGGGCTGTAGCCAGAGATCTTCTGGAGTTAGTTGGGTAGGTTTGGCTGAGCAATTAAAAAGGTATAGCGTATTGTGCGGGCCTGTATCGCACGCCGGGCAGGCGTCACGCACATCTTCATCAATTCGTGCCCAATACGAATTGAGACGACTACACTATCCTGAACGTAATTGCGCCAAGACTACCCTGGTTTGTCTAGGCAGCTGTCGTTCTTCAGCTTCAATGGAGGGGGGTGGACTCCGAGGACGGCATTCACTTTATAACTGCTAATAGCATCCGCGACTGCATCGGTGTGAATGCCACTCAGACCTGCCTGATAGTCTTCTTGATGTAGAGGTTCTCTTTTGTAGCGCTGGACATCCCTCTCTAGATCATGTATGTCCTTCCTGACACGCCTGGGTGGGGGAGATTTATCCACCATATAATGGTTGGGATGACTCTCACGGTAACACCCAAGCAGGTACTGCAACGAAAGCATATGATTATGCTATGGCTTTCGCCTCCTCATGTAGATTGTCCACTGGTGTCATGAGGAGGCACCCTGTCGCAGTTCTCAGGGCAGCGTTCTGGCAGGTCTGAATATGCTTCCACTGCGTAGCACTTGTATTCGCAGACCAAACTGGAGCCGCATAGCTGACCACAGACCGACCTATCGCGTTATAAAAGGTCAACAAGGTTTCTTTGTCCGCACCCCAAGAGCTGCCGGCTAACGCCTTGAGAACCTTGTTCCTACTTTTCGTCTTGTCGCAGATAGCTGTGGCTTGCGCGGACGACTTGAACATGCTGTCGAACGTGACCCCAAGAATCTTGGGGTAGTTCGTGGTCGGTATTAGATTCCCCTCGACCTGAACATTCAGCTGTGTTCTCATCTCCGCAGACCATGTGGTAAAGAGTGTGGCCGTTGATTTTGTGGCGGATATTTCATATTCCTCGCGTGGAAGTATGCGGCAAGCTCCATGAGATAGGGGTTCAACCTTTCGCATATGTCATCGACCACTGTACCGAACGCCATGATCGTACAATCATCCGCATACGTTACGATCTCAATGCCGTCTGGAGGGCGAGGAATTCCGGAAAGGTAGAGGTTAAACAGTTCCGGAGATATCACCCCACCTTGGGGAACTCCCTGTTTCACTTTACGGGCTTTGGACTTATTGTTCCGGAATTCCACGTACGACTGGCGTCCACACATATAGTTGATTATCCAACGTTTCAAACTTGGCCGGAGTGTAGTTCTCTGCACGTCCTCAAACAGTGTGGCATGATTGACCGTATCAAATGCCTTTGATAGGTCAAGGGCTACCAACACTGTTCTGTCACACGGCCTGTTCTGGTTCAGTCTTCTACTAATGTGTGTGGAAATGGCGTGTAATGCTGTTGTGGTACTATGTTGTGGACGGAATCCGTGCTGGTGGTTGGCAACTGTATAGCTTCCTCTAATGCTGGGGAGGAGTAAAGCCTCAAGAGTCTTTGCTACTGGCGACATAAGCGAAATCGGCCTGTACGATTCGCCTTTGCTGGCATCCTTGACTGGCTTCAGTAGCGGGACCACCCGCCCCATTTTCCAGGATTCGGGCACTATGTGGGTGGCTAGCGATAAATTGTCGGTTAAAATATTCCGCGCACCTCTTCGGATCAGTCACCGTTACGGTGTTAAAAGTGACTGAGGTCCTATCATCCTTTTTTCCAGGGTTCGAGAGCGACTTAGCCGTTACCCACACCTTACTCATATCGGTTCCAATGTTGCAGCACTTCAGATGATCTAGCCACTTTTCGTTTGTGATTGTAATTCTTTATTTATTTATTGTACCATGACAAGTATGCAAAGCCTTTAGGCCAATTAAAGCGAATACTATATGCTAAACAATATGATTCAACAACTATAAAAATAATAATAAAAAACAAAAAAAATATATATATATATATATACATAATATGAAATGAAAGCTAGTTTTCTTTAAAGCTAACATAATAAGTTTACATGATGAGTGAACTACTCCAACAAAAGGACATTTCAAAATGTCCTTATTAAAAAAGTATAATTAAGAAAAAATGAGATCATGGAAAAAACTATTAAATGTAAATAGGTATTCATGAAGATTCATTCTGAAAGTGCACCGAGAATAATTAGAAAAGAAAAATAAATATTCATTAAAATCCAGTATTATAGATGTAAGAGGCCTTAAAATATACTGAAAAAAACTACTATTATTGCTAGATAGCAATACAGGGAAGACGCACAAGAGCTAAAAACATATCATCAGTCGAAGTGATGAACAAGTCTCTTAAAGAAAGTGAGTGAAGTAACACTGAAATCTTTTTTTTTTCAATTGGTAAAGCATTGTACAAACGCGCAACACGAACATGAAATGAGTCATTCAAGAGATTATGCTCCTGTACCAACCGGTTGACTTCCACTGTCAAATCACTGATTCTAGGATCAGTAGGGTTGGTACGACGGAGATCATCACGCTCGTTTGCTAATCCCACTGCCTCTGCTGGGAGGTTTGGTCTTATCTCGGGTATTCGACCAGCAGGTATATAGCGAGCGGCTGCAGCTTTGATGATGTTTCGGAAAATCCTTTCTGCTACCCGAACATCAGAAGGGTTGGGCAGTTCTCTGAAGCGGCGGTTGGGTGAATTCTCTGAACTCTGGCCACTGAGCTTTCCCATGGTTAAGGAAAGTGCGGCGTTCAGAGGTTACGAAATCGGGCGACCTGCTTATGGAGACGATTATCGGGAGATGGTCTGAGCCAAGAGAAATGACGGGTTGCCAAGTCACGTCATTTATCAGACCGGGTGACACTATGGTTAAGTCTGGCGAACTGTGACACTCTCCTCTTATTCGGGTGGGGGCATCCTCGTTAACCGTGCAGAATGTGGAGCAGTCAATCTGCTCTGCCAGCGCTGATCCCCTCTGGTCATTACCTAGGACGGAATGCCACAACTCATGGTGGGCATTAAAATCCCCTAGTACCAGGCGGTTATTGCCTACCAATAATGGGCTAATATCAGGCAAATAACGCGGTTCACAGTTATTAATCGGCGGGATATACACATTAAGCACCTCTACCTCGGCAGTTCCACACTTGACTACTTCCCCCATACATTCCATGTATGGGTCAATAGAGACTAGCTCAAGCGAGATAGGTCTGTACTGAACAGAATGGTGTAACAGGAACGCTAATCCCCCACCTCCACTTCTGGTGCGATCCTTCCTTAGTACGTTGTAACCATAACAACGTTGTAGGCTGCAATTTTCATTCAGCTTGGTTTCCTCACCGCTGCGATCTTAATATTCCTCCGACTCATAAATTCCACTATCTCATCTATTTTGCCTAGAAGTCCGTTGCATTTGAATTGCAAGAATGCTGCACAATCCGGAGTTGGAACAGCAACATGTGGCGTTAGGTTCTGCGGTGTTGGTTGCTGTTCTGGAGACTGCGGTGGAGTGCCATACTCCGACGACGTCTCTGATGAGGACGACGAAGAAGTGGACTCGCTGGGGACTACGTTACTGCAGCAAGTCGCAACATAATCCCTTTCGCTGTAGTCTCGCAAACGCCTTAGTCCGGAACAGTTCTTAAAGTGCACCCATTCTCTGCATCCTTTACATCGCACCGAAACAGATCTGTGGTGGATGACGTTCTGACAAACCAAGCAGAACCAAGGTCCGGAGTTTTTCTCAATCCCGGTACGGACCAATAAGCATTCCGGGATATGCTGCTCCCAATGCAGAAAAATAAACAAACACAAACATGTACATACTGGGTTGGCAGCCGCTGGCCGAAACTGGGATCTTGTTGTTTCGGGTCAATCCGGTATCGTAGAACCCGCTGCCGTGGGATTGTTCCGAAGAGTTGCCTTGCTTGGCCGAAAGTGGTGAACTGACGAATTTAGTTTTCTCCGATGAGAAATCATTCGTTGTCCAGCAGTTTGTAAACAAAATGGTCGTGTTTACTTGTCAAAGAAGTCAGCTGAAAATTTGCACCACCAGAACTCAAGCGCCGAGTATGGTGATGGTGTGGGCCGCCATAACAGCCGATGGTCGCTCTCCGCTCGTCTTAATCAACCATGGCATCAGAATAAACGCCGCATATTATCACGAAAATATTCTGGAGGGTGTATTAAAGCCTTGGGCATGCTAACATTTTGGCCGCAGACCTTGGACATTCCAACAGGACTCAGCACCACGCACTAGCACGTGCCACCCAAAAATGGTTACAAAATGAGGTTACTCGCTTCATTTCCAGCGCACAATGGCCACCAAAATCTCCGGATACCAATCTGTTGGACTATTATGTATGGTGTGTTTTGGAAAGCAAGGTTGGCACTAAAAAATACCAAAGTGTCAATCACCTCAAGCAAGCGCTTCCCGGGAATGTGTCAAATTACCGCAGAGCAACCTTCGGGCAGCGTGTGACGGTTTCATTGGCCGTTTCGTGGCAAAGGTGACCAATACGAACAAATCTGAACTTATTCTAAAATTTGAAGCTATTTCCGACATTTTTTGCTTTCATTCAATAAATTAAAAAAATAAATAAAAATTATGGCGTATGACTTTGTTGCACTTTTTTATCTCACCCTCTTTGTATATTTCCAATGTGTATCAGAATGAGAAAAGATGCAAATTAGCTGGGATTTCGTATTACCCATGGTACAAATGAAGACGAGGTATGCTAAGTTTGAAAAAAAGTAAATAAAGAGGCACATTTTTTAATAAAGTTTAAATTATTTGACCATATTATATGCGTTTTATTGGTTTATTATAAACTAAATTCTAAAATAACGATATACAGTATGCATATTAATAAATTCTAAATACAATGTTAAAAAAGAGTGCTTGTTGAAGCTTAATAGTTGCTATTTACAGATCCGTCAAACGGCCCCATATTATCGCCAAAATCTTGCATATCCTCGTCTAGAGGATCATCAACGTCATCAATCAACGGGGCTTCGGGACAATTTCTGCAGCGGCTTTCGTTGACCCCATAGTTATACATGTCGAGCCTACACATTCGCAACAGCCATCATGAAACCATCTAAAAAACAAAATTTACAAAATTCCATTTCACTTTTATAGTACTAAGATATTTTACCTATAGCTACTTGCTCCGGTGCTCTGGCAACTTTGGCGACACTATTCCATGAAGTGCATTGATCCAGATAAATCACTGTACAATTGACAATACCCATGTTGTCCCGTTCTTTAATGGCTCCATCTAAATTTTTGTCGTTGTTTTCCATAGGGAAACTATGTAGTTTGGGACCAGATAAAACCTTATCAAAGTCTAACGGGAATGTAAAAATATTCAATTGAAATCCAGTTCATCAGCTGGGGAAGATACTAGAACATTAAAAAGTTCGGGGACTCCTTCAAAATCCTCGACATGTGATTTTTTAGAGATGGAGTTGCGTGTATCATTCTGTTTTGGACAAAGTTCTGAAAAAATATAAATTATAACATAATTAGAAAATCCATGTAAACAAATGAAAAATCTAAATGTAAACAAATATAGACATTCCTTATTTTAATATTAAATTCAAGGTGTATTTATTAAGGTATAATTGACATTCATTTTTGATTGTGAATAATCACATTCTGTATCAGACGATGTGCGTGAAAATGAATTTAAATTTAAATTCTACTACTTTGATTTTTCGCTTACCAACACTGGTTTTCTCTCAGAGATAAATTTAAATTTAACTACATTTCGTGAGAGTAAATTTAAATTTAACTCAAAAGTGCTTGTTATGAAACAAAATAAAAGTTAAAATTATGAAAATAATATAACAATAAAATGTTATATGAATTTTATTAAAAAATTATAATTGTAAGAACTTTGGCCAGAACAAGAACAGTGGCCAGACTTATATTTCATATGGTCACTGTAGGAGAAATGGGTTTGGACCCACTGTGGGAAAATGGTTAGGGATGCGTCTTTATGGTGTCCATCTGGAATTCCACAGTGGCCAGACTTATATTTCATGGGTCCTCTTTGGAGAAATTGGTTTGGACCCACTGTTGGAAAATGGTTAGGGATGCACCTTTATGGTGTCCATTTTCGGGAAGAGCATCGAAAATGCTCCTAGACCAATGATTCTCATAATCCAAACCCATCTGGAATTCTCACAGTGGCCAGATTTATATTCATATGGTCACTGTAGGAGAAATGGGTTTGGACCCACTGTGGGAAAATGGTTAGGGATGCACCTTTATGGTGCTCATTTTCGGAAAGAGCTTCGAAAATGCTCCTAGACCAATGATTCTCATAATCCAAACCCATCTGGAATTCCCACAGTGGCCAGACTTATATTTCATATGGTCACTGTAGGAGAAATGGGTTTGGACCCACTGTGGGAAAATGGTTAGGGATGCGCCTTTATGGTGTTCATTTTCGGAAAGAGCATCGAAAATGTTCCTAGACCAATGATTCTCATATTCCAAACCCATCTGAGAAAATTGGTTTGGACCCACTGTTGGAAAAAATGGTAAAATGTAAAATGGTAAAATGGTTAAATTTACCAAAATGGAATTTTGGTAAAATTTTGTACAACAACACTTGCTGTTACCTGTATTTTCTACCATGTTATGTCAAATAAACTTTTTTAACATGCAACAATCGGTTTGTTTTATTTAACATTTTTCACAAAGTTATATATTGGGGAAACCTACAAAACATGAATGGAATGTTGGGGTTTCTCCACAAAATTGAATCCAAGATAGTAGGACAAAATTGTTTTATCCCAAAATTATGCATTTTGTTGCCCGTTTCAATTATTTTCTTTTTTTAAAACAATACACTCACATATGCAAAATGTGTATATATTTTGACAGATTATGGGCTCTCAATAAATACTCAAAAATCTTAAGTTTTCTTTTTTGGGAACATGCAAGAGGATTTAATAAAGGTTTCCATTTATAGGACGCCCATAAATGCTGTAAGCTCGATGAAATGTCTTGGTTTGTTTCTTGATTATGGTTTGGTATTTGATGTGAATGTGAATTCTTTAGTGTCCAAAGTAAATTTTATTTTAAAAAAGTTGTAGTGTTTGTATATAGTTTTGCCACAGAAAAATTAAACATATTTTAGTGATACTGTACCGTAGAACAACGAGAATCGTACTGTACCGCAGTCGGATCACTAAAAAACGTAGTGTACCGCAGTCGAAGCACTACAAAATCGTAGTGTACCACATGGCGGAATATTAAAAAAATAATGTTCCGGTAGTGTACCACATATGTGTTGTTTACGATTTGTGAGAAAATTAGATGTTTGTATTGTAATTATGCAAGTAATTTACCTGCTATTTTTGGTACCAAAAATTAATGAATGTAGGTGTAAAAAAGTAAACATTTTACAAAGTATGGTTGAGTGTTTAAATCAGTTTTATGATTTCGATTTTTTAATGTGGTACATGTGGTACACTACGATTTTTTAATGCTCCGATTGCGGAACACCAGGTTTTTTAGTGTTCCGACTGCGGAACACTACGATTTTTTAGCGCTCCGACAGCGGTACACTTCGATCATCGTTGTGTTCCGGTTCAGTATCACTAAAATATTTTTAGTGATACTGTACCGGTACAGTGCACTATGTTTGTGTACTGTTTATTTTCGAACGCTGCTTAATTATGCCCCACTTTTTATATTGTATTGAGATTTTGGGGGGTAGTGTTTTTCGTAAGTAGAAATTATTGTTTCATAGGGTTATGCGATATGTTTTTTTGTGTTAAACGTCGTGAATATATCTGCTTATGTGAAAGAGTTCCTTGGTTGTTTTGTGAATTTAAGGTCAATGTGATTCTTCTACAAACACTTTAGATTGCAGACACCTTCTTCTGTTTTGGATCTGTTTAAGTTTTCTAGATCTCGTAGGAACCCGCAAATTTTTATACCACGCTTGACTCCTCTGTTGAAAAATCCTTCTACGTAAGAATTGCTCGTATCTTCAACAATCTGCCGCCCAATCTTAAGGTATTTAATTCTTCTCTAAAATGTTTAAGCGTAAATTATATGATCACTTTAATCAAAATATTGTTTAATAATGTTCATGTTTTTCTTTTCTTTTTGTGTTTGTTTTTGTATTTCTCTTGCATAGCTGATTCATCTTATTATTTAATCAATTGTTATTTTCTTATTTTTGCTAATTTGTTTTAAAGTTAATAATAATTTTAATTAAGATCTTTAAGATTAAGATTATTATAAATAATTTTAAAGTAGTCATGTATAGAAGAAAGATTTAAAAAAAAATCGTCGCAAAATACCTCTCAAATGAAAACCGTTATATGGGGGTTTACGAAGATCCTGCATAAGTAATTTGTATCATAGGCTGTAGTAATTGTTACCATACGAAATTTGAAACAATTCCTGCGAATAACATCGTAAAAATCATCAAAATACCGAATATCAAGGGAAACCGTTACTCAGAAGGAACTCCTTTTGTGGATTTTAAGACAATTCCGTTGAAAAATTTGGTTGAAACCATCGAAATACCGAATATAAGGGCTATATCGATATCGTGCTTCTATTTAGACAATCGTGCTTCTATTCAGACAAGTACTCACAAGAAACGTCTTGTGAGAATTTCAGACTATTCCATTGAAAAATGTGGGTAAAATCATTCAAATACTGAATATCGGGGGTTATAGGGGGATATAGCCCATCTTCGAACTTTACCTGCCTGCAGACAAAAGACAGATCTGTGTAAAATTTTAGCTTATCTTAATTCGTTTTGACTGTAGCGTGATTACAGCAGACGGACAGGGCTAATCGTCTTAGAATTTTACGCTGATCAAGAATATATAAACTTTATTAGGTCTAAAATTATTATTTCGTTTAGTTAGAAACGGAATGACGAACTTTATATACCCTCCATACTATGTATGGATAAAAATTATAGAGTTTGGATCACTTCAGAAGCATTGGCTACAAATCGGTTGTGTCGGTCCCCTTTTTTGGAGTAACCCCCAATTGCAAATATTGTTCACTATGAACTATGGAAAAACACAAATCCTATACTTTTTCTTTATCATTTCATTAATTATTTGTTGACTTCAAAGTAGAAACTTGCTTGGTAGAATAGTAATGACTTTTCACTGATATGCCTTTGTTTTACATATACTCTGGCTTGAGATTAATTCCACAGTAACGCTTACAGTTTTGGTCGCCTACTTAGAAAAGCAATTAAATTAAATTTACAGAAACTGCGGATAGCGCATTTTCACCAACATTTGTTTAAAGGGTAGAACGCAATTCCATTCGCATGGCAATCATCACGGTTTGTTTATCGATATCAATCCATTTCGTGCTGACAATCTACAAGTTATCAAATTCCAATTAAACACACACTACCACACAAACGGTCTATCAATGAAAAGAATAGGCGATGGACGTGTTTGTGTTAGATGTCTAACTACTATTCATACTCTTTAAAATTCTGTTCAAACGTATCACTAAATACCACAAATCTTGATTGACATCTTTTGACTTACCCACACAGCTACAGCATTCCTCGTAGTACTTGGTTCCAAGACATTTTAAACACTCCTGCCAACAGGAGCAATTCTTCGATTCACATTTACAACTCTGTGTCAACAAACATTTGGAAACGATTGGAGCACATACAACTTCATTGCACGATTCCACCTCAGGACTATGGAAAAACACAAATCCAAATAGCAAACAAGCGCCTAGAGTTAAACATCGCAATATCTCCATATTTGACAAAGTGAGTAAATAGAAATTGGTCACAAAAATCTTGGTGGAAACAGCACGAAACAAACAAAAATGGACAGACAAAATCAACATATAAACATAATTTGGACGCAGATCACGACACAGATTTAACTGGGAATACACTCACGATTCACGTTTATTAAAACCAAATCCGCAACAATATGATGTGACAATATTGCTTGTATTTCCAATTTGATATTTAAATAAAAGAAATAATAGATCCTCGATTAGATGACGATGCTGCGATCAACATCATATTTACTAGGGCTACGTAAGTCGACTTTTGATTTATAGTTTTATTGGCTATGGTAAAAATCGCAATATTGACTTTGTGTAATCGATTTTCGATTTTGAGATAATAGTTTTTTAGTAGTCTTTTATTTTCAAGGCCGATGATGATTTTGTAATCATTGGTTTATTACAGAACTGCAAGAATGTAAAGAAATTAATATCATAACCGATTTTCAATTTAAGATGTCTAAATCAATTTCCGAAGCAGTAGATTCTTGCATGTTCTGGGCCAGAACAAATGCCTACTATGATAAAAGGAATATAACGTATTATGGGTTAGAGAAAATTTCGGTAAAAAGGCCTGCCTGAATGGAATGTAATGTCAGATTACTGGCAAAACAAATGCAACATGTGTTTGTATGAAATAAACAAAACCACTTGTTGCATTATTTTTGAATAAATATAAAAACGACGCAAATACAAAGGTCAAGGATTTTTATCAAAACCGTGTTTTATATATGTGTATTACCATTTTAAATTAAAAATTGTTGTAAACAATTTAGTTTCAACTGATTTTGAATATTTGTAAAACAATTTTCGTATTATTAAACACACATACAAAAAAAAATGACATATTTAGCCATGTGATGTGTCCACAGGTTGCGCATAGTGGAAAGCCAGTGGATGTACAGGGTAGCTGAGAATTGAATAAGCAGTCGAAACAGTCAACGGGTCTGGGGGAGTGCCAACGGTCCTTTAGAGGACCCCTAACTCTGGATGTAATGCGACCACCTGCCACCTTTAGTATTGTAGACTTCTGGGAAGACACCTTGTCAGAACTCACCTGAAGTTTTTTCGGAAGTTCGAGAGGACATACCCCAATGCAGCACTCAGGGAAATGCCTACTATGATAAAAGGAAGATAACGTATTATAGGTTAGAGAAAATTGCCGGTAAAGAGGCCTGCCTGAATGGATTGTAATAATTGTGTTTGATTCCTTTCTGAGAGACTAAAGTAGTTTTATTCTCTTTTGCAAGAAAACTGTGAAAAGTAAACAGACGGAATTTCTGCAAAAACTTGCAAGCCATCAGCTGTTTTACTAAAGCAGTCGGCAACCCTGTTGTGATTAGTGTCAAAAAATTGTTGTGCTCCGTGCTTTTGAAAAAAATTAAATTTTTATCTTGTTTCTTTTATTACATTAGCTAATTAGTTGTTGTAACATATCATGGTAGAAGAATATAGGTAGACGCGTCGGCACAGCTGCTTGGACAATGAACTGACAAACCAATTTTGGAATTGAAAATGTAGAATGAAAAATTATATAAATTGTAAAAATTGTTGAAAAACGTGAATTATAATAGCCTCCGAATGACGTAGTACAAGAAAGCATATAAAAATCTAATATATTTGAAAAAACATTTAAATTTTTTTGACATACCAATGCTCCCAAGTGTTGATGCATCTACCTGTATTCTTCTGCCATGTAACATATCTGTTTTGTTTGTCATCTCAAAGAGTTGCCAATATTAAAAAAATAAAATAAATAAAGGAATAACTTTAGTTTAGTAAAAACGAAATTTTTCCCAGAGGTAGGTATTTTTACCCTGATTCCGGGAAACAATTTTTTTCTTGGGGGACGGACCCGGGGACCCAGATTTTTGACCCTAAAATCCGGGTTCAAGACCCGGTCTGGACCCGGATCCAATTACCCGATATAGACAACATAGGTATCGTTGGAAATGAAAATACCTATCCGACAAGTGGTCACATGATGGACCAAGTGGTCAAGGTTCGGTGTTATAGTCAAATTATCGGACCCGGATTTTTATAAAACCCCAAAAAGTCCAAAAAGGGCCCATTATGGGGGTCAACAAAATTGATGTCAAATTATGGCTGACACTCTTACCTTTCCAAAATGCTACAATTTGTGCTAATACCTTTTCGGGTCCAGAGATATGGGTCTTTCCATCCCCATAACCCGATTCGAACCAGTTCATTTAAATTATGTTTTCAGTAAGAAAACAAACAGTAAGAAAATGGAATAACAAAAGTTTTCTAAATTTGACACTTTTTGTAAATAGCCGGCCTTCGGCCGGGGCTTGAGATTTTCTTCTCTGGGTATGTCCTACACCGGCTAACGCGAACCAAAGTTTTCTAAATTTGCCACTTTGTAAATAGCCGGCCTTCGGCCGGGGCTTGAGATTTTCTCCTCTGGAACCAAAGTTTTCTAAATTTAACACTTTTTGTAAATAGCCGGCCTTCGGCCGGAGCTTCGATATTTTCTCCTCTAAGTATGTCCAACACCGGCTAACGCCAACCAAAGTTTTCTAAATGTGGTGCTTTTGTAATCCAACGACGGCTACGCGAAATAAACCTTTTTTACTGAAAACATAATTTTAATGAACTAGTTAGAATCGGGTTATGCGGATGGAAAGACCCATATCTCTGGACCAAAAAAGGTATTAGCACAAATTATTGCATTTTGGATAGGTAAGAGTGTCAGCTATAATTTGGCATCAATTGATATATAATTTGGCAACCTTGACCACTTACCATCATGTGATGTGTTGGATAGGTATTTTCATAAGCTTTCCAACGATACCTAGGTTGTCTATATCGGGTAACTGGATCCGGGTCTGGTCAGGGTCTTGAACCCGGACTTTGGGGTCAAAAATCTGAGGTCCCGAGTCCGTCCCCAAAAAAAAATGTTTCCCGCGATCAGGGTATAAATACCTACCACTGGAAAAAAAAAATATATTGAAGAGTTTTTACTAAACTAGAGTTAAGCCTAATTATAATTAAATAAATAAAATGTCGTGCCCTTTTGAATTGTGTAATATTGTTGCAGAGGATGAATTGTGTGTTACCTGTTGGTTTTGTCTTAATCAATGGCATGCAAAATGTGCTAGGATTAACGCAAAAGTCGTAGACACAATTAGAAATGATTTTGGTGTTCGTTGGTGTTATGTGCAATGTAGGAAACTCTCTGCAGATTTTTACAATTTGTAAAGGATTTGCAGTCGGAATTGACATCGATGAAAAAAGATTTTTCTTACTATCACTCCGATTTGAGAATTTCTCTACATGTTTGTGAAATACCAAAAATTAGATGAGTTTGTGTCGTCACCGTCAGTTTCTGGTCAGAAACGCAAAGGTGCCGCGAAAAAGGCACAAACTAATGGAATGCCTAGTCGCAAAGCAATAGTTTTGTGGAGAACACTGTTCCACAATGGGTTTTAGTTAATATCACTGATACAACTGAAACTTTAATATCACTGATACAACTAAGACAGTTAATATCACTGATACAACTAAGAAAACCTCACAATCTACTCATGGCATTCAGGAATTATCTCTTCCTTCACTAATCACTAGTGATCATCCCGAGACTGTTACTGGCAAAACTCAACCTGTCCAAAGATCATATCTATGGCTCCCGCCATGAAATTATATTTGCGACAAGGTTTGCACCGGAAATAACGGCCAATGACATAAGCTATTATATAAAATCAAAAATAGAGGGAGATTACTTTTTCAGATGTTATAAGCTCCGTTCTGCATTTTCTGAAAAGTAGATCTACTTTCAAAATCGTTGTGCATGAAAATATTTTTGACAGTTGATTTTAAAAA